>NC_134357.1:196054023-197397773 GCF_048569485.1 Anomaloglossus baeobatrachus | reverse complement strand
CCATGGCTCTTCCCACCCTGAGAATACCAGACCCCAGCTGTCCGCTTCACCTTGGCTGGTGATCTAATTTGGGGGGGACCCCACGTTTTGGTTTTTTTTTAAAAAAACGCCTGGGGAGCCCTCCAAATTGATCACCAGCCAAGGTGAAGCTGTCAGCTGTGGTTTGCAGGCTACAGCTGTCTGCTTTACCCTAGCTGGCTATCAAAAATAGGGGGGACCCCACGTCGTTTATTTTAATTATTAATTTTTTGGGGGGCTAAATACAAGGCTAGGCACCCTTTAGTGCCACATGAAAGGCACTAAAGGGCGCCAGCTTAGAATATGCAGGGGAATGGGACGTTATATTTGTTTGACATCTATCCATTCATCCATTGTAGCATTTTACGCTGTGTGCCCACAATCAGGGTTTGCAGCGTTTTGGGCGCAGAGTGTTTTCCCTGCGTCCATAGCGCTGCGTTGTGCAGTAGAAGCACAGTGGAAGGATTTTTAGAAATCCCATGCCCAATGTGCTTCTTTTCTCCGCAGCATAAACCGACCTGTGGCGCAGCTTCCCGAGCCTCAGCATGTCAATTTATGCTGCGGAGATGAGTGTTCTCTGCAGGTAGCATAGAGCTCCACAGCGGCCTGAACCCAAATCGTGGGCTTGGGCAGCTGCGTTCTCCCGTGGACAACACTCACATCTCTGCAGGAGGCTGACACTGTGTACTAGATGCCGTGTCGCTGGATCATGGCCACAGAGCCTAACAGTGAGACATTTGTTGCTACAGCAACATTTTTGTGAAGTACCTGTGGATTCAAAATGCTTACTATACTCCTGAATAAAATCCAGTTTCCAAAATGGGGTCACTTGTGGGGGTTTTCTGATGTATAGGTACCCAAGGGGCCCTGCTAATGTGACATGGTGCGCGCAATTTATTTCAACTTTTCCAGAATTCAAATGGTGCTCCCTCCATTCCAAGCCCTCCCATTTATCCAAACAGAGGTTTTTGGCCACATGTGGGGTATCCCTGTGCTCATAAGACATTGGATAACAACCTGTGGGGTCCACGGTTTGTTGTTGTCTCTTGAAAAAGTGAGAAATTTGATGCTAAAGCAACAGTTTTGTGAAAAAAATGAAAATTTTCAATATGGCAACCTAAGCTTATCAAATTCTGTGAAGTACTCGTGGATTCAAACTGCTCACTATACACCTTGATAAAAGCCTTGAGGTGTCTTGTTTCCAGAATGGAGTCACTTTTGGGGGATTGCCACTGTTTAGGCACCTCAGGGGCTCTCCAAATGCAACCTGGCGTCCGCTATTGATTCCAGCCAATTTTGCAGTCAAATGGCACTCCTTCCCTTCCGAGCCCTGCCATGCGCCCAAACAGTTGATTTCCACCACATATAAGGTATCGCCAAACTCAGGAGAAATTGCACAATAAATGTTATGCTGAATTTTTTCCTTTTACTCTTGTAAAAAAAAAAGCTACCTGGTTGAAATAACAATTTTGTGGTAAAATTTTATTTTTTTTTTTTCATGGCTCAACGTTATAAAATTCTGTGAAGCACCTGAGGGTTCAGGGTACTCACCAAACATCTAGATAAATTCCTTGAGGGGCCTAGTTTCCAAAATGGGGCCACTTGTGCGGGGTTTCTGCTGTTTAGGTACCTTAGGGGACCTCCAAATGCGACATGGTGCCCGCAATCTTTTTCAGCCAAATTTCCTTTCTAAAATTCAAATATTGCTCCTTTCGTTCCAAGCCCTCCCATTTGTCCAAACAAAGGTTTCAGACCACATGTGAGGTATCACCGCGCTCATAAAAAATTGGTTAACAAACCTTGAGGTCAAATTTTTGGAATTACCTCTTGAAAAAGTGAGAAAATTGATGCTAAAGCAACATTTTTGAGAAAATTATTAAAATTTTCAATATGACAACGTAACGTTAACAAAATCTGTGAAGTACCTGTGGATCTAAAATGCTCACTATACCCCTAGATAGAAGCCTTGAGGGGTCTAGTTTCCAAAATGGTGTCACTTGTGAGGGATTTCTTCTGTTTAGGTACCTTAGCGGACCTGTAAATGCAACATGGTGCCCGCAATCTATTTCAGCCAAATTTGCTTTCCAAAATTCAAATATTGCTCCTTCTGTTCCGAGCCCTCCCATTTGTCCAAACAGAGGTTTCTGACCACATGTGGGGTATCGGCGCACTCATAAGAAAGTGGGGAACAAGTTTTGAGGTCCATTTTGTTGTGTTATTTCTTCTAAAAGTGAATAAATTTGGGTTAGAGCAACATTTTTAGGTAAAATTTAATTTTTGCTTTTTTTCATTCCACATTGCTTTTGTTCATGTGAAGCACCTGAAGGGTTAATAAACTTCTTGAATGTGGTTTTGAGTACTTTGGGGGGTGCAGTTTTTAGAATGGTGTCACTTTTGGGTATTTTCTGTCATCTAGGCCTATTGAAGTCACTTCAAATGTCATGTGGTCCCTAAAAAACTGGTTTTGTAAATTTTGATGTAAAAATGAGAAATTGCTGATAAACTTTGAACCCCTCTAACTTCCTAACAAAAAAAAATTTTGTTTCCAAAATTGTGCTGATGTAAAGTAGACATGTGGGAAATGTTATTTATTAACTATTTTGTGTCACAGAAATCTCTGGTTTAACGGTATAAAAATTCAAAAGTTGAAAATTGCTAAATTTTCAAAAGTTTTGCCAATATTCAATTTTTTTCATAAATAAACACAAAAAATATTGTCCTAAGTTTGGTACTAACATGAAGTCCAATATGTGACGAAAAAACAATCTCAGAATCACCGGGATCCGTTGAAGCGTTCCAGAGTTATAACCTCATGAAGTGACACTGGTCAGAATTGCAAAATTTGGTCTGGTCATTAAGGTGAAAATTAGCTCCGTCACTAAAGGGTTAACTCAAAGGGTACTTTTCTGTGTTGCTTATATGTGTGGGGAAAGGGCGGGGAATTAGAGTTTCTGTTAAGATTGTTAATTGGTGTGCTGGTCCAGGGACAGTTCCTTAATACACCCAGTGATTTACACCATCTAGTGCTTCCGGACGTTCCCGGTTAGGTAAATTGTCCCGCTGGAATCGGTCTCTGGCCAGCACGCTGATCCTGGTTTGGTAACAGGGTGTTTGTACATTAATTGGTGTCTATATTCACTTCACAAATTGAGGCTCACCTCCTGTTTCCCTTACTGGGGTATAAAGAGTTTTCAGTTAAACTTAGTCTGTCTTGTTCCTTGTTTCATGACCCACTGAATCCTGGAAGTAACCTCTCGGTTTCACAACACTAAAGGGGGCTTTACATGCTACGATTTTGTTAATGTTTTGTCGTCGGGGTCAAGTTGTTAGTGACACACATCCGGCGTCATTAATGATATTGCAGCGTGTGACACTGACCAGTGACCTTAAGCGACCTCAAAAATGGTGAAAATCGTTCACCATGGAGAGGTCGTCCCAAACTCAAAAATCGGTAAGGGTTGTTTATCCAGGTGGTTCATCGCTCATGCGGCAGCACACATCGCTATGTGTGACACCGCAGGAGCGAGGAACGTCTCCTTACCTGCCGCTGGCCACAATGCGGAAGCAAGGAGGTGGGCGGGATGTTACGTCCTGCTCATCTCCGCCCCTCTGCTTTGATTGGCCGGCTGCTTAGTGACGTTGCGGTGACGTCGCTGTGATGCCAAACATCCCTCCCCCTTGAAGGAAGGATTATTGGGCAGTCACAGCGACGACGCCGACCAGGTAAGTATGTGTGACGCTGCCGTAGCGATAATGTTCGCTACGGCAGCGATCACAAACAATCACATGCGCGACGGGGGCGGGTACTTACACGCTCGCTATCGCTACAAATTGCTAGCGATATCGCTACCGTGTAAAGCCCCCTTAATAATGTGGAGTCTCTTTTTGGAATATACTCTGTGTGCAGAATTATTAGGCACATTGTATTTTAGAGGATTTTTTTTATTATTGATCAACAACTATGTTCTCAATCAACTCAAAAGACTCATAAATATCAAAGCTTAATATTTTTGGAACTTGGAGTGTTTTTTTTAGATATGGCTATCTTAGGAGGATATCTGTTTGTGCGGGTAACTATTACTGTGCAGAATTATTAGGCAAGTTAATAAAAACCAAATATATTCCCATCTCACTTGTTATTTTCACCAGGTAAACCAATATAACTGCACAAAATTTAGAAATAAACATTTCTGACATGCAAAAAAACCCCCCCCAAAATTAATGACCAATATTAGCCATCTTTCACGCTTGATTTTCCTCAATTCATAGGCAGTTATTTTGCGCCTTTTTTGCCCAACTTGCTTCTTGCGACCCTGTTGGCTATTTGCCATAATACACTTGATTGTTTGGTGATCACGCTTCAAAAGTTTGGCAATTTCAAGACTGCTGCATCCCTCTGAAAGTCATTTCACAATTTTGGACTTTTCAGAGCCTGTCAAATCTCTCTTCTGACTCATTTTGCCAAAGGAAAGGAAGTTGCCTAATAATTAAGCACACCTTATATAGGGTGTTGATGTCATTACACCACACCCCTCCTCATTACAAAGATGCACATCACCTGATTTACTTAAATGGTAGTTGGCTCTCAAGCCTTTACAGCTTGGAGTAAGACATGTATAAAAATTATCATGTGATCAAAATACTCATTTGCCTAATAATTCTGCACACAGTGTAGAAAGTTAATTTTTTTCCTAGTGTTACGGGATTAATATGAAAAGATCTGTTGTACAGTAAATGTGATAATATTTAATCCCTTAATGCTCTTTGATGTACATATCTGCCATGACTAACTGAATACTCCATAATGGATAGATACATAATGGGATTGCAATCTTACTTTTTCTGCAATGCCCGTTACATCATGCCAGGACCCTAAAATCTAGTAGGCTATAGGCTTCTGGTTAATGTAAGGGCTTGTGCACACCATCATCTCTTCTCCATTTGAGACAATTAGTACGTTGCTTAGGCCATGTGCGCACGTTGCATTTTTTCATGCATTTCCGCAGCCTTTTGAGCTGCAGCGTTTTAATGCAAAATTACATGCGTTTTGATTTCCAGGCAAAGTTTATGGAAATTAGGGCCTTCTTGTGCGCACAATGCATTTAAAAACGCTGCATTTTAGTTGCTTAAAATTTGGCAAAAACTCTGCGTTTGAAGAAGCAACATGTCAATTGTTTTTGCCATTTTGGCAGCGTTTTAATAACATTGAAGTCAATGTGAAATATCAAAACGCAGATTTTTCTAAAAAGAATGCGTTTCACTTGCTTTTTACTAGCGATCTGCATGTGTTTTTGACATAATAAACGCAGGTCTTTCGGTCTCTCTCTCTCTGACAGTCGGTCTGTCGGTCGGTCTCTCTCTCTCTGTCTCTGACTCTATCTCTCTGTCCATGTCGGTCTCTCCCTCCCACCCCCTCTCTCATACTCACGATCCACGATCACCGGCGCGGCGCTGCTCGGCGTTCACACTATGGCGGCTTCTCCTCTTTTGAAAATGCCGGCCGCTCATTATTCCATCTAGTATTCACTGCTTCCTCTGCCCACCGGTGCCTATGATTGGTTGCAGTCAGACACTCCCCCACGCTGAGTGATAGCTGTCTCACTGCAAACAATCACAGCCGCCGGTGGGCGGGTCTGTATCAAGCAGTAAAAAAAATACATAAATAATTAAAAAAAAAACTGCGTGCATTCCCTCCCCCAATTTGGATACCAGCCAGGGTAAAGCCACATGGCTGAAGGCTGGTATTCTCAGTATGGGGAGCTCCACATTATGGGGAGCCCCCCAGCCTAACAATATCAGCCAGCAGCCGCCCGGAATTGCCACATCCATTAGATGTGACAGTCCCGGGACTCTACCTGGCTCAACCTGAATTGCCCTGGTGCAGTGGCAATCGAGGTAATAAGGAGTTAATCGCAGCCACCCATAGCTGCCACTAAGTCCTAGGTTAATCATGGCAGGCATCTCCCCGAGATACCTTCCATGATTAACCTGTAAGTTAAAGAAAATAAATACACACCTCCAAAAAATCCTTTATTTGTAATGAAAGACAGAAAAACACCCTCTTTCACTACTTTATTAAACCTTCAAAAACACCTCCAGGTCTGACATAATTCACACAAGGTCCCAAGATGCTTCCAGCTCTGCTACATCGGAAGCCGACAGAAACGGCAGTAGAACACTGCCGCTCCTGTGAGCTCCATGCAGCAACTGAAGTGAGTCATGCGATCAGCTCTGCTGTCACTGAGGTTACCCGTGGCTACTGCTCTCAGGTAGAGGACTGCAGCTGTGGCCGCAAGTAACCTGAGTGAAAGCACAGCTGATCGCGTGGCTCTCTACAGTCACTCAGGTGATTTGCGGTCACAGGTGAGTCCTTCACGTATGACTGCAAATCAGGCTGCCACACAGAGAGAGCCGTGTGATGTCAGTGAAATCGGGTGAAGCTCTGATGTCACTGCTGCAAACTCCTGTGTCCTTGCACTGACCTCGGAGATTCATCTGAGGTCATGACAGCATACAGAGACAGAGCCACGGAATGACTATGAAGTCTGGTTCAGTTCATCCGAGTTCATTCTCATCGTCCAACTCTGTCTGTGTCTGCTGTCAGCGGACATGTAGCAGAGCTGAATTGCCGGGGACCGCACTGACAGCAATGCATCCAAAAAGAATGTAAAATGCTTCCAAAATACAAGCGTTTTGGATGCATTCTTTTTGTCAACACACAGCGTCACGTCTGCCAGAGGGTGCGTTCTTTTCCGCACTGGTCAGGACGCAACGTGCGCACACAGCCTTAGAGTGGGATCCATTTTTGTCAGAAGTGGAGAAGAAAAAATTGTTTCTCCACCTTCTCCATTATATCAGTCCATGTCATCCGAGTACTTTTTTTTTTCAGGCCAGTACACTTGAATGGGCAAGTACCATCAGTTTTTTGGAGTCAAATCGTGCACACTGTAACTCTTTTCACACTCCGAATTTGTCAGTGGAAAAAATAGTTAATTTGCAGTGCCCCATTGAATAACATTGGTGCGAATGTGATCTGTTTTTAGAATGTTAAGAACTTAGACTGAAAATATAGCTGTGTGCACAAGCCCCCTAACACTGTGAAGTTGAGAGAATGGACTGCATTATACAAGTAGTGCAAAGTAATTCCTATGTAATAAGAGAATCACATATTCCATCTCCCTTGAATAAATATTACGAAAAAACTTTAAAGTTTTTAAAATAAAAAAACAACAAAAAATCCCAATTTCCCTAATAAAAAATGACATTAATTTGGAAATAAATAAACAATATATTTATTTGGTTATTCCACAACCATTAACGCATTATTAAAAGTATATTATTATGTATTCTGCACAGTAAATGATGCAAAAAAACCCTCCAAAGTCAAACAACAAAAAAAAAAACAGTTCTCTAAAGGGGGCTTTACACGCTACGATATCGTTAATGTTTTATCGTCGGGGTTACGCCATTAGTGACGCACATCCGGCGTTATTAACGATATCGCAGCGTGTGACACTTTTGTGCGACCTAAAACGATCTCAAAAGCAGCCAAAATCATTTGCCGCGGAGAGGTCATGCTAAAACCAAAAATCGTTTAACGCTCATTAGCGATGTTGTTCCTCGTTCCTGCGGCATCACATATCGCTATGTGTGACACCGCAGGAGCAAGGAACATCTCCTTACCTGCCTCCACCGGCTATGTAGAAGGAAGGAGGTGGGCGAGATTTTTACGTTCCGCTCATCTCCGCCCCTCCGCTTCTATTGGACGCCTGCCGTGTGACATCGCTGTGATGCCGCATGACCCGCCCCTTAGAAAGGAGGCGGATCGCTGGCCAGAGCGACGTTGCAGAGCAGGTAAGTCCGTGTGATGGGGGTGCGTGATTTTGTGCACGAAAGGCAGTGATATGCCGGTGTCGCGCAAACGATGGGGGCTGGTACGCACACTAGCGATATTGGCACTGATATCGTAGCGGGCAAAGCCCCCTTAACTATCATGGAATATAGCGCACCCCAATTTGTAAATATGGTAAAGGAGCAAGGCGGCAGATTAGAAACTTAGCTGTTACTTGTACTGTACTTGAGCATAGTAGTTTCATTGTTCTGACATCCAAAGGAAAAACTTAAATGTAATAAACTTGCAGCATCAGTTTCTCTTTACTGGGTGATTGCGCCTCCTGGACACAAGACTGTATTTAGCTGATTTGTGGTAATTAAGGTGCCTCCAGTATGTCTACTTTATAGGGTATTGCCAAGTGGACCTCATGGCTCAGCAATGTTCTATACATATCCATATTTTTAGAGTTTAACCCCAGCAAATGCTACATCTGGAGCTCTGCGTCTTTCTCCCTTTTATAAGGGTGCGCCTCATAGCAGCAGTGCGTCTGACGGATTGTGCAAGCAACTCTAATCTACTCCACTCCACCGCTACAGAAGCAAACTGTTCTACCAAGTCTAGGTCTATACCCTCTTTTA
Organism: Anomaloglossus baeobatrachus; assembly: GCF_048569485.1. Taxonomy (NCBI): domain Eukaryota; kingdom Metazoa; phylum Chordata; class Amphibia; order Anura; family Aromobatidae; genus Anomaloglossus; species Anomaloglossus baeobatrachus. Next base: position 197,389,283 of record NC_134357.1, on the reverse strand, counting down.
TAAATTAGGCCATTGCACTAAGGAAGGATAAGACGCACTTTGGCATAAACAGTTTTGTGAGAAAAGTATAGTAATAAATATCCATAAAGCTATTAAAGCATCACAGTTCAGAACAGACAGAAGTGTGTCAATTTCAACATATAGCCTAACATGGCGATCCAGAAGGCAAAAAGCCCATCATCCAGATTTTAATTGCCTCATATAAGGCAAAGAATCCTTCCTACCTTCATATATGGCAATCAGACTAGTTCTCTGTTTCAATGTCTCATTACAGAAACTAGTACCCATAACCTGAAATATTACATTTCACATGAAAGGCATCTAGGTCTCCTACTTTTGTAGTGAATCAACCATTGCAATATCATGAGGCAGAGAGTTTGATAGTCTCACTGTCCTTACAGTAAATAAGTTGCATCTGTGATTATGATTAGTGTTGGGTGAACTCACAGATACCCGAGATTGGTAGGACTAACTGGACTTTAACAAAAAAAAAATTTGGTTCCAGCCCGGAATTGATCCCAGATATCTGGCAAGACGCTGGTCCCCACCTAAGTCTATGGGGACCAAAATCCAGTGATTAAAAATGGAGGTGGAAGGGATAGGGGCAAGTGGGCTGTGCTTACTGAGGCTACGGTGCGGCTGTACACTGCTCCCGCTGCCGCCCATTCACTTCCGGAGCTGACATTAAGCTCATGCATATATACTGCTTTCCCCACCCATCGGCGTCTGTGATTGGTTGCAGTCAGACATGCCCCTACTTTGAATGACAGTGTGTCAGCTGACTGCTTCCAATCACAGGTGCTATGTGCGTCTATTGTTGTATAAAAGTAAATAATTGATAAAATTGGGGTAGGGTCCCCCATACTATGATACCTAGCACATATGAAGCATATGGCTACTGGCTGCAGCCTCCAGCCATGTCGATATCTTGGCTGTGTATCAGATTAAGAGGAATCTCTTGTGGCTTTTTGTTTAATTATTTAAATAAATTAAAAAAACAGCATGCGGCTCCCCCCAATTTTGATACCCAGCTCATGATAAAGCCCGACAAATGGGAGCTGATATTCTCAAGCAGAAGGGACACATGGTTATTCGGAGCCCCCAGCCTAAAAATAGCAGCTTGCAGCCACCCAGGATTGCCGCATCCATTAGATGCGACAATCTCGGCACTTTACCCAGTTCTTCCCGATTGCCCTAGTATGGTGGCATTCGAGGTAATATAAGAAGTTAATGGTAACCCACAGCCTTAGATTAGTAATGGGATGCATCTACGAGACTCCCCATTACTAATCTGAAAGTGAAAGTAAATAAACACAAAAACAAAAAAAATCCTTTATTTGAAATAAAAGACAAAACCACTTTATTAACCCCCAAAATACCCCTGCGGCTCCGATGTTATCTACACGAGGTTCTATGACGATTCCAGCTCTGTTACATTACTGAAGGCACAGTACAGTATGGAACATGACCGAATGCTGTGAGGTTTAGGCAGAGACTGAGCTGCGATGAGCAGTGACATCACTTAGGTTAGTTGCAGACACAGCTGGAGGTACCGACGGTCTTCCACCTGTGATGGCAGATAACCTGAACCCAGGTGACCTCAATAATTTCTCACTGAGTTCACAGACCTGCATCTCCTAGCAGAGAACTGCATTTTTTTGCCAAGAAATGCAGATTTGGTGCTAAAATTTTTACACCATACTCCTGCACCCAATCTATACATCCTGGCAAAAAAATGCAGCACTACCACATCATACCGCATGTGATAATAAAGTGGTGTTCAAAGAAGGTGTTTTTTTGTCTTTTCCTCAGGATTTTTTTGGTGTTTGTGTTTATTTACTTTCACTTACAGATTAGTAATGAGGGGCTCTCATAGACACATCCCAATACTAAGCTAGGGCTAGTGGCAACTGTGGGCTGCCATTAATCTCTTATATTGCCCCAATTGCAACCGCAGCAGGGCATTCAAGAAGAACCAGATGACGTTCTGGGATTGTCGCATCTAATGGATGCAGCAATCCTGGGCAGCTGCAGGCTGCTATTTTTAGGATGGGGGTTTCCAATAATCATGAGTCTCCCTAGCCTGAGAATACCAACCCCCACTGTCGGGCTTTATCATGGCTGGGTATCAAAATTGGGGGGAGCCGCTTGCTGTTTTCTTAATTTATTTAACCCCTTCACCCCCGGCCACTAAAACACCCTAATGACCGGGCCATTTTTTGCAATTCTGACCAGTGTCACTTTGACAGGTTATAACTCTGGAACGCTTCAACGGATCCTGGCGATTCTGACATTGTTTTTTTGTGACATATTGTACTTCATGTCAGTTGTAAATTTAGGCTGATACTTTTTGCGTTTATTTGTGAAAATTTAGGAAATTGTGCGAAAATTTGGAAAATTTCGCAATTTTCAAACTTTGAAAATTTATGCCCATAAATCTGAGAAATATGTCACACAAAATAGTTACTAAATAACATTTCCCACTTGTCAACTTTACATCAGCGCAATTTTCGAAAGAATTTTTTTTTTCGTTAGGAAGTTAGAAGGGGTCAAAGTTCATCAGCAATTTCTAATTTTTCCAACAAAATTTACAAAATATTTTTTTTAGGGACCACATCACATTTGAAGTGACTTTGAGAGGCCGAGGTGACAGAAAATACCCAAAAGTGACCCCATTCTAAAAACTGCACCCCTTACACTGCTCAAAACCACATCCAAGAAGTTTATTAACCCTTTAGGTGCGTCACAGGAACCAAAGCAATGTGGAAGGAAAAAATGAAAATTTTACTTTTTAACACAAAAATGTTACTTTAGCCATAAAATTTTCATTTTTACAAGGGAGAAAAGAGAAAGTGCACCCTACAATTTATTGTGCATTTTCTCCTGAGTACGCTGATACCCCATATGTGGTAAAAATCAATTGTTTGTGTGCACGGCAGAGGTCGAAAGGCAAGGAGCGCCATTTGAATTTTTGAACACAAAATTAGCTGCACTCATTAGTGGACGCCATGTCGGGTTTGAAGACCCCCTGAGGTGCCTAAACAATGGCGCTCCGCCACAAGTGACCCCATTTTGGAAACTAGAGCCCTCAAATATTTTTTCTAGATGTTTGATGAGCACTTTGAACACCTGGGGGCTTCACAGAAGTTTATAACGTTGAGCCGTGAAAAGAAAAAAAAAAATTTTTACCACAAAACTGTTGCTTCAACTAGGTAGCTTTTTTTTCACAAGGGTATCGGGAAAAAATGCAACATAAAATGTATTGTCCATTTTCTCCTGAGTACGCAGATACCTCATATGTGGTGGAAATCAAATGTTTGGACACACGGCAGTGCTCAGAAGGCAAGGAGCGCCATTTGAATGCAAAATTAGCTGCACTCATTAGCGGACGCCATGTCGGGTTTGAAGACCCCCTGAGGTGCCTAAACAATGGAGCTCCCCCACAAGTGACCCCATTTTGGAAACTAGAGCCCTCAAATATTTTTTCTAGATGTTTGATGAGCACTTTGAACACCTGGGGGCTTCACAGAAGTTTATAACGTTGAGCCGTGAAAAGAAAAAAAATTTGTTTACCACAAAACTGTTGCTTCAACTAGGTAGCTTTTTTTTTCACAAGGGTATCAGGAAAAAATGCACCATAAAACGTATTGTCCATTTTCTCCTGAGTACGTAGATACCTCACATGTGGTGGAAAGTAATTGTTGGGCGCATGGCGGGGCTCAGAAGAGAAGGGCACCATTTCACAGCAAAATTGATTGGAATCATTACCGGACGCCATGTCACGTTTTTAGACCCCCCCCCCATGGTGCCTAAACAGTGGAGCTCCCCCACAAATTACCGCATTTTGGAACTAGACCCCTCAAGGAATTTATCTAGATGTTTAGTGAGCCCCTTGTACCCCCAGGGGCTCCACTGAAAGTTGATAACGTTGAACCGTGAAAATTATTTATTTTTTTTAAATTTTTTTTTTTTAAATTTTTGCAGCAGCAAGGTAGCTTTTTTTTTTTTCTTTTTACAACGGTATCAGGAAAAAATGCACCATAAAACGTATTGTGCAATTTTTCCCGAGTACGCAGATACCTCACATGTGGTGGAAATCAATTGTTTGGGTGCATGGCGGGGCTCAGAAGACAAGGAACGCCATTTGACTTTTCAAACGCACAGACGCGGTGCACTGATCGGCCTCTGCAGGAGGCACGGTCGGATGAGATACAAAAAGCGCTGGGGATACGGAAAAAAAAAAAAGTCACGCCAAAAATTGAGCAGGGATGTTGATCCGCGCTCAGCGGGACGCACGGACAGATGTGATACTTTTTTTTCCGTATCCCCGACGCTTTTTGTATTGCATCAGTCCGTGCGTCCCGCGGAACGCTGATCAGGGATGCACATAACGGATCGGCATCCCTGCTCAATTTTTGGCGTGACTTTTTTTTCCGTATCCCCGATGCTTTTTGTCACGCCAAAAATTGAGCAGGGATGCCGATCCGTTATGTGCATCCCTGATCAGCGCTCGGCGGGACGCACGGACAGATGCGATACAAAAAGCGTCGGGAATACGGGAAAAAAAGTCCCGCCGAAAACTGACCACGGATGCAGATACGTTATCTGCATCCCTGATCAGCGCTCGGCGGGACGCACGGACGCATGAGGTGTAAAAATGGACAGGGGATAGAGGAAGAGGAAAAAAAAAAGTTATACTCACAGTACCCAGAGGATTAGCAGGAGGAACAGAAGGCAAGGAACAGCTTTACAGCAGCAGTCAGCAGGCAGGAAGTTGGACAGCTCAGCAGAAGACCCAGGAAGAAGGACCCAGCGATGGAGGCAGATGTGATCGGCCGGTGAAGACAGGTAAGAGGACGTCGGGGGGACAGGAGAGGGGGACGGGGACAGCAGAGGGGGATGGGGACAGCAGAGGGGGACAGCAGAGGGGGAGGGGGAGAGCAGAGGAGGGAGATACCGGAGGAGCTGCAGAATAGAGATCACGGGGGAGGCCGGCAGATTGGGATGTCGGGGGGCAGACTGGGATGTCGGGGGGCAGACCGGGATGTCTGGTGGCAGATCGGGATGTCTGGGGGCAGATCGGGATGTCGGGGGGCAGATCGGGATGTCGGGGGGGCAGATCGGGATGTCGGAGGGCAGATCGGGATGTGGGAGGGCAGATCGGGATGTCGGGGGGGCAGATCGGGATGGCGGGGGGCAGATCGCAGGGGGGCACGGGTAGAGGCCATTACGGGGAGCGCGCAGGAGCAAATCACAAGAGCGCGCAGGGGCTGCAAGAGAGCAGGGGAGGAGGGATACCGAAGGAGCTGCAGAATAGAGATGGCGGGGGGCAGATCGGGATGTCGGGGGGGCAGATCGGGATGTCGGGGGGGCAGATCGGGATGTCGGGGGGCAGATCGCAGGGGGGCACGGGCAGGGGCCATTACGGGAGTGCGCAGGAGAAAATCACAAGAGCGCGCAGGGGCTGCAAGAGAGCAGGGGAGGAGGGATACCGGAGGAGCTGCAGAATAGAGATGGCGGGGGGCAGATCGGGATGTCGGGGGGGCAGATCGGGATGTCAGGGGGGCAGATCGGGATGTCGGGGGGGGGCATTACGCAGGGGGGCACGAGCAGGGGCCATTACGGAAGCGCGCAGGGGCTGCAAGGTGAGCACAATACTCACCGCTCCTGCTCCGTGACGTGACAGCAGCGGCAGCAGCAGCGGTGGCGTGGTACCACTAGTACCAGCCAGTGCTGCACGCTGCAGACATGTTGGGGGAGGGTCCCCAGACCAGCACAGGCCTGGGGAGGGCGGCCACCGGCAGATCAGACTGCCCCACTGCACACTGATTGGAGCGATTGCGCGTCATAGCACGATCGCTCCAATCAGTGCTGCAGGGGGGGGGCCACGGTGTCTGCTTGCTTCCAGCCAATGATCGGAGCTGCTGCAGCCCCGGTCCTAGCTGGATTTTACAAGATCACACTATTTTTGGCATTTTTCTTTGCCGAAAACAGCGTGATCAATGTGATTGGCGGTTCCGATTTGAACAGCCAATCACATCGATCGCCTATGGGGGGTGGCGATGCCACCCCCCCTGGGGTCAAGCAGAGGTCCCCTGCTGTAAGAAACAGCAGGGGACATCATTTGAAAGCCGTTGCTATGGCCACGGCAATCAAATGAAGTTTAGGCCGTAAAATTACGTCCCTGGTCGTTAAGTCATGTTAAAATAGGACGTAATTTTACTGCCCGCGGTCGTGAAGGGGTTAAATAATTATTTAAACAAAAAGCCACAAATATTCAGTTCATTTTACAAGATTAAAGTGAACTTTACTTTTTGTACTTTGGTAACATCCAGTGGCAAGCAAAAGGGTAACAATATTTTGAACTTTTGAGTTTCAGGCTCCATATCTTACCATCCACTAGAGCTTTGAGAGTGATACTACCTTCATTTTAAAGACAATCATCTTGCCTATCTCATACATAAATCTGACTTTCAGTTATGATTAATTCTGCAGATTGTTGTCATGTCACTGCATTGTTACTAAAAGGTCACTGGTTCAAATTGAGGCGCAACCATGAAGAAGATTTTCCAAGAAAAGAGAAACAGCATCATCCAGCTCATCAATAGGGGTCTCTCAGCCAAGAAAATTGCCACACTGTATCATGTGAGCGCCATGACAGTTGGAAGAATAAGAAATGAAGTCCTTCCATCCATCCATTGAAAAGCCAAGAGGTGGACATCCAGGCAAAATATCAGAGTCAATAAGTTGGCTGATCACAAGGTCAGTTCTGATGCAACAAACATGGCAGTGGAGGCGGCTTGTATGCTTCGTAATAGTGAGATCACAGACATCCATGCAAGAACCATGTGATGCACGTTACACAAGTCTGGAATGGTAGAGCGAAAAAAGGTAAGAAGACTCTAGTTCAATACCCTAATAAGAAGCGTCAGCTCGAGTATGCCAAAATGTGCAAAATGGGGACAGTAGAAGATTGGAAAAGAGTGATTTGGAGCAAAATAGACTAGGCTCTGATGGGTGCAAATGGGTGAGGAAAAAAACAAGGGAAAAAGGGGGCTAACGGATTGAAAAATTGAAGGAACTGTCAAGTTCAGTGGAGAAAGCCTGATGATTTGGAGCGGTTTGACAGCCAAAGGCATGGGATCTTTGACCAGGATCGAAGGCGGTCTCAATTCTGAGTTATGTTTGAGTATCCTATCAGATGAGTTACTTCGTACACTTGAATACTATGAGTATGAAAAGGAAGACAAAGTGTTCCATCAGGACAACGACCCAAAGTATATGATGAGATTGCCAAAGAAATGGTTCAATTACAATGAAGTACAGGTGCTGGATTAGCTCCCAAAGTCACCAGACCTCAACCTAATTGAACACTTGTGGGTAGGGTTGAAGAAAAATGTGTATACATACTTTTTAAAATAATTTTTTGAGCCCGCTATATTGCTCTAATATTAAACATGTATATACGCCACCTGAATACAGCGGCCAGTTGCATATGCTTGCTATTGAGATGTGAATTTACTAATATTTTCTGGTCCTATACTATTTTCTAAATGCATATTCTTTTTCCTTAGTTTTAAGCCTGCTTTACACCTTACGATCCAGCATACGATATCGTATGCGATCGTAACCGCCCCCATCGTATGTGCGGCACGTTCAATTTGTTGAATGTGCCGCACATACGAGTAACCCCCCGTCACACGTACCTACCCGTCCATACGACCTCGATGTGGGCGGCAAACGTCCACTTCCTGGATGGAGTGGGAGGGACGTTCGGCGTCACAGCGACGTCACGTGGCAGCCGGCCAATAGAAGCGGAGGGGCGGAGCTGAGCGGGACATAAACATCCCACCCACCACCTTCCTTCCGCATTACTGGCCGGGAGCCGCAGGACGCAGGTAAGATCTGTTCATCGTTCCCGGGGTGTCACACACTGCGATGTGTGCTACCCCGGGTACGATAAATAATCTGACGTTCAATTCATGAGGAATGAACGATGTGCGTGCTATGAACGTTTTACCGTTCAATCGCACGTAGCTGTTACACACTGCAATGTACCTTACGATGCCGGATGTGCGTCACTTACGACGTGACCCCGCCGACACATTGTAAGATATATTGCAGCGTGTAAAGCGGGCTTTAGGCTCTGTGTACATGTTGCTATTTTCATGCTTTTTTTTCTTTTTTAATCAATACTGCAAGGAAAAACGCATCCCAGCAAATCTATGAGACTCCTGAAGTGCTGTGCGCATGTTGCTTTTTTTTTCCATGCAGATTTTGTTGCAGAACAAAGAAGCAGCATGTCAATTATTTCTGCTTTTTTCTTGCATTTTCCCTATCTCAATAGATAAAAAAAGCATGAAAAGAAGCATGAAAAAAACATAAAAAAAAGATAAAATGCATCCAAAAATGCACTTTTTATTCAGCAGTGTTTTTCCTGCCAAGAGATGTAGTCTTAAGTGCAGAAAAATCTGCAACATGAGCACATAGCCTTGATGTAAATAATCTCTATTTTTAGAATACCTGTTTAATGTGTCTACTTTACATACCATACATCCCATTTACATACTGCCGTTGTTGCCACAAATTTGTTACCAGTCATGAACCTGTGTGTAGCATGTTTACATTGTAGCATTATAGGTTTCATTAATTTTTAAATTTGGTTGAAAGTATTTTGCAACTGTTTGACAAGTCGAATTTAAAAGGTGGAATCATTTTAAACCAAAAATTGGATGTTAATAAGGTTTTTAAACAAATTAATGTTGTTTGTTTCCATCTATGTAGATTGTGCATGAGACGTGCGCACGTTGCTTTTATGAACGCAGCGATTTGGGTGCTAAAATTTTGACCCAAATCCGTGCGTTCATAAAATGAGAATGTCCATTATTCCGTGCGCTATGGATGCAGCTCCCACTCTATCTATGGTGGGGGCAGCAGCCAGAGCGCATAAAATCGGCTTTTTTTTTTTTTTAATAAAAACTGCATTCATTATCCAGTGTTTCTGCAGCGATTTGAAGCGCACATGTGCTGTCAAATCGGTGCAGAATATTCAGCAGTTACGTGCGCATGAGCCCTTTAGTGTTTCCTCTTCCCGTTTAAAAAACAAGAAAAACTGTATGTAAAGTAGTTTTGTTTCATACAAATGATCTAATTCAAAAGGAAAATTATCCAATCAAAATTCTTTGAATTTCATAAATGATTTAAAAAAACAAACAAACAATTTTTTACAGAATTTTTCAGTTTTGGGGGTGGTGGAGCTGGCATATTATTAGGAAAATCTATGTTCCTTAATCAAGGAAACTTGTGTACAGTGAACAGCTGTTGACCATATGTCGAGCAGGAGAATCTGCCTACTTTTTGCAAAGTCAATACTTTAACGTGTTTGCGACCCCTATGCAGGTCAGGTCAGAAAGGGCAAAATCATTGAAACTATGAAACCAAAAGTCTTTGAAATTCAAAAGTGATTTTTTTTTTATTTATTAATTTTTTTTGAAAATTGTTCAGAAGTTTTTGGGGTGGTGTAATTGACATAATTTCAGCAAAATATGAACTCCCTATTTGGTGAAGATTTTACACAGTGGAAGGTTGCTGATTGTATGTAAGACCAGAAATAGAACAAAATATAGAAGAGTGCACTATGAATAATTATATATACAGGGATATACACCGTGTGCAGAATTATTAGGCAAGTTGTATATTAGAGTATTTTTTTTAATTATTGATCAACAACTATGTTCTCAATCAACCCAAAAGACTCATAAATATCAAAGCTTAACTTTTTTGGAAGTTGGAGTGAGGTTTTATAGATTTGGCCATCTTAGGAGGATATATGTTTGTGCAGGTAACTATTACTCTGCAGAATTATTAGACAACTTAATAAAAACCAAATATATTTCCATCTTACTTGTTTATTTTGACCAAGTAAACCAATATAACTACACAAAATTTAGAAATAAACATTTCTAAGAAAACCCCCCAAAATTTGTGACCCATATAGCCACCTTTCTTTATGATGACACTCAACAGCCTACCATCCATAGTTTGTCAGTTGCTTGATCTGTTTATGATCAACATTGCATGCAGCAGCCACCGCAGCCTCCCAGACACTGTTCCGAGAGGTGTACTGTTTTCCCTCCCTGTAGATCTCACATTTTATGAGGGACCACAGGTTCTCTATGGGGTTCAGATCAGGTGAACAAGGGGGCCGTGTCATTATTTTTTCATCTTTTAGACCGTTACTGGCCAGCCACGCTGTGGAGTAGTTGGATGCATGTGATGGAGCATTATCCTGCATGAAAATCATGTTTTTCTTGAACGATACCGAATTCTTCCTGTACTACTGCTTGAAGAAGTTGTCTTCCAGAAACTGGCAGTAGTTCTGGGAGTTGAGCTTCACACCATCCTCAACCCGAAAAGGTCCCACAAGTTCATCTTTGATTGATTATACCAGCCCATACCAGTACCCCACCTCCACCTTGCTGGTGTCTGAGTCGGAGTGAAATAATAAATGTAAGCTGGTGCTCTAAGTTGCATGAACATATGGCATGCTTCAATAAATAAAATGAATCACTGAGTATGGGCAATAGAATGCACACTATAATGCAGGCCCACAATGAAACCGAGCAGCCTCAGAATTAGTAGCACCTGCTACCGCAAGATGGTTATATGGCCAGCCATAAATGATAGGGTAAAACTACAAGTTGGACAATGCAGTATAAATAAATAGTAATAACAATACCAGACAGGACTGAAGCCACAAGGGGAGAGAACATGGGGAGGAGGGGAAGGGGTGGGTCATGCAGTGAAGGCCACACGTGTATCGCAGTTAGGACAGCTTCATCAGGGAAAGTCATTTTTTATGTAAGACCAGGTGACAACTATGCTCTTCTTGTGAGGTCAACACTTACCAGAGCATTTAGCCCCTTGGCAGGGCAGGGCAGAAAGGGAAAAATATCAGAAACGACCAAACTGTTAACATTTTCAAGACCAGATTCTTTGAACTCCATAAGCGCTGTCAAGTTATCAATTTTACAAATATGTGAGACAGCAGTACCAATATATATATATATATATATATATATATATATATATATATATACACATATATATATATATCTATATATATATATATATTGTCATGGTTCGCTTCACCGTCCACATGGCTAGTGGGCGGAGCCTTCTCCCGGGCCTCACTTCCGGAGTCTGGATGCCTTAAAAGCTGACATTTCCAGTGAACCAGCGCCAGCTATAAGCTTAGCACTGCTTTGCCTGTGATTACTGGTCCTGTGAGTGATATCCTGATCCGTCTGTTCCTGTGCCCCCGTGCCCTTGTCTGTGTTCTGTCCCCTGGTCGTCCCTCCAGTCCTCTGTCCCCTATCCTACCTCCCCTCTCAGTTGCTTCCTCTGGTACTGACCTCGGCCTGACTTTGATTCTTCTTTTGCTCGTTCCTCCGGCCCTGCTTCTGCTCGTACTGTGTTTGACCCAGCCTGCCTGACTATTCTTCACACGCCCCGCAGCTCTGCTTCTCAGCTGTGCTGTGAGGCAGTGTACGAGAACACTGTATATTCACTTCCTGGTTCTCGTTGCTCTGTGTAGTGTCTTCTCCTGCAGAGCTCCGGCTCCTAGATCACCTATCAGACCCTGCTGCAGACTGAGTCTGCCAGGCCACCGTACATGGCAGACCCAGAGGCCATTACAACTCTCAGGTCCTCCATGATTGTGTCACAGGAGATCTTGGAGAGGTAAGATAAGCACTCTTTGTACCTCTGAAACTTCTATGTGCCGCGGTCATTATTGATCGCAGCACATAAACAATCACAAAGGGTTAACATCACCAAGACCTGACCCAAACTACCATTCTGCACCCAAAATGCGGCGATGGCAGCATGCAGGGGGTCATGATCCCCTCCTGACCGCAGACCGATGATAAATGTCGGTGCTGCACAAAGCCAAGCAGAAGCCGACATTTATATACTGTCCGCGGTCCTGAAAGTAGTTAAAGGGGTACCCTGGGGAAATAAAACATTTTTGTTCTGTATGACACTATAAAGCTGGGATGTACAGTACACTTCTAGTATCTTTAGATCCCTTGTAATTCAGTTGTACAGTAGCTGCTTCTCACCCCACACTCTTCCCGTCTGGGACGTGACCTAGCACAAAGTTGTGCAGGTCTTTACCGTATTAGTCTCCTAGAATAACTGCTTTTGCAGTTCAAGAACCAGTGGCATGATGTCCCAGAAGCTCTGTCCTGTTAGTATCAATCCCCTGATATCATCTTCTATGCAGAGCACAGAAGGTGTGGCCATACCTCCTCTTCTCAGATTGCACAAGCAACAGGAAACTGATACAGCATGGAGCTTCTGTGACAAAAAGCCTTAGCTTATTCATGTTTAAAACAGTGGAACTGTTTTGTAGCCAGAAAAAAGAAGGTTAATTTTTGGATATTTGCTTTATAAAAAAACCTTTGTAATTCCATAATTATTTTGTGATTAACAAACCAGCAGCAGACCCCCCTCTAAAAAAAAAGATATTTTTTTCACTGCCAGTTGAAAGGCCATTACTTTTTCCCATTCAAGACAGTGCAGTACACCTATTTTGTCTCCCTACTTAAAGGAATAATGTTAATATGGCTTATGAAAGAGCTATCACTTCTTCATTTAACAAAATATAAAGCATTTTCTACCCCCAAACAGGGATAATATTTGCACCCAACCATGTGAAAATGTGACAGTTGGGATAATTTTTAGACTGTTTATACAATGTAAGTAGCTAAAAAGTTTTATATTGTAGGGTGGTGTTAAATACGCTTTTTGCTACCTCTGATTGCCATCCGTTTTCTGATAGCCAGACTGGTTGAAGTCATTCAGACATTAAAAAGGCTGTCATTGTATTACAGTGCTCAAATGACTCCAAGGGGAACACTCATTGCTGAACAACATATTTTCCAGGCAATTAGAGGATTGATAATTATGCAATTTGCACACATTTATTCACCACAAATTTTGGGGGAAACTCAGCAAAGTCCACAAACTCATATTTCAAAAGATCCCCTCATGTCTAGTATTAACGATTATTCTGTGCTCAAGGAAGTGCAGTCGGCCTCTCTAATAGGTTGTTAAATTAACAGGTAATCAGCTTCTATTTGTTTATTAATGGCCACCATTGGCTAGTGTAAAAGCACTCTTACTTGCGTGGCTTTGATGACCAATTATTTTTTCTCTCTTCAGGTTTCTAGTGGCACAGACTCCTGCTCTCCTGATTTACCTTACACCCCCCTGCCATCAGCATCAAGAGACCCAACCAATCACAGAGGTAAGATGTACTTGCAATATTATTTCTACAGACTTTTATTGCAAGGTGGTAAAAAGTTTACAGCGTATCCTCCTGCGTACTCCTCGATATTGCTGGCTCAGCAGTGTCTCTTTCTATTCTGCACTTTTTCAAACCAATAATGAAAAAAACATCCTTGTCAAGGCCCAGAGACATAGCATTGAATTAACAAAGGGCAATGATTAGTGAAGGAGGAAAAAAAGCAAGAGTTAAATTTTCTACTAAAAGATCGCCATAGAAAAATGTAGGACCCATAGAACTGGCCTCAGCACCCGCAGGTCATTTTCTAGGTCACATAAGCAGAATGAAGTTGACATTTAAGCTCCTACCTCATAGACCAGATTTATTTCTCGAGGCTTACAACACATTGCACAACTACGATGCATGATACATGATGTGAAATATCACCGAGTATGCTTCATCTGAAGAGGTGAAGACATAAATGATTGTCAGTATAAGAACACTCAAGTTGAAGAGATTGGATAATCTTCTGCTAACCTGTAAAGAAAGAAATTGATTTAGTTATTTTATATAAATCTACAGAATGCAAACACAAAAGTTTTATTTTGGTTTTTTTTGCATGTTTGTAGAGATAAAGTAAAGAAGTTGGTGATAATTTAAAAGTGTTTTAAAATCAGAATGTTCAAATGTGATTCTCTGCCCTCAGTTTGTCTTTGCCAATAGTAGTATTAGATTTTGAGTAGCTCCATGTGGTCGAGATCTTATGGATTGTTGTCGGCTATACAAGTACTAAGCATTAGAAATATTTTCACATCAGTTGTAAAAAACCGAGATCATCTCATTGTTTGAGAATTTCGGGTTGAAGTGGTTTTAGAACACTATAAAAAATTGTCCATAAGTTAGAAAATAGAGAAATAACTATTACTTACCCATTCAACCCCCTGACACTTCTTATCCACATCTCTGTTACTGGCCATAAATCATCTGAACATCTCAACCAGTCAGTGGCCTGAATGGTCACATGCTATACATGCCAACGTCACACTTGGGGATAATGATTGGCAGCAGAGGTCTGATAGAATGTCATCACTTTACAAAATGGGCCAGAACTGGAATTATATGGTGTCAAGCAGTAATTAATTGTAAATTCTTGATTTTGTATAATTTTCTACTTTAGAGTAAAATGTATATACCGTATTTTTCGCTTTATAAGACGCACCTGATTATAAGACGCACCCCCAAATTTGGTGAAGGAAAAGAGAATTTTTTTTTAATGTTAAATGGGGTCTATCTTATAATGCCAGTGTCCATCTAACAAATCATATAGGGTATATGTCCCTCATAGCCCCCCCATCCTAAAATTAGCCCCCCTTAATCTGGATATGGCCCCCTTATATTGAATATAGCCCCCTTGTGCTGGGACATGACCCCCTGTGCTGCCCATGGCCCCTATAGATGGCACACCTCCCCTATGTTTGATATGGCCCCCATGTGTGCTGCCCATGGCCCCTATAGATGGCACACCTCCCCTGTGTTTGATATGGCCCCCATGTGTGCTGCCCATGGCCCTTATAGATGGCACACCTCCCCTGTGTTTTATATGGCCCCCATGTGTGCTGCCCATGGCCACTATAGATGGCTCACCTCCTCTGTGTTAGATATGGCCCCCATACTGCTGACCCATGGCCACTATAGATGGCACACCTCCCCTGTGTTTGATATGGCCCCCATGTGTGCTGCCCATGGCCACTATAGATGGCACACCTCTCCTGTGTTAGATATGGCCCCCATACTGCTGCCCATGGCCACTATAGATGGCACACATCCCCTGTGTTTGATATGGCCCCCATGTGTGCTGCCCATGGCCACTATAGATGGCACACCTCTCCTGTGTTAGATATGGCCCCCATACTGCTGCCCATGGCCACTATAGATGGCACACCTCCCCTGTGTTTGATATGGCCCCCATGTGTGCTGCCCATGGCCACTATAGATGGCACACCTCTCCTGGGTTAGATATGGCCCCCATACTGCTGCCCATGGCCACTATAGATGGCACACCTCCCCTGTGTTAGATATGGCCCCCATACTGCTGCCCATGGCCACTATGGATGGCACACCTCTCTTGTGTTAGATATGGCCCCCCAGGCTGCTGCCCATAATAAAATAAAACACTCTTTCCTTACCTTCTCAGCGCTGTCCCTCCCTCCTCGTGTCTCCCTCCGTGGGGTTGAGCTCCTCCTCCACTTCCTGGTTCTTGCTGCCGGTCATGTGATCGGCAGAGCAGAGGGATATCATCTGTGTGTGCCTGATCACAGACAGCAGCAGCAGAGACACCGGGAGATCAGCGCTGGAGGTAAGTAAAGCTTTTTTTATTTTATTATGGGCAGCAGTATGGGGGCCATATCTAACACAGGGGGATAATGTGCGATCAAAAGAGGGTGCAGGCAGATATAATATGCGCTCCTGCCCCAGCCCATCAGCGCGGTGCGGTTTCAGCACCATGGTGATGGACAGCGGCTGTGCATATTATATGAGCGGGAGCAGGAGATCAAAGGCTCCCTCCTGCAGCTTCACCAGTTCCCAGCAACGCTCCAGAGCTGCCCCCACCTCCCCTGGACCCTGCAGTATATATATATATATATATATATATGTCGCAGGCGGGGAGGACGCCGCCGCTGCGCTCGCTAACGCTCGGGTCCGGCGCTGCTGCGGCTGCTGCTCGGTGGCTCGACCGGTGGGCTGGATCCGGGGACTCGAGCGGTGCTCCTCGCCCGTGAGTGAAAAGGGTGGTTGGTTTTGGGGGATATAGTCCGTGACGCCACCCACGGGTTGTGGTGAAGATGAGCACCACCGCTGCTGGTGACGGGGATCCCGGGAGCGATGGTAGGGAGCAGCTGGGATGTTGTTTTTCCCCTCCATGGGTAGGGGTTGGTGGTCCCGGGGGGCCCGGTGGTGTGACGGGGAGGCAGAGTAGGTGAGGTGCAGGGTTGCAAGGGCAGCGCGGCGCGGTGCCGGATGGCACGGGTGTACTCACTCAGCAAGAGATGCACAAAGTCCCCGGTAAACCAAACGGCTGGATGGACGGGTCCCGCAGCCGGCTGCAGTGTCTCTCTCCCCGGACAGGTGATGGCGGCTGTCTTTCCCTGCACCTATGTGTACTGTTTGACTATATGGGTCCCCAACGGTAGTCCGCTCCCCGGTGTATGGATGCCGGAGGAGCCCGTTTGCCCTCAGGCGCTGGTCCTTGGGTCTCTAGCCTTTGGCGGTAGCTGTATACCCTCACGGTGCAGACGGTTGCCTTCTAACGGGTCTTTGGTTGTTAGGAAACCCCTGGGGTTCCTGTCACACTCGGATTTGACTGTTGACGGCGACTCCAAGCCTAGTCGGGGTCCGATGGCCCTGCCTGTGTGTGCTGGCTTTACTTTGCTCCCAGGTCGGTTCCTACGGTTCTGTGTTGATCCACCACTCCTGCAGACGGCCACCACTGTCTGCCAACCTTGTTGTCAGTGCCTGGGCCACAAACCCAGACACTCTCCACTTTACTCCTCCCACTTCAACCTCCTGGACTAAACTGCTCCTTTTCCCGCCTCCAAGCCTGTGAACTACTTGGTGGGCGGGACCAACTGCTTGGCTCCGCCCCACCTGGTGTGGACATCAGACCCTGGAGGGAGGCAACAAGGGTTTTGTGTTTGGCTAATGTTACTGTCTAGTGGGGGTGGGGGTGTTTGTGTGTTACCTGTGACGACCTGGCTAGTCCAGGGCGCCACATATATATATACCCCCCGTATATTCGGTTTATAAGACGCACCCCCTACTTTCCCCCAAAATTTGGGGGAACAAAAGTGCGTCTTATAAAGCGAAAAATACGGTAATCTCAGAAACCCCTTTGGTTTCTTTAAAGGGGACCATGTAAACACTAATGGTCTGTCCTTCTATTATGCCATCAAGATTGATGAATATGAGTCCAACCAATGATTACTAAAATGCACATGGCTGAGCTGCAGTACCAGACACATCATTGTGCCACAGAACAAATTGAAGGGGATGTAGAAGCCATATCTGTGTATGAGTTTTGGTTTCAGAAAAGTGCATTAATACCCTATGTTTACTTGATCTTCAGGACGTTTTTCCATAGTAGGAATCTAAGTTAAACTAGTGGACTTTTCTTCAACCTAGATTTATTACTGGAAAAAGTTATTTTCTCTCTTATAGGCTGTGTTTTATTTTTTTTTGTTGATTGGATGGCAATAACTATGTGTTGCTTTTTATAAGGTTAATGGGTCTATCACTAAAATACTTTTTGATAGAATGACTGTTGAGGAACTTCTGTTGCATTTAACTATTGAAGACAAAGAGAATTAATTGTTTCAAGAGGCACGTGTAATGCTTCGTCCCTGTGTCTCTCCCCTCTTGCAGGGACGTGCATTGACTCACCACCGTGGCTGTCTCCCTTGCTGCTCGGCGTCCCTGCTTGGTCCTTCATGTGGGTTCCTCTGCCACCCGCCTCCCAGAGTCTGTGCGCACATCACTGAACCTCTGGGAGCACTCCTAGGGAGTGCGCACACATCTCTGCCTGCACGTCACTCCCATGAAGTGTCTCTGAGCCTATTGCTGACAGGCACTGGGTATTTAGGGCAGTCTCCCACTAGGGGAGTTGCCTGTTCAAGACCATATATCCTGTTAGTCAATTGGTTCTGTCTAGTCAGTTTTCAGGTCACCTGTTGCGTCTGGTCCTGTTCCGTCCTGTCCTGCTTGTCATGTCCCATCTGGTCCTGTATCCCATCCAGTTCCTGCCTGTTGGTACCTATGTCCAGCCTGTCTTGCCCATACCTGGCTTCAGCCTGCTACGCTCTGTTGGGTGCCTGTTTCCAGTCCTGTCCTGCCTGTACCTGGTCCCAGCCTGTTCAAACTGTCATGCTCGCCGCTGGGTGATGGTACTGCGTTGAGCTGAAAGTGGACCCACTGGACCACAGGGAAACCCCAGGTCTACCTTAACCTGGGGTAGAGAACCGGGACTGTGGCAGCTGACCCCAAGGACAGGGGCAGAAACAGGAGCAGGCAGTAAAGAGTCTCAAGTGCAGGCAGGGACCACCAAGATGGCTCAAGGCAGGACAGACAAAGTCTCTAGCACCGACAGGGCAGGATGGACAGGCAAAGTCACTAGCAAGGCAGATTGCAAGGCTAGGTCAGTATAGGCAGGCAGAGTCTCTAGTACCAACTGGACAGGCACAGTCCCAGGTAAAGGCAGGACAGGACTGGATCCAGGTGCCGACAGGCAGGATGGGCTGGTAGCCAACTACAGACAAGACAGGCTGGACCCAGGTGCCAACAGGCATGATGGGCTAGGAACCAGGAACACGCAGGACATGCTGGACCCCGGTACCAACAGGCAGGATGGGCTGGTAGCTAGATAGGGGCAGGATAGGCTGGACCGAAGTGCCAACAGGCAGGACGGGCTGGTAGCCAAGTACAGACAGGACAGGCTGGACCCAGGTGAGAACAGGCAGGACTGGCTGGGAACCAGAAACAGCCAGGACATGCTTAACCAAGGTACCAAGAGGCTGGACTGGCTGGGAACCAGGTAGGGGCAGGACAGGCTGGACCGAGGTGCCAACAGGCAGGATGGGCTGGAAACCAGGTACGAGCGGGACAGGACAGGACCAGATGAGACAGGCAGGAATGGGATGGGACCAGATGGGCCAGGTGACCTGACAACTGACTAGATAGAACAAACTGACTAAAAGAATCTATGGCGTTGAATAGATAACTCCCCTAGCTTGAGATTGCCTTAAATACCCAGCGCCTTTAAGCAATTGGCTGAGAGACACTTCCTGGGAGTGACACGCTAGCCCTTTAAGAGAGGGGCAGCAGGGTGCACGCACTCACTAGGAACGCACTCGGAGGTCCTATGTCGTGCGCACAGACACCGGGAGGCGGGCAGCAGAGGAACCCACCTGGAGGAGCGAGCAAGGACGCCGTACAGCGAAGTAGCCGGCGGTGGCAGTGAGTCAATGCACATCCCTGCAAGGGGGGAGAGGCAGTGACGCAGTGTTACACGTGCCTCTTGAAACAATAAATCATTTTTGTCTTCAATAGCTAAATGCAACAGAAGTTCCTCAACATTCTTTCTATCAAAAACTATTTTAGTGATAACTCCGTTAACTCAGTGCACCATAGCAATAGCCTGCACTTACTGACACCACCTTCTGCAAGATGACATTCAGGAAACTGTCTGGTGTCATCAATAGTGATGAGCGAGCATGCTTGTAACTACTCGGTACTCGCACGAGTATCGCTGTACTCGGGCTGCTCGGCGGGGACCGAGTAATCTCGCGATACTCGTGCTGTACTCATGGTCTTCATTTCTGCATGTTGGCGCTCTTTTGAGAGCCAGCCCTCATGCAGGGATTGGCTGGCAGACCACTGCAATGCCACAGCCCTGTTAGTTGTGGAATTGCAGTGATTGGCCGGCCTGCACAGCGTGACCGAGCCTTTATACCGGCCGGCGCGCTGTGCTCTGCTCACAACTATCCAGACAGTCAGTGCAGGGAGAGTGTCGCTGATTCAGGGAAAGCTTTGCAGCCCTTTATAGTTAGTTCCGGAGCAGGGCTGCAAACAGTGTGACCAGAAGTCCTTCTCAGGACTATTCTAGTTGTATACAGGCAGGCAGGGTATAGCCAGGTCGGAGTACAGTAGCAGAGTCCTTCTCAGGACTATTGTTGCTATATACAGGCAGGGTATAGCCAGGTCGGAATACAGGCTAGTGACCAGAAGAGTCCTTGTCAGGACTATTGTAGCAGTATACAGGCAGGCAGGCAGGCAGGGTAGTGGTGACCGTATACCAGCCTTCATCATATCTGGGGCTGGTGTACACAGTGTAAAACAGTCCAGATAGTGTCAGACTTCTCAGTAATTGTCGCTCCTAAAAACCAGTTAGGTTCTTATTGCGTCCGTGCTTGCATTTAAAAACAGCACGTGTGTGGCAGTCAGTGGCAGCGTACAGGTGCACGTTTTGCACAAACTATTATATAACGCACAAGTCTAGTGTATAATACACATCAGTCAGCAGTGTCTGATAGTGTCAGACTTCTCAGTAATTGTCGCTCCGAAAAACCAGTTAGGTTCTTATTGCGTCCGTGCTTGCATTTAAAAACAGCACGTGTGTGGCAGTCGGTGGCAGGGTACAGGTGCGCGTTTTGCACAAACTATTATATAACGCACAAGTCTAGTGTATAATAATACACGTCAGTCAGCAGTGTCTGATAGTGTCAGACTTCTCAGTAATTGTCGCTCCTAAAAACCAGTTAGGTTCTTATTGCGTCCGTGCTTGCATTTAAAAACAGCACGTGTGTGGCAGTCGGTGGCAGGGTACAGGTGCGCGTTTTGCACAAACTATTATATAACGCACAAGTCTAGTGTATAATACACGTCAGTCAGCAGTGTCTGATAGTGTCAGACTTCTCAGTAATTGTCGCTCCTAAAAACCAGTTAGGTTCTTATTGCGTCCGTGCTTGCATTTAAAAACAGCACGTGTGTGGCAGTCGGTGGCAGGGTACAGGTGCGCGTTTTGCACAAACTATTATATAACGCACAAGTCTAGTGTTTAATACACGTCAGTCAGCAGTGTCTGATAGTGTCAGACTTCTCAGTAATTGTCGCTCCTAAAAACCAGTTAGGTTCTTATTGCGTCCGTGGTTGCATTTAAAAACAGCACGTGTGTGGCAGTCGGTGGCAGCGTACAGGTGCGCGTTTTGCACAAACTATTATATAACGCACAAGTCTAGTGTATAATAATACACGTCAGTCAGCAGTGTCTGATAGTGTCAGACTTCTCAGTAATTGTCGCTCCTAAAAACCAGTTAGGTTCTTATTGCGTCCGTGCTTGCATTTAAAAACAGCACGTGTGTGGCAGTCGGTGGCCGGGTACAGGTGCGCGTTTTGCACAAACTATTATATAACGCACAAGTCTAGTGTATAATACACGTCAGTCAGCAGTGTCTGATAGTGTTGGACTTCTCAGTAATTGTCGCTCCTAAAAACCAGTTAGGTTCTTATTGCGTCCGTGGTTGCATTTAAAAACAGCACATGTGTGGCAGTCGGTGGCAGCGTACAGGTGCGCGTTTTGCACAAAATATTATATAACGCACAAGTCTAGTGTATAATAATACACGTCAGTCAGCAGTGTCTGATAGTGTCAGACTTCTCAGTAATTGTCGCTCCTAAAAACCAGTTAGGTTCTTATTGCGTCCGTGGTTGCATTTAAAAACAGCACGTGTGTGGCAGTCGGTGGCAGCGTACAGGTGCGCGTTTTGCACAAACTATTATATAACGCACAAGTCTAGTGTATAATACACGTCAGTCAGCAGTGTCTGATAGTGTCAGACTTCTCAGTAATTGTCGCTCCTAAAAACCAGTTAGGTTCTTATTGCGTCCGTGCTTGCATTTAAAAACAGCATGTGTGTGGCAGTCGGTGGCAGCGTCAGGCTCCATATTGTCCCTGGATACAGACGTGCATGATGGCCTGTAAACATGAAGTGCCCATTGTAAGGAAGTGGGTCTATTGTAGTATAGCCCTTAGGCAGGGCAGCCAAAAATTGGGAGGCTCCACATTGTCCCTGGATAGAGATGTGCATGAGGGCCTCAAAACATTGTTCCCATTGCAAAGGAGCGGGTCTCCTGTCGTTGTAATGCCCATTCAGAAAGAATGGGTGAAAAAATTTACCACTGGGGGTATACCTGAAACAACGGCTTAACTATTGTAACGGTCACCATGATGGCGCATGAGGAGAAGGAGGAGCAGTCCAGCGAGTAGCCAAAGTCCAGAAGTGTGTTACCATGGGTGAGTGGAGGTACATGGCAAATTCCCGTTACAAACTTTAAATTCCGCTGTAATTTGCTGTTGGTGTGTGTGGTGAAGTCTGGCCAAATCCAACCCTTGTTCATCTTGATCAGAGTCAGCCTGTCAGCATTTACAGTTGACAGGCGGGTGCGTTTATCTGTAATGATTCCACCTGCGGCACTAAAAACACGCTCTGACAAAACGCTAGCGGCAGGGCAGGCCAGGACTTCCAAGGCGTAGAGAGCCAATTCATGCCACGTGTCCAGCTTGGATACACATTAATTGTAAGGCACAGAGGAATGTCGGAGTACAGTTGTTTGATCTGCAAGGTACTCCTTGAGCATCTGGGCAAACTTAGGATTTCTTGTGGCACTACCCCTCACCTCAGGGGCTGTGGTATGTGAGGGGCTGAGAAAACTGTCCCACATCTTAAAGACTGTTCCCCTACCTCTGGCGGATTGGACTTGTGCCCCTCTCGGCTGTACGCCTTGGTTGTCCACTGATTCCTGACCTATGCCGCTAGCGTTTTGTGAGGGGAATGCTTTGCCTACTTCCGTGACTATGGCCTTCTGGAACTGCTGCATTTTGCCTGACCTCTCCGCCTCGGGAATAAGAGACATAAAGTTCTCCTTTTAGCGTGGGTCTAACAGTGTTACCAACCAGTAATGATTGTCGGCCAAGATGTTCTTAACGCGAGGGTCACGAGACAGGCAGCTTACCATAAAGTCAGCCATGTGTGCCAGACTCTTAACAGCCATCACTTCAGTATCCTGACCAACACGATGACTGAACATGCTGTCCTCCTCCTCCTCATCATCTACCCTGTCCTCTGGCCAGCCACGCTGAACCGAGGATATGACTGCATGTCATATCCTCAATTTGGCCAGAGAGTTGCTCCATGTCTTCATCCTCCTCCTCGTCATAGTCCTCCACTGCACGTTGTGATGAGACGAGGCTGGGCTGTGTGTTATCATCACCCACACCCACTACTGTTTCTTGCTCAAACTCATCGCGCTCCGCCTGCAATGCATCATGGTTGTTTTTTGAGCAGACGCCATTTTAGAAGGCAGAGAAGCAGTATGGTGACGCTAATAATGTCGTCATCGCCGCTCACCATCTTGGTGGAGTCCTCAAAGTTTTGGCGGATGGTGCATAGGTCGGACATCCATCTCCACTCCTCAGGTGTTATGTGTGGAGTTTGACCCATTTCCCGACGGCTTAGGTGATGCAGGTACTCAACAACTGCCCTCTTCTGCTCACATATCCTGACCAACTTGTGCAGAGTTGAATTCCAACGCGTGGGGACATCACACACCAGTCTGTGTGCCGGAAGATGCAAACGGCGTCTTAAGCCGGCAAGGCCGGCTGAAGCAGTAGGTGACTTTCGAAAATGTGCAGACAGGCGGCGAACTTTTACCAGCAGATCAGACAGCTCTGAGTATGACTTTAGAAACCGCTGAACCACGAGGTTGAGCACATGGGCCACGCATGGAACATGTGTCAGCTGGCCTCGCCTCAAAGCCGCCACAAGGTTCCGGCCATTGTCACACACGACCTTTCCTGGCTTTAGGTTCAGAGTTGTGAGCCAGTGATCTGCCTGCTGTTTCAGAGCTGTCCACACCTCTTCTGCATTGTGGGGTTTGTCACTTATGCAGATTAGCTTCAGCACTGCCTGTTGTCGCTTCGCCGAGGCAGTGCTGCAGTGCTTCTGTGTCGCCCTGGACAAGCCAGGGGCCACAGAGCACAACACTTAAACACCCCACACTCCCTGCAGGCATATCATAGTCAAAACACAAAATCCTTGTTGCCTTCCCCAGGGGCTGTTGTCCACACCAGGGTGTGGAGCCAGGCGGTTGGTCTCCACCCACCGAGGAGGAGGGAAAACACAGGCAGTGAGAGTTAAGCTAAGGAAGTGGAAGGAGGAAAGTAGTAGAGAGGAGAAAAGTGACAGCAAAGAGCCTGAAGTTGGTCCGGGTGTGTGGCCCGGACAGGACAGCAAGGTTGGCAGGATGTGGTGACCGTCTGCAGTGGAGGCCGATTGGAGTCTGCCGTAAGGACCGTGGACGGGTGGTGACCCGGCCGTACCGGACCGGTATACAAAGAGAAGCCAGCACCATTGGCAGAGGACTTTCGGATCCCGGCAAGGCTTGGTGTCGCCGTGAATTTGACAAATCCGTTAGTGAAGGGAACCTCAGGGTTTCCAAACAGCCAAGTCCAGATAGAAGGCAACCGTACAACCGTGAAGGGGAGACACAGCCACCGCCAAGGGCAACCGTCTCCCAGGGCCAGCGCCTGTGGGCAAAAGGGGCTCCTCCGGCCCATATCCAGGTCGGGGAGCGGGTTACCGTTGGGAAACCATCACTACCAACACTTAACTTAGGTGCAGGGAGAGACAGTCATCACTAACCTGCAGGGAGGAACAACCGCAGCCGTCCGAGTGACCCGTCCATCCAGCCACTTGTTTTACCGTGAACTGTGTCATCATCATTGGGCTGAGTGAGTACCTCCGTGCCGTGCGGCACAGCGCTGCCCCTGTGACCCTGCACCTCATCAGGCCCCGCAACCCGCCTGTCATCCATGTCTACCCCATCACCAGGCCCCGGGACAACCAACCCCCCTACCCACGGAGGGGAGAAATAACAACAAAGCTGCTCCCTGTCACAGGCTCCCGGGATCCCCGTCCAGAGCAGCGGTGGTGTCCACACAATCACCACAACCGTGGGTGGCGTCACGGACAATATCCCCAAAACCCAAACCACCCCTTTTCACTCACGGGCGAGTAGCGCCGCTCGAGTCCCCGGGATCCGGCCATCGCTCGAGCCAACGAGCAGCAGCAGCCGTAGAGCAGCGTCAGCCGGACCCGAGCAGTGGGAGAGCGCACCGTCCCCTCCTCCGCCCGCGACACTTCCAGCTTGGGACTGGTGTGGAGGGTAAAGTGGATCAGGATGCGCAGGAGGAGGAGGAGGCTGAGGAGCATGACATTCCGGAGCTGTAGAGTGTGTGTGAAACCCTGACTGAGGTAGGGCCTGCAAAACTTGGTGTGTGAAGGACGTGTTCCGTCCCTCGCTCAGACTGGGTCCCAGCTTGCACAATATTAACCCAGTGTGACGTCAACGAGATGTAGCGGCCTTGCCCACATGCACTTGTCCACGTGTCTGTGGTTAGGTGGACTTTGGCTGAGGCCTGTGCCACACATCCGTGCTGCCGGCACGTGTTTGTCATTTTTTACACGTTCCGGCGGCACGGAGACACTTTAACCAATGCTACCCTATTGTAGCAGGCACACACACGTAAAACCACACGGAACGTGTGTCCGTGTGCGTTTGTACGTGTGTGCGATTTTCAAAGCGCTGACATGTCAGTGTTTTCTCCGGCAGCACGGGTGTTACACGGCCCGCACCCGTACCACACGGGTGTAGTGTGGATGCGGTCCCGTGTGACACGCGCCGGAGAAAACACACATGTCAGTGAAAAAAAAAAAAAACATTAACTCACCTTCTCCAGCCCTCCTGTCTCTGCCGCTGCTGCCTCTTGCTGCCGACCGCCGCTCATTAATCTCATAGAATATTCACTTCACTGCCTGGCAGCAGCAGCAGCGGGGAGACGGGAGGGCTGGAGCCGAAGATCAGCACCACGGACAGCAGGAAGGACAGCAGGAAGGACCAGGTGAGTATAATAATTACTGATTCTACGTGTGCTATCGCGGATAGCACACGTAGAACACACGTGTCCCGCACGTACCAGAGACACGTACTTACCTGCACGCAACACGCAGGGAAAATACGTGTCTCTCGGCACGTGCGTGAAATTCACGTGAGTGTGGCAGAGGCCTGAAACAGCGTTGTTCAGGGCACGTGTGATGTTTTGTGACACGTGGTTATGCAATGCGGGGACGGCACACCGGGAGAAATAGTGGCGGCTGTGGACCGAGTAACGTGGGACAGCTGCCACCATCAGGTCGCGGAATGCTTCTGTCTCAACCAGCCTAAAAGGCAACATTTCCAGCGCAAGCAGTCGCGAAATGTTAGCATTTAGAACTGTGGCATGTGGGGTGTTGGCAGTGTATTTGCGCCTGCGTTCAAAGGTTTGCTGAATGGATAACTGAACGTTGCGCTGGGACAAGGACGTGCTTGATGATGGTGTTCTTTCTGCGTAGGCAACTGCAGGTGCAGGAGTGGAGGAGGCTTGTTCGCAGGCAGCATGGACAGGGGATTGGCTCGCATGCACAACCAGCGAAGACGTAGCAGTGACATCAGCAAGCACTGCTCCTCGACTCTGTTGTACTTCCCACAAAGTCGGGTGCTTGGCTGACATGTGCCTGATCATGCTGGTGGTGGTCAGGCTGCTAGTTTTGGTACCCCTGCTGATGCTGGCATGGCAGGTGTTGCAAATGGCCTTTTTAGAGTCATCTGGAGCCAACTTAAAAAACTGCCAGTGTCAGAGTTCCGGGTTTTCCAGTTTTCTTTTGAAAGAGCTTGCCCTTTGTTAACATGGAGTTTTCTGTTCTGTTGCCCTACTTCCTGTCCATCTGTTTAAAAGCCGCCCCTAAAGCTTAGTCCAGTGCCTGAGTATACTGCTTCCTGTGTGCTCCTGCCCTGCTGCTTTTGGTTCCTGATTGTTATTCGGATCCTCTTGGAAAACAACCGACACTGACTCTGGACTTCATCTGGTATCATCTAGCTGTGCCCGGACTCCGTTTGCCGTCTTTGGTCGGCACTTCTGCCCGGTTCCTTCCGTTTAATACTACTCTGGACTCACATCACGTACGGACATTTTTGGACTTACCTATTGCCCTTTTGTGTCCCGGCTGCTGCGCATTTAGGGCTTCTGGGGTGATTGCCAGACAGTCCCTGTATAGGGGTTCGCTCTTGGTGGTCTCCCTGGGGGAGTCCGGTGCGCGGTCCCGGGAATTCCCTTTCGCTCCGTCCCTGGAAGGTATTTCCTGTATTTATGTTCTACTGTGTTTTTGTTCCGTTTATGTACATATTTGCTGGTTGCATATTATAAACGTCTTGCACCAAGAACTCGTCTCTGGTTGTCATTGCCCTAACGCAATCGAAATCCTCAATACATACAATAGTATTACAGCCAGACTCGGGAAGACCTAACATTTGTACAGGCACCTTGTGTCCTGTTGTTCCGGGGAACAGTTGCCTGACGTCTGCCTGGGGCCACCACTCTGCTTCTTACTGCCTGTTGTGATGCTACGCCTCCCTCCCCCTGTGCACTGCTGTCCTCGCTCTGCATATCCTCCTGCCAGGTTGGGTCAGTTACTGGATCATCCACCACGTCGTCTTCCTCTTCCGCACCCTGCTCCTCCTCCTGACTTCCTGACAATTGTGTCTCATCATCGTCCACCCCTTGTTGAGACACGTTGCCAACTTCGTGAGAACGTGGCTGCTCAAATATTTGGGCATCTGTACATACAATCTCGTCATGGCCCACTTCAACAGGAGCTGGCGAGAGGCCAGAATTTGTGAATGGAAACGTGAACGAACAGCTCTTCCGAGTGTCCAAGTGTGGGATCAGTAATGTCCGTGGACGTGTACTCGGCCTGGTGGTAGGAAGGAGGATCAGGTTCTGAAATGTGCAGTGCAGTATCACGGCTACTGACACTTGACCGTGTGGAAGACAGAGTGTTTGTGGTGGTGCCAATCTGACTGGAAGCATTATCCGCTATCCAACTAACAACCTGTTGACACTGGTCTTGGTTCAAGAGCGGTGTACTGCTGCGGTCCCCAAGAATTTGGGACAGGACGTGCGAGCGACTAGATGTGGCCCTTTGTTGTGGCGAAATTAGAGCTTGCACACAACCTCGGTCTCTGCCTGCACCACCATCACGTCCACTTCCTTGTTCGTTGACAACGCCCTTGCGCATTTTGCAATGCTGTGCTGATGTGTATTCACTAGACTTGTGCGTTATATCCAAGTTTTTGCAAAACTCACACAAATGCAGCGGAAAGCTGCCACCAACAGGCACACACGTGCGGTTTTTAAATGCAAGCACGGAGGCACTAAGAACCTAACAGGTCTCTATCCAGGGACAACGTGGAGCCTCCCAATTTTTGGCTGCCCTGCCTAAGGGCTATACTATAATACACCCACTTCCTTACAATGGGCACTTCAGGTTTACAGGCCCTCATGCACGTCTCTATCCAGGGACAATGTGGAGCCTCCCAATTTTTGGCTGCCCTGCCTAAGGGCTATACTATAATACACCCACTTCCTTACAATGGGCACTTCAGGTTTACAGGCCCTCATGCACGTCTCTATCCAGGGACAATGTGGAGCCTCCCAATTTTTGGCTGCCCTGCCTAAGGGCTATACTATAATACACCCACTTCCTTACAATGGGCACTTCAGGTTTACAGGCCCTCATGCACGTCTCTATCCAGGGACAACGTGGAGCCTCCCAATTTTTGGCTGCCCTGCCTAAGGGCTATACTACAATAGACCCACTTCCTTACAATGGGCACTTCAGGTTTACAGGCCCTCATGCACGTCTCTATCCAGGGACAACGTGGAGCCTCCCAATTTTTGGCTGCCCTGCCTAAGGGCTATACTACAATAGACCCACTTCCTTACAATGGGCACTTCAGGTTTACAGGCCCTCATGCACGTCTCTATCCAGGGACAACGTGGAGCCTCCCAATTTTTGGCTGCCCTGCCTAAGGGCTATACTACAATAGACCCACTTCCTTACAATGGGCACTTCAGGTTTACAGGCCATCATGCACGTCTCTATCCAGGGACAATGTGGAGCCTCCCAATTTTTGGCTGCCCTGCCTAAGGGGTATACTATAATACACCCACTTCCTTACAATGGGCACTTCAGGTTTACAGGCCATCATGCACGTCTCTATCCAGGGACAACGTGGAGCCTCCCAATTTTTGGCTGCCCTGCCTAAGGGCTATACTATAATACACCCACTTCCTTACAATGGGCACTTCAGGTTTACAGGCCCTCATGCACGTCTCTATCCAGGGACAACGTGGAGCCTCCCAATTTTTGGCTGCCCTGCCTAAGGGCTATACTACAATAGACCCACTTCCTTACAATGGGCACTTCAGGTTTACAGGCCATCATGCACGTCTCTATCCAGGGACAACGTGGAGCCTCCCAATTTTTGGCTGCCCTGCCTAAGGGCTATACTATAATACACCCACTTCCTGACAATGGACACTTAATGTTTTGAGGCCCTCATGAACGTCTGTATGCAGGGGCATTGGTGAACCTCACAATTTTGGACTGCCCTGGCAAAGGAAAATACTACAAAGACTCACTTCCTCAAAATGGGCACATTAGACTCAAGAGGCCTTCATGTACGTCTCTTCTCAGGGACATCGGAGTGCCACACAATGTTTTCACGTAAAATCTTTCATGTATTAATCTCAAAAAGTAACATACACCAGCTCTATCTCACTATTGGGTATGTGCCCTTAACATTTCCGCCATGAAAAATCATTTTGGGGTCATTTTGGAAGGTTTTCTGGTGAGTCCGTAAAAATGGCGTAAAACGCGGACAAAATTGTTCACAGCTGTGACTTTTCAGTGATAAATGCTTCAAGGGGTCTTCCCCATGCTGTTGCCATGTCATTTGAGCACTCTTCTGAGACTTTTGTGACATTTTTAGGGTTTCTCCATGCTGCCGGGGGGTCATTTCACAAAAATACTCGGGTCTCCCATAGGATAACATTGGGCTCGTTGCTCGGCCCGAGTACACGAGTATCTTGGGAGGCTCGGCCCGAGCTTCGAGCACCCGAGCTTTTTAGTACTCGCTCATCACTAGTCATCAACAAAGACATGAAAAAGAATACAACCTTAAACAATGGTCCTTTAGCTCCCATGTTAAAGAGCCTTAATGCGGGCGTCACACGATACGATCTATAGTGCGATCGCACGAGCGATTATACCCGCCCCCGTCGTTTGTGCGTCACGGGCAATTCGTTGCCCGTGGATCACAAAGTCATTAGACCCTCGTCACACGTACTTACCTGCTGAGCAACGTCGCTATGGGCGGCGAACATCCACTTCCTGAAGGGGATGGGACGTTCGGCGTCACAGCGACGTCACACAGCGGCCAGCAAATAGAAGCGGAGGGGCATAGATGAGCGGGACGTAAACATCCCGCCCACCTCCTTCGTTCGGCATAGCCGGCGGGACGCAGGTAAGCTGTGTTCATCGTTCCCGGAGTGTCACACGGAGCGATGTGTGCTACCCCGGGTACGATGAACAATCGGCGCAGAGAAGAAGAAACGACATTTTGAAAATGAGCGATGTGTCAATGAGCAACGATAAGGTGAGTATTTTTGCTCGTTCACCGTCGCTCGTAGTTGTTACACGCTACGATATATCAAACGATGCCGGATGTGTGTCACTTACGACGTAACCCTGCCGACATATCGCACGATATATCGTCTCGTGTGACGCCCGCATTACTTATTCATACTCAGTTGAGTTTGCACACAAAGGTCTGAAGAAAATGAAGGAGATGAAGAAAAATATCAAGAGCTTAAAACTACTTAGTTCTCTTCATTAGTCAAGATTGCTATCTGATGGCTATCATGGTATACAGGTATATTTCTCTTATATACTGGATTCAATCGTTCACACACTCTGTAATGTTACTGTGTTCTAACATGCGGTCTCCAGATTTGGGATGAGTATGTGACAGGTGACACTAAAAGCAGAGGAGCTGCAGTTAGGCTATGTTCACACAGTGCATCTTAAGATGCATCGTTTTTGGCCCCAAAAAAAACAAAAAACACATTTTTACTGCGTTGTGCCAAATGCGTTTTTTATGTAAAATTTATGGAAGAGCTCAAAAACGCTGGAAAAATGCAAAAGAATTGACATGCTGCATCTTGGGTGTATCTTCAAAAATATAGCCATGGTGCAGACAAAAAAAAGATGCACTGTGTGGACAGCAAAATAGAAATCTCATAGACTTTGCTGGGGGACGGAAATGCATGCATTTAGGTGCATCTTTGTGAACTCAAAAAAACACCAAAAACGCAGTAAAAGATGCACTGTGTGAACATAACCTTGCAGCATTGTAGACATGCAGGGTCTGTTGTGTCCATTGAGGATGGGACAACCTGGCATTCACCATTAGACTACACAGAAAAGAAAGAGAACGACAATAGAGATATGCATGCTTGTTATGAAATCTAAGAAGTTCTGGTGGAAAGTAATGCATGAAAACCAGCTTAAAAAAAGATAACTAAATATGTTATTTAAGGGGGTGATTCCTAAGACACCATTAGTTTTTATCTAGTTGGAAATTATTGCAAATTTGTAAACTTCCTATTTCTAGAATAAATAAACATTTTAGTGTGTTTTTAATATTATGCAGGTAAACTGAAATGCCTGTAGATGAAAGTCCTAATAGCTCCAAAAACAACTGAGAAGTGTGCAGTGCGGGAGCTAGGAGAGGGCAGCCTTTGCTTTAACGAACACAGAGAGCGGAGTACGGATTCAATAGAAAGTCAATGGCAGAGTGGAAGAACTGATAGAATAGAGCATTAACTGTTCTTCCTCTCTTTTCACTCTGTAGCTAAAGAAACAGCAAATTATATTAGCTAATAAACATTAAGCTAGTACCTTTTTCAGTTAGAGAGGAAGAAATAGGAACCGCTACAGATATATATCTACACTGCGTGCAGAATTATTAGGCAAATGAGTATTTTGATCACATGATAATTTTTATACATATTGTCCTACTCCAAGCTGTATAGGCTTGAGAGCCAACTACCAATTAAGTAAATCAGGTGATGTGCATCTCTGTAATGAGGAGGCGTGTGGTGTAATGACATCAACACCCTATATAAGGTGTGCTTAATTATTAGGCAACTGCCTTTCCTTTGGCGAATGGGTCAGAAGAGAGATTTGACAGGCTCTGAAAAGTCCAAAATTGTGAGATGTCTTGCAGAGGGATGCAGCAGTCTTGAAATTGCCAAACGTTTGAAGCGTGATCACAAAACAATCAAGCATTTCATGGCAAATAGCCAATAGGGTCGCAAGAAGTGTGTTGGGCAAAAAAGGCGCAAAATAACTGCCCATGAATTGAGGAAAATCAAGTGTGAAGCTGCCAAGATGTCATTTGCTACCAGTTTGGCCATATTTCAGAGCTGCAACGTTAATGGAGTATCAAAAATCACAAGGTGTGTCATACTCAGGGACATGGCCAAGGTAAGGAAGGCTGAAAAACGACCACCTTTGAACAAGAAACATAAGATAAATTGTCAAGAGTGGGCCAAGAAATATCTTAAGACTGATTTTTCAAAGGTTTTATGGACTGATGAAATGAGAGTGACTCTTGATGGGCCAGATGGATGGGCCAGAGGCTGGATCAGTAAAGGGCAGAGAGCTCCACTCCGACTCAGACGCCAGCAAGGTGAAGGTGGGGTACTGGTATGGGCTGGTATCATCAGAGATGAACTTGTGGGACCTTTTTAGGTTGAGGATGGAGTGAAGCTCAACTCCCAGACCTACTGCCAGTTTCTGGAAGACAACTTCTTCAAGCAGTGGTACAGGAAAAAGTTGGTATCGTTCAAGAAAAACATGATATTCATGCAGGACAATGCTCCATCACATGCATCCAACTACTCCACAGCATGGCTGGCCAGTAAAAATAATAACATGGCCCCCTTGTGCACCTGATCTGAACCCCATAGAGAACCTGTGGTCCCTCATAAAATGTAAGATCTAAAGGGAGGGAAAACAGTACACCTCTCAGAACAGTGTCTGGGAGGCTGTGGTGGCTGCTGCACGCAATGTTGATCGTAAATAGATCAAGCAAATAACCGAATCTATGAATGGTAGGCTGTTGAGTGTAATCCTAAAGAAAGGTGGCTATATTGGTCATGGTCACTAATTTTTTTGGTTTTGTTTTTGCATGTCAGAAATGTTTATTTCTAAATTTTGTTCAGTTATATTGGTTTACCTGTTGAAAATAAACAAGTGAGATGAGAATATATTTGGTTTTTATTAAGTTGACTAAAAATTCTGCACAGTAATAGTTATCTGCACAAACAGATATCCTCCTAAGATAGCCAAATCTAAAAAAAACCACTACAACTTCCAAAAATATTAAGCTTTGATAATTATGAGTCTTTTGGGTTGATTGAGAACATAGTTGTTGATCAATAATAAAAAAAATCCTCTAAAATACAACGTTCCTAATAATTCTGCACGCGGTGTATATGAGCTATGAGGGTATTTGCCTATAGATGAACAATAAATACCGTCCCTCTTAAAGTTTCTTAGAATCATTATCCAGCTCAATGTAACTTGTATTGGTGAAATTTTATAGGAATATGTGAAAAGTTGAGTTTTTGCTGTAGGATACCCATATATGAATTACTTTGAACTACAGTACAGACCAAAAGTTTGGACACACCTTCTCATTCAAAGAGTTTTCTTTATTTTCAGGACTCTGAAAATTGTAGATTCACATTGAAGACATCAAAACTATGAATTAAAACATGTGGAATGAAATACTTATCCCCTTCAGCCCCCGGGCACTTTCCGTTTTTGCATATGCATAAAACTGGCAACTGATTCACCCACATTATTACTCTTAATTTATATTATCTTTAGGCAAATCCCTATAATAGTACAAAGGTGGGTGATACTGGACCATCTCAGGACAATCGTATTGAATACGTATTAAAACAAGGGGGAGAAAAACGACCAAAGTCCTGTTTATTGCAAACATATATTTATTAACTGACAAGAGACAGGGGAAAGACACCACAGTGTTCAAATAAAACCAATAAAAGAAAGGATGTGTGATTGACCATGCATATAGCAATCATGTAACATTTAGTATGTATGGCAGGTAGTATAAAGGAGTTTCATATGTCACCAACAAGGTTATACAGTCCATATAATTCTCTCAATACATCAATACCGCACTCAATTCATAGTATATACAGAGATCATAGGGAGGATAGTCCAAACATACAATATATCATATGTCAGCGAAATTACAGTGCGTACACCTGGCAAAAAAGATATAATCATAAAATAACCAGAATACAGTAACATTCGAACTGCATATAGCATGTTCATAGATATGGTACAAACAACCAGTAATTATATATATATATCTCAGTGTTTAAATCCACCCCACATTTCTCAGCTAGGGTCATATAAATATAAATATAATGAATTAATTACCAGGTGTCGGCACTGACACTTCATCAAGCATCCCCAAATCAATCATATGACACACTGTACACTAAGGGGATGATATTGCAACCACCTATCAGGGCTGATGTTTGGTTAATCCCAAAACTACAGGGGTAGTGGCTAGTATGGCTGCAGGAGGATCATCTATATATATAATTGCCTTATTCTGTCTGTCTGTCTGTCTGTCTGTCTGTCTATCTGTCTGTCTGTCTGTCATGCTCCAAAATTGTGTCCTTACGGTGACACAAAGCTCATTGGCCGCTGGGCTCGCCATGGCCCCGCCCCCCCACACGGATTGGCCGCTCGCCCAGGCTGCGCCCCCACACGGATTGGCCAGCCGCTCGCCCAGGCTCCGCCCCCCCCACAGATTGGCCTCTCGCCCCGGCACCCTGCAGGCATTGGCAATTCGGCCACGCCACGCCCCGCCCCCCTCACGCAATGCACGTTAGCTCTGGCCCCACCCCCTCCCTCCTCCCGCGCATTTCTCGAACTGACACGGCTGTCACGGAGGTGAGTACGGTACTCCCTGCCCACCCCCCCCCCCCCCGCCCCCGCCCCCGCCCCCGCCCCCGCCCCCGCTCGCACAGGACTGGTGTGGATACGTTGCTAACCATGCTCGCATGGTTACAAGCGCTGTCACGGAGGTGAGTACTGTACTCCCCCCCCCCCCTCCCCCCCCCGGCCCCCGCTCGCACGGCAGTGGTGGGAGTGGTGTGGATACGTTGGTATCAAGCCCATCAAGGTCCTGCTGCGCCAGAAGATCCACACGCACACACACAAACATACACACACATCAGATCACACTCACACTCACTCTTACACACACCTCACACACACCTCACACACACCTCACACACACCTCACATCGCATCCACATACTCACAACATCCTGGGATATCGCTTGCTTCTCGGCGGCGAAAATGTGCTGTTGTGATCTTCCAGGACCTGACGGAGGATCACATGGCCAGAAGC
This sequence comes from Anomaloglossus baeobatrachus, assembly GCF_048569485.1. Taxonomy (NCBI): domain Eukaryota; kingdom Metazoa; phylum Chordata; class Amphibia; order Anura; family Aromobatidae; genus Anomaloglossus; species Anomaloglossus baeobatrachus. The sequence goes on along the minus strand of NC_134357.1, from coordinate 197,353,982 downwards.
ATGTGATATCCCCGGATGTTGTGAGTATGAGCGCGTAAGTGCGATATCGTCAGTGTCTGTGTGTGTGAGTGGATGCGATCGGGTGTGTGTGAGTGGATGCGATCGGGTGTGTGTGAGTGGATGCGATCGGGTGTGTGTGAGTTGATGCGATCGGGTGTGTGTGTGAGTGGATGCGATCGGGTGTGTGTGTGAGTGGATGCGATCGGGTGTGTGTGTGAGTGGATGCGATCGGGTGTGTGTGTGAGTGGATGCGATCGGGTGTGTGAGTGTCGGCAGAGGACCAGGCCGTGCTGGAGGAGGCTGGGAGCAGAGAGGCTGATCATGGGGAAGAGGGGAATGCTGATGCTGAAGGAGGCTGGGATGGGAAGGCTGGGAGGAAGGAGGCTGGGACGAGAGAGGCTGATCCTCAGGAAGGCTGAGGAGGGGAGGCTGATGCTGAGGGAGGCTGGAAGGAGAGAGGCTGAGCAAACGTGCTCCATCCGCCATACTGCGCACTCCCCATCGTGCTGCATCCCCCATGCTGCGCACTCCCAAACGTGGTCCATCCGCCATGCTGCGCACTCCCAAACGTGGTCCATCCGCCATGCTGCGCACTCCCAAACGTGCTCCATCCGCCATGCTGCGCACTCCCAAACGTGCTCCATCCGCCATACTGCGCACTGGAGCACGTTTGGGAGTGCGCAGCATGGCGGATGGAGCACGTTTGAGAATGCGCAGCATGGCGGATGGAGCACGTTTGGGAGTGCGCAGCATGGCGGATGGAGCACGTTTGGGAGTGCGCAGCATGCCGGATGGTGCACGATCAGGAGTGCGCAGTATGGCGGATGGAGCACGTTTGGGAGTGCGCAGCATGGCGGATGGAGCACGTTTAGAAGTGCGCAGCATGGCGGATGGACCACGTTTGGGAGTGCGCAGCATGGCGGATGGAGCACGTTTAGGAGTGCGCAGCATGGCGGATGGAGCACGTTTGCAAGTGCGCAGCATGGCGGGTGGAGCACGATGTGAGGTGCACACCTCCCCCCAACACACACACACACGCGCACTGCACAACACACACACACTAGGAATCACAAACAACGCCCTACACAGACACCCACACAGACAACGCTGCACACACAAATATACGCACATACTGCACAACACACACATTGCTCAAAACATACCTCCCCCCAAAACACACCACACCCACACAAACCGCACAACACACACACACACACACAACGCTACAGACACACAGCGCTCCACAAACAACGCAACACACGCAACACACATACAACACCGCTCTCACCCCCCGCGACACTCAGAACATGTACAGCGCCCTACACAAACACTTGGTAACTACACACAACAACATCTATATATATATATAACAAAAATCATACATGAACTACACAATACGTAAATTCTAGAATACCCGATGCGTAGAATCGGGCCACCTTCTAGTATAAACTATAAATGTGTTGCTGGAAACGACATGAACCAATTGATAGGTATATAGAAATTGCAGTGCAACGCAATCAACCAGCAACACATATACTGTTACATCAATCCTAAGTCCGTGGAGACATTAACCCATGCAGCCATATAATGATTAAGCCACTAGGTGTCAGTGGTGAAACAACCTCCCAATCCAATGGCTGAATCTATGCAGTATGATGAATGTACATTACCTGTGCCAGTCTTAAGATCATACACATCCAAGGACATGCAAGCACGGAGGCACTAAGAACCTAACAGGTCTCTATCCAGGGACAACGTGGAGCCTCCCAATTTTTGGCTGCCCTGCCTAAGGGCTATACTATAATACACCCACTTCCTTACAATGGGCACTTCAGGTTTACAGGCCCTCATGCACGTCTCTATCCAGGGACAATGTGGAGCCTCCCAATTTTTGGCTGCCCTGCCTAAGGGCTATACTATAATACACCCACTTCCTTACAATGGGCACTTCAGGTTTACAGGCCCTCATGCACGTCTCTATCCAGGGACAATGTGGAGCCTCCCAATTTTTGGCTGCCCTGCCTAAGGGCTATACTATAATACACCCACTTCCTTACAATGGGCACTTCAGGTTTACAGGCCCTCATGCACGTCTCTATCCAGGGACAACGTGGAGCCTCCCAATTTTTGGCTGCCCTGCCTAAGGGCTATACTACAATAGACCCACTTCCTTACAATGGGCACTTCAGGTTTACAGGCCCTCATGCACGTCTCTATCCAGGGACAACGTGGAGCCTCCCAATTTTTGGCTGCCCTGCCTAAGGGCTATACTACAATAGACCCACTTCCTTACAATGGGCACTTCAGGTTTACAGGCCCTCATGCACGTCTCTATCCAGGGACAACGTGGAGCCTCCCAATTTTTGGCTGCCCTGCCTAAGGGCTATACTACAATAGACCCACTTCCTTACAATGGGCACTTCAGGTTTACAGGCCATCATGCACGTCTCTATCCAGGGACAATGTGGAGCCTCCCAATTTTTGGCTGCCCTGCCTAAGGGCTATACTATAATACACCCACTTCCTTACAATGGGCACTTCAGGTTTACAGGCCATCATGCACGTCTCTATCCAGGGACAACGTGGAGCCTCCCAATTTTTGGCTGCCCTGCCTAAGGGCTATACTATAATACACCCACTTCCTTACAATGGGCACTTCAGGTTTACAGGCCCTCATGCACGTCTCTATCCAGGGACAACGTGGAGCCTCCCAATTTTTGGCTGCCCTGCCTAAGGGCTATACTACAATAGACCCACTTCCTTACAATGGGCACTTCAGGTTTACAGGCCATCATGCACATCTCTATCCAGGGACAACGTGGAGCCTCCCAATTTTTGGCTGCCCTGCCTAAGGGCTATACTATAATACACCCACTTCCTGACAATGGACACTTAATGTTTTGAGGCCCTCATGAACGTCTGTATGCAGGGGCATTGGTGAACCTCACAATTTTGGACTGCCCTGGCAAAGGAAAATACTACAAAGACTCACTTCCTCAAAATGGGCACATTAGACTCAAGAGGCCTTCATGTACGTCTCTTCTCAGGGACATCGGAGTGCCACACAATGTTTTCACGTAAAATCTTTCATGTATTAATCTCAAAAAGTAACATACACCAGCTCTATCTCACTATTGGGTATGTGCCCTTAACATTTCCGCCATGAAAAATCATTTTGGGGTCATTTTGGAAGGTTTTCTGGTGAGTCCGTAAAAATGGCGTAAAACGCGGACAAAATTGTTCACAGCTGTGACTTTTCAGTGATAAATGCTTCAAGGGGTCTTCCCCATGCTGTTGCCATGTCATTTGAGCACTCTTCTGAGACTTTTGTGACATTTTTAGGGTTTCTCCATGCTGCCGGGGGGTCATTTCACAAAAATACTCGGGTCTCCCATAGGATAACATTGGGCTCGTTGCTCGGCCCGAGTACACGAGTATCTTGGGAGGCTCGGCCCGAGCTTCGAGCACCCGAGCTTTTTAGTACTCGCTCATCACTAGTCATCAACAAAGACATGAAAAAGAATACAACCTTAAACAATGGTCCTTTAGCTCCCATGTTAAAGAGCCTTAATGCGGGCGTCACACGATACGATCTATAGTGCGATCGCACGAGCGATTATACCCGCCCCCGTCGTTTGTGCGTCACGGGCAATTCGTTGCCCGTGGATCACAAAGTCATTAGACCCTCGTCACACGTACTTACCTGCTGAGCAACGTCGCTATGGGCGGCGAACATCCACTTCCTGAAGGGGATGGGACGTTCGGCGTCACAGCGACGTCACACAGCGGCCAGCAAATAGAAGCGGAGGGGCATAGATGAGCGGGACGTAAACATCCCGCCCACCTCCTTCGTTCGGCATAGCCGGCGGGACGCAGGTAAGCTGTGTTCATCGTTCCCGGAGTGTCACACGGAGCGATGTGTGCTACCCCGGGTACGATGAACAATCGGCGCAGAGAAGAAGAAACGACATTTTGAAAATGAGCGATGTGTCAATGAGCAACGATAAGGTGAGTATTTTTGCTCGTTCACCGTCGCTCGTAGTTGTTACACGCTACGATATATCAAACGATGCCGGATGTGTGTCACTTACGACGTAACCCTGCCGACATATCGCACGATATATCGTCTCGTGTGACGCCCGCATTACTTATTCATACTCAGTTGAGTTTGCACACAAAGGTCTGAAGAAAATGAAGGAGATGAAGAAAAATATCAAGAGCTTAAAACTACTTAGTTCTCTTCATTAGTCAAGATTGCTATCTGATGGCTATCATGGTATACAGGTATATTTCTCTTATATACTGGATTCAATCGTTCACACACTCTGTAATGTTACTGTGTTCTAACATGCGGTCTCCAGATTTGGGATGAGTATGTGACAGGTGACACTAAAAGCAGAGGAGCTGCAGTTAGGCTATGTTCACACAGTGCATCTTAAGATGCATCGTTTTTGGCCCCAAAAAAAACAAAAAACACATTTTTACTGCGTTGTGCCAAATGCGTTTTTTATGTAAAATTTATGGAAGAGCTCAAAAACGCTGGAAAAATGCAAAAGAATTGACATGCTGCATCTTGGGTGTATCTTCAAAAATATAGCCATGGTGCAGACAAAAAAAAGATGCACTGTGTGGACAGCAAAATAGAAATCTCATAGACTTTGCTGGGGGACGGAAATGCATGCATTTAGGTGCATCTTTGTGAACTCAAAAAAACACCAAAAACGCAGTAAAAGATGCACTGTGTGAACATAACCTTGCAGCATTGTAGACATGCAGGGTCTGTTGTGTCCATTGAGGATGGGACAACCTGGCATTCACCATTAGACTACACAGAAAAGAAAGAGAACGACAATAGAGATATGCATGCTTGTTATGAAATCTAAGAAGTTCTGGTGGAAAGTAATGCATGAAAACCAGCTTAAAAAAAGATAACTAAATATGTTATTTAAGGGGGTGATTCCTAAGACACCATTAGTTTTTATCTAGTTGGAAATTATTGCAAATTTGTAAACTTCCTATTTCTAGAATAAATAAACATTTTAGTGTGTTTTTAATATTATGCAGGTAAACTGAAATGCCTGTAGATGAAAGTCCTAATAGCTCCAAAAACAACTGAGAAGTGTGCAGTGCGGGAGCTAGGAGAGGGCAGCCTTTGCTTTAACGAACACAGAGAGCGGAGTACGGATTCAATAGAAAGTCAATGGCAGAGTGGAAGAACTGATAGAATAGAGCATTAACTGTTCTTCCTCTCTTTTCACTCTGTAGCTAAAGAAACAGCAAATTATATTAGCTAATAAACATTAAGCTAGTACCTTTTTCAGTTAGAGAGGAAGAAATAGGAACCGCTACAGATATATATCTACACTGCGTGCAGAATTATTAGGCAAATGAGTATTTTGATCACATGATAATTTTTATACATATTGTCCTACTCCAAGCTGTATAGGCTTGAGAGCCAACTACCAATTAAGTAAATCAGGTGATGTGCATCTCTGTAATGAGGAGGCGTGTGGTGTAATGACATCAACACCCTATATAAGGTGTGCTTAATTATTAGGCAACTGCCTTTCCTTTGGCGAATGGGTCAGAAGAGAGATTTGACAGGCTCTGAAAAGTCCAAAATTGTGAGATGTCTTGCAGAGGGATGCAGCAGTCTTGAAATTGCCAAACGTTTGAAGCGTGATCACAAAACAATCAAGCATTTCATGGCAAATAGCCAATAGGGTCGCAAGAAGTGTGTTGGGCAAAAAAGGCGCAAAATAACTGCCCATGAATTGAGGAAAATCAAGTGTGAAGCTGCCAAGATGTCATTTGCTACCAGTTTGGCCATATTTCAGAGCTGCAACGTTAATGGAGTATCAAAAATCACAAGGTGTGTCATACTCAGGGACATGGCCAAGGTAAGGAAGGCTGAAAAACGACCACCTTTGAACAAGAAACATAAGATAAATTGTCAAGAGTGGGCCAAGAAATATCTTAAGACTGATTTTTCAAAGGTTTTATGGACTGATGAAATGAGAGTGACTCTTGATGGGCCAGATGGATGGGCCAGAGGCTGGATCAGTAAAGGGCAGAGAGCTCCACTCCGACTCAGACGCCAGCAAGGTGAAGGTGGGGTACTGGTATGGGCTGGTATCATCAGAGATGAACTTGTGGGACCTTTTTAGGTTGAGGATGGAGTGAAGCTCAACTCCCAGACCTACTGCCAGTTTCTGGAAGACAACTTCTTCAAGCAGTGGTACAGGAAAAAGTTGGTATCGTTCAAGAAAAACATGATATTCATGCAGGACAATGCTCCATCACATGCATCCAACTACTCCACAGCATGGCTGGCCAGTAAAAATAATAACATGGCCCCCTTGTGCACCTGATCTGAACCCCATAGAGAACCTGTGGTCCCTCATAAAATGTAAGATCTAAAGGGAGGGAAAACAGTACACCTCTCAGAACAGTGTCTGGGAGGCTGTGGTGGCTGCTGCACGCAATGTTGATCGTAAATAGATCAAGCAAATAACCGAATCTATGAATGGTAGGCTGTTGAGTGTAATCCTAAAGAAAGGTGGCTATATTGGTCATGGTCACTAATTTTTTTGGTTTTGTTTTTGCATGTCAGAAATGTTTATTTCTAAATTTTGTTCAGTTATATTGGTTTACCTGTTGAAAATAAACAAGTGAGATGAGAATATATTTGGTTTTTATTAAGTTGACTAAAAATTCTGCACAGTAATAGTTATCTGCACAAACAGATATCCTCCTAAGATAGCCAAATCTAAAAAAAACCACTACAACTTCCAAAAATATTAAGCTTTGATAATTATGAGTCTTTTGGGTTGATTGAGAACATAGTTGTTGATCAATAATAAAAAAAATCCTCTAAAATACAACGTTCCTAATAATTCTGCACGCGGTGTATATGAGCTATGAGGGTATTTGCCTATAGATGAACAATAAATACCGTCCCTCTTAAAGTTTCTTAGAATCATTATCCAGCTCAATGTAACTTGTATTGGTGAAATTTTATAGGAATATGTGAAAAGTTGAGTTTTTGCTGTAGGATACCCATATATGAATTACTTTGAACTACAGTACAGACCAAAAGTTTGGACACACCTTCTCATTCAAAGAGTTTTCTTTATTTTCAGGACTCTGAAAATTGTAGATTCACATTGAAGACATCAAAACTATGAATTAAAACATGTGGAATGAAATACTTATCCCCTTCAGCCCCCGGGCACTTTCCGTTTTTGCATATGCATAAAACTGGCAACTGATTCACCCACATTATTACTCTTAATTTATATTATCTTTAGGCAAATCCCTATAATAGTACAAAGGTGGGTGATACTGGACCATCTCAGGACAATCGTATTGAATACGTATTAAAACAAGGGGGAGAAAAACGACCAAAGTCCTGTTTATTGCAAACATATATTTATTAACTGACAAGAGACAGGGGAAAGACACCACAGTGTTCAAATAAAACCAATAAAAGAAAGGATGTGATTGACCATGCATATAGCAATCATGTAACATTTAGTATGTATGGCAGGTAGTATAAAGGAGTTTCATATGTCACCAACAAGGTTATACAGTCCATATAATTCTCTCAATACATCAATACCGCACTCAATTCATAGTATATACAGAGATCATAGGGAGGATAGTCCAAACATACAATATATCATATGTCAGCGAAATTACAGTGCGTACACCTGGCAAAAAAGATATAATCATAAAATAACCAGAATACAGTAACATTCGAACTGCATATAGCATGTTCATAGATATGGTACAAACAACCAGTAATTATATATATATATCTCAGTGTTTAAATCCACCCCACATTTCTCAGCTAGGGTCATATAAATATAAATATAATGAATTAATTACCAGGTGTCGGCACTGACACTTCATCAAGCATCCCCAAATCAATCATATGACACACTGTACACTAAGGGGATGATATTGCAACCACCTATCAGGGCTGATGTTTGGTTAATCCCAAAACTACAGGGGTAGTGGCTAGTATGGCTGCAGGAGGATCATCTATATATATAATTGCCTTATTCTGTCTGTCTGTCTGTCTGTCTGTCTGTCTATCTGTCTGTCTGTCTGTCATGCTCCAAAATTGTGTCCTTACGGTGACACAAAGCTCATTGGCCGCTGGGCTCGCCATGGCCCCGCCCCCCCACACGGATTGGCCGCTCGCCCAGGCTGCGCCCCCACACGGATTGGCCAGCCGCTCGCCCAGGCTCCGCCCCCCCCACAGATTGGCCTCTCGCCCCGGCACCCTGCAGGCATTGGCAATTCGGCCACGCCACGCCCCGCCCCCCTCACGCAATGCACGTTAGCTCTGGCCCCACCCCCTCCCTCCTCCCGCGCATTTCTCGAACTGACACGGCTGTCACGGAGGTGAGTACGGTACTCCCTGCCCACCCCCCCCCCCGCCCCCCGCCCCCCGCCCCCGCCCCCGCCCCCGCTCGCACAGGACTGGTGTGGATACGTTGCTAACCATGCTCGCATGGTTACAAGCGCTGTCACGGAGGTGAGTACTGTACTCCCCCCCCCCCCCCCTCCCCCCCCCGGCCCCCGCTCGCACGGCAGTGGTGGGAGTGGTGTGGATACGTTGGTATCAAGCCCATCAAGGTCCTGCTGCGCCAGAAGATCCACACGCACACACACAAACATACACACACATCAGATCACACTCACACTCACTCTTACACACACCTCACACACACCTCACACACACCTCACACACACCTCACATCGCATCCACATACTCACAACATCCTGGGATATCGCTTGCTTCTCGGCGGCGAAAATGTGCTGTTGTGATCTTCCAGGACCTGACGGAGGATCACATGGCCAGAAGCATGTGATATCCCCGGATGTTGTGAGTATGAGCGCGTAAGTGCGATATCGTCAGTGTCTGTGTGTGTGAGTGGATGCGATCGGGTGTGTGTGAGTGGATGCGATCGGGTGTGTGTGAGTGGATGCGATCGGGTGTGTGTGAGTTGATGCGATCGGGTGTGTGTGTGAGTTGATGCGATCGGGTGTGTGTGTGAGTGGATGCGATCGGGTGTGTGTGTGAGTGGATGCGATCGGGTGTGTGTGTGAGTGGATGCGATCGGGTGTGTGTGTGAGTGGATGCGATCGGGTGTGTGAGTGTCGGCAGAGGACCAGGCCGTGCTGGAGGAGGCTGGGAGCAGAGAGGCTGATCATGGGGAAGAGGGGAATGCTGATGCTGAAGGAGGCTGGGATGGGAAGGCTGGGAGGAAGGAGGCTGGGACGAGAGAGGCTGATCCTCAGGAAGGCTGAGGAGGGGAGGCTGATGCTGAGGGAGGCTGGAAGGAGAGAGGCTGAGCAAACGTGCTCCATCCGCCATACTGCGCACTCCCCATCGTGCTGCATCCCCCATGCTGCGCACTCCCAAACGTGGTCCATCCGCCATGCTGCGCACTCCCAAACGTGGTCCATCCGCCATGCTGCGCACTCCCAAACGTGCTCCATCCGCCATGCTGCGCACTCCCAAACGTGCTCCATCCGCCATACTGCGCACTGGAGCACGTTTGGGAGTGCGCAGCATGGCGGATGGAGCACGTTTGAGAATGCGCAGCATGGCGGATGGAGCACGTTTGGGAGTGCGCAGCATGGCGGATGGAGCACGTTTGGGAGTGCGCAGCATGCCGGATGGTGCACGATCAGGAGTGCGCAGTATGGCGGATGGAGCACGTTTGGGAGTGCGCAGCATGGCGGATGGAGCACGTTTAGAAGTGCGCAGCATGGCGGATGGACCACGTTTGGGAGTGCGCAGCATGGCGGATGGAGCACGTTTAGGAGTGCGCAGCATGGCGGATGGAGCACGTTTGCAAGTGCGCAGCATGGCGGGTGGAGCACGATGTGAGGTGCACACCTCCCCCCAACACACACACACACGCGCACTGCACAACACACACACACTAGGAATCACAAACAACGCCCTACACAGACACCCACACAGACAACGCTGCACACACAAATATACGCACATACTGCACAACACACACATTGCTCAAAACATACCTCCCCCCAAAACACACCACACCCACACAAACCGCACAACACACACACACACACACAACGCTACAGACACACAGCGCTCCACAAACAACGCAACACACGCAACACACATACAACACCGCTCTCACCCCCCGCGACACTCAGAACATGTACAGCGCCCTACACAAACACTTGGTAACTACACACAACAACATCTATATATATATATAACAAAAATCATACATGAACTACACAATACGTAAATTCTAGAATACCCGATGCGTAGAATCGGGCCACCTTCTAGTATAAACTATAAATGTGTTGCTGGAAACGACATGAACCAATTGATAGGTATATAGAAATTGCAGTGCAACGCAATCAACCAGCAACACATATACTGTTACATCAATCCTAAGTCCGTGGAGACATTAACCCATGCAGCCATATAATGATTAAGCCACTAGGTGTCAGTGGTGAAACAACCTCCCAATCCAATGGCTGAATCTATGCAGTATGATGAATGTACATTACCTGTGCCAGTCTTAAGATCATACACATCCAAGGACGCCCTACGCGCGTTTCGGCAACGCCTTCGTCCAGGGGCAAGAGAGGGATGGTAACTGCAGCCTTTTATATTCCTATCCATCTATCGGGACGCGGGCAACACCCATGGTGACGCAGGCGTTGCTACGTCACATCCCGGCGCCCGTCGGCCGCCGCGTCATGTCGGGGCGGCACCCGATCAATCACATGATCGGGATGACGTCCGTCCATAAAGATACGGCGGCCGGAGAGGGCCAGGGAGGACGCAGCACGCATGCGTACTGGGTGCCCGCACACCGATATTAGGGAAAACATTCTACAATAGACATTATAGCTAAGCAAGTATAATACCTCATGGCTGCAGCATTTATACTAATGTACGTGTAGGCAGAAACAGTCAGACAGATAGATCTTACATATGGATGCATCTGCTCTGATCAAAAAAATCGTGACTAAACACTGCATCACCCATCAAACACATAGATATAGCAATATATGGGGATCAGTGCAGAGCATCAATTTAAATCGTAATAAAGAAATATCACGCAGTATACATATACATCAGATATTAAGTTCCACACACGGATATTCTTCAAGAGATGACTGTAAAGCCGATTAGTTAGGTCCAAATCGATCCAAGATAGACATCACAATGGAAAAAATAAATCAAAAGATAAACCACCCTAAAGAAAAAAAAGTATAAAAACAATTAAAACCACAAACACGAGGTTACCGACGAGTTAACTCCAAAAGTGTGTGTATATATCCACACATATACCGACACAGATATAACACAATGGCTACATGCGTGCGCGCATCGTTAGATGCACACACGCATGTATATCAACATTACATCATAGAATCATAAAAATGGGGCGAAACTGAGATTCTCATTGAGACCAGAGGGACATACCGTGGACAACGTCCATATCCACCTGGTCTCAAGTTGGGCCAAACGTTTACTCAAATTACCACCTCTAATGCCCATCTCCACTGAGTCGATGCCCCGGACCATCAGTAGAGCACCATTAGCCTGATGATGTTGTAAAAAATGTCGGGGGATAGTTTTTAATGTGGATGCATCACTCACGTCGGGTGCCGCCAAAATCCCTAATATATGTTCTCTGACACGTACTTTTAACTGTCGAGTTGTTAGCCCAATATAAATTTTTGGGCAAGGACAAGTGGCGTAATAAATTACGCCACGAGTATTACAGTTGATAGTTTTAGTGATGTTAAATGTCCTTGTCCCACTCGAATCAGTAAAAGATTGGCATTTTAGAATGTTGGGACAGGCAACACAACCTCCGCAAGGGGCGCATCCCCCACCGACCACTTTCCTGTCCATGTCCCATAGTGTCCTCTGTTGACCGACATCATAGTGACTATGCACTAAGTGGTCTCGCAGATTTTTAGACCTCCGGAATGTAATTGATGGTCTACTTGGAATAATTTTAGCTAGAACAGGATCCGCCTGCAATACAGGCCATGCTAGCTCCAAACACTTCCGCATAGAATCCGATTCAGAATGGAAATTTGTAATAAATCGAATTCTATCCCCAGATCGTTCTTTCTTATGGGCGTATAGCAAGGCATGTCTGGTAGAGTGTTTCACTCTGTGGTATGCGCGTTTCAGTAATCGCTTGCTATACCCACGTTCTCTAAAACGGACAATAAGATCTGTTGCCTGTTTTTCGAAGTCGGCGTCAGTAGAGCATACCCACCGTAGCCTTAGAAATTGTCCGGTAGGAATTGCGTTTACCATAAATCTAGGGTGGGACGAGGATGCATGAAGCAATGTATTTGCAGCAGAAGGTTTTCTATAAAGATCGGTCTGTATGAAATCATGTTCATCTCTCTTTAATATCACATCAAGGAATTCGATCAAATCATAAGACCACTGATATGTAACCTTGATATTTAAATCATTAGCATTAATATTGCTCATGAACTGATGTAACTCATCAGGAGTCCCCTGCCAGATCAGGAAAATATCATCGATGTACCGCGCCCAAAAGAGGACGCGGTCCATCGACGACTCCCGATCCGACAGGAGGAGGTCCCTCTCCCACAGCCCCAGGAATAAATTAGCGTAAGATGGTGCGTATGATGCGCCCATCGCTGTGCCCTGGAGCTGTAGGTAAAGGACCCCTTGAATGTAAAAAAGTTATGCATCAGTGCGAATTCCAGAAGTGACATAAGGAAATTGCTGGTAGATCTCGGCACATTAGAAGTTTCTAGGAAGAATTTAGTAGCCCGTAGACCGTCTGCGCGTTTAATGCTCGTATAAAGAGACTCAATATCCCCAGTCACCATAAGGGTGTCTTTACCGAGGTGTAAGCCATCCACCTTTCTGAGAAGATCACCAGTGTCCCTCAGAAACGATGGAAGGCACTCCACCATCGGTTGGAGATAGAAATCGATCCACTTATTGACATTTTCCAAATAATTGCCGCACCCTGATATAATAGGGCGGCCAGGAGGTGTTACCATATCCTTATGTAATTTGGGCAATAAGTAGAAAGTAGAGATAGATGGTTCTTTCATCTGTAGAGCAATAGCCAGATTTTCGGTGATAACGTTGTCAATTAGCCCCATCCCAATGATATCCGACAATAATTGCCTAAATTTCAATAAAGGATTGAAAGTAAGCCGTTTATAGCAAGTCGTGTTATGTAATTGTCGGAAAGCTTCTTTTTCATACATTGGGGTGGGCCAAATGACAACGTTACCACCTTTATCCGCTGGTTTAATAACCACTCCGGCTAGTTGTTGTAATTCACGCAAGCGTGTCCGTTCACCTATTGACAAATTATCCTGCTTGATCTTTTTGGGAATTTTCTGAAATTCTTTTGACACAATCTGTACAAATAAATCCACATTAGTGGATGTAGAGAGAGGAGGAAATTTAGTTGACTTTGACGCAATACAGGCCGGGATCTTACCTCCCTCCCCAGATGAATGTTCAATAGACAATTCCTCCAGAATTTTCAAGGCTGATTGTTCATTTTCTGATGGAAACAAAGAACATAAAGTCTCGTCATAGAAGTGTTTTTTAAATATTAAGGACCGTGCAAATAAATGGAGGTCCTTAATAGCCGTAAATTCATTGAAACCCATAGTAGGGGAGAAAGAAAGACCCCTAGCCAGCAGCGACAAGTCAAACGGGGATAGATTAATAGAACTCAAGTTAATTACCGTTTTTGCGTTTGTTTTTTGCTCCTCTTCTTCCGAGAGCCGTAACTTTTTTATTTTTCCATCAATCTTGCCATGTAAGGGCTTGTTTTTTGCGGGACGAGTTGTACTTTTAAATGAAACCATAAGTTTTACCATATAGTGTACTGGAAAACGGCAAAAAAATTCCAAGTGCGAAAAAATTGCAAAAAAAGTGTGATCGTACAATAGTTTTTGGGATATTTTATTCACTGTGTTCACTATATAGTAATACTGATGTATCTATGTGATGCCTCAGGTCAGTGTGAGTTTGTAGACACCAAACATGTATAGGTTTACTTGTGTCTAAGGGGTTAAAAAAAATTCACAAGCTTGTCCAAAAACAGTGGCGCACGTTTTGCGCCATTTTCCAAAACCCGTAGCGTTCTCATTTTTTTAGGATCTGAGGCTCAGTGATGGCTTATTTTTTGCGTCTTGACCTGACGTTTTTAATGGTACCATTTTTGCGCAGATGCTACGTTTTGATCGCCTGTTATTGCATTTTGCGCAAAATTTGCGGCAAGCAAAAAACGTAATTTTGGCGTTTGGAATTTTTTTGCCTCTACGCCATTTACTGATCAGATTAATTGATTTTATATTTTGATAGATCGGGAATTTCTGAACGCGGCGAAACCAAATATGTGTATATTTTTATTTTTTTGACACTTTAATTTTCAATGGGTTGAAAGGGGGGTGATTTGAACTTTTAGGTTTTTTTTATTTTTTTTTTAATTTTTTAAAACTTTTTTTTTTACTTTTTTTTTGTATTTTACTAGTCCCCGTAGGGGGCTATAGCGATCAGCAATCCGATTGCTCTGCACTATCTGCAGATCTCAGCTACAGAGCTGAGAACTGCAGATTTGGTGCTTTACTTTCAATGCCGGCTGTATTCCGGCATTGAGAGGAAGTGAGTCATGTTAGCTACAGGCGTCATCACATCACCCTGTGCCACCATGGCAACCACTGAAAGTCATGTGATCATGTCATGTGACTTCCGGTGGGGGCAGGGTAAGTGACTGTCATGGCGGTGCGCATATTTTGGCAGCAATATGTAAGGGGTTAATGGCCGCGGGTGGAAGCGATTCCACCCGTGGCTAGCAGGCACACATGTCAGCTGTTGAAAACAGCTGATATGTGCGCGGATCGCCGCCGCCTGCCTGCGGCAGGGGGGCGGGGCTTAACGGCACACGATCCATGACGTACCCAGTAAGTCATGGGCTGTTAAGGGGTTAAAAAAGTGTGAAACAACTGAAAATATGTCATATATCCTAGGTTCTTCAAAGTAGCCACCTTTTGCTTTCAATACTACTTTGCACACTCTTGGCATTCTCTTGATGAGCTTCAAGAGGTAGTCACCGGAAATGGTTTTCCAACAGTCTTGAAGAAGTTCCCAGAGATGCTCAGCACTTGTTGGCCCTTTTGCCTTCACTCTGTGGTCCAGCTCACCCCAAACCATCTCGATTGGGTTCAGGTCTGGTGACTGTGGAGACCAGGTCATCTGGCGTAGCACCCCATCACTCTCCTTCTTAGTCAAATAGCCCTTACACAGCCTGGAGGTGTATTTAGGGTTATTGTCCCGTTGAAAAATAAATGATGGTCCAACCTGGCTCACCCCCTCTGACACTGCCTCTCCTGCTGCACTTTCTTATGGTGGTCTCCAACTCTCTCACACCCCCCGCCCCAGTAACAAGCATGGTGGAGGAGTTGGTTTGCTCCTGTCCGACCAATGCTCCTTTACACCAATTCCTCTACCACCCTCTGTCACACTCCCCTCTTTTGAGGTGCACTCCGTACGCATCTACGCCCCCTCCAACCTTCAGCTGGCTGTCATTTACCGCCCTCCAGGGCCAGCCACTGCCTTTTTTGACCATTTCACCACCTGGCTACTACACTTCCTTTCCACCGACATCCCCACCATCATTATGGGTGATTTCAATATCCCCATTGACACTTCCCACTCATCTGTCTCCAAACTTCTAACACTCGCTTCCTCCTTCAGCCTCACTCAATGGTCTTCTGCAGCTACTCACAAAGATGGCCACACGCTGGACCTCATCTTCACTCGCCTCTGTTCCCTATCTAACCTCTCTAACTCACCTCTCCCCCTGTCTGACCACAACCTACTCACATTCTCTTCCCTCTCTTCTCCAAGTATGCAACCCCCCCTCCACAAATTTTCATACCCTCGCAGAAATATCAAACACATTGATTTACACGCCCTTTCTCAGTCCCTTCTCCCCCTCACAGACATTGCATTTCTACATGATGCAGATGCCGCTGCAACTTTATACAACACTACAATCTCTGCAGCTCTCGAATCAGCTGCCCCCCTCACACACACCAAAACCCGCACAATCAACAGGCAACCCTGGCACACAAGGCAGACTAAAGAACTTAGACGGGCTTCCAGAATTGCTGAGCGCAGATGGAAGAGGTCTCATTCCACTGAACACTTCATTGCATATAAAGAGTCCCTCACCACTTTCCAGTCCACACTCACTGCTGCAAAACAAACCTACTTCTCATCCCTCATATCTTCTTTCTCTCACAACCCTAAACAGCTATTCAACACTTTCAATTCTCTCCTCCGTCCTCCGGCACCACCTCCCTCTCCTCTCATCTCAGCTGAAGACTTTGCCTCTTTCTTCAAGCGGAAGATTGACAACATCAGAGCAAGCTTTGGCCCACAATCACCACAGCCCCTCATCATAGCTACTCATCCCTCTTCCTCCAAATCCAGCTTCTCCACCATGACAGAAAACAATCTCTCCACTCTACTCTCAAGATCACATCTAACCACCTGTGCACTGGACCCGCTCCCATCGCACCTCATCCCCAACATCACCGCAGTCCTCATCCCAGCCCTAACCCATCTCTTCAACCTATCACTAGCAAGTGGTGTATTCCCTTCATGCTTTAAACATGCCTCTATTACACCCATCCTCAAAAAGCCCTCCCTTGACCCATCCTCTGTGTCAAACTATCGCCCCATATCCCTTCTCCCCTATGCCTCAAAACTACTGGAACAGCATGTCCATCTTGAATTGTCCTCATACCTCTCCTCCTGCTCCCTCTTTGACCGGCTTCAATCTGGCTTCCGACCACATCATTCTACCGAAACTGCCCTAACCAAAGTCACCAATGATCTACTAACCGCCAAAGCCAAGCGACACTACTCTATCCTCCTCCTCCTGGACCTGTCCTCTGCCTTCGACACAGTAGACCATTCCCTCCTACTACAGATTCTCTCATCTCTGGGCATCACAGACTTGGCCCTATCTTGGATCTCCTCATACCTAACCGACCGAACTTTCAGCGTCTCCCATTCTCACACCACTTCCTCAGCTCGCCCCCTATCTGTCGGTGTCCCTCAAGGCTCAGTTCTTGGACCCCTGCTGTTCTCCATCTATACCTTCGGCTTGGGACAGCTCATAGAGTCCCACGGCTTCCAGTATCATCTCTATGCCGATGACACACAGATCTACCTCTCTGGACCTGACATTACCTCTCTACTAACCAAAATACCACAATGTCTGTCTGCTATTTCATCCTTCTTCTCTGCACGATTCCTAAAACTTAACATGGACAAAACAGAGTTTATTGTCTTTCCTCCTCCTCACTCACCTCCTCCAACAAGCCTTTCCATCAAACTTGATGGTTGCTCACTCACCCCAGTCTCACAAGCTCGTTGCCTTGGAGTAACCCTCGACTCTGCTCTATCCTTCAAGCCACACATCCAAGCCCTCTTCAACTCATGCCGATTACAACTCAAAAATATCTCCCGGATCCGTGCTTTCCTTAACCAAGAATCTTCAAAAACATTAGTGCATGCCCTCATCATCTCCCGCCTCGACTACTGCAACCTCCTGCTCTCTGGCCTCCCTTCCAACACTCTTGCACCCCTCCAATCTATCCTAAACTCTGCAGCCCGCTTAATCCACCTCTCCCCTCGCTACTCCCCAGCCTCGCCACTCTGCCAATCCCTTCACTGGCTTCCCATCGCCCAACGACTCCAGTTCAAAACATTAACCATGACATACAAAGCCATGCACAACCTGTCTCCTCCCTACATCTGTGACCTAGTCTCCCAGTACCTACCTGCACGCAACCTTAGATCCTCACAAGATCTCCTTCTCTGCTCCTCTCTTATTTCCTCTTCCCACAATCGTGTACAAGATTTCTCCCGTGCATCCCCCATACTCTGGAACGCTCTACCTCAGCACATCAGACTCTCCACTACCGTGGAAAGCTTCAAGAGGAACCTCAAGACCCACCTCTTCCAACAAGCCTACAACCTACAATAGCCCTCAGCCCAGTAGACCACTGCGCAACCAGCTCTGTCCTCACCTATTGTACCATCACCCATTCCCTGTAGACTGTGAGCCCTCGCGGGCAGGGTCCTCTCTCCTCCTATACCAGTCTGTCTTGTACTGTTAATGATTGTTGTACGTATACCCTCTTTCACTTGTAAAGCGCCATGGAATAAATGGCGCTATAATAATAAATAATAAATAATAATAATAATAACTAAACGCAAACCGGATGGAATAGCACGCCGCTGCAAGATGCTGAGGTAGCCATGCTGGTTCATTATGCTTTCAATTTTGAATAAATCCCCAACAGTGTCACCAGCAAAGCACCCCCACACCATCACACCTCCTCCTCCATGCTTCACGGTGGGAACCAGGCATGTAGAGTCCATCCGTTCACCTTTTCTACAAAGACACGGTGGTTGGATCCAAAGATCTCAAATTTGGACTCATCAAGCACAGATTTCCACTGGTCTAATGTCCATTCCTTGTGTTTTTTTTATCCCAAACAAGTCTCTTCTGCTTGTTGCCTGTCCTTAGCAGTGGTTTGCTAGCAGCTATTTTACCATGAAGGCCTGCTGCACAAAGTCTCCTCTTAACAGTTGTTCTAGAAATAGGAAGGTATGTCCAAACTTTTGGTCTGTACTGTATATTTATCTCTTTAACCTTTATCATCTTATTTTACAGGATGAATTTTACAAAAAATAGACTATTTTAAAAATAAAAAAAATATTCTACAAAAAAGACTTTTAACTATTAAAAAAAATATTATTTTCATTGAAATTTATGAGTTGGGCCATAAAAAAACAGAACTCTGTTTCCCTTATTTGGTTTGTAAAGAATAAAGCTTATCAGATCTTCTCCCAATTAAACCGTCTTACAGTAAAACTGATTTTATTGCCTATAGTAAGGAACCAATGAGAGCTCAGCTATATTTTTCAAGAGCAGATTTGAGAAATGAATAAGGTCCATGAAATTTTACCTTGCCAGTTGAGAGATATTCTTGGTAGAGGGCAGTAGTGTGTCCAACATGCCATATTCAGTTAACAAAAGGATTGTGGTAGCGGAGACCGATTTAAACAGAGGCTCATTCACTGAAACACGAGACTAATTGCTCAATTTTCAGACCTTACCATTCTAATAATAAACATTAAAATGGTTTAGCATGGAAGTGGAGTAACTTGGAAACTGTGGCCTATAAATAGACAAACGCTTGTCTTTGTTGCAGACAAAGTTGTTTTGTTGAGAAAATTGTTAATAAAATGATCATAATGGACTCTTGTCAGCAGAAAAACATGTCAACATGTATAGACATCACTTGAAAGACATTGTGAGTTGGTGACAACAAAAATGTGCGACAGATACAGTTGGCTACTAAATCTGATTTGTAGACAGGCAATTGCACCCAATGTCATCTAACCTTTAATTCACAGAGCAATAGGTGCTGGCATATATGGGGATATGCATACCTGGATTGTGTATCCAGTATTCTGTAATGGAAGTGCCCATGTACATCGCTGTGATCACATCTTCAAGTAATTCTTTGCAATGATACTTGATAATTGAGTATTTTGTTCTATAAAAATGAAGGAAGGGGGCGCCGGGGCCACTAGGTCTTAAAGAAAAACATCTTTACTTTTGGTTATTGGTTGCATATCAGATAAGTTGTTCAAGGTATTTCCCCTCTGACTTGGGTATTCCTTCCCTTTAGAGCTACCATATGAAAGCAATGGCAGCCCTCTTTCCGTCTAAAATCTCCCACGATTGGTGTTACGGCAGCTTTGCGGTTCCCAGGCTACTGTATGAGCAGCGGCTGCCTTTCCTTTTTTTGTTAATACTCTCAGAGTGTTTCACACAGGTCTACAGCACCCCAGGATCATTCCATCTTTCTCAATCAAACTCCTCATCCACGTCACACCCTGGCGGCTTTACCAAGCCCGCCGGGATGATCTCTAAGCTCCAGACTAGAGTTGAGCAAATACCTAACTATACGTACTCGCTATACTCATAACGAATACTGTCTAATACTCGGATATTCATTCCGAATAGCATGTGCAATGCAAGTCAATGGGGAAAACTCACAAAGTAACGATTAACCCGAATGCCGTACTATTCATGGGAGTAGCGAATAGTAGGCATTCGAGTTACTCGTTAAATTGTGAATATTCCCCATTGACTTGCATTGCACATGCTATTCGGAATGAATATGTGACTGTGGCGCCCTGGACAAGCCAGGACGTCACAGGTACTACAACAACACACCCCACACCCCGGCTAGGCACACCGAAGTCAAACAAAAATCCTTGTTGCCTCCCTCCTGGGGCTGATGTCCACACCAGGGGGTGGAGCCAGGCGGTTGGCCCCACCCACCGAGGAGTTCACAGTCCTGGAGGCAGGAAAAGGAAGGCAGTTTTAGTTTTAGTTTTGAGTTTGAGGAGTGGAGAAGTGAAGTGGCAGTAGAGGAGACTGACCGTGTCCGGGTGCGTGGCCCGGGCACATACAGCAAGGTTGGCAGACGGTGGTGACCGTCTGCAGGAGAGGCTGATCGATGTAAACCGTAAGGACCGGGGACGGGCGGTGGCCCGCCGGTATCGGATCGGGGAGCGAAGAGAAGCCAGCACCATTCGGCAGGGCTTACGGACCCCGACCAGGCTAGGAGTCGCCGTAAAACCGGTCAAATCTGTTAGCGAAGGGAACCTCCGGGGTTTCCCAGAAGTCAAGACCCACTTGAAGGCAACAGCTTAAACCGTGAAGGGAAATACAGTCATTGCCAAGGCTACAGTTCCCAGGGCCAGAGCCTGCGGGCAAAAGGGGCTCCCTCAGCATCCATCCAAGCTGGGGAGCGGGTTACCGGTGGGAAGCCATTGGAACCGTGAACATAACACAGGTGCAGGGAAAGGCAGTCACCGCCAACCTACCAGGAGAATAACAACCGCAGCCGTCTGTGGGACCCGTCCATCCAGCCGTTTGTTTTACCGGAGACTTTGCATTCATCATTGGCTGAGTGTGTACCACTGTGCCGTGCGGCACCGCCCTGCACCTCACCAGGCCCCATAACCCGCCTGCCATCCTTCCCTCACCGGGCCCCGGGACAACCAATTCCCCTACCCACGGAGGGGAGAAAACAACATCCAAGCTGCTCCCTGTCACCACTCCCGGGATCCCCGTCCAGAGCAGCGGTGGTGCCACAACCTCACCACAACCGTGGGTGGCGTCACGGACAATATCCCTAAACCAAACCACCCCCTTTCACTCACGGGCGAGGAGCGCCGCTCGAGTCCCCGGGATCCGGCCCACCGCTCGAGCCACCGAGTGAGCAGCAGCAGCCGGACCCGAGCAGTGGGTGAGCGTAGCGTCCCCTCCCCGCCTGCGACACGACTATTAGACAGTACTCAATATGACTACAGTGAGTACGAATAGTTAGATACTTGATCAATTCTACTCTAGACCTTTCGGGATTGGCCTCAGGTTTTCAGCACTAACCATGGTATCTCAGCCCTTCTTCTGCTTGGTAGAACCTCATCTGACTTTTTCTCAAAACGACCGCTCACTATATTCCTTAACTCCACCCAGGCTTAATCTTCAGCCTTTATACATCTAATCTATTCTACCATGATATCTAAACTGGCTACTAGATGGCAACATTCTTATATATATTGTAAGCTAAAACACTATATCTATCTGATTAATACATCCTATGACACATTATTAACATATCTCACAGTTTAGGCATGACATATACAGCATAAACAAAATCTACATCTCAGGACTTGACCATCCTCTACAAAAGTACTGTTGACTTCAAGTCCTTTAGCCTCTTCACAAGTATTGTGCACTCCTGGGTGGTATCATACATACAGTAAATCCTGTTGTTGCCTGCAAATGTCTGTCAAGCTGTCTCTGTTAAGGGGGGGCATAATTTAGGGTGATGCAATTCAAGTTATGTTTCCTTTACTTAAACCCATCTGCATTCCAAATCATGAGTCATTTGTCAGTTGCATGCATGATATTCATACACACAGACCACTGATGTACACAGATTTGGGTAAAAAATATGACTGGTTTAATTACGGAAGTTCAAATACATTTAAATAAATCAGTTGGCTAGGAGCCAAGAATACGTAGCACTTCTCCTATTGGTTAAACGCAAAAAGAGCTTGTTCTGAGATATACTGTATATGTATATGTGATTCATCATTTTATATTAAGCAAAGTCATCATGAATCACTTATGACCAAAAGTCCCGTATCTGAGTACAGCAAGAGGGGGACAGGGCTGCACAGCTTAATCAATAATAAAACATTAAAGAGAGGTGAGGGTGCACACCTACTAACAAACTGTCATAGGAAGAAGAAGAAGTAGGTATAAAGCACTCAACTCCCCAGGTAATATAGGAATAAGCAATATATTTATTATAGAAATATCAGTGCAAAAAAACACGATTAAAAACAATTAAAAACACCAGGACACCTGTCCCATGAACCAAACAATAAAGTGCAGATGCAAGGCACACAAATACATGTAATGGCAGTGTAATAGTAATATATAATTGGCAATGCAAAGTAGCAAGACCTGTAAAAAACACAAGGGATTTCCTGAGGCAGGTAAAAAGCTCCCAATATATAAGTCAGACAACAAAGATAGTTTACCAAAAGAGGTCCATGAGCCAATAGCCACCTAAGTAGGGTCAAAAATTTAAGTCATGAGGTGTCAAGAGAAATGCCTAAACCCTACGCGTGTCGCTCTCTCACAAGAGCTTCATCAGGGGAAGGTGGTAAGATTTAGACAAAAAGAGCACATATATATATACAAAAACAATTTAGAAATAATCAAATACCGGTGTGATGGTTGGTCATGCTGTGCATTCAGCGTCAGGAAATGACAAGCGGCAGGAAGCAAGTGAATGTGCAGCTGCAAAAAGCTTCCCTTGGTATCACAAAGGTACCTAGTAGCTACTGCGCATGCGCTGCTACAATTATACAATGAGAGACTTGCCGTACTGCGCAGGCGCCCGTGGTATTCACTGCGCATGCATCAAGGGTCTATACACAGCAGCGTTTGCGGCTAAGCACGGCCTGTTATCATCAGAGATAAAGACGCAGACCTGGAGCCCGAGCACACAGCACAATAGAAGCACATACATACAGGCCCACAAACAATGCGCAAGATAATAGATGGCAACCTCAAATATGGGTTAAACAAACATCCGAAAAGTGATTGGCAAGTAGTATCTATAGACCAGGTAGCCTGGACTGGTCAGGGTAGCGAATCTGGCACTTATGATATAGGATGTTAACTAAATCACTTTACAATCAATGTATGGTATGAGCTGCACATATATGCTCAAAGGTAACAAACATGGCACTTATAATAAAGAACATTTGCAGAGTCACATTCCAATTACTATAAGGTATGAGCTACGGGCACAAGTTCCAAGTACAGAGAAAAGTGTCCAAATATATAGAATGATGAAATCCAGATGAAGCAGGATGAATTCATAGTTGACTGCACCAATTAAAGCCATGAAGATAGACGATTCTGGATACCAAAAATAGAGGCGATGAGATCCAGATTAAGCAGGATGGATTCATAGTTGACTGTACCAATTAAGACCGAAAAGATGGACGAATCAGGATATCTTGCAGGTGAGGCGAAGTTTCCAAGAAAAATTTTTTTTTTATATTTCAATTCCCAACATCCAATGGCTAAAATAAAACGCAATATTAGAAACAATGACATTTACACCAAAAATAGAGGAAAAAAGGACTCAACCTAAAATGCCAGTAAATAATAGCTCCTCATTGAGCCCCGCTGGAGAAACAGTGTTAAGACACCAGATCCAGCGGGATTCCAGTTGTAGGAGCTGTTTGGTGAGGTCCCCACCCCTGATATTAAATTTAAGGCGTTCCAGACCAACCACTCGTAAACCCCTGGGGCTACCTCTATGATGTGACAAAAAATGGGACGCTACAGAAGTAAGCTTCTTACCTTTCCATAGATCACCAGCGCTAGATTAATGGTTGAGACATGCTTTTGGATTCGTTTCCTAAGATCTTGAGTTGTTTCTCCCACGTAGAGCCTGTTGCAAGGGCAAATAATAGCATAGATCATGCAGGAGGTTTTGCAATTAATGAATCCTTTAAGTTTATGCTGGCTACCAGCCGTGGGGTGTGCAAATATATCCCGTATGGGCCGCATGTAGGGGTAAACCTTGCAGTCCCCACAGGGATAGGAGCCAGCATAAGTAAAGCCATGTCTCAAATGGTGAGTGGGCCTAACGAAATGGCTACTAACCAGTTTATCACTGAGGCTATAGGCGCTCTCTTTGCTGTTATGAGAGGTCTGTCTCCAATCAAGTCTGAAATTCTTGGATCGATTTTCAAGACCTTCCAATGATCCGAGATGATCCTACCGAACTTGTCCCACTGATTGTGAAAATTGGTAGTTAGCCAAAGCTGACAATCCTCCGTACACACTTTGCGGGTAAGAAGAGATACCTGGGTCTGCGAACTTGCTCGTTTCAAGGCACAGGATACGGGCTTTTTGGGATAACCCCGTTGGGTGAATCGCATAGTAAGATCCTCCGCCTGAGTCCGGAAATCCTCATCATCCGTGCAGTTTCTTCTCACCCTCAAATATTGGCCGACAGGAATTCCCAGCTTAAGATGTCGAGGATGGAAGTTAGAAAATTGTAAAAGCCTATTAGTAGCAGTAGGCTTGCGATATAAATTGGTGTGTAGATGCTGATTCACCACAGACAAGGATAAATCAAAAAAGGTGCCACCCACAGAGGAGATACATGAGGTAAGAAAGATGTTTAAAGAGTTATTGTTCAGGGAGACACATCCTTACTACAGACCAGCTGAGTGTGCTAGAGAGGGGACTTACCTTCTTGCCCACCAACACTGTGGACAAATTCACACTCATTAAGGAGGTGTATTTATTTTGTAGGAAACTTCTGTTTCATGCCATTCATAAGAGACCCGCTGTATTTGATTCCTCAGTGAGACTGACCGGCAGGTGTTCCAAGACCTTTTGGATTTGCTTAAAGAATCTGAATCCACCACAGGTAGGCCCATATGCCCGCTCAGGAATAAATCGGTTGCTTCACCCCCCCTTTACATGATTCCGTCTGTCAACCTTTTTTTTTAACTAGCCAAAGCGGATATCATGCAACGTCCTGATAAACCTTGTTTTGGTGATAACCTGAGCTCAGGCGAGAAATGAGCCCATCAGGGAATTGAGGGATAATAAGTCCTTTATCATCAAGGAAGCTGATAAAGGGGACAATGTCGTACTCTGGCCAGTTGATATGTACATTTGTGAAGCAAAGCGACAGCTCCTGAACCCACAGTTCTATTCCAGGTTGCCTTCGGATCCTACGTCTATCTTTCAAAATAAAATGGACCGTTTGCTGCAATCTGCCCTGGACATGAACATCATAACCAAGAAAGAAAAGGACTTCATTTGGGTGCCGAAACCTACTGTGGCGACCTTTTACCTGTTGCCAAAGGTCCACAAGGATTTACATCGGCAGCCCGATCACTCCATCGTCTCAGGTATGGGTAGTCTGTGTGAGAAGGCATGTTCCTATCTGGAATTCTTTTTGCAACCCTTGGTACAGTCCCTTTCTTCTTATATAAGGGATTCCACTCACTTTATCATCAACACCAAGGACATTGTCCTTCCGGAGGGCACCTATATTGTCACCTGTGATGTGGAATCCCTTTATTTAAATATTTCTCATCCGGACTCTACCCAGGCAGTGGGTTATTTTTTGCATCAGAAGGAACATACAGATGGGTTTCATGATTCTTTTCTTATTGACCTTCTGCAATTTATACTCTCACACAACTACTTCACCTTTGATGGGGCCTTTTACCGGCAAACATCTGGCATGGCAATGGGTGCTCGCTGCGCACCCTCAGTAGCTAACCTTTTCCTTGGGTGGTGGGAAGACCTAATTGTTTATCCATCTTTGTCTTTCACCACACATGTCCTTGGCTGGTTCAGGTTCATCGATGACGTGATGTTCCTTTGGAATGGATCAGAGATGGAATGTAGGAATTTTATTGCCTCCCTGAACAATAACTCTTTAAACATCTTTCTTACCTCATGTATCTCCTCTGTGGGTGGCACCTTTTTGGATTTATCCTTGTCTGTGGTGAATCAGCATCTACACACCAATTTATATCGTAAGCCTACTGCTACTAATAGGCTTTTACAATTTTCTAGCTTCCATCCTCGACATCTTAAGCTGGGAATTCCTGTCGGCCAATATTTGAGGGCGAGAAGAAACTGCATGGATGATGACGATTTCCGGACTCAGGCGGAGGATCTTACTATGCGATTCATCCAACGGGGTTATCCCAAAAAGCCCCTATCCAGGGCCTTGAAACTAGCAAGTTCGTAGACCCAGGTATCTCTTCTTACCCGCAAAGTGCGTACAGAGGATTGTCAGCTTTGGCTAACTACCAATTTTCACAATCAGTGGGACAAGTTCGGTAGGATCATCTTGGATCATTGGAAGGTCTTGAAAATCGATCCAAGAATTTCAGACTTGATTGGAGACAGACCTCTCATAACAGCAAAGAGAGCGCCTATAGCCTCAGTGATAAACTGGTTAGTAGCCATTTCGTTAGGCCCACTCACCGTTTGGGACATGGCTTTACTTATGCTGGCTCCTATCCCTGTGGGGACTGCAATGTTTGCCCCTACATGCGGCCCGTACGGGATACATTTGCACACCCCACGGTTGGTAGCCAGCATAAACTTAAAGGATTCATTAATTGCAAAACCTCCTGCGTGATCTATGCTATTATTTGCCCTTGCAACAGGCTCTACGTGGGAGAAACAACTCAAGAACTTAGGAAACGAATCCAAAAGCATGTCTCAACCATTAATCTAGTGGCTGGCAATCTTCAGAAAGGTAAGAAGCTTACCTCTGTGATATCCCATTTTTTTGTCACATCATGGGGGCAGCCCCAGGGGTTTACGGGTGGTTGGTCTGGAACGCCTTAAATTTAATATCAGGGGTGGGGACCTCACCAAACAGCTCCTACAACTGGAATCCCGCTGGATCTGGTGTCTTAACACTGTTTCTCCAGCGGGGCTCAATGAGGAGCTATTATTTACTGGCATTTTGGGTTGAGTCCTTTTTTCCTCTATTTTTGGTGTAAATGTCATTGTTTCTAATATTGCGTTTTATTTTAGCCATTGGATGTTGGGAATTGAAATATAAAAAAAAAATTTTTTCTTGGAAACTTCGCCTCACCTGCAAGATATCCTGATTCGTCCATCTTTTCGGTCTTAATTGGTACAGTCAACTATGAATCCATCCTGCTTAATCTGGATCTCATCGCCTCTATTTTTGGTATCCAGAATCGTCTATCTTCATGGCTTTAATTGGTGCAGTCAACTATGAATTCATCCTGCTTCATCTGGATTTCATCATTCTATATATTTGGACACTTTTCTCTGTACTTGGAGCTTGTGCCCGAAGCTCATACCTTATATTAATTGGAATGTGACTCTGCAAATGTTCTTTATTATAAGTGCCATGTTTGTTACCTTTGAGCATATATGTGCAGCTCATACCATACATTGATTGTAAAGTGATTTAGTTAACATCCTATATCATAAGTGCCAGATTCGCTACCCTGACCAGTCCAGGCTACCTGGTCTATAGATACTACTTGCCAATCACTTTTCTGATGTTTGTTTTAGCCATATTTGAGGTTGCCATCTATTATCTTGGGCATTGTTTGTGGGCCTGTATGTATGTGCTTCTATTGTGCTGTGTGCTCGGGCTCCAGGTCTGCGTCTTCATCTCTGATGATAACAGGCCGTGCTTAGCCGCAAACGCTGCTGTGTATAGACCCTTGATGCATGCACAGTGTATACCGCGAGTGCCTGCGCAGTATGGCAAGTCTCTCATCATATAATTGTAGTGGCGCATGTGCAGTAGCTACTAGGTACCTTTGTGATACCAAGGGAAGCTTTTTGCAGCTGCACATTCACTTGCTTCCTGCCACTTGTCATTTCCTGATGCTGAATGCACAGCATGACCAACCATCACACTGGTATTTGATTATTTCTAAATTGTTTTTGTATATATATATGTGCTCTTTTTGTCTAAATCTTACCACCTTCCCCTGATGAAGCTCTTGTGAGAGAGCGACACGCGTAGGGTTTGGGCATTTCTCTTGACACCTCATGACTTAAATTTTTGACCCTATTTAGGTGGCTATTGGCTCATGGACCTCTTTTGGTAAACTATCTTTGTTGTCTGACTTATATATTGGGGGCTTTTTACCTGCCTCAGGAAATCCCTTGTGTTTTTTACAGGTCTTGCTACTTTGCATTGCCAACTATATATTACTATTATACTGCCATTACATGTATTTGTGTGCCTTGCATCTGCACTTTATTGTTTGGTTCATGGGACAAGTGTCCTGGTGTTTTTAATTGTTTTTAATGGTGTTTTTTTGCACTGATATTTCTATAATAAATATATTGCTTATTCCTATATTACCTGGTGAGTTGAGTGCTTTATACCTACTTCTTCTTCTTCCTGTATCTGAGTACAGTTCAATGCCATTTTGAGTCCTGCTTTTGGATATCTTCATGTGATACTGAGTACTGTCTATAACCATGTCTATAACACCACTAAACTGCAAATCATCAGTGACTAGAGATGAGTGAAACCATGGAAGCTCGGTTTGGCGGGTTTAGTCAGACTTTAAGTAATGTTCAGTTTGGGATCCAGACTTGACCTGAATCCCAATGGAATAATATATTAATATAATATAATATATATAATATTTATTCATTTATACAGTTAGGTCCAGAAATATTTGGACAGTGACACAATTTTCGCGAGTTGGGCTCTGCATGCCACCACATTGGATTTGAAATGAAACCTCTACAACAGAATTCAAGTGCAGATTGTAACGTTTAATTTGAAGGTTTGAACAAAAATATCTGATAGAAATTGTAGGAATTGTACACATTTCTTTACAAACACTCCACATTTTAGGAGGTCAAAAGTAATTGGACAAATAAACCAAACCCAAACAAAATATTTTTATTTTCAATATTTTGTTGCGAATCCTTTGGAGGCAATCCCTGCCTTAAGTCTGGAACCCATGGACATCACCAAACGCTGGGTTTCCTCCTTCTTAATGCTTTGCCAGGCCTTTACAGCCGCAGCCTTCCGGTCTTGCTTGTTTGTGGGTCTTTCCGTCTTTAGTCTGGATTTGAGCAAGTGAAATGCATGCTCAATTGGGTTAACATCTGGTGATTGACTTGGCCATTGCAGAATGTTCCACTTTTTTGTACTCATGAACTCCTGGGTAGCTTTGGCTGTATGCTTGGGGTCATTGTCCATCTGTACTATGAAGCGCCGTCCGATCAACTTTGCGGCATTTGGCTGAATCTGGGCTGAAAGTATATCCCTGTACACTTCAGAATTCATCCGGCTACTCTTGTCTGCTGTTATGTCATCAATAAACACAAGTGACCCAGTGCCATTGAAAGCCATGCATGCCCATGCCATCACGTTGCCTCCACCATGTTTTACAGAGGATGTGGTATGCCTTGGATCATGTGCCGTTCCCTTTCTTCTCCAAACTTTTTTCTTCCCATCATTCTGGTACAGGTTGATCTTTGTCTCATCTGTCCACAGAATACTTTTCCAGAACTGACCTGGCTTCATGAGGTGTTTTTCAGCAAATTTAACTCTGGCCTGTCTATTTTTGGAATTGATGAATGGTTTGCATCTAGATGGGAACCCTTTGTATTTACTTTCATGGAGTCTTCTCTTTACTGTTGACTTAGAGACAGATACACCTACTTCACTGAGAGTGTTCTGGACTTCAGTTGATGTTGTGAACGGGTTCTTCTTCACCAAAGAAAGTATGCGACGATCATGCACCACTGTTGTCATCCGTGGACGCCCAGGACTTTTTGAGTTCCCAAGCTCACCAGTCAATTCCTTTTTTCTCAGAATGTACCCGACTGTTGATTTTGCTACTCCAAGCATGTCTGCTATCTCTCTGATGGATTTTTTCTTTTTTTTCAGCCTCAGGATGTTCTGCTTCACCTCAATTGAGAGTTCCTTAGACCGCATGTTGTCTGGTCACAGCAACAGCTTCCAAATGCAAAACCACACACCTGTAATCAACCCCAGACCTTTTAACTACTTCATTGATTACAGGTTAATGAGGGAGACGCCTTCAGAGTTAATTGCAGCCCTTAGAGTCCCTTGTCCAATTACTTTTGGTCCCTTGAAAAAGAGGAGGCTATGCATTACAGAGCTATGATTCCTAAACCCTTTCTCCGATTTGGATGTGAAAACTCTCATATTGCAGCTGGGAGTGTGCACTTTCAGCCCATATTATATATATAATTGTATTTCTGAACATGTTTTTGTAAACAGCTAAAATAACAAAACTTGTGTCACTGTCCAAATATTTCTGGCCCTGACTGTATAGCGCTATTAATTCCACAGCGCTTTACATACATTGGCAACACTGTCCCCATTGGGGCTCACAATCTAAATTCCCTATCAGTATGTTTTTTGAGTGTGGGAGGAAACCGGAGTACCTGGAGGAAACCCACGCAAACATGGGGAGAACATACAAAACTCCTTGCAGATTTTTTCCTCAGTGGGACTAGAACCCAGGACCCCAGCGCTGCAAGGCTGCAGTGTTAACCACTGAGCCACCGTGCCGCCCATAATGGAAGTCACTAATTGAGAAGTTCAGGTCTCCTTCCAGATGCAGCTAGCCATAAAAAGAACACTTCCAGGAAGAGAGGGTTCGATTTTTTTTAATTTTTTTTGTTTGGTGCCACTACATCTGATTATGCTGTTGCTACGCCCAATGCGAGCTGTTCAAATACTGCAAGCGGCTAAGTTCTGGGCTCAGCACCAAGCATACCCGTGCACAACAATGCTCACGCAAATGGTTTGTATACGTAAAGCACCGGATCTTCTAACTCAAGCTCTGTTTTTTTTGTAAAGTATGGTTCGCTCATCTCTATCAGTGATCCACACCCTTCCAATGTTGAAGTGAGAGGTGCTATAAAAACCTTTTAATCAATTATGTAATAATGTAGTGTAGAGTGGTGTGGTAGTAGTGAGTGAGAGACTGATGCCAGACACTCCGCCATGCTACATGTAAGAGCTGGTCCTGGCTAGGTGTGTGGACTTGTGCTGTGTGGGCTGGGAACCCATATAGGCTGAATACTGCTGCTGACGTTTGCTTGCTAGGCCCGGATGATGACTCAGCCTCACAAGGAGACCAACACTTCACTTTAAACAACAATACTTTCCTGTACGTTTATTCTCTGTTACAACATCTTACTCCAGATAGCGGGCACATATCTTACAGCACCTTACCGTTTTGCACAGCATTATCAGACACAGTTTAAGTTACCACTGATTTTCTTCAGATCTAACTGGTCCAGCACTACAGCAAACACTGTGATGATCACCTTCCATTCCAGCGGTCTAGCATCCAATCTCCTTAAAGGTCCCATCATGACTAGAGTAAAGCTTTGCACTTCTGGACTCTTAAGGCCACGTCTCACTAAGCAACATCGCTAGCAACATCGCTGCTGAGGCACGACTTTTGTGACGTAACAGCGATGTTGCTAGCGATGTTGTTGTGTGTGACATCCAGCAACAACCTGGCCCCTGCTGTGAGGTCGCTGGTTGTTGCTGAATGTCCTGGACCATTTTTTAGTTGTTGCTCTCCCGCTGTGAAGCACACATCGCTGTGTATGATAGCGAAAGATCAACAACTGAATGTGCAGTGAGCAGGGAGCCGGCTTCTGCGGACACTGGTAACCAATGTAAATATCGGGTAACCAAGAAGCCCTTTCCTTGGTTACCCGATATTTACCTTCGTTACCAGCGTCCGCCACTCTCACATGGCGAGTGCCAGCTCCCTGCTCCCTGCACACATAGCCAGACTACACATCGGGTAATTAACCCGATGTGTACTCTGGCTAGGAGTGCAGGGAGCCAGCGCTAAGCGGTGTGCGCTGGTAACCAAAGTAAATATCGGGTTGGTTACCCGATATTTACCTTAGTTACCAAGCACAGCATCGCTTCCACGCGTCGCTGCGGGCTGGTCACTGGTTGCTGGTGAGATCTGCCTGTGTGACAGCTCACCAGCAACCCGTGTAGCGATGCTCCAGCGATCCATGCCAGGTCACGTTGCTGGTGGGATCGCTGGAGCGTCGCTTAGTGTGACGGTACCTTTAGAGGGAAACCACTCTAGTTGTCAACTACATTCACCTGCTATTGAAAGCTAACAAAGTACCTTGATGGTTAAGGGGCCACTAGAGTATTGTCCTCAGATTTCTATTCAGTGGGGCCACTCCATTTGTTGATCCGTCTCTTGTTTCAATGCTGTTCATACTCCACGTCTCTATCAGCACTAGAAGTTCACTCTCTTTTGCCTTCTGTCTCCTTTTCTTTGTTGCCACAAACCACCCACTGTATTTGACTTTCATGACCGTCTGACTGCATCCAACACTTTCATTCACTAACTCCTCCAGAATGATGCATCACTTTTCCTTTCACTTGACTTCTTCCACGTTGGGCTAGTACCAACACTTAACTACTTCTAAGACAGCTGTCTGTTGCTGGGCAGATCTCCACTCCCTTGCAAAACATCACATTAACGTTACATTACCACTACTAGCTATAACACTGCTATACATGATACCTTACATATCACATTGTCAACACTAGATATCACAGGTTTCACATTACAATACATTACAATCCACGTGACGCCATATTTAGAAAAGATGCAGGACATAGTTCACATTACAAGACATGATTGGAGTCTTCAGGGGCAGGAATGCGCCAGCAATTGTCCACCACTTTTAGGCATAGGAAACAAAATAGTTAATGATAAAATGCTTGGCTGGGATAATTTTTCATTATGTCAACGAACACGTTCATTGACATTACAGGGTTAAGAACATCTGCACAGCTTTAGAGTGAGAAAATATATCTTCAAGTACAAAGTAGGAAAACTCCCAATACTGTATATTAGGCAAGGCAGAAACTCTACAAGCTCACTGTCCAGATCTAAATGATTTACTCCCCTGCTCTCCCACTTCTAAGTCCCATTGTAATGTAACCAGTGTGTGGGGAGAGTATGCAGGCCAAGGCTTCCTGTGTAATGTCAAACTCAGTACATTCATCAATGACAGTCAGGAAGGGTCATCCAGATGGAGAATCTCTTAATTCCCTTCCTGCTGGAGAATCTGACAAGCCCAGCTTTGGCCTGCCTTTTTTCAGCGAGGAATGGTCATAAGGTAATGCTAAGTAAAGGCGCACAGGCAAGGGGCAATATCACCTTCAAGTCTAGCTGTCATTATTGTCAAAGGTTTCTGGTGAACTATGAACCAGCTTCCAAGACATATACACTCATTTGTACATGTAACTGTACATAAAAAGAATGGATATAGTGCATGTATCCACCCCTAAAATGACAGGATTTTTGTTGTTGTTGGGCATGTAAACCCTTTTTCTTATGTGCGGCTATTAACACTTGTCTCATATTTCTGCTTAGTTCTTACTCACAATATGTGTACGTTTCTTCAACTATTTGTATTGCTCCATTACATCTACAATCTGACCCTGCTATTGTCGCGGGCGGAGGAGGGGACGCTGCGCTCTCCCACTGCTCGGGTCCGGCTGCCGCTGCTGCTGCGGCCTCTGCTGCTCGGTGGCTCGAGCGATGGGCCGGATCCCGGGGACTCGAGCGGCGCTCCTCGCCCGTGAGTGAAAAGGGGTTTGGTTTTGGGGATTTATTGTCTGTGACGCCACCCACGGTTGTGGTGATTTTGTGGACACCACCGCTGCTCTGTATGGGGATCCCGGGAGAGGTGACAGGGAGCAGCTTTGTTGTTATTTCTCCCCTCCGTGGGTAGGGGGTTGGTTGTCCCGGGGCCCGGTGATGGGGTAGGGGTGGATGGCAGGCCGGGTGCGGGGCCTGTTGAGGTGCAAGGTCGCGGGGGCAGCGCTGTGCCGTATGGCACGGTGGTACTCACTTAGCCTGAGACGTTGACACAGTTCTCGGTAAAACACACGGCTGGAAAGACGGTTCCCACGGACGGCTGCTGTTGCTTTTCCCCGGTAGTTAACGGTGACTGTCTCTTTCCCTGCACCTAGTACTTCTGTTGGTTGTGATGGGTTCCCACCGGTAACCCGCTCCCCGACTTGGATATGGGCCGGAGGAGTCCCTCTTTGCCCGCAGGCGCTGGCCCTGAGAAACTGGTGCCTTGGCAGTGGCGGTGTCTCTCTCATACGGTTGGACTGTTGCCTTCAATCGGGACTTAGTTGTTTGGAGACCCGGGGGTCCCCTTCACTGATGGATTTGGCAAATTCATGGCGACTCCAAGCCTTGCCGCGATCCGAAAGGCCCCTGCCAATGGTGCTGGCTTCTCCTTGTGTACCGGTCCGGTACCGCCAGGCCACCACCTGTCCACGGTCCTTACGGCACCTCCGATAGGCCTCTCCTGCAGACGGTCACCGCCGTCTGCTAACCTTGCTGTCTCTGTCCGGGGCACACACCCGGATGCTCTCTCAGGCTCTTTAGCTGTCACTTTTCTCCTCTCACTTGCTCCTCTACCACTCAACTCTAACTTCAACTGCCTCAAGCTCTGCCTGAGCTAAACTCTCCCTCTAACTGCCTGTGTTTTTCCTCCTCCAGGACTGTGAACTCCTTGGTGGGTGGAGCCAACCGCCTGGCCCACCCCCTGGTGTGGAGAGCAGCCCCTGGAGGAAGGCAACAAGGATTTCTGGTCTAGCTTAGGTGTACCTAACCGGGGTGTAGGGTGTGGTGATGTCATTACCTGTGACCCCTGGCTTGCCCAGGGCGTCACACTATCATGGGCAGAGGTATAAATTGTAGCTCTATAGTCCCTGAGCAAAATCTGAAACCAGCCTTCCACCCATCATGTGCCATTTATAATAATGATGACTTCTTTTGGACCCCTCAACCATTACAGCTTAGATGTGACTGCTGCCTTTGGGCCCCAATTGTTATACTCCTGGCCACGTTTCTCTCCCATATTCTCTTTTTACCTTTAGCGAGTACCTATCACCATTAAGTGGCTGCCTATTTTATGAAAACAATAGACATCCACATACTAAATGCTTTCCTAAATAGCACTAATTAAAAATAATAAAGGGAATTGCCCCTAAGCTGCTTCTAAAGGACGATTTTAACAAAATTCAGGTTCAAACTTTCGGGTTCTGTGATCTTGGTGGGATCCTACAACCCTCCAGAACAGTATTTGCCAACAGGCTGTGTGATCTCCCATGTTCCTATGAGATCTCTCTGTTCTAGCTAAACAAGCGTAGATGACACTTCAATACAACACTTACACAATAGTCAGCAAGTGCAGCAATGGTGTTACCGAGACGTAACTCTTGCCTTAAGGCCCCTTTACACATTGCAACATAGCTGGCGATAACGCTGTAACGTCACCGGTTTTGTGACGTAAAAGCGACCTCCCCAGTGACATTGCAGTATGTGACAAGCATCAGCGACCTGGCCCCTGCTGTAAGGTCGCCGATCGCTACAAATCGTTCAGGACCATTTTTTGGTCCTTTGTTTCCCGCTACGCAGCATGCATCGGTGTGCTTGACACCGTTACAACGACATCGTTAGCGACTTAGAACCCAGCCCGTAAGCGTGCTATAGTGTTCCCTTTCCCGCCCCCTTACCTCCGATTGGTAGTCGCTGTTGCATTCTGATTGGGCGGCTTTCACTGAAAAGAAAGCACTTTAGCGCTTCCGTCCTTTGTTTCAAAGCTACCTTGTTCCTGAGTGTGCTGGTTTGCAGATCATTAGAGAGTTCTCCAGTCTGCAATACTATAAAACCTATACGGTAAACATCATTTGATTGAAGCTGTATTGATGCTATATAGTTAAACCAGTGTGGAGTCACCGCACAGAGAACTCTACAAAGATCCGCTAAGCAACAGAAGCTCAGGAACAAAGGATATACAAGCTCGACTTTTGCCAATCTTTACAAGCTCGGGGTCGCCAATAAGAATGCACTAGCGATCATCAATCGGAGCTGAGGGGGGCATGTAAAAAGGACACCTAGGTGGCTTCAGCGCCAAACACCACGCCCCTAACATAGATGTGAATCGTCAAATAGCTGTTGTGTGACACGTCCCCAACGACCAGCTAGGTCGTTCTATAGGTCCGTATCACTGCTGCGTTGTTGGCCAGATCTGCCTGTTTAACAGCTCACCAGCCACTTTCCAGCGATCCCAGCCAGGTCGGGATCGCTGATGGGATCGCTAGAAAGTCTCAGTGTGTAAAGGGGCCTTTAGATAACATAATGCACTTGTTTAGTCACAGAGATTTCCTGATAACCTGTGAGATCTCGCTGTCTGACCACAGATACAGCTTGCAGATCAACATGTCGGGATTCCACAACCTTGAAATTAGGAACCAAGTTTTACTAGAAAAGTCAGGTTTTTACATGTGTTTTAGCCACAGTTCATTTTTAATAATAATATTTAGCATGTGGCTGCCTATTATTTTTCAGAGCAATATAAGCAGCCACATGCTGGTGATATGTAAGTCAGCAGAAAAAGTGAAATAGGATTTGTTTGTAGTTTGTTACTATGGAAATATATAGATTTGTATAGTAGCTATGCACAGAAAACTGTAGGATATTTCCAATCTTGGCCATTTCTAAAGTCTCTTCATTTTTCATTTTTGTTCCATTCGATCTCTAAAATATTTTTTGTAAAAGTTCACCTAGCCGTTAAATAATAGATACTTGTAAGAGACATATAGTATTCTTCTATGCAGTCTCATATTTGACATTTTTCAGAGTTTGCTCACAGCATAACATTTTAAGTTTAAAAGCTGTAAGATATTACAAGAATTCCCAGGTACTTCATATATGTAATTGTCATTGTGTTCTCATAGTCTGCATATAGTACAAGCTCTCCGCCACCAATGCTGCATTTTGCAGAGGAATGTCAGGTTTATCCTTGGTAGCTTCCCTTCACTGAGAGGAAGCAGAACCTTGCATGGTGTCACTTTAATCCAAAAGGACAAGTCCGCTCCATTCAAGGGTCCTGCTAGTTGATGAGTTATGACAAGTGATGTCACCTCAGGATGATTCAGATGAATGACTTGCAGGGGTCACTTCTCCCTGTTGAATCCAGCAGAATTCTTGCCATTGCTCTAACACATTGATCTAAGCAAGAATGAGCTGAGCTGACATGTAATTGTGTGGTTAACCTTACTACTCAAACCTCTCCACCCCATTCTTTTAGAAGCCCTCTTCTAAAATGGAACCAGAGAAGGTGAACAGAACATGGGGGGAGGGAGTACCTCCTAATTTTCTCTTTTATCTAGCTCATAAAAATGCAGTTGATTAATAGCAGTGCTCAATAAATTATCTCCCCTCCACATGGAGGATGAGCTTGGAGATTTATTTTACATTTTCACATGTTACTCATTTAGCCCGTGGATAACTGGAGAAAGATGCTGAGTCTGGGGAATCTGAGTTCAGAGGAGGGGTCCAAGGCTGCGCAGGAAACCTCAGGCAAATACTGAACTTAATATGGTGGTTAATATGTACTCTTCCCAAAAGTCTTTCAAGGTGTGATTTTTAAATAGCAACCCAAAGATTTTTCTGGAGCATCAAATATTCTGTTTGAACTTATAAACACTTTGGCTATAACAAAAGCGGATTCTTTTTACTTTTGCTAAAAGCAAGTTTCTAGCAGTGACAGGGATGAGAAATAGAACATACATTGAGAACTTTGTAGTTTACTTATCTTCCTTAATATTCTAGTTCATTACTGTTTAATTTTTATTATTAGCAAGCCTATCCAGTATATTAATCTCTACTAATTATATTCAACTTAGTGACCTTAAATGTTTTAGACAAATATGTAATCGTGCATAAATTATCGCAACTATAGTTCATACAGTGATTTAATAAAGTATTCATACCCTGTGAACTATTCCACATTTTTTCACGGTATCCCCACAAACTTAAAGGTATTTTATTTCAATTTTATGTGATATACCAACACAAAGTAGCAAGCATTTGTGAACTGTAAAAGAAATCATACATGGTTTTCTAAATATTTTAGAAATAGAAATCTGAAAATTATGTGACTTTTGTATTCAGTCCTCTTTAGTCAATACTTTGTAGGACCACATTTCACTTTAATTATTAGGCTATGTGTGCGCGTTGCGTTTTCTGCAGTGCGGAAAAGAACGCACCCTCTGGCAGACTGGACACTGCGTTTATAAAATAAAATGCATCCACAACGCATGTATTTTGGATGCTTTTTCCATGTGTTTTGCATGCGTTTTGGATGCATTTTTGACAGTACATTCCCCCGGCAATTCAGCTCTGCTACATGCCGGCTGACAGCCGACACACACAGAGTCGCACGATGAGAATGAACTCAGGTGAACTGCACCCGACTTCATTGTCATACTGCAGCTCTGTCTGTGTGTGGCATCCCGATTATTATCTTCACCACACACATCCCGACATTACCGCACACATCCCGACATTACCGCACACATCCCGAGTCCCGACATTACCGCCAACATCCCCGCACACATCCCGACATTACCGCCGACATCCCCGCACACATCCCGACATTACCGCCTATATCCTCGCACACATCCCGACATTACCGCCGACATCCCCGCACACATCCCGACATTACCGCCTACATCCCCGCACACATCCCGACACTACAGCCCTCATCATCACTGCACACACACACCGGCATTACCTCAGTGACGTCCCCGCTGACAGCGCGATTCACTTCAGTTGCTGCGTGGAGCTCACAGGGGCGGCGGTGTTCTACGGCTGCTCCTGTCAGCTTCATGTAGCAGAGCTGGATGCGTCGCGGGACCTCTGGATTATGCCGGACCTGGAGGGGTATTTGGGGATTTTAATAAAGTGGTGAAAGAGGGTGTTTTTTTGTCTTTTATTCCAAATAAAGGATTTTTTCGGGTGTATGAGTTTATTTACTTTTACTTACAGGTTAATTATGGAAGGTATCTCGGGGAGATGCCTGTCATGATTAACCTAGGACTTAGTGGCACCTATGGGCTGCTGCCATTAACCCCTTATTACCCCAATTGCCACCGCACCAGGGCAATTCAGGATGAGCCAGGTAAAGTCCCGAAACTGTCGCATGTAATGGATGCGGCAATTCCGGGTGGCTCCTGGCTGATATTGTTAGGCTGCGGGGCTCCCCATAACGTGGCGCTCCCCATCCTGAGAATACCAGCCTTCAGCCGTGTGGCTGGTGTCAAAATTGAGGGGGACCGCACGTCGTTTTTTTTAAATTATTTATTTACTTATTTTACTGCACGATATAGACCCGCCCACCTGCGGCTGTGATTGGTTGCAGAGAGACAGCTGTCACTCAGCGTGGGGGCGTGTCTGACTGCAACCAATCATAGGCGCCGTTGTGCAGGGAAAGCAGGGAATACAAAATTGAATAATGAGCGGCAGGCATTTTCAAAAGAGGAAAAGCCGCTGGAGCAGTGTGAACGCCGTGCAGCGCAGCGCCAGTGATCGTGGATCAGTGAGTATGAGAGAGGGGGAGAGACTGACTGACGGACAGACAGAGAAAGAGACCGACCGACCGACAGACAGAGGGGAGATTCACCGACATCCACAGACAGAAATTGACCGATATCACAGAGACTGAAAAGACCTGCGTTTTGCTTGTCAAAAAAGCATGCGGAACACAACAAAAATGCAGTCCATGTGCATTTTGGTTGCGTTCTGACCCACATCATTGATTTCAATGGGTGGAGAACGCAGCTACAACACACAAAAGAAGTGATATGCTGCTTTTTTTTCCGCAGCGATTTTGCGCATCCAAAACGCTGCATTTACAAACACGGCGTGTGCATTGATTTTTCGGCTTTCTCATAGACTTTGCTGGGGATGCTGAACGCATGCAGTTACGCTGCAGTTCAAAACGCAGCGTTTCCGCTGAAAAAAACGCAACGTGCGCATATAGCCTTACTGCTAGCTTTGACCCCTACTTGGCTTTTTGCAAACAGAAAACGGGACTTATTATGGCTGCTTTCAAAAATGGCTTTCTTAATGCCACTCTTCGATAAAGGCCATATTTGTGGAGTATACAATTATTATTATTATTTATTATTATAGAGCCATTTATTCCATGGTGCTTTACATGTGAAAGGGGTATACATAATAGGAACAAGTACAATAATCCTAAAAAATACAAGGCACAGACTGGTACAGGAAAAGAGATGTCCCTGCCCATGAGGGCTCACAGTCTACAAGGTATGGGTGAGGATACAGTAGGTGAGGGTAGAGGTGGTCGTGCAGTGCTATATCAGACTGAGGGTTACAGCAGGTTGTAGGCTTGTCAGAAGAGGTGGGCCTTCAGTATACGACTAAAGGCCGCTTTACACGCTGCGACATCGCTCAAGCGATCTCATTGGGGACACGGAATTTGTGACGCACATCCGATCACTTTAGCGATGCCATTGCGTGTGACACCTTTGAGCGATTTTGGGGGTCCATTCTTGAATATCGTTGGTGCAGCAGTAACGATGTTGTTCCTCGTTCCTGCGGCAGCACACATCGGTACGTGTGACACCGCAGGATCGAGGAACATCTCCTTACTTGCCTCCCGCCCGCAATGCGGAAGGAAGGAGGTGGGCGGGATGTTCGTCCCGCTCCTCTCCCCCCCCTCCGCTTCTATTGGGCGGCGGTTCAGTGACGCAGCTGTGACGTCGCTGTGACGCTGAACGAACCGCCACCTTAGAAAGGAGGCGGTTCGCCGGTCACAGCGACGTCGCAGGGCAGGTAAGTAGTGTGATGGGTCTGGGCGATGTTGTGCGCCATGGGCAGCGATTTGCCCATGTCGCACAACCGATGGGGGCGGGTACTCACGGTAGCGATATCGGTCACGATATTGCAGCATGTAAAGTGTGGCGCCCCTGAGGCTTCCGTCGCCACAGGTCATTGCACCCCATCAGCGGTGTGATGCCCCATTCTGGGAGAGGAAGAGAGTGAACTCCGGTCCCCTGGTAAATCCACACTACACCCATTGTTAGGTACATACTGGGACCAGGGAAAGTGGCAGGCAACCCTCCCATGCTGCATGCTGAGAGGGGCTGTAAGACCCATCCCTGCTCCCATAGGGTGGTAGCTTAGCAACTGGGGAGGTGGGAGGAGCCACCAGAGAGCAGATAGAGAAAGGAAGGTCGAGTTAGTTTCAGTTTACCTCAGGGAGTGAGAGAGTGAGGAGTGAGCATGTAGTTGGAGAAGAAGAACGAGAGAAAGGAGGGAGGAGGAGGCCTGCTGGAGGCAGGCAAGGAGAAAGAAAGAAAGAAAGGCTCCAAGTCAGTCAGGAGCAGAGAACCAGAAGGAGACGCTTCCTGGTCAAGAACCTGGGACCCAGAGGTCCAGGTGACACCACGCAGAGACAGAAGGAGTTGCAGGGCCACGGGTAGTCCTGGAGGTACCACGAGCAGTCCTTGTTAGGTACCGAAGAGAGGGCCTAGAGGCGCCACGGGTAGTTGCAGGCTGCGGTGGCCTGTTCCACATTAACATCGGTGGAGTGATTAAGCTGCGACAGGGGACGGTCCCTAGAGACTGGAGGAGTGCAAAGACAATCTCCAAACAGTAAAAACCGAGGCCCAGGGAACGTTGTAAACTCCCAGGGCCAGAACCCATAGCAGACCTTCAGAAAAGGGGTAATCAGCCGACAGGTGACCCCCCAGCCTGGAGGCTGCAGTGGAGGCCAAGCCAGGTTCATCTTAACTAAGGCAAGGCTAGTGAAGACAGCAGAGAAGGAGACACTAAGAGAAGGGCACCGGATTTCATGCCTTGAATCACCCAGAAGGCGGAGGTCCCTGACAGAGATTCCAGCAGTCCAAGGGTCCTGCTGCCCCGATATGAACTGTGAGTAAAGAACTTGAACTGCACCCTTGGAGTTGCCTCTGTCATTTCATCTGCATAGACACTCACAAGCACCAACTGTGCCCCGGGACACCGCTCCACCTGTGGGGAGCAGTACCACCATTGCTGCTATAACATCCCCCGGAGGCCTCATACAGCAGCGGCGGCCTATTAGCCGCATACCACAGGTGGCGTCACGAACACAAACTTTATTCATCTGGCCACATATTTTACTGACACCCACCAGGGCCACGGAGCCGGGCCCAGCCACCACTGACTGCCACCGGACTGGTCCGGCCCGGCACCGGGTGTCCCATAGCCCTGGGGTGGGCGAGTCATAAAGCGGC
The DNA here is from genome assembly GCF_048569485.1 of Anomaloglossus baeobatrachus. Lineage (NCBI taxonomy): Eukaryota > Metazoa > Chordata > Amphibia > Anura > Aromobatidae > Anomaloglossus > Anomaloglossus baeobatrachus. The sequence goes on along the minus strand of NC_134357.1, from coordinate 197,311,541 downwards.
CTTAATAGTTGTCCTGTGGACAAATGCTCCCAACTGAGCTGTAGCCACTCTGGAGGAGCTGCAGAGATGAGATCATAGTACAACTTTTTGGGCTAAATGCAAAACGCTGTCTGTGGTAGATAACTAACAGTGCCTATCACCCTGAAAATACCATTCCAACTATCAAACATGTTGGTGATAGCGTCAATCTGTGGGGATGCTTTTCTTCAAAAGGGATAGGGAAGCTGGCCAGAGTTGATGGGAAAATGGATGGTGGTAAATACTGGGCACTTCTGGAGGAAAACCTGTTCAAAGCGGCAAAAGACTTTGGACTGGGGTGTAGGTTCAACTTTCAATAGGACAATGACCCTAAACTTACTACCACATATACAATAGAATGATTTATATACTCTAGCATATTCGTGTGTTTGAATGCCCAGTCAAAGTCCAGACCAAAATCCCAATGAGAATCTGTGGCAAGACTTATAAAATGTTGTTCACAGATCTTTCCATCCAAACTCACTGAGCTAGAACTGGTTTGAAAAAAAAGAAATGGCAAACATTTTATGTATGTGCAAAGCCAGGAGAGACTTACCCCAAAGGACTTGCAGTGAAAGGTGGTCCTGCAAATTATTGAATCCGGGGGCTGAATACAAATGTACATCACAATTTTCAGATTTATAATTTGGTAAAAAAACATCATGTATTATTGTCTTTACACTTGAGAAATGCTTACTACTTTGTGTTGGTATGTCACATAAAATCCCAGTAAAATACATTTACGTTTGTGTGTGTAATGTGAAAAAATGTTGAAAATATCCTGAAACTGAGCTTCTGCACAGTGGCCAAGACCACAGTGGTTTTACAAGACAGGTTCCACATAGACCAGGCCTTGCCATGGTCGATCAAATAAGTTGAGTGCACATGCTCCGCATCATATCCAGAGGTTGTCTTTTCAAAAGAGATGTATGAGTATGAGCATTGCTGTAGATGTTAAAGGGGTGGTGTGTTAGTCTGTCAGTGCTCAGACCATACCCCGCACATTGCGTCAAATTGGTCTGTATGGCTGTCATCCTAGAAGGAAGCCTCTTCTAAAAATGATGCACAAGAAAGCCCGCAAACAGTTTGCTGAAGACAAGCAGACTAAGGTCCTGGATTATTGGAACCTTGTCCTGTGGTCTGCTGAGACCAAGATAAACTTATTTGGTTCAGATAGTGTCAAGCATGTGTTACGGCAACCAGGTGAGGAGTACAAAGACAAGGGTGTCTTGCTTACAGTCAAACATGGTGGTGGGAGTGTCATGATCTGAGGCTGCATGAGTGCTGCCAGCTGTGGAGAGCGACAGTTCATTAAAAAAGCCATGAATGCCAGCATGTACTGTGACTTACTAAAGCAGAGCATGATCCCCTCACTTCAGAAGTTGGGCTACAGAGCAGTATTCCAACATTACAATGACTCCAAACACACCTCAAAGACTACCAATGCCTTGCTAAAAGAACTGAATGCAAAGGTGCTGGATTGGCCAAGAATGTCCCCAGACCTAAACCCTATTGAACATCTGTGGAGCATCCTTAAATGGAAGGTGGAGAAGCGCAAGGTTTCTAATATCCACCAGATCCTTGATATCAACATGAAGAAGGGGAAAAGGATTCCAGTGTCTCCTGTGAAGTTCTAGTGAACTTCATACCCAAGGGAGTTAAGGCAAGGCTTGAAAATTATGGTGGCCACGCAAAATATTAACACACTGACACACTCTGTTCGGCTCGAGCTTGGTTCGTCAAACGGAGGTCTAGTTCGAGTTCGGTTCGGTGAACCGGTTTGGCGAACCACTCGAACCCATAGGAAACAATGGGAGGCAATCACAAACACATAAAAACACCTAGAAAACATCCTCAAAGGTGTCCAAAACTAGAGATGAGCGAACCGGTCCCGGTTCGGCTCGAGTTCGGTTCGCCGAACGGAGGTCTCGTTCGAGTTCGGTTCGTCGAACGTTCGACAAACCGAACTCGAACCGCATAGGAAACAATGGCAGGCAATCACAAACACATAAAAACACCTAGAAAACACCCTCAAAGGTGTCCAAAAGGTGACAAACAACTCACAACACAACACAAACACATGGGAAAGTGACAAGGACATATACACATGTGAAAACAGAAGAGCTGGACAAGGAAAAAGAAGAGGAGACAAAGATATAGGCATGGCATGCCCTTCTAAAATGATGTAAAACACCGCAAGGTGACTCAAAGCGAAGTCTCCCTTTTTTCCAAAAATTGGGCCGCACAGACACCCCTTCAGTGGCAGCACTTGTGCCCCAGTTGTACCCTTCACAGCTAGATTTGCATCAAGCACATTCAAAAATACGCCATCCTTAACTGTCCCCAAGATGACACGGGGGTAGGTAGCAAAGTCTTTGATGATTCCAGATCTATTCATCTTGGATCATTTTTAGAAACACCTCAAGCAAGGGTTACTCCAAGCGGAGTCTCCCTTTTTTCCAAAAATTGGGCCACTCAGACACCTCCTTCAGTGGCAGCACTTGTGCCCCAGTTGTATACTTCACAGGTAGATTTGCATCAAGCACATTCAAAATACACAAGCATTTACTTTCCCCAGGGGTAGTAAATTCCTTGTGGATCCATGACTTGTTCATTTTGATTAACGTTAGTCTGTCCACATTGTCACTGGACTGACGCGTGCGCTTATCTGTCAGCACACACCCAGCAGCACTGAAGACACGTTCAGAGACAACGCTGGTGGCTGGACACGACAAGATCTCCAAGGCGTAAGTGGAGAGCTCTGGCCATTTTTCAAGATTTGAAGCCCAAAATGACCAAGGCTCCATTTGCAAAGTCATGGCATCGATGTTCATTTGGAGATACTCCTGTTGACTATGTGTCAGACTTGTTGTCTCTGGTGGCCTTGCAAAGGATGGTCTAAAAAAATTATGAAAAGATTCAATAAAATTGCTGTTACCAGCACCAGATACGGTGCTGCTGGTACGGGTAGACTGTTGAAGATGACGAGACCGTCCCATGTTTGTCAAGTTACAACTGGGAGATTCACTCCGTGCACAATGGTTGTTTGGTGGAAAAGCCGAGCTAAGATCGAGTAACAGCTTTTGCTGATACTCCTGCATACGTGCGTCCCTTTCTATGGCTAGAATTATGTCACAAAATTTGGACTTGTACCGGGGATCTAATAGTGTGGCAAGCCAGTACTCATCATCACTTCTAATTTTGACAATACGAGGGTCATGTTGGAGGTAGTGCAGCAAGAAGGCGCTCATGTGTCTTGCGCAGCCATGCGGACCAAGTCCACGCTGTTTTCGTGGCATAGAGGTGCTAACCATTCTTTCTTCCTTTGACATCTCCCCCCAACCTCTTTCAACTGAAATTTGACCAAGGTCTCCCTCATCTGCTGAGTCTTCCATGTCCATGGACAGTTCGTCCTCCATTTTTTCATGTTCTCCTGCAGCTTCCTCAATATTTCGCCTGCTACCATGCGCCCTTGTTGATCCCTGTTCCTCCTGGTCCCATGCCTGCCGCCTTGGTGATGATGAACGTCTGGAACTTGGTGATGTTGTTGTACCGTGCGCATATGAATCCTCCTGTAGTTCCTCCCCTTCCTGTTGTCCCACCCCCTGACTCCGAATAGTGTTTAGCGTGTGCTCCAGCATGTAAATGACTGGAATTGTCATGCTGATAATGGCATTGTCAGCAATAAACATATTCGTCGCCATGTCGAAACTGTGCAGGAGGGTGCATAGGTCCTTGATCTGAGACCACTCCATCAGGGTGATCTGCCCCACCTCTGCATCTCGTTGGCCCAGGCTATACGTCATGACGTATTGCACCAGTGCTCGGCGGTGCTGCCACAATCGCTGTAACATGTGGAGAGTCGAATTCCAGCGTGTCGGCAGACCACATTTCAGGCGATGAACCGGCAGGCCGAAAGACTTCTGGAGCGATGCAAGTCACTCAACTGCGGCGGTTGAAAGGCGGAAGTGAGCAGACAGTTTTCGTGCTTTGTTCAGAAGGCCGGATAGTGTGTTAAAAATTGCCGGACAACCAGGTTCAACACATGAGCCATACAAGGCACGTGTGTCACCTTGCCCAGGCGAAGGGCCGCACCCAGGTTTGCAGCATTGTCGCACACGGCCTTACCAGGCTGCAGGTTGAGTGGAGACAACCATTTACCAAACTCAGTCTCCAGAGCTGTCCACAACTCAGCCGCTGTGTGACTCTTATTTCCAAGACGTTTCAAGACAAAGAACGCCTGATGCCGTTGCGCTCTGCTGCCAGCATAGTAATGAGGGGTGCGTGATTCCTTCTGCGCAGTTAGAATGCTGGTGGCCTGACCAGGCAGGCTTGGGGCGGAGGTGGAGGACCCAGACGAGGTTGAGGAGGCAGAAGCAGTGGAGGAACTTGGACAGACAGAGGATTGACACACAAGTCGTGGGGACGGCAAGACTTGTGCAGCAGACCCTTCACCATCTATTACCATAGTTACCCAGTGCCCAGTCAGCGACATGTAACGTCCCTGTCCATGCTTACTGGTCCAAGTATCGGTGGTGAAATGCACCCGTTCACACACAGAGTTTCTCAAGGAAGCGGTGATGTTGTGTGCGACACGCTGGTGTAGCGCAGGCACACCTTTCTTAGATTTTGACCCAAAATTAGAAATTTGACCATAATTTACCAACTTTTAAAGTATCATCTCATCAGGATATACCAACATTAGTTTACCAAAATTATCCCAATGAATACTATTACTCCATATATAATATGTTTTTATTGATAGCAACGTTTAAAAAACAACAAACACAATACAAGTTAAACCTACATAAAATCATCAGTAGGCAGGAAAACAAGAAAACAAATTTATGAATGTGGTAGGGTGCCAAGCCAATCTGGTTGTGAAAAAGACATATGATTAAATGGGACTGTTTTCTTATATCCGCGGTGTGTATTTATTTATGTCCGGCAGTTGCGATCATGTGACTTATCCCATGCTGTGCGCCGCCTGATGGTTACCGGTGGTTGCTATGTGACGCGCTCGCTCTCGCTCGCGTCATCGGGTGCCAGTGCGCATGTCCGATGACGTGACCGATGGTGACGCGTCTCTGGCTTCCGGTCCGGATGCTTTCATGGTGGCGCCATGTAATAAGGTATGGGATGATTAATTATTCAACACATGTTTACCGGACATATAAACGTGTGCACCGCTTACCTCCATGTCACTCCCTGAGGAAGCGGTGTGAAACGTGCGTTGGAGTGGGAGGCAGGAAAACTTGTGCATGCTTAATATGGCTACAGGTCTGGTATTGGACTCTTAGAGGAGCAATTTATTGATATGGTTGTATAAGTATTTTACTGTTATATGAGGTAAAGGACCTTATCATTATTGGTTGTGATGGTATGGACTTTTGTGGCTCCATTCATACTTCAAATTTATTGCATGCCTTGTTTTCCTGCCTACTGATGATTTTATGTAGGTTTAACTTGTATTGTGTTTGTTGTTTTTTAAACGTTGCTATCAATAAAAACATATTATATATGGAGTAATAGTATTCATTGGGATAATTTTGGTAAACACCTTTCTTAGAGAAGTAGTGGCGACTGGGCATCTGGTACTGGGACACAGCGACAGACATAAGGTCTCTAAAATCCTGTGTGTCCACCAGGCAGAAAGGCAGCATTTCGGTAGCCAAGAGCTTACTGAGGGATAAAGTCAACCTTTTAGCTTTGGCATGGGTCGCAGGAAATGGCCTTTTATTTGTCCACATCTGAGGGAAAGAGATCTGGCTGCTGTGTGTAGACGGTGGTGAGTAGGGAGTCCCTGGAAAAATGCAGGTTTGTGAGGAAAGTGCAGGCGTAGACATGATGTTGCCTTCATCCAACGTTGGTGCTATCGATGTGTGAGAGAGCTGTACACACGCACTTGTTTCCCCTTCCAAAGCAACTGACGACCTACTAAGGAAACTGCCTGTTGCGGTTACAGTGGTGGAAGTTGTGCGTGGAAAACCAGGTGTGACAGCTGTCCCCACAGTCCTAGAAGATGAAAAGCGCGCGGATGCACTGGAAGGGGCAGGCGGTCGATGGTCCGCTCCGCTAGGCCGCATTGCAGCACGGTGAGCTTTCCCACTGGGACATATGATATTTATTCATGAGACGATTCATGGAAGAAGTTGTCAAACTGCTGAGGTTTTTGCCTCTACTAACAGATTCCCGACAAATTTTACAGATCACATGATTTGGGCGATCCTTTGCAAGGTCAAAAAAGGACCAGGCTAGGCAAGGCTTAGAGAACATGTGACCTGCTGAGCCACCCCGACTAGTGCTCAGAGGCAGAGTGGTGGCTGAGGATGCAGTTGTAGACATGCTACCAGTACTCCTCCTCTGTACAGGAAGGTGCAAGGTAACTTCATCTTCAGTTGCATCCTCCTCCACCGACTCTGTTGACCTCCTCGAGTGACTGACTGTGGTTTGACAGTAGGTGGGATCTAGAACTTCCTCATCAAGCGTTGTGTTTGCACTCCCCTCACCCTCAGACCGAGCCTCTTCCTGTTTGTTCCTCATTGTCTATAACAACAGGTGTTACAGTTTGTGAATAAGGGTCAACATTATACTCAGAAACTTGGTCATCACGGCCTGAATCTGAGTCACAAAGGTTTTGGGCATCACTGCAGACAATTTCCTGGTCTGTACTCACTGTAGCTTGGGAGCAGACCTCTGATTTCCAGGCTATAGTGTGACTGAACAGCTTTTCAGACTCAGCCATCTCTGTTCCACCATACTGTGCAGGGCAGATGGAGACTTGAGAGCTGGAAGAAAGCAAGTGTGATTGGGATGACAACTCAGAGGACTTTTTTTTTTGATGCAGTAGTTGAGGTGGAGGAGAGAGCACTTGTTGGAGCACTTGAGATCCATTCAAGCATGTTCTTTTTTTGGGCATCATCTACCTTTGTTCCAGTTGTTCGTGTCCGTAAAAAAGGGAGCACATCGGATTGTCCACGGAAAGTAGTAGACATCTTACTTTTGCTGGAAGATGGCCTATCTTCAGCAGATGTTAATGGAGCTTTGCCACCTTCCCCACGGACACAAACTTTTTTTCCTTTTCCAACACGCCTGTTCCCCTTTCCACCAACATCTGTCATTTTGCCAGTCATTTTTATTGCGACAAGATTGTCCACTTAAAATGTGGTTGTAAAAATTGAGAGGTGGTGGAGATTGCAGAGGTCGACTAGCTTTTTTTACAGCAGAAGAAACAACACAGACTATCTCTGACAATGCAACTATGGCCCTTAAACTGGCAGCACAGTTTGCAATTATAATAGCTTAGTAAAAATGAGCTTGAGGGTGCAATGCAGAGGTGCTGTAAATTGCTTGGCACCAGTGGGACACTAATGAAGTCCAACAGCCACTTTTAGGATGCCACTAAGTTTCCTCAGTGTTTGCTATTATAATGGCTTAGTAAAAATGAGATTGAGGGTGCAATGCAGAGGTGCTGGAAATAGCTTGGCACCAGTGGGACACTAATGAAGTCCAACAGACACTTTTTGGATGCCACTAAAATTCCTCAGTGTTTGCTATTATAATGGCTTAGTAAAAATGAGCTTGAGGGTGCAATGCAGAGGTGCTGGAAATTGCTTGGCACCAGTGGGACACTAATTAAGTCCAACAGCCTTTTTTTGGATGCCACTAAGTTTCCTCAGTATTTGCTATTATAATGGCTTAGTAAAAATGAGCTTGAGGGTGCAATGCAGAGGTGCTGGAAATAGCTTGGCACCAGTGGAACACTAATGAAGTACAACATCCACTTTTAGGATGCCACTAAGCTTCCTCAGTGTTTGCTATTATAATGGCTTAGTAAAAAATGAGCTTGATGGTGCAATGCAGAGGTGCTGGAAATAGCTTGGCACCAGTGGGACACTAATGAAGTCCAACAGCCACTTTTAGGATGCCACTAAGTGTCCTCAGTGTTTGCTATTATAATGGCTTAGTAAAAATGAGCTTGAGGGTGCAATGCAGAGGTGCTGGAAATAGCTTGGCACCAGTGGGACACTAATGAAGCCAACAGCCACTTTTAGGATGCCACTAAGTTTCCTCAGTATTTGCTATTATAATGGCTTAGTAAAAATGAGCTTGAGGGTGCAATGCAGAGGTGCTAGAAATAGCTTGGCACCAGTGGGACACTAATGAAGTCTAACAGCAGCTTTTTGCATGCCACTAAGTTTCCTCAGTGTTTGCTATTATAATGGCTTAGTAAAAATGAGCTTGAGGGTGCAATGCAGCGGTGCTGGAAATAGCTTGGCACCAGTGGGACACTAATGAAGTCCAACAGCCACTTTTAGGATGCCACTAAGTTTCCTCAGTGTTTGCTATTATAATGGCTTAGTAAAAATGAGCTTGAGGGTGCAATGCAGAGGTGCTGGAAATAGCTTGGCACCAGTGGGTCACTAATGAAGTCCAGCAGCCACTTTTAGGATGCCACTAAGTGTCCTCAGTGTTTGCTATTATAATGGCTTAGTAAAAATGAGCTTGAGGGTGCAATGCAGAGGTGCTGGAAATTGCTTGGCACCAGTGGGACACTAATGAAGTCCAACAGCCTCTTTTTGGATGCCACTAAGTTTCCTCAGTGTTTGCTATTATAATGGCTTAGTAAAAATGAGCTTGAGGGTGCAATGCAGAGGTGCTGGAAATTGCTTGGCACCAGTGGGACACTAATGAAGTCCAACAGCCTTTTTTTGGATACCACTAAGTTTCCTCAGTGTTTGCTATTATAATGGCTTAGTAAAAATGAGCTTGAGGGTGCAATGCAGAGGTGCTGGAAATAGCTTGGCACCAGTGGGACACTAATGAAGCCAACAGCCAGTTTTAAGATGCCACTAAGTTTCCTCAGTATTTGCTATTATAATGGCTTAGTAAAAATGAGCTTGAGGGTGCAATGCAGAGGTGCTGGAAATTGCTTGGCACCAGTGGGACACTAATGAAGTCCAACAGCAACTTTTTGGATGCCACTAAGTTTCCTCAGTGTTTGCTATTATAATGGCTTAGTAAAAATGAGCTTGAGGGTGCAATGCAGAGGTGCTGGAAATTGCTTGGCACCAGTGGGACACTAATGGAGTCCAGCAGCCACTTTTTGGATGCCACTAACAAGCAGCACTCTTTTCAAGTAAAATGGCTTTGCAAAAATGTACAGGAGTGGAGAATGCAGAGGTGGTGGGATTTGCTTGGCACAAGTGCCACAATAATGGAGGACAGCAGCCACTCTTTGGATGGCACTAACTGGCAGCACTCTGCAATTAAAATGGCTTTGTTAAAAAGGGCAGGAGGGTACAGTGGCCGGGTTGTGGGTCAGTGTAGAGGAAAGGAAGCCTCACTTTCTATTCCTCCTAATGGTGAAATGCAGCAAGGAAGTCCCTGAGCTTAGCTACACAGATGCTGTTATCTGTAGCTGTTAAAAACTTTTCCACAGACCTGACTTCACCTATGGCTCTGAGCCAGCTGTAATTAGCCCTTAAAAGGGCTGAAATAAAATTCTGTCCCTAATCTGTAGAACGCTGTGTGTATAGCGTACACAGCATGATCGGCGATAGGAGCTGCGTGAGAGGTGACTGACACCCAGGCGCAGAAGGCAGATAATGCCGTGCTGGAACAAAATGTCCGTTTTTATAATGCAAGGACATGTGACATGGACAGCCTATGACACATGCCCTTGCTTCTCAGGCAAAAAGCTGTGTGTGTGTCTGGGATTGGCTGACATGCTGGCCCCACTACACGCACGCTTAGGGAAAGAAGAAAAGAAAAAAAAAATGGCGATCGCCATTATTCCAGCAGCAGTGATCTGAACGCGCAGTCCCCGCACACTATACGTTGAAATTTCATAATAGTGTCAGTCAAAGAGTGACTTACACTATTACAGTGAAAAGCCAGCTAGTAATTAGCTTGGCTTTTTGATGATAGAACCGTTCTCGAACGTAACTCAAGCTAACGAACTTTTAGCAAAAAGCTCGAGTTCTAGCTCGATCTACAGCACCCCCCAAAATTACTCGAACCGCGAACTGGAGAACCACGAACCACGCTCAACTCTACTCTTTATATCTCTGAAAGCAATTGCAGATACCTGTGCAAATTAGTTTGGAAGGTGTGTCCAAATAAAGGCAAGACTACTTAAGAAGGCTGTTCCACATTATTAAGCAGCCTACATTTGTTGCCAAAATGGGAAAGAAAAAGGATGTGTCGGCTGCTGAGAAGCAACAAATTGTGGAGTATTTAGGTTAAGGCATGACTACAATCAACATTGCCAAGACACTTCATCGTGATCATCGCACAATCAAGAAGTATGTAGCTGATTCACAGCACACACGTGTACGTGCTGATATTGAATAATTGAGGACTCTTTCCAACAGGCAATTGCATCAGGTTAAAGGAGGAAATGCTAAAATGCTTTGTCATAGCAGCAGACAAGTTTTTAAAGCTGCTAGTGCTTCCAACGTCCCCTGAACAACAAGATGCAGGGTCCTTCAGAGGTTTGCAGCTGTGCGTAAGCCATCCTGTCGACCACCTGTATCCACTGCACACAAGCAGAAACGGCTCCAGTGGGCCAAACAATACATGAAGACTGACTTCCAAACTGTTTTGTTCACCGATGAGTGCCGTACAATGCTCGATGGTCCAGATGGATGGATTGGAGGATGGCTGTTTGATGGACTACCCATGAAAACACGGCTAAGGCACCAACAAGGAGGAGGTGGAGTAATGTTTTGGCCTGGAATCATGGGGAGAGAGATTGTTGGCCCCTTTAGGATCCCTGAAGGGGTAAAGATGAACTCCATAATCTATGTGGAGTTTCTAAAACAGCACTTCCTGCCATGGTTCAGGAGGAAGAACCGTGCATTCCGCAGCAAGATCATTTTCATGCATGATAATGCACCGTCTCATGCTGCAAATAACACATCTGCATCTGTGGCTGCTATGGGCATAAAAGAGGACAAACTTATGGTGTGGCCACCATCTTCCCCTGACCTCAACCCCATTGAGAACCGCTGGAGCATCATCAAAAGGAGTGTCTATGATGGCGGGAGGCGGTTCACATCTAAGCAACAGCTCTGGGAGGGTATTCTGTCCACATGCAAAACAATTGAAGCACAAACCATCCAAAAACTGACAAAGTCAATGGACGAGAGAGTTCAGAAGCTTTTTTCAAACAATGTGCAAATGTAACATCACCTACAATTAAGTTTTGACTTGAAAACTGTTTGATTTCATTTTGTAATAAGCTGATAATGCTTATAATTTCACAATTGACCATTTTATTTTTCAAAATAAAAATAAAAAGGTTGAAAACTTTGCTGTGCATAATAATTTGGAACATGCATTTTGAGTGCATTTTGAGTGTTTATTATTTTTAAAAATATACTGTTTTCATAAGCAGTTTGCTCAAAAACATTTCAATTATACTCGAATAGTAGATGACTGGAAAATAACAATGACTGCAATTCATAAAGTTAATTTAGGAACATATGAAAAAATATTTTTACATAATACTGTAATTTGGAACACAGTGTAATGTTTAATGATGTCCATGGCTTGTAATGATAGAAGGCCATGAACAGTGTAAAGTTAAGTAAAAATATGCTGATGCTGTGATGTGTCCCAATACTGGTATGTGCCCCCATCGTGGTGCAGCCACCATCCTGACATGTGCCCCCATCCTGCGAGGTAAGGGCGCTTTCACACTTGCGTTCAGCGCAATCCACCACTATGGAGAATAGCGCAGTCCGTTAATCCACTGCGCTATTCTCCATAGACTTGTATTGATGATGTACTGTAACGCAAGTGTCTGCATTGCATCCGCTGGACGACGCTGAGTCGTTATTTTGACGCAGCGTCGTGAGGAGCGAACGCTACATGTAGAGTTTTTTGGGTCGTTAAAATAACGCACATTGACAGATTCCTTGGAATCCGCCAGGGTGTCTAATGATTGTCTATGGTGGCGGATTTCGTCGCTATGCGCTAAGTGGCGGAATCCGCTGACATATTCCGGCACGTTATACTGAGCATGCTCATCATGTCCAGCAGAATGATCTAAATTATTTAAAATCACTCCTGGTCTCTCTCCCCCCTCTTCCGCCCTCTCTCATACTCACCGATCACGGGCGTGGCGCTGCACAGCTGTCTCAAAGCTCCGGCGGCTTATCCTCTTTTGAAAATGCCGGCCCCTCATTATTCAATCTCGTATTCCCTGCTTCCCCCGCCCACCGGCGCTTATGATTGGTTACAGTCAGACCCGCCCCCACGCTGAGTGACAGCTGTCTCACTGCAACCAATCACAGCCGCTGGTGGGTGGGTCTATATCGTGCAGTAAAATAAATAAATAAATAATTTAAAAAAAGACGTGCGGTCCCCCCAATTTTGATACTAGCCAGGGTAAAGCCACACGGCTGAAGGCTGGTATTCTGAGGAAGGGGAGCCCCCCAGCCTAACAATATCAGCCAGCAGCCACCCGGAATTGCCGCATCCATTAGATGCGACAGTCCCGGGACTCTACCCGGCTCATCCCGAATTGCCCTGGTGCGGTGGCAATCGAGGAAATAAGGAGTTAATGGCAGCAGCCCATAGCTGCCACTAAGTCCTAGGTTAATCATAGCAGGCGTCTCCCCGAGATACCTTCCATGATTAACCTGAAAGTTAAAGAAAATAAACACACCAAAAAAAAAATCCTTTATTTGGAATAAAAGACAACCCCCCCCCCTCTTTCACCACTTTATTAAACCCCCAAATACCCTTTCAGGTCCGACGTAATCCACAGAGGTCCCACGACGCTTTCAGCTCTGCTACATGAAGCTGACAAGAGCGGCAGTAGAACACCACCGCTCTCTATCAGCTCCACGCAGCAACTGAAGTCAGCCGCGCGAGCAGCTGTGCCCTCATTCAGGTGACCCGCAGACACAGTTCTCGGGTGGAGGACTGCAGCTGTGGTCACAGGTCACCTGAGTGACGGCACCGCTGATTGCGCGGCTCACTGCGGTCACTCAGGGGATTTGCGGGTACGTCTCTATCTCTCTCTCTCCTCCCGACCACAAATCTCCTTTTCCCGACGAAACATTAAAAAAAAAAAAAAAAAAAAGCAAAACGTTCTTTTACAGGAATTTGTTACTTTATTAACACACTATTTGCAACGCATCCGTCACATGCGTCACACAACGCACTGTGACGGATGCCTCACAACTTAAGTGTGAAAGCAGCCTAATGTGTGCAGGGGGCGAAGTGCTGGGTGGGTGGAGCCGAGCGGGCCCATGGCGCTGAGGACGTCAGTGCCGGGGACTGCATGGCTGAGGACAGGTGACTATCCAGGTGTGTGTGTGTGTGTGTGTGTGTGCACGCGCTGGCTCCTTACATACGTAGCCAGGGTAAATATCGGGTAACTAAGCAAAGTACTTTTCTTGGTTACCCGATATTTACCTTGGTTACCAGTGTACACCGCTTAGTGGTGGCTCCTTGCACACGTAGCCAGGGTAAATATCGGGGTAACTAAGCAAAGCGCTTTGCTTAGTAACCCGATGTGTACCCTGGGTATGTTTGCAGGGAGCCTCAGCTAAGCCGTTGGTCGCAGGCTCTTTAGCGCATACGCTGTTGCGACGGTTGTCACTGTAATGACGTCATTTTGGAGCAAGACAGACAGAATAAGGCAATTATATATATAGATTTTTGAGTAAAATGTAAATTGTTCTTTTATTCTAAAAAAGTTTAAAAGTTTAAAAGAGCTGAGAGTCCTCAGTGGTTGATTCCTTTTAATGGCTAACTGAATAGATGGTAATAATAGCAAGCTTTCGAGACTAATCAGGTTTCTTCATCAGGAGAAGTGTCTTTAGTTCCATAAAGATGCGGTACATTCTGGTAGCCTCCATTTTAATACAGGTAGCATATATGTTTGTACCGTGTTAGCCAGTAGAGATAAAAAAAATTGTTTAAAATTTAGAATTGTTTATTCTATAAACTACTGACAACATGTCTCCGAATTTCCAAGCAAAAGAATTTTTGTAGGTATTTTCTGAAAATGAGAAATGGTCAAAATAACAAAAAAATGCAGTGCTTTAAGACCTCAAATAATGCAAAGAAAATGTCGTAATCATTTAGAAGCAACAATACTAATGTTTTAACTCAGGAAGAGTTCAGAAATCAATATTTTAGATCATGGATGAATAGTCAGTACAACTGCAAGTTATGTCGAAACACGTCTGATGACTCGATCTGTAACTCTGTGGAACATCTGTGACCAGAAATTATATTTTTAATGGAACAATAAACAGTGAGTTTTAATGAATTTACCCATACCTGGATCCGCTGGATTTTGTATTCTTTCCTAACTCTTCGCAAAGATTAACCTGCCCAATTACAGCCTTGCTGAAGCATTCCCAGATCATCACTGATCCTCCACCAAATTTCACAGTGGGTGCAAGACACTCCATGTTAGTGTACGCCTCTCCAGGTCTCCGTCTAACCAGTAGACGACCAGGTGTTTCGCAAAGCTGAAAATTAGGTAAAGAAAATTTAGCAAACATCTTTGGCAAAAACGTATGACTCAAGCCGCATACAAATTGTCTCCTGCTCAGGAAAATCAGAAAAACTGAAAATTTGGAAGCGGTCTCTTAATTTTTGTCAGCACTGTTTATATAATCTATATATATATATATATTTTGTAGCAGCCTTAACGCACACAATACTTGTTTTCATCCAAACATAAAACCAGCCCACCCGTAGTGAATATGCATTATGATTTTATGGTGCCAGATTGGGCTCACAGATAACTAGGAATGGCGGGTCTAACCGGGTTAAAAAAAAAAGCAAAAAAAACTGTTCTGGCTTGGACTTGATCCCAGATATCTGGCCAGATGCCGGTCCCCATTTAAGTCTATGGGGACCAGAATTCAGCACTTAAAAAAGGTGGTAGAAGGGATAAGGGGATTGGAGCAAGCGCTTTGTACTTACAAGTCTCCGACATGGCTCTACACTGCTTCCGGACTGCTCATTATTAGTCATCCATATGCACTGCTTTCCCCACTGGCAGTCCTGACGTCTATGATTGGTCGCAGTCAGACGTGACATCACCCTGTGTGACAGCATGTCTGACTGCAAGCAATCACAGACCCTGTCTGTGGGTACAAAAATAAATACATTAAAAAAATTGGCATACAGTCCTCCCATATTATGATACCCAGCACAGATAAAGCATATAGCTACAGGCTGCAGCCCCCAGTCATCCGCTAATTTTGGCTGTGTATCAAAATAAGAGAAATGCAGCTTTTTTTAAATTTAAAATTTAAATAAATAAATAAAAAAATGCTGTGCAGTCCCCCTCGATTTTGATACCCAGCCATGATAAAGCTGATAGCCGGGGCTGATATTCTCAGGCTGGGGACACCCATGCTTATTGGGACCCCTAAAAATAGAAGCCTGCAGCCACCCAGAATTTTTGCTTCCATTAAATGTAACAATCCAATTACTTTACCTAGCTCATTCTGATTGCCCTGGTGCAGTGGCAACCAAGGTAGTAAAGAGTTAATGACAGCTCAAACCTGCCACTAAGCCATAGAGTAGTAATTGGAGGCATCTATGCAACTCCTCATTACTAAAATATAAGTGAAAAGAAAAAACAGAAACACCAAAAAATCCTTTATTTGAAATAAAATTCAAAATCCACCCTCTTTCACCCATTCATCAACCCCCAAAAATCCAGGTCCAACATAATCCACACGAGGTCCCACAGCAATTCCAAGTCTACTACATTTGATGTGACAGCAAGAGGCCACAGAATGTGACCACCTGCTGTGAGCTTCAGGTAGAAATGAGCCGCAGAGATGAGCGGTGACATCACTCAGGTTATTTATAGTTTCAGCTGGAGGTTCCCACAGTCCTCCACCTGTGATTGCAGGTAACCTCACCTCAGGTGACCACAGTAAACTCAGTGACCTCATCTCATGTGAGATCACTGAGTTTGCAGGCCTACATCTCCTGGCAGAGAACCGCGTTTTTCTTCCCAAGAGATGCAGATTTGGTGCTGAAATTTTTACACCATATCCCTGCATCATATCCCTGCATACCTCATGGCAAAAAGTCGTATCACTACTGCATCATACCGCATGCAGTTTTCATATTTTTTTTTTGCGAGTAGGTGTCAATTGGGTGCAGAATTTTTATTTTTATTTTGGATCATGGATGAATAGACAGTACAACTGCAAGTTATGTCGAAACACGTCTGATGACTCGATCTGTAACTCTGTGGAACATCTGTGACCAGAAATTATATTTTTAATGGAACAATAAACAGTGAGTTTTAATGAATTTACCCATACCTGGATCCGCTGGATTTTGTATTCTTTCCTAACTCTTCGCAAAGATTAACCTGCCCAATTACAGCTTTGCTGAAGCATTCCCAGATCATCACTGATCCTCCACCAAATTTCACTGTGGGTGTAAGACACTCAATGTGAGTGTACGCCTCTCCAGGTCTCCGTCTAACCAGTAGACGACCAGGTGTTTCGCAAAGCTGAAGATTAGGTAAAGAAAATTTAGCAAACATCTTTGGGAAAAACGTATGACTCAAGCCGCATACAAATTGTCTCCTTCTGCTCAGGAAAATCAGAAAAACTGAAAATTTGGAAGCGGTCTCTTAATTTTTGTCAGCACTGTTTATATAATATATATATATATATATATTTTATAGCAGCCTTAACGCACACAATACTTGTTTTCATCCAAACATAAAACCAGCCCACCCGTAGTGAATATGCATTATGATTTTATGGTGCCAGATTGGGCTCACAGATAACTAGGAATGGCGGGTCTAACCGGGTTAAAAAAAAAAGCAAAAAAAACTGTTCTGCGATGCAGATTTGGTGCTGAAATTTTTACACCATATCCCTGCATCATATCCATGCATACCTCATGGCAAAAAGTCGTATCACTACTGCATCATACCGCATGCAGTTTTCATATTATTTTTTTTTGCAAGTAGGTGTAAATTGGGTGCAGGATTTTTTGTGTAAAAATGTCATCACCAAATTTGCATCTCTTGGCCCCAAAATGCAAACAAACCCTGTTTTGATGCTGTTTCAGTGTGGTTTTCTGCCAAGAGGTGCAAATTTGTGCTGAAATGTCTGCACAGATTTGCACCTCCTAGCAGAAAACCGCACTGAAATGACATTAAAAACGTTTTTTTGCATTATTGGGGCCAAGAGATGCAAATATGGTGATGACATCTACACCTCCTGGCAAAAAAACACATCATCATCGCATCATATCACATGCAGTAGTGATATGTCTTTTTGCCAGGATGTGTAGATTGGGTACAGGAATAAAGTGTAGAAATTTTAGCACCAAATCTGCATCTACTGGCAAAAAAACATGTTTTTCTGCCAGGAGATCCAGGCCTGTGAACTCAATGATCTCATCTGAAGTGAGGTCACTGAGTTCACTGAGGTCAGGTTACCTGAATCATAGGTGGAGGGCCGTGGGAACCTCCAGCTGTGACTGCAAGTCACACAGCTCATTCTCTGTCTGAAGCTCACAGCGTGCAGTCATGTTCAGTGTCTGTTTGCTGTTACCTCAGATGTAGCAGAGCTGAAATCATCGTTGGACCTCGTGTGGATTACGTCAGACCTGGATGTTTTGGGGGTTAATAAAAGGGTGAAAGAGGGTGTTTTTCTGTATTTTATTTCAAATAAAAGATTATTTCCGTGTATGTGTTTATTTTTTTCACTTACATGTCACTTACAGTATTAGTAATGGTGGGGGGGGTCTCATAGACCCTCTCCATTACTAATCTAGGGCTTAGTCGCAGATGTGAGCTGTCATTAACCTCGCTATACCCTCATTGTCACCTTACCAAATTTCAGCACCAATCGGTATGAGCCGGGTAAAATTCTGCGATTGTCACATCTATTGGATACAACAATCCTGGGTGGCTACAGACAGGTAATTTTAGGCTGGCAGGGGCAATAACCATGGATCTCCCCAGCCTGAAAATTCCAGCCCTCAGCTGTTGGCTTTATCAAGGCTGGTTTTAAAATTGGGGGGGAAGGGGAATAACCACAAGTCGTTTTTTAAAATAAATTATTTAAATAATTTAAAAAAACAAAAAACCCGCATGTGGTTTCTCTTATTTTGATACACAGCCAAGATAAGTGCACGGCCTGGGCTTTCAGCCCATAGCCGTATGCTTTATCTATGCTGGGTATCATAATATGGGGGAGCCAACACCAATTTTTTTTAATTATTTTTATACCATAATAGAGACGCAGACAGGGTCTGTGATTGGTTTCAGTCAGACGCTGTTACACAGGCTGCAGTGAATCACAGACATCAGGACTGCCGGTGGGTGGGGAAAGCAGTGTATATAGATGAGTAATAATGAGCAGCCCTGGAAGTAGAATGATCGGCCCAGATTTATTTTTCCTTTATTTTTTATTTTTTGAGTTGCCGGATCCAGATCAATTCCCGGAGTTCCCTGAGAATGGCCCAGGTCTGGCACTCGGGTATGTTTGAAACCATGCGGATCCGGATTTTTACAGTCTGGGTCCGCCTATCACTATATATTACACATATGAAGATGGCCACATTACCCATGCAGTACCATCGTAATACCTTAAAGGATATGTTTGCCAATTATTTAATGCGATGATGGTACTGTGTATAAACATGTCCTTTTAATCAGATACATGTATAATTACTACAGGCAATATGAAAAATAAGTTCATTCTGCCAGCCTCTCTGTACTTGCCCCTTGGGCAGTGCTGCAGTAGTGAATAATCAGGGCTGTAATCAATGTTTCATCTGTAATTCTAACTGTCTCTTGATTGTTGTTCGAATCAGCACAACCATACGCCAAATGGGCATGATTACAGCCAAGATACTGATTATAGCCGTAAATGTGAAGTGCTGTAGTACTACCCAGATGACTGACAAACTCCCCAGTGCATTGTCTTATAGGCCTAAGGGCTCATTCAGACTTCAGTGATGTCTTTTTTGTAAACAAGAAAAAGGTCCATGTTTTTTATCAGATTTCCATAAGAGTTTGGGCATTGTCAATTTTTCTTTCATTAGAGATTCATCAGTTTTTCTCGCATGGAAAAAAAAATGCATGAAGGTTACTCAAACTTTTCCTATCAAACAGTTCATGAAACATTCATGTCTACTATTGATTTATTTAACAATTAAAAATAAACAGTTATGGGCTCTGCCAGTATGATCCAACCCCCATAAACTATTTTATGGTTATGTGGTCTACCCCATCTTCTTATTGACTTATGAAGCGAGCTATTGACTGTAGTTAGGTGCTTTGTCAAGCAGAAGAAAGGGTGAATAAGCGGGTAATAAAGCAGGGAGGCAGAGGATTAGCAAGTGCTTTGACACTCCCACAGCACTAAAGCCTCATTTGCATATTGATTAAAACCACAATTTTTTCCAGTCAAAGAGCAGCAAATTGCATCAATAAAGATGTGGATAACATTATTTTTCAGAGAGAAACATGACCATAGAAACATATTGGGGGGCTGAATGGTGCTGACAGAATTGCCTTAAGTTTACATGATATATTCTAACCAATGTCTCTGATGAGATTTACTAAATTAACTAAAGATGAACTATTTTTTGTGCATAAATATAAAAAAAAAAATAAAAGCTAAACTTATATGGAAAATACAGTAATAAAAATAGTTACAAATTAAAGCTATTCAATCACTTGTAGCGGTCATTTGAAATCGTCATTACATAATTTTGGGCTTTAGACACTTCAAATGATGTAGTTAAGTGACAGGTAAAATATATCTTTGTACCGTGTTAGCCAGTAGATAAAAAAAAATTGCTTAAAAGAATTGAGAGTCTTCAGTGGTTGATACCTTTTAATGGCTAACTGAAAAGATGGTGATAATATCTTTGTACCTTGTTCGCCAGTAGAGATAAAAAGATAAAAAATAATTAACCATCTTTTCAGTCAGCCATTAAAAGGTATCAACCACTGAGGACTCTCAGTAGTTGAGTGAAGAATATCAAAGTTAAACATAAGATGTTGCAATAGCCATCTGCGAGTGTGAAAAATGGGTAAACTATACATGTATTGTTGTACAGTTCTTATACATCAGGTTCTTGGCACATACTTTGACATATTGTGTGAGCCTATATGCCAGGGCAGGTGCCCTCATTAGTTGGGTCTCTTTGGTTTAGGGTGTCATCCTATGGGATAATCCTCAACTTTTTCTTTGTGAAATATGTGAGAACACATTTTTCCATGACTAATTGAGCAAAAAAGTTTTAGAACATGTGAATGGAGCTCATTCATGGGATGTGTATTGTCAAAAAAAATTATTGCTTTCCCCAATATAAATAGAAATGGTACTATGAAAGCCACAGTCACCATGATTACAGATTTAATCTTAAAGGGGTAATCCAGTCGATATAAAATTTTGCCCAGGTACAGGATATATATGTAAAAAATACACTCAGCCATACTAGCCTAACAAAACATTCATTAAGACCCAGTGCATGCTGTAGCCTGTGATTAACAATGACCTGCTGTGTCCTACTAATGACATTGAGCAATGCATCATCATAAAACCTCCAATGATCTGTTGCTCAATCACCTGACCTCTGCTGCCAATCACAGACCACAGTAGTCTGGATAGATCAGTGATGACACCGCTTCCTGCCGCTGCACGGACCACAGAGTGGCCTGCACTGGATCTAGCTGGGTGCCGGTAGGTGAGTATGACTGACTGTTATATATTACATATTTCATCCTCTGGGTAATGTTTTATTTTGCCCGGACAACTCCTAATGAAGAGTGTAAGGCTATGTGCCCATGCTGCAGAAAATGCGTGGATTTTGCTGCGGATTTCTCGCGGAAAAGCCGCAGATTTTCCAGAAATCTGCAGCACAGCTACTCCCCAGCCATTTCTTTGGCATTTGGGAAATGCTGTGCTCACGCTGCGAATTTTTCCGCAGCGGAAATCGTGCGGATTTTCGTGCGGAAAAATCTGCAGCATGTCAATTATTGTTGCGGATTTTCGTGCGGATTTTGCCTATTCAATTGAATTAAAAAAAATCGCAAAATCCGCAACAAAATCCGCGTCAAATCCGCATCAAATCCGCACCTATGAAAAGGTGCGGATTCCGGGTGAAAGCTGCGGATTTTGATGCAGAAAAATCTGCAGATACAGAGTCCCATGGGCACATAGCCTAAGAACTGAATAGTGCTAGTCCACTCTGGCATCACATCTATAATGACCGTCACCCTGGACAATCACTAATGTTTAAGAACTCTATTACGGTAGGCTCTCGTTGTCACAGTCATCAGTTTGTGATGCTTTTTCTAATGCAATTTATTTGACATTAACATAAATGTTTATAGAGAAAATAATGATTCTACTCTTGTGTTCCCCTAAATTATGATACATTTTCTAATTTTGTCTATGGGTACAGCTCATGCTTTTTTCTGCATGCTTGAAGTTAAGGAAAACAAATTTACTGTAGGTATAATAATACTTTTTAGGGGTTCATATTTGCTTATGAAGTGCTGGCCATATCCATGAAACCATAATTCTTTTACTACCACCATATTGGTTTTGTTGTGTCATTGATTTGTCATTCTTCACATTGATAATCCTTTTATGTGCTATGGAATCACAAGGAGTTATTTATGCTGCAAGCCGTAGTTTATTGTCAGTTGATGTCATGAGCTTACCTCACCTTTAATGCAGACAGGCACATAATGTGCAGCGAGCCCTCTATCATGTACCATTATAATTAGCACTGTCAAACCAGGACTCTGCAGCCCTCATGCATATCAGATTATAATATGTCTTCATAAGCAAGTGACTATACATGCACAATATTTCTCCTCTTATGAAGATTGCATGTCAATACAGTAATTGAGTCTCCGAGGCTTCAGCAGGGAAAGATATAGAGGATGAGACTTTCAGGGCAGTGATGTATAACCATTATTATTCTGCTAGTCACCAGCCATGAGTCTGAAGGAAAGAGTGGACAGGAAATTGTCAAGTAAATGGCCGCATTCAAGTGTTAATGTGCATATATATATATATATATATATATATATATATATATATATATATATATATATACAGATATATATATATACACATATATATATATATATATATATATATACATATATATACACATATATATATATATATATATATATACACATATGTATATATACACACATATATATATATATATATATATATATATATATACAGTGCCTACAAGTAGTATTCAACCCCCTGCAGATTTAGCAGGTTTACACATTCAGAATTAACTTGGCATTGTGACATTTGGACTGTAGATCAGCCTGGAAGTGTGAAATGCACTGCAGCAAAAAAGAATGTTATTTCTTTTTTTAATTTTTTTTTTTTAAATTGTGAAAAGTTTATTCAGAGGGTCGTTTATTATTCAACCCCTCAATCCACCAGAATTCTGTTTGGTTCCCCTAAAGTATTAAGAAGTATTTCAGGCACAAAGAACAATGAGCTTCACATGTTTGGATTAATTATCTCTTTTTCCAGCCTTTTCTGACTAATTAAGACCCTCCCCAAACTTGTGAACAGCACTCATACTTGGTCAACATGGGAAAGACAAAGGAGCATTCCAAGGCCATTAGAGACAAGATCGTGGAGGGTCACAAGGCTGGCAAGGGGTACAAAACCCTTTCCAAGGAGTTGGGCCTACCTGTCTCCACTGTTGGGAGCATCATCCGGAAGTGGAAGGCTTATGGAACTACTGTTAGCCTTCCACGGCCTGGACAGCCTTTGAAAGTTTCCACCCGTGCCGAGGCCAGGCTTGTCCGAAGAGTCAAGGCTAACCCAAGGACAACAAGGAAGGAGCTCCGGGAAGATCTCATGGCAGTGGGGACATTGGTTTCAGTCAATACCATAAGTAACGTACTCCACCGCAATGGTCTCCGTTCCAGACGAGCCCGTAAGGTACTTTTACTTTCAAAGCGTCATGTCAAGGCTCGTCTACAGTTTGCTCATGATCACTTGGAGGACTCTGAGACAGACTGGTTCAAGGTTCTCTGGTCTGATGAGACCAAGATCGAGATCTTTGGTGCCAACCACACACGTGACGTTTGGAGACTGGATGGCACTGCATACGACCCCAAGAATACCATCCCTACAGTCAAGCATGGTGGTGGCAGCATCATGCTGTGTGGCTGTTTCTCAGCCAAGGGGCCTGGCCATCTGGTCCGCATCCATGGGAAGATGGATAGCACGGCCTACCTGGAGATTTTGGCCAAGAACCTCCGCTCCTCCATCAAGGATCTTAAGATGGGTCGTCATTTCATCTTCCAACAAGACAACGACCCAAAGCACACAGCCAAGAAAACCAAGGCCTGGTTCAAGAGGGAAAAAATCAAGGTGTTCCAGTGGCCTAGTCAGTCTCCTGACCTTAACCCAATTGAAAACTTGTGGAAGGAGCTCAAGATTAAAGTCCACATGAGACACCCAAAGAACCTAGATAACTTGGAGAAGATCTGCATGGAGGAGTGGACCAAGATAACTCCAGAGACCTGTGCCGGCCTGATCAGGTCTTATAAAAGACGATTATTAGCTGTAATTGCAAACAAGGGTTATTCCACAAAATATTAAACCTAGGGGTTGAATAATAATTTTTTTGTTGAAAATTACACACTTTTACGTTGAAAATTTATTAAAATTTAACTGAGCAATATAACTTGTTGGTTTGTAAGATTTATGCATCTGTTAATAAATCCTGCTCTTGTTTGAAGTTTGCAGGCTCTAACTTATTTGCATCTTATCAAACCTGCTAAATCTGCAGGGGGTTGAATACTACT
Organism: Anomaloglossus baeobatrachus; assembly: GCF_048569485.1. Lineage (NCBI taxonomy): Eukaryota > Metazoa > Chordata > Amphibia > Anura > Aromobatidae > Anomaloglossus > Anomaloglossus baeobatrachus. Next base: position 197,287,681 of record NC_134357.1, on the reverse strand, counting down.
TGTAGGCACTGTATACACATATATATATGTGTGTATGTATATATATATATATGTGTGTATATTGTGTAACAGGGTTACTGGTCCTATAGTCGATGGGAGGTATGTGTCGCAGAGATGGTTATCCTCTGTAATGTAAGCCCGGGAGTAAGCTCCAGTACATGTAGTGCTGGGAGAATATTAGGAGAATATTAGGGCCGGGTTTTATGAGCAGCCGGAGAGATGGGTGGGTCTGGCTGCTCACATACCTCCACTTCTGGGTCTGGTTGTGGATATAAAAGGAGATCAGGAGTCTCATAGGGTGTCTGTGTTTGGGGATTGCTGGACTCTAACAGAGAGGATCTCTGTGTGAAAGTGGACTGTTTATGCCGAGCGGGCACGCCCGCAGTGACACGGACTTATTGGGGTTTTTTTTTGTTGTTTTATACCTTTGTGGCCGAAAAGGCTTGCTTTATGTTTCTGCTGAAGCAAGTTATGAGACTTTTAAAATAAACCTGCTGGACTTTTCTAATGAAACCGTTCCTGTCCTTACCTCAACACGCAGCCAAGTGAGTAGCCTTGTTACATTATATATATACAGTAGAGACCAAAAGTTTGGATACACCTTCTCATTTGAACAGTTTTCTTTATTTTCATGCCTCTGAAAATTGTAGATTCACATTGAAGGCATCAACACTATGAATAAGTAGAATGAAATACTTAAAAAAGTGTGAAACAACTGAAAATATGTCTTATATCCTAGGTTCTTCAAAGTAGCCACCTTTTGCTTTCATTACTGCTTTGCACACTCTTGCCATTCTCTTGATTAGCTTCAAGAGGTAGTCACCAGAAATGGTTTTCACTTCACAGATGGCCTTGTGAGGTTTAATAAGTGGGATTTCTTGCCTTATAAATGGGGTTGGGACCATCAGTTGTGTTGTGCAGAAGTCTGGTGGATACACAGCTGATAGTCCTGCTGAATAGACTGTTAGAATTTGTATTATGGCAAGAAAAAAGCAGCTAAGTAAAGAAAAACGAGTGGCCATCATTACTTTAAGAAATGGAGGTCAGTCAGTCCGAAAAATAGGGAAAACTTTGAAAGTGTCCCCAAGTGCAGTGGCAAAAACCATCAAACGCTACAAAGAAACTGGCTCACATGAGGACCGCCCCAGGAAAGGAAGACCAGGAGTAACCTCTGGTGCGGAAGATAAGTTTATCCGAGTCACCAGCCTCAGAAATCGCAGGTTAACAGCAGCTCAGATTAGAGACCAGGTCAATGCCACACAGAGTTCTAGCAGCAGACACATCTCTAGAACAACTGTTAAGAGGAGACTTTGTGCAGCAGGCCTTCATGGTAAAATAGCTGCTAGGAAACCACTGCTAAGGACAGGCAACAAGCAGAAGAGACTTGTTTGGGCTAAAGAACACAAGGAATGGACATTAGATCAGTGGAAATCTGTGCTTTGGTCTGATGAGTCCAAATTTGAGATCTTTGGATCCAACCACCGTGTCTTTGTGTGACGCAGAAAAGGTGAACGGATGGACTCTACATGCCTGGTTCCCACCATGAAGCATGGAGGAGGAGGTGTGATGGTGTGGGGGTGCTTTGCTGGTGACACTGTTGGGGATTTATTCAAATTTGAAGGCATACTGAACCAGCATGGCTACCACAGCATCTTGCAGCGGCATCTGGTTTGCGTTTAGTTAGACCAGCATTTATTTTTAAACAGGACAATGACCCCAAATACACCTCCAGGCTGTGTAAGGGCTATTTGACTAAGAAGGAAAGTGATGGGGTGCTACACCAGATGACATGGCCTCTACAGTCACCAGACCTGAACCCAATCGAGATAGTTTGGGGTGAGCTGGACCACAGAGTGAAGGCGAAAGGGCTACCAAGTGCTAAGCATCTCTGGGAACTCCTTCAAGACTGTTGGAAGACCATTTCCGGTGACTACCTCTTGAAGCTCATCAAGAAAATGGCAAGAGTGTGCAAAGCAGAACGCAGGTGAGGCCGTGGTGTGCAGTGATGCACAGATCTTTGAGCACCCAAGACCAGAAAAAACTCATGTTGTTTGCCGTGACATGCTGGGCAATCAGGTGGAAGTGTTAGAGGTTGATGAGACACTGTTGCTCTCAGGTCAGCCTGAAACCTCCATTCCCGAAGATATTGACCTTCTGGAATTTGAAGACGACCTGGTCGATGATGAGGTGACTAATCCAACATGGACGGGTGGCATGGATTGCGAGAGCAGCAGTGCAGAGGGGCATGTGCCCATAGTCCGCAAAAAGGCTGTAAGACATAGGGTTTCGACCACTGCCAGAAGTCAATCAACTGTGCACATGACACCACCACCTGTGCCATCTCAGAGTCCAAGGGTCTGTGCACCACCTCAGCCATCTCAGAGTCCAAGGGTCCGTGGTGCGATTGTGTGGGAGTTTTTTTCCAAGAGTCCTTCGGACCAAACGGTTTCCATTTGTCAAATCTGTCATACCAAGCTTAGCAGAGGCAAAAATACTTCCAGCTTGGGCACCTCCAGCATGAGAAACCATATGTTAGCTAAGCACACCACTAGGTGGTTGACAACTGTATGGGAAAAACACAATTTCCGGACTCAAAACTCTGCCACTTCCCCTGGGCTGCCTGCTTCCCAAACTGGTGTGCAAGAAGGTGGCGCTTATGCCTCCTTCTCCCAACCTGATGTTGGCCATACTCAATCATGAACAGCATCAGCTTCGATGTCCCAGCGTTCCGTTCAGTTGTCCTTACCACAGACCTTTGAAAAGAAGCGAAAATACCCCGTTCCGCACCCAAGGGCAGAAGCCATTCCTGCACACATTGCACGATTGAGATGTTGCCGTATCGGCTTGTGGGAACAGAGGCTTTCCGCGACCATTTGGCGGTGTTAGAACATCGGTACTCTGTGCCTAGCCGCCACTATTTTTCTCGTTGTGCCATCCCCGCACTCCACAATCACGTGTCTGTAAACATCAAACAGGCTCTCACCAACGCCATAACAGGGATGGTCCACTTAACCACAGACACGTGGACAAGCGGAAGTGGACAGGGATGCTACATCTCATTGACGGCACACTGGGTGAACCTGGTGGCGGCTGGTAAAGAGTCTGAACCGGCAACATCCCATATAATTCCCACACCCAGAAAAGCGGGGTCCACCTCAATCACAGTTTCAGTAGCCTCCTACACAGCAACAAATCTCTCCTCCTCCTACTCTTCATCTGGCTCCTGTGCATCCTCCTCAACATGCGCCAGTGTCCAACCATCGACATCATTCCCCAGCTGGGATCTCTGCAGCACTGCCTCGGCTAACACGCTCTACTGAAGCTCATCTGTATTGGTGGAAAATCGCACACGGCACCTGAGCTTTTGAAAGCAATAACTGAGCAGACAGATGAGTGGCTTGAGCTGTTGGACCTCCATCCAGGGATGGTAGTGTGCGATAATGGTCGTAATCTGGTGGCAGCTTTAAAGCTTGGAAAGCTTGTACACGTTCCTTGTATGGCCCACGTTGTAAATTGAGTAGTTCAGCACTTTCTGAAGAAATACCCTAGGATACCAGACCTACTTACCAAGGAACGACGTATTAGCGCACATTTCTGCAAGTCATCTCCCTCTTTTGCTGGCCTGGCAGTGCTGCAGCAGAGCTTACACTTGCCTGGTCACAGACTAATATGTTACCTCCCTACAAGATGGAATTCAACCTATCATATGTTGGCCAGGATCCATGAGCAGCAGAGGGAAGCATCCCAATTCCAGCTGGAACATGCCCGTCAGACGCAGCTGCTAGACATAAGTACTGCCGAGTGGGTGTGGATTGCAGACATTGGTCACGTCTTGGAGAATTTTGATTACTGTACCAACATTGTGAACACTGAGGATGCTGTTATCAACATTACCATTCCACTGATTTATTTATTGAAACGCTCTCTAGATGGTCTGACTAACCAAAGTGTTCATGCACCCGACTTCACAATGGTTGCTAGTAATCCGCACAACCTCGGCCAACAAGCTCAGGCCACCTTTGCTCAGCATCATGAGGATGAGGATGAGGAGGATGATGAACAGGAATGTTTTGAAGTTGGTAATTAAGGGATTGACAACCCAAGCTTCAGGGCTGAGGAGGAGGAGGAGAGAGAGACTGAGGAGGAGAGGAGGTTTAGGGAGACAGAATTTATTCTTAACAGTGACACACAATGGTTTACAGTTCGGAGTCTGGGACACATGGCACAGTTCATGTCACGCTGCCTTTCTCATGACTGTCAGCTATTCCACATTTTGGCAGAAAACAAATACTGGTTATGTACCTTCCTTGACCCACGCTACAAAGACAAATTTGCTTCGCTACTTGTGGAGGCAAGTGAGGATTGTACTACGGAAACATTCAAGAGGGCTGTAGTGGAGCAGTTGATGAAACGATTACCCTCAGATCATGCTTTCGTCAGAGGTAGCGTGTCATCTCACGCAACAGGATTATAAGAGAGGGCTACGCATAGTACGAGCAACACAGGTGGGGGACTAATGTGCCAAAACTGGTCCATTTTCCACAAACTGTCAACTGCGAATCAGAAAACGGTTGGGGGAACGATGACAAGGAGGGAACAGTTAAGTAAGATGGTGAGGGACTATGTAGGTGACCATATCAGCGTGCTTTCCGAGTCTACTGTTCCCTTTAATTATTGGTTTTCCAAGCTCAACACTTGGCCAAACCTCGCGTTATACGCTTTGGAAGTGCTAGCTTGCCCTGCTGCGAGTGTGTTGTCTGAGCTTGTTTTCAGTTCAGCGGGGTCAATAATAACAGATAGTCGCACATGCCTATCCACAGAAAGTGCAGCCAGTTTGATGATCAAAATGAACCATAGATGGATTGCCCCAGAGTATCTCAGGCCACTTGTTAACAATACCCAATAAGTGTAGCCCCAAAATTTGGATTTCTTAAGTTCACATAAGTTTCATTGTTTCTCATTCAAGACTATTTTGTCTTCTGTCATATAATGAGACCGCATGACTACTGTAACTTGTTCTGCTACTGCGATGTAATTGTTTGACCCAATCACCCAGGGCAATATTTTCAAGCCTTTGTACATTATGCACTGGCACAAGCACTGTCGAGGCTACACTGTCTAGAACAATTGGTGAGGCAGTCTCTATTTGTTTTCTTTATTGATGCTGTGCATTACGGTGTGTTACACATGGCTCCCTGCAAAATCAGGATTTTTTTTAGCTTCTTGGCATGTTATGCCCTGTTGCAAATCCTACCATTTTTTTTAAAAAAAAAGCTGTTGGGAGTACCTTGTGATGCTTTGCTACATGGTGTCTGAACCACTACACCCTAGGGGAACTGAATTTATTAAACTTCTTGGCATGTTATGCCCTGTTGCTTATCCTACCAATTTTTTTAAATCAAGATGTTGGGAGTACCTACTGATGCAGTGTTCCTTTTTGTCTGAACCATTCCCCCCTGGAGAACTTGAATGTATTAAACTCCTTGGCATGTTATGCCTTGTTGCTTATGCTACCAAATTTTTTTTTAAATAAGCTGTTGGGAGTAACTTCTGATGCTGTGCTACATGGTCTTTGAACCATTCCCCTCTGGGGAAACTGAATTTATTAAAATCCTCGGTGTTAGCTAGTCGAATAAAGCCTGAGTTCCAGAGTGAAACAACTGTCACTTCCACGGTGCTGCATGCTTCACAAACTGCGGTCTAGGAAGCAGGCAATGATGCCTCCTGCTCCCAACCTGCTTTTGGTCAGATGCAATCATCATCAATGACATCAGCTTCGATGTCCCAGCGTGGCGTTTGTTTGTCCATAAAACATTCATTTCTGAATCATTTGAATAGAATTTGAATAGAGGGCCACTGGAGTCGGTGGTGTTGGTGGAGGAGGAGGGCAAGGCCAACACCCAAATGGCCACATTGACAATAGCACTGTAAAGTGTTATGGAGTACGTATTCCAACTTTCACACTACTGATATAGGGGACGCAAAAACTACAAATGACTGCCATCCCTCCCCAGTGTATGTTACAGGGCCCACCTGAGAGCCTTAAGAAGTCTGAGATTTGAGGACAGCCAGTGGCCCTTCCTACATTTGAGTAGAGGGCCACTGGAGCCGCTGCTGGTGGAGGAGGAGGAGGAGGGCAAGGTCAACATGCCAATGGGCACATTGTACCTGACCTTTTAAAGTGCTGTCAAATATGTCCCAAAAAAGGAGGTGTGAGACAGATACCAATATAATGTATGTTACAGCCCTTTCTAATCGAAAAAGAAGGAAAATGTAAAATATTAAATGTGTGAACATATGCTAAAGTGTTTTTTTTTTTGGAGGTCGGGGCTTGATTTGACGTTTTATTACAGTGAAACTGTTTATTAGCAATTTCCCCTCTTTTACTTTGGTTTGAGAGCTGTTCTGGCGACTACATAAACGCTGCGTGCTGCTCTGACCACATTATTTAAAGAAACCAGAAATGCCCTCAGGCACCTTCTACAAGCTGTGCCCATACTGTTTCAGCCTTTTCCCATCTTTTTCAGCCTTTTCCCATCTTTTTCAGCCTTTTCCTCCGTCACCACAGGTCACCCGACAGGTCCGACGTAAAATAGTTCTGGTTTCTCCTAGACTTACATTGACGGTCGAATATTCGCGAATATTCGAATAGCGTCGAGGTATTCATTGGATATCTGTCAAAGTTAATACATTTATTAAATACCTTAAATTTTGTCACTATGGCAACACCATGCATACAAATAGGACATGGACATATTAAGACAAACAGAGTAGTATTAGTGCATGTGAGCACATTAATACCTTAGGAGTGAAAAGGATAGGGATAGATTGGGTCCAAACTGGATCTCATATTGTCAGGATTGGGGCACAGCCTAAAGAAAAATGCACTCTATGACACCATTTCTGACAGCGGAGAGAATCTTAATTTTTTGGATACCCCCTCGCTCCACTATGATGACCCTACCTTATCTGAGGTATCCACCACCACCTGTAAACCGTATGTGCTTATAAAGTTATACAACAACACAACAGAAAAACAGCATACAAGGTAAATGGCCCATTTATGGCCCTCGTTCACACAGTATTAGCCAGTCTTAGCGCCTTATACTCGATTGGGTGGATGATTAAATCCAATAGTATACCAAACCAATTACTGGGGAAAAAATGTTCAAAATGAATAATGAAATAGCTTCTTTCTAATACTGCAGTTGTTAGGTTACAGCTGAGAGTTTTACTTAGCGTCAAATTACTGTCAGCCATCCCAACGCGTTTCACTCCCTCCTAACACAATAAGTGTGGGTTCATCAGGGGATTTCTTAATAGCAGACCAAATGCATAACACAAGATAAATGATGTCACACAATATTCTCCAGGTATAGAAACCCTAGGCTGTAATCAGCAGTGTCCTCTGTACTAGGGCCAGTATGGGACATTTGTAAGAATAAATACCTTGTTTCCAAGTAATCTAAGGTGCCATCCAAATACAAGGGAAGTATAGGGACAGATTAACCTCCCAACACCCCACCACGAGACCAATCTCCCTATTACCTTTAGGATGCTGAGAACCATGCTTGGCTCCATTCTAAGCTCAAGCCACAGGGATCCCGATTCAATGTCCCCAGCGTAAATACACGTGTGAAGCCCCGCATGTGTTGTGTCGGTGCATTACCTTCAGGGACTCCATGTGGAGGAGCAGTCTGGTCACAGGTAGGGAACCTTCTTTTAGGATTTTCGTGACGCCACTCTCGGTATTGCGGTCAGGGTGCCCACCACTGCAGTTTAAGGGGTGCCTGGGGCTGATGGTGGGTGCAGTTAGTTTTAGTGGCCTCCCGAGAGTAAGGCAAGCCCCAGGGCCTAGTGTAGGTGTGTGGAACCACAGGTCGCAGAATGACTGAGGCACAGTCCAAACAGTCTTTCAGGGTTTTTACTCACAGTAGATGGCAGGTGAGTAACCCGGGCGTAGCTGGGATGAACCAGGCTGGAACCAGGTATCCTTCTGGCTGGCTGATGAGGGTGACTACCAACTTGCCTTCCTTAGCCCTTTGTGTTTTTGTGGTGACCCCGACTTGAAGTCCCTACGGGGGTCACCCAGGGAAGTTGCTGCTGCCTGTTCTCCCCTTGTTTCGGCCCGTTTGCTTGTAGCCTGGACCAGGTCACTCCGGCTGCTTGCCTCCTGTGAACTATGGGCCCTCTCTTTGCTACGTGGCTGCGGACTCTGTGGTGGTATGGTGTGGGTCTGAAGTGCCCCCACCGGCAGGTTTGGCAGAAGAAAGGTGAATCTATCTCTGCACTGGGACCTGTTACCCCTGTGGGCCTGGTACCTCCCTGGCAGTCCCCTTACTCTGCCACCCCTTTGCTCTCTCTAGCCTTGGGTGGATTTCGGGTGGCACTACCAGGTGACCGATCTCCCCCGTCGGTAGTAACTGCGCGGACGCTGTTAGACTGCAACAGCTTCATGGTCTGCTCCTCATGTCTGCCCTCCTGAGCTGCACACTAAACTGGCTCACTGCTCCTCCTCTCCTGTTCTTGCCTACGCCACCGAGCAACAGGGCTCTCTACCACACCTCTTGAATGGACATGGAGGCTACGCCCCCTCCTGGAATTTCTCAGGAGTCCTCCCAAAGGTAGATGTGTGAGACCTGATTACTATGCGCCTGTGTAGTCACACCTCAGTCAGCCTTCTGGATTACCTGTATTGTACTGCCCCCAGCATGGGTGCAGTACTCAGTGGTGCCTCACCAGGTCAGGGGCGCCACACATGCAGGGAGCAGGAGACCGGTTTATGTGTCCTGCAACATGTCCTCCGTTGTACAGCAAGGGGTTTTCTGTGTCTCATCTATCAAATGTCCCGTACTGGCCCAAGTACAGAGGAGACTGCTGATTACATCCAAGGGTTTCTATACCTGGAGAATATTGTGTCACGTCATTTCTCCTCTGTCATGCATTTGGTCTGTTATTAAGAAATACCCTGATTAACCTACACTTACTGTGTTAGGAGGGGGTGAAACACGTGGGGTAGCCGAGAGTAATTTTAAGCTATCAGCTGTAACCTAACAAACAACTGCAGTATTAGAAAGAAGCTCTTTTATTAGGTTAGGGTCTGACTTTTCCCATTTCACCCAATTAACTTTTTGAATGGTTTTTGTTTATTGGCTCTAGTGGTGACAAGACATTATTTTATTTTATTATTATTTTATGTTTATAATATGAGACTCAAGAAGTAAATATGGTTTGGGAAGTAAATAAACATTTTATTTTTATTAATGAGCACACGGGCAATTAATCAGGGGTTCTACAGAACTGGACAACCTGTTTAACGTCTTAATGACCGTGGGCCCATAACATTACGTCCTAACCTTTATAGTTGTATCAGATAACCTGTGACTGCTGCGGGCAGCTGCCATTGATCAGCGCACATGTCAGCTGATTTAAACAGCTGACATGTGTGCCTCGCATGTGTATCGCCCCGCGGGCTCGGCTGCGACCGCCGAGCCGCTCGGATCCGTGCTCGCACTGCGGGTGGTGGCTCGAGCCTCTCACGGACCTGGGTCTCAGGTCGCTCTGCAAGGGAGTTGGCGCTACACGCAGGGATTTGGGGTGTTTGGATTTGGGGTGATAGTTCGTGACGCCACCCACGGGTTGTGGTGATTGTGGACACCACCGCTGCGGTGAAGGTACGGGGATCCTAGGAGCAGTGTAATGGCGCAGCTAGGTGTTGACCCCTCTGTGGGTAGGGGTTGTTGGTCCCGGGGTCCGGTGGGCCGAGGCCCGGGGTGCAGGGTGTAGTGTTGCGGTGCAGCGCGGCGCGGTGCCTGATGGCACTGGTGTACTCACTCTGACACAAGACACTGGAGTCACTGGTAAACCAAACGGAGTGATGAACGGGGCCCGCAGCCGGCTGCAGCTTTTCCCAGGTTAGGTTGGTAATGTCCGCCTTTCTCCTGCACCTTTATATGTGAATCTTGACTCCTGTGCCTAGGCACCAGTAGTCCGCTCCCCGGCGGTATCAGGGATACCTGAAGAAGGCGGTTGTTCCCGCCGAAACGCGTTGTATCCGTTTTTTATTTCCGTATGTTTGAATAATAAATTCCATTTGAGGACAAGAGTTTTTAAAATCATTACTACGGGGAGCGTGGCCACTACAGAATTGGTTTACTTCATTTTTAACTATATGGTAAAAGTTATGGTTTAATTTAAAAATTCAACAAACAAAAAACAAGCCCTCATATGGCAAGATTGACGGAAAAATAAAAAAGTTATGGCCTTCGAAAGAAGTGAAGCAAAAAAACCAAAAAAAAATAAATGGGAAATCGGCCGGGGGTGAAGGGGTTAACTGAGTATTTCACTTTTGACTGTCTTGATGACAAAGGGAAAAGGGAAAATTAGCCACATCCAGCCCCATTACTTTATTAATGCAAAATGATCTGCTTTCTCTTTTTGTCCTCTACTTCATTTCACTTCTAACAAAACCCTTCCTGGTCAGCTCAGCTCTTTAAAAAAACAGCGCTGATGATGTCACTGATCACATCTGGATAGGATTTTTTTTTATTTCATGTGGCTTCATCAAATTTATCCTTAACGAGGACCATTTCTCCATTCTGATCATGTTAAACTGAGCACTTCATGGACTAGTAAAACAGTTTTTAATTTTTCCTCTACTTTACAGAGATATTAGGCCCTGTGCACACGCTGCGGATTTACCGCGGATTTGCCGTGGAATTACTGCAGAAAATGTGTCTAACATTGCTGCAGTAATTCCCCAGCAAATCCTATGGGTTTGAAAAAATGCTGTGTGCACACTGCGTTTTTTTTATACCCGCGGATTGACCTGCGGATTTTCCGCTGCGGAATTAATGAGCATGTCACTTTTTTTCCGCAGGTATCTGCGTTTTTTGCCATACATAATGGTAAAAAACGCAGGGACCAACTTGCAGTAAATCCACGGCAAAACCGCGGCAAAAACGCGGAAGCAGTTTTACCGCGGTTTTTACCGCAGGTGCGGGATTCTTTCAGAGGGTCCGTTTTTTTCTCAAAAAAAAGGCACTTTCTAGTGCACACATAGCCTTAGGCTGGAATCACACTTGCGAGTGTAAAATCGGACCGAGTCTCATGCTAGAAAGTAACAGCAATGCGATTCTATGATTTTTCTTATGATTGTAGTCCATGTGCAATCCATGTATGATCCGTATGTGATCCGTTTTTATTCTCAGCAACTATGTCATCTGCCATTCAGCTCTGCTACTTGGCTGCTGACAGCAGACACAGACAGAGCCATGTAGCAGAGCTGAATGGCCACTGACAGCAGACACAGACAGAGCCACGGGATCAGAATGAAGTGGGATGAACTTCACCCGACTTCATTGTCATCCCGCGGCTCTCTCTCTGTGTCATGGCCTGATTTTCGGTCACCGGTGAAGGACTCACCGGTGACCGCAAATCCCCTGAGTGACCACAGTGATCTGCGTGATCAGCGGTACCGTTACTGTGGTTACCTGCGGCCACAGCAGAAGTCCTCCACCTGAGATCTGTGGCCGCGGGTAACCTGAGCGACGTCATCGCTGATAGCGCGACTCACTTCAGTCGCTGCGGGGAGCTCACAGAGAGCGGTCGTGGTCTGTGGCCGCTCTCTGTCAGCTTCTGATGTAGCAGAGCTAAGAGAGTCGTGGGACCTCTGTGGATTACGTCGGACCTGGAGGGGTATTTGGGGACTTGAATAAAGGGGTAAAAGAGGGTGAGGTTTTTTTGTCATTTATTTCAAATAAAGGATTTTCGGGTGTATGTCTTTATTTTCTTTAACTTACAGGTTAATCATGGAAGGTATCTCGGGGAGACGCCTGCCATGATTAACCTCTGACTTAGTGGCAGCTATAAGCTGCCATTTAACTCCTTATTAGCCCGATTGCCACCGCTCCAGGGCAATTCGGGATGAGCCGGGTACAGTCCCGGGACTGTCGCATCTAATGGATGCGGCAATTCCAGGCGGCAGCTGGCTGATATTGTTAGGGTGGGGAGCTCCCCATAATGTGGCTCTCCCCATCCTGACAATACCAGCCTCCTGCCGTATGGCTTTACCCTGGCTGGTATGAAAATTGGGGGGAACCGCATGCCGTTTTTTTTTTAATTATTTATTTAATTTACTGCACGATATAGACCCTCCCACTGGCAGCTGTGATTGGTTGCAGTGAGACAGCTGTCACTCAATGTGGGGGCGTGTCTGACTGCAACCAATCATACGCATCGGCGGACGGGGAAAGCAGGGAATACCAGATTGAATAATGAGCGGCCGGCTTTTTCAAAAGAGGAAAAGTCACCGGAGCTTTGTGACAGCCGTGCAGCGCCACGCTAGTGATCGGGGATCGATGAGTATGAGAGAGGGGGGAGAGGGATAGACCAACAGAGAGAGAGACCGACAGACAGAGAGAGAGAGACCGATGGACAGAGATAGAGATTGACCGACATTGACAGACCTCACTCATTTCCAGTGTTTTCTGCAACATGAGATAAATGTATTTAGAACAACGCATGTCACTAGGATGGTGTGTGTGCCATCCGTGTGACATCCGTTTTTTTTCACGCAACCCATAGACTTTCATTGGAGTGACTGGCACGTGAAACTCACCAAAACGCAGCATGCTGCAATTTTTTTTCCTCTGTCCGATTTGGACTGAGAAAAAAATAGCAGATCTGAGCTGCCTCATTGATTAACATTGGTCCGAGCGCAATGCGAGATTTTCTCGCATTGCACTCGTGCGAGTTAATTGCAAGTGTGACTCCAGCCTTAGATGGTAAAGTTAAGGTTATAATTTATGTTAAAAGGATCCTGTCACATGCCTTTTGCCCTCCAACCCAGCGGCATTCAGATCAGTATGTCAAAATTCCCTGCCTAACCAGCCCTGTATGATGTCTATTTACTAAAATCAATGTTTAAAAAAGGGACTTCTAAACTCCACTGCTCCTATGTTAATTAGGGCCTTGACTAGTTAATGGGGCGTTAGTTCCTCTGACTAGTAGGCTCTCTTTCCATGTTATCACACCCCTGTGGACATAACATGATTTCCTTGAGCCGCCATCTTGGCCAACTGATGGAAATCTCACGCATGTGTGTGGCTTTGCTTACTCACATTGAGTCTCTTCTAAAGCCGGTGTACACTTCCCAGCTTTATAGGGGCGCACTGTGCATGAACAGCTTCTAAAAAAATATTTCCTTAAAGGGGTTATCCGGCTTATTTTGCTTTTTTTTTATTATTTCCCTATTGGGCTACATCGGGGCAGGTAAGTAGATAGTGACCACTTACCTGCCCTGCTATCAGCCCCTCTCCCCCGGCTCAGAGCGGTCATGTGACCGCTCCTGCCGCGATTTTGCTGCTTCCGGTCATTTCATGTCAACAGGGGCAGGACCATGTTGACATGCAAATCTGTGAACAGCATGTTGCCGCCCTGCTGCTTAGTGGGCAAGTATAGTGTGATGAGTACCCGTCCCCTCCCACACACTCCTTGTCTCCCTCCCTCGCCTCCTGTGCCCAGCTACATGTGTCCTGAATTCCAGCCGGTTTAGTGTCCAGTTCAATAAGGTAAGGAACTAGAAAATTGCCCACTTGCTTTCAGGGACACTATCTGCGCTGTGTCCCCAGCGCTTTATCATATTCAGTGCCCGACGCCCTGGGAACTGTCTCCCTCCCTCCCCCGTGCGCGCTGTCTCTCATCAGTATGGAGTTGTCTCCCTCGTGCGCGCCGTATCCTCAGTATGGAACGGACTCCCCCCTCCTCTTCCCTCCCTGTGCACTTTCTCTCACACTCCATGCGCTCTCCTCCCTCCTCCAACCGAGCGCAGGTCTGAGATGCAGGAGATCAAATGCCGGCCGCCGGCTTACCAGAGCAATCAGCTGATAGAGAGAGAGAATGATCAACTGATCTCCCAGCGGCCAGCTTTTCAGACCGATCAGCTGATCGTTCTGTCTCTATCAGCTGATCACTCTGGTAAGCCGGTGGCCGGCTTTTGATCTCCTGCATCTCGGACCTGCGCTTCGTTGGAGGAGGGAAAAGAGTGCACAGAGTGTGGGAGAAAGCGCACAGGGAGGGAAGAGGGAGCATAGTAGGGGAACGAGAGAGCACAGGGGGGAAGACAGAGCTTGGGATTGTGGGAGACAGAGCACAAGGGGGGGAAGACAGAGCATGTGATTGGGGGAGAGCGCACAGGGGGGGAAGAGAGATGAACGGGAGTGTGGGAGACAGAGCACAGGGTGGAAGAGAGAGCACGGGAATGTGGGAGAGAGCATGGGAGGGAGAGAGAACACAAGAGGAGGGAAGAGCGCGCATGAGAGGAGGGAAGAGAGAGCATGCACTGCACTGCTTTCCCAGCCAATGGGGAACGTTCTGTTCTTCATTGATTGGGACAGTGGGTATGGATCACCGTGGGACCCCTTTTTGGATTACGCCAGACTAGATTTGATTGTTCTTTCTAATAAATTGGTGAAAGAGGGAATGTGATGGGGAGTGTTCTTTCCAAATAAAACATTTTTTGTTGTTTTTTTTTTTTTTATTACTGACTGGGTTAGTAATGTCGGGTATCTGATAGACTCTATGACATCACTAATGCCAGGGCTTGATGTCAGGTGACATTACACAGCTGGTATCAACCCCATATATTAAACCGTTTGCCACCGCACAAGGGCAACGGGATGAGCTAGGGCGAAGCGCCAGGATTGTCTCATCTAATGACTGCGCCACTTCTGGGGTGGCTGCGGCCTGCTATTTTTCCGCTGGGGAGTGTCCAATAACGGTGGACCTCCCTAGTCTGAGAATATCAGACCACAGTTGTCCGCTTTATCTTGGCTGGTGGTCCATTTGGGGAGACCCCACGTTTTTTTTTTTTAATTATTTATTGAATTTAAAATAACAGCTTGGGGTGCCCTCTGTTTTGGATTACCAGCCAAGGTGAAGCTGCCAGCTGTGGTCAGCAGGCTGCTGCTGTCTGCTTTACCTGAGCTGGCTACAAAAAAAAGGGGGGGACCCCATATCATTTTTTTTAATTATTTATTTATTTTTTGGTTAAATACAAGGTTAAACACCCTTTAGTGCCACATGAAAGGCACTAAAAAGTGCAAGATTACAAAATGTAGGAGAGTGGGACATTATATATGTCTTCCTCATCTATTATCTATCTATCCCACTATCTATCCATTCATTCATTCATTCATTCATTCATTCATCCATCCCTCTATTTATCCCTCTAGCTATCCCTCTGTTCATTCATTCATTCATCCATCTCTCTATTTATCCCTTTAGCTATCCCTCTATTCATTCATTCATTCATTCATCCATCTCTCTATTTATCCCTCTAGCTATCTCTCTTTCTCTCTATCCATCTATGTATCTAGCTGCTTCCTTTTTTTTTGCAGTACATAATGAAATGGAATGAAATTGAAATGAAAGCGACCTCATGGACCTGCATCATGTTAGTAGTGACATAGGCATGCTGCGATATTTGACAGCATGACCAAAATGTCATGTAGCCCAAGGAAAAAATAGTGGTCAAGGTTTTTCACAAAAATCTGTAGTAACTATATTTTATTGCAGATTATTATAATTATTATCGCACTATTTATTGCATGGCACTTCACAGTGCAGATAAGTGAATCCTCACATCACATGCATCAGGCACTGAGTTTTCAACAGTTAGAATGAATGGTCATGTGACCACTCGTATGCAATATGCACATTCCACATTCTGGGCCCAATGTGTCAATTCATATAGTGACACATAGAGAGATAACCCTGGACAAGCTATGTGCAAATATATATATATATATATATATTGTGAGGTAGCGACCACCAATGTTGTGGATGGTCGTTGTGTGTCGCAGTGAAGGATCCCCTGCGATATTGAACTTAAGGTGTGACTGTGGGACCTGTAGTTCCACAGAACTTGGGTTGTAATTAAGGGTTAGGTTCCCTTTAAACTATGACCGGTGTGATGGACAGGGCTTGAGAATCACATACCTCCACCTGTGGGTGTATCCAGTGGGGTTTAAGAGACTGTTTGGTTTTAGAGACAGGGAGAGGTCTGAGAGTGTGCTGCACATGGAGGATGTGTGCTGGAGGTCTCAGTCTGTGTGAAGACTGGAGACAGACTTCTGGAAATCAGTCCAGGTGAGGACTGGGGAAAAGACTGCAGCCTGGCTTGAGAGTGCTGGAGGCTGCAGGAAGCAACCACAGTGAGTGTGAAGCAGTGTGTGGAGCAGCCCTGCATGAGGACCAGCCTCAGGCAGGTAAAGAGGCTGCTATTCTCAGAGAGGTTGGAGCCTCTGGAAGGATCCTGCCTAAGGAAGCGTGGGTTGCCTTCAACCATCTGGAACTGAGTGTGTGGAGGCTGAGGGAGCTCCACTCTGACACTTGTAGTGTCCAAACCTGAGCCGGCGGTCCGCTACAAAGACTGACCAGAAATCTGTGTCTCCTGGGGAGACAGCCATACCTTCACTATGGACATTAAATGGACTTGAAGTCCACGGTATGTGAAGGTGTTTAGTTTACCTTTTCCCTTAAGCCAGGAGAGGCTTCATTGTGTTTTGGAAGTGCAGTTTATGTTGGTTACTAATAAACTGCTGCATTTTTGAGAAAGACTGTGTTGCCTGTGTATGCCTAAGCTACCCTGCACCGCTGTAAGTGAGTGGAACCCCAACCTTACATTATATATATATATATATATATATATATATACACACACACATAACTATGTGATACAAAACATGCACACATGTACCATACATATGTGACGCCCTAGCAGCAGTCGGACTGCTCGGCAGACACTTCGATGAAAAAAAAGGGTTATTTACAGGGGAGAATATTTGTGACGCCACCTGCGGTGTGCGGTAATAAGGAATACCGCCGCTGCCTTATGGGAGTGTCGGGGCTGATAGTATTGGGGCAGCCTGGTGGTGATTCCCTCCGCAGGTAGGGGCCCCGGGACTCAGGGTAGGGAATAGGTAGGAAGTCTATATTGATATAGGGCCGGCAAGGCGCTGGGGAGCCAGGGTACTCACTCAGGTGTGATGACGCATTCAGTGGACACAGACTCTGAGGTAAACAAAGTCTCTTGGTACTGCTGCATGCTGCATTCAGTGACAGCACGTCCGGTGGTCCCTTTCAGTGATTCTATGGTGGACTGGAGCCTTTCTCCATACACTGTGTACTGTGTGTGTCCCTGGCCCTGTTGGCTTGAAACCTTCGGGTCCCGTCCCTCTTTTTACTGGGGACCTGCTCTTAGCAGCTGGCATGTGGGATTTTGTGACTGCTCTGTGTGGGAAGTCCTATCCCTCCGTTGTGCTGACACCGCTAATCTCTGAGCCGTTGCAGATAGCACGTGAAGCTACTTCCCGCTGCAGGTTAATTGCCGGGTTGTGTGAAGCTACCTCCCGACTTAGGGGCCTGTCCCCCGCTGTGTGCTCGGCCCCCAGACCGGTTACTGTGGATCCGATGGCTGACGGTCCTCTTGCCCCGTCCAGCCCTGTCCTCCAGTTTCCCGCGACTGGGTTTCCGTCTCCTCAGGCACAGGCCACTGTCTGCGACCCAGCCAGACTCTCCTCAGGGAGCTCTTAATCCCCAGGTCCTCTCTCTTTTTCAGTTACTACCAACTGTTGTCTATCTGACTCCTCCCACCAGCCTGTCTGACTCATAGGTGGGCGGTTTCTTTCCCAGCTGGAACCACGCCCCCGGTGTGCCTGACAAGTGTAGTGTTTGGGTGACTAGGATTTGTGCTGTTGGTACAGAATCACTGTTGCGGACCCCGGAACCAAGGAGGGTGGGCCCTGCACCAAGGATAGAGAATAGTGCAGTTCCCTGTGACACCCTAGACTAGTCCAGGGGCGTCACATTCCCCCTTGGTTAAACGTAGCTCGTCCCCGAGCTACAGTGCACCCAGAGTGTTTATTTTTATCTGCAAAAAGTGAACATTTTAATAAGAAAAACATCTATCCATCCCACGCAGGGGAGGCACTTTGCTTGAACCCACCGTTTTGCTTTCCCAGTCCTTCATCCCACCCCCAAAGTTCCAAAAGGAGGCAAGTCACCGCTCCTGTTGGTGGCCAGACCTGGGCCATATATCTCCCAGGTATCTCCTCCACCTGTGTCTTCTCCTGTAGGTGGGGATGCAGTCCGTGGGTATGAATGGGAAATAACCATTTACAATAGCACCAGTTCGTGCTGGCTACCATCAGTCCTGTAGCCAAAGGTCCATTTTTAATAAAACTTATCATTCGTCGTCAATCAGGTCATGAATCCAGGTAATTAAAATAAAATCAACATTCTTCTTATCAACACTCTATATCAACATGTCTTACATGACTTATCATTAGCATGGAAAATAGTAGAATTAAAAGCATGGAACATACTAAACATTTTTAACTTTACTCTATATTCAGACTATTTACATTAGGGTAGAGTAGCCGGGTTCCACTACCATTCCTCATCTCTGAACCTATGTGGGGGCTGACCAAAGTTCACACGGGTGGACCTTCTCAGCTCCTGGCTTCCCTCTAGCCCTTGTACTGTGGTGTTTGCTACTACCTGTTCCCCACTACTGGTGTTAGGTGTTGTAGGTGGTAATCTACGTGTTCGTGGTGCTGGTATGGGTACTTCTCTAGGTGCAATGATTTCAGGCCTCCTTGGTTCTGGTTCTTCCGCGGGTTGCGGGAATGTGAGTACAGGCACAATCACTGCTCCATTGTACATAGGCCAATCTTCCGGGAAGTCACCTAGGATGGTGTGGATTACTCTCTTCTTTTTCTCAGTCACTTGAGGTTGGGGCTGTTCTTCCTTCTGAATGTTCAGGGGTTCAGGGCACTTTTTCAAGTGATCACGGGAAATGACAGTTGTGGTTCTTCCTTGGTCCTTGCTGACAAGACAGGTCTTCTGGTTGTTGAAATTGGAAGGCTGGACCACATATGGCTCTCTTTCCCACTGGTCGTCCAGTTTATGCATCTTTCTTTTTCTTTTTAAGACCACTTCTCCTGGTGAAAATGGAGGGGCTTGGGCTTGCTTGTTAAAGCTTCTTTCTTGCTTTTCCCTACTATGGTCCAGATTCTCCTCGACATACTCCTGAATTTGCCTGTATTGGGCTCTACGCTTGGTATCCCAATCTGCATTTGGGGAATAAACTTCAGGCATCTCAACTTCCATCTCCAGATCCACTGGCAGTCTCCCAGGTCTAGCCCTCATGAGATAAGCGGGTGTGCATTTAGTGGAACTCACAGGAATACTATTGTACATGTCCACAAGATCTGGCAATTTTTCAGGCCACTGGTTCCGCTCTTCAAGGGGTAATGTTTTCAGCAGGTTGATGACTACATAGTTCATCTTCTCACACATCCCATTTGTTTGTGCGTGGTAGGGGGCAGTGCGTATCTTCTTACACCCATATAATTTACAAAATTCTTGGAAGATTTCTGCTTCAAAAGCGGGACCTCGATCTGTTAGAACGTGATCTGGGTAACCATGGGGTCTGCAGAAGTGTGCCTGGAAAGCCTTTGCCGCAGTGCTGGCAGTTAGATCTTTGACAGGTACCACCACCAGGAATCTTGAATAGTGATCTACTATGGTGAGTGCATAGGTGTACCCATTCCTGCTTGGTGTGAGCTTGACGTGGTCTAAGGCAACGAGTTCTAGAGGCTGGGTAGTTACTATTGGTTGCAATGGCGCTTGCTGACTGGTGCTATCTTTTATCCTTAATGTACATGGACCACAGTTCCTGCACCAAGCTTCTATGGTGTCTCTCATCCCAGTCCAATAAAAGCGACTTCTCAGCAACATTTCCAACTTCTTCCAACCAAAGTGCCCAGCTCTCTATCATGATAGGCCTCCAACACCACTGGTGCATATGCTGTGGGTATCACTATCTGGCATATTCTCTCATGCGTTTTTGGATTAATGAGACTTCTTCACAACTTGCCTCCATGGAAACACAGTCGGATTCTTTCTTTCCACAATTTCTTAGCTTCTTCTGGAGCATCTGGTTCAAGGTGTGAATCAGCCTGGGATATCAATGCCTTTATCAATCTGATTGTAGGGTCATTATCTTGGGCTTCTTGCCAACCATGGTGGGGCAATGGGTTGAAGGTCGCCTCTTGCTGATCACTATAATATCGGGGTTTCACTCTATCAGTAGGGCGATGGAAAGCAGGTAGCTCAATCTCCTCCAGGTCATCTTCATCTCTCCTATCATCACACAACTGGGGCATCCTGGACAACGCATCAGCGTTAGCGTTCTTGCGACCAGCCCTGTACGTTATAGTGAAATCGTAATTTGCCAGTCGTGCTACCCACCGCTGCTCCAAAGCTCCAAGCTTCGCCGTGTCCAGGTGTGTCAACGGGTTGTTGTCTGTATGCACGGTGAATCTTGCAGAAGCCAGGTAATGCTTAAACTTCTCTGTCACGGCCCAAACAAGTGCTAAGAACTCCAGCTTGAAAGAACTATAGTTCTCAGGATTTCTTTCTGTTGGACGGAGTTTCCTGCTGGCGTATGCAATCACCTTTTCCTTACCATCCTGTACCTGGGATAGAACAGCTCCCTGTCAAACGTTGCTGGCATCAGTGTACAGCACAAATGGGAGGTTATAGTCAGGATATGCCAGAATCTCATCTGTCAAAGCTGACTTCATCCACTTGAAGGACTTCTCCTGCTCCTCTCCCCATGTGAATGGAGAGCCAGAAGTCTTGCCGTGCTTTGTTTGTCCAACTAGGAGATCTTGCAAGGGGGATGCCATCTTGGTATAGCCTTTCACGAACCTCCGGTAGTACCCCATCAATCCCAGGAACTGGTGCACCTCTTTGATGTTCTGAGGCCTGGCCCAGTTCTGGATAGACGTGATTTTCTCAGGGTCCGGAGCCACACCTTCGGCACTCACTACATGCCCCAGGTATTGGACTTTGGGCTTCAGCAGGTGACATTTGGAGGGTTTTAGTTTCATCCCATACCTGGAAAGGGCTTCAAATACTTCTGCCAAATGTCCCAGATGCTCCTCATAGGTCTTGGAATATACAATTACGTCGTCCAGGTACAGCAGGACAGTCTTGAAGTTGCAATGGCCCAAACAGCTCTCCATGAGTCGTTGAAACGTACCAGGTGCATTGCACAGCCCGAATGGCATGCTGTTAAATTCACATAATCCCATCGGGGTGGCAAAAGCGGTCTTCTCGCGATCCTCCTCAGCAACGTACACTTGCCAGTAACCACTAGTGAGGTCAAGGGTAGAGAAGTAATTTGCAGATCTTAATGCAGTCAGGGACTCTTCAATTCTGGGCAGTGGATAGGCATCCTTATGTGTGATGTTGTTAATTCACCTATAGTCCACGCACATCCTCATAGTGCCATCTTTCTTCTTCACTAGGACTAGCGGGGCTGCCCAGGGGCTGCAACTATCACGGATGACCCCAGCCTCCTTCATACTTCTCAGCATGTCTTTGGCACACTGGTAGTGAGCATGTGGTATGGGCCTATACCTTTCCTTTATAGGTGGATGAATGCCTGTGGGTATATGATGCTGAACCCCTTTCACCCTCCCAAAGTCTAATGGGTGTTTACTAAACACTTGCTCATACTCCTGAACCACCCTGTAGACCCCTTGTTTTTGATGTAGTGGAGTGGAGTCAGTACCTACATGTAACTCTTGACACCACTGTTCTTACTGAATCTGGGAACTGTCTGTGGCTGACTGATCTGGTGTGGCTGAGGACTTTACTGTCTGGATGGAATTCTCACTCACAGTGTACAATTTGGCTATGGTAGCATACCTGGGCAGTCTAACCTCTTCCTCCCCGCAATTCAACACTCGCACGGGCACTCTCCCCTTACGGACATCGACTACCCCTCTGGCTGTCAGTACTGTAGACCAGTGCTCTGAAGGTAGGGCCTCTACCACGGCCTGGTAATTCTGTCCACGGGAGCCTACAGCTGCCCTGCACCATATCATCATCTCACTCCGTAGGGGCACTACCACAGGAGCTGCATCCATTACCCGTACACCGCCAATTTCCCCACCAGACAAATTTACCTGTTGCATCTGCTGGAGGGCTCGAATCTCTTTTTGCAGGACCCTCTGGCGTCCCACTCCTGCAGTTTCAGAGAGCTGTTGGAGCAGAAACAATACTTCCCCCATACAATTCTCAATAACATTAGTCCCCAAAATCATCTTAGGGTTCCGGTCACTAGGGTCATGCTGCACTACTATGAGTCCTTGGCGTGCTAACTCCACCATGCCCACCTTGATGGTCACCTCCTTGAACCCGAGTTGTGTTACTGGTAAACCATTAATAGCGCAAATGGTGAGATCATTGTCCGGTGGGGCGAGTTCCTCAGTTGACCAGAATTTGGTATACAGTACTTGGGGTATAGTTGTTACCTGGGAGCCGGTATCAAGAAGTGCTGAAATCGGAATCCCATCCAAGGTGATGGAAACGATGGTCCTTCCTCCAACATACCGCTCCCGCCAGTCTGCTGGGCCTTGTTGATTTAGTCATGGGGAGTGGCCCTTGGCCCCAAGGGTGGCCCGTTTAAAGGACAATAATGGGCGTAGTGACCAGTCTTGTTGCACCTATAACAAACAAGGTTTTCATACCGGTCGCGGTTCCTTCCTCTGTATGTCGAGGTCCTCCCTCTCATCCAAGGGACGTCATCTGGGCGGTCAGCAAGCTTCTCCGCCGGCTTGGTCTTGGGCTGGAGCTGCATTGCCTCTAGGATCCTTGCAACATCACTGCTCAGCTGCTGCACCTGTAAAGACAAATCACTGGTACCGCCTGCAGGTGATGCTGGGGTCTTTGGCTCTGGCAGTGCTCTAACAGGAGGCGGCACATGTAGAGGAGAAGTGCCGACTTGCCAGGACGTAGCAGGAGAATCAGCTGGCTCTGGGGTTTGCAAAGCCTTGATGGCTCGGTCTTTTAAAACAGCAAAGTCCATTGCAGGATATTCCAGAGTCCACAGCCGTAGCTGCTTGCGGTCCTCCACTGACCCCAGGCCTTGCAAAAACTGTTCAACAAGCATCTTGTTTCCTTCAGCTTCACTGATGGGGATGGTTAGTTTGAGAGTCCGTAGCGCTGCTTGCAGCCTCAGGGCATAGTCTCTAATGCTTTCTTGTGGGCGCTGCTTGCAGTTGTAAAACTTTATCCGGAGTTCTGCCTCAGTGCGTTTTTCAAAGGAAAGTCGCAGACGTTCAAAAATGGCAGTTACTGAGGCCCGGTCCTGTTCTGTCCAGGTTTCCGCCTCCAGCTCTGCAGCGCCTGATAACTGACCGAGTAGTACAGGCGCTTCCTGCCGGTCATTCATCCCATACATATCCAGGAGTGTGTAGATTTTTCTTTTGAATCCTTGCAGTGTGTCAGGGGAACCATCCTATTGTGGTAGCCAGGTAGCGCCTGGCACATACAGTAAAGTCATTGGCATTATCGGCGCGGTCGCTCGTGCGTCCATGTTACCTTGATCTTCAGGGGGAACCGCCGCTGCTCTCGCTTCACCCGGCGCCGACATCTTTCTATGCCCCCTTGGTTTTCAGCGGCAAGATGACGGCAACTGAATTATTTTATTCACTTCGGGCTCAACAGTTTTGCAGAAGGCGCACGTCACCCAGGTTAGTGGGTCCAGTCAGATCCTGTTCGTGACGCCAAAAATCAATGTGTGACGCCCTAGCAGCAGTCGGACTGCTCGGCAGACACTTTGATGAAAAAAAAGGGTTATTTACAGGGGAGAATATTTGTGACACCACCTGCGGTGTGCGGTAATAAGGAATACCGCCGCTGCCTTATGGGAGTGCCGGGGCTGATGGTATTGGGGCAGCCTGGTGGTGATTCCCTCCGCAGGTAGGGGCCCCGGGACTCAGGGTAGGGAATAGGTAGGAAGTCTATATTGATATAGGGCCGGCAAGGCGCTGGGGAGCCAGGGTACTCACTCAGGTGTGATGACGCATTCAGTGGACACAGACTCTGAGGTAAACAAAGTCTCTTGGTACTGCTGCATTCAGTGACAGCACGTCCGGTGGTCCCTTTCAGTGATTCTGTGGTGGACTGGAGCCTTCCTCCATACACTGTGTACTGTGTGTGTCCCTGGCCCTGTTGGCTTGAAACCTTCGGGTCCCGTCCCTCTTTTTACTGGGGACCTGCTCTTAGCAGCTGGCACGTGGGATTTTGTGACTGCTCTGTGTGGGAAGTCCTATCCCTCCGTTGTGCTGACACCGCTAATCTCTGAGCCGTTGCAGATAGCACGTGAAGCTACTTCCCGCTGCAGGTTAATTGCCGGGTTGTGTGAAGCTACCTCCCGACTTAGGGGCCTGTCCCCCGCTGTGTGCTCGGCCCCCAGATCGGTTACTGTGGATCCGATGGCTGACGGTCCTCTTGCCCCGTCCAGCCCTGTCCTCCAGTTTCCCGCGACTGGGTTTCCGTCTCCTCAGGCACAGGCCACTGTCTGCGACCCAGCCAGACTCTCTTCAGGGAGCTCTTAATCCCCAGGTCCTCTCTCTTTTTCAGTTACTACCAACTGTCTAACTGACTCGTCCCACCAGCCTGTCTGACTCATAGGTGGGTGGTTCCTTTCCCAGCTGGAACCACGCCCCCGGTGTGCCTGACAAGTGTAGTGTTTGGGTGACTAGGATTTGTGCTGTTGGTACAGAATCACTGTTGCGGACCCCGGAACCAAGGAGGGTGGGCTCTGCACTAAGGATAGAGAATAGTGCAGTTCCCTGTGACACCCTGGACTAGTCCAGGGGCGTCACACATACATGGCGTATATATATATCTACTATAGACTTACATTAGATTCTATATATAGTCTTCCTTACACAGTATCATTTATCTATAAGGGGTGAGGAACATGTAACATCTCTGTGTCACCATTGTGGATGTGAGGTGATTGCTGTGTCACAAATGAGAGAAGCAGGATCTCTGCTCTGTTATTTCCAATGCTGAGAGGTCAGTGCTGGGCAGAATACTGACAGCCAATGAGTGTGCAGAGGGCGTGCAGGGAGCGGGGCTGCACAGTGAGGCCGGGCGGTGCCAGCTCTGACTGAAGTTTGGCAACCAAGAATACAGAAAGTTATCATATTTGCTTGGGCTAAAGGTAAACAAAGAGCTGAATAAAGTGATACTTCAAGAGGAACAAAAGCGAGAAAACAAAAAATAACAATGTAGGGGTGATTTATATGACAATACAGCACAGATTAGCTTACATTTTTTTTGGAGTGTATGTCGGACAACTCCTTTAAAGGTTCTCTTTAACAGTTATGAGCTTAACGCTTAAAAGGAATGTTTTCTAGTGACTGCCAGATCTTTTAGACGACAAAAGCCTGCTTTACATGGGACGACCGATTGTGCGATTTCACAATCGATCGTACCCGCCCCTGTCGTTTGTGCGTCACGGGAAAATCGCAAGTGAAACCCCCGTCACACGTACTTACCTGCTGAGCAACCTCGCTGTGGGTGGTGAACGTCCACTTCCTGAAGTGGGAGGGACGTTCGGCGTCACAGCGACGTCACACAGCTGCCGGCCAATAGAAGCGGAGGGGTGGAGATGAGCGGGATGTAAACATCCCGCCCACCTTCTTCCTTCCGCATAGCCGGCGGGAGCCATGGGACGCAGTTAAGCAGAGTTCATCGCTCCCGTGTTGTCACACGGAGCGACGTGTGCTGCCACGGGAACGATGAACAACCAGCACAAGTAAAAATGATCGATATTAACTGAGCGACGAGTAAACAACTCACGATTTGTGAGCGATACTGCGTCGCTCAGAGACGACGTCGTGTATGATGCCGGATGTGCGTCACAAAAACCGTGACCCCGACGATGCATCGCATGATCCATCGTCTCGTGTAAAGCACCCTTTACACAATCACACTCACAATCATCTTAGAAAAAAGACGTCTCAGAGGAGATCTCATTTATATGTATAAATACATGTGTGGTTATTATAAAGGACTGGCACATAACATATTTCTTCCAAAGACAGTACTAAGGACCAGGGGGCACTCACTGCGAGTCGAAGAAAAGCGATTCCGACACCTAAATAGGAAAGGGTTCTTTACAGTTAGAGCGGTCAGACTGTGGAATGCCCTACCACAAGAGGTAGTAATGGCAGATACTATAACAGCTTTTAAAAACGGGCTGGATGATTTCCTCAGTACACACAACATTGTTGGTTATAAATGACTTAGTGACTAAATGTAGAACTGGTGGAGGAAGGTTGAACTAGATGGACCTAGGTCTTTTTTCAACCTAAGTAACTATGTAACTATGTAACTATGTAACATTGTAAGTTCTCCTTTGGTGGTACTGTGGTAATATCGAATAAGTTCTGCAGGGATGATGCACCTTTTACAGTTTTATTTAGTATATAGTTCCTAGCAGTGGATTGCCCTATTAAATGACTGGTCACTTTATCAGATAAGTCTGGTAACATTATGGCATTTTATGGAATTGTACTTGTACAAATCCAAACAGTGTTTATTGCTCGCTGTACATACTGGATTGTTTTAGGTGCCGTCTGAAGATTTATACTGTTATTTAATAATGACATGGTAGTAGATGTCCGCATAATAAAATATTTCAGGTACCTAATAGGTGCGATCATTGGTTTCTGTACCTTAAAATCGATTTCTTGTCCTTAGTTGAACTTCACAATACATGTGATGGTTCCCTTTCTTTTTCCAATCACTGATATTGTGGTACGCTCATAATTCCAGGGTCTCAGCAGTAAAACATCTGCTGTAGCTTGTACTTTTATGATAGCATGCACAAGGGGGTGGGGGGTGAAACCATAGAACTTGTGTCTGCTGTGTTGAGTTTACCTGCTCAGGACCTGTCCGGCTGTAAATCAGCACTCTCACAGAAACTCAACAGCAAGTTTGGGATTTGGTTTGAGTCATAAATTTGTGAGCTTCTGACTCCTGTAAACACAGGCAAATTTATGCTTTAAATAAAGGATAACAGCCTGGTTGGGTAACAGCTTCAGAGATCAGAGTGTATGAGTTCCCATGCATTTTTCTTTTCTATGGGAAACTGATCTGTAAAAAGATCCCTATCTGTCAGAGCTTAATAAATCAAAGTCATCCAGCAGAGGCTCATGGAATGCTCACGTCTGACCTCACTAAAGGTTATCAAGCTACTCCTACTAAATTACTATGTATGACACACATATGCATTCTTTAAAGGAAATATGTCACCCAAAAATGCACATTCAGGTACCTAAATATATATAGACCGGAGTATAAAAATCCTACTAGTAATGTGCATTTCTATTGTTGTAGCTGTAGGTAATATTTCCAATGCGATCAGGGCGTATTGGTGTACCCTTAGAGTGGCCAAGTGCTCAGTGCAACGATAGACTCGCAGTCTGGGTTCAGGCATGCTCTGATCGCTCTTTCTTTCTGAAGCCACTTAGAAGTGTAGTGAACGTAGGCCACAGGCTGACGGGAGCCAAAGATCAGAGCATGCAGCACCCATAGTGTGTGCACACCTGACCCTTACACTGCGAGTGCATCTCTGGGCCCCCTGAGTATCAGCATAAATGCACAGTTCAGGGGTTTGAGTTTAGGCAGTGCTTGCCAAAGGCCAGAGATGCTGGGTATGCAAATTGTGGGGACCTAACAGCGCACCAAGGTGTCCGTATCTGCATATGAAAGTCAATTTATCTGCAACTACAACACTAAAGGGTGCTTTACACGAGACGATCTATCATGCGATAGATCGTCAGGGTCACGGTTTTTGTGACGCACATCCGGTATCGCTTGCGACATCTGGCTGTGTGACACCTCCAAGCGATGCAGTATCGCTCACAAATCGTGAGTCGTGTACTCGTCGCTCGGTTTCATAATCTCGTTTAATTAAAATGGCGCCCATTGCTCATCGTTCCCGGGGTAGCACACACCGCTCCATGTGACACCCCGGGAACGATGAACAGCAGCTTAACTCCGTCCAGCAGCACCCGCCGGCTATCTGGAAGGAAGGAGGTGGGCGGGATGTTTACGTCCCGCTCATCTCCGCCCCTCCACTTCTATTGGCCGGCGGCTGTGTGACGTCGCTGTGACGCCGAACGTCCCTCCCACTTCAGGAAGTGGACGTTCGTCGCCCACAGCGAGGTCGCACAGCAGGTAAGTACGTGTGACGGGGGTTAAACGAGTTTGTGCACCACGGGCAGCGATTTGCCCGTGACGCAAAAACGATGGGGGCGGGTACAATCAGTTGTGAAATCGCACAATCGGTCATCCCGTGTAAAGCAGGCTTAAGGCTGGTGTCACACAAGCGTATGACATACCATTACCATTCTAATTCAGAAAAGTGGGACAATTTTTTTCTCACTTGTCATCTTTGTGCTGTCCATATGCAATCCATTTTTTTAATCTGCAGCTATTAATCTTTTATAGAGCCATTTACACTTTTTCAATCTTACAAAATTGTAATGTATCCATAATAATTGGATGCCATATTAATGGTCCATATGGCATCTGATTTTTTTTCTCGCACTGTACCAATGTCAGAATCAAACCGCAAATCTGCACTGCCTCATTGAATAACATTGGTTCGAGTGCAATCCCTTATTTTATCAGATTGCACTTGTCTGATTTATACGCTCGTGTGAGCGAGCCCTAAAAAGTATATTACTTGTGTAATTTTTATAGGTTGTAAGTCCCCAATTTATAATTTGTAAATAGCTGAATTTGCATTTTGGGGACACCAGACTCCTTGTCAGTGAAGATTAGAGATGAGCAAACCTGAGGTTCGGTGTTTGTACCAAACACAGACTTTACAAAAAAAACAGAGTTCGGAGATCATGTGCTTTACATATGAACACACCACTCATGCGAGCATTTCTGTGCTCGGGTACACTTTGTGCTCAGAATAGTGCAAGCCACTTGCAGTGTTTGTTCGGCTCGGCACTGGGGTAACAACAGTGTGATCAGTTGCAGTGTGCACAAACAAATGGAAGAATACTGGCCACCGTCTCCCGGAAGTGTTCTGTTTATGGCTGGCTGCATGTGGATGAAAACCCGAATTGCCCAATCAGTGAATTTCATTGGGTTCAGGTTAAGTCCGGGTCCCAAACTCAACTTTATCTAAAGTCTGTCTGAACCCGCCAAACCGAACTTCCACAGGTCCGTTTATCTCTAGTGAAGACCAATATATCAGTTTATGTGCCGCCCCTGCAGCGGTCGAACCGCTCGGATCCGGGGGTTGCTGTGGCTCGAGGGTCTCCGGACTCGGGGGCTCACGGCCACCCTCAAATGAAAAGGGGGCTATTTACAGGGGAGAGAGAGTTTGTGACGCCACCTGTGTTTCGGGGTAAGGGGAGTACCGCCGCTGCTGATTGGATTCCCGAGGGAGATGGAGTGGGGCAGCCAGATGATGTTCCCTCCATGGGTAGGGGAGGCCCCGGGACCTGTACCCTGTGACACCCTGACTAGTTCAGGGGCGTCACATTTACTTTACAGAAATATTTTAACAATTACATCCCCTCTGTCATGCTTTAGTTTTTTTTACATATATTGACAGGAGAAGACGCAGACAAAAGAGATAAGAATATATGGACCTTTTGCAGGCCAATAGCTCATCAAAATGCACAATTCTCCCTCCTTTGCAGGTGGTAGTTGCCTCCTTACCTCTTGGACCCCTGTGTGCTGTACAGGTGGCACTTATGGATGTTCATCCCTGGATATTGATTTGTGTACAGATGTTATACAATATGAAGAATGCAGATATAGTGGAACACAGTTTGGCAGTGCAATGATTCATCTCAGTTTTATGTTTTTTTTTCTTTTTTAATGGCGTTCATTAAATGGGTTACATAGGGTGACAGTTTTACAGATCGTATTGTTCCGGATGTGGCTATTAGAAAATTTGTTAACTTTGTAAGAATACAAAATTACGTCTGTCCATACATTCAATATCCAAGAGGTGGATGTCCAGGCAAAATATTGTAGTCAACAAGTAAGCGCATCACAAGGTCTATCTGTTCTCGTGTGAAAAACACGATACTGGAGGTGGCTCCTATACGTCATAATAGTAAGATCACAGAAGTCCATGCAAGCACCATGTGATTCATGTTACACAAGTCTGAAACTGTGTCTGAAAAAGGTAAAGAAACTTCGACTTCAGTATCATCAGAAAAAGCTTTGCGTTTGCAAAAAGGTACAAAAACTGGACAGTAGTAAATTAGAAATGGGTTACTTGGAGGGGTAAGAAAAAAGTCAATAGATTAGGCTCGAGAAATTGAAGGAAAAGTCAAGTTTGGTGGAGGTAGTTTAATGATATAGGGTTGTTTCACATCTAAAGGTGTTGGATACTTGGTAGCAAGATGAGTAGTAGTCTCAATGCTCAGCTATATTAATATTATCATTTATTATTATAGCGCCATTTATTCCATGGTGCTTTACAAGTAAAAAGGGTATACATAAAAACAAGTACAGCAATCATGAACATTACAAAAACAGACTGGAGGAGGGAGGACCCTGCCCGCGAGGAGTCTATATGTAAGTATCTTACAAAATGAGTTACTTTGTACACTCGAGTACTATGGGTATGAAAAGGACAACATAGATTTACAGGACAATGGCCAGAAGCATATGATGAGATTGGAGAAGAAATTATTTAATGCAAATGAAATTGAGGTGCTGAATTGGCCCCAAAAGTCTCCATACCTAAATCCAGGCAAACACTTGTGGGTAAAGTTAAAGAAAAAGCTGTATACATACCCTAGTGAGTCGATCACTATGCACCAACTCTGGGACCGAGTAGAAGAGAATTAGGATGAGATTTCGGTAGATACATTCTTGAATCTAATCGAGTTAATGTCCAGAAAGAATTATTCAAATTGTCTCTTCAGGAATTAGGCAGGGTTGAAAGCCAAAGCAGGATTAGCAAAATACTGACAAAATAATAAAAATTAAAATGTAAATGTTAAGACGCAAAACAGTAACAATGCAGTGGCATGACAAGAATCTGCATAACTAATCATATGCTAAATAGTTGTAAGTCAAATTTATGTATGTGATTGCCAAGATGATTGCCTATAAAATTAAGGTAGTCTCACATTTAAAGCTGTAGTGGATGGTGAGATATGGAGTCTTGAAGTCAAAAGTTCAAAACATTGCCACCCTTTTGCTCATCTGTATATACATAATATAGGTGCCACTGGGGCTGCTGTATATACACTGTATAGAAGATACTGGACCTGCTGTATACACATTGTATAGGTGTCACTGGAGCTGTTGTATATAATTTATATAGGTGACACTAAAGCTGTTGTATATACTTTATATAGGTGACACTGAAGCTGTTTTATATAGGTGATACTAGAGCTGCTGTATACAGCTCTGGCAAAAATTAAGAGACCACTGCAAAATTTTCAGTTTTTCTGATTTTTCTTTTTCTAGGTATATTTTTGAGTGAAATGTAATTTGTTCTTTTATTCTATAAACTACTGACAACATGTCTCCCACTTACCAAGCAATATATTTTGTATTTATTTTCTGAAATAATTGCTTTCAGACTTCAAATAATGCAAAGAAAATAAGTTCATAATCATTTAGAAACAACAATACTTATAATGTTTACTCAGGAAGAGTTCAGAAATAAATATTTTGTGGAATAACCATGATTTTAAATCACATCTTTCATGCGTCTTGGCATGCTTTCCACCAGTCTTTCACACTGCTTTTGAGTAACCTCATGCCACTCCTGGTGCAAAAATTTAAGCAGTTCTTCTTTGTTTGATGGCTTGTGACTATCCATCTTCCTCTTGATAACATTCCAGAAGTTTTTAATGGGGTTCAGGTCTGGAGATTGGGCTGGCCATGACAGGATTATGATGTGGTGGTCCTTCATTCATACATTGATTGATCTAGCTGTGTGGCATGGCACATTGTCCTGCTGGAAAAAACAGTCCTCAGAGTTGGGGATCATTGCCTGAGCAGAAAGAAGCAACTGTTTTTCTAGGATAACCTTGTATGCGACTTGATTTAAACGTCCTTCTCAAAGTTTAATCTGCATAATTCCAGCCTTGCTGAAGCATCCCCAGATCATCACTGATCCTCCACTAAATTTCACAGTGTGTGCAAGACACTGTGGCTTGTACGCCTAACAGGTCACCGTCTAACCTTTAGATGACTAGGTGTTGGGCAAAGCTGAAAATTAGACTCATCAGAGAAGATTACCTTACTCCAGTTTCTCAATCGTCAAATCCTTATGCTCTTTGGCAAACTTCAGCCTGGATTTCCTTTTCTTCATATTGATGGAAGGCTTTTTTTTTTGCCTTTCCATGACTTGAGCCCTGCCTGTAGAAGCCTGTTATGAACTGTTCTTGCTGGGCACTTCACCCCAGCTACCATTTGCCATTCTTTTTGTAGGTCACTTGATGTCATCCTGCAGTTGCTGAGTGACATTCGAATAAGATAACGGTCAGTGGAGAGTCGCTTTTGCCCTCTGCTGGTCTGTACTCTGGTTGGAATTCAACTGACACTGCAATGAAATGACTGTCAGACATGTAGAACTGATTTTTATAAAAATGTTCAGTGGTCTCTTAATTTTTGCCAGAGCTTTTTTTTTTATAATGGAGATACTGAACTGCTGTATATACTTTATGTAGGAGATATTGGAGCTGTGGTATATACATTATATAGGAGATATTGGGGCTGCTGTACATACTTTATGTAGGTGACAATGAAGCTGCTGTATATACTTTATATAGGAGATACTGGAGCTGCTGCATATACATTATGTAGGAGATATTGGGGCTGCTCTACATACTTTATATAGGTGATACTGGGGCCGCTGTATATACCTTATATAGGAGATTCTGGGGCTGCTGTATAGGCAGTATGTAGAAGATACTGGGGCTGTTGTATATACACTATACACATGACACTGAAGCTGCTGTATGTACTTTATTTAGGTGACACTGGAGCTGCTGTATGTACTTTATATAGGTGACACTGGAGCTGCTGTATATACATTATATAGGATATACTGAGTCTTCTGTAAATACATTATATAGGTCACCTGGTGCTTATGTATATATTTTATATCGGTGTCACTTCAACTGCTTTCCATACTTTATATAGGATAGTCTGGAACTTCTGCATATACTTCATATAGGTGACACTGGAGCTTCTGTATGTATTTTATATAGGACATCTTAGAGCTGCTGTATATACTTTATATAAGAGATACTAGAGCTGCTTCATATACTTTATATAGGTGACACTGTAATTGCTGTATATACTTCATATGGGTGACACTGGAGTTGCTGTGTATACCTTATGTAGGAGATGCTGTCGCTTCTGTAGAGCTACTATATACAGTGGGGAAAATAAGTGGAGTAATTTGATACACTGAAGAGTTTACAAGTTTTCCCATTTACAAAGAATGGAGACATCTTTAATTTTGATTGTAGGTGCACTTCAACTACGACCAACAGAATTAAAAAAAAATCCAGAAACTCACATTTGTATGATTTTTAAGTAGTTAATTTGTATTTTATTGCATGAACTAAATATGTGATCATCTACCAACCAACTCTTGTAATCTGGATCTCAATCTGGATCTCCATAGGCCTTTTATTTTTTCTTTAAGAAGCCCTGCTACTCTGCACTCATTACTTGTATTAAAGACACCTGTCCACTTCATTAATCACATTCCAACCTCTCCACCATGGCCAAGACTAAAGAGCTGTCTAAGGACACAAGGGAGAAAATTGTAGACCTGCACGAGGTTGGAATGGGCTACAGAACAATAGGCAAACAGCTTGATAAGAAGGAAAGATTACCGTTAGCAACACACTACACCACCATTGATTAAAATCTTCCAGGCATGCAAGGTGCCCTTGCTCACGCCAGCACATGTCCAGGCCTGTTTGAAGTTTGCCAATGACCATATGGATGATGCAGAGGAGGCATGGGAGAAGGTCATGTGGTCAATTGAGACCAAACAAGAAGTTTTTGGTATCAACTCCACTTGCCGTATTTGGAGGAAGAAGAAAAATTAGAACAACTCCAAAAACACCCCCCCAACAGTGAAGCATAGGGTGGAAACAACATACTTTAAGGGTGCATTTCTGCAAAGGGAACAGGATGACAGGACTGTATTGTAGGGAGGATGGATGGGGTCATGTATCACGAGATTTTGGCCAGCAACCTTTTCCCTCAGTAAGAGCATTCAAGATTGGTCATGTCTGGGTCTTCCAGCATGACAAAGACCCTTTCAACTATACACTGGCTCTGTAAGAAGCAATTCAAGGTCCTGGAGTGGCCTAGCCAGTCTTCAGTCTTGAACCCAAAAGAAAATCTTTGGAGAAAGCTAAAACTCAATGTTGCCCAGCGACAGACTCGAGAAATGAAGCATCTGGAGATCTGTACGAAGGAGTGGGCTACAATCCCTGCTATAGTGTGTGAAAATTGGTCAAGAACTACAGGAAACATCTGATTTCTGTAAATGCAAACAAAGGTTTCTGTACCAAGTATTAAGATCTTTTTTACTGTATCAAATACTTATTTCATGAAATAAAATGTAAATTAATTATTTAAATATAAAATAATGGGTTTCTCAGGATTTTTTTTTCATTCTGTCTGTCACAGTTGACATGTACCTATGATACAAATTACAGACCTCTCCATTTTCTGTAGGTGGGAAAACATGCAAAATCAGCAGTGTACCAAATATTATTTTCCTCACTTTATACTTTATACAGGAGATACTGGAACACTCACTGGTGGGCAATCTCCAGGGTTAAATTTGGACCTGGGTCCTCTTGCCACTTGCCACTACGTGTTGCTTGTAGTGCCAGTATATTACTCAGACCCCATTAGTGTTGATAAAGTCTGTGTTAGCTGACCATAAAAAAATACAAATGCAATATAAAAATCTGATAGAAAAACACAAATAAAATAATTTTTCAAGTTATAAAAATATAAATACAGTTATGTAATTACTGAAAAACAAATATTATCCCCATCCTGTTACTGAATAAAATAGTCCAAAGTCCACTATAGCTACACCAATATTACCACATACAAGAAACAAATAATGCCACCATACCATCACCATATATTATTACCACATAGTGTTTGAATATTAAAGTGAACTTCTCAGGTCCAATGTGCACCCAGACCCACGAGCACTGCCGGTCATGCGCACTAGACCTCTCTGAAGCTGAGATGCGTACACCCGGCTTCATACTGTGCATGACCGGAAGTGCGGGGCATTCAGATCATGCACACCGAGCCTTAACCTGGTGTCTGAGGCGGTGACTACAAACACAGGTACGCGTATCACCGCCGATGATGCTGGCTACTGAATAGCGTGTTAGCATGCCCCTGTGGGCGCCTAACATGCTAAGTGGGCGGACTAGTCGGGGGAAATAACGCCCCCTGCGACTGGTCGCTGCCCTCATTAGCATCTCATAAAAGATCTTTAGAAATACTTTTTTCTAAAGATCTCGTATATATGCTAGTACATATATGCTGGGACGGTTATGCAGGGATTAGAAATATGCACCAAGAACTGTTCGTGGTTCTGGGTGCATATTGCACCTGACAGGTACACTTTAACACTATCCTTTTATTGAGGAAAAAACAGGGGCCTTCACAGTAAAGGCAAGATAGATGCTTTTACAGGATGAGAAGGATGAAAACGGAAAGGTTCCTGGAATGTCTAAAGTAGAATAATTAGCGCTATGACTGTATATGTACACATAGTGCGTTTTTATTGTGGGTTTTTTTTTTTTAGTTTTTGATTGCAGTTTTGTAACATAACTGTAAGCAAATCCTTCTGTCAGCAAAGTCAATGAAAATCCTGAAGTGTAGTGCATACATTCAGAGACAGACTAAGAACTATTCAGTTCGAAATGCATCCTCTCGTTTTTTGCTCTGAACTATGTCTGGACTTTTTAATATGTCTTAAATAAAATTTCTACATTTTAATATATCTTCCTCGACTTTGTTGCTGGAATCCTTGGATCTTTCAGTGCATACATTGAGTATTTTCTCCTTGCAGATTTGGTGTAGAAAATAATCTCCAGCATGTCATTCTTTCTGCATTTTTGCCTATGTTTTTCACCCAATTCAAATAAAAAACTTATGCAAAACAAATCCAAAACGTGGCAAAAACTCTGCAAAATACATGTTTATGTGCTGCATTTTTCTCGCTAAGAGATGCAGAAATTTCTGCAACCAAATACTCAATGTGTGCACATACACTTAGCGATATCCAATATCCATGAACAGTCCCTGGAAAATGTGCAGGTAGCAAAAGATCTATACTGCAACATGATATGTAATTTCCTTCATAAAACTGAACATTCTTAAATGCCGCCTCTGTGCTCCAGATGGGACAACCTCTAAAGAAGGCTTGGTACAAACTGTATAATGTCAGGGTACAATAGTGTAAGGTCAGTTCCTTTAACTTCACTACAATCAGAACACATTAAAGGGTAAAGGCATGTGTCTTTAAAGTGCATTTAAATAGGGTCCCCAAAAGCTGTGCCATGCTTGTCCATTTACTTGACTGAGGATGAACAGCATCAGCTTAGGCTCATGGACAATAGTGACTTTGTTTCTGGAAAAAAGACCATTTCTTCGAATCCAACCCTTCCACCATTGTAATAGTTCTCATCTATTGATATCACCAGGCTGTGTATAGCAATCAACACTAAACATTTTAACTGAATGTTCCCTTAAATGCTCTCATGAAATGCCTCATATAGATTGCATTGTTTCTACTATGAACATCATTAGTTTCATCATAACAATATCATTGATGGAAACCATTAAGAAAACAAAACATAACAAAAAATGACCCCAGGAAAATCATTCTGTGGATCCATAAGTCAAGAATTATCATTACATCGCACATAGAATCCCGCATCCATCAGCATGACCTCATCTTTCATAACTCAGCTGCCTTCATCTTTTGTTTTCTTTGACAAATGTTGTTCTAACCTATCCTCTTGTGATGAATAATTAGACAAAAGATTAATTGTTTCCAGTAACCCCAAAGGCTAAGAGACGGGCCCATAATTGCTCATTTCCTTACTTCCAGGCCTATAACTGTGAACTTTAATTTGGCACATTTCCTTTTCATTTGTAGAGATTATGGTTTCTGTTTTCCAGCAGGTACATCCGAGATGTCACAGGATAAAATATCCCAGCTGCTTCTTGACACACCAATAGTGAAGCAAGTTTGTAGTGTTTCATCTAGAAAAAAGACATCAATTCTTAGAATAATAATAATATTAAGTTTTATTTCTATAGCGCCAACATATTCTGCAGCACTTTACAATTCAGAGGGGACATGTAGAGACAATATGAGACCATACAAAATAACAAAATTAAGATACCAAGAGGAGTGAGGTCCCTGCTCGTAAGCTTACAGTCTATAAGGGAATCTTCTTATTTTTTTATTAAAAACATAAACGCTGTGCTGTCCGACCTGAGGTATCATTTTTAGAATAACAGGTGGCTTCCATGAGTGCGTTGCTCCATTTTTGGTCTAATTTTTAGAATGATATCTTTTCACTTGTCATTACGGCCCTTTATCCATTACGCTACATTTCTTCCTTCAATATACGGTAAGTTAAACACTATCCTCATTTGCTTTTCCTAGCATTTTTTTCTTAACTACATCCAAATTCCATGTTACCTTTTTAAGATATTTGCTTTTCTCCCTATGATCTTCTTCCTTTCCTCAAGTAACCTCTGTTTTGCACAGCCGCAGTCCATTTTTTCCCACGGTCAGCGGAGCCTTACAATCGTGCTGTCATCAACTAACCCCCTTCTTGCTGCCACAGTCTAATTTTTAACACGATCAGCAGAGCCTTTCGACCAAGCTGTTCTCAAGTAACCCCTTCCTTGTGCAGCCACAGTCTAATTTTTACCACGGTCAGCGGAGCCTTTCAATCGAGCTTTCCTAAACTAACCCCCTCTTTGCGCAGCCGCTGTCTAATTTTTCAGTCAGCGAGCCTTCCGATCGAACAAAAGAATTCACAGTATATAATAATCACTGAATTCATTGCTCCACATGGATCACATAGGGCATATACAACCCCTGGCAAAAATTTTGGAATCACCTGGCTCTGGGGATGTTCATTCAGTTGTTTACTTTTGTTTAAAAAAAGCAGATTACAGCCATGGCACAAAAATGAAGTCATTTCAAATGTCAACTTTCTAGCTTTAACACAAAAAATATCATGAAATCTTAATGTGCTAGCCAGTAACAGTTACTTTTTAAGACCAAACAGGGGGGAAAATTATGGAAGCACTCAATTCTGAGAAAAAAAATTATGGAATCATGGAAAACAATTAAACAAAAGAACACTCCAATACATCACTAGTATTTTGTTGTGCCACCCCTGGCTTTTATAACAGCTTGCAGTCTCTGAGGCATGGACTTAATGAGTGCCAAACAGTACTCTTCATCAGTCTGGCTCCAACTTTCTCTGATTGCTGTTGCCAGATCAGCATTGCAGTTTGGAGCTTTGTCATGGACCATTTTCTTCAACTTCCACCAAAGATTTTCAATTGGATTGAGATCCGGACTATTTGCAGGCCATGTCATTGACCTTATGTGTCATCTTTCAAGGAATGTTTTCACAGTTTTTGTTCTATGGCAGGATGCATTATCATCTTGATAAATGATTTCATCATCCTCAAACATCCTTTCAATTGATGGGATAAGAAAAGTGTCCTAAATTTCAATGTAAACTTGGACATTTATTGAAGATGTAATGACATCCATCTCCCCAGTGCCTTTACCTGACAAGCAGCACCATATCATCAATGACTATGAAAATGTACATGTTCTCTTTAGGCAGTCATCTTTTTATTCTTTAGCTTTTCTGTATGTAAATCCCATTTCCTTTAGGCGTTTGTTTACAGTTCGGTCACAGACATTGACTCCAGTTTTTTTCCCATTCATTCCCCATTTGCTTTGTTGTGCATTTCCTGTTTTGGAGGCAAATAACTTTAAGTTTCCCATCTTGATTCTTTGATGTCTTCCTTGGTCTACCAGTATGTTTGCCTTTAACAACCTTCCCAAAGTATTTGTATTTGGTCCAAATTTTAGACAGCTGACTGTGAACAACCAATATCTTTTGCAACATTGCTCTTTTAAGAGTTTGATAATTCTCTCCTTTGTTTCAATTGACATCTCTCGTGTTGGAGCCATGATTCCTGTCAGTCCACTTGGTGCAACAGCTCTCCAAGGTGTGATCACTCCTGTTTAGATCCAGACTAACGAGCAGATCTTATCTGATGCAGCTGTTAGTTTTGGGAATTAATTTTACAGGGTAATTCCATAGTTTTTTCCTCATAATTGAGTGATTTCATAATTTTTCCCCCTGTTTGGTTTTGAAAAGTAACTGTTACTGGCTAGCACATTATGTTTTCATGATTTGTTTTAGTGTTTCTTAAAGCCAGAAAGTTGCCATTTGAAATTACTTTAGTTTTGTGCCATGTCTGTGATCTGCTTTTTTTAAACAAAAGTAAACAACTGAAATGAACTGAATAAACATCCTCAGAGCCAGGTGATTCCATATTTTTGCCAGGGGTTGTAGTACATGCACAAAAATAAATGTCTCCCTGAGGTGCGTCCAGGTGCCAATACATAACAAGCCAGAAAACTAAAAAAAATGAATAGGTATTTCCCTTAAGGAGTTAAATTCAACATCAAGGCCCCAAAGTGTTTCCCTTCTTTTTCAAGGTTCATCAGGAGGCCAGAAGATAAGGGTTGATGTCAGCATCCACACTTCCTTGGAGCATCATCCTTTATCGTCTGGCCTCCTGATGAACCGTGAAAAGGAGGGAAACGGGTTGGGGCCTTGCTGTCGTATTTAACTACTTAAAGGAAGTGCCCATTCCCTTTTTTAGTTTTTTGGCTTGTTGTGCATTGTCACGTGGACATATCTCAGGGAAACATTTGTTTTTGTGTATCTACTATACAATTTATGTGATCCATGTGGAGCAATAAATTCAGAGATTATTATACACTGTGGATTCTTTATTTGCAGCAGTATATTGAATGTGGCCCACATGCTTTAATCACTATTTCAGATGCTGATTTATTGATATTTGTTATTGTTAATACAAATATTGTGCCTTGCTCCAGAAACTAAGCGGTTACATTGGTTTAAAACCGCTTTTCCTGTGGATTATCTATTCATTTTTTCTCACTACTTGTCTATTGGTACAGGTTATTTAGTGGTTTATAGGAACCTTATAGGGCATATCCCTAGGGTTTTCTAGGGCTAGACTCTTAGGACCTGTATACATTATATTGTATTCTGTATCAATTTCTAATTCCTGTGACACCCTCTCAACTTCCTTGAACAGTACCAATTCTTCTTGGAAAGTTTTGTTTTCATGTTGCGGGCGAGAGCCGCTGCCGCTTCTCTGGGCCCGCTTGGATCCAGGTTCGCTGCTGCAGCTCGAGTGGTGACCGGTCCTGTGCACGCACGGCCGTCCGTCCTCACAACCGTCAGAAAGGGGGGAATATTTACAGGGGGTTTGTTGTGTCGATGATGCCACCCATGGGTTGCGGTGAGGGATGGTGACCCCGCCGCTGCCTTGTGATGGGGCGCCCGGGGCTGATGGAGTGAGGCAGCAAGATGGGATCCCCTCCACGGGTAGGGGAGGTGTAGTCCCGTGGCCCGCCGTCTGAACACGGGAGTGATGGCTGCTGGAGGTGGGCTAGTGAACAGGGTAGTGAACAGGTGTCCCTTCCTCCTGCACTCTGTGTTTGTCTCTCCTGTTGGACAACTTCGCATGGAACGGAGAAGTCCACTCCCGGATCTGTGTGTATTTGGGAGCTGTGGCCTGCGAAATCTGACCCTTGGGATCTCTGTGGGTTCTGACGGACACCCTATCCCATGCGTTGGGCTTCTGTTTTGCTCTCTGGGCTCCGGGAGAACAAGGCCTGAAACCTCGTCCTCTCTGCCGGTTAATTAACAAGGGGCATGCAACCTTCCTCGTCCTAGGGTCCAGGCACCCCATCTGTGCACGGCCTCTGAACCGAATTCCCGCTGTCGGCATTGGCGGGCTACGCACCAGCCCCGGTCCACTTAAGGTTTCCCGCGACCGGATCTCCTTCACCTGTGGCCCTGTTAACTGTCTGCCACCTAGCCGGGTAGTCCAGGGTCCCCTACCCCTGACTACACTTCTCTGTCAGCTCAGCTCCACTTCCACTTCAACTCCACTCAACTGTCAGCTTCAACTTCTACAACTTAAGTGCTGTGTTCCTGCCCCTGTCACCTCAGGACCCCTACGTGGGCGTTCTTATCCGCCTGATCCCACCCAGTGGTGTGCCCTTATTATCATGAAGGGGTGGCTAGGCTTTAATGGCTGTGTGTTATACCTGGGTGTGGATTTTTGGTGGTGACAAGGAGGGTGGACACTTTTGTGACTACCTTGTTTTGCCAGGCCGTCACATTCGCAATCCATTTTTTTTAACACATATCAAATAGTGTTTCATATTTTAATAGGATTTTTTTTTCATATTGTTAGCAGGATTGTTTCATAACCAAATTATTCAGATGGTATACATACAGCACTAGAGCCATTGAATGCTATGTACAAATGACCGGTGGACAAGATGTCAGCTTTGGTAACTGATTAATAAGGCTCATAGGGATATATATGCCGTTTCTATTTACAGCACATCGCAATCATGAGTTAAAATAATCATATATATAAATTAGGGGTAAAAAAGGTGGCACAAGGGGGTCACTCAGACTGTTGAATATTAAACCTGATCATAAAAACTGTGAGCCCTCGCGGACAGGGACCTCTCTCCTCCTGTACCTGTCTGTGCCTTGTATTGTTCATGATTATTGTACTTGCCCCCACTATGTATACCCCTTTCACATGTAAAGCGCCATGGAATAAATGGCTCTATATAAAATAATAATAATAATAATAATAATAATGAAGAAGAACCCCTTCAGACTCATGATGTCCCTTTTTATTTGTTAGAAAGTTTTTAAAGTTCCTTAAAGTCTGCTAGCTGTGCAGGGGTTAAACTGTGTTCCTACTTCATACATTATTAATGATCATTATATGGACTTCAAGGTTTCATTTCCTTTGAAGCTGGAAAGCTGCAGATGTCCGTGTGCTGTGCCTGAGAAGGTGTTACAGATGTTATTGATATTTGGGCAAGTTTGTAATGCTCTGTCTGTAACACAATATCCTTATCATGTTGCTATTCATTTCTCTGGTGCCGCTTCCACATTTCAGAGGATGTGGCTGAGTGTTATTGACAGGACCAGAAAGCAGCGATTAGGAGTTCTTTTGTCGGATTCCATAATATTCACACAGATAATAGCTTCATTGATTTGGTAGCAGCTAAATGATCACTGCCATGAAAATATGAGAAGCAATTACCA
Organism: Anomaloglossus baeobatrachus; assembly: GCF_048569485.1. NCBI lineage: Eukaryota > Metazoa > Chordata > Amphibia > Anura > Aromobatidae > Anomaloglossus > Anomaloglossus baeobatrachus. The sequence continues at coordinate 197,245,289 of NC_134357.1, read as the reverse complement.
CATTCTGTGTAGTTATTTTTATGTCAGAACTAGAGTTGAGCGCGGTTCTAGGTTCGTGGTTCTCCAGTTCGCGGCTCGAGTGATTTTGGGGGCTGTTCTAGATCGAACTAGAACTCGAGCTTTTTTGCAAAAGCTCGATAGTTCTAGATACGTTCGAGAATGGTTCTAGCAGCAAAAAACCCAGCTAATTCCTAGCTGGCTTTCCGCTGTAATAGTGTAAGTCACTCTATGATTCACACTATTATGAAATTTCAGTGTATAGTGTGCGGGAACAGCGCATTCAGATCACTGCTGTATGGATAATGGCGATCGCCATTTTTTTTTTTTCTCCTTGTCTTCCTTCCCTAAGCGCGCGCGTGTAGTGGGGCGGGCCAGCATGTCAGCCAATCCCAGACACACACATAGCTAAGTGGACTTTTAGCCAGAGAAGCAACGGCATGTGTGATAGGATGTCCATGTCACATGTCCCTGCATTATAAAAACGAGTATCTGCCCGTCCGGACACCATTATCTCTTCTGTGTCCTTGGTGTCAGACATCACTGGCGCAGCTCCGTCCTGAGTCCTATCGCCGATACTGCTGTATGCGCTCCATATAGCGCTGGACAGCTTAGGGAGAGCACTTTCTATCAGTCCTTTTAAGGGCTCATACGGGCAGGGTCAGAGCCATAGGTGACAGGTCCTGAAAACAGAGTTTAACAGCTACACAAGATGACAGCGTCTGTGTAGCTAAGGTCAGGGATTTCCTCGCTGCATTTCCCCATTAGGAGGGATAGAAAGGCAGGCTTCCATTCCTCTACCCAGAGACCCACAAACCTGGCACTGTACCCTCCTGTCCTTTGCACACTCCAACTCATTGTTACTAAGCCATTATACTAGCAAACACTGAGTGTACCTAGTGGCATCCTAAACGTGGCTATTGGACTTCTGTATAGTCCCACTAGTGCAAAGATATTTGCAGCACCTCTGCCTGCATTGCACACTCCAACTCATTATAAGTAAGCCATTATACTAGCAAACACTGAGTGTACCTAGTGGCATCCTAAACGTGGCTAATGGACTTCTGTATAGTCCCACTAGTGCAAAGATATTTGCAGCACCTCTGCCTGCATTGCACACTCCAACTCATTATAACTAAGCCATTATACTAGCAAACACTGAGTGTACCTAGTGGCATCCTAAACGTGGCTATTGGACTTCTGTATAGTCCCACTAGTGCAAAGATATTTGCAGCACGTCTGCCTGCATTGCACACTCCAACTCATTATAACTAAGCCATTATACTAGCAAACACTGAGTGTACCTAGTGGCATCCTAAACGTGGCTATTGGACTTCTGTATAGTCCCACTAGTGCACAGATATTTGCAGCACGTCTGCCTGCATTGCACACTCCAACTCATTATAACTAAGCCATTATACTAGCAAACACTGAGTGTACCTAGTGGCATCCTAAACGTGGCTATTGGACTTCTGTATAGTCCCACTAGTGCAAAGATATTTGCAGCACGTCTGCCTGCATTGCACACTCCAACTCATTATAACTAAGCCATTATACTAGCAAACACTGAGTGTACCTAGTGGCATCCTAAACGTGGCTATTGGACTTCTGTATAGTCCCACTAGTGCAAAGATATTTGCAGCACCTCTGCCTGCATTGCACACTCCAACTCATTATAACTAAGCCATTATACTAGCAAACACTGAGTGTACCTAGTGGCATCCTAAACGTAGCTATTGGACTTCTGTATAGTCCCATTAGTGCAAAGATATTTGCAGCACCTCTGCCTGCATTGCACACTCCAACTCATTATAACTAAGCCATTATAATAGCAAACACTGAGTGTACCTAGTGGCATCCTAAACGTGGCTATTGGACTTCTGTATAGTCCCACTAGTGCAAAGATATTTGCAGCACCTCTGCCTGCATTGCACACTCCGACTCATTGTTACTAAGCCATTTTACTAGCAATTTATGCTGCCAGTTTAAGGGCCGTAGATGCATTGTCAGGGATATTTATTCTTTATTATTCTGCTGTTAATAAAGCTAGACCACCCTGCAATCTACACCACCTCTCAATTTTTACTACCACATTTTCAGTGCACAATCTTGTCGCAATCAACATGAGTGGCAAAATGACAGATGCTGGTGGAAAGGGGAAGAGGCGTGGTGGAAAAGGAAAAAAAGGGTTTGTCCGTGGGGAAGGTGGCAAAGCTCCATTATCATCTGCTGAAGATAGACCATCTACCAGCAAAAGTAAGATGTCTACTACTTACCGTGGACAATCCGATGTGCTCCCTTTTTTACGGACACGAACAACAGGAACAAAGCTAGATGATGGCCAAAAAAGGAAAATGCTTGAATGGATCTCAAGTGGTCCAACAAGTGCCCTCTCAGCCACTTCAAGTACCGCATCCAAAAAACACCAGTCCTCTGAGTTGTCATCCCAATCAAACTTGCTTTCTCCCAGCTCTGAAGTCTCCATCAGCCCTGCACAGTATGGTGGAACTGAGATGGCTGAGTCTGCAGAGCTGTTCAGTCACACTATAGCCTGGGAATCAGAGGTCTGCTCCCAAGCTACAGTGAGTACAGACCAGGAAATGGTCTGCAGTGATGCCCAGAACCTTTGTGACTCTGATTCAGGCCGTGAGGACCAAGTTTCTGAGCGTAATGTTGACCCTTTGTCACAAACTGTAACACCTGTGGTTATAAACAATGAGGAACATACTGATGACGATGAGACCCAGATACCAGATTGGGATGACAACTTAAATATTCGGTCAGGGCAAGAAGAGGCTCGGTCTGAGGGGGAAGGGAGTGCAAACACAACAATTGATGATGAAGTTTGACAACTTCTTCCATGAATCGTCACATGAATAAATATCATAGGTCCCGGTGGGAAGCTCACCGTGCTGCAATGCGGCCTAGCAGAGCGAACCATCCACGGCCTGCCCCTTCCAGTGCATCCGCGTGCTCTTCATCTTCTAGGACTGTGGGGACAGCTGTTACACCTGGTTTTCCATGCACAACTTCCACCACTGTAACCGCAACAGGCAGTTTGCTTGGTAGGTCGTCAGTTGGTTTGGAAGGGGAAACAAGTGAGTGTGTACAGGTCTCTCAGACATCGATAGCACCAACGTTGGATGAAGGCAACATCATGTCTCCGCCTGCACTTTCCTCACAAACCTGCATTTTTCCAGGGACACCCTACTCAACACCGTCTACACACAGCAGCCAGATCTCTGTCCCTCAGATGTGGACAAATAAAAGGCCATTTCCTGCGACCCATGACAAAGCTAAGAGGTTGACTTTATCCCTCTGTAAGCTGTTGGCTACCGAAATGCTGCCTTTCCGCCTGGTGGACACACAGGATTTTAGAGACCTTATGTCACTCTGTGTGTGAACGGTTGCATTTCACCACCGATACTTGGACCAGTAAGCATGGACAGGGACGTTACATGTCGCAGACTGGGCATTGGGTAACTATGGTGATAGATGGTGAAGGGTCTGCTGCACAAGTCTTGCCGTCCCCACGACTTGTGTGTCAATCCTCTGTCTGTCCAAGTTCCTCCACTGCTTCTGCCTCCTCCACCTCATCTGGGTCCTCCACCTCCGCCCCAAGCCTGCCTGGTCAGGCCACCAGCGTTCTCACTGCGCAGAAGGAATCACGCACCCCTCATTACTATGCTGGCAGCAGAGCGCAACAGCATCAGGCGGTCTTTAGCTTGACATGTCTTGGGAATAGGAGTCACACAGCTGAAGAGTTGTGGTCAGCTCTGCGGTCCGAGTTTAATAAATGGTTGTCTCCACTCAACCTGCAGCCTGGTAAGGCCGTGTGCGACAATGCTGCAAACCTGGGTGCGGCCCTTCGCCTGGGCAAGGTGACACACGTGCCTTGTATGGCTCACGTGTTGAACCTTGTTGTCCAACAATTCTTAACACACTATCCCGGCCTAGATGGCCTTCTGACCAGGGCACAAAAACTGTCTGCTCACTTCCGCCGTTCAACCGCCGCAGCTGAGCGACTTGCATCTCTCCAGAAGTCTTTCAGCCTGCCGGTTCATCGCCTGAAATGTGATGTGGCGACACGCTGGAATTCGACTCTCCACATGTTACAGCGACTGTGGCAGCACCGCCGAGCCCTGGTGCAATACGTCATGATGTATAGCCTGGGCCAACGAGATGCAGAGGTGGGGCAGATCACCCTGATGGAGTGGTCTCAAATCAAGGACCTATGCACCCTTCTGCACAGTTTCGACATGGCGACGAATATGTTTAGTGCTGACAATGCCATTATCAGCATGACAATTCCAGTCATTTACATGCTGGAGCACACGCTAAACACTATTCGGAGTCAGGGGGTGGGACAACAGGAAGGGGAGGAACTACAGGAGGATTCATATGCGCAAGGGACAACAACATCACCAAGGTCCAGACGTTCATCATCACCAACGCAGCAGGCATGGGACCATGGGGGACAGGGATCAACAAGGGCGCATAGTAGCAGGCGAAATGTTGAGGAAGGTGCAGGAGAACATGAAGAAATGGAGGACGAACTGTCCATGGACATGGAAGACTCAGCAGATGAGGGAGACCTTGGTCAAATTTCAGTTGAAAGAGGTTGGGGGGAGATGTCAGAGGAAGAAAGAACGGGTAGCACCTCTATGCCACAAACACAGCGTGGACTTGGTCCGCATGGCTGCGCAAGACACATGAGTGCCTTCTTGTTTCACTTCCTCCAACATGACCCTCGTATTGTCAAAATTAGAAGTGATGATGACTACTGGTTTGCCACACTATTAGATCCCCGGTACAAGTCCAAATTTTGTGACATAATTCCAGCCATAGAAAGGGACGCACGTATGCAGGAGTATCAGCAGAAGCTGTTACTTGATCTTAGCTCGGCTTTTCCACCAAACAACCGTGCAGGTGCAGGGAGTGATTCTCTCAGTTGTAACTTGACAAACATGGGACAGTCTCGTCATCTTCAACAGTCTACTCCACACTGATGAGGGGCAAATACCCCGAAACGGCTGTCTGTGGATGGATACCATGTTTGGCATAGGTGGTCTCCTTGACTGGAGACTGCCCTTCCCGTGGTTGTTCCTTCCCGGTGAAAGACCTGGCTAGTTTCCTGCCAGCGTTGAGAAACATGTGATGGTGTCTCCGCAGGCCTTCTTGATTTGAATATTTCCCAGGGGGCATTGCTCTAGAATCACTGCGTTGAGAAACACGTGATGGTGTCTCCGCAGTGGTGGATGTTGATCTCCCTAAGGTCAACCATCCTTGCTCACATAGTCTTTTACTAGGCAATGTCCCACTAGCCAGATTCCTACTCCACACTGATGAGGGGCAAATACCCCGAAACGGCTGTCTGTGGATGGATACCATGTTTGGCATAGGTGGTCTCCTTGACTGGAGACTGCCCTTCCCGTGGTTGTTCCTTCCCGGTGAAAGACCTGGCTAGTTTCCTGCCAGCGTTGAGAAACATGTGATGGTGTCTCCGCAGGCCTTCTTGATTTGAATATTTCCCAGGGGGCATTGCTCTAGAATCACTGCGTTGAGAAACACGTGATGGTGTCTCCGCAGTGGTGGATGTTGATCTCCCTAAGGTCAACCATCCTTGCTCACATAGTCTTTTACTAGGCAATGTCCCACTAGCCAGATTCCTACTCCACACTGATGAGGGGCAAATACCCCGAAACGGCTGTCTGTGGATGGATACCATGTTTGGCATAGGTGGTCTCCTTGACTGGAGACTGCCCTTCCCGTGGTTGTTCCTTCCCGGTGAAAGACCTGGCTAGTTTCCTGCCAGCGTTGAGAAACATGTGATGGTGTCTCCGCAGGCCTTCTTGATTTGAATATTTCCCAGGGGGCATTGCTCTAGAATCACTGCGTTGAGAAACACGTGATGGTGTCTCCGCAGTGGTGGATGTTGATCTCCCTAAGGTCAACCATCCTTGCTCACATAGTCTTTTACTAGGCAATGTCCCACTAGCCAGATTCCTACTCCACACTGATGAGGGGCAAATACCCCGAAACGGCTGTCTGTGGATGGATACCATGTTTGGCATAGGTGGTCTCCTTGACTGGAGACTGCCCTTCCCGTGGTTGTTCCTTCCCGGTGAAAGACCTGGCTAGTTTCCTGCCAGCGTTGAGAAACATGTGATGGTGTCTCCGCAGGCCTTCTTGATTTGAATATTTCCCAGGGGGCATTGCTCTAGAATCACTGCGTTGAGAAACACGTGATGGTGTCTCCGCAGTGGTGGATGTTGATCTCCCTAAGGTCAACCATCCTTGCTCACATAGTCTTTTACTAGGCAATGTCCCACTAGCCAGATTCCTACTCCACACTGATGAGGGGCAAATACCCCGAAACGGCTGTCTGTGGATGGATACCATGTTTGGCATAGGTGGTCTCCTTGACTGGAGACTGCCCTTCCCGTGGTTGTTCCTTCCCGGTGAAAGACCTGGCTAGTTTCCTGCCAGCATTGAGAAACATGTGATGGTGTCTCCGCAGGCCTTCTTGATTTGAATATTTCCCAGGGGGCATTGCTCTAGAATCACTGCGTTGAGAAACACGTGATGGTGTCTCCGCAGTGGTGGATGTTGATCTCCCTAAGGTCAACCATCCTTGCTCACATACCCGTACCAGTAGGACTGTATCTGGTGCTGGTAACAGCAATTTTATGGAATCTTTTCATAATTTTTTTAGACCGTCCTTTGCAAGGCCACCAGAAACAACAAGTCTGACACATAGTCAACAGCTGGAGAGGATGATACAGGAGTATCTCCAAATGAACATCGATGCCATGACTTTGCAAATGGATCCTTGCTCATTTTGGGCTTCAAATCTAGAAAAATGGCCAGAGCTCTCCAGTTACGCCTTAGAGATTTTGTCGTGTCCAGCTGCCAGCGTTGTCTCTGAACGTGTCTTCAGTGCTGCTGGGTGTGTGCTGACAGATAAGCGCACGCGTCTGTCCAGTGACAATGTGGACAGACTAACGTTCATCAAAATGAACAAGTCATGGATCCACCAAGAATTTACTACCCCTGTGTCATCCTGGGGAGAGTAAATGCTTGTGGATTTGGAATGTGCTTGATGCAAATCTAGCTGTGAAGTGTACAACTAGGGCACAAGTGCTGCCACTGAATGGGTGGGTGTGTGTGGGGCCCAATTTTTGGAAAAAAAGGGAGACTCCGCTTGGAGTAACCCTTGCTTGTTGTGTTTTTTAAAATGATCCAAGATGAACAGAGCTGGGATCAGGAAAGACTTTGCTACCTACCCCGGTGTCATCCTGGGGACAGTTAAGAATAGCGCATTTTTGAATGTGCTTGATGCAAATCTAGCTGTGAAGTGTACAACTGGGGCACAACTGCTGCCACTGAATGGGTGGGTGTGTGTGGGGCCCAATTTTTGGAAAAAAGGGAGACTACGCTTGGAGTCACCTTGCGGTGTTTTACATGATTTTAGAAGGGCGTGCCATGCCTATATCTGTGTGTCCTCCTCTTTTTCCTTGTCCAGCTGTTTTGTTTTCGCATGAGTATATGTCTTTGTCACTTTCCCATGTGTTTGTGTTGTGTTGTTTATCACCTTTTGGACACCTTTGAGGGTGTTTTCTAGGTGTTTTTATGTGTTTGTGATTGCCTGCCATTGTTTCCTATGCAGTTCGAGTTCGGTTCGTCGAACGTTCGACGAACCGAACTCGAACGGGAACTCCGTTTGGCGAACCGACCTCGAGCCGAACCGCGACCGGTTCGCTCATCTCTAGTCAGAACATGCAAAATACTGGCTACTTCTATGAAGGATTGGACTCTGTATATAAACGTTTTGGTCTTAAAAATATTACAGTCTAATAAAGATTCTTTTAAAATAGTCTCCACCAGTATATTGAGTAAGCCACTGTTTCTCTTACTAATCTATGAGAATGTTTAGAGATGGAGGGTGTCATGCCGACCCATTTCTACACATTTAACATACTGGGCTGATTCATTAAATGAAATCTGTAAGCAGGTTTTTGATATTTAATCTCAGAGCAGCAAAATATAGCCACTAAGAGCCTGATACCAGGGATGTGTCTCTTATTAGGCTGTAAGTTTGTGGTTTCAATACAATCAGTGTTTTATCAGCAAGAGATTATCACTACAGGACTAGGTCTCACCGGACCAGCAGTCAAGCTAATTTGTATAACCCCGTCTCCACCTCTGATTGGCAGCTTTTTCACACTACATAGTGTACACAGGAAGCTGCCAGTCAGGTGTGTGGCGGGGTTATACACAGAGCAGCTTTCTGAGCACTGCTATATTTACATCAGAGAAAATAAACTGCACCAAGCAGTCCAATAAGTCATACATCCTAGGAATCAGGATCTTAGCCACTATATCATGCTGCTCTCAGGTAACAGCATAAACGTGGGGACAAATTTCTTTTAAAGGAAATCTGTCAGTAGGTTTTTGCTATCTCATCTGAGAGCAGCATGATGTAGGCAAAGAGACTTTGAATCCATGATGTAACACTTAGTTTACTTAATGTAACAATGCTGACACAATCAGAATTTTTAGTTTTAGCAATGCAGCAAGGCTCAGAAAGTTAACTCACCCACACCAGGCTCTATGTACAAAGTCTAGAGATGTGCAAGTAGAAAGGGAGGGGGCGGGGTCAGACTAGTGTAGTCCAGACAATAATAATCCCTGGTAATAAAACCTTCACAATAAGTAAACAGCACATCAGGGTAAAAAATGACACATCATTGAGTTTTGTATGTCAGCCTCAAATAACTACAGTCTTCACATTACATAGCAAAAATCTTCTGACAGATTCCCTGTAAGATTGTAGTTGCACACGCCAGTTCTATCAAAGGGCTCGCTAGAGTATAATGCACAAATTCATTAATAGGCACTCACAAGTTAAAGGGGTGGTTCACTACTCTGCACTAGTGACCACATCTCTGTAAAAGTGATAACAAAGGCTTTTTCAAAATACCTTGATCAGCCAGTTCTGGCTGTGAGTGGAGCTATTGTGGTCAGTTGCCTGACATCACCAAGGCTGGCCCCTGTCATCCTGAGTGGTGGGCTGTGGGTGGAGTTTCACCAATCATCACAGCCTAGCATTGCTCCTGCTTACAGAGCTCTGCAGTGAAAGAGAGCACGTGTGACATGCTGCGCTGTGACGCTGAGCTGAAATTTGTGGTGAAACACAGCCCAGTCACTCAGGAACACTGGGCCAGGCCGTGGTGATGTCAGGTCAATTGGAAATTGACCTGACATCACCGGATCCCAGAAGTCACGGAGCCCCGAAGGTTACTTCATCGGATGAGCAGTCCGCAATAGCGCCACCCACAGGCAGAACTGGATAATCAAGGTATTTAGAAAAGCCTTCCCTATCAGTTTTACAGGGATGTTGTCGTTACTGCAAAGTAGTGAATCATCCCTTTAACCCCTTCACGACCATGGACGGAAAGATCCGTCCTTGTGCCCTGGGCCTTAACGACCAAGGACGGATCTTTCCGTCATGGCGGAATCGCGGCACCGGAGCCTCCGGTGACTGCAATATGTTAACAAAAAACGCAGATTCGGGGAGGAGGGGACCTGTTCCTGACCTTAGGAGGGGTGGTGCCTCCTCCCCGGACCTACGGAGGCTGTGATTGGCTGACGAACGCCGCTCAACCAATCACAGCCACTGTAATGTTCCAGCCATTTAAAATGACTGAAACATTGAAATCCAGCCCTGGCCAGTGCAGCTGTAGCACTGGCCATTGGCTGGAGCTGGGTGACCTCACTGGATCACCCTCCCCCAGCTCCAGTGCTCTGATTGGAGAGATCGGCCTTGTGACCGATTTCTCCAATCACAGTGGAGCTGTTGCCGGTGACCGCCCCCATCAGCTTCACTTGTCCCTGCAGCACGCCAGCACACTGAGCACAGTGAGTGTACACAGTGCAATGGCAGGGCGACAAGCTCCGGTCCCATGCTGTTATGAGAACGGAGCATGGGACCCGGAAGTTGCCGCGCTGCCATTGCACTGTACGAAAAGTGTCCCGATCCGCCGCCACTGCCCTCCGCGATCTGCCACCTGTCTCCTCGATCTCCTGCCCGCACCCTCACCCCCACACCTCCCGATCCGCTGCCGCCACCGCCCTCCATCTGCCACAGTGCCACCGCTCCCCCCAATCTGCTGCCCGGCCCCTCACCTCCGTGCAGCAGATCGGAGGGAGCGGTGGCACTATGACAGATGGAGGAGGACAGGGATCGTGCACCCTGTCCTCCATCTGTCATAGTGCCACCGCTCCCTCCGATCTGCTGCCCGGCCCCTCCCCCTCGTGATCGGTGCCCGCCCCCTCCCCTCCGTGATGTGCTGCTCGCTCGCTCCCTCCCCTCCGTGATGTGCTGCTCGCTCGCCCCCTCCCCTCCGTGATGTGCTGCTCGCTCGCCCCCTCCCCTCCGTGATGTGCTGCTCGCTCGCCCCCTCCCCTCCGTGATGTGCTGCTCGCTCACCCCCTCCCCTCCGTGATGTGCTGCTCGCTCGCCCCCTCCCCTCCGTGATGTGCTGCTCGCCCCCTCCCCTCCGTGATGTGCTGCTCGCTCGCCCCCTCCCCTCCGTGATGTGCTGCTTGCTCGCCCCCTCCCCTCCGTGATGTGCTGCTCGCTCACCCCCTCCCCTCCGTGATGTGCTGCTCGCTCGCCCCCTCCCCTCCGTGATGTGCTGCTTGCCCCCTCCCCTCCGTGATGTGCTGCTCGCCCCCTCCCCTCCGTGATGTGCTGCTCGCCCCCTCCCCTACGTGATGTGCTGCACGCTCCCCCCACCTCTCACCCCCGTGGTCAGCTAGCCGCCCCCTCCCCTGTCACCGCCGTGATGTGCGCTCCCTCCCCTGTCACCCCCGTGGTCAGCTACCCGCCCCCTCCCCTGTCACCGCTGTGATGTGCGCTCCCTCCTCTGTCACCGCCGTGATGTGCGCTCCCTCCCCTGTCACCGCCGTGATGTGCGCTCCCTCCCCTGTCACCGCCGTGATGTGCGCTCCCTCCCCTGTCACCGCCGTGATGTGCGCTCCCTCCCCTGTCACCGCCGTGATCTGTGCTCCCTCCCCTGTCACCCCCGTGATCTGTGCTCCCTCCCCTGTCACCCCCGTGATCTGCTGTCCACTCTCCCTCCACCTCTCACCCCCGTGATCTGCGCTCAGCTCACCTGTCTCCCCCGTGATCTGCGCTCTCTCACCTCTCACCCCCGTGATCTGTGCTCCCTCACCTGTCACCCCGTGATCTGTGCTCCCTCATCTGTCACCCCCGTGATCTGCTGTCTGCTCTCCCTCACCTCTCACCCCCGTGATCTGTGCTCTGCTCACCTGTCTCCTCCGTGATCCGTGCTCTGCTCACCTGTCTCCTCCGTGATCTGCGCTGCGCTCCCTCCCCCACCTCTCACCCTCCCCGATCTGCTGCCTCCTTCATCTCCTGTGATCCAGCTGCCTAGATCCATCCTGTAGGGTAACTAACCCCAATCTCACCTCCCACTCCCCTCCCCACCCATCCCCCCCACCCGCTCCCTCCCCCCATCCTCTGCCGCTCCTGCATCCACTGCGCCCTCTCCCATCCGCCCCCACCCTATCCCAGCCGCCGTCTCACAATCACAGATGCTCCCTTTATATGCCGCTGCCCCCCCCATCTGCCGCCCCCCCCCCCCATCTTCCGCTGTTTTTTTTTTTCTATGCCATGGGGGTCTAGTTTCCAAAATGGGGTCACATGTGGGGGAGCTCCACTGTTTCGGCACCTCAGGGGGTCTCCAAACGCAACATGGAATACGCTAATTATCCCAGACAATTTTGCGTTTGAAACGTCAAATGACGCTCCTTGCCTTCCGAGCCCTGCTGTGCGCCCAAACATTTGAGTTCCACCACATATGAGGTATCTGCGTACTCAGGAGAAATTGCACAATACATTTTATGGTGCAATTTTTCCTGATACCCTTGTGAAAAAAAAGCTACCTGGTTGAAGTAACAATTTTGTGGTAAAAAAGTTTTTTTTTATTTTCACGGCTCAACTCTATTAACTTTTGTGAAGCCCCCAGAGGCTCAAAGTGCTCAATAAACATCTAAATAAATTCCATGAGGGGTCTAGTTTCCAAAATGGGGTCACATGTGGGGGAGCTCCACTGTTTCGGCACCTCAGGGGGTCTCCAAACGCAACATGGAATACGCTAATTATCCCAGACAATTTTGCGTTTGAAACGTCAAATGACGCTCCTTGCCTTCCGAGCCCTGCTGTGCGCCCAAACATTTTATTTCCACCACATATGAGGTGTCTGTGTACTCAGGAGAAATTGCACAATACATTTTATGGTGCAATTTTTCCTGATACCCTTGTGAAAAAAAAAGCTACCTGGTTGAAGTAACAATTTTGTGGTAAAAAATGTTTTTTTTATTTTCACAGCTCAACTCTATTAACTTTTGTGAAGCCCCCAGAGGCTCAAAGTGCTCAATAAACATCTAGATAAATTCCATGAGGGGTCTAGTTTCCAAAATGGGGTCACATGTGGGGGAGCTCCACTGTTTCGGCACCTCAGGGGCTCTCCAAACGCAACATGGTGCGGCTAACGATTCCAGCTAATTTTCTGTTCAAAAAAGTCAAATGGCGCTCCTTCCCTTCCGAGTCCTGCCGTGCGCCCAAACAGTGTTTTTTCGCCACATATGAGGTATCTGCGTGTTCAGTAGAAATTGCCCAACAAATTTTGGGGGTTCATTTAATCCTGCTACCCTTGTGAATATGCAATATTTGAGGCTAAATTAACATTTTTGTTGCAAAAAGTAAAATGTTCATTTTTTCCTTCCACATTGCTTTAGTTACTGTGAAGCACCTGAAGGGTTAATAACCTTCTTGAATGTGGTTTTGAGTAGCCTGAGGGGTGCCGTTTTTGGAATGGTGTCACTTTTGGGTGTTCTGTGTCATGTAGACCTTTCAAAATTGCTTCAAATGTGATGTGGTCCCTAAAAAAAGTAGCTTTGTAAATTTTGTTGTAAAAATGAGAAATTGCTCATAAACTTTGAACCCCTATAACTTCCTTAAATTTTTTTTTTTTTTTCCCAAAATTGTTCTGATGTAAAATAGACATGTGGGAAATGTTATTTATTAATTATTTTGTGTCATATGTCTCGTTGGTTTTAGACCATAAAAATTCAAAGTTTGAAAATTACAAAATTTTCAAAATTTTCGCGAAATTTACGTTTTTTTCACAAAGAAATGCAAAAAATATCGGCCTAAATTTACCACTAACATGAAGCACAATATGTCACGAAAAAACAATCTCAGAATCACCGGGATCCGCTGAAGCGTTCCAGAGTTATAACCTCATAAAGTGACACTGGTCAGAATTGCAAAAAATGGCCTGGTCTTTAGGGTCAAAATAGGCTTGGGGCTGAAGGGGTTAATGAATTTTGGGTATCTTCTTAGTTATGTGCGCCTCACCAGAAATGCTGCTTCAGTCACAAAGTAAGAAAGGTCAACACTTTTGTTGAATTTCACAGGTGTGCATAGCAGCAGCCAACCTACCCCAAGTCCTCCCCAGCTCCACCCATTTTGATAAAGCAGCTTCAAACTGGTATGAAAATGCCAAAAGTCACAAAATGTTTGTGCAACTTGACATTGTGAAAAAATGTGTGACTTTCTAAAGCAGTTTACACCTACCTGATTCCCAGGTTTCAGACCTTAGAACTATCTCCAAAAGGCATCAGAGCATTTGGCACACACGTAGGAGTTGCAGCAAAGCTAGCAGTGACTATTAAGAGACTGGATCAAATTGACATGAAGAATGGTAAATATTCAGAAGGAATAACCAAGGAGTGGCACAAAGCAGAGTTATATAAAAAAAAATGTTCCAAAATGTTTTCTCACAAGAAACACAGATCTTTACTAGAGATGAGCGAACCGGTCCCGGTTCGGCTCGAGTTCGGTTCGCCGAACGGAGGTCTCGTTCGAGTTCGGTTTGTCGAACGTTCGACGAACCGAACTCGAACTGCATAGGAAACAATGGCAGGCAATCGCAAACACAGAAAAACACCTAGAAAACACCCTCAAAGGTGTCCAAAAGGTGACAAACAACTCACAACACAACACAAACACATGGGAAAGTGACAAGGACATATACTCATGCGAAAACAAAAGAGCTGGACAAGGAAAAAGAGGAGGAGACACAGATATATGAGTATATGCAAGGAAACATCGATGCCATTACTGTGCAACTTGAGCCCTGCTCATTTTAGGCTTCCAATCTGGATAAATTGCCTGAGCTTGCCACGTACGCCTTGGGGATCTTGTCGTGTCCTGCAGCCAGCGTTCTCTCGGAACCTTTCTTCAGTGCTGCTGGGGTCTGCTGGCAGATAAGCACACGCGTCTGTCCACTGACAATGTGGACATGGCTCTCAGAGGACTTTTCTTCCCCTGGGTCAGCCAGGGGACGCGAAAGGCACACGTATTTTTGAGAGTGCTTCATGCAAAGCATCTTTTTCATTTTGAAAAAGGGGATCAACTGATGCCAGTCAAGTGGGGTGTGTGTGGCCCAATTAGTGGCAACGAGGGAGACTGTGGTTGGAGTCCCCTCGCTGTGTTTTTAAAAGAACCAAGATGAACAAGTCATGGCTCTCAGAGGACTTTTCTTCCCCTGGGTCAGCCAGGGGAGGTGAAAGGCATGCGTATTTTTGAGAGTGCTTCATGCAAAGCATCTTTTTCATTTTGAAAAGGGGGGTCAACTGATGCCAGTCAATTGGGGTGTGTGTGGCCCAATTAGTGGAAACAAGGGAGACTGTGGTTGGAGTCCCCTCGCTTTTGAAAAAAGAACCAAGACGAACAAGTCATGGCTCTCAGAGGACTTTTCTTCCCCTGGCTCAGCCAGGGGAGCTGAAAGGCACGCGTATTTTAGAGAGTGCTTCATGCAAAGCATCTTTTTCTTCTTGAAAATGGGGTCAACTGATGCCAGTCAAGTGGGGTGTGTGTGGCCCAATTAGTGGAAATGAGGGAGACTGTGGTTGGAGTCCCCTCGCTTTTAAAAAAAGAACCAAGAGGAACAAGTCATGGCTCTCAGAGGACTTTTCTTCCCCTGGCTCAGCCAGGGGAGCTGAAAGGCACGCGTATTTTAGAGAGTGCTTCATGCAAAGCATCTTTTTCTTCTTGAAAATGGGGTCAACTGATACCAGTCAAGTGGGGTGTGTGTGGCCCAATTAGTGGAAACGAGGGAGACTGTGGTTGGAGTCCCCTTGCTTTTAAAAAAGAACCAAGAGGAACAAGTCATGGCTCTCAGAGGACTTTTCTTCCCCTGGCTCAGCCAGGGGAGGTGAAAGGCACGCGTATTTTTGAGAGTGCTTCATGCAAAGCATCTGTTTCATTTTGAAAAGGGGCATCAACTGATGCCAGTCAAGTGGGGTGTGTGTGGCCCAATTAATGGCAACGAGGGAGACTGTGGTTGGAGTCCCCTCGCTGTGTTTTACATGCTTTTCGAAGGGCATGACATGCCTAAGAGGTTGAGTTTCAGCATCTGCAACTTGTTGACTACAGAAAGGCTAAACTAAAACCAACATTGGATGCAGGCTACATTATATCCACACCTGCACCTTCGTCAAAGATTGGCTGGACTACCTGCATTTAATAATTGCATTCCAGAAATGGAAATGAGTGTAGAATGCACATGTGTTGTACCTTGCTTGGCAGCAAAGGAACAATAACTTAGTATTACAGACAATTTTAGGAAGGCAGAAAAAGAGTCAGCTCTTTGGGCAAATTAAATAGCGTGGCAAAAGTGGACAGGTGGGTACAGTGGCTGTGTTCTGTGGGTACCAGGACAGTAAAGGAAGCCTCACTTTCTATCCCTCCGAATGATCAAATGCAGCAAGGAATTCCCTGAGTTTGCTATAAAATTAGCGTAGCAAAATGTGCATGAGGGTGTCATGCAGAGGTGCTGCAAATAGATTTGCACCAGTGGGAAACTCATGAAATACAACAGCCAGTTCTTGTATGCCACTAAATGGCAGCATTTTTTGCTATTATTATAGCTTATTAAAAACAGAGCAGGAGGGTGTCATGCAGAGGTGCTAGAAATAGCTTGGCACCAGTGGGACAATAATGAAATACAACAGCCAGTTCTTGTATGCCACTAAATGGCAGCATTTTTTGCTATTATTATAGCTTATTAAAAACAGAGCAGGAGGGTGTCATGCAGAGGTGCTAGAAATAGATTTGCACCAGTGGGACAATAATGAAATACAACAGCCAGTTCTTGTATGCCACTAAATGGCAGCATTTTTTGCTATTATTATAGCTTATTAAAAACAGAGCAGGAGGGTGTAATGCAGAGGTGCTAGAAATAGCTTGGCACCAGTTGGACAATAATGAAATACAACAGCCAGTTCTTGTATGCCACTAAATGGCAGCATTTTTTGCTATTATTATAGCTTATTAAAAACAGAGCAGGAGGGTGTCATGCAGAGGTGCTAGAAATAGCTTGGCACCAGTGGGACAATAATGAAATACAACAGCCAGTTCTTGTATGCCACTAAATGGCAGCATTTTTTGCTATTATTATAGCTTATTAAAAACAGAGCAGGAGGGTGTCATGCAGAGGTGCTAGAAATAGCTTGGCACCAGTGGGACAATAATGAAATACAACAGCCAGTTCTTGTATGCCACTAAATGGCAGCATTTTTTGCTGTTATTATAGCTTATTAAAAACAGAGCAGGAGGGTGTCATGCAGAGGTGCTAGAAATAGCTTGGCACCAGTGGGACAATAATGAAATACAACAGCCAGTTCTTGTATGCCACTAAATGGCAGCATTTTTTGCTATTATTATAGCTTATTAAAAACAGAGCAGGAGGGTGTCATGCAGAGGTGCAAGAAATAGCTTGGCACCAGTGGGACAATAATGAAATACAACAGCCAGTTCTTGTATGCCACTAAATGGCAGCATTTTTTGCTAATATTATAGCTTATTAAAAACAGAGCAGGAAGGTGTCATGCAGAGGTGCTGCGAATAGATTTGCACCAGTGGGACACTAATGAAATACAACAGCCAGTTCTTGTATGCCACTAAATGGCAGCATTTTTTGCTATTATTATAGCTTATTGAAAACAGAGCAGGAGGGTGTCATGCAGAGGAGCTAGAAATAGTTTGGCACCAGTGGGACAAAAATGAAATACAACAGCCAGTTCTTGTATGCCACTAAATGGCAGCATTTTTTGCTGTTATTATAGCTTATTAAAAACAGAGCAGGAGGGTGTCATGCAGAGGTGCTAGAAATAGCTTGGCACCAGTGGGACAATAATGAAATACAACAGCCAGTTCTTGTATGCCACTAAATGGCAGCATTTTTTGTTATTATTATAGCTTATTAAAAACAGAGCAGGAGGGTGTCATGCAGAGGTGCTAGAAATAGCTTGGCACCAGTGGGACAATAATGAAATACAACAGCCAGTTCTTGTATGCCACTAAATGGCAGCATTTGTTGCTATTATAATAGCTTATTAAAAACAGAGCAGGAGGGTGTCATGCAGAAGTGCTAGAAATAGCTTGGCACCAGTGGGACAATAATGAAATACAACAGCCAGTTCTTGTATGCCACTAAATGGCAGCATTTTTTGCTATTATTATAGCTTATTAAAAACAGAGCAGGAGGGTGTCATGCAGAGGTGCTAGAAATAGCTTGGCACCAGTGGGACAATAATGAAATACAACAGCCAGTTCTTGTATGCCACTAAATGGCAGCATTTTTTGCTATTATTATAGCTTATTAAAAACAGAGAAGGAGGGTGTCTTGCAGAGGTGCTAGAAATAGCTTGGCACCAGTGGGACAATAATGAAATACAACAGCCAGTTCTTGTATGCCACTAAATGGCAGCATTTTTTGCTATTATTATAGCTTATTAAAAACAGAGCAGCAGGGTGTCATGCAGAGGTGCTAGAAATAGCTTGGCACCAGTGGGACAATAATGAAATACAACAGCCAGTTCTTGTATGCCACTAAATGGCAGCATTTTTTTGCTGTTATTATAGCTTATTAAAAACAGAGCAGGAGGGTGTCATGCAGAGGTGCTAGAAATAGCTTGGCACCAGTGGGACAATAATGAAATACAACAGCCAGTTCTTGTATGCCACTAAATGGCAGCATTTTTTGCTATTATTATAGCTTATTAAAAACAGAGCAGGAGGGTGTCATGCAGAGGTGCTAGAAATAGCTTGGCACCAGTGGGACAATAATGAAATACAACAGCCAGTTCTTGTATGCCACTAAATGGCAGCATTTTTTGCTATTATTATAGCTTATTAAAAACAGAGCAGGAGGGTGTCATGCAGAGGTGCTGCAAATAGACTTGCACCAGTGGGACACTATTGAAATACAACAGCCAGTTCTTGTATGCCGCCACTAAATGGCAGCATTTTTTGCTATTATTATAGCTTATTAAAAACAGAGCAGGAGGGTGTCATGCAGAGTTGCTAGAAATAGCTTGGCACCAGTGGGACAATAATGAAATACAACAGCCAGTTCTTGTATGCCACTAAATGGCAGCATTTTTTGCTATTATTATAGCTTATTAAAAACAGAGCAGGAGGGTGTCATGCAGAGTTGCTAGAAATAGCTTGGCACCAGTGGGACAATAATGAAATACAACAGCCAGTTCTTGTATGCCACTAAATGGCAGCATTTTTTGATATTATTATAGCTTATTAAAAACAGAGCAGGAGGGTGTCATGCAGAGGTGCTAGAAATAGCTTGGCACCAGTGGGACAATAATGAAATACAACAGCCAGTTCTTGTATGCCACTAAATGGCAGCCTTTTTTTGCTGTTATTATAGCTTATTAAAAACAGAGCAGGAGGGTGTCATGCAGAGGTGCTAGAAATAGCTTGGCACCAGTGGGACAATAATGAAATACAACAGCCAGTTCTTGTATGCCACTAAATGGCAGCATTTTTTGCTATTATTATAGCTTATTAAAAACAGAGCAGGAGGGTGTCATGCAGAGGTGCTAGAAATAGCTTGGCACCAGTGGGACAATAATGAAATACAACAGCCAGTTCTTGTATGCCACTAAATGGCAGCATTTTTTGCTATTATTATAGCTTATTAAAAACAGAGCAGGAGGGTGTCATGCAGAGGTGCTGCAAATAGACTTGCACCAGTGGGACACTATTGAAATACAACAGCCAGTTCTTGTATGCCGCCACTAAATAGCAGCATTTTTTGCTATTATTATAGTTTATTAAAAACAGAGCAGGAGGGTGTCATGCAGAGTTGCTAGAAATAGCTTGGCACCAGTGGGACAATAATGAAATACAACAGCCAGTTCTTGTATGCCACTAAATGGCAGCATTTTTTGCTATTATTATAGCTTATTAAAAACAGAGCAGGAGGGTGTCATGCAGAGTTGCTAGAAATAGCTTGGCACCAGTGGGACAATAATGAAATACAACAGCCAGTTCTTGTATGCAACTAAATGGCAGCATTTTTTGCTATTATTATAGCTTATTAAAAACAGAGCAGGAGGGTGTCATGCAGAGTTGCTAGAAATAGCTTGGCACCAGTGGGACAATAATGAAATACAACAGCCAGTTCTTGTATGCCACTAAATGGCAGCATTTTTTGATATTATTATAGCGTATTAAAAACAGAGCAGGAGGGTGTCATGCAGAGTTGCTAGAAATAGCTTGACACCAGTGGGACAATAATGAAATACAACAGCCAGTTCTTGTATGCCACTAAATGGCAGCATTTTTTGCTATTATTATAGCTTATTAAAAACAGAGTAGGAGGGTGTCATGCAGAGGTGCTAGAAATAACTTGGCACCAGTGGGACAATATTGAAATACAACAGCCAGTTCTTGTATTCCACTAAATGGTAGCATTTTTTGCTATTATTATAGCTTATTAAAAACAGAGCAGGAGGGTGTCATGCAGAGGTGCTGCAAATAGATTTGCACCAGTGGGACACTAATGAAATACAACAGCCAGTTATTGTATGCCACTAAATGGCAGCATTTTTTGCTATTATTATAGCTTATTAAAAACAGAGCAGGAGGGTGTCATGCAGAGCTGCTAGAAATAGCTTGGCACCAGTGGGACAATAATGAAATACAACAGCCAGTTCTTGTATGCCACTAAATGGCAGCATTTTTTGCTATCATTATAGCTTATTAAAACAGAGCAGCTGGGTGTCATGCAGAGGTGCTAGAAATAGCTTGGCACCAGTGGGACAATAATGAAATACAACAGCCAGTTCTTGTATGCCACTGCATGGCAGCATTTTTTGCTATTATTATAGCTTATTAAAAACAGAGCAGGAGGGTTTCATGCAGAGGTGCTAGAAATAGCTTGGCACCAGTGGGACAATAATAAAATACAACAGCCAGTTCTTGTATGCCACTAAATGGCAGCATTTTTTGCTATTATTATAGCTTATTAAAAACAGAGCAGGAGGGTTTCATGCAGAGGTGCTAGAAATAGCTTGGAACCAGTGGGACAATAATGAAATACAACAGCCAGTTCTTGTATGCCACTAAATGGCAGCATTTTTTGCTATTATTATAGCTTATTAAAAACAGAGCAGGAGGGTGTGATGCAGAGCTGCTAGAAATAGCTTGGCACCAGTGGGACAATAATGAAATACAACAGCCAGTTCTTGTATGCCACTAAATGGCAGCATTTTTTGCTATTATTATATCTTATTAAAAACAGAGCAGGAGGGTGTCATGCAGAGGTGCTGGAAATAGCTTGGCACTAGTGGGACAATAATGAAATACAACAACCAGTTCTTGTATGCCTCTAAATTGCAGCATTTTTTGCTATTATTATAGCTTATTAAAAACAGAGCAGGAGGGTGTCATGCAGAGGTGCTAGAAATAGCTTGGCACCAGTGGGACAATAATGAAATACAACAGCCAGTTCTTGTATGCCACTAAATGGCAGCATTTTTTGCTATTTATTATAGCTTATTTAAAACAGAGCAGGAGGGTGTCATGCAGAGGTGCTAGAAATAGCTTGGCACCAGTGGGACAATAATGAAATACAACAGCCAGTTCTTGTATGCTACTAAATGGCAGCATTTTTTGCTATTATTATATCTTATTAAAAACAGAGCAGGAGGGTGTCATGCAGAGGTGCTGGAAATAGCTTGGCACCAGTGGGACAATAATGAAATACAACAGCCAGTTCTTGTATGCCTCTAAATGGCAGCATTTTTTGCTATTATTATAGTTTATTAAAAACAGAGCAGGAGGGTGTCATGCAGAGGTGCTAGAAATAGCTTGGCACCAGTGGGACAATAATGAAATACAACAGCCAGTTCTTGTATGCCACTAAATGGCAGCATTTTTTGCTATTATTATAGCTTATTAAAAACAGAGCAGGAGGGTGTCATGCAGAGGTGCTGCAAATAGATTTGCACCAGTGGGACACTAATGAAATACAACAGCCAGTTCTTGTATGCCACTAAATGGCAGCATTTTTTGCTATTATTATAGCTTATTAAAAACAGAGCAGGAGGGTGTCATGCAGAGGTGCTAGAAATAGCTTGGCACCAGTAGGACAATAATGAAATACAACAGCCAGTTCTTGTATGCCACTAAATGGCAGCATTTTTTGCTATTATTATAGCTTATTAAAAACAGAGCAGGAGGGTGTCATGCAGAGGTGCTAGAAATAGCTTGGCACCAGTGGGACAATATTGAAATACAACAGCCAGTTCTTGTATGCCACTAAATGGCAGCATTTTTTGCTATTATTATAGCTTATTAAAAACAGAGCAGGAGGGTGTCATGCAGAGGTGCTAGAAATAGCTTGGCACCAGTGGGACAATAATGAAATAAAACAGCCAGTTCTTGTATGCCACTAAATGGCAGCATTTTTTGCTATTATTATAGCTTATTAAAAACAGAGCAGGAGGGTGTCATGCAGAGGTGCTAGAAATAGCTTGGCACCAGTGGGACAATAATGAAATACAACAGCCAGTTCTTGTATGCCACTAAATGGCAGCATTTTTTGCTATTATGATAGCTTATTAAAAACAGAGCAGGAGGGTGTCATGCAGAGGTGCTAGAAATAGCTTGGCACCAGTGGGACAATAATGAAATACAACAGCCAGTTCTTGTATGCCACTAAATGGCAGCATTTTTTGCTATTATTATAGCTTATTAAAAACAGAGCAGGAGGGTGTCATGCAGAGGTGCTGCAAATAGATTTGCACCAGTGGGACACTAATGAAATACAACAGCCAGTTCTTGTATGCCACTAAATGGCAGCATTTTTTGCTGTTATTATAGCTTATTAAAAACAGAGCAGGAGGGTGTCATGCAGAGGTGCTAGAAATAGCTTGGCACCAGTGGGACAATAATGAAATACAACAGCCAGTTCTTGTATGCCACTAAATGGCAGCATTTTTTGCTATTATTATAGCTTATTAAAAACAGAGCAGGAGGGTGTCATGCAGAGGTGCTAGAAATAGCTTGGCACCAGTGGGACAATAATGAAATACAACAGCCAGTTCTTGTATGCCACTAAATGGCAGCATTTTTTGCTATTATTATAGCTTATTAAAAACAGAGCAGGAGGGTGTCATGCAGAGGTGCTAGAAATAGCTTGTCACCAGTGGGACAATAATGAAATACAACAGCCAGTTCTTGTATGCCACTAAATGGCAGCATTTTTTGCTATTATTATAGCTTATTAAAAACAGAGCAGGAGGGTGTCATGCAGAGGTGCTAGAAATAGCTTGGCACCAGTGGGACAATAATGAAATACAACAGCCAGTTCTTGTATGCCACTAAATGGCAGCATTTTTTGCTGTTATTATAGCTTATTAAAAACAGAGCAGGAGGGTGTCATGCAGAGGTGCTAGAAATAGCTTGGCACCAGTGGGACAATAATGAAATACAACAGCCAGTTCTTGTATGCCATTAAATGGCAGCATTTTTTGCTATTATTATAGCTTATTAAAAACAGAGCAGGAGGGTGTCATGCAGAGGTGCTAGAAATAGCTTGGCACCAGTGGGACAATAATGAAATACAACAGCCAGTTCTTGTATGCCACTAAATGGCAGCATTTTTTGCTATTATTATAGCTTATTAAAAACAGAGCAGGAGGGTGTCATGCAGAGGTGCTAGAAATAGCTTGGCACCAGTGGGACAAAAACGAAATACAACAGCCAGTTCTTGTATGCCACTAAATGGCAGCATTTTTTGCTATCATTATAGCTTATTAAAAACAGAGCAGGAGGGTGTCATGCAGAGGTGCTAGAAATAGCTTGGCACCAGTGGGACAATAATGAAATACAACAGCCAGTTCTTGTATGCCACTAAATGGCAGCATTTTTTGCTATTATTATAGCATATTAAAAACAGAGCAGGAGGGTGTCATGCAGAGGTGCTAGAAATAGCTTGGCACCAGTGGGACAATAATGAAATACAACAGCCAGTTCTTGTATGCCACTAAATGGCAGCATTTTTTGCTATTATTATAGCTTATTTAAAACAGAGCAGGAGGGTGTCATGCAGAGGTGCTAGAAATAGCTTGGCACCAGTGGGACAATAATGAAATACAACAGCCAGTTCTTGTATGCCACTAAATGGCAGCATTTTTTGCTATTATTATAGCTTATTTAAAACAGAGCAGGAGGGTGTCATGCAGAGGTGCTAGAAATAGCTTGGCACCAGTGGGACAATAATGAAATACAACAACCAGTTCTTGTATGCCTCTAAATGGCAGCATTTTTTGCTATTATTATAGCTTATTAAAAACAGAGCAGGAGGGTGTCATGCAGAGGTGCTAGAAATAGCTTGGCACCAGTGGGACAATAATGAAATACAACAGCCAGTTCTTGTATGCCACTAAATGGCAGCATTTTTTGCTATTTATTATAGCTTATTAAAAGCAGAGCAGGAGGGTGTCATGCAGAGGTGCTAGAAATAGCTTGGCACCAGTGGGACAATAATGAAATACAACAGCCAGTTCTTGTATGCCACTAAATGGCAGCATTTTTTGCTATTATTATAGCTTATTAAAAACAGAGCAGGAGGGTGTCATGCAGAGGTGCTAGAAATAGCTTGGCACCAGTGGGACAATAATGAAATACAACAGCCAGTTCTTGTATGCCACTAAATGGCAGCATTTTTTGCTATTATTATAGCTTATTTAAAACAGAGCAGGAGGGTGTCATGCAGAGGTGCTAGAAATAGCTTGGCACCAGTGGGACAATAATGAAATACAACAACCAGTTCTTGTATGCCTCTAAATGGCAGCATTTTTTGCTATTATTATAGCTTATTAAAAACAGAGCAGGAGGGTGTCATGCAGAGGTGCTAGAAATAGCTTGGCACCAGTGGGACAATAATGAAATACAACAGCCAGTTCTTGTATGCCACTAAATGGCAGCATTTTTTGCTATTTATTATAGCTTATTAAAAGCAGAGCAGGAGGGTGTCATGCAGAGGTGCTAGAAATAGCTTGGCACCAGTGGGACAATAATGAAATACAACAGCCAGTTCTTGTATGCCACTAAATGGCAGCATTTTTTGCTATTATTATAGCTTATTAAAAACAGAGCAGGAGGGTGTCATGCAGAGGTGCTAGAAATAGCTTGGCACCAGTGGGACAATAATGAAATACAACAGCCAGTTCTTGTATGCCACTAAATGGCAGCATTTTTTGCTATTATTATATCTTATTAAAAACAGAGCAGGAGGGTGTCATGCAGAGGTGCTGGAAATAGCTTGGCACCAGTGGGACAATAATGAAATACAACAGCCAGTTCTTGTATGCCTCTAAATGGCAGCATTTTTTGCTATTATTATAGCTTATTAAAAACAGAGCAGGAGGGTGTCATGCAGAGGTGCTAGAAATAGCTTGGCACCAGTGGGACAATAATGAAATACAACAGCCAGTTCTTGTATGCCACTAAATGGCAGCATTTTTTGCTATTTATTATAGCTTATTAAAAGCAGAGCAGGAGGGTGTCATGCAGAGGTGCTAGAAATAGCTTGGCACCAGTGGGACAATAATGAAATACAACAGCCAGTTCTTGTAGGCCACTAAATGGCAGCATTTTTTGCTATTATTATAGCTTATTAAAAACAGAGCAGGAGGGTGTCATGCAGAGGTGCTGCAAATAGATTTGCACCAGTGGGACACTAATGAAATAAAACAGCCAGTTCTTGTATGCCACTAAATGGCAGCATTTTTTGCTATTATTATACCTTATTAAAAACAGAGCAGGAGGGTGTCATGCAGAGGTGCTAGAAATAGCTTGGCACCAGTGGGACAATAATGAAATACAACAGCCAGTTCTTGTATGCCACTAAATGGCAGCATTTTTTGCTATTATTATAGCTTATTAAAAACAGAGCAGGAGGGTATCATGCAGAGGTGCTAGAAATAGCTTGGCACCAGTGGGACAATATTGAAATACAACAGCCAGTTCTTGTATGCCACTAAATGGCAGCATTTTTTGCTATTATTATAGCTTATTAAAAACAGAGCAGGAGGGTGTCATGCAGAGGTGCTAGAAATAGCTTGGCACCAGTGGGACAATAATGAAATACAACAGCCAGTTCTTGTACGCAACTAAATGGCAGCATTTTTTGCTATTATTATAGCTTATTAAAAACAGAGCAGGAGGGTGTCATGCAGAGGTGCTAGAAATAGCTTGGCACCAGTGGGACAATAATGAAATACAACAGCCAGTTCTTGTATGCCACTAAATGGCAGCATTTTTTGCTATTATTATAGCTTATTAAAAACAGAGCAGGAGGGTGTCATGCAGAGGTGCTAGAAATAGCTTGGCACCAGTGGGACAATAATGAAATACAACAGCCAGTTCTTGTATGCCACTAAATGGCAGCATTTTTTGCTGTTATTATAGCTTATTAAAAACAGAGCAGGAGGGTGTCATGCAGAGGTGCTAGAAATAGCTTGGCACCAGTGGGACAAAAATGAAATACAACAGCCAGTTCTTGTATGCCGCTAAATGGCAGCATTTTTTGCTATTATTATAGCTTATTAAAAACAGAGCAGGAGGGTGTCATGCAGAGGTGCTAGAAATAGCTTGGCACCAGTGGGACAATAATGAAATACAACAGCCAGTTCTTGTATACCACTAAATGGCAGCATTTTTTGCTATTATTATAGCTCATTAAAAACAGAGCAGGAGGGTGTCATGCAGAGGTGCTAGAAATAGCTTGGCACCAGTGGGACAATAATGAAATACAACAGCCAGTTCTTGTATGCCACTAAATGGCAGCATTTTTTGCTATTATTATAGCTTATTAAAAACAGAGCAGGAGGGTGTCATGCAGAGGTGCTAGAAATAGCTTGGCACCAGTGGGACAATAATGAAATACAACAGCCAGTTCTTGTATGCCACTAAATGGCAGCATTTTTTGCTGTTATTATAGCTTATTAAAAACAGAGCAGGAGGGTGTCATGCAGAGGTGCTAGAAATAGCTTGGCACCAGTGGGACAATAATGAAATACAACAGCCAGTTCTTGTATGCCACTAAATGGCAGCATTCTTTGCTATTATTATAGCTTATTAAAAACAGAGCAGGAGGGTGTCATGCAGAGGTGCTAGAAATAGCTTGGCACCAGTGGGACAAAAACGAAATACAACAGCCAGTTCTTGTATGCCACTAAATGGCAGCATTTTTTGCTATCATTATAGCTTATTAAAAACAGAGCAGGAGGGTGTCATGCAGAGGTGCTAGAAATAGCTTGGCACCAGTGGGACAATAATGAAATACAACAGCCAGTTCTTGTATGCCACTAAATGGCAGCATTTTTTGCTATTATTATAGCTTATTAAAAACAGAGCAGGAGGGTGTCATGCAGAGGTGCTAGAAATAGCTTGGCACCAGTGGGACAATAATGAAATACAACAGCCAGTTCTTGTATGCCACTAAATGGCAGCATTTTTTGCTATTATTATAGCTTATTAAAAACAGAGCAGGAGGGTGTCATGCAGAGGTGCTAGAAATAGCTTGGCACCAGTGGGACAATAATGAAATACAACAGCCAGTTCTTGTATGCCACTAAATGGCAGCATTTTTTGCTATTATTATAGCTTATTTAAAACAGAGCAGAAGGGTGTCATGCAGAGGTGCTAGAAATAGCTTGGCACCAGTCGGGCACTAATGGAAGTCCAACAGCCATTTTTAGGATGCCACTAAGTTCACTCTGTGTTTGCTAGTATAATGGCTTAGTAACAATGAGTTTGAGTGTGCAATGCAGGCAGACGTGCTGCAAATATCTTTGCACTCGTGGGACAATACAGAAGTCCAACAGCCACGTTTAAGAAGCCACTAAGTTCACTCAGTGTTTGCTAGTATAATGGCTTAGTAACAATGAGTTTGAGTGTGCAATGCAGGCAGACGTGCTGCAAATATCTTTGCACTAGTGGGACAATACAGAAGTCCAACAGCCACGTTTAGTATGCCACTAAGTTCACTCAGTGTTTGCTAGTATAATGGCTTAGTAACAATGTGTTTGAGTGTGCAATGCAGGCAGACGTGCTGCAAATATCTTTGCACTAGTGGGACAATACAGAAGTTCAACAGCCACGTTTAGGATGCCACTAAGTTCACTCAGTGTTTGCTAGTATAATGGCTTAATAACAATGAGCTTGAGTGTGCAAAGGGCAGGAGGGTACAGTGACAGGGTTGTGGGTCTGGGTAGAGGAAAGGAAGCCTGCCTTTTTATCCCTCCTAATGGGGAAATGCAGCTAGGAAATCCCTGACCTTAGCTACACAGACGCTGTCATCTTGTGTAGCTGTTAAACTCTGTTTTCACGGCCCTGACTGTCACCTATGGCTCTGACCCTGCCGGTATTAGCCCTTAAAAGGACTGATAGAAACTTCTATCCCTATTCTGTACAGCGCTGTGTATAGAGCGTACACAGCAGTATCGGAGACAGGAGCTGCGCCAGCGGTGACTGACACCAAGGACACAGAAGGCAGATAATGGCGTGCTGGAGGAAAATGTCCGTTTTTATAATGCAGGGACATGTGACATGGACATCCTATCACACATGCCGTTGCTTCTCTGGCTAAAAGTCCACTTAGCTGTGTGTGTGTCTGGGATTGGCTGACATGCTGGCCCGCCCCACTACACGCGCGCGCTTAGGGAAGGAAGACAAGGGGAAAAAAAAAATGGCGATCGCAGTGATCTCAACGCGCAGTTCCATACAGCCATTGTCCATAGAGCAGTGATCTGAATGCGCTGTTCCCGCACACTATACACTGAAATTTTATAATAGTGTGAGTCACAGAGTGACTTACACTATTACAGCGGAAAGCCAGCTAGTAATTAGCTTGTCTTTTTTGCTGCTAGAACCGTTCTCGAATGTATCTAGAACTATCGAGCTTTAGCAAAAAGCTCGAGTTCTAGTTCGATCTAGAACAGCCCCCAAAATCACTCGAGCCGCGAACTGGAGAACTTCGAACCGCGAACCGCGCTCAACTCTAATCTTTACTTAAAGAGAATGTGAATCAGAAAATGACTCCACCTAGTCTGTTCTCGGGTCTAGTTGTATGTGAAAATTGTAGGCCACCATACAACAGAGCAGCAGCGGTGGTGGTGTCGGACTGCTAGATACATGTCTCCGTAAGAACTAGGAGGTTAAGTGAATTTGAAAGGAAAAGGTCATGGATGTGGTTTGTTACCTGTTGACTGTGGGGTCCAGAGGCCACAGTTAAATTAAACAGAACACATGCAAATAATATTAAAGAGGTTTGTAGGGTCTCTGAATGTAGCAGGGAAGGAGTTAAACTTACTATTACAAAATGAGTCTGGGTTAGGGGCGATATCTCCTGTGACTAAGAGATGGAGAATAGAGAGAGTGAGCAGATGGGTTAATGATTTGTGAGGGCTCCCCTTGTGTTTTATAGTGTGAGTAAATGGATCCTTGTGGTACAAGAATATGAAAAGCGCAAGAGAACAGTACATTGGAGGGGGGACTGATATACATGGAGTGCACAGTGTGTGTGTGTGTGTGAAAGGGTGGTAGATATGAGGGACTTAAATAGCTAGCACATACAGTACAGACCAAAAGTTTGGACATACCTTCTCATTCAAAGAGTTTTCTTTATTTTCATGACTCTGAAAATTATAGATTTACATTGAAGGCATCAAAACTATGAATTAACACATGTGGAATGAAATACTTAACAAAAAAGTCTGAAATAACTGATAATATGTCTTATATTCTAGGTTCTTCAAAGTAGCCACCTTTTGCTCTCATTACTGCTTTGCACACTCTTGGCATTCTCTTGATGAGCTTCAAGAGATAGTCACCGGAAATGGTCTTCCAACAGTCTTGAAGGAGTTCCAAGAGATGCTTAGCACTTGTTGGCCATTTTGCCTTCACTCTGTGGTCCAACTCACCCCAAACCATCTCGTTTGGGTTCAGGTCTGGTGACTGTGGAGGCCTTGTCATCTGGCGTAGCACCACATCATTCTCCTTCTTAGTAAAATGGCCCTTACACAGCCTGGAGGTGTGTTTGGGGTCATTGTGCTGTTGAAAAACAAATGATGGTCCAACTAAACGCAAACCGGATAGAATAGCATGCCGCTGCAAGATGCTGTGGTAGCCATGCTGGTTCAGTATGCCATCAATTTTAAATAGATCCCCAACAGTGTCACCAGCAAAGCACCTCCACACCATCACACCTCCTCCTCCATGCTTCACGGTGGGAACCAGGCATGTAGAGTCCATCCCTTCACCTTTTCTGCGTCGCACAAAGACACGGTGGTTGAATCCAAAGATCTCAAATTTGGACTCATCAGACCAAAGCACAGATTTCCACTGGTCTAATTTCTATTCCTTGTGCTCTTTAGCCCAAACAAGTCTCTTCTGCTTGTTGCCTGTCCTTAGCAGTGGTTCCCGAGCAGCTATGTTACCATGAAGGCCTGCTGCACAAAGTCTCCTTTTAATAGTTGTTCTAGAGATGTGTCTGCTGCTAGAACTCTGTGGCATTGACCTGGTCTCTAATCTGAGCTGCTGTTAACCTGCGATTTCTGAGGCTCGTGACTCTGATAAACTTATCCTCCGCAGCCCAGTGACTCTTGGTCTTCCTTTCAAGGGGCGGTCCTCATGTGAGCCAGTTTCTTTGTAACGTTTGATGGTTTTTGCCACTGCACTTGGGGACACTTTCAAAGTTTTTCCAATTTTTCAGACTGACTGACCTCCATTTCTTAAAGTAATGATGGCCACTCGTTTTTCTTTACTTAGCTGCTTTTTTCCTGCCATAATAAAAATTCTAACAATCTATTCAGTAGGACTACAGCTGTGTATCCACCAGACTTCTGTACAGCACAACTGATGGTACCATCCCCATTTATAAGGCAAGAAATCCCACGTATTAAACCTGACAGGGCACACCTGTGAAGTGAAAACCATTTCCAGTGACTACCTCTTGAAGCTCATCAAGAGAATGCTAAGAGTGTGCAAAGCAGTAATCAGAGTAAAAGGTGACTACTTTGAAGATCCTAGAATATAAGACATATTTTCAGTTGTTTCACACTTTTTTGATCAGTGTTACATTCCTCATGTGTTAATTCATAGTTTTGATGCTTCAATGTGAATCCACAATTTTCAGAGTCATGAAAATAAAGAAAACTCTGAATGAGAAGGTGTGTCCAAACTTTTGGTCTGAATTGTACATGATACAAATACGGTACAAATGGTGAATACATTTTTCAGCACAAATGACCTAGGAACAAGTTTGTTTAATTGTCTTGCTTGACTTTCCTGTCTCTTGCTTTGCCTAACTGCCATGTTTAACTGCGGGTGACTTGTAAAAAATCTGGCGCAGGTGTCGTCACCTTAGCTCTGTCTAAATATATAAGAAGACTTGTGCTTAGATCCAGGTCTAATTTTACACGTTTACAATCAATTAATTAATTTAAGACAGCAGGGGAAATAAGATGCAAAGATAAACAGCTTGTAGACCAACATGGATCATAAAGTCTTTGAAGAATTGAGATGACCTTACAGCAACAGGTAAAAAACTCAGTAAGGCCCCTTTCACATGTCAGTGTTTCTGGTACGTTTGTGCTTTTTTTTAAACGTACCAGAATCACTGACATACGCAGACCCATTATAATGAATGGGTCTGCTCACACGTCAGTGATTTGTCACTGCACGTGTCTCCGTGCAGCGTACCCGCGTGTGCGTGATTGCTGCACGGAGACATGTCCATTTTTTTCTGGCATCACTGATGTCCCACGGACCACGCAGTGGTGTGGTCCGTGAAACACGTGCCAGAAAAAAACGTACTTTTAAAATAAAAAACATTTTAACTCACCCGGCGTCCAACGATGTCCTCTGCAGCCCGTTCTCTCTGCTCCTTCTGTGCCGGCTGATTACTGTCGCGCATATTCATTATGCGCGACACAGCCGACCCGGAAGCAGCTCCTGCAGGGGTCACCGCCGGCCGGATGCTGCGTCACGGGAGGATTCAGCACCATGGAGAGCGGGAGCGGGCGCAGGTGAGTGAATCTCTAAGTGCAATCACGGGCCACGGAGAACGTAGCCCGGATTGCACTTAGACAACCCACGTGTGCCGTGATTTTCGGCACACGCAGGGACATGTGCGTGTTTTACACGCCAGTGAAAAACGTCACTGTTTTTCACTGACGTGTGAAACGGGCCTAAGATGAATGAGATGTGTAGCATTGATACACTCTGGAAGTTGGGTTAAACACTGCACATAAATGTGATCTGTTCCATTGATACATGCTGGAACGTTTGGTTAAACACAGCTCATGAATAAGATGTATACCATTAATACATGCTGTATCAATCACATGGAGTAGTAGAAAAGGGGTTGTAATTAGAGTTGAGCGTGGTTCGTGGTTCTCAAGTTCGCGGTTCGAGTGATTTTGGGGGGTGTTCTAGATCGAACTAGAACTCGAGCTTTTTGCTAAAAGCTCGATAGCTCGAGTTACGCACGAGAACGGTTCTAGCAGCAAAAAGCCAAGCTAATTAGTAGCTGGCTTTTTGCTGTAATAGTGTAAGTCACTCTGTGACTCACACTGTTATGAAATTTCAGTGTATAGTGTGCGGGGACTGCGCGTTTGAGATCACTGCGATCGCCATTTTTTTTTTTTTCTTGTCTTCCTTCCCTAAGCGCGCGTGTAGTGGGGCGGGCCAGCATGTCAGCCAATCCCAGACACACACACAGCTAAGTGGACTTTTTGCCAGACAAGCAAGGGCATGTATCATAGGCTGTCCATGTCACATGTCCCTGCATTATAAAAACGCGTATCTGCCCGTCTGGACGCCATTATCTGCCTTCTGCGTCTGGGTGTCAGTCACCGCTGGCGCAGCTCCTGTCACCGATCCTGTTGTTGTACGCTCTAGACACCGCGCTATACAGAATAGGGATAGAAGTTTCTTTCAGCCCTTGTAAGGGCTAATTACAGCAGGCTCAGAGCCATAGGTGACAGTCAGGTCTGTGGAAACAGTTTTTAACAGCTACAGATAAGAGCGTCTGTGTAGCTAAGCTCGGGGACTTGCTCGCTGCATTTCACCATTAGGAGGGATAGAAAGTGAGGCTTCCTTTCCTCTACACTGACTCACAACCCAGCCACTGTACCCTCCTGCTCTTTGCACACTCAAGCTCATTGTTACTAAGCCATTATACTAGCAAACACTGAGGAAACTTAGTGGCATCCTAAAAGTGGCTGTTGGACTTCATTAGTGTCCCACTGGTGGAAAGATATTTGCAGCACCTCTGCATTGCACACTCAAGCTCATTGTTACTAAGCCATTATAATAGCAAACACTGAGGACACTTAGTGGCATCCTAAAAGTGGCTGTTGGACTTCATTAGTGTCCCACTGGTGCAAAGATATTTGCAGCACTTCTGCATTGCACACTCAAGCTCATTGTTACTAAGCTATTATACTAGCAAACACTGAGGAAACTTAGTGGCATCCTAAAAGTGGCTGTTGGACTTCATTAGTGTCCCACTGGTGCAAAGCTATTTGCAGCACCTCTGCATTGCACAGGGCCATAGTTGCATTGTCCGGGATAGTTATTATTGTTTATTCTACTGTCATTAAAGGTAGACCACCGCTGAAATCTACACCACCTCTCAATTTTTACTAACACATTTTAAGTGCACAATCTTGTCGCAATATAAATGAGTGGCAAAATGACAGATGCTGGTGGAAAGGGGAACAGGCGTGTTGGAAAAGGAAAAAAGGGTTTGTCCGTGGGAAAGGTGGCAAAGCTCCATTAACATCTGCTGAAGATAGGCCATCTTCCAGCAAAAGTAAGATGTCTACTACTTTCCGTTGACAATCAGATGTGCTCCCTTTTTTACGAACACGAACAACTGGAACAAAGGTAGATAATGGCCAAAAAAAGAAAATGCTTGAATGGATCTCAAGTGGTCCAACAAGTGCCATCTCCGCCACCTCAACTACCGCATCCAAAAAACACCAGTGCTCTGAGTTGTCATCCCAATCACACTTGCTTTCTCCCAGCTCTCAAGTCTCCATCCGCCCTGCAAAGTATGGTGGAACAGAGATGGCTGAGTCTGCAGAGCTGTTCAGTCACACTATAGCCTGGGAATCAGAGGTCTGCTCCCAAGCTCCAGTGAGTATTGACCAGGAAATGGTCTGCAGTGATGCCCAGAACCTTTGTGACTCAGATTCAGGCCGCGATGACCAAGTTTCTGAGCATAATGTTGACCCTTATTCACAAACTGAAACACCTGTTGTAATAGACAATGAGGAACATACTGATGACGATGAGAAGCAGATACCAGATTGGGATGACAACTTAAATATTCGTTCAGGGCAGGATGAGGCTCGGTCTGAGGGTGAGGGGAGTGCAAACACAACGCTTGATGAGGAAGTTCTAGATCCCACCTACTATCAACCCACAGTCAGGCACTCAAGGTGATCAACAGAGGTGGTGGAGGAGGATGCTACTGACGACGAATTTACCTTGCGCCTTCCTGGACAGAGGAGGAGTACTGGTAGCACGTCTACAACTGCATCCTCAGCCACCACTCTACCTCTGAGCAGTAGTCGGGGTGGCTCAGCAGGTCGCATGCCCTCTAAGCCTTGCTTAGCCTGGTCCTTTTTTGACCTTGCAAAGGATCGCCGAAATCATGTGATCTGTAAAATTTGTCAGGAATCTGTTAGTAGAGGCAAAAGCCTCAACAGTTTGACAACTTCTTCCATGAATCGTCACATGAATAAATATCATATGTCCCAGTGGGAAGCTCACCGTGCTGCAATGCGGCCTAGCGGAGCGGACCATCCATCGCCTGCCCCTTTCAGTGCATCCGCACGCTCTTCATCTTCTAGGACTGTGGGGACAGCTGTCACACCTGGTTTTCCACGCACAACTTCCACCACTGTAACTGCAACAGGCAGTTTGCTTGGTAGGTCGTCAGTTGGTTTGGAAGGGGAAACAAGTGCGTGTGTACAGCTCTCTCAGACATCGATAGCATCAATGTTGGATGAAGGCAACATCATGTCTATGCCTGCACTTTCCTCACAAACCGGCATTTTTTCAGGGACACCCTACTCACCACCGTCTACACACAGCAGCCAGATCTCTGTCCCTCAGATGTGGACAAATAAAAGGCCATTTCCTGCAACCCATGACAAAGCTAAGAGGTTGACTTTATCCCTCTGTAAGCTGTTGGCTACCGAAATGCTGCCTTTCCGCCTGGTGGACACACAGGATTTAGAGACCTTATGTCTGTCGCTGTGCCCCAGTACCAGATGCCCAGTCGCCACTACTTCTCTAAGAAAGGTGTGCCTGCGCTACACCAGCATGTTGCACACAACATCACCGCTTCCTTGAGAAACTCTGTGTGTGAACGGGTGCATTTCACCACCGATACTTGGACCAGTAAGCATGGACAAGGGACGTTACATGTCGCTGACTGGGCACTGGGTAACTATGGTGATAGATGGTGAAGGGTCTGCTGCACAAGTCTTGCCGTCCCCACGACTTGGGTGTCAATCCTCTGTCTGTCCAAGCTCCTCCACTGCTTCTGCCTCCTCAACCTCGTCAGGGTCCTCCACCTCCGCCCCAAGCCTGCCTGGTCGGCCACCAGCGTTGTAACTGCGCAGAAGGAATCACGCACCCCTCATTACTATGCTGGCAGCAGAGCGCAACGGCATCAGGCGTTCTTTGTCTTGAAATGTCTTGGAACTAAGAGTCACACAGCAGCTGAGTTGTGGGCAGCTCTGGAGACCGAGTTTGGTAAATAGTTGTCTCCACTCTACCTGCAGCCTGGTAAGGCCGTGTGTGACAATGCTGCAAACCTGGGTGCGGCCCTTCGCCTGGGCAAGGTGACACACGTGTCTTGTATGGCTCACGTGTTGAACCTTGTTGTCCAGCAATTTTTAACACACTATCCCGGCCTAGATGGCCTTCTGAACAGGGCACGAAAACTGTATGCTCACTTCCACCGTTCAACCGCCGCAGATGAGCGACTTGCATCGCTCCAGAAGTCTTTCGGTTTGCCGGTTCATCGCCTGAAATGTGATGTGCCGACACGCTGGAATTCGACTCTCCACATGTTACAGCGACTGTGGCAGCACCGCCGAGCCCTGGTGCAATACGTCATGACGTATAGCCTGGGCCAACGAGATGCAGAGGTGGGGCAGATTACCCTGATGGAGTGGTCTCAGATCAAGGACCTATGCACCCTTCTGCACAGTTTCGACATGGCGACGAATATGTTTAGCGCTGACAATGCCATTATCAGCCTGACAATTCCAGTCATTTACATGCTGGAGCACACGCTAAACACTATTCATAGTCAGGGGGTGGGACAACAGGAAGGGGAGGAACTACAGGAGGATTCATATGCGCAAGGGACAACAACATCACCAAGGTCCAGACGTTCCTCATCACCAAGGTGGCAGGCATGTGACCATGGGGGACAGGGATCAACAAGGGCGCATGGTAGCAGGCAAAATGTTGAGGAAGGTGCAGGAGAACATGAAGAAATGGAGTATGAACTGTCCATGAACATGGAAGACTCAGCGGATGAGGGAGACCTTGGTCAAATTTCAGTTGAAAGAGGTTGGGGGGAGATGTCAGAGGAAGAAAGAACGGCTAGCACCTCTATGCCACAAACACAGCGTGGACTTGGTCTGCATGGCTGCACAAGACACATGAGCGCCTTCTTGCTGCACTACCTCCAACATGACCCTCGTATTGTCAAAATTAGAAGTGATGATGACTACTGGTTTGCCACACTATTAGATCCCCGGTACAAGTCCAAATTTTGTGACATAATTCCAGCCAGAGAAAGGGACGCACGTATGCAGGAGTATCAGCAGAAGCTGTTACTCGATCTTAACTCGGCTTTTCCACCAAACAACCATGGTGCACGGAGTGAATCTCCCAGTTGTAACCTGAGAAACATGGGACGGTCTCGTCATCTTCAACAGTCTTACCCGTACCAGCAGCACCTTATCTGGTGCTGGTAACAGCAATTTTATTGAATCTTTTCATAATTTTTTTAGACCATCCTTTGCAAGGCCACCAGAGACAACAAGTTTGACACATAGTCAACGGCTGGAGAGGATGATACAGGAGTATCTCCAAATGAACATCGATGCCATGACTTTGCAAATGGAGCCTTGCTCATTTTGGGCTTCAAATCTTGAAAAATGGCCTGAGCTCTCCACTTACGCCTTGGAGATCTTGTCGTGTCCAGCTGCCAGCGTTGTCTCTGAACATGTCTTCAGTGCTGCTAGGTGTGTGCTGACAGATAAGCGCACGCGTCTGTCCAGTGACAATGTGGACAGACTAACGTTCATCAAAACGAACAAGTCATGGATCCACAAGGAATTTACTACCCCTGTGTCATCCTGGGGAGAGTAAATGCTTGTGGATTTGGAATGTGCTTGATGCAAATCAAAACATCCTGTTTGCAACTAGGGCACAAGTGCTGCCACTGATGGGGTGTCTGTGTGGCCCAATTTTTGGAAAAAAGGGAGACTCCGCTTGGAGTAACCCTTGCATACAGTGCTTCTAAAAATGATCCAAGATGAACATATCTGGGATCAGCAAAGACTTTGCTACCTACCCCGGTGCCATCCTGGGGACGGTTAAGGATGGCGTATTTTTGAATGTGCTTGATGCAAATCTACCTGTGAAGTGTATAACTGGGGCACAAGTGCTGCCACTGAAGGGGTGTCTGTGTGGCCCAATTTTTGGAAAAAAGGGAGACTCCGCTTGGAGTAACCCTTGCTTGCTGTGTTTTTAAAAAGGAGCCAAGATGAACAAGTCATGGTTCAGCAAAGACTTTGCTACCTACCCCGGTGTCATCCTGGGGATGGTTAAGGATGGCGTATTTTTGAATGTGCTTGATGCAAATCTAGCTGTGAAGTGTACAACTGGGGCACAAGTGCTGCCACTGAAGGGGTGGGTGTCTGTATGGCCCACTTTTTGGTAAAAAGGGAGACTCCGCTTTGAGTAACCCTTGCTTACAGTGTTTCTAAAAATGATCCAAGATGAACAGATCTGGGATCAGGAAAGACTTTTCTACCTACCCCGGTGTCATCCTGGGGACGGTTAAGGATGGCGTATTTGTGAATGTGCTTGATGCAAATCTACCTGTGGAGTGTACAACTGGGGCACAAGTGCTGCCACTGAAGGGGTGTCTGTGTGGTCCAATTTTTGGAAAAAAGGGAGACTCCGCTTTGAGTCACCTTGCGGTGTTTTACATCATTTTAAAAGGGCATGCCATGCCTATATCTGTGTCTCCTCCTCTTTTTCTTTGTCCAGCTCTTTTGTTTTCGCATGAGTATATTGTCCTTGTCACTTTCCCATGTGTTTGTGTTGTGAGTTGTTTGTCACCTTTTGGACACCTTTGAGGGTGTTTTCTAGGTGTTTTTATGTGTTTGTGATTGCCTACCATTGTTTCCTATGGGTTCGAGTGGTTCACTGAACCGAACGCGAACCAGACCTTGGTTCGGCGAACCCAGCTCAAGCCGAACCGCAACCAGTTCGCTCATCTCTAGTTGTAATACCGTGCTGCTAGACAAACTCAGGTGAGGTATCAGAGTGATCAGCAGGTTTGTTGTTCATAGTTCATTGTTCATAGTTCTACACATTTCAGAGCTAGCATGCCCCTTCTTCAGGAATAGCAATAGCAATGTACTTTTCTCCCCCTTTATTTGATCGATACTTTACCTTGTGGGGCTGTAGAAAGCGTTTTTTTCTCGCTAACAAGCACAATACAGTAGTTGTGACTTATACAACTTATCCAGGTGAGTAAAGCGGGCTTTACACGCTACGATATATCAAACGATACGTCGTCGGGGTCACGTCGTTAGTGACGCACATCCAGCCTTGTTTGATACATCATAGCGTGTAACACAAATGAGCGACTGTGAATGAGCCAAAATACTCACCTTATCCTTGCTCGTTGACACGTCGCTCATTTTTAAAAAATTGAACGTCCTTCTGTGCTCCAGTTGTTCATTGTTCCAGAGGCAGCACACGTCGCTCCGTGTGACACCCTGGGAACGATGAACTGCAGCTTACCAGCGGCCACCGGCGATGCGAAAGGAAGGAGGTGGGCGGGATGTTTATGTCCCGCTTACCTCCGCCCCTCTGCTTCTATTGGCCGGCCGCTGTGTGACGTCGCTGTGACGCCGAACGTCCCTCCCCCTTTAGGAAGTGGATGTTCGTCACCCACAGCGAGGTTGTCCGGGAGGTAAGTGCGTGTGAAAGGGGGTTACTGACTTTGTTCGACACGGGCAACAAATTGCCTGTGCCGCACAAAAGATGGGGGCGGGTGCGATCACAAATGCGATTGCACGACATATCGACACGTGTAAAGCAGCTTTTACTCCTTCCCCCAGAATAAGATGCCAAGTTTGCACTTTTTGTCTTCTCAGCTTTATCATTAATACATGCTGGAAAGTTTGGTTAAACACAGCACATGACTGAGACGTATACCATTGATACACACTGGAAAGCTGGGTTAAACACAGCACATGAATGACATGTCTACCTTTATGAAGATAATAGAGCTGGAAGGTTTTATTCTATAAATCTTTGTGAATGTGTATAATATCTATATATATATAATTGCCTTATTCTGTCTGTCTGTCTGTCTGTCTTGCTCCAAAATTCTGTCGTTACTGTGACAAGCGTCTCATTGGCCGCTCGCCTCGGCTCCGCCCCCCCCATACGGATTGGCCTCTCGCCCTGGCCCCCTGCACGCATTGCACGCTCGCTCTGGCCCCACCCCCCACACGCATTCCCCGAACCGACACTGAGCCCCGACTCCCAGGTGAGTGCTGTACCCCCGGGAGCCCACACCAGCGTACGCCGGCAACCCAGCCGACACATACTCTCGTATTGCTGGGGTTGCCGGTGTACGCTGGTGTGGGCTCCCGTGCGTGCGGGGGCGGGGTAAGCTGGTAACCATGGTACACATCAAGTAATATTGTGTAGCATGGTTACCAGCGTAAGCCGGCTCCCTGCCCATTCAGATCGTTGGTCTCCCGCTGTCACACGCTGATGCGTGCTGCACAGCAGGAGACCCACAAGTGACCCAGCACTGTCTCTTTGAATACTTACCTGATGTGTACCATGCTTACTAGCATACCTCGACTCCCGGCACATGTACGCTGATAACAATGATACACATCAGGTAACTATGGAAACCGCTTTGCATAGTTGCCCCCTCGGCCACGCCCCCACACTCGACCACGCCCCCGCTCGGCCTCTGCCCCGCTTAGCCACGCCCCCCACACTCTGCCCCCTTGGCCACGCCCCCCCACACTCTGCCCCCTCGGCCACGCCCCCCACACTCTGCCCCCTCGGCCACGCCCCCCCCCCACACACTGCCCCGCTCGGCCACGCCCCCCCACACTCTGCCCCACTCGGCCACGCCCCCCACGCTCGACCACGCTTCCCCCACGCTCGACCACGCCTCCCCACTCGACCACGCCCCCACGCTTGGCCACGCCCCCACACTATGCCCCCCCTCGGCCACGCCCCACACACTCTCCCCCCCTGGCCATGCCTCCCACACTCTGCCCTCGGCCACGCCCCCCACACTCTGCCCCATGGCCACACCCCCACACGCTCGTCAACGCCCCCACACCCTCGGCCACGCCTCCCTGCTCGGCCATGTCTGCCCCGCTCGGCCACGCCCCCCACACACATTGGGCACCTATACACCTCCCCACAGGATTACTCCACCTATCAGACACCTCTCCTCCAGGACTACTCCTCCTATTATACTCCCCTTCCCAAGGACTACTTCTCCTATTATCCTCCTCTCCCCCCAGGACTACTCCTCCTATTATCCTCCTCTCCCCCCAGGACTACTCCTCCTATTATACTCCTCTCCCCCCAGGACTACTCCTCCTTTTATACTCCTCTACCCCCAGGACTACTCCTCCTATTATCCTCCTCTCCCCCCAGGACTTCTCCTCCTATTTTACTCCTCTCCCCCCAGGACTACTCCTCCTATTATACTCCTCTACCCCCAGGACTACTCCTCCTATTATACTCCTCTCCCCCCAGGACTACTACTCCTAATATACTCCTCACCTCCAGGACTACTCCTCCTATTATACTCCTCTCCCCCCAGGTCTACTCCTCCTATTATCCTCCTCTCCCCCCAGGACTACTCCACCTATTATCCTCTTCTCCCCCCAGGACTCCTCCTCCTATTTTACTCCTCTCACCCCAGGACTACTTCTCCTATTATCCTCCTTTCTCCCCAGGGCTACTCCTCCTATTATCCTGCTCTCCCCACATGACTACTCCTCCTATTATCCTCCTCTCCCCCCAGGACTACTCCTCCTATTATTCTTCTCTCCCCCCAGGAATACTCCTCCTATTAGATTCCTCTCCCCCCAGGACTACTCCTTCTATTATATACTCCTCTCCCCCAGGACTACTCCTCCTATTATACTCCTTTCCCCCCAGGACTACTCCACCTATTATCCTCCTCTCCCCCCAGGACTACTCCTCCTATTATCCTCCTTTCTCCCTAGACTACTCCTCCTATTATCCTCCTCTCCCCCCAGGACTACTCCTCCTATTATTCTTCTATCCCCCCAGGACTACTCCTCCTATTAGACTCCTCACCCCCAGGACTACTCCTCGTATTAGACTCCTCTCCCCCCAGGACTACTCCACCTATTATCCTTCTCTCCCCCCAGGACTACTCCTCCTATTAGACTCCTCTCCCCCCAGGACTACTCCTCCTATTATACTCCTCTCCCCCCAGGACTACTTCTATTATACTCGTCTCACCCCAGGACTACTCCTCCTATTATCCTCCTTTCTCCCTAGGACTACTCCTCCTATTATCCTCCTCTCCCCCCAGGACTACTCCCCCTATTATTCTTCTCCCCCCAGGAATACTCCTCCTATTAGACTCCTCTCCCCCCAGGACTACTCCTCCTATTATCCTCCTCACCCCCAGGACTACTCCTCCTATTGTACTCCTCTCCCCCCAGGACTACTCCTTCTATTATCCTCCTCTCCCCCAGGACTACTCCTCCTATTATCCTCCTCTCCCCCCAGGACTACTCCTCCTATTATCCTCCTCTCCCCCAGGACT
Organism: Anomaloglossus baeobatrachus; assembly: GCF_048569485.1. Classification (NCBI taxonomy): domain Eukaryota; kingdom Metazoa; phylum Chordata; class Amphibia; order Anura; family Aromobatidae; genus Anomaloglossus; species Anomaloglossus baeobatrachus. The sequence goes on along the minus strand of NC_134357.1, from coordinate 197,203,698 downwards.
ACTCTACCTATTATCCTCCTCTCCCTCCAGGACTACTCCTCCTATTATTCTTCTCTCCCCCCAGGACTACTCCTCCTATGAGACTCCTCTCCTCCCAGGACTACTTCTCCTATTATCCTCCTCTCCCCCCAGGACTCCTCCTCCTATTAGACTCCTCACCCCCAGGACTACTCCTCCTATTATCCTCCTTTCTCCCCAGGACTACTCCTCCTAATATCCTGCTCTCCCCCCCAGGACTACTCCTCCTATTATTCTCCTCTCCCCCCAGGACTACTTCTATTATACTCCTCTCACCCCAGGACTACTCCTCCTATTATCCTCCTTTCTCCCCAGGACTACTCCTCCTATTATCCTCCTCTCCCCCCAGGACTCCTCCTCCTATTATTCTTCTCCCCCCAGGAATACTCCTCCTATTAGACTCCTCTTCCCCCAGGACTACTCCTCTTATTATACTCCTCTCCCCCCAGGACTACTCCTCCTATTATACTCCTCTCCCCCCAGGACTACTTCAATTATCCTCCTTTCTCCCCAGGACTACTCCTCCTATTATCCTGCTCTCCCCACAGGACTACTCTTCCTATTATCCTCCTCTCCCCCCAGGACTACTCCTCCTATTATTCTTCTCCCCCCTCAGGACTACTCCTCCTATTATCCTCCTTTCTCCCCAGGACTACTCCTCCTATTATCCTCCTCTCCCCCCAGGACTACTCCTCCTATTATTCTTCTCCCCCCAGGAATACTCCTCCTATTATCCTCCTCTCCTCCCAGGACTACTCCTCCTATTATCCTCCTCTCCCCCCCAGGACTACCCCTCCTATTATACTCCTCTCCTCCAGGACTACTCCTCCTATTATACTCCTCTCCCCCCAGGACTACTTCTGTCGCTGGCGGAGGAGGGGACGCTGCGCTCTCCCACTGTTGGGGTCCGGCCGCTGCTGCCGCTGCTCTGTGGTGGCTCGAGCAGTGGGCCGGATCCCGGGTACTCAAGCGGCGCTCCTCGCCCGTGAGTGAAAAGGGTGGGGATTGGATTGTGGGGATTGGATATTGTCCGTGACGCCACCCACGGTTGTGGTGATATTGGTGACATTACCGCTGCTCTGGACGGGGATCCCGGGAGCGGTGACAGGGAGCAGCCTGGATGTTAGTTCTCCCCTCCGTGGGTAGGAGGTTGGTTGTCCCGGGGCCCGGTGATGGGGTAGGGATGAATGGCAGGCGGGTTACGAGGCCTGGTGAGATCTAGGGTCGCGGGGGCAGCGCTGTGCCGCACGGCACGGTGGTACTCACTCAGCCAATGATGAGGACACAGTTCTTGGTAAAACACACGGCTGGATGGACGGGTCCCACAGACGGCTGTGGTGTTGTTTCTCCCGGCAGATTGATGGTGACTGCCTTTCCCTGCACCTATGTAGTGTAACGGTTCCAATGGGTTCCCACCGGTAACCCGCTCCCCAGCTTGAAGGTTGCTGAAGGAGCCCCTTTTGCCCGCAGGCTCTGGCCCTGGGAACTTTAGCCTTGGCGGTGACTGTGTTTCCCTCTCTCGGTTGGACGGTTGCCTTCTGTCAGGACTTGGCTGCTGGGAAACCCAGGAGGTTCCCTTCGCTAACGGATTTGGCAAATTCACGGCGACTCCTAGCCTTGCCGGGGTCCGTAAGCCCCTGCCGGATGGTGCTGGCTTCTCTTTGCGTACCGGTCCGGTACCGCCGGGCCACCACCCGTCCACGGTCCTTACGGTTAGCTCGAATAGGCCACTCCTGCAGACGGTCACCACCGTCTGCCAACCTTGCTGATCCGTCCGGGCCACACACCCGGACCAACTTCAGGCTGCTTAACTGCCACTTTCCTTCCTTCCACTTTCAACTCTCAAACTGATCTGCCTTACTTTTCCCGCCTCCAGGACTGTGAACTCCTCGGTGGGCCGGGCCAACTGCCTGGCCCACCCCCCTGGTGTGAACATCAGCCCCTGGAGGAAGGCAACAAGGGTTTTTGTCTGACTTTGGTGTGCCTGACCAGGAGTGTGGGGTGTGTAGGTGTTGTGCTTGTGACGTCCTGGCTTGTCCAGGGCGCCACACTTCAATTATACTCCTCTCACCCCAGGACTACTCATCCTAATATCCTCCTTTCTCCCCAGGACTACTCCTCCTATTATCCTGCTCTCCCCACAGGACTACTCCTGCTATTATCCTCCTCTCCCCCCAGGACTACTCCTCCTATTTTTCTTCTCCCCCCAGGACTACTCGTCCTATTAGACTCCTCACCCCCAGGACTACTACTCCTATTATCTTCCTCTCCCCCCAGGACTACTCCTCCTATTATACTCCTCTCCCCCCAGGACTACTCCTCCTATTATACTCCTCTCCCCCAGGAATACTCCTCCTATTACACTCCTCACCCCCAGGACCACTCCTCCTATTATCCTCCTCTCCCCCCAGGACTACTCCTTTTATACTCCTCACCTCCAGGACTACTCCTCCTATTATCCTCCTCTCCTCTCAGGACTATTCCTCCTATTATCCTCCTCTCCTCCCAGGACTACTCCTCCTATTATCCTGCTCTCCCCACATGACTACTCCTCCTATTATCCTCCTCTCCCCCCAGGACTACTCCTCCTATTATTCTTCTCTCCCCCCAGGAATACTCCTCCTATTAGATTCCTCTCCCCCCAGGACTACTCCTTCTATTATATACTCCTCTCCCCCCAGGACTACTCCTCCTATTATACTCCTTTCCCCCCAGGACTACTCCACCTATTATCCTCCTCTCCCCCCAGGACTACTCCTCCTATTATCCTCCTTTCTCCCTAGACTACTCCTCCTATTATCCTCCTCTCCCCCCAGGACTACTCCTCCTATTATTCTTCTATCCCCCCAGGACTACTCCTCCTATTAGACTCCTCACCCCCAGGACTACTCCTCGTATTAGACTCCTCTCCCCCCAGGACTACTCCACCTATTATCCTTCTCTCCCCCCAGGACTACTCCTCCTATTAGACTCCTCTCCCCCCAGGACTACTCCTCCTATTATACTCCTCTCCCCCCAGGACTACTTCTATTATACTCGTCTCACCCCAGGACTACTCCTCCTATTATCCTCCTTTCTCCCTAGGACTACTCCTCCTATTATCCTCCTCTCCCCCCAGGACTACTCCCCCTATTATTCTTCTCCCCCAGGAATACTCCTCCTATTAGACTCCTCTCCCCCCAGGACTACTCCTCCTATTATCCTCCTCACCCCCAGGACTACTCCTCCTATTATACTCCTCTCCCCCCAGGACTACTCCTTCTATTATCCTCCTCTCCCCCAGGACTACTCCTCCTATTATCCTCCTCTCCCCCCAGGACTACTCCTCCTATTATCCTCCTCTCCCCCAGGACTACTCTACCTATTATCCTCCTCTCCCTCCAGGACTACTCCTCCTATTATTCTTCTCTCCCCCCAGGACTACTCCTCCTATGAGACTCCTCTCCTCCCAGGACTACTTCTCCTATTATCCTCCTCTCCCCCCAGGACTACTCCTCCTATTAGACTCCTCACCCCCAGGACTACTCCTCCTATTATCCTCCTTTCTCCCCAGGACTACTCCTCCTAATATCCTGCTCTCCCCCCCAGGACTACTCCTCCTATTATTCTCCTCTCCCCCCAGGACTACTTCTATTATACTCCTCTCACCCCAGGACTACTCCTCCTATTATCCTCCTTTCTCCCCAGGACTACTCCTCCTATTATCCTCCTCTCCCCCCAGGACTCCTCCTCCTATTATTCTTCTCCCCCCAGGAATACTCCTCCTATTAGACTCCTCTTCCCCCAGGACTACTCCTCTTATTATACTCCTCTCCCCCCAGGACTACTCCTCCTATTATACTCCTCTCCCCCCAGGACTACTTCAATTATACTCCTCTCACCCCAGGACTACTCCTCCTATTATCCTCCTTTCTCCCCAGGACTACTCCTCCTATTATCCTGCTCTCCCCACAGGACTACTCTTCCTATTATCCTCCTCTCCCCCCAGGACTACTCCTCCTATTATTCTTCTCCCCCCTCAGGACTACTCCTCCTATTATCCTCCTTTCTCCCCAGGACTACTCCTCCTATTATCCTCCTCTCCCCCCAGGACTACTCCTCCTATTATTCTTCTCCCCCCAGGAATACTCCTCCTATTATCCTCCTCTCCTCCCAGGACTACTCCTCCTATTATCCTCCTCTCCCCCCCAGGACTACCCCTCCTATTATACTCCTCTCCTCCAGGACTACTCCTCCTATTATACTCCTCTCCCCCCAGGACTACTTCTGTCGCTGGCGGAGGAGGGGACGCTGCGCTCTCCCACTGTTGGGGTCCGGCCGCTGCTGCCGCTGCTCTGTGGTGGCTCGAGCAGTGGGCCGGATCCCGGGTACTCAAGCGGCGCTCCTCGCCCGTGAGTGAAAAGGGTGGGGATTGGATTGTGGGGATTGGATATTGTCCGTGACGCCACCCACGGTTGTGGTGATATTGGTGACATTACCGCTGCTCTGGACGGGGATCCCGGGAGCGGTGACAGGGAGCAGCCTGGATGTTAGTTCTCCCCTCCGTGGGTAGGAGGTTGGTTGTCCCGGGGCCCGGTGATGGGATAGGGATGAATGGCAGGCGGGTTACGAGGCCTGGTGAGATCTAGGGTCGCGGGGGCGTGTAGGTGTTGTGCTTGTGACGTCCTGGCTTGTCCAGGGCGCCACACTTCAATTATACTCCTCTCACCCCAGGACTACTCATCCTAATATCCTCCTTTCTCCCCAGGACTACTCCTCCTATTATCCTGCTCTCCCCACAGGACTACTCCTGCTATTATCCTCCTCTCCCCCCAGGACTACTCCTCCTATTACACTCCTCACCCCCAGGACCACTCCTCCTATTATCCTCCTCTCCCCCCAGGACTACTCCTTTTATACTCCTCACCTCCAGGACTACTCCTCCTATTATCCTCCTCTCCTCTCAGGACTACTCCTCCTATTATACTCCTCTCCCCCCAGGACTACTCCTCCTATTATACTCCTCTCCCCCAGGAATACTCCTCCTATTACACTCCTCACCCCCAGGACCACTCCTCCTATTATCCTCCTCTCCCCCCAGGACTACTCCTTTTATACTCCTCACCTCCAGGACTACTCCTCCTATTATCCTCCTCTCCTCTCAGGACTATTCCTCCTATTATCCTCCTCTCCTCCCAGGACTACTCCTCCTATTATCCTGCTCTCCCCTCAGGACTACTCCTCCTATTATACTCCTCTCTTCCAGGACTACTCCTCCTATTATACTCCTCTCCCCCCAGGACTCCTCCTCCTATTATCCTGCTTTCCCCCCAGGACTACTCCTCCTATTATCCACCTCACCTCCAGGACTACTCTTCCTATTATCCTCCTCTCTCCCCAGGACTACTCCTCCTATTATACTCCTCACCTCCAGGACTACTCCTCCTATTATCCTCCTCTCCCCCCAGGACTAATTCTCCTGTTATCCTCCTCTCTCCCCAGGACAACTCCTCCTATTATACTCCTCTTACCCCAGGACTACTCCTCCTATTATACTCCTCACCTCCAGAACTACTCCCCCTATTATACTCCTCTCCCACAGGACTACTCCTCCTATTATCCTCCTCTCCCCCAGGACTACTCCTCCAACACACACACACTGCACAAAACATACCTCCCCCCAAAACACACACACACCCACACAAACCGTGCAACACATACAGCACCACACACACACACAATGCTGCAGACACACAGCGCTCTACAAACAACGCATCACACAAACAACACCGCTCTCACACACCCCCACCCAGACAACACCAAGAACATTTACAGACAACATCTATATATATATAACAAAAATCATACAGTAACTACACAATACACAATAAATTCTAGAATACCCGATGCGTTAGAATCGGGCCACCTTCTAGTTTACTATAAGTATATTAGTATGCCTCGTTCTATATGGTCATATACTTACATTGTAAATACGACTTCTGGTTCATACATAAACCCCAGGGTAATCCGATTAATTGAATTTGTAGTCATGTGAGTGAGAAGAGAACCTGAGCAGCGTATAAAATCAGGGAAGACGGAGATAAGAATAGTGGTGTTTAAAAGTTTGTAAATGCTTCAGAATATTTTATATTTCTGCATAAATTTCATTTAAAACTACATGAGATTTTCACGCAACAATTAAAAGTAGATAAAGAAAACCATATCTAAGAAATGAGTCATACATAGTAAACTTTGTATTTTTTTACATTAGGAAAATAATGAAATATCTCTTGTCTATGAGTGGAAAAAGTATGTGAACCTTTATGATTAGCAGATTCATTAAAAGTAAAATTAAAGTCTGGTGTTCTGGTTTTCAATCATTCGGGTGACAATCAGTTGTGAGTGGGCAACCTTTTTATGTAAACAACAGGGATCAGTAAAAGGCCGATCTTCACAATACATGCTTGTGAAATTCTATCATGGTGTGAGCAAAGCAGATTTTTCTTTCAAAGAAAAGTACATAAGAAAAAGAGTTGTTGATGCTATTAAACTAGAAAAGGTCATACAACCATTTTTAAAGTGTTTGGACTCCACTCACCTACAGTTAGATTGTGCACAAATGGAGGAAATTCAGGGCCATTATTACCCTTCCCAGGAGTAATTGACCAACAAAAATCACTCCAAGGGCAATGTGTAAAATTATTCACAAGGTTACAAAGGAACCAAAGATACTTGTAAACAATTAATGGTATCTCTCACATTAAAGGGAACCTGTCAGCAGAAATTTTGCACTAAACCTAAAGGATTCCCCTTCTGCAGCTCCTGGGCTGCATTCTTGCAAGGTTCCTATTGTTATTGTGCCCCCTTTTAGACCAAAATAAATACTTTATAAAGTGGTACCTTTTCCTATGCAAATCTTGTTAATCGTACACGGGGGCAGGCTGTCTGGTGTCCGCTATCCTGCCTCCTGCTGCTTTACGCCGTCCCCCATCACTCAATTTCATACTTGAGGACGCTGCCCAGTGCGCCCGAGGTCTCGCGCATGCGCCGTGCCACTCTAGCGGGACTGCAAAGTGTGACTGCTGGTGACGTGTTGCGCAGGCGTGAGATTATGGGCAGCGCTGTGATTTTCATCAAGTACCCGCCCAAAATCTCGTGCCCGTGCTTTCCCCTCTGCCTCCACTGTTCTGCGCAAGCGCTGGCCAGAGGAATCCACGTCACCTCTTACCAAGATGGGAAAGAGGTGACGTGGGGTCATCTGGCCAGTGCTTGCGCAGAACGATGGAGGCACAGCCCATGTTGATTTTTTTTTTTAAATTAAAAAAAATGAAAAAAAAAAACCTCAAACGCAAAACCCTAACCCTAAGGTTAGGGGTAAAAAAAAATGCGTGGGCTCCCGCTGCATTTTCTATTGCTAAGGGTAACCCAAGCAGCTACTGGCTGCTAACAACCACTGCTTGGTTGTTACCTTCACTGGCAATGGAAAATCCAGGGAAGACCTTTTTTTTTTGCCTAAAAACTAAAAAAAAAATGACGTGGGCTTCGCCATATATTTTGTTTGCTAGCCAGGTACAGCAAGCTGGTACGGTCTGCCCCAACCCCCAGCTGCCTATTTGTACCCGGCTGGGAACAAAAAATATAGGAAAGCCCTTTTTTTTAAATTATATCATGAATTTCATGAAATAATTAAAAAAAAAATGACGTGGGCTTCGCCCATATTTTGTGTCCTGCCAGGTACAACTAGGCAGCTGGGGATTGGAATCCGCAGCGCAGGGTAGCCCAAGCTTTTTGCCCCCCCCCACCCCCCCACTCCCCCACTCCCCCACTGTGAATTGCAGTACCAGCCGCCCCAAAAAATGGCGCTTTCATCGAAGCGCCATCTTCTGGTGCTGTATCCAACTCTTCCAGTGGCACACTGGGTAATAAGGGGTTAATACCAGCTTTGTTTTACCAGCTGGTATAAAGCCCGAGATTCTTAATGTCAGGCCAAGTTTGACCATTAAGAATCTCCAATAAAGGGTTAAAAAAAGACACCAGACAGAGAAAAAATACTTTATTAGAAATAAATACACATACACATTAGGGACTCCATGTTTATTACTCACTCTCACCCCTCCACGATAGAGAGACTTCTGTACTGACCATGACGGAAGAGAGAGAGAGGGGAGAGAGAGGGGGGAAGAGAGAGGGGGGAAGAGAGAGAGAGGGGAGAGAGAGAGGGAAGAAAGAAGAGAGACAGAGAGGGAAGAGAGAAGAAGAGAGGGAAGAGAGAGAGAATAGAGAAGAAGAGAGAGGAGAGAAGAGAGAGAAGAGAAAAGAGAGGGAAGAGAAAGAAGAAGAGGGAGGAGAGAAAGGGAAGAGAGAGAGAGAGAGAGGGAAGAGAGAGCGAGGGAAGAGAGAGAGAAAGGGAAGAGAGGTGCTCTGTTACATGTTGTGCTGCATGTCACCACCTTGCTCCACTCTGTGACTTGTTGTGCAGATGACAGAGTGGAGTAACTTTGTCTCATGCAGCACAACAGGTGACATAGCAGAGCAAGTTGGTGACATGCTCTGCTCTGATACATGCAGTGCTGCATGTCACCAGCTTGTCAGTCTCTTGCTGCGTCCTGTAATGTTGGTGGGAGTATATGATCACACTGCCCGACACCGCCCGCTCTCCTGACTTCGGAGCAGAGCACGTGTCTGGATAGTGAGATCAGATACTTACGTGACAGGGGGGGTTTCAGCTGAAGAACCCCCCCCTGTACTCCACACTAGCGCCCCATGCCTCACCAATCTGTTGATGTCATTACACCACACCCCTCCTCATTACAGAGATACACATCACCTGATTTAGTTAATTGGTAGTTAGCGCTCAAGCCTATACAGCTTGGAGTAGGACAGCATGTATAACAAGTATCATGTGATCAAAATACTAATTTGCCTAATAAGTCTGCACACAGTATAGAAAATAAAAAAAAATGGGTGAACCACCCCTTTAATACTATGTTCATACATTGCATATGTGCTTTGTTTTTTTTCTGCAGCCAAAACCTGCTCTTGGCAGTAAAAAAAGCTTCTTCCAAAAAGCAGATTTTGCTGCTTTTTTGTTGCGTTATTGGTGTGTCATTTGTCTAAAGTACATGTTTAATACAGTTAGTTTTATTCACTACAAAAGCAGCAGTTGCATTTTTGCACTTTCTAGTTGCTTTTAATGGTGAAAAACGCTGCAAAAATGCAGAGAGAATAGACATACTGCTTCTTTAAAAAAAACAGTAGTTTTCCATTTCAGTCAGGGGGAAAAAAAGCAATAATCTGCATGATATTTCAGAAGTCTCATAGCCTTTGCTGGTACTGTGAAAAGCTTTTAATTTGCTTAAAACTCTTGAGAAAACGCTGCAAAAAGGCAACAAAAATGCATTGTGTGAACATAGCCTAACTAATGATAATGTTTATGGATCAACCATCAGGACACTGAAAAACAATAGCTTGCATGACAGGATTGGAAGGAGAAAGCCACTGCTCTTCAAAATGAAAATTGCTGCCCATCTGTAGTTTGCTAAATATCACCTGGACAAGCCAGAAGGCTGTTGGAATAATGTTTTTGTGATGGCTGATACCAAAATAGAGATTTATGGTTAAAATTAGAATTGTTAGATTGGAGAAAGAAAACCATGCAGAATAGCATAAAAACAGTGAAACACAGTGAGGGTAGTAACAGAGTACAGCCCTGTCTCTTTGCATCTGGGCCAGGACAACTGGCCGGCTTTAATAGAACAATGAATTCTCAAGTTCAAAATTCTACCAGAGAATTCTGATGAAAAATATCAGACCATCTGTCCACAAGCTAAGTTTGAAGCAAAACAAAGACACAAAGAGACAAGTTATATACAAAAAATGGTTAAGGCGGTGTTACACGCTACGATTTATCTGACGATATGTCGTCGGGGTCACGGATACCCTGACGCACTTCCGTCATCGTTAGCGATGTCGTTGCGTGTGACACCTACGTGCGACTCCGAATGATCGCAAATAGGTTGAAAATGTTTGATCATTGACATGTTGTTCAGTTTCAAAATATTGTTCGTCGTTTGGAACGCAGCAGACATATTGCTACTTTTGACACCCTGCCAACGAACAACATCCACACGACCGCCTTGATCAAACAATATATCGCTGAACGATGTTGCATTGTTTGTGAGATCTGTATGTGTGACCGCTACTAAACGACCTATGTGCGATCTCGGCAAATCGTAACTATGATCTGGGCGTGTCACATCGCTACTGAGATCGTCAGATAAATCGTAGCGTGTAACGGGGCCTTTACAGAAGAATAAAGCTAACATTTTGGAATATTAGAGTTAGTAGAACAATCAATTTGTTGATCACATTAAAATAATACTTTTAATAACAAACCTAATTCTCAGCTGGCAAAATGTCCTAGAGATGAGCAGGCCCAAACTGTAAAGTTCAGGGTTTGTACCGAACACGGACTTTACAAAGAATCAGTGTCCGACTTCAGACTTCAGGTGCTTTACGTATGCTAAGCACTCGATGAAGCATCAGGGTGCTCGAGTACTCTTAACCCCTTCACGACCGGCTGATTTTTCGCTTTCCGTTTTTTTTTTTCGCCATTCTTTTTCTGAGAGACGTAACTTTTTTATTTTTCAGTCAGTATGGTCATGTGAGGGCTCATTTTTTGCGGAACGAGCTGTACTTTTAAATGAAACCATCAGTTTTACTATATAGTGTACTGGAAAACAGCAAAAAAATTCCAAATGCAGAAAAATTGCAAAAAAAGTGCGATAGCACTTGTTTTTGAGATAGTTTATTCACTGTGTTCACTATATAGTAAAACTGATCTGTGGGTGTGATGCCTCAGGTCAGTGCGAGTTCGTAGACACCAAACATGTATAGGTTTACTTTTATATAAGGTGTTAAAAAAAAATCGGAAGTTTGTCCGAAAAAAGTGGCTCACATTTTACGCAATATTCCGTGACCCGTAGCGTTCGCATTTTTTGGGATCTATGGCTTATTTTTTGCGTCTCGAGCTGACGTTTTTAACGGTACCATTTTTGCACAGATGCTACGTTTTGATCGCCTCTTATTGCATTTTGCGCAAAAGTTGTGGTGACAAAAAAACGTCGTTTTGGCGTTTGGAATTTTTTTGCCTCTACGCCGTATACTGATCAGAATAATTGATTTTATATTTTGATAGCTCGGGCGTTTCTGAACGTGGCGATACAAAATGTGTGTGTATTTTTTATTTTTTATTTTTTTAACCCTTTAATTTTCAATGGGGCGAATGGGGGGTGATTTGAACTTTTAGGTTTTTTGTTTTTTTTTTGATTTTTTAAAACTTTTTTTGGAACTTTTTTTTTTATTTTACTAGTCCCCCTAGGGGGCTATTGCGATCAGCAATCCGATCGCTCCGCACTATCTGCTGATCACAGCTATACAGCTGTAAACGGCAGATACGTTCACTTTCTTTTTCACTGTGCCGCGGGCACAGCGAAAGTGAAAGCAATTCATGTGTAGTACAGGAGTCATCACATGACCCTGTGCTACCATGACAACTATCGGAAGTCACGTGATCGCGTCACGTGACTTCCGGTATCGGGCGGTAAGTAAAAGTTTACCGCGATCGCGCTTATAATGGCGCTGTCACATATTGACAGCGCCATTTAAGGGATTAAACGGCACGAGCAGATAATGATTCTGCTCGTGCCTAGCAGGCACACATCTCAGCTGTGAAAATCAGCTGAGATGTGCGCCGATCGCAGCATGCTGCCGGCGGCAGACCGCGGGCAGTAACGTTATGACCGCTAGGACGTAATTTTACAGCCCGTGATCATTAAGGGGTTAATATTCGGCCTAGTGGGAGCCGCTTGCAGTGTCTAAATAGCTCTCACTGGGAATAAAAACAGGAAAAAACGGGTTTCATGCCGCGCTAAAAACCACAGATGCCGGTATATTAAAAATTTCTTTTTTATTTCACAGCTCTACGCTTTTTAGAGAGATGTCCGTCTCCTTCTTTAGGAAAAAATAAATCATACTGGCACAGAAGGACTGGTCCTATATAAAGGCGTCCATACTGCCACGTATACATCCATGACCTCATCAGCCCATATGGTTCAGATTGGTGACTCATAGCCACGTGGAGAGAAACAACGTCATAAGGAAAAAAACTTCACAAACTTCACAACACTAAATACAAAAAAGAATCAAACATAGAAATGAAAAGACAATAAATAAATAATAAAACAACTTCTAAAAAAAAAAAATTATGTGTATTTTACTTGCAAACATTTATAGGTTTTTTGTGAACAGGGAAAAAAAAAGGGAAGGAGGAGGTGACGAAAAAACAAAGGAGGAGGGTTCAGATGCGAACCCAGGAGGTTTGCGCTGAAGTGAAAGAGACCTGCATCTATCCATTACTCTATCCAGCATATTTGCAGCAGTGAAATAACTCAAGGGGACCCTGAGAATACACAAATGGTATTTTATCCTCTAGAATTACATCTCCAAAAGGAGATCCATTAAAAAATGAAGGGAAAAAAAAAAAAAATATATATATATATATATATATTTTTTTTTTTCCCTTCATTTTTTAATATATATATATATATATAGTGAAGAAAAGGAAAATAGAAATGCTTGATATCAGTGTGATTTTAACAATAAAAACTTCAAAAGGCAACTTTTATTAAAAAAACGACATAGTGAAATGTAACGCTGCCTGTAAGCGGCAGTAGGAAGTTCCAATTTATGTGTATCAGAACAAGGAGAAGAGAGTTCCTAGAAAGCAACTCAGTGGCTCCGTAGCACCATTTAGATGCCTTCTAGGAACCCCCTTTTTTTCTTGTACTAGCGCACAGAAATTGGATCCCTACACTGCCGCTGACGGGCAGGGATACATTTCACTGCATTTCATGTAGGTTTTTTTGCACTAAAAACTGTCTTTGTAGTAGTTTTTTATCACACTGGTATTAAGTATTTTTGTAACAAAAAACACCTTTTTTCTGTCCCCTATATTTATTTTTCTCTGCCCCCCCCCCTTATTTACTTGTAATCCTTTTTCCCTGTAACATGCACAGTTTCACTGTCTCTCCAAATACACCGCGCGCATGTGCACTCCCCTGAGTTCCCACGGTCTGAACTCTCATTAGCTCTATTGTTTAGAACCCGCACCATCCCTTCACGCATACGCTTTCACCCTCCTTGATCTCCGCTTTGAATTATCACTGAGTTGCTTTCTAGGAACTCTCTTCTCCTTGTTCTGATACACAGAAATTGGAACTTCCCACTGCCGCTTCCAGGCAGCGTTACATTTCACTATGTCGTTTTTTAATAAAAGTTGCCTTTTGAAGTTTTTATTGTTAAAATCACACTGATATCAAGCATCTCTAATTTCCTTTTCTTCACTATAATATATATATGTATATATATATATATATATATATATATATATATACAGTTTGGTCCAGAAATATTTGGACAATGACACAATTTTCGCGAGTTGGGCTCTGCATGCCACCACATTGGATTTGAAATGAAACCTCTACAACAGAATTCAAGTGCAGATTGTAACGTTTAATTTGAAGGTTTGAACAAAAATATCTGATAGAAATTGTAGGAATTGTACACATTTCTTTACAAACACTCCACATTTTAGGAGGTCAAAAGTAATTGGACAAATAAACCAAACCCAAACAAAATATTTTTATTTTCAATATTTTGTTGTGAATCCTTTGGAGGCAATCACTGCCTTAAGTCTGAAACCCATGGACATCACCAAACGCTGGGTTTCCTCCTTAATGCTTTGCCAGGCCTTTACAGCCGCAGCCTTCAGGTCTTGCTTGTTTGTGGGTCTTTCCGTCTTAAGTCTGGATTTGAGCAAGTGAAATGAATGCTCAATTGGGTTAAGATCTGGTGATTGACTTGGCCATTGCAGAATGTTCCACTTTTTTGCACTCATGAACTCCTGGGTAGCTTTGGCTGTATGCTTGGGGTCATTGTCCATCTGTACTATGAAGCGCCGTCCGATCAACTTTGCGGCATTTGGCTGAATCTGGGCTGAAAGTATATCCCGGTACACTTCAGAATTCATCCGGCTACTCTTGTCTGCTGTTATGTCATCAATAAACACAAGTGACCCAGTGCCATTGAAAGCCATGCATGCCCATGCCATCACGTTGCCTCCACCATGTTTTACAGAGGATGTGGTGTGCCTTGGATCATGTGCCGTTTCCTTTCTTCTCCAAATTTTTTTCTTCCCATCATTCTGGTACAGGTTGATCTTTGTCTCATCTGTCCATAGAATACTTTTCCAGAACTGAGCTGGCTTCATGAGGTGTTTTTCAGCAAATTTAACTCTGGCCTGTCTATTTTTGAAATTGATGAATGGTTTGCAACTAGATGTGAACCCTTTGTATTTACTTTCATGGAGTCTTCTCTTTACTGTTGACTTAGAGACAGATACACCTACTTCACTGAGAGTGTTCTGGACTTCAGTTGATGTTGTGAACGGGTTCTTCATCACCAAAGAAAGTATGCGGGGATCATCCACCACTGTTGTCATCCGTGGACGCCCAGGCCTTTTTGAGTTCCCAAGCTCACCAGTCAATTCCTTTTTTCTCAGAATGTACCCGACTGTTGATTTTACTACTCCAAGCATGTCTGCTATCTCTCTGATGGATTTTTTCTTTTTTTTCAGCCTCAGGATGTTCTGCTTCACCTCAATTGAGAGTTCCTTAGACCGCATGTTGTCTGGTCACAGCAACAGCTTCCAAATGCAAAACCACACACCTGTAATCAACCCCAGACCTTTTAACTACTTCATTGATTACAGGTTAACGAGGGAGACGCCTTCAGAGTTAATTGCAGCCCTTAGAGTCCCTTGTCCAATTACTTTTGGTCCCTTGAAAAAGAGGAGTCTATGCATTACAGAGCTATGATTCCTAAACCCTTCCTCCGATTTGGATGTGAAAACTCTCATATTGCAGCTGGGAGTGTGCACTTTCAGCCCATATTATATATATAATTGTATTTCTGAACATGTTTTTGTAAACAGCTAAAATAACAAAACTTGTGTCACTGTCCAAATATTTCTGGCCCTGACTGTATATGCTGCAAATATCCTGGATAGAGTAATAGATAGATGCAGGTCTCTTTCACTTCAGCGCAAACCTCCTGGGTTCGCATCTGAACCCTCTGCCTTTGTTTTTTCGTCACCTCCTCCCCCCCCTTTTTTTTCCCTGTTCACAAAAAAGCCTATACATTTTTGCAAGTAAAATACACACAATTTATTTTATTTTTTACGAGTTGTTTTATTATTTATTTATTGTCTTTTCATTTCTATGTTTGATTCCTTTTTGTATTTAGTGTTGTGAAGTTTTTTTTTCCTTATGACGTTGTTTCCCTCCACGTGGCTATAACTCACCACTCTGAACCATATGGGCTGATGAGGTCATGGATGTATACGTGGCAGTATGGACGCCTTTATATAGGACCAGTCCTTCTGTGTCATTATGATTTCTTTTTTCCTGAAGAAGGAGACGGACATGTCTCTGAAACGCGTAGAACTGTGAAATAAAAGAGACATTTTTAATATACCAGCATCTGTGGTTTTTAGCACGGCATGAAACCCATTTTTTCCTGTTTTCTACAATATACCACATACTTCAACAGGGCCGCTGCTGAACCACCCGGGCACTCACAAACATTCATAAGGGGTTGTGAGTGGCACAACCTCATCAGGTGAGTGTACTACCCTTTCTTTCTTTCCACCCTCATACGGAGTAAGACCCTATTTCTCTCCCATTTACAGCAGTGGGGATAAAAACAACATTTTTGGCAATAGTGTATACAAAAAAATGAAAACAAACAAAAAACCCCTGAATTGCTCTGTTTATGGCTGGCTGTATGTGGGTGGATAGCTGAACTGTCCAATTAGTGACTTCCAATGTGGTTTGGGCTCCGAGATAAAGTTCAGGTCAAGTCTCGGTCCTGAGCTGAACTTTATCTAAAGTCCGGCTGAGCTTGGCGAACCTGAACTTCAACTGGTCTGCTTATCTCTAATCCTAGAGACCTACCCACTTTTCACCACTTCATTGCACTGCACAGTAGTTGAGGTATGGTGACCTTCAATCTATCTTAAATTTTGGAAGAATTCTACCACATTAGCTGACTGCATATTGACCCAATCCCTTGAAGCCCTGGAGCTTTCCGTTTCTCTATCATTTTACATCCTAGGCCACCCTTCTTGAAGTACTGCATGTTCTATAATACAATGATCTGGCTGGCAGTGGTGAGGAGTCTTATAGCTGCAATGCTCCTCTTGGAAATATTTAAATTGCCTCTTCAGGGAGGAGTCAAAAGTTGACTAAAAGTCAAAAGTGACTCTCCAACGAGCCTTTTCATATGGCCTAGGAATAATAATAATAATAATAATAATAATAATGATGATGATGATGATGATGATGATGATGATGAAAAGGCTTGTTGGAGAGTCACTTTTGACTTTTAGTATTGCTACTTCCAATAGGTGGCGCTAGAGTTTGTCTCCTTCCTCCCTGAAAAGACAATTTGAATATTTCCCAGAGGAGCATTGCAGCCATAAGACTCCTCACCACTGACAGCCAGATTGGTTTGTCAGTCTGCGCAAGGAGAAATGTTTTCCCCTGAGACCACTCCTTTTAGTGTCCTAGAGTGAAAGAGGTAGCTGTGTTTAGCACTCGCAATGTCTGTCAGTCCTGTAGACATGAACTGGTCATTTGTGACCATGCTTCTCCATTCAATACTAATCACGTTAAGGAGGAACAGAAAATTGGCACTCTGTTTGAGTGATCAGTGGAGCTCCAACCAGACATTAGCAAGTGATAAATGTCTCCTGTGGGAAAAGCCTTTAAGTTCCATCTATATTCCTACATAAAGTTGTGATTCAAAACCAGTAAGTTAACTTGTATATCCAGAGCAGAATGGGAGTAATTCTGTCTCACCATCTCAGCATTTTGTGACTTTTTTCTATATTACAGCTATTTTTTCATCTGTTTGGCTATTCCTCTAAGACTGAGTACATTGACAAATATAGCTGATTCAAGGAATTTACAGAACATTTCCAATGTCAACAGCCATTTAAATTATTCTAACTTTATACTGAATCTCCCAAATGCAATTAACAGCTAATAATACTTGTCACTTTTACTTGAAATCATTAATGGGAGGTCGTGGAAGATGTTGTAACACCCAAATTAAATTGTTTCAGTCTCCGGTTGTGGCCTGACATTAAATCACTGGACTCTTATCTCTGGCTACCAGGGGCTTTTGTGTTTTTACTGCAGTTCATTTTTCTTCCTAATATAATGGATATCACCAAAAATGAATTTAATCTCTCGTAGATTAGTTTCTCAGAATAATCTCTCATTTTAGACAATATTTATAATAGAGCAACATCCCCAACATTTTTGGTATATTTATTTTATGATCTGCATGGGATATTTCTTTTCCTTTAGCTGATTTGCCTTGTGAAAATACTTTAAGTTTTTCCTGTTAGAGCAGATTACCTCACAAACTAACCAGCAAGCCTGTCTATACAATGGCTGCTGGTGGAGGTGCATGTAATCAGGCCGAAACATTAGCCTCCCCCATTAGGCTCCACTGGGAGGTGTTCTACAATTAGAGAAGACTGAGGACTGGTCTGGTCACATGACCCTCCACCAGTAGCCATTATCTGGACAGAAGTGCTGGCGATTATGTGACAAAAGAAAGAGGTCAACCTCTGTAATCAAACACAGAAACCTTTTATACACTGAAGATCTGTATAAATCTGTGAAATCTGTATTGTGATGTTCCCTCTGTCTACTAACCTACCGATGCCCAATGTTGCATTTGCAAGGACACGTTTGCTGTCCTGGGGTTATTTTTGATCCAGAACTTTCCTTTATTCCCTTTATCCAAATACTTATTCACTTATAGCCACCTGAACCTTAAAAACATCTCCATAATTCAACCTTATCTCTCCTTTGAAACTGAAAAAACTCTTACTATCGCTCTTATTCATTCTCATCTGAATTATTGCAACTAATCGGTCTCATGCTTGCTAAACTCTTCGCTCTCCAATCGATCCTAAATGCAGCAGCAAGAGTTGTATTTCTCTTAAGCTATCAATACCTCCTTTCTGTACCAGTGTACCAGTCATTGCACTGGTTACTCATCCACTACAGAGTACAATAGAAACTTATCACTCTCATAAAGCTCTCCACAGTTCTACACTACCATATATCTCTTCACTCATCTCTGTCTATCATTCTACCCGTTCCCTCCATTCTGCAATTGATCTAAGACTAACAACCTCCATAATTCGAACCTCGCAATTCTGTCTCAAAGACTTCTCTCATGCTGCACCAGTTCTCTGCAATGCGCTACCCCAGAAAATCCAATTATTACCTAGCCCACACATTTTTTTGCATACTCTAAAAATTCTTTAGAAAGGTGTTTTTTAAATGAATAAATTGGTGAACGAGAAAGAGTAGAGGAGTCTATATACAAATAAATATTTTTTCCTGTGTGTGTGTATGTGTGTATTTTTAATGCTACAATTATTGGGTTAGTAATGGGAGTGTCCGATAGACCCCCTATCCATTACTAACCCCTTGACTGGATGCTCGTCAATTTTCAGCTGACATCAACCTCAAAAGTATTACCCCAATTACCACCACACCAGGGCATTTGGGAAGAGCAGGGCAAAGTGCTAGAATTGGCTCATCTAATGTATGTGCCACTTTTGGGGCAGCTGCGGACTACAATCTCTAAATAGCCATGAATCTTTTAAGTCTGATAATACCAGCCCCCAACTATCTTCTTTTTTTTGGTTGGTTGTCAAAAATAAGGGGGAACCCACGCCGCTTTTAAAATTATTTATTTAAATAATTTTAAAAAACGGTGTGGGGTCCCCTCTATTTTTGATAACCAGCCGAGTTAAAGCTGACAGCTTTGGGTTGCAGTCTACAGCTGTCTGCTTTACCTGCTTTAATTATCAAAAATAGGCAGGAGCCCACATCATTTTTTTTTCTTTTTTTTGTTTATAGCAGAGTACAGGCATCTTCCACATGCAATAAAGCTTGTTGATTGCCTGCTCTGCAACCTTTCAACAAACTTTATTAACATAAGAACAGCACCCAAACTCTGAGCTCGGACATGGACATTTTTTAAAAGTCCATGATCGAGATAGAGCCCCAGACACCCAGTGTCCAGTACAAACTTTACCGTTCGGGTTAACGCATCCATAGTTATGAACTTAAGCCGGGGTCACACTAAACGACAGCGACAACGACGTCGCTGTTACGTCACCATTTTCTGTGACGTAGCAGCGACCTTGTAAGTCGCTGTTATGATCGCTGCTTAGCTGTCAAACGCAGCAGCCGAAGCAGCGATCATAACGACACACGTCGCTGTGCTGCAACATGTGCAGAGAGCAGGGAGCCGCGCACACTGAGCGCTGGCTCCCTGCTCTCCTAGCTACAGTACACATCGGGTTAATTACACGATGTGTACTGCAGCTACATCTGCAGAGAGCAGGGAACCGCGCACACTGCTTAGCGCTGGCTCCTTGCTCTCCTAGCTACAGTACACATCGGGTTAATTACATGATGTGTACTGCAGCTACATGTGCAGAGAGCAGGAGCTGGCACTGGCAGCGTGAGAGCGACGGACGCTGGTAACGAAGGTAAATATCGGGTAACCACCTTGGTTACCCGATGTTTACCTTGGTTACAGCTTACCGCAGCTGCCAGACGCCGGCTCCTGCTCCCTGCTCGCTTCATTTCGTCGCTCTCTCGCTGTCACACACAGCGATCTGTGCGTCACAGCGGGAGAGCGACGACCAAAAAATGAAGCTGGACATTCAGCAACGAGCGGCGACCTCACAGCAGGGGCCAGCTCGTTGCTGGATGTCACACACAGCGACAGCGACGGGACGTCGCTGCAACGTCACAGAAAATGGTGACATAGCAGCGACGTCGTTGTCGTTGTCGCTGTGTGTGACACCACCTTTAGTTTGTACAAAACATTGGTTTGTAGGGCTGGAGCTTTTGATCTTTGGCCTCATCTCTCTGATGTTATGAAGCATATCGGTGAGTGGGAGGTTATTATTTAATATAAAGCTGCATTATCCAAGGTGCTGCACATGTGAGTAGGGCTTACATACATATAATAGAAACAAGTACAATAAACATAAAGTTATAGTGACAGTCTGCTACTTAGAGATAGAAGACTCTGCCCACACAGACTTACAATTTACCAGGTACTGTGGAAGGAGGCAATACATCAGAGAAATGGAAGCTGTTCATCTAGATTGTGAGCCCCAATGGGGACAGTGTTGCCACTGTATGTAAAGCGCTGTGGAATTAATAGCACTATATAAATGAATAAAATTATTATTATTGTTATTATTATTATATGGCAGTGAAATAGCTATTGAAGGTTGTAGGCTTTCCTGAAAAGATGGGTTTTTACATATCAAGTGGAAGATAACCTGATATTTTGAGGTAACGATTACCAGAGTTTGAGGGTGCACAGGAAAAATCTTAAAAATGATAATGTAGAGAGAAGAAAGGAGGAGAGGCTCTTGTAAGAATTAGGGATTCTATTAATATAGGTATCGGGAGACTAGGTCAGAGAAGTGTAGAACGGATAGATTATGAGGGCTTTGTATGTCATTAATAACACTTTATACTTAATTATTTGGGTAATGGGAAGGCAGGTGAGGTGTTTAACTTAACAGAGTTGAAATGGATTTGGAGCGCAAGAGAATTAGATGATAAGCCACAGAGAAGGGCTTTGTACTAGCGTCGGCAGCGAATGATCCATTACTTAAAGTTGAGAAAAAATTGGATTTGAGAAATATTTTGCAGTTGAATGTGAACATGTAAATGACAGGGAAGAGTTAAAGGTTACATTGAGGCAAAAAACTTGTGATTTAGGGGAGAGTGTGAAGCAATTAACAGTGATTTTTATGTGAGTAGAGAATTCAGTGAGATGTGGAAAAAGGATAAGTTCAGTTTCGACCATACTGAGCTTTAGAAAACAGGAGGAGAAGCAGGAGAGTATAGTTATGATACACTGGACAGAATAAAAACGATGTTTTGGCCAGAAGGGTAGATTTACAGTGGCATGCAAACGTTTGGGCACCCTTGTCGAAAGTACTGTTATTGTGAACAGTTAGGCAAGTTGAAGATGAAATTATCTCTAAAAGGCATAAAGTGAAAGATGACACATTTCCTTTGTATTTTAGGCACATAAAAAAATATTTTCATTTTACATTTTAAGATTAACAAAAAAGGAAAATGGACTTATGCAAAAGTTTGGACACCCTACATGATTAGTACATAGTTGCACCCCCTTTGGCAAATATTACATCTTTTAAAGCTTTTTGTATCCAGCCAAGAGTCTTTCAATTCTTGTTTGAGGGATTTTCATCCATTCTTGATCAGAAAAGTCTTCCAGTTCTGTGAGATTCCTGGGTTGTTTTGCATGCACTGCTCTTTTGAGGTCTAGCCACAGATTTAAATGATGTTCAGATAAGGGGACTGTGAGAGCTATTGGAAAACCTTCAGCTTGCGCCTTTTGAGGTTGTCTACTGTGGATTTTGAGTTGTGTTTAGGATCATTATCCATATGTAGAAGCCATCCTCTTTTAAACTTCAGCTTTTTTACATATGTGCTATGTTTGCATCACAAATTTTTAAAAATTTCATTGAATCTATTCTTCCCTTTAACTTAATTTGCATTACATGGCCTTTCCTAATGATGTTAGTGAACAAGCCATAACCCTAACAGAAACCATATTCAAAGTTATTTGAACACACAAGTCTTTTGCATCAGCCCATTTTCTGTTTTGTAATTTTGAAAATATAAAAGATGAAAATATTTTGGGGGGCTAAAATGCAATAGAAATGTGCCATCTTAATCGCTATGCCTTTTACAAATCATTTCATCTTTAACTTGTTTAACTGTTTGCAATAACAGTAGTTTTGACCAGGGGTGACCAAACTTTTGCATGCCACTGTAAATGTCATAAGCCTGGAAATGTTACTGGAAACTGTGGGACATAAGAGAACCTGTCAGCACAATTTTGTATTGTAATGTAATGCCCTGGCTGTAATGGTGCTGTAATACTGATTAAAGTGATACATTTAGTGAAGAAATCCGAATTGTGGTTATACTTTAATCACCATTTGAAGTTGTCTGCTAATCAGATTTTGATGCACAGGGGCCGGACTGTACACTGGGTCCTCTCCTCCCTGTCTGTGATTCCCCGGCCATGCTGCCTGACTCCGGTCTGTGAATGACCTGCCTCCTCTATAAAACATCTCAGCAGTGACCTGTTAGTTACAGACCAGAGGCAGGAAGATGGCCCGGGAATCACAGATAAGGAGAAGAAGCCCCTGTGTACAGTCTGGCCCCTGTGCAAAAAAATCCAATTCTGAAAAACTGCAAATGAAGATTAAAAAAGAAACACAAAGTGGATTTCTTCAACAAAGGTATCATTGTAATCAGTATTACATCATCATTACAGCCTTGACTTTCCTTTCCTTACCAAATCCTGCTGATAGATTCTCTTTAATGAGTTGTCCCAAGCTGAAGGTAGAGAAAGTGAACAGTAGATGTTTCAGGCTTAAAGGAACCTGCCAGATTTGATAATGCTATTAACCTGCAGATATGGAGTTAATCATTATAGAGCAAGCTGTCAATCAAAGTGCAAAGGGCATGATAACATCCACCACTGTCAATGCTGTGAGTGGTGACTGTAGCTGTGCTGGTACGCCTGTATAACTGAAAGCCAGCTTCTTCAGGGAGGAAAAAAGTTCATGTTCTCCCGAGTGCCGAACTTTCAGTACAGCAAACAGGTACGATCATGACACTATAGATTTACAGATTAAACTCGTATCTGCAGTTTAATAGCATTAACGGACCTGACAGGTTCCCTTAAATGCCATGATGGATATATCCATCTTGGAGCATATCAGAGATATTGGAACATACTCAGAAGCATAACCTGCTTAACAGAGGGCAGATGCCAGATACAGTCATATGAAAAAGTTTGGGCACCCCTATTAATGTTAACCTTTTTTCTTTAAAACAATTTGCGTTTTTGCAACAGCTATTTCAGTTTCATATATCTAATAACTGATGGACTCAGTAATATTTCTGGAAATTAAAATGAGGTTTATTGTACTAACAGAAAATGTGCAATCCGCATTTAAACAAAATTTGACCGGTGCAAAAGTATGGGCACCCTTATCAATTTCTTGATTTGAACACTCCTAACTACTTTTTACTGACTTACTAAAGCACTAAATTGGTTTTGTAACCTCATTGAGCTTTGAACTTCATAGGCAGATGTATCCAATCATGAGAAAATGTATTTAAGGTGGCCACTTGCAAGTTGTTCTCCTGTTTGAATCTCCTATGAAGAGTGGCATCATGGGCTCCTCAAAACAACTCTCAAATGATCTGAAAACAAAGATTATTCAACATAGTTGTTCGTTCAGGGGAAGGAAACAAAAAGTTGTCTCAGAGATTTAAACTGTCAGTTTCCACTGTGAGGAACATAGTAAGGAAATGGAAGAACACAGGTAAAGTTCTTGTTAAGCCCAGAAGTCCTTGTAAAGCTGTAGGGGATAAAAGCGCAATAGGGTCTTACCCGGTATGAGGGTAGAGAGACAGAAAGAGACACACTCACCTGGTAGGGTTGTGCCAGCCACAACACCCTATGGTCGCATGTGAGTGATTATAGTGGTTTATCAGCGGCCCCGGGGAGCAGTTAATAAATAAATCAAATGGAATGAAACCGGTTTAAATACCGCGCTAGAAACCACAGATGCTGTAGATAAAAAGATTTTCTTTATTTCATAATTCTACGCGTTTCAAAGGCATCTCCGCCTCCTTCTTCAGGAACAAAAATCATAATACAAATATGGCCAACAGAACCTATATATAGGGAAACAGGTAGCCATTGATACATGGCTACCTGTTTCCCTATATATAGGTTCTGTTGGCCATATTTGTATTATGATTTTTGTTCCTGAAGAAGGAGGCGGAGATGCCTTTGAAATGCGCAGAATTATGAAATAAAGAAAATCTTTTTATCTACAGCATCTGTGGTTTCTAGCGTGGCATTTAAACCGGTTTCATTCCATTTGATTTATTTATTAAGCCCAGAAGTGGCAGGCCAAGAAAAATATCAGAAAGGCAGAGAAGAAGAATGGTGAGAACAGTCAAGGACAATCCACAGACCACCTCCAAAGACCTGCAGCATCATCTTCCTGCAGATGGTGTCAATGTGCATCGGTCAACAATACAGCGCACGTTGCACAAGGAGAAGCTGTATGGGAGAGTGATGCGAAAGAAGCCGTTTCTGCAAGCACGCCACAAATAGTCACCTGAGGTATGCAAAAGCACATTTGGACAAGCCAGTTACATTTTGGAAGAAGGTCCTGTGCACTAATGAAACAAGGATTGAGTTGTTTGGTCATACAAAAAGGCGTTATGCATGGAGGCAAAAAAACACGGCATTCCAAGAAAAGCACTTGCTACCCACAGTAAAATCTGGTGGAGGTTCCATCATGCTTTGGGGCTGTGTGGCCAATTCCGGCACCGGAAATCTTGTTAAAGTTGAGGGTTGCATGGATTCAACTCAGTATCAGCAGATTCTTGACAATAATGTGCAAGAATCAGTGACGAAGTTGAAGTTACGCAGGGGATGGATATTTCAGCAAGACAATGATCCAAAACACCGCTCCAAATTTACTCAGGCATTCATGCAGATGAACAATTACAATGTTCTGGAATGGCCATCCCAGTCCCCAGACCTGAATATCATTGAAAATCTGTGGGATGATTTGAAGCGTGCAGTCCATGCTCGGCGACCATCAAACTTAACTGAACTGGAATTGTTTTGTAAACAGGAATGGTCAAATATACCTTCATCCAGGATCCAAGAACTCATTAAAAGCTACAGGAAGCGACTAGAGGCTGTTATTTTTGCAAAAGGAGGATCTACAAAATATTAATGTCACTTTTATGTTTGAGGTGCCCATACTTTTGCACTGGTCAAATTTTGTTTAAATGCGGATTGCACATTTTCTGTTAGTACAATAAACCTAATTTCAATCCAGAAATATTACTCAGTCCATCAGTTATTAGATATATGAAACTGAAATAGCGGTTGCAAAAACCCAAATTGTTATAAAGAAAAAAGGTTAACATTAATAGGGGTGCCCAAACTTTTTCATATGACTGTATATTATATAGCTGACATACATCTCTAACAACAGCAATTGGCTTCCCTGCGATGTGATAGCAGGGAACAGTAAAGCGGGCTTTACACGCTACGACATCGCTAATGCGGAGTCGTTGGGGTCACGGAATTCGTGACGCACATCCGGCCGCATTAGCGATGCCGTTGCGTGTGACATCGATTAGCGATTTTGCATCGTTGCAAAACAGTGAAAAATCGCTAATCGGCGACACGGGGGTCCATTCCCAATTATCGTTACTTCAGCAGTAACGAGGTTGTTCCTCGTTCCTGCGGCAGCACACATCGCTGCGTGTGACGCCGCAGGAGCGAGGAAGCTCTCCCTACCTGCCTCCCGGCCGCTATGTGGAAGGAAGGAGGTGGGCGGGATGTTACGTCCCGCCCATCTCCGCCCCTCCGCTGCGATTGGGCGGCGGTTCAGTGACGTTTCAGTGACGTCGCTGTGACGCCGCATGGACCGCCCCCTTAGAAAGGAGGCGGTTCGCCCGTCACAGCGACGTCGCCGGACAGGTAAGTATGTGTGACGGCTCTGGGCGATGTTGTGCGGCACGGGCAGCGATATGCCCGTGTCGCGCAACAGATGGGGGCGGGTACCCACACTAGCGATATCGGGACCGATATCGCAGTGTGTAAAGTAGCCTTTAGGTTGCTATGATAGACGCAGGCCGGCTGAATGCTCCCGCACTTGTCATATAATCTCCATAATGTCCAACCAGTGTCTGGGTGTCATAGAGAACAGTAATTTTTACTATATAATCCAATGTTATGGTATTTTTTTTTTACACACACACACATATATATATATATATATATATATATATATATATATATAAATATGTATATATATTTATATATATATATAAACACATATACATATACATATATATATGATCAAACGAACGCAGGTTCAAGTCTCCTAAGGGGACTAACAAATAAAATAACAAATAAAAAAGAAAGTTTTGAAAAAAGACATAAAAATTTGAATTACCCCTCTGTCCTCCATTAACTATAAATATATGGAAAAATTAAATACAAATATATTTGGAATCAACATGTTCAGAAAAGACCAATCTATAAATGCCAGAAGAATTGCTGGTTTTTGGTTGCTGCAACTCCACAAAAAATGCAATAGAAGGCGATGAAAGCATCATAAAACAATAAACAATAAATCGATAAACAATAAAACAACATGTCCCCAAGCAAACATAAGCCCCCACACAGCGACATCAACTGAAAATAAGATGTTACCGGTCGTAGAAACTGGTAAATTTCTTTTTTTTTTCTTTAAAAATTTTTCATCAGTTAAAAAAAAAAAATGCAAGTTCAGTATCTTCATAATCTTACTAAACTGGACAATGATATTTCCAGGTCATTTTTACTGCAGAATGAAAACCGATAAAACAAAACAAAAAACAATTGTGGAGTTACTTGCATTTTATCTTTTGAAGATTTTAGGGTGTATGAAAAGAGAGATTACATCCCGTGATCCCAGCGTATTGTTGCCTCTCTGTAAATCACTTCAGTGGCGTAGCTAGTGGTTCTGCTCAGGGGGGGCAAAACATCTGAATGGGCCCCTAACCTGGTAACAACTATAGTATCACACCTTAATAATGGGTATAGAGGAACCTCAGCAGATGACCGCGCTGTTACTGAAAATAGATCCACACAAAGGCCAACACAGATATTACCGCCATATGGTGACCATATATTGGTAGATATCAGTCCTGCAGTACATGTGAGAGATTATAGTACAGTTATAGGTGGTGACTTACAGCTAATGTTTTTTCTGATTGAGTCATTTACTTTTCTCGGCTTTTCTTTCTGGCCCAGCTCGACATGACGACTTCTCCAGCCAGGGCTCGCCTGCAGAAATTACAACACAGACTCCTCTGACTTCTCACATTTCCAGCCCTGACCCCATCTATTCCTGACCTGTAGAAGCCCCACAATCCTCCTGATACCCAAATACTGAGCCACTGCTGCCATATGTGCCCCATATTACTGCACCTGCTGTGTGGTATCATAACAGTGATCCTCTTACCACCCCACATACTAATGCCACCGCTATACCCCCACATGGTAATAATGCCTCATTTGTGCCCTCTAGGTGGTAAAATTGCCCCCTCAAAAATATTATTGCACTTAGAAAGTGCCCTAGAAAAGCGTCCACATTTTGCCCCTGGAATGTAATAATGCCCCCATTGTGCCTGTGATGGTCACAACCCTGAGTGCCCCTATAACAATAATGCCACTTAAGTGTCCACTACTTAACATTGTCTCCTGAATCTCCCAGGTACAGCTCTCTATACACAGTATGATGGGCTCCATCGCTCTCTATACAGAGTATGATGTCCCCACAGCTCCTTATACACAGTGTAATGAGCCCACAGCTCCCTATACAGTGTAATGGGCCCACAGCTCATAGTGTAAGCCCACAGCCCCCTATACAGGGTGTAATAAGCCCACAGCTCCCTATACATAGTATGATGGGCTCACAGCTCCCTATACAGTGTAATGAGCCCACAGCTCCCCTATGCACTTTCTAATGGGCCCATGACTCCCCTATACACAGTATAAAGGGCCCACAGCTTCTCTGTACACAGTATGATGAGCCCACAGCTCCCCTATATACATTATAATGGGCCCACAACTCCCCTATACACAGTATACTGGGTCCACAGCTCTCCTATGCACAGTATGATGGGTCCATAACTCCCCTATACACAGTATGATGGGCCCACACCTCCCCTATACACAGTATGATGGGCCCACACTTCCCCTATACACAGTATGATGAGCCTACAGCTCCCCCATACCTAGTATGATGGGCTCACAGCTCCCCTCCCCTATGGGCCCACAGCTCTAGTGTCACGCCTCCCTATCCAGGGAGGCGTGACACTAGATTTGCAAAAGTGTTAGCTCCTCCCCCCACAGCATATACCCCAGCTAGACAGGAAACTAGCTCAGTTTGGTGTAAAAGCAGTAGGAGAAGGACATCCAAAACCACAAGGGTGGGAGCTGTGTCCCCCAATGAAAGGCTCCAAGGAAGACATTTTACGGTGAGTACACAAAAATGTCATTTCCTGTCTCGCCTTTTCATTGCGGGACACAGACAGTGGGACGTCCCAAAGCAGTCCCTGGGTGGGAACTGAACTATTAACAGTGTATAACATCAGACTAAGAGCTGACTAACGACTGCAACTGCAGTGAACACATATCAAAACACTGTAAAAAAAAACGAGCAGTTGCCACTTATAAATGGGCCACTGCCGCCTGAAGTACTTGTCTTCCAAGAGCAGCATCCGCGGAGGCATGCGTATGCACTCTGTAGAATTTTGTAAACGTGTGCACACTGGACCAAGTAGCGGCCTTGCAAAGTTGGGCCGAAGGAAGCCTGATGGCGGATAGCCCAGGAAGTACCCACTGCTCGCGTAGAGTGGGCCCACACAGATTGAGGGGAAACAGAACCTCGTGCTTTGTATGCCTCACAGATGGCAGTCCTAATCCATCGAGAAATCGTGGATTTAGAAGCCAGATTGCCCTTTTTGTGTCCTTGTGAGAGGACGAAGAGGGCATCAGACTTGCGCAATGGTGCTGTTCTGGAGATGTAGATCCGCAGAGCCCTGACAAGATCTAGAGTGTGAAGGGCTTTTTCAAAAGAGTGGACCGGGAGCGGGAAGAATGACGGCAACACAATGTCCTCGTTTAAGTGGAAAGAAGATACGACCTTCAGGAGAAAAGCGGGGGAAGGCCGAAGGACCACCTTATCATGATGGAAAATCAGGTAAGGTGAGATACAGGAAAGAGCCGCTAGTTCGGACACTCGCCTGATAGAGGTAATGGCGACTAAAAAGGCAACCTTCCACGACAGTCGTTGAAGAGAGATTTCTCTCAGAGGCTCGAAGGAGGAAGCTGAAGAGCTCCGA
The DNA here is from genome assembly GCF_048569485.1 of Anomaloglossus baeobatrachus. NCBI lineage: Eukaryota > Metazoa > Chordata > Amphibia > Anura > Aromobatidae > Anomaloglossus > Anomaloglossus baeobatrachus. Next base: position 197,174,479 of record NC_134357.1, on the reverse strand, counting down.
GAACCAGTTTCAGATCCCAGGGATCTAAGGGGTGGCGATAAGGAGGGACCAAATGCGCCACCCCTTGAAGAAAGGTACGGACCTGAGGGCGAGAAGCCAGCCGCTTCTGGAAAAATACTGACAAGGCAGAAACTTGTCCTTTAAGGGTACTGAGAGCTAGTCCCGAGTCCAGACCGTCTTGCAGAAAGGCAAGTACATTAGGGATTGATAAGGTAAGGGGCGACCGATTATGACGGTCACACCAGGAAAGATAGGTCTTCCAGGTCCTGTGGTAGATACTGGCGGAGGAGAGCTTCCGAGCATTAAGCATGGTATGAACTACCTTAGAAGAAAGACCTGACTCTGCTAGAATCAAGGATTCAAGCGCCATGCCGTCAAATGCAGCTGTGCTGTATTCTGGTGGAATATTGGACCTTGCGACAGAAGATCCGGGCGGTCGGGAAGATGCCAGGGAATGTCACCGAGCAGTTAGAGAAGCTCTGGGTACCAGGCTCTCCTGGGCCAGTCCGGGGCCACGAGGATCACAGGGATTCCCTCCGCTTTGATTTTCTTGATTACTCTCGGAATGACAGTATGATAGGCCCACAGCTCTCCTATACACAATATGATGGGCCCACAGCTTTCCTATACACAATATGATGGGCCCACGGCTCTCCTATACAGCTCCTCTGCAAGCGGTGAGCGGAGTCTTAGTTTAGGCACGATGTTTTCCCGCGCGTAGCAGCTAATGGCGCGATTAAAGATGGTGCCTGGAAAATTTTACCAATGATGTTTTTGGATTTTCCAGGTATGTTTGCAAAGTTTAAAGTCCGTTCTTTGTTGCAACAATTCACAGTGCAAGTCTTGTATGCTATGCAATAAGTCTTTACAGGCGCACGTCACCCGGGTTGCAGCCGGGTCCAGTCCGCATCCTGTTCGTGATGCCAAAGTTGTGTCGCCAGGGGTTAAGGGGAAACCCAGAACTGGGCCAAGGGGTCGCTTCTGGAAAGGGGATCACGGTGTCGTGACCCGGTCTGTGCTCCCTGGTTCCACAATAAAAAGGGGGGTTATGTTCGTGACGCCACCCGTGGAATGTGATCAGAGATGACCATCACTGCTGCAGAACCTCCGGGGGTGATGGAAGGCAGCTTGAGATGGGACGGCTCCCCACGGGTAGAGCCTTTTCCCCGGGGCAGTGTGTTAGTCTATGGGGGGAGTGCAGGACATGAGCACAATAAACAGGCAGACTCACGGTTTTGCAGTTTCTTTGTCCTTTACTGATGATGGTATTCAGCAGAGTACTGTCCACGGAGTCTGTGAGGGGTTCAGGGTTTCTCCCACCCAGCCGGGCCGTTTTGGCTTCCTTGCCTGCACTGTGTGTCTGTGGCCCTGCTGCTGTGTGAACTAGGCAGCCGGCTCTGCTCTGCTCCTAGGTACTGACCTGACAGGCAACTCGAGTCCTTCTTAGTATGTTCCTGAACTCTGCGTTTGTTGCTGTGTCTGTGGTACAGGTGAAGACTGTGGAATCCTCACTTCTCTGGTGTTAACTGTACAGTATGTAACCTGCAGTCTCGGATCCAGCATCCGTTCTGTGTGCTCCACTGGGGTGAGCTCTGCAATGCTCTGCCTCCCAGGAATGTTCCTCTGTGTAATCTATCTCCTTTCCTCAGGCCCTTGGCATAGGCCTAGAATTGGTCAGTGGATCCTGAGGTGAGCTAAAGCCAGCTTCCAATCTGCAGAGATCCTTTCTCCTCAGTTCTCTGCACTGAACCGAGCTGCAGCTGCACTGAACTGCACTCTCTGCACAAACAAACTAAACTAAACTGAAACTACTGACCATTTCCCCTCCCCACCAGAATATACAGGGAAGCAGCTTGGTCTCCCCCTTCTGGCCAGGAGGTCTTGGTGTTGTGTATGGGGAGTTAACCCTTCGTGTTGTTACTGTAGCAACCCTGGGGTGCCACATTCCCCCTTAGTGAAGAACAGTACTCCGGGACTGTGAAAGAAACAAACAAGTTATCAACAACAAGTGTATATATAAATATAGAGTCTCAAAAGGAAAAAAATACAAAAACCTTAAAGTTCAAAAAGAGTCCAAAATGTTCAAGAATATGTAAGTGTTCATACAGCATAGTCTCTGTAGGTACGGGGCTTATGGGTCTTAACGTTGCAATTATATAAACATTTCAATAACCAAACGCTTCTTACAGGTGTCTCTACTCTGGTTGTAAGTGCATGTAATACTTATTATATGTTCTGAGGATTTCGATAGCGTAGGGCAATGATCAGCAGAGACGAGTTCTTGATACAAGATGTTTTATAATCTGTAACCACGGTAGATAACAACGGAACAAACACAGCAATACAAATACACACAATACCTTCCCGAAACGGAGCGGAGGGAATTCCCGGGGCCACGCACCGGACTCCCCTAGGGAGACCACCAGAGCGAACCCCTATACAGGGACTGTCCGGCAATCACCCCGGAAGGCCTAAATGCGCAGCAGCCGGGACACAAGGGGCAAGCGGTAAAAGTCCAGGAGTGTCCGTACGGGATGATTGTCCAGAGTGGTTACGAACCAGAGAGAACCGGGCAGAGTGCTGACCGAAGATGGCAGACGGAATCCGGGCACAGCTTGAGCAACCGGGTAAGGTCCAGAGTCGGTCGGTCGGTAGTCTTTAGGAGGATCCAAAAGCAATCAGGATTAGCAGCAGCAAAGCAGGAGCACACAGCAAGCAGTATACTCAGGCACTGGACTGGGCTGAGAGGCGGCCTTTTAAGCAGCTGGACAGGAAGTAGGGCAACAGAACCTTAAAACTCCATGTTAACTGAGGGCAAGCTCATTCAAAAGAGAACTGGAAAACCTGGAAACCTGACATTACTCCCCCCCCCAGAGACGGCCTCAGGACGGATCAGGGCCCGGCTTGTCCGGGAACCGTCGATGAAACTGAGCGATCTTCCGGAGTGCCCGAATGTTACCCACCGGTTCCCAGGAATCGTCCTCGGGGGCGTACCCCTGCCAACGTACCAGATATTGAAGCCGACGACGATGGAGCCGGGAGTCAATAATGTCCTCAACCACGAACTGCTCCTCGCCGTCGACCATCACAGGCGGAGGAGGAGGCACAACACGACCACGAAACGTATTAGGGGAGACAGGTTTGAGGAGAGACACATGAAAGACCGGGTGTACCTTTAGATGGTGCGGCAACCGTAGCCGACAGGCCACAGGGCTCACGATCCCGGTGATCTTAAATGGACCGATGAATTTTTGTCCCAGCTTCTGCGAAGGAACACCCAATCTCAGGTTTTTGGTGGACAACCATACAGAGTCCCCTACCTTGTACATGGGTGCCGGTTTCCGGTGAGTGTCGGCCGACCTCTTGTAACGCTCCTGGGCCGTAGCCACAGTGTCCTTCAGAACCTCCAGATTTTGTCGTAGCTCTGTCAATCTGTCCTCCACCGCTGGCACCGAAACCGCAACCGGTGACCTAGGCAAAACATTCGGATGGTAACCCAAGTTAGCGAAAAAGGGCGTTACCTTAGTGGAGCTGCTCTGAGTGTTGTTATATGAGAACTCCGCCAACGGAAGCATCTTCAACCAATCGTCTTGGAGATGGCTGACATAACATCGAAGGTATTGTTCCAGGGTTTGATTCGTCCGTTCGGTTTGCCCATTTGTCTGAGGATGGTATGCAGAAGACAAACAGACATCAATCTGGAGTGCCGTACAAAACCCCTTCCAGAATCTAGACGTGAACTGCACGCCCCGGTCAGAGATGATCTCGTCTGGTACCCCATGCAATCGGAATACATTCTGGATAACCAAATCCACTGTCTCTGCGGCTGAGGGAAGACCGGTACACGGAATGAAGTGAGCAGCTTTAGTCAATCGATCTACCACCACTAAAATGGTATTGTGTCCGCATGAGACTGGCAACTCCACAATAAAATCCATGGAGATAGACCCCCAAGGGCGAGATGGCACGGGTAACGGTTGGAGGAGTCCCGTAGGAGCCACACGAGGGACCTTGCACCGGGCACAAACCACACATGAGTGGACATAGTCCTTCACATCCTTTAAGCAAGTAGGCCACCAGAAAAAACGGCTCAGAAATTCTTGCGTCTTCTGTACCCCCCTATGACCAGCCAACACGGAGTCATGGACCAACTTGAGAACCCGAAGTCTTACGGCCTCCGGGACATAAATGCGTCGCTCTCTCAACCACACACCATTCCGAAGAACAAGCGTTACATCATTCGGGGGGGCAGCAAGAAATACGTCACCATCATAGGCCAGCTTGATGTCCTTCCACAAGTCCTGGTCCTGGAGTACTCCAACGAAATTGGCATCCGATAACACGGTCTGAGACGGGGTTCCAGGCACGGAGTCCACGGCGTGGATTCGGGACAAGGCATCGGCTTTCCCATTACGTGAACCTGGACGGTATGTAACGACAAAATTGAATTGGTTAAGAAATAGGCTCCAACGGGCTTGCCGTGGAGACAGGCACCTGGCAGACTTAAGAAATTCCAGATTACGATGATCCGTGAGTACTATCACTTGCTGCGCGGCTCCCTGTAAGTGGTGTCTCCATTCCTTGAAAGCGGAAATAATCGCCAATAATTCTTTGTCCGCAATGTCGTAGTTCCTTTCTGCAGGGGACAACCGGCGGGAAAAGAAGGCACACGGATGCAAGAGACTCTTGTCCCCGGTCCTTTGAGAAAGAATGGCCCCTAATGCATAGTCGGAAGCGTCGACCTCCACGATAAAGGGAAGTGCGGGATTCGGATGGACTAATATTGGCGCTGAGGTAAAACATACCTTGAGACGATGGAATGCTTCCTGGGCCTGGGCGGACCACACAAACTTCTGTCCTTTCTTGGTTAACAGAGTGATGGGACGGACAATCTCTGAAAAGTTACGGATAAAGCGTCGATAAAAGTTGGCAAAACCGACAAAGCGTTGTACCTCCTTGATGTTTCCCGGTTCCGGCCAGTCCAGAATGGCTTGTATCTTGCTAGATTCCATGTTTAGTCCCTGAGGAGAGATGACATAACCTAAGAATTGTATTTGTGAGCAGTGGAACTCGCATTTCTCCAGCTTAATGTACAGGTGGTTTTCCCTCAGCCGGGTAAGTACGGTCTTAACGTGCTCCTGGTGTTCCTGTAAAGAATCAGAAAAGATTAGGATATCGTCCAGATAGATCACCATGAATTGGTCCATGATATCCCTAAAAATATCGTTAACTAGATGTTGAAATGCCGCGGGAGCGTTACAAAGTCCAAAAGGCATCACTAGGTACTCAAAATGTCCGTACCGACATCGGAACGCGGTCTTCCACTCGTCTCCGGGACGTATACGAAGCAGATTATATGCCCCACGGAGGTCCAATTTGGTGAATATTTTTGCCTGTTGGACCCTCTCCAATAGCTCAGGAATCAACGGTAACGGATACCGGTTCCGGATGGTTATTTTATTCAGTTCCCGGTAGTCAATACAGGGTCTCAGAGTCCCCTCCTTCTTTTTCACGAAAAAGATGGGTGCCCCTGCGGGTGAGGTAGACGGACGAATAAATCCCTTGGCTAGGCTTTCATCAATATACTCTTTTAGTGCTGCTAGCTCAGGTGCCGCCAACGGGTAGACATGACCAAACGGAATCTCCGCCCCTGGGAGTAAGTCTATGGGGCAATCATACGGTCTATGCGGGGGAAGTCGGTCGGCTTTTCTTTTGTCGCATATATCAGCGAAGTCACGGTAAACCGGGGGTAAAACAGGTACCTGTACAGTGCTCTCCGTATTTGGTGGTACTGGAACCGGAACAGTTGGACTAATGGTCGGAAGATTCTGCGGTGGGAAGGATATTTCCTTAGTTTCCCAATCGATGACCGGATTTGTAGACCGTAGCCACGGAATACCTAAAATAATCGGAAAATGAGGAGATGAAATTAGCATGAAAACAAGGGTCTCCTGCTGACCTGGCTTCATGACGCATTCTAGCGGTACGGTTTCCCGATCGACTGGTCCAGAGATTAACGGAGATCCGTCTACCGTCTCCATGGTAACCGGTGAGGATCTTTGCTGAGTCCGGATACCGTGTTTCCTGGCAAAAGAAGAGTCCATGAAATTTCCCCCTGCCCCAGAGTCTATCATTGCAGAGGTAGATATTAGCTGTCCCTCCCACCGGATCTGAATGGGGAGCGAGCAATGGGTATATTTCCCTTCCGAGTCCTTCGGTGAGGTTGACATTACAGTCAAGGGAAATACCGCATCCAAGTGTCCACTTGCCTCAGAGATATCGGACTCTGCGTCCGTGTTGTCACACTTTGCCATGGCTGCCAATACCTTATTTGGGCGATTCGGACGTTTCGGACAGTCGATCAAGAAATGGTCCGATTGACCGCAATAGAAACACAAACGCTCACGGAGCCGGTGTTCGCGACGTTCATTGGTCTCTCGCTTTTGCAGAGAGTCTACTTGCATAGGAACGTCCTCGGCCTCCCGTGGCGTCCTGAGAGCGGGTTCTCTGGAAGGAAACGCAAAGTTGTTTACACGGTTTACAGCTGCCCATTTTTCCTGTCTACGTTCCGTCAAGCGGGTATCAATACGCACACAGTGCTGGAGAAACAGTTCAAAATCCCCTGGAGATTCGGAACGAGCTAACTCGTCCTTGATGGTACCGGACAACCCCTTTCTGAAAACAGACAATAATGCATTGTTTCCCCAGTCGGTGTCTACCACTAACCTCTTAAATTCAGTGGCGTATTCAACGACAGAACGCTTTCCCTGACGTAAGGAAAGGAGAGCCGATTCAGCGGTAGCACGGCGATTCGGATCATCAAACATTTGCGCCATTGCAGTCAGAAAATCATCTAGGTGATTTAAACGGATGTCTCGGTTCTCTATCATAGGATTAGCCCAAGCCAGTGCTCGTGAGGTTAATAACATAATTATACATAACACTTTGGACCGGTCAGAACGGTAATAATCAGCATGTACATCAAAAAACAGTATACATTGGTTCACAAATCCACGAAACTGACCACGGTCACCATTGAAACGGAATGGGGGTAACCTAGGCATACCGGCAGCTGATACGGACGTAGTGGGGCCGGCTTCCTGAGCCTCCACTCTGACTTGCAAATCCTGTATAGCCGGACCTAGTACCTGGTGATCATGACCCAGCTGTGCCTCCACATCTCTAAGTTTAGTCTGCACCACCTCCATCTCCTGCTGCAAGGAGTTAATCATAGAAAAGAGCTGATCTACTCCTCGTGTCTCAGTCATTGCCCCAGCGAAATCCTCTTTTTTGGCCTGAGTATAATGTAATACTTATTATATGTTCTGAGGATTTCGATAGCGTAGGGCAATGATCAGCAGAGACGAGTTCTTGATACAAGATGTTTTATAATCTGTAACCACGGTAGATAACAACGGAACAAACACAGCAATACAAATACACACAATACCTTCCCGAAACGGAGCGGAGGGAATTCCCGGGGCCACGCACCGGACTCCCCCAGGGAGACCACCAGAGCGAACCCCTATACAGGGACTGTCCGGCAATCACCCCGGAAGGCCTAAATGCGCAGCAGCCGGGACACAAGGGGCAAGCGGTAAAAGTCCAGGAGTGTCCGTACGGGATGATTGTCCAGAGTGGTTACGAACCAGAGAGAACCGGGCAGAGTGCTGACCGAAGATGGCAGACGGAATCCGGGCACAGCTTGAGCAACCGGGTAAGGTCCAGAGTCGGTCGGTCGGTAGTCTTTAGGAGGATCCAAAAGCAATCAGGATTAGCAGCAGCAAAGCAGGAGCACACAGCAAGCAGTATACTCAGGCACTGGACTGGGCTGAGAGGCGGCCTTTTAAGCAGCTGGACAGGAAGTAGGGCAACAGAACCTTAAAACTCCATGTTAACTGAGGGCAAGCTCATTCAAAAGAGAACTGGAAAACCTGGAAACCTGACAGTGCAGTAGACCTCACGGCCCTCGGGCCACCAACAATGTGATCAAGTTGTAACTCTTCGTGCTGCCACCTTACACCATTCTTCTCTCACCTTTTCTGTACACTAAACTGTTACGGTTTTTCATATAAACATTATAACATATGTACATTTTATATGCAATTCAACATTAGTCTATATATCTTGCTGGTATCTGACCCTGAGTACTACGCTGTGACCTGCGTACTGCTGGTGTACTGGGTGTACTTAGCATAATGGTGTGGGTGGAAGTGTACCTATTTTGTGTTTCTGGTAATTGTGAAGATGGGAGATTGACTGTAGGACTGGCAAGCCCACTGGGACCAGGAATCTGTTCTTCCTCTATGGGTTCAACTTCCAGTTCTCCTTGTCTTGAGACTTCTTGTGGTATGGGTTCTGATGGTGGTTCCACCACTTGAGGGAAGGCGATCATTGGGACTACTACTGCTCCATAGTAATTTGGCCATGTTTTTGGGAAATCTCCTAAAACTGTATGAAATACATCTTCTTCCTCCTTGACAGGTTGTTCTTGTATGGGTAAGGTGACTTCTGGTGTCTTCAGGGTTTCAGGACACAGTTTGAGTTGATCTCTTGACACAACAGCTGATGTTCTTCCTTCATCCTTACTGATGAGACACACTTTGGGATTATCCATACTTGATGGTAAGACTGTATATGGAGTGGTTTCCCACTGATTATCCAATTTGTTCGTGAGTCGTTTCCTCTTGAGAACTTGGTCACCAGGTTGCAATGGGGTTGCTAGAGCATGCTGGTTAAAGGTTCTCTCCTGTCTTCCCCTAGCTTGTTGGAGACTTTTCTCTACGCACTCTTGTACTTGGCGATACTGTTGCTGACGTAGGGTATACCAATTGGATTCCTGAACTTCTGCATCTGGCTTCAGAATTCCCATATCTAAATCAATTGGCAATTTTTCCGGGCCTTGCACGCATGAGGTAAGCGGGGGTGCAGTTTGTAGAACTCACTGGGACATGATTGTACAAGTCCACCAAGTCGGGCAATTTCTCTGGCCATTGAATTCTTTCTGACTCTGGTAAGGTCTTCAACAGGTCAATCATAATATGGTTCATCTTCTCGCATAAGCCATTTGTTTGGGGATGGTATGCTGTTGTGCGGATCTTTTTACAGCCATACATGTTACAGAATTCTTGGAAGATCTGTGATTCAAAATCTGGACCTTGATCTGCAAGGACTTGTTCTGGGTAACCATGGGGTCTGCAAAAGTATGTCTGGAATGCTTTAGCTGCTGTTCTAGCTGTAAGGTCTTTCACGGGTACCACCACTAAGAAGCGTGAGTAATGATCCACGATGGTTAAGGCATAGACATAGCCGGACCGGCTTGGTGACAACTTAATGCGACTAGCTCGAGTGGTTGCTTGGTTACTATGGACTGGAGTGGAGCTCTCTGGTTCTGTTGATCCTTTCTTCTGAGGTTGCACGGTCCGCATTTTCTACACCAATCTTCAATTGACTTTCTCATGCCAACCCAGTAGAATCTTTCTCTTAAGAGCACTTACAAATTTTTCCAACCAAAATGACCAGCACCGTTGTGGTAAGCTTCCAGAACCATCTTTACGTCCCTCTTGGGCACGATGATCTGCCAGACCAACTCATGTGTTTTTGGATTGGTGTGACTTCTATAGAGCTTCCCTTGGTACAGGAACAATTTACCTCTCTCCTTCCAGAGATGTTGCGTCTCAGCTGGGGCATTCTGATTAGGGTACGCACCTTGTTGTGTAAGCAGTTCTTTCACTAGCTTCACAGCTGGATCGCTGTCTTGTGTGTCAGCCCATCCGTGGTGTGCTAATGGGTTGAGATTTGCCTGCTGTTGTTTTTGGTAGACACTCGGTTGATACTGTCCCATCTTAGGAAGGTGATAGGTCGGCAGCTCAATTTCTTCCAGTCCCTCCGGTTCCTCTTCCACGTCCCCCGAGTGTGGCATCCGGGATAAGGCATCTGCATTCCCATTCTTGTGGCCTGCCCTGTACTTGATGACAAAGTTGTAGTTTGACAGTCGGGCTATCCATCGCTGTTCCAGCGCACCTAATTTTGCCGAGTCTAGGTGGGTCAACGGATTGTTGTCAGTAAAGATGGTAAATTCTGCAGCTGCCAGGTAGTGTTTGAAACGCTCTGTTACAGCTCAAACGACTGCCAGTAGTTCTAACTTAAAGGAGCTGTAATTCTCTGGGTTTCTTTCTGTAGGCCGGAGCTTCCTGCTTGCAAAGGCAATAACTTTCTCCTTGCCTTCCTGCTTTTGAGACAATACTGCTCCCAGTCCTACGTTGCTGGCATCTGTGTACAAAATGAAGGTTTGATGGTAATCTGGATATGCCAGGATCTCTTCTCCTGTCAGTGCCCACTTCAACTTCTTAAAGGACTCTTTTCTTTCATCACTCCACTGGAAAGGAGGATTCCGGGCTGCAGACTTCTTTGACTGTCCTACTAGGATGTCTTGTAGGGGTGCTGCTAACTTCGTGAACCCTTTTATGAATCTTCTATAGTAGCCTAAAAGGTCCAGGAATTGCCTCACCTCTTTCACGTTGGTTGGTCTCGGCCAATCTCTTATCACGGTAACTTTTTCAGGATCTGGTGCTACCCCTTCTGAACTCACGACATGACCCAGGTACTGTACGTTTGGCTTTAGAAGGTGACACTTGGATGGCTTGATTTTCATGCCGTATCTGGATAAGGCTTCAAACACTTCTGCCAGGTCTTGTAGATGCTGTTCATAGGTCTTGGAGTAGACTATGATGTCATCCAGGTACAGGAGGACAGTTTCGAAGTTTTTATGTCCTAGGCAGCACTCCATCAGTCGCTGGAAGGTACCAGGCGCGTTGCAGAGTCCAAACGGCATACAATTGAACTCACAGAGGCCCATCGGCGTGGTGAACGCTGTCTTCTCCTTGTCAGCCTCTGCCACAGGAACTTGCCAATACCCACTAGTCAGATATAGGGTGAAAAAGTAAGTAGCAGATTTTAATGCAGCCAATGACTCTTCTATCCTAGGTAATGGGTATGCATCCTTGTGTGTAATGCGGTTGATCCGTCTGTAGTCTATGCACATCCTCATGGTCCCATCTTTTTTCTTAACTAGCACTAGTGGGGCTGCCCAGGGGCTACAACTGTCTCTTATTATCCCTGCTTCTTTCATTTCTTTGAGCATGTCTTTGGCGCATTGGTAGTGAGCCGGTGGTACTGGTCTATACCTCTCCTTTATGGGTGGATGGTTACCTGTGGGTATAGTGTGCTCTACCCATTTGATCTGCCCAAAGTCTAATGGGTATTTGCTGAATATTTGTTCATATTCTTTCACTACCCTGTATACTCCATGCTTTTAATGGGAGGGTGTAGCATCGGTACCTACATGTAGCTTTTGGCACCAATCCTCCAGCTTTCCCTCTGAGCCATTGTCTTCCGCCTGACTTGACGGCTTCAAGGGCTCAACGGTGGTGATGGCGTTGTTATTAAGCGTATATAGCTTAGCCATGGTAGCATACTTTGGTAGGGTGACCTCATCTTCCCCACAATTTAGAAGGCGTATTGGCACTCTTCCCCGATGTACCTCAACTATTCCTCTGGCCGTCAGTACAATGGGCCTACTGTCTGAGTACACGGGTTCTACCAGGGCCTGACAGTCTCGCCCTCTGATGCCTACTGCGGCTCTACACCAGACCAGCATTTCTGTTTTGGGAGGAATTACAATAGGTATTGGGTCACTTACCCTTGCACTGCCAATTTCACCTCCTGACATTTCTACCTGCTGCTTCAGCATCAAGGCTTTCATTTCCTTCTGCAGGAGTCTCTGTTGCCCAGGTTTGGCAGTCTAGGCGATCTGCTGCAAGACAGTAATTACCTCTGCAAAACAATTTTCAATTACATTCATTCCTAGCAGCATAGTTGGTTCATGTTCTCGCCGGTCAACATCAACAATGACAATACCTTGGTTCTGCAATTCTACTCTCCCAATCTTAATGGTCATTTCTCTGAAACCAACCTGTGGTACTAATTCACCATTGCTAGCCCATATATTCAATGCAACATTAGATGGACCACTGCTAACGTCTAAATCAGCCCAGTACCTCTTATAAAGGACATGCGGAATTGATGTTATTTGGGAACCAGTGTCCAGCAAGGCGTTGAGCGGAATGCCATCCAGCACGATGGGGATGACAGGACGTCCCCCCACATACTTTTCGTGCCAGGGTGAGGGACCTTGAGAGTTCATTCCTGAGGAGCGGCCTGCCTCCCCAGGGGATCCCCATTTAAAGCACATTCACGAGCAAAGTGACCTGGCTCCTTGCAACGACGGCAAATGGGCTGTCCATCCGGCTGGTAGCGGTCGCTGGGTCATCCTCTCGTCGCTTGGTATCTCCTAGGCCTCATCCACGGGACATCCTCCTTGCTGGTCGCCAGCTCAATCTTGAGTGCAGACTTGGATCCACGCAGCTCCTGGACGATTCTAGCCATGGAAGCAACAGTGTCTGTCAGGGCATCAAGCCTTTGATGGAGAGCCTCATTAGTGATCGGCTCCAGGTGGTTAGCAGCAGCCGCTGACATGGCCGATGTCACCGGCACTACTGGCTGCTGGGGTGCCACTGTAAGGTGTTGAACAGAGTCTATATCCTGCGGCTCCTCCACCTGCTGGAGGCGGATGGCTCTATCCTTTAGCTGGGCAAATGTTAGTCCTGGATCCTGGATCACCATCATGCTCAGTTGTCCCCGGTGGGAAGGGAATGAGAGTCCATCCAGGAATTGGTCTATCAGCAGCTTATCTGCTCCAGGGGCTAAGGCAGGTTCTGCTAATTTAAGTGCTCTGAGCGCCTCCTGCAAGTTTAAGGCAAAGTCTCTTGCACTCTCTAGGTTTTTGCTTGCCTCCAAAGAACCTCATTTTAGCCCGGCTGCCAGCAGTAGATTCAAAAGCTGCTTTTAGTCCAGCTATTATATGCTCAACAGTGTCCTTTGCATCGTCCGGCCAGGATGTAGCCTCCCGCTGGGCATTGCCACTTAACTGTCCCATAAGCATACCAACACGCTGGGCTTCTGTCAGGGGGTACATGCTGTAGTAGATTTTTAGCTTTCCGATAAAGTCATTAAGTGTGTTGGGCTCACCTGAGTACTGCGGCAGCCACACTGCACCCGGGGTGTACGGCATCAGGAATGGCATGATAGGTGCCGCTGCACCGCCGGGTACAACAGCGTCTCCCTGCTGCGACATCTTTGCGCCCCCTTAGTTAATTTCACCAGTCTTCATGACAGCAAGCCTGGAACACTTTTCTGCGTTTTCGTTCGGGTCGCAGCACCAAGCGCACCTCCTCTGCAAGCGGTGAGCGGAGTCTTAGTTTAGGCGCGATGTTTTCCCGCGCGTAGCAGCTAATGGCGCGATTAAAGATGGCGCCTGGAAAATTTTACCAATGATGTTTTTGGATTTTCCAGGTATGTTTGCAAAGTTTAAAGTCCGTTCTTTGTTGCAACAATTCACAGTGCAAGTCTTTTATGCTATGCAATAAGTCTTTACAGGTGCACGTCACCCGGGTTGCAGCCGGGTCCAGTCCGCATCCTGTTCGTGATGCCAAAGTTGTGTCGCCAGGGGTTAAGGGGAAACCCAGAACTGGGCCAAGGGGTCACTTCTGGAAAGGGGATCACGGTGTCGTGACCCGGTCTGTGCTCCCTGGTTCCACAATAAAAACGGGGGTTATGTTCGTGACGCCACCCGTGGAATGTGATCAGAGATGACCACCGCTGCTGCAGAACCTCCGGGGGTGATGGAAGGCAGCTTGAGATGGGACGGCTCCCCACGGGTAGAGCCTTTTCCCCGGGGCAGTGTGTTAGTCTATGGGGGGAGTGCAGGACATGAGCACAATAAACAGGCAGACTCACGGTTTTGCAGTTTCTTTGTCCTTTACTGATGATGGTATTCAGCAGAGTACTGTCCACGGAGTCTGTGAGGGGTTCAGGGTTTCTCCCACCCAGCCGGGCCGTTTTGGCTTCCTTGCCTGCTGCTGTGTGAACTAGGCAGCCGGCTCTGCTCTGCTCCTAGGTACCGACCTGACAGGCAACTTGAGTCCTTCTTAGTATGTTCCTGAACTCTGCGTTTGTTGCTGTGTCTGTGGTACAGGTGAAGAATGTGGAATCCTCACTTCTCTGATGTTAACTGTACAGTATGTAACCTGCAGTCTCGGATCCAGCATCCGTTCTGTGTGCTCCACTGGGGTGAGCTCTGCTATGCTCTGCCTCCCAGGAATGTTCCTCTGTGTAATCTGTCTCCTTTCCTCAGGCCCTTGGCTTAGGCCTGGAATTGGTCAGTGGATCCTGAGGTGAGCTAAAGCCAGCTTCCAACCTGCAGAGATCCTTTCTCCTCAGCTCTCTGCACTGAACCGAGCTGCAGCTGCACTGAACTGCACTCTCTGCACAAACAAACTAAACTAAACTGAAACTACTGATCATTTCCCCTCCCCACCAGAATATACAGGGAAGCAGCTTGGTCTCCCCCTTCTGGCCAGGAGATCTTGGTGTTGTGTATGGGGAGTTAACCCTTTGTGTTGTTACTGTGGCAACCCTGGGGTGCCACATTTATTGCACACAATAATCTGATTCTTTTTGACTCCAAGTTTTTGTGAAGTGCGGCTGTTCTATACTTATTACAACTCGTTAATATTAGACTGATCTTTCTGTAGATGTCATTTGAATGCAGTCCATTGTTTTCTACGGACTCATTGACTTGCATGGTTGAGTGAGATACAATTTACAGAGAAAACTTTTTTATGCAGCAAGTTTACCTCAAACAGACTCGGTCCGAGGAAAAAGTCGGACTGCAAATTTAATCTTGTGCACCTAGCCTAAGGGGTACTTTGCACACTATGATATCGCCGATGCGATGTCGGTGGGGTCAAATCGAAAGTGACGCACATCGGGCGTCGCTGTCAACATCGTAGTGTGTAAAGCCTTTTACATACGATTAAAAAGCGCAAAAGCGTCGTTATCGTATGATCAGTGTGGGGTCTGACATTTCCATAATGCCGCTGCTCCGATGGTACGATGTTGTTCCTCGTTCCAGCAGGCAGCACACATCGCTGTGTGTGAAGCCGCTGGAGCGAGGAACATCTCCTACCTGCGTCCCTGCCGGCTATGCGGAAGGAAGGAGGTGGGCGGGATGTTTACGTCCCGCTCATCTCCGCCCCTACGCTTATATTGGCTGCCTGCCGTGTGACATCGCTATGACGCTGCACAACCCGCCCCCTTAGTAAGGAGGCGGTTCGCCGGCCAGAGCGACGTCGCAGGGCAGGTTAGTGCATGTGAAGCTGGCGTAGCGATAATGTTCGCTACGGCAGCAATCACAAGATATCGTACCTGCGACGGGGGCAGGAACTATTGCTGCAGCGTCGGTAACACATTGTTACCGATGTCGCAGCGTGCAAAGTACCCCTAAAGGTATGTGATGTGGGAGAATCATCCTGATTACAGGAGCTGCTGTTGTCCAAAATATAGATCTAACTAGACAATGGGTAGTTTTTATCTGCCGCATACAGTAGGTTCATGCCTCTTGAAATGGATCTTTGCTAACTTCACAATATTGTTACATTGTGATAAACACCAACTTGGTTGCGAACATCTCTTTTTTCTGTTTGAGAATATGAAATGTGACGTATATTTCATGAAGACTTCATAAAGGCTACATTATGAAGCCCAACATTTCAAACTATCCTAGCTGTTGCATATTTGAAAGGTTAATCTATTTTTTTCTCAAATAATGTAAGTTTTCTGTAAGCTCAGCTGGAAACTTGAATGTTAGCAATTCAAATACTTTACCTTCAAGACATATACAGCACTTAGACATCTTGGAAATACAGGTTATCACAATGTGGCACTTTCAAGCATTTACTATCTTCTTAAGAATTGTCACCCACTGGTAATAAGCAACATTTTAGATTCAAAATAAATTCACAGTCACAAAGTGTAAGACATGGCATTGTCTGAAAATGTGATTGGAAGAGTTTTTTGTTTTAATTCAGAAATTTAAGGGTGTATGCCAAATTACCATTTTTAATAAGATGGAAGCCAGCACTGGTAATATTGTTACAGCACAAGCTACTTAACGTTCTCAAGCAAACAAACATTGGAGAGAATCCTGTATGTTCTTTTGAGTTAAAATTCTGCTATTTCTTTTTTTGCACCAGTTTAACAGCCAAAGCAGAAGCACCTTGTTACATTACTCACCATTGCCTATCTCTTTGGGACAGATGAGGGGGGTGTCTGGCATCCATTCTGTCTAACTTTTTATTAGATATTTTCTTTGTATTGTTTTTTTTTGTTTTGTTTTGGCCTTTCTGGCAGGGGTTTTTAAGTCATTATGTTGTATTTTGTTTTTGGCTGTCAACATCTAAATCTCCACAAGCCAAGTCAACACACAAATATTGATTTGTGAACTTATTTTTCGAAAGAGATCTAGTGATGTCAAACTGCAGCGCAAGGGTGTTCATTTTATCAGTAGCTTTATAGAAGAAAAAAAAATGTTAGGATCAAAATGTAAGGCCACATACAAGATGTCATTAACATCTTCAAACTGGCACTAGTGCCACTAGTAATCCGTACACCTAGCGCATTTCACCCTATGTAATGACTGACCGCCTACTCTCCTGATCTACATGTCTCAAAATGGCAATGACCCCTTTCATTTATAACAAGCTCTGGGGGCAGATTCTTATTCAGATCAGTGTCCGGCCCATAGATCTTAAAAGCTCATTTACATACTAAGAAAAATGTGAACTTCTCTGGAGTAAGACATTGATCTCATATATTAACTGCTGCTATAAAAAGACAGATTGCATTGACAAGTGAGAAAAAAAATCATCATTTCCTGGATGAAACTCTGACCATTTTTTGTATGTTTATGCCAGGGGCGTACATAGAAATCATGGGGCCCCATAAGAAAAGTCTGAATGGACCCTCCCTTCCCCCCGATAAAAAAAAATACAATAAAATATTAACATAATAATTCTCATACATGTTCCTGGGGGTCGGCACACATTACTGAGGGTGACATACATGTTACTGGGGCGGCTTATAGTCAGAAATTATTATTATTATTTATTATTATAGCGCCATTTATTCCATGGCACTTTACAAGTGAAAGAGGGTATACAGTGCCTACAAGTAGTATTCAACCCCCTGCAAATTGAGCAGGTTTACACATTCGAAATTAACTTGGCATTGTGACATTTGGACTGTAGATCAGCCTGAAAGTGTGAAATGAACTGCAGCAAAAAAGAATGTTATTTATTTTTTATTTTTATTTTTTTTTAAAATTGTGAAAAGTTTATTCAGAGGGTCATTTATTATTCAACCCCTCAAACCACAAGAATTCTGTTTGGTTCCCCTAAAGTATTAAGAAGTATTTCAGGCACAAAGAACAATGAGCTTCACATGTTTGGATTAATTATCTCTTTTTCCAGCCTTTTCTGACTAATTAAGACCCTCCCCAAACTTGTGAATAGCACTCATACATGGTCAACATGGGAAAGACAAAGGAGCATTCCAAGGCCATCAGAGACAAGATCGTGGAGGGTCACAAGGCTGGCAAGGGGTACAAAACCCTTTCCAAGGAGTTGGGCCTACCTGTCTCCACTGTTGGGAGCATCATCCGGAAGTGGAAGGCTTATGGAACTACTGTTAGCCTTCCACGGCCTGGACAGCCTTTGAAAGTTTCCACCCGTGCCGAGGCCAGGCTTGTCCGAAGAGTCAAGGCTAACCCAAGGACAACAAGGAAGGAGCTCCGGGAAGATCTCATGGCAGTGGGGACATTGGTTTCAGTCAACACCATAAGTAACGTACTCCACCGCAATGGTCTCCGTTCCAGACGAGCCCGTAAGGTACCTTTACTTTCAAAGCGTCATGTCAAGGCTCGTCTACAGTTTGCTCATGATCACTTGGAGGACTCTGAGACAGACTGGTTCAAGGTTCTCTGGTCTGATGAGACCAAGATCGAGATCTTTGGTGCCAACCACAAACGTGACGCTTGGAGACTGGATAGCACTGCATACGACCCCAAGAATACCATCCCTACAGTCAAGCATGGTGGTGGCAGCATCATGCTGTGGGGCTGTTTCTCAGCCAAGGGGCCTGGCCATCTGGTCCGCATCCATGGGAAGATGGATAGCACGGCCTACCTGGAGATTTTGGCCAAGAACCTCCGCTCCTCCATCAAGGATCTTAAGATGGGTCGTCATTTCATCTTCCAACAAGACAACGACCCAAAGCACACAGCCAAGAAAACCAAGGCCTGGTTCAAGAGGGAAAAAAATCAAGGTGTTGCAGTGGCCTAGTCAGTCTCCTGACCTTAACCCAATTGAAAACTTGTGGAAGGAGCTCAAGATTAAAGTCCACATGAGACACCCAAAGAACCTAGATAACTTGGAGAAGATCTGCATGGAGGAGTGGGCCAAGATAACTCCAGAGACCTGTGCCGGCCTGATCAGGTCTTATAAAAGACGATTATTAGCTGTAATTGCAAACAAGGGTTATTCCACGAAATATTAAACCTAGGGGTTGAATAATAATTGACCCACACTTTTATGTTGAAAATTTATTAAAATTTAACTGAGCAACATAACTTGTTGGTTTGTAAGATTTATGTATCTGTTAATAAATCCTGCTCTTGTTTGAAGTTTGCAGGCTCTAACTGTTTTGCATCTTATCAAACCTGCTAAATCTGCAGGGGGTTGAAGACTACTTGTAGGCACTGTACGTACAACAATCAGTAACAGTACAAAACAGACTGGTATAGGAGGAGAGAGGACCCTGCCCGTGAGGGCTCACAGTCTACAGGGAATGGGTGATGGTACAATAGGTGAGGACAGAGTTGGTTGCGCAGTGGTGTACTGGACTGAGGGTTATTGTAGATTGTAGGCTTGTTGGAAGAGATGGGTCTTGAGGTTCCTCTTGAAGCTTTCCACGGTAGGGGAGAGTCTCATATGCTGAGGTAGAGCAATCCAAAGTATGGGGGAGGCACATGAGAAATCTTGTACACGATTGTGGGAAGAGGAGATAAGAGAGGAGTAGAGAAGGAGATCTTGTGAGGATCTGAGGTTGCGTGCAGATAGGTACCGGGAGACTAGGTCACAGATGTAAAGAGGAGACAGGTTGTGGATGGCTTTGTATGTCATGGTTAATGTTTTGGGGAGATAAGGTATGCACACCAGTGACTATGTAAGGGGAATACATGAAATAGCAGAAACTGCTGTGTGAATACTGACTTGAAAAATCCAATAGCTATATGCAAGAGTGAATATGTGAAAAATGGAATCTACATTACTGTCATGAACATATGAATCAAGAGAAATTTAGCTACTGAATTGATCAATGCAATAGAGCCCCAACACTACGCCAAAGTATTTCTCTACGTTGGGGTCCCTAGCTTGTGTGTGTCCTATCATGCAGTTAAAAAATCTACCGTGTATGGGAAGCTGAGACCCAGGCTATTTATGCGTATGATATGGATTGGCAATAGGTGTGGTTGGGGAGGGTTCACAAACGAAAAAATACCAACAAATAGGAACAACGTTTGGAACACCATTCTAAGTCCGGACTGGGTGCAAAAACCTAAAAAAACATCACTATGGGGAGATAAGGTATGCACACCAGTGACTATGTAAGGGGAATACATGAAATAGCAGAAACTGCTGTGTGAATACTGACTTGAAAAATCCAATAGCTATATGCAAGAGTGAATATGTGAAAAATGGACTCTGCATTACTGCCATGAACATATGAATCAAGAGAAATTTAGCTACTGAATTGATCAATGCAATAGAGCCCCAACACTACGCCAAAGTATTTCTCTTTGTATTAGTATTTCTTAGTATTTCTTTTTGTTAGTTGTTTTTCGTTTGTGAATCCTCCCCAACCACACCTATTGCCAATCCATATCATACGCATAAATAGCCTGGGTCTCAGCTTCCCATACACGGTAAGTTTTTTAACTGCATGAGAGGACACACACAAGCTAGGGACCCCAACGTAGAGAAATACTTTGGCGTAGTGTTGGGGCTCTATTGTATTGATCAATTCAGTAGCTAAATTTCTCTTGATTAATATGTTCATGGCAGTAATGCAGATTCCATTTTTCACATATTCACTCTTGCATATAGCTATTGGATTTTTCAAGTCAGTATTCACACAGCAGTTTCTGCTATTTCATGTATTCCCCTTACATAGTCACTGGTGTGCATACCTTATCTCCCCATAGTGATGTTTTTTTAGGTTTTTGCACCCAGTCCGGACTTAGAATGGTGTTCCAAACGTTGTTCCTATTTGTTGGTATTTTTTCGTTTGTGAACCCTCCCCAACCACACCTATTGCCAATCCATATCATACGCATAAATAGCCTGGGTCTCAGCTTCCCATACACGGTAGGTTTTTTAACTGCATGAGAGGACACACACAAGCTAGGGACCCCAACGTAGAGAAATACTTTGGCGTAGTGTTGGGGCTCTATTGCATTGATCAATTCAGTAGCTAAATTTCTCTTGATTCATATGTTCATGGCAGTAATGCAGATTCCATTTTTCACATATTCACTCTTGCATATAGCTGGATTGGATTTTTCAAGTCAGTATTCACACAGCAGTTTCTGCTATTTCATGTATTCCCCTTACATATTCACTGGTGTGCATACCTTATCTCCCCATAGTGATGTTTTTTTAGGTTTTTGCACCCAGTCCGGACTTAGAATGGTGTTCCAAACGTTGTTCCTATTTGATGGTTAATGTTTTGAACTGGAGTCGTTGAGCGATGGGAAGCCAGTGAAGGGATTGGCAGAGTGGCGAGGCTGGGGAATAGTGAGGGGAGAGGTGAATTAAGCGGGCCGCAAAGTTTAGGATAGATTGGAGGCTTGCAAGAGTGTTGGAAGTGAGGCCAGAGAGCAGGAGGTTGAAGTAGTCGAGGCGGGATATGATGAGGGCATGCACTAATGCTTTTTCTGATTCTTGGTTAAGGACAGCACGGATCCGGGATATATTTTTGAGTTGTAGTCTGCATGAGGTGAAGAGGGCTTGGATGTGTGGCTTGAAGGATAGAGCAGAGTCGAGGGTTACTTCAAGGCAACGAGCTTGTGAGGGGCATGAAGTGAGAAATAACACATATATAGTGTTACTGAACAGCACCCACCATACCAAGGCCAAAAATACATTGCAAAATAATGCCGCCACTCCATGACCAAATATCACCACATAGAGTCTGAATATAATCACCGTACTGTTACTGAGCAAAGTCCACTGCGCCAAGACCAATAGATTCACACCGCAAATCCCCAAAACATCTACAATATATGAACTTGGCCTAAAGTAGAGATGTCCTTCTTCGTACCCCTCACCGCATACACAATATAAATATTTACATCTGTCTCCCCCATATAATGGTAACGATTATGGCCCTCTTTATAGCCTTAGGAACTGTAGTAAAAGTCTGCAAAGTACAGGGATAACACACACACAGTGATGGCACAGCACAGGGGCAAACACACACAGTGATGTCACAGCACAGGGGCAACACACACAGTGTTGTCAAAGCACAGGGGCAACACACACATGGTGATGGCACAACACAGGGGCAACACACACACATATTGATGGCACAGCACAGGGAAAGACACACACATACACACACAGTAATGGCACAGCAGAGTGGCAACACACACACACACACACACACACACACACCCCTAGAGTGATGACACAGCACAGGGGCAATACACACACAGTGCTGCACAACACAGGGGCAACACACAGTGATGGCACAGCACAGAGGCAACACACACACAGTGAGGGCACATCACAGCGGCAGCACACACATATAGTGATGGCACAGCACAGTGGCAACACACACATCTAGAGTGATGACACACCACAGAGGTAACACACACAGTGCTGCACAACACAGGGGAAACTCACACAGTGATGGCACAGCACAGAGGCAACACAAACACACACAGTGATGGCACAGCATAGGGGCAAATCACACACAGTGAAGGGACAGCACAGGGGCAGCACACACAGAGTGATGACACAGCAGAGGGGCAACACATACACAGTGATGGCACAGCACAGTGGCAACACACACAGTGATGGCACAGCACAAGGGCAAGACACACACACAGTGATGGCATAGCACAGGGGCAACACACACACAGTGATGGCACAGCACAGAGGCAACACACACACAGTGATGGCACAGCATACGGGCAACACACACAATGATGGCACAGCACAGGGGCAACACACACAGTGATGGCACAGCACAAGGGCAAAACACACACAGTGATGGCACAACACAGGGCAGTTTCTTTCTGTAGTGTTACAGGCAGACATTTGTACATTATAATACTCACCTGCTCCTGTGATGTGAGAGATCATTAGTGGCTCCAGCCTCCCTGCTGCACTTCCTGTGGGTCCTCCTGGCTGTTTCTCCAGTCCTATGCTTTTTCTTTCTATTCCTTCTGTTTTCTGCT
This sequence comes from Anomaloglossus baeobatrachus, assembly GCF_048569485.1. Lineage (NCBI taxonomy): Eukaryota > Metazoa > Chordata > Amphibia > Anura > Aromobatidae > Anomaloglossus > Anomaloglossus baeobatrachus. The sequence continues at coordinate 197,151,999 of NC_134357.1, read as the reverse complement.
TCTCACTGTTTTTTTCTGCTCTCTGTTTGCTCTTCTCTCTTTTCTCTGCTTCTCTTGCACTGTTTTCCTATTCATCTTTCTTTCTCCCGTGCTGTACTGAACTAGTTTCGCCCCCTCTCCTGATTGGCTGTTCTCCTCCTAGTGTCTCTCTGACTGGAAGAAAAAGCTGCCAGGCCACTCCCTCCTCTTCAGCACAGGTAGCGCACAGTGTCTAGTGTGGGTGAATCTGTATCTCTGCATTGGCCAGCCTGCAGCTATACAAACAGTGCCGGCACCCAGCGGCCTTAATCAGTTGCTTGGTCATGGCCTCAGGGGCATGATGCATGAAAGTGAAAATGCACACTCCAGCTCACAGGCCCATAGCAGTGGCGTGGTTTGATGGTACGCCACTAGATTGTGAAAACCTGGCCTGATGTTTATATGGGTCATTGTGCTGTCTGAGAAAAAAACGTATAGTAGTAGGTTGTGTCACACACGTGTGGATGTGATCAGATACATGGCACAAATTTACAGTAACCAAACATTTTTTTCAACAAATAAGCCCTGTGTGATCTAAGCTACAATAAGTTTAGTTTACTGGATAAATAATGCATATGCATTTATAGTTGTAAAATTATAATGGTTTAGTGTTCTTTATACCCTAAAGCGGGCTTTACACGCTACGATTTCGCTACAGCGATCTCGTTGGGGTCACGGATTTTGTGAAGCACAACCGGCCGCTGTAGCGATGTCGTAGCGTGTGACTTTTAGGAGCGATTTTGGATCGTTGCAAAAATGTCCAAAATCGCTCCTCGTTGACATGGGGGTCCGCTGCCAGTTATCGCTGCTGTCGCAGGGGCGAAGTTGTTCCTCGTTTCTGCGGCAGTGCACATCGATACATGTGATGCCGCAGGAACGAGGATCATCTCCTTACCTGCCTCCGGCCACAATGCGGGAGGAAGGAGGTGGGCGGGATGTTACGTCCCGCTCATCTCCGCCCCTCCGCCTTCATTGGGCGGCCGCTTAGTGACATCGCTGTGACGCCAAACGGACCGCTCCCTTAGAAAGTAGGCAGTACGCCGGTCACAGCGACGTTGCTATGCAGGTAAGTATGTGTGACGGGGTGCCAGATTTTGTGCGTGACGGGCAGCGATATGCCCATTTCGCACAAACGATGGGGGTGGGTCGCATGCTAGTGATATCGGGCCGGATATCGCAGCATGTAAAGCCAACCTTAGTCATAATTTGAAATCGTATGTAACATTTGAGAACTTTTAAATATCTTATCGCATCTTAAAGCATCTTTTTTAGTGACATACATAGTAAATTTGTGTTCCTAACAAAATAATTATGTTGAAGCTTTTAAAATAATTCACAGTGGTGTTTCACTGCAAATGGAAATGTAAAAAAATATTAACAACTGGGTGTTACCGTTCTCCTGGATTGTCTCTCTAAACACTCTGACACTGTCTAATCAGATCTTTTTTATTAAACAACTAGGAATCAATACAGAGAAAATATATTGCATCTTATATAACCAGTAAAAGTTACATTGAAAAAATATATGTGGTCTATAAATCAGGTTCTTCCTCTGTATATATAAAAAAAAAAAGGATACTTAAGGTACTGTCACACATAACGAGATCGCAGCTGAGTCACCGTTTTGGTGACGCAGTAGTGATCCCGTTAGCGATCTCGTTATGTGTGACACCTACCAGCGATCAGGCCCCTGCTGTGAGATCGCTAGTCGTTGCTGAATGGTCCAGGTCATTTTCTTCAAAGGCGACGTCCTGCTGGGCAGGACACATCGCTTGTTTGACGCTGTGTGACAGGGTCACAGTGACTGCTGAGATCGTTATACAGGTCACTACTGCGACCTGTATTGTTCCTGCATCGCTGGTAAGATCTGACTGTGTGACATCTCACCTGCGACCTCTCAGCGACTTACCTGTGATCCCTATCAGGTTGCATCGTTTTCGGGATCGCTGGTAAGTCGATGTGTGTGACTGGGCCTTTAGATCAGTTATATAAATTGAGCCTACAAACAACATGGCTCCACAGATAAACAAAAGTTAAATTATGCAATAATACCTCAGTCTACTAGAAAAGTCTCCTCCATCAGCCGTTTCGCTCCACATCATATTTCCATACCCGCTTGCCTCTCTCTCCCTGTTTAGTCATCAATCACACCCTTCCATCCCCCTCCCACAGTGCCGCTCAAAGTCCACTTTGCCACGTAAATCACTAGTTTTAACTTTTACTCCCCAAATGTTCCATTCACTGCAAACACAATAGTAACTGGTCCAACATTGCATCCTGCACTAGTGCCCCAGAGGGGAGACCCGGCGAATCCATCCATAGCTGCCAGATTTTGTAAAACTTTCTCAGTGTTTTTCTTTTGAAATAAACTCACCTTTCCAATCTAATGACATTATTTAATTTATTTTTAAGCTCTGGTAATGTTGGTGGTAGAAGATCTAACCAATGGTATGCCAGTATCTTCCTTGCTTGATACAGGATATGGGCTATTCCCAGGGCTGTTGGAGAGTCCGGGTCTACTCCTCCCTCCCACAGACTCAACAAACATAGACGAGGTGATGGTTGTATTGTGATATGATATATTTGGTCTATGAGTTCCAGGGTTTGGTTCCATAAATCACCAATGTGTCCACACTCCCACATAACATGCATCAAATGGGCATCATCCTGTCCACACCTAACACATTGTGTATTTGATCTAAGTATCATCCTGAATAATAGGCTGGGAGTTTTATATACCCTGTGGATGAGATATATTTGAGAAAGTCTTTGGCACTCAGAGATCGCCAGTTTAGGGACCTGTTCTAGAATGTGGGACCACTGGTCTTCCGTCAGGGGACCAACGTCCCGTTCCCATACTTTTAACAGTCAGTGGGTATGTCTCCAGATGGGCAGGTAGTAATCTTTTGTATAGTTCAGAAATAAGACCTTTAGAGGACTCAGATGTAAGTAGCATATGTAATGTTTGATTATGTGTCACTGTCACCGGGATTGTCCTCCTCTGTCTTTCCAGTGCGTGCCTCAGCTGTAAGTACTGATAAAAGAAGACATGCGGAAGGTGAAACTCTGTTCTCAATTGCTCAAAACTCTTAAGAATATTATTTTGTAGTACTTGTTTGTGACCCTAAATGGATCCCTTTATCTTCCCATCCTCTGAACCCCACTAATTTTTTAATTTCTGGCAAATCCGGGTTCCGCCACAGTGGCCAGAACTCCGTAGGCCCATTTATCTTCAAAAGAAACTTACCTCTGTCTCATACCCTAAATATCATAGCCAACGTGGGATATCGTGCCTCATTTATCTGTCTTTGTCTCACATCCAACTGGCAACCCGGATATTTCCATACCGATCCCTCTCTCACTATATCACCACTATTATCACATGCTCCTTCTTTGCCCCAACCCCTAAGATGTTGCATCTGGGAGGCTATATAGTATATATATGGGTTTAGTACCGCCAGTCTTCCCTCCTCCTTTCTCCGCTGTAGCACTTCCAGTCGAATCCTAGCCTGTTTTTTCTTCCAGATAAGTGCCCAGAACAATGTATTATTTTTTGCAAAAAATTCCCTACGTATCCACACTGGAGAGTTATGTATAAGATATAGTAATTGTGGCATCATTACCATTTTGATTAAGTTGTCTACCGATATTTGATAGTGGCAAGCGACACCAGGTGTGTACCTTTGCTCTGAACCGCTGCAACAGGGGTTCCAGATTTAGGGCCTGGAAATCCTTCGGATTTGGGCTAACAGTTACTCCCAGATACTTAAACTCTCGGACCACAGGAACCGGTATCTGCAAGTCCGAGAAATCCACCGGGAGAAGGTCTATTGGCATTAAAGCCGATTTGGACCAATTAATCCGAAGGCCAGACCTTCGCCCAAATTCTTGAATGATATCCATTGCCGGCAAAATCGAGGAATGTACCCTGTCTAAATATAAAAGTAGGTCATCTGCGTATAATGATATCTTCTGCTCCACTGCTCCACACCTAAATCCCGTTATCTCCCTGGACTTCCGTATTGCAACTGCCAGTGGCTCCACTGCAGTAGCAAATAGCAACGGCGAGAGCGGGCACCCCTGTCTAGTACCTCTTCCAAGAGGAAAAGTCTCAGAGACCCTGCCATTAGCCCTAACCTTTGCCACCGGTGAGTCATATAGCAGCTTCACCCAATTTATAAATCTGTGTCCAAAGCCCATTTCCGAAGTACCGCCCACAAATACCCCCATTCTAAGCTATCGAACGCCTTAGCGGCGTCTAGGGACAAAATTGCCCTTTCCCCTGGCTTATCAGAACTATGCTGAATCCCTAAGTATAATTTTCTAAGATTCATAGATGTGGCTCTACATGGAATAAATCCTGTTTGATCATTCTGTATAATAGATGAGATGACTCGGGACATCCTATTGGCGAGCACCTTGGCCAGTAATTTAACATCTATTGGTAGTAGAGAGATTGGGCGGTACGAGTCCGGGATCTCTGGATCTTTTCCGGGTTTTGATATTAAGACTATTAAAGCTTCCCTCATAGAAGTCGGGAGGACCCTCTGCCTTTCAGCCTCTTCAAATACTTTAAGTAGTTTAGGTAGCAGTAAGGGTGCATAAGTTTTATAAAACTCGCCAGGCAGGCCATCCGTTCCCGGAGCTTTTTCATTTTGCGTCTGGCCAAGCGTTTCCTCTAATTCTTCCAACAGGATGTCTCGATCCAACAAATCCCTTTCTTCGTCGGCTAGTGTGGGGGGAGAGAAAGCATCCAAATATTACTCTATCTCAGTCTCCGTAAGGTCACAGTCTGATGTGTATAGTCGCATATAATACCTCTTTATCTCCCTCACTATATCCTCACATTCCGTTACAAGGTCACCCGACTCCGTCTTCAGCCTATTTATATATGAAGATCCTTCCTGCGCCCTAATGACTGTGGCTGGTAGGTGCCCTACTCCCTCTCCCTCTATGAAATATTTCTGTCTGAGGAAGTAACATTTATTTGCTGCCGCCGACATGAGATTTTCTTTGAGTAACGTTTGTGCCTTCTCTAGAGTGTTTTTCGTTTCGTCTGTCGGGTTGAGCACCACCGCAGCCTCCGCAACAGATACTTCCTGAATCAGACTTTGGGTGTAGCGTCTGTTTTGGTTTTTACGTATGCATATTTCTCTGATATAGATGCCCCTAACCACGGCTTTCATAGAGTCCCAGACTATATGTGACGGTGCGGAGCACTCATTAAGTTGGAAATATTCTAAAATAATATCATGCAATAAGCTGGATCCAGAAGGGATTAAGTTTCCAGATAGGCCTAGACAGGGTGAGGGGGTTTCCCCATGAAAGTGTAACATGGAGTGGTGAGTGATCAGATACGCTTCTAGGTAGATAGGCCACCGTTTGTACATATGAGGTCATAAGTGTGTTGCCAATAGCCAGGTCAATCCGTGACATAGTGTGGTGGGAGCTAGAGTAGCAGAAAAACTGTTTGGATGTGGGGTTTTGGACGCGCCAAAGATCTACCAAACCCAGCTCTGTCAGCAATCTAGCAAATGAAGTTGAGGCTGCGTCCTCTTGATATGTTCCCCGAATGTAGCTTATCTAGATAAGGATGTAAATATGTGTTAAAATCTCCTATCAAAAGAGTCGGCGAAGGGGGGAAGGAGTCTAAAACAGACAAGATTCTTTTTACTGGTTCGACTGAGTACGGTGGAGGGATGTATACCGCAGCCAGAATAAATTGTATACCATACAGCATGGAAAGTAAACAAACAAATCTGCCCCCAGGGTCAACCACTGATTTTGTACATGAGAACGGGATGGATTTGTGCACCAACACACTGACACCCCGTGCATGGGTTGAGTATGTGGAATGATATTCATGTGTGATCCATCCCTTCCTCAGCCAATGAACATTATCTCTTGCCGTGTGGGTCTCAGATAAACATAGAATAGCCAGGAGAAACTTTTGCAAATGAGTAAATATAGCACACCTCCTATTCGCATCCCTGAGCCCCCTAACATTCCACGCTACAATATCAAGTGATGTCGCCATAAGAGCAGGTTAAAAAATAATAAACCGGAGCATACTCCATTCCTGGGGGAGAGAGGCAATCTCCACCAATTCCTGTTAGCATTAGCTTGAGCGACACGACTGAGGTACGTCGCACCCCACATATTAATTGCAAAATACAGCAATAAACAAAAAAAACAAGTAGGGAAATAGAGCCCTGTACACCAGTGTACAGTGCCCCTGCCCTCAAAAACAAGTGTAACTTGCATATTTCTCTCAGAGAGAATCAGGGCTAGAAAACTCACCCAGAGTCCATGCAGGGAGAAGGGTGATCTTCAAGTATCCTTCCTCCTCATGGACCTCTCATTAATATCCAGCCAAGACAGCGCCGCCCCTGCTGTATCAAAAAAGTGGGTTTCTTCATTCACCGCAATTCGCAGTCTAGCAGGATACATCATGGAGTATGGCACTTGTAATCCGCGCAGGCGTTGTTTAATCTCAATAAATTGCGCCCTTTTACGTTGTACCTCCATGGAAAAATCAGGGAAAATAGAGATCTTCCTCCCATTATTAGCAAGTTCCCTAATATCTCTGGATCTGCGTAGAATAGCATCCCTGTCTTTAAAATGCAGGAGTTTAAGCAAGATAGTACGTGGGGGTGCTCCTGGCGGGGGGGGGGGACGTGTAAGGACCCTGTGCGCTCTCTCAATAGTAAAGAATGGAGATAAAACATCTTTGCCAAAGGTGTCCATTAGCCATTTTTCAAAAAAGCGCAGGGAGTCATTCCCTTCTGCCCTCTCCGGGACCCCCACTAGGCGCAGATTACTTCTACAGGAGCGGTTCTTTAAATTGTCCACCTTGTTCAGAAGTGTTGTGATATTTTGCGTGGCTTTTCCCAGCTCCCGTGTCATTGTTGGCAATTTATCCTCTGCTGCACTCACACGTTCTTCTAGCTCCCCCACTCTGGTAGTCACCCCCTGCAGCTCATGTTTGATACAAGCTATATCCCGAGTGACAGTTCCCATTTGGTTACTTAAAGTGGCCAGTGTGGTGTTGCAAGCATTAACTGCTGCCAGGATTTCTCCCAGTGTGGGTTTAGCTTCAGCGGGGACAGACCCAGGATGCTCCATATCTCCTCCTCCCCCACCTTCAATCACAGGCCCAGGCGTCTGCATTTGCTGAGCTACTGAGCAAACAGGGCTCAGATTACTCACTGGATCCTCCACATTATGTTCAGTGTCTCTCACAGACTTCTCACTGGAGGACAGATCAGGAGCAGGAGACACTCTGGCATTTCTCTCCAGTCTGCTCGCAGCCCCCACTGCTCCACTACAGGATGGCCTGGTTTTTGATGGTGCCATCTTGGCCACTGCAGGGACACATTCCTGTGCATCTTTATCTTTATCTTTCTTGCTAATACGGATCGGCATGGTGCTAGTATCCTCCCCTCTCTAGATGCCTGGGTGAATATTGCAGCCTTCCAGGTTAGTTATGCCTATTAACAGGGCTGGTATTTCAGGATTTTGAGTGGATCCAGGCAGGAGCTCTCCTGTGCTGCTTCCTCCCTACATGAGGTCCAGGCCATGCCCCACTCTGACACTGCCTAGTTGGTACACACACTATCACACTGTATATGGATACCCATATCACTGTATATGGACACAATATATTGGCACTATATTGACAAAGGTGTCACTTTATTCGTATATCTCCAGGAGGAAAAATGGAAATGGCTCGTAAGGAGTTCACACACTAGCATTGTTATTTCTTGAGAAATATCAAGATTTAAAAAACAAATCAGATCATTTCATATAGTGATATAATTGTGCAAAACAAAAAAATGCTACAACATTTATTAAATATATAACAATAAAAATAAATCTTCAGAAAACACCTACCTGTAAAGTGTTTGATTATTAGACAGTTTATGTATCATTTAATATAGTATGAGTAATTTCATGATACATTATATTTATTATACTCCGATAATCTCTGCCTGCCACAGTGTAGTAAAAAATGGTCTTGGACAGGGTTGTACATCAGTGTATTAATCTGCTGGTATAAAATCAAATATCGTATTTTTCTACAGACATCCTGATCACTTTTTATGCCTTTCCCAAATAGTCGTGTATTTAAATAGCACATTAATTTAATACATTCTCCTTCAGAGCAGCTATAATGTAAAGACAGCCTCCTAAGAGCAGAGAATAGAACATTTTTATTATCATTATTACCCAATTACAGATGGAAGCGCAGGTGTCCAGGGTGGGAATGGTATCCAGAGGCTTGTGTGTTTAAATCGCTCCATTGTTAATGCCACTTTTCTGCATAGCTCAAACAAGAGTTTATATAGAAAACTGCCAGTTGGGTTGGAAGCAGTTAAGGTTTTTGCATTACATTTACTTGGTCTGATGCCCAGCAAAGTACAGCCATGTTTCCTTAGGGTGCCAGCTGCCATCTGTCTCCTTGACCTTTAATCAGATCAGCCAGAGTTGTGGATAGAAGAAAAGTGTGATGTGGACAGTGGTGATGACCCTGTATCTCTGCACATGTCTGAACAATGACTAATGGTCGCAGAGGGGCATCATTCCAAGACAAGATGGCACACTGTTGCTTCACGCTGATAACATACAGGAAGATAATTAGTGAATGTGTATTGTATTTGGGTTGTCTACTTTTATAATTTAATTAAATAAATCATTCCTATAATTGATATGCATAATATTGATGTAAATACTATAACAACAGAAAGATCTTATGCACATGTGCCTGTCTATATTATACGCATGGTTTCCTTGTAAGGTAGGATCATTATTCATATATTGTACCAGTACATAAACCATGTTACCATGTAGTAATACAGAGGTCACAAAGGCAGTGATGTCAAAAAAAGTGCAGGCCCTATAGCTTTGGTATCATTTTAGGGGCTATTTATACCACCTGTTTTTAGCCCATTGACAAACAACAATTGTCGGAAGTTTACACAGAGCGATGTGAAGGCAACTTCAGTTATATTTATGCCAGCATAACCTATCCGATCAACCGACAAACAACGGCGTTGCTTTTGTGTTTGTGGCAGGTTTCTGTGGCCCAATAATAGGAATGTGCATTCTCATCACTAAAGGGCACTTTACACGCAGCGACATTGCTAGCGATGTCGCTACCGAAAGCACCCGCCCCCGACGTTTGTGCGTCATGGGCAAATCGCTGCCCGTGGTGCACATTATCGCTAGGACCCGTCACACGTACTTACCTTCCCAGCGACGTCGCTGTGGGCGGCAAACATCCTCTGTTTATAAAGGGGAGGTTCGTGCGCCATCACAGCGACGTCACACAGCGGCCCGCCAAGAGAAGCGGAGGGGCGGAGACCAGCCGCATTAACGACACGCCCACCTCGTTGCCGGCAGGACGCAGGTATGTTGTTGTTCGTCGTTTCCGGGGTGTCACACGAAGCGATGTGTGCTGCCTCAGGAACGACGAACAACCTGCGTCCAGCACCAGCAACGATTTTTGGGAAATGAACGACATGTTCATTTGATCAACGATTAGGTGAGTATTTCTGATCGCTAACACTCGCTCATAGTTGTCACACGCAACGATGTCGCTAACAACGCTGGATGTGCATCATGAATTCCGTGACCCCGACGACGTATCGTTAGTGATATCGTTGCGTGTAAAGCCCCCTACTGTACTAGGGGCCGTTACACAAGCTCCTGGCTGGGATGTTTGCTGTTGTTAAAAAGGTTTTGTGGTATAGAAAGACCATTTTCAAAATCCCTGTTACAGCATGCTCAGTTATTATAGAGGAATTCCTCCTTCAAGACCTGCATGTATTTGCCAAAATGGAAATGAGCTTCAAAATATACAGTATATCAAGCTCTGAAGGACTCGACCGTTCATTTAAATGAGAACCATGTAATGTCTTATTTCTTCTGTGGATGAACTGCAAGAAAATTGAACACTTGATGCCTGCTTTCCCCACAGATTAAAGCTGATCACTTGGGATCCCCGCAGTGCGACAATATGTGATAAGCTTATTGCTGAAGAGCCTTTCTAACAAAATAGGATTATCAATTTTCTTTTCACTTTCAACTTCTGAACAATCATATCTTCCTCAGCAATTCAGTGATGCCCTGTTATTTGAGGAATTACTGGTATCTCTATAACATTTGTGATGGCCATTACGGAAGCCAATACCTATGAGCTTGGTTTTACTACTGGGAAGAGTAAAACTACAGTAGTAAAAAAGCCTCACCTTTTTTTCTGAACCACGGATAGCATAAATCTGAGTCTGGCTTTGTGATTGCTGCCCAGAATTTAGAGAAAATAGTAAATAGAAATAGTTTGAAAACCCGCTCCAAATGACTGACAGGTCTTTCCTCATAGACTGGAAGCGAGCAGGGTTCTCACTCCTCTTGGTATCTGCTAAATTGTGTTATTCTGTAATGTCTCATATCGTCTGTACATGCCCCCTCTGAACTGTAAAGCTCTGCAGAATATGTTGGCGCTATGTAAATAAAAAATATTATTATTACGTGTGTACGAACAGAGACACCTGTCAGTCAAGTATAGTGATGCAGTCAGAAGCCATCCTTGGGCTACACCAGACTAATTGTGTCTGTCCCTATATTCACTGGCAGATATTTGTTTCTCTGGCAGGCATTTTGTTTCAAAGAAAGAAAGAAATATCTATCTGCAATCGCTCCGCCAGGCTCTGATTCATGCTTCCAATGGTTTGGGCAGCATGAATCTAACAACAGATTCCCTTTAACCCTAGAACGCACACCTGGGGCTTCGCAGGCCTGCTAGGTTACTTGTTTTCTATTGTACATTTCTATGGTTGCGCATTCTAGGGTTAACGTATTGCTCTTTTTTAACCCCTTCACGACCATGGACGGATCTTTCCGTCATGGATCGTGTCCCGGTAAGCCCCGCCCCCTGCCGCGGGCAGGCGGCGTGGATCGGCACACATATCAGCTGTTTTCAACAGCTGACATGTGTGCCTACATGTTCCGAGTGGAATCGCATTCCACCCGGAACATTAACCCCTTAGATCTCGCTGCCAAAGTCTGGCAGCGAGATCTATATGCGCGCGGCCATGTTTTTTACTTACCGCCGCCCCCTCCGGACATCACGTGAGTGATCACGTGACATTCGGTGGTTGCCATCGTAGCACAGGGTCATGTGATGACGCCTGCTGCTACTAAGTTTCACTTTCCTTTTTCCTCGGCACGGAGCAGAGGAAAAAAGAAAGTGACTATTTCTGCTGTTGACAGCGGTATAGCTGTGATCAGCAGATAGCGATCAGCAATCGGATTGCTGATCGCTATAGCCCCCTAGGGGGACTAGTAAAATAAAATAAAAAAAGTAAAAAAAAAGTTTTAAAAAATTAAAAAAAAAAACAAAAAACCTAAAAGTTCAAATCACCCCCCTTTCCCCCCACTGAAAATTAAAGGGTTAAAAAAAAAAATATACACATATTTGGTGTCGCTGTGTTCAGAAATGCCCGATCTATCAAAATATAAAATCAATTAATCTGATTGGTAAACGGTGTAGTGGCAAAAAAATTCCAAACGCCAAAATTATGTTTTTTGGTCGCCGCAAGTTTTACGCAAAATGCAATAACAGGCGATCAAAACATAGCATCTGCGCAAAAATGCCACCATTAGAAACATCAGCTCGAGACGCAAAAAATAAGCTGTCACTGAGCCATAGATCCCAAAAAATGAGAACTCTACGGGTTTCGGAAAATGGCGCAAAACGTACGCCACTTTTATTGGACAAGCTTGTGAATTTTTTTTAACCCCTTAGATACAAGTAAACCTATACATGTTTGGTGTCTACAAACTCGCACCGACCTCAGGCATCATACATACTCACACATCAGTTTTACCATAGTGAACACCGTGAATAAAACATCCCAAAAACTATTGTGCCATCACACTTTTTTTGCAATTTTTCCACACTTGGAATTTTTTTGCTGCTTTTCAGTACACCATATGGTAAAACTTATGGTTTCATTTAAAAGTACAACTTGTCCCGCAAAAAACAAGCCCTCATATGGCAAGATTGACGGAAAAATAAAAAAGTTACGGCTCTCGGAAGAAGGGGAGCAAAAAACAAAAACGGAAAGTGCCCCGGGGCTGAAGGGGTTAACAAGTACAATCAAAAAATGATTTAATTTTTTTTTTTTTTTTATAAAAACTGACATGAATTTAAGATAAAAACAGATAAAGTAAAGGTTCAAAGGGGCCAGTAAAGCAGTAGTGTGAATGGAGAATAAAATAGAAAAGAAGGACAAAGGTTGGGAAATAAAGGAAATTGAGAAGAGGAAGAAAGAAAGGTTATGACTGTGAAAGTTCAGTTCAGCAGGTTCTTTAAAGTTTGGTTTGGGACTTGGACTTCACCTGAACCCTAATGAAAGTCACTAATTGGGCAGTTCGGGGCTCTGTACAGATGAAAGCCAGCCATAAACAGAACACTTCCGAGGGCAGTGAGCAGGGTTTTTCCATTTGTGTTTGTTTGGTGCACACTACATCTGATTACGCTGTTGTTACCCCCAGTGCAAGCTGCTCAAACACTGCAAGCGACTCACACTGGGCTGAGCACCGAGCGTACCCGAGTATAGCTAAGGCTCGCGGGAGTGGTTTGCATACGTAAAGCACCCGAACTCTGTTTTTCTTGTAAAGTCTGTGTTTAGTATGACCCTCGGGTTCACTCATCTCTAGTTATGGTGTTTCAAGCTGGTCAATCATTAGAAGATGATTTTCCGGATAGTTTGATATCCCTGATTTTTTTTTTTATGTAAAACCTCTTTTAAGATGTTTTGTCCTGCCAAGGAAAATATAATGAAATGCTTTCTAATGCACAGTCTCATAATCCTTGAACAAGTGTACCTAATGTAGAATACCTTCCCAATATTGGAACAGGCACAAGAGCAAGAGGGGGTGATAGCATGGGGCAGCTTGGACAACACAGAGGATTTGAGATTAAATCTGGTTAAACTGTTTTGATGATGAGAGTATTGATAATAAACTCCTTAGCGTAAGAGATCCAAATTTGGTACCATGGAGCTTGGATCATCCCAGAATATGTCATCTACCTGAGACCTGGAGAGTGTGTGTGATCTTTGGGAACATGGCATTAAGGTACCATTCCAATTATCTGAACATGGATCAAAGAATGTAGCTTTAACCTTTTGTTCAGTGCCTTATTGTTTCTGTTGTTCTGATTTACATCTTTCTTTAAGTGTCTTGTTTGTGACATCTGAAACATGCTCTGGTTTCCTTCTTTGTACATAACACTTTAAAAGGAATGCATCATTAGGAATTTACTTATTCTTTAACTCAGATTTTTCTGTTTATATGTATTCAAAGATAACCCATCATGTGAAAAAATTCTATTAACCTGCAGATATGGAGTTATTCTGCAGTTTAATGGTGTTCTAAAGTTGCCAGGCCGGCACACTGAAAGCCTGGCTATCAAAAGGAAATGAAGGGCACAATCAGAAACTGTATAACACGGACAATGATCGCATCACAATACTCAGACTGGCCAGCAGCACTCCTAATGCGAGTGTGACAGCATGTATTTCTATGCAGCTGTCACACTTGGGTCAGGAAAGCAGCCAGCCAGTCTGAGCATTGTGATGTAATCATCATTCTTGTTATTTGGCTGTCTGACTACACCTTCCGGCTTTCAGTCATAGAGGCGCAATTTCAGTTACTGTTCAGTACACAGTGAGTGCCTGCTGTTCAAATTAGCAGACGTGCAGGGATTGCCGCCGGCTCACCACAACAGCCGGTTGTGATTACCCCTTCATGATTTAGGATGTACCGGTATGTCCTCTGTCGTGAAGGGGTTAATCTGTGGTGTTTCTGAAGCAGTAACCTCCCATAAGTCCTATCTGGACCAGGGTTGGATATATCATTGGCACAAGAGCCTAAGAGGTTGAGGGACCCATTTTAACCTACAAAGTTGGTGGAATTAACCATTTTAATGATCTATTGGACGGAAAAGAGCCCATTAACAATTTTTGCACAGGGGCCCTTTTCCATCTGCGTCTGCCACTGATCTGGACGGTATCATTTCCACTTGAAACTCCCAAATGTAGTATAATTTGTTACTTAGTTGGACAACTAAAAGTTAAAGATCAAAGTTGCTATTTAAATCCTTTCCTGTGTAGATACAGTGAAGTGCAAATGTTTTCAGCATGTGTGGAAAAAATGCTGCAAAGTAAGAATGCTTTCAAAATAGAAGTGTTAATAATCTCTTTTAATCAATTAACAAAATGCAAAGTGAATGAACACATTTTGGAAATGCTTCACTGATGGCATTGATTGATGGATACAGTAGTGTAAAAAGTCTGCTTATTCCAGCTAAAATGCCAGGTTTTTGTCATGTAAAAAAAAATCAGAAGAATACAAAAAGATTTATTTCAGAACTTTTTCCACCTTTGGCACTCACTATTAGAGATGAGCGGTTCCATCGAGGCTCAGTTCACGGCAGCAAATGAGCCTAGCTCCACAGGCTGGAGCTTGACCCGAACCCTGGATCAAGTCACTGATTTTCAGTTTGAGTCTCCGCCCACATAGAGCCAGCTATAAGCAGAAAACTGCCAGGGAAGGGTAGGTGGACTTTTTCAAACTTTTTTGTTGCACACTACATCTAAGGACGCTGTTGTTACCCCAGTGCGAGCTGTTCAAACACTGCTAGCGGCTCACACAGGAATGCGCACTGAGCATACCTGAGCACAGTTTTGCTCACGTGAGTTTTGTTCGCACGTACAGTATCCGAACCTTAATTTTTAAATTTGGTGTTTAGTTAGAAAAAACTGAACCTAAGGTTTGCTCATCTCTACTCAGTATCTGTAGAAATCCATTCACAAACTGAAACTGTTTGGAGGCCGAAAATAAACAAAACTAAAATAATGTGAATTCATTAGTGTGAACAAAATTGGGGATGTGGTTGTGTTCAAAGTCAGCCTATCACACTTACACTCATATTAAATAGTAGTTGGTATACAACTGCTATCATTTAGGCTATGTTCACATGTAGCATTTTTTCTGCAGCCAAAACCTGCTCTCTTGACAGTAAAAATGCTTCATTCAAAATGCAGGTTTTGCAACATTTCAATGGTGCTTTTGTCACATTTTTTTGCATGTGGATTACTTGTGTGCTTTGTCATTTTTAAGACCATTAACTAAAGGCCCCGTCACACTAAGCAACATCGCTAGCAATGTGGCGCCCCTGACCTGGTCAGGCACCACAGAGTATTGCACCCATGCGGGAGCAATGCTTCCAGGTAATCTCCAAAGGCCAGGATGAGGTGCACACACAAACATATAGTGATCAGGCTTCCCACATCACCAGAGGGGACCCTTGAGTAGCCAGAAGGAGTTAACTTTCAATTCCCAGCTGGGGGTGTGTTCAGGGGCTGGTTGCTAGGAAGCAGGGCAGAGAGAGAGAGGAAGAGGGGAGTCGAGAGGAAGAAGTTGAAGTGTGAGGAAGCAGGGCAGAGGAGCTCTAGAGTGTGAGACAGGTCCTGGGGAGTGCAGTAGCTGAAAGCGGGGGAGAAAGGAGTACCGTGGGTCGGCCTGAAAATCATCCAGAGAGAAGGGTGGCTGAGTACGGAGATCCCGGTATCCGAGCACACAAGGGGAACTAGGTCCCCAGTACAGGCAGCAGATCATCCAGAGCTGCTTAACCTACAGGTGGGGGGGGTACTTCATGCCCTCACCACGACTACACAGAGCTTGAGCCAAGCAGCAATCACCAGGCCCATAAGGGGACAGGGCCAGAAGCCATCCCACCAAGGCCACGCTGCCGGCAGACGAGCCAGAGAGAGGGGAGCAGGGTGGTAACAGCTTCCCTGGAGGGGTCCTACCACGCTTCAAGCAAAGGATCCTCCTAAAACAGAAAGAGTGCAAGGAAGGCGAGTGGACAGCTACCCTCAGAACGGCCTCCTGGAATTCCTGGTTCCACCTGGTTATCACAGTGTCGCCCGGGCATCTCACCGTGACCTCCAAACAGTGAGTAAACACGTTGAAAGACTTCTTGGACTGTGTTTGAGTCATTCTGCGACCTGTGGTCCCACACACATACACCGGGGCCTGGGGCTTGCCTCACTCTCAGGGGGCTAATATACTGACTGCACCCACCATCAGCCCCAGGCATCCCTTAATCTGCAGTGGCGGTCCCCGCTGACCGCAATACTGAGAGTGGCGTCACGACAATCCTAAAAGAAGGTTCCCTACCTGTGACCAGACGGTTCCATCCACGTGGAGTCCCTGAAGGTACTGCACCGACACATACTAGCGGGGCTTCACAACTTCTGGCGTCACGAACAGGATTAGGACTAGACCTGTTCAGACAGGTGACCGTGTGCCTCAGAGGTCCGACCGCAAAAATTGAACCGCCGCCATATTGCCATCTTCAAAAGCGCGCGCTGCAGCCCGCGCGAGGGAGAAGAGCACCGCCCACGAAGAGGTGTGGCCGCCCCAGAACCCCCACAATTCAGAGAGCGTTCTGATCCAGGAAGTGGAAAGGGGGCGCGGGGATTTCTGAAGAAAAATGGACGCTGCAGGAGGTAATGCCCCTGGTCAGGGTGACGCAGCCCAAGCGATGCCAGCCCCCGTCGCGCTGGACGCAGCAGCGCCTGGTGCCGGTGCCGCGGTCGCAGCCGCGCCGGCTGAAATCTCCCCCATAATGCCAGTTTCCTTGCTGTATGTCCCAGGAGCGCAATGGCTGCCCCAATACGCCGGTAAAATAGACACGCTGACCGGGTTTAAGAAGAAGATCAGCACCCTGCTAGACATGCACGCGATGACTGGTAAGCAGAGGGCCGCTGTGGTGCTGGGACAATTGACTGAAGCAGCAGAATTGGAAGCTGAGTCCTGGACCAATGATGACCGGAGCTCTGTTGAGACCATCTTTGCCAAACTAGCAGCTGCTTTTGAACACCGCACAGAGGGAGAGCTGAGGACGGACTTCTATAACTGCCGTCAGAAGCCCCAAGATAGTATAAGAGACTATGCCCTCAGGCTGCAGGCTGCACTACGGGCTCTCAAGCTGGTGGACCCTGTCAGTGATCAGGAAGGAAACCGGATGATGAAGGAACAATTCTTGCGGGGCCTGCGCTCTCCTGAGGATGGGAAGCAGATGAAGCTGTGGTCCCTGGAACACCCTGACGTGGACTTTGCCATTCTGAAAGACAGGGCAGTGAAAGCACTCCAACCTCCTGTGGACACAGACCCCGTCGCACCAGCATGGCCTGCCAGTTCCACGGCTGCAGGAGCGGAATCCTCCTCGCAGGCCCTGATAACTGCAAAAGGACTCAACACGCCAGCAGAGACCATAAATACACTATCCTCCCAGGTGCAACAGCTCACTAAGGACGTCGCACAAATCCTGAAAGCAATGCAGTTGCCCTCAGGGACCAAAGTCCCTCATCGGATCCTGCTAGCTGACAACCCAGAGGACGTCCCTTGGATGCGGAGGAGAAGAGGTCCCCCAACCCGAGGCAGGAGCAGTGATCGCTATGACTCATCTGGACAACCCATCTGTCGTCGTTGCCAGGAGGCAGGACACTATGCAAGGGCCTGTCCTTTAAACGAGCCAAACCTGGGGCCGGGGGCCAGTCCTCAGGATTAAGAAGATCAGGCCCAAGTCGCTGCTGTGATCAGTACGTGGGTGGACGTCCTGTCCTGTCCATCGTCCTGGACGGGATCCCTACCCCGGCATTATTGGACACCGGCTCTCAGGTCACCACGATCCCGTATGTCCTTTATCGTAGGTTTTGGTCGGACGACGATCTCCGACCACCGGACCCCTCCCTCACCATCTATGCTGCCAACGGACAACCTATAGACCAGATCGGGGTCAAAGAGGTAACCATAAAGGTGGGAAGGCAGGAAATGAAGGGACAAGGACTGATTGTTGTGGACACTGATATTAGAGAAAGGAACCCGCAAATGATTTTAGGCACTAATGTCATAGAAAATTGCCTAGGGGAAGTGTTGTTGTTGCTTCACCAGATTGTTGAGGGTGCTGAGGGCAGGTCGCAAAGAGCCTTGCAAAAGGAGATCCGAATCATTCTGAGGAAGCAACAGGTAAAACAGACTGGCGGTGAGATTGGTAGTGTACGGGTGATGGATGCTAACCCCATTGTGATACCCCCACGGAGTGAAATGATGATGTGGTGTAGAGCAGTGGTAGGTCTCAGAGGACAAGATTACCAGGCTGTACTAGAGCCCACTCATTCAGACCACTGGCCCACGATTCTGACAGCCAGGGGGGTAGTTGATGTACACAAGGGACGAGTGCCTGTACGAGTGTTGAACTGTGGGGAGGAGGAAGCCAGACTACCAAGGTACGCTACCATAGCCAAACTGTTTACATGCTCAGATGACGCCATAACACCTGTAGGTCCCCTGACACAAGCTGACTCAAAAGAGGGCGAGACCTCCCAAAAGCAGTTAGAGGATTGGTGCCAGAAACTACACGTGGGGACTGACTCTACACCCGTCTACCAGAAACATGGGGTTTACAGGGTCGTGCAGGAATACGAGCAGGTCTTTAGTAAGAACCCACTAGACTTTGGTAGGATCAAAGGGGTGCAACATCACATACCCACAGGCAGTCATCCTCCCATTAAGGAAAGACATAGGCCTATTCCACCAGCCCATTACCAGCGCACAAAGGACATGCTGAAGGACATGAAGGAGGCAGGAGTCATAAGGGACAGTTGCAGCCCCTGGGCAGCTCCCCTGGTCCTGGTGAGGAAGAAGGATGGCACGATGAGGATGTGTGTGGATTACAGACGGATAAATCAGATAACACACAAGGATGCCTACCCTTTGCCAAGGATAGAGGAATCCCTCGCTGCCTTGAAAGCCTCTAACTACTTTTCTACCCTAGATCTTACTAGTGGCTACTGGCAAGTATCTGTAGCAGAAGAAGATCGGGAGAAGACGGCCTTCACCACCCCAATGGGCCTCTGTGAGTTCAACAGCATGCCATTTGGACTCTGCAATGCCCCCGGGACCTTCCAGAGGCTTATGGAATGCTGCCTAGGGCACCTCAACTTTGAAACCGTCCTGCTCTACCTGGATGATGTCATCGTGTACTCCAAGACCTACGAGGACCACCTGAAACACCTGGCTGAAGTCTTTGAAGCACTATCCCGATATGGAATGAAGCTGAAACCATCCAAGTGCCATTTACTGAAGCCAAAGGTCCAGTACCTAGGTCACGTGGTCAGTGCAGAAGGAGTAGCACCGGACCCAGAGAAGGTCACAGTCATCCAGGAATGGCCCACACCTACTACCGTCCGGGAGGTACGTCAGTTCCTTGGCTTGGTAGGCTACTACAGAAGGTTCATCAAGGGCTACACGAAAATGGCAGCGCCTTTGCAAGAGCTCCTGGTAGGCCACCCAAAGAAGAAAGGAAAGATCTCCGGCCCGCCATTTCACTGGGGAGAAGCAGAAGAACACTCCTTCAGACAAATGAAAGGGGCCTTGACGGGTGAAGAGATCCTAGCCTACCCTGACTACGGTCTGCCATTCGTACTGTACACAGATGCCAGTAATGTGGGACTGGGAGCAGTGCTTTCACAGGTGCAGGGAGGCAAAGAGCGTGTGATTGCTTACGCCAGCAGGAAGCTCAGGCCTACTGAAAGAAACCCGGAGAATTATAGCTCATTCAAGCTAGAGTTCCTGGCCATGGTATGGGCTATCACAGAGCGGTTCAAGCACTACCTGGCAGCCACCAAATTCACTGTCTTCACGGACAACAACCCCCTGACCCACTTGGATACTGCTAAATTGGGTGCCATGGAGCAGCGTTGGGTAGCCCGACTGGCGAATTATGACTTTACTGTCAAGTATCGAGCTGGCCGCAAGAACGGCAACGCAGATGCTCTGTCCAGGATGCCTCACCTAGCAGACGAGGGTGAAGATGAAGATGATCTTGAAGAGATTGAGCTGCCAGCGTTCCATCGCCATGGAGCAAAACAGTGTCGGCAGTCGCGTGCCAACCGCCAAGAGGTGACCCTGAACCCATTACCTCACTACAACTGGAAAGAGACCCAGGAAAATGATCCAGCGGTAGGCTTGGTAAAGCAACTGATCAGCCAGCCTGGCGCCAGCCTTGACAAAGGAGCCCCACCTGAGGCACAGTACCTATGGAAGGAGAGGGGTCGATTATTCATCTATCAAGACAAACTTTACAGGAGCATCATTGACCCGAGGACGCATGAGAAGGTGTGGCAAGTGATTGTACCACAGAAGGGTACGAGGATGGTGCTAGAAGCCTATCACAATGGTGCAGGCCACTTTGGTTGGAAGAAACTGGAGGCCCTACTTAAAGTAAGATTCTACTGGGTGGGCATGAGATCTGCCCTAGAGAAGTGGTGTCGAAACTGCGGGCCCTGCAATCTTAGAAGAAAAGACCAGCACAGCCAGAGAGCACCACTCCAGCCAATCCAAACTAAACGGCCCCTGGAGATCGTGGCCCTGGACCATGTAAAGTTGTCACCCAGCAGACAAGGCTACAACTACGCTCTCACTATGGTTGACCACTACTCCAGATTCCTGGTGGTAGTACCAGTCAAGGACTTGACAGGTCAGACTGCAGCCAAAGCGTTCCAGACACATTTCTGTCGACCACATGGCTATCCAGATCAAGTGCTCACTGACCAAGGACCAGCCTTTGAAGCTGAAGTGTTTAAGGAGTTTTGTAACCTGTACGGCTGCCAGAAGATCCGTACTACGCCTTACCATCCCCAGACCAATGGCATGTGTGAGAAGATGAACCACATCATTCTCGACCTTCTGAAGACGCTCCCACTAGAAGAACGAAGTCAGTGGCCGGAAAAACTGCCCGATCTAGTGGACATGTATAACAACATCCCTGTGAGTTCCACGAACTGCACACCGGCATACCTGATGAGGGCCAGACCAGGGAGATTGCCAGTAGATCTGGAAATGGGAGTTGAGACCCCTGAAGACCATCTACAAGGTGCTGATTGGGATTCCAACCGCCAAGCCCAATACAAGAAAGTACAAGAGTGTGTGGAGCGAAGCCTGACTCAGCAGCGTGAGAAACAAGAAAAGGCCTACAATCGAAAAGCACCTGCTGTTCCTTTGATGCCAGGAGATATAGTTCTCAAAAGAAAGAGAAGACGTCATAAACTTGACAATCACTGGGAAGAAGAACCCTATACTGTGTTACCATCGACGCTTAGCAATGAAAAGACATGCCTTATCAGCAAAGATGGAGGAAAAACAACAGCTGTCGTTTCTAGAGATCGCCTAAAGAAATGTCCTGAACAACTAAGAACCCCTGAAGAAATTCCCAACCCTTTGCCAGTTCAAGAACCAAAAGAAAAGATGATCCATACTGTACTTGGAGATTTTCCAGCAAGTTGGCCTCAATACAATGGAGCAGTAGTTATTCCGGTTATTACATTCCCTCAATCTGGAGAAGTAAGAGACCCAGAAGAACCTGTTCAGAGCCTGGAAGAGCCAAATGTAGCTGAAGCAGAAGACCATGCACTGGCATCAATACATAGTACACCTATTATTCACATTGAGACACATACATCGGGTGGGAGGACACAACCTCAGACAGATGACAGCATAGTACTGCGTAGATCAACCCGCAGCAACTTTGGTCAGCTCCCATTACGCTATAGAGAAAGTACAGTTTAGTTCAAAGTGACGGTATGAAAGGTAATGTTTAACCTGTTTATAGTTAAGTAACGTTTAAGCGAAATGTGCCCACAAGGACTATTGTGAGACCTCCTTAAAATGTTAGACCACTGGTTATGAACTGGATTTAACCACAAACTTTTGCATTGTAAAAAGTTACCTCCTTGGTATCAACCCCAGAGTCTGCCTGTTGAGGGGCATGGCTCTGCACCAACAAGGGGGCACGCCTGTTTATGGGGCCTGCCCTCCAACACTCGGAAGCGGGTACGCCTGTTTATGGGGCCTACCTTACACCACTCTCCTCAGGAGAGGAAGATTGGAGGAAAGGTCTGGGGAATGTGATGGCCCAGACCTGGTCACCAAAAGGACCGGCGACCTACCTCCTGGAGGTTTTTGGGTGGGGTTCGGACATGTGGGTGGTTGGTGATGGAATGGTACCTGGCATGTTTAAATGTAAATAATTGCCCCTGTGTGGAAAAAGTTTGTAATTACCTTTTTCTTTCTCTTGTCTTTGCAGCCCGAGGACGTGCTGATGATAACTAAGGGGGAATGTGGCGCCCCTGACCTGGTCAGGCACCACAGAGTATTGCACCCATGCGGGAGCAATGCTTCCAGGTAATCTCCAAAGGCCAGGATGAGGTGCACACACAAACATATAGTGATCAGGCTTCCCACATCACCAGAGGGGACCCTTGAGTAGCCAGAAGGAGTTAACTTTCAATTCCCAGCTGGGGGTGTGTTCAGGGGCTGGTTGCTAGGAAGCAGGGCAGAGAGAGAGAGGAAGAGGGGAGTCGAGAGGAAGAAGTTGAAGTGTGAGGAAGCAGGGCAGAGGAGCTCTAGAGTGTGAGACAGGTCCTGGGGAGTGCAGTAGCTGAAAGCGGGGGAGAAAGGAGTACCGTGGGTCGGCCTGAAAATCATCCAGAGAGAAGGGTGGCTGAGTACGGAGATCCCGGTATCCGAGCACACAAGGGGAACTAGGTCCCCAGTACAGGCAGCAGATCATCCAGAGCTGCTTAACCTACAGGTGGGGGGGTACTTCATGCCCTCACCACGACTACACAGAGCTTGAGCCAAGCAGCAATCACCAGGCCCATAAGGGGACAGGGCCAGAAGCCATCCCACCAAGGCCACGCTGCCGGCAGACGAGCCAGAGAGAGGGGAGCAGGGTGGTAACAGCTTCCCTGGAGGGGTCCTACCACGCTTCAAGCAAAGGATCCTCCTAAAACAGAAAGAGTGCAAGGAAGGCGAGTGGACAGCTACCCTCAGAACGGCCTCCTGGAATTCCTGGTT
The DNA here is from genome assembly GCF_048569485.1 of Anomaloglossus baeobatrachus. Taxonomy (NCBI): domain Eukaryota; kingdom Metazoa; phylum Chordata; class Amphibia; order Anura; family Aromobatidae; genus Anomaloglossus; species Anomaloglossus baeobatrachus. Next base: position 197,128,986 of record NC_134357.1, on the reverse strand, counting down.
CCACCTGGTTATCACAGTGTCGCCCGGGCATCTCACCGTGACCTCCAAACAGTGAGTAAACACGTTGAAAGACTTCTTGGACTGTGTTTGAGTCATTCTGCGACCTGTGGTCCCACACACATACACCGGGGCCTGGGGCTTGCCTCACTCTCAGGGGGCTAATATACTGACTGCACCCACCATCAGCCCCAGGTATCCCTTAATCTGCAGTGGCGGTCCCCGCTGACCGCAATACTGAGAGTGGCGTCACGACAATCCTAAAAGAAGGTTCCCTACCTGTGACCAGACGGTTCCATCCACGTGGAGTCCCTGAAGGTACTGCACCGACACATACTAGCGGGGCTTCACAGCAACATCGCTGCTAACGAACAACTTTTGTGACGTTGCTAGTGATGTTGCGGTGTGTGACATCCAGCAACAACCTGGCCCCTGCTGTGAGGTCGTTGGTTGTTGCTGAATGTCATGGGCCATTTTTAAGTTGTTGCTGTCCCGCTGTGAAGCACAGATCGCTGTGTGTGACAGCGAGACAGCAACAACTAAATGTGCAGGCAGCAGGAGCCGGCTTCTGCGGAGGCTGGTAACCACAGTAAACATCGGGTAACCAAGAAGCCCTGTCCTTGGTTACCCGATATTTACCTTCGATACCAGCCTCCGCCGCTCTCACTGTCAGTGCCGGCTCCTGCTCTGAATAAACTAAAATTAGGAGAGAGAAGGCGCAATAGGGTATTACCCGATTTACTGGGTAAAAGGTATGAGGAAATGGTGCACTCACCTGGTCAGGTTGTGCCAGTCACAACCCCTTTAAAGGCATAGGCGAGTGCTAAGGTGGTCCAGCAGCAGCCCTGTTGTACAAGCAAGACATCAAATTCGGGACTGGAGAAAACAGGTTTAACACCGCGCTTGAAGACCACGGACATCAGTGTTGAACACACAATTCTTTTATTTTACTTCATTCCTACGCGTTTCGGAGACCACAGCTGCCTCCTTCTTCAGGGAAAAGAATTCCCGATAATTCTTTACCCGAAAGAATTACCCGATAAAAGAATTACCCGATAATTCAGGTAATTAACCCGATGTGTGCTGTAGCTAGGAGAGCAAGGAGCCAGCGCTCAGTGTGCGCTGCTCCCTGCTCTCTGCACGTGTAGCTCCGTGCGGTGGTAACCAAGGTAAATATCGGGTTGGTTACCGATATTTACCTTAGTTACCAAGCGCAGCATCTTCCACACGGCGCTGGGGGCTTGTCACTGGTTGCTGGTGAGCTCACCAGCAACTCGTGTAGCCACGCTCCAGCGATCCCTGCCAGGTCAGGTTGCTGGTGGGATCGCTGGAGCGTCGCAGTGTGACATCTCGCCAGCAACCTCCTAGCAACTTACCAGCGATCCCTATCATTGTTGGGATCGCTGGTAAGTTGCTTAGTGTGACGGTACCTTTAATTAACCAAAAGCCCTGTAAAAACGTTAATTGTATTTTTTGCGGCATTTTTTGTTCACTTTATCATTGCTTTCTATAGGTAGAAATGCTGAAAGAATAAACATGTTTCAGATTTAAAAAATGCTGCAGTTCTCAAATTCAGTCAGGAAAAAAACCCCAGCAAGTGTGTATACAATTTATGAAATCTCGTAGATTTTGCTGGTACTGTGTAAAGCAACTTTTAACTTTCAGAAAACACTGTAAAAAATGCTGCATGTGAACATGGCCTTAAGCGATTCTAATTAACTAATTAATAAAGTTTGAATTTTTGATACATTGTACTAGTTGCATTTCATACTAAAAGCCATGGTCCATAAATGGCACAGAACCATACAATGGTCCTGATTCATTAATACTGGTGTTGTGCACACCCGTCTGTATGAACAGGGCTGCGGAAGTAAGATGCACCTACTTCATTAAATGGCACACACTACTAAACTAATTACCGTAAGAATCTTACCAGTGCCATGGTAAAATTTATATTTACTGTACATGGCGTGCGTATACATATGTTTATACACACACATGCAGCACAAACACAGGTATATACACAGAGAACACACTGTGTGTATATATATATATATATATATATATATATATATATACACACAAGCACATACAGTTGAGTGAAAAAGTGTTTGCTCCCTTCCTGATTTATCATTTTTTGCATGTTTGTCTTAAGGTCCAGTCACACTAAACAACTTACCAGCGATCCCAAAAACGATTGGGATCGCTGGTAAGTTGCTAGGAGGTTGCTGGTGAGATGTCACACTGCGACGCTCCAGCGATCCCACCAGCAACCTGACCTTGCAGGGATCGCTGGAGCGTGACTACACGAGTTGCTGGTGAGCTCACCAGCAACCAGTGACCAGCCCCCAGCGCCGCGTGGAAGATGCTGCGCTTGGTAACTAAGGTAAATATTGGGTAACCAACCCGATATGTACCTTGGTTACCAGCGCACGCAGCTACACATGCAGAGAGCAGGGAGCAGCGCACACCGCTTAGCGCTGGCTCCCTGCTCTCCTAGTTACAGCACACATCGAGTTAATTACCCGATGTGTGCTGCAGCTACATGTGCACACAGCAGGGAGCAGCGCACACCGCTTAGCGCTGGCTCCCTGCTCTCCTAGCTACAGTACACATCGGGTTAATTAACCCGATGTGTCCTGCAGCTACATGTGCACAGAGCAGGAGCCGACGCTGACAGTGAGAGCGGCGGAGGCTGGTAACGAAGGTAAATATCGGGTAACCAAGGACAGGGCTTCTTGGTTACCCGATGTTTACTGTGGTTACCAGCCTCCGCAGAAGCCGGCTCCTGCTGCCTGCACATTTAGTTGTTGCTGTCTCGCTGTCACACATAGCGATGTGTGCTTCACAGCGGGACAGCAACAACTAAAAAATGGCCCAGGACATTCAGCAACAACCAACGACCTCACAGCAGGGGCCAGGTTGTTGCTGGATGTCACACACAGCAACATCACTAGCAACATCGCTGCTACGTCACAAAAGTTGTTCGTTAGCAGCGATGTTGCTAGCGATGTTGCTTAGTGTGATGGGGCCTTTACTTAAAAGTTTCAGATCACCAAACAAATGTAAATATTAGACAAAGATAACACAACTAAACAGAAAATGCAGTTTATAGATGAAGGTCTTAATAAGGGTATTTTCACACTTGCGTTGGACGGCTTCCGTTGCTATCCGCAGCCTTGAGGAATTATTGTAACCGTTGCAGGAAACCGTTTTATTCCTCATAGACTTCTATTAGCTACGGCTAGCAACGGATGGTCTTGCGTTGCATCCACCCCGCGGCGCATCAGTTGTTTTGTCGCTGACCGTCAGTGACCGCCGGGCAGATGGAATGCTGCATGTAGTGTTTTTCTGCTCTTGGTGGAGTATCAAAAAAACGCAACCTGCCGTCAGTTGTTTTTATAATGGACGCCTATGGTGGCGGATTCCGTTAACGCATCCATCTTTACACAATTGCGCATGCCCAGATGTGTAAAGTCAAGGAAAAAAACCTATAACGAATTGCGTTATTTTGTACGATCCGTAGCATGTGTTGTGCCACTATATGCAACGCATCCATTGCATGCGTCACACAACGCAATGCTACGAATGCCGTTCAAAGCAAGTGTTAAAGTACCCTTATTGAGGGAAAAAGAATTTAAAATCTACAGGGTTCTGTGTGAAAAAGTGATTGCCTCTCGCCCTTAAAGTATAAATTAACTGTGGTTTTTCATATCTTTGGGAAGCAGCATTCAATTTCCTTAGCCACACCTAAGCCTCATTACTGCCACACCTGTTCTCAATCAAGAAATCACTTAAATAGGACCTGCCTGACATGCCGATATCTTAAAAAATTCAGGAGCAAATGAGAAACTATGTAATTGAGGTCTATAAGTCTGGAAAAGGTTATAAAGCCATTTCTAAAGCTTTAGGATTCCAGCAAACCACAGTGAGAGTTATTATCCACAAATAGCAAATACATGGAACAGTGGTGAACCTTTAAAGAGATGCCATCCGTCCAAAATTACCCCAAGAGCGTAGCATCTATTCATCAAAGAGGTTACAAAAGACTCGACAACAACACCCAAAGAACTGCAGGCCTCACTTAAGGTCCATGTTCATGACTCCACCATGTGAAAGAAATCGGGAAAAAATGGCCTGCATGGCAGAGTTGCAAGACAAGAGTCACTGCTGAGCAAAAAGTACATAAAGGCTTGTCTCAGTTTTGCCTGAAAACATCTTGATGACCCCAATACTCTGTGGACTGACAAGACAAAAGTAACTTTTTGGAAGATGTATGTCCCCTTACTACAGATGAGCCACTCCCCTAGAGTTCAAGTTTGGTTCGTCGAACGGAGGCTCTGTTCGGCGAACGTTCGTCGAACGTTTGCCGAACCCTTTCGAACCCCATTGAAAACAATAGCAGGCAAACACAAACACATAAAAACACATTATACATGTACACATACAGTTAATAAACATTGCCATTACACTTACAGGTCCCCGCGATGCGTCCTGCGCTCTGTCTCCCGCCGCTTTTCCTTCCGATAATCGCTGCGTCCTCTTGGTAACCAGCACTGATGATAGGACCTTCCGTGACATCAAAATAGCATGTGACCAGTCAAGTATGTATTATCTCATTAACTACAGACTTTTCACATGGCTAGACGTCATGCTAGGTCCTGTCAGGGCATCTCTCCGGTACGCAGAACTACAAGGCTCAGCATGCTCCATTCACTAGTGTATGCAGGAGAGCAGACAGCAGCTGCAGAACTACAAGGCTCAGCATACTCCATCCAGGACTGTATGCAGGAGTTTTTCCCCCCCCCCCCCAAAAAATTACGTGGGCTTTGCATGCTTTTGTATGCTAGCCAGGTACAACAACCCCCAGCTGCCTATTTGTACCCAGCTGGGAACCAAAAATAGGGAAGCCCTTTTCTTTTTTAAATTATTTCATGAATTTCAAGAAATAATTAAAAAAAAAAAAAGATGTGTCCAGCCAGGTACAACTAGGCAGCTGGGGATTGGAATCCTCAGCGCAAGGTGCCCAAGCTTTCTGGGCACCCCTGTTGCGAATTGCAGTCCGCAGCCGCCCCAGAAAATGGCTCTTTCATAGAAGCGCCATCTTTTGGCGCTGTATCCAACTCTACCAGCTGCCCTGGTGACGGGTGGCTCGCTGGGTAATAATGAGGTTAGGGCTAGCTGTATATTATCAACTGGCCCTAAGCCCGAAATTCATGGTGTCACGCCAATATTAGACATGGCCACCATGAATTTCTAGTACAGATAAAAAAAAGCACAACACACAAAAAAATATTTTTATTAGAAATAAAACACAACACAATTAGTGACTCCATCTTTATTGAAATAAAGAACCCCCTCCACAGTAATCCTGGGTGAAGGGTCCCACGCCATCCAATCCGGATCCAATATCATCTGATCGGTTTGCTGGAAGGCAATGCGATCAGATGATGTGTCAGGTTCAAGGGCCTGAATCACATGACACAGCTGCTGATTGTATAAACGGCTTTTATACAATCAGCTGATGCATCAGTGCAAAAAAAAAAAAAAAAAAACTACACACTTCTGTGCAGACTCCTGTCCGACAGCAGCAGCTGATAGTTTAGCCGGCCGGGCGGTAAAAAGTCGGCCTCACTGCTCGAATTTTAGTGTCAGCTGATGCCGTCAGGTGACCGCATAAGCTGATCATCGCGAGGTCTGAGAGAGAGAAAAAAGAGAGAAAAGAGAAGAGAGAAAGGGAGAGAGGAAAGAGAGAGAAAAGAGAAGAGAGAGGGAAAGAGAGAGAGAGAGAAGAGAAAGAGAGAGAGAGAAGAGGAGAGGAGAGAGAAGAGAGAAAGAGAGGAGAGAAGAGAGAGAGGAGAGAGAAGAGAGAGAGGAGAGAGAAGAGAAAGGGAGAGAGAAGAGAGAGAAGAGAGAGAGAAGAGTGAGAAGAGAGAGAGAGGGGAGAGAGAAGAGGAGAGAAGAGAGAGAAGAGAGAGATGAGAGAGAGAGGAGACGAGAGAAGAGAGAGCAAGAGGGGAGAGGAGAGAAGAGAGAGTGGGGAGAGAGAAGAGAGAGAGAAGAGAGAGGAGAGAGAGAAGAGAGAGGAGAGAGAGGGAGAGAGAGAAAAAGAGAGAAAGTGAGAGAAAGAAAGAGATAGAGAGAGAGAGAACAAGAGAGAGTGAGAGAGAGAACAAGAGAGAGAGAGAGAACAAGAGAAAGAGAGAGAAGGAGAGAGAGGAGAGAGAGAAGAGAGAGAGGAGAGAGCAATGCAGCCTCATTCCGTGAACTGCTCCGATTTTAGAGGTGTGGCCCGCAGCTCACAGCTGATGTCCGGCTCCTCCCCTCAGTGCATAATTAAATTAAATTATAATTATAAAGAATAATTATAATTTAAAATTAAATTAAATTCTTTACCGGGGCAGCCGGGACTTGAACTCGTGAACTAATGCTTCTTAGGCAGTAGCTCTAACCATTGAGCCACTGCCTCTAATGAGAAACATAGAAAGATTTGGTTATCTTGACCTCTGCATTGCAGAGTGAAGTCTCCGGTGACAGCGCGACTCACTTCAGGTGCTGCATGGAGAGGACACTGAGTGCTCATGTTCTACGAGGCTCCCTGGCATCTTCATGTAGCAGAGCTGACAGTGTCGTGTGGATTACTTCGGAACTGGATTGTTGTTTGGAGATTAATAAAGATCTAAATGAGGTGTTTTTTGTCTTTTTCTCCAAATAAAGGATTTATCGTTGTGTGTGTTTCTTTACTTTCACTTACAGGTTAATCATGAAAGGTATCTCGGGGTGACGCCTATCATGATTAACCCCGTTATTACCTCGATTGCCACTGCACCAGGGCATTCGGAATGAGCTGGGTAGAGTCCCGGGACTGTCGCATCTAATGGATGCGGCAATTCCGGGCGGCTGCTGGGTGATATTGTTAGGGTGGTGGGCTCCCCATAATGTGGCGCTCTCCATCCTGACAATACCAGCCTCCAGCCGTGTAGCTTTATCTTGGCTGGTATCAAAATTGGGGGGAACCACATTTTTTTTTTTTTAAATTATTTATTTATTTATTTTACTGCACGATATATACTCGCCCACCAGCGACTGTGATTGGTTGCAGTGAGACAGCTGTCACTCATCGTGGGGGCGTGTCTGACTGCAACCAATCATGGGTGCTGGTGGGCGGGGAAGGCACGGAATACCTGATTGAATAATGAAGCAGCAGCCGTTTTCAAAAGAGGAAAAGCCGCCGGAGAATTGTGACAGCCGTGCAGCGAGGCGCCCGTGATCGGTGAGTAGGAAAGAGAGAGGGATTGTGCTGGGGACGCAGGATGCATGCAGATACGCAATGTGCGCACATACTTACTGTGAAAAGCCACGCTTTTGGTGATCACACCATTCTCGAACGGTAACTCGAACTGCCTAACTTTAAGCAAATCGTTCGAGTTCGTCGAACGACTCGAACACCCCCTAAAATCACTCGAACTTGAAATTGGCGAACCGTTCGACTCGAACATCGCTCGACCCTACCCCTTACATCTGACGTAGGAGTAACACAGGATTTCAGAAAAGGAACATCATACCAACAGTAAAATATGGTGGTTGTATTGTAATGGTCTGGAGCTCTTTTGCTGTTTCAGGACCTGGAAGACTTGCTGTGGTAAACAAAACTATGAATTCTGCTGTCTATTAAAAAATCCTGAAGAAGAATGTTCGCCCATCTGTTCATGACCTCAATTTGAAACACACTTGACTTATGCAGCAGGACAATGATCCAAAACACACCAACATGTCCACCTATGAATGGCTTAAGAAAAATAAAATTAAGACTAGTGATGAGCCACCACCCTAGTGTTTGGGTTCGGTTCATCGAACTTCGGGTGTGTGTTCGTCAAACGTTCGACGAACACTTTCGAACACCGTCGAACACCATTGAAAACCATGGCAGGCAAACACAAACACATACAAACACATAGAAAACACCTTCTAAGGTGTCCAAAAGGTGACAAACTACTCAGAAGACACAACAAACACATGGAAAAGTGACAAGTACATATACTCATGCGTAAAGTAAAGAGCTGGAAGAGTAAAAGGAGGAGGAGACACAGATATAGGCATGTCATGCACTTCTAAAATTATGTAAAACACAGCAAGAGGATTCCAACAAGAGTCTCCATTTTTTCCAAAAATTTGGGCACAGACACCACTTAAGAGGCGTCAATTGTCCCACAGTTGCAAACTTAAAATGGTTATGTTCATGAATCACATTCAAAAATCCACAAGCCTTTAGTCTCCCCAGGATGACACAGGGGTAGAAAAGTCCTTGCGCATCCATGACTTGTTCATCTTGATGCGGGACACGACAAGATCTCTAAGGTGTAAGTGGCGAGCTCAGGCCATTTGTCCGTATTGGAAGCCCAAAATGAGCAAGGCTCCAGTTGCACAGTCATGACATCTATGTTCACTTGGAGATACTCCTGTATTATACTCTCCAGGCGTTGACTGTGTGTCAGACTTCTTGTGTCTTCTGGCCTTGCAAAGGATGGGCTAAAAAAATCATGAAACGATTCCATAAAATTGCTGTTACCACCAGATACGGTGTTACTGGTACGGTTTGAGTGATGATGACTCGACAGTCCCATGGTTGGCAAGTTAGAACTAGAGATGAGCCACCACCCTGGTGTTCGAGTTCGGTTCGTCGAACGGCGGGTGTGTTCTTCGAATGTTCAATGAACGTTCGTCGAACACCGTCGAACCCCATTGAAAACAATGGCAGGCAAACACAAACACATACAAACACATAGAAAACACCTTCTAAGGTGTCCAAAAGGTGACAAACAACTCACAAGACACCACAAAGGCATGGAAAAGTGACAAGTACATATACTCATGCTGAAAGAAAAGAGCTGGACGAATAAAAGGAGGAGAAGACACAGATATAGGCATGTCATGCCCTTCTAAAATCATGTAAAACACAGCAAGTGGACTCCAACAAGAGTCTCCATTTTTTCAAAAAATTTGGCCACAGACACCACTTAAGTGTTCCCAATTGTCCCAATTGTCCCACAGTTGCAAACTTAAAATGTTGATTTGCATAAAGCACAATCAAAAATACACAAGCCTTTACTCCCCCCAGGATGACACAGGGGTAGAAAAGCCCTTGCAGATCCATGATTTATTGATCTGGATGAACGTTAGTCTGTCCACATTGTCACTGGACAGACGCATGCGCTTATCTATCAGCACACCCCCAGCAGCACTGAATAAACGTTCCGAGAGAACACTGGCTGCGGGACACGACAAGATCTCCAAGGTGTAAGTGGCAAGCTCAGGTAATTTTTCCATATTGGAAGCCCAAAATGAGCAAGGCTCCAGTTGCACAGTCATGGCATCGATATTCACTTGGAGATACTCCTGTATCATCCTCTCCAGGCGTTGACTGTGTCAGACTTCTTGTGTCTTGTGGCCTTGCAAAGGATGGTCTAAAAAATCATGAAACGATTCCATAAAATTGCTGTTACCACCAGATACGGTGTTGCTGGTACGGTTTGAGTGATGATGACTTGACAGTCCCATGTTTGGCAAGTTAGAACTGCGAGATTCACTCTGTGCACCACTGGTGTTTAGTGGAAAAGCCAATCTCATATTGTGTAACGGCTTCTGCTGATACTCCTGCATATGCGCGTCCCTTTCTATGTCAGGAATTATTTCGCCAAATTTTGACTTGTACCGGGGATCTAAGAGTAGTGTGTCAACCAAATAGTCAGCATTACTTCGAATTCTGAGGGTCAAGTTGTAGGTAGTGCAGCAAGAAGGTGCTCATGTGTCTTCCCAAGCAGGAGGACCAAGTCCTTGCTGTGTTGGTGGCGGCGAGGTGAGAATCATGCTTCCTTCCTCTGCTTTCTCCCGCCAACCTCGCACAACAGAAATGTGATCAAGGTTTTCTTCATCTGCTGAGTCTTCCATGTCATCGCCAGTTCATCCTCCATTTCTTCCTGGGCTCCTGCACCTAACTCAACAGTTTGGCTGCTACCATGTGCCCTTGTTAATCCCTCTCCCCACTGTCCCATGCCTGCCGCCTTGGTGCTGCTGACCGTCTGGACCTTGTAGATCTTGGTATCCCTTCCGCATATGAATCCTCCTGTACTTCCTCCCTTTGCTCTTGTCCTACCACCTGACTCCGAATACTGTTTAGCGTGTGCTCCAGTATGTAGATGACCGGAATTATCATGCTGATAATGGCATCATCAGTGCTAAACATTTTCGTTGCCATGTCAAAACTGTGCAGAAGGGTGCATAGGTCCTTGATCTGAGACCACTCCAGCAGCGTGATCTGCCCCACCTCTGGATCTCGTTGGCCCAGGCTATACGTCATAATGTATTGCACCAGGGCTCGGCGGTGCTGCCACAGTCACTGCAACATGTGCAGAGTCGAATTCCAGCGTGTCGGCACATCACATTTCAGCCGGTGAACCGGCAGGCCTAAAGACTTCTGGAGCATTGCAAGTCATTGAGTTGCGGGGTGTGAACGGCGGAAGTGAGCACATAGTGACCGTGCCCTCTGCAGAAGCCAATGTAGGCCAGGTTAGTGGTTTAAAAATTGCTGGACAACCAGGTTTAACACGTGAGCCATACAAGGCACGTGTGTCACATTGCAACGGCGAAGGGCCACACCCAGATTTGCAGCATTGTCGCACATGGCCTTCCCTGGCTGCAGGTTGAGTGGAGACAACCATTGATGAAACTTGGTCTCCAGACCTGACCACAAGTTGTGTGACTCACATTTCCCATACATTTCAAAGTAAAGACCGCCTGATGCCATTGAGCTCTGCTACCAGCATAGTAAGCAGGTGTCCGGGATTCCTTCTGCGCAGTTACAATGGAGGAACTTCTACATACAGAGGATTGACACACAACTTGTGGGGACGGCAGGACTTGTACAGCAAACTCTTCTCCATTTCTCCCCATAGTTACTTAGTGCCCAGTCAGCGACATGTAACGCCCCTGTCCATGCTTACTGGTCCAAGTATCTGTGGTGAAATGCACCCTGTCACACACAGTTTCTCAAGGAAGCTGTGATGTTGTGTGCGACGTGCTGGTGTAGCACAGGCACACCTTTCTTGGAAAAGTAGTGGCGACTGGGCATCTGGTACTGGGGCACTGCAACGGACATAAGGTCTCAAAAATCCTGTGTGTCCACCAGGCGGAAAGGCAGCAGTTCTGTAGCCAACAGCTTGCAGATGGTGAAATTCAACCTCTTAGCTTTGTCATGGCTAGAAGGAAATGGTCTTTTACTTGCCGACAACTGAGGGACCGAGAGCTGTCTGCTGTGGTGAGACAGCGTTGAGTAGGGTGTCCCTGGCAAACTGCAGGTCTGTGAGGAAGGTGTAGGCGGAGATATAATGTTGCCTTCATCCAAAGGTGGTGCTCTCAATGTCTGAGAGAGCTCAACACCAGCAGCTGTTTCCACTTCCAAAACAAGCACGCAGATGCACTTGATAGGGCAGATGGGGGTTGGCCCGCCCCGCTAGGTCGCATTGTAGCACAGTGAGCTTCCCACTGCAACTTATGCTTCATATACATGTGACGGTTCATGGACGAAGTACTCAAACTAGTGAGTTTTTGACCTCTACTTAGAGATTGGCGACAAATCTTACAGATGACATGAGTTTGGTGATCCTTTGCGATGTCAAAAAAAGCCCAGGCTAGGCAAGGCTTAGAGGCCATACGACCTGCAGAGCCACCACGACTTCTGCTTAGAGGCAGAGTTTTGGCTGAGTATGCAGTTGTTGACGTGCTTCCAGTACTTCGTCTCTGTCCAGGAAGGCGCAACCTAACCTCGTCGTCAGTAGCATCCTCCTCTACCTCCTCTGCTGACCTCATCAACTGGCTGACTATGGGTTGACAGTAAGTGGGATCTCCAACCTCATCATCACCCTGTGTCTTCTCACTCCCCTAGTCCTCAGAGCCAACCTCATCCTGCCCTGACCGAATAGTCAAGTTGTTGTTCCAATCAGGTATCTGAGTCTCATCATCATCAGCAGCATGTTCCTCATTGTCTCTACCAAGAGGAGTTACAGTTTGGAAATGAGGGTCTACATTATGCTCAGAATCTTCTTCATCTTGGCCTGAATCCGACTTCATCTTGGCCTGAATCTGAATCCGAAAGCTTCTGGGCATCAGTGCAGATTATTTACTTGTCTGGACTCACTGCAGCTTTGGAGCAGACCTCTGATTCCCAGGCTATAGTGTGACTGAACAGCTCTGCAGACGCAACCATCTCTGTTACCCCATACTCAGCAGGGCGGGTGGAGACTTGAGAGCTGGTAGGAAGCAACTGTGATTGGGGTGACACCTCAGAGGACTGGAGTATTTGGGATGTGGAAGTTGAGGTGGAGGAGAGGCCACTTGATGTAGCACTTGAGATCCATTCAAGCATCTGCTCTTTTTGTGCCTCATCTACATTTGGTAGCCATGGTCGTGTCCGTAAGAAGGGGATCATATCAGATTGTCCATGGAAAGAAGTAGACATTTTACTTTAGCTGGAAGATGGTCTTTCTTCAGCAGATGTTATTATTGTTTTACCACCTACTCTACAGACACAAACTTTTTTTTCTTCCCTTTCCAACATGCCTGTTCCCCTTTCCACCAGCATCTGGCCTTTTTCCACTCATTTTGTATGTGAACAAATTGGCAACTCTGCAGTTGTTGGCAAAAAAAATTAGGATGGAAATCGAGCAGAGCTGAGTGGCCAAACACTGCTACTATGGCTACTAGATAGACAGTAAAAAATTGGCTACTGGATAGACAGTAAAAAATTGGCTACTGGATAGACAGGTGGTGTAGCTTACTTTACAGCTGGGCTACAACACTGACTACCATACACTGCTACTATGCCCAAAGAATTGCCTGGGGTAGCTGCAGTAAAAATTTGGCTACTGGATAGACAGTAAAAAATTGGCTACTGGATAGACAGGTGGTGTAGCCTACTTTACAGCTGGGCTACACTACCTGCCCAAAAGGATTGCCTGAGCTAGATTTAGCCAGATGCTGTGAAAAACACTTGCACAGCACTGGCACAGATCTGCCTGGCAAAAATTGCTAGGAGCTGCTCTAACCTAACCCTCAAAAGGGCTGAAATTACAATGTCTGAGTCTTAGAGGGCAAGGACATGTGACATACACAGCCAATGACACATGCCCTTGCTTGTGTGCAAAAAATGCATTTTGCTTTGTGTGTATGTGTGATTGTCTGACAGCCTACACCGCCCCACCTTACATGCGGTTAGGGGGAAAAAAAAATGAGAGCGCCATTATTTCAGCAGCACTGATCTAACTGATCTAAACCCCGCCCCCCACACACTATACACTGAAGTTGGATATTAGGCTGGGGCCACACAGGGATCTACTGCGATCCCCTCTCATGACACTGGGCTCACGCTGCCAGTACAGCAGAGCCGAGTGTCATGCGAGTCTCCCTGCAACTGAGGTCCGTTTGTGTGAGCAGACCTCAGCTGCGGGGGGCGAGCCGATGCTGCAAAAGGGCGGGCCGGCACAGAGGAGGGGAGGGATTTCCCTCCCTCTCTCCTCCATTGCCGTCTATTGCCATTCTCGCCCTGCACTCGCGGTATACTGGTGTACCACTAGAGCAGTGCGATTTTTCTCTCGCCCCATTGAATTGAATGGGTGCAAGAGAAACAATGATCGCATTACACTTACTGTGAAAAAGCCAGGTGCGCTTTTGGTGATTGAACCGTTATCGAACAAAACCTTGAACTGTCGAACTTAAAGCTAATTGTTCGCGTTCGTCAAACGACTCGAACACCACCTAAAACAGGTCCAATTTGAGATTGACAAACAGTTCGATTCGAACACCGCTCATCTCTAATTAAGAATTTGCAGTAGCCTAGTCAAAGTCTGACTCCTAGCCTTAATCCGATCGAGTGCTGTGACATGAACTGTAAAAATCCGGATTCACGTGGTTTCAAAGATTTCCGAGTGCCGGATCTGGAATTCCAGGTGCACGATCCGGATCCTGCACTGGGGAAAATAATTGAAAAATAAAGAAAAACAGAAATAAAACAGCGTTTCATACTTACCGAGACTCGTTGTCATGGCAGCACACTGCTTCCAGGTCGCGCATTCACTTCCTGCACTGTACGTTGTATACACACAGCTTTCCATGTATTCCTCACCCACCGGCCGTCCTCTTGTCTGTGATTTGTTGCAGGCACACATGCCCCCAGCCTGTGACAGTATCTGCCTGCCGTGCAGTCATCATGGCTGTAATTGTCTGCACAGCCAGCGGTCGTGCTGTATGGCCGCTGGCTACGTAGCAGAGCTGAAGTGGCGTGGGACTGTGTGTGGATTACGCTGGATCTGCAGGGTGTTGGGGGTTAATAAAGAGGTAAAGGAGGGTGTGTGTTTTGTACTTTATTCCAAATAAAGGATTTTTCTCTGTGTCTGTGTTTATTTACTTTCATTTACAGGTTAGTGCGATGCAGGTATCTCATAGACACCTGTGCCATCACTGACCTAGGGTTTAGCAGAAGCTGTGCGCTGCTATTAACCCCTTATTACACTCATTGCAACTGCTCCAGGGCAATCAAGAAGAGTCAGTAGTGCACCGGGATTGTCACATCTAATTGATGCGGCAATACCGGGTAAATGCGGGCTGAGACTACCAGCCCTCAGCCGGCATTATCATGGCTGGGGATGAAAATTAGGGGGGACCGCACATCGTTTTTTTTTTAATTATTTATTTCAATAATAAAAAGAAAAGCCACATCACCGGCACAGCTGCACACTTCTGACAGGAGCGTGCATGTGTTTCTATGTACATGCACGCTCATGCTCAGAGTGTGGCAGGCTATGCCGGCTGATGTCATGTCAGACTTGTACGAGTCTGACAGCGCATCACCGACACAGCCGCACACTTCTGACAGGAGCGTGCATGTGTTTCTGAAAGACATGCACTTTCACCATACTGACCAGCAGACACTTGCACTGCTTTCCCCACCCACTGGCTGTCCTGGCGCTTGTAATTGGTTGCAGTCAGCTAACACGCTGACACTCAGGGTGGGGGCGCGTCTAGCTGCAACCAATTACACGCGCCGGTGGGCGGGCAAAACAATGAATATTGTATTGTCGGCTCCGGAAGGGAAAAGCGTGACCCGGAAGAAGTTTGCTGCCATGACACAGCCTCGGGTGAGTACACCATGTTTGCCCCTGAACCACTATCCAGAAAGACCATAATAGAGATATCTAAGCCTCCAACCTTAAGCTTTGCAGGTATTAAAAATTTAGACACCATAGTGGGGGAAATACATAAACCCAGGTTGGAATCCACCAACCCACCTGAGTCTAAAACTTTTCTGACTGCCATTTTTCCCTGGGCATGGAGGCGCAGGTACTGATAAAGTGTTCCTTTTCGCCATAGAAAACAAAACTCCTTTCTTTTAGGAGTTGAGGAGTTTCTCTCCCCATGAGACATCCCTCCAAGCTAGATGGGCTCAGGTGGGGCCTCCAGAAGTAATTTCGGTACAGTAGCCACCTCTAAGAGAGTCTGGGTGTAATAAGACCTCTGCTGGAAATGGCGATCAATACATATTACTAGAGATATGGCACACTCAAGAGAAGGAAGAGTTTCATAGATTACCAGCACCACCTTTACTTTTTTGGATACACCCTGAACTAACTGGCTTTTGAGCGCATGATTGTTTTACTGAGGGTCCACGGACCAGAGCTGGAATTCGGCACAATAATCCTCTGCAGGCCGATTTCTGTGTTGCAGTGAATGGATTTTAGAGTCGGCTAGAGATGTTTTGTCTGGAACATTATAGATGAGCCAGAGTGCTGAGAAAAACCTGACCACCGTCAAAAAAAACAGTGGCTTCAGGGGCAGAGAAAAAGCCCATGCTTGTGGGTCCCTACTCATCAGGGAGATCACAATTCCCACCCGCTGTGCCTCACTACCAGAGGAGTAGAGACGTAGACGGAAGTATAACTTACATGCTTCTTTAAAGGTACCAAAATGGCTGCGCTCCTCTAAAAATCTTTCTGGGATTGGAGCTTGGGTTCAGATGATCCAGCTACCAAAACAGGTTGTGTCGGTGTGGCGGACTCTGTTTGTTGCTGTACTGCCCCCTTTAATGTTGTTGCCTTGATAGTGCAGCAACTGGGTCTATACTGGAATATAAAGAGGGGCCAGCTATAATGTATAATATATAAGCTATAATAATTATGGGATAGCAGGGTATCGCAGCTCCTAGGCTGTCCCTCAAACTAAGGGTCCCTATGCTATCCCTAACCTCAGGGATACCCCTGATGATGGAGAGGCCTGAGTCTCCTTCCTGACCCTGCTCCTGACCAGTCCTTATATGATTCTCCATCCCCCTCCCCCCGGGGTGGTATGGGACGGGAGTGTGATGAAACCCTTAGATAAATACAGACTGGTAAAACTAAAACTCAGTCACACTACATACACAAAGGTAAAGAAAATAAGAGGTTCAAGAGGAAAAACAAGAGCAGGAAGGAAGCTACAAAACAACAAGGGTAAACTCCACAACCGCTCCAAACAATGAGCACAACTTTCACTAGTAATTCTGAGACACCACATATCACAGACCAATATAGCATAAATTATAGCTGGTGTGGGTGGAAGGTTTCAACCAGCATAAATAGGAGGGGAGCAAATGTGATAGTCCTCCCCACATCCTGTGACCAAAGGAGCAAGTATACCGGCAGATATTAGCTCTTGCTAGACTGCCTATGAATCAGCAAACAGCAGGTCGATGCCCGAGTCTGTCTGTGTTGATCCCAGACATCAGAGAAACCATCCAGTGGAGTGTCAAAATCTTCAATCTGAACAGCTCCCAACACCGCCTTGACAATGGCTGAAGATTGTTCAAGCTCTGCGTGACTGTTATATGTAAAAATGAGAAATGACAGGGAAAAAGTATTGAACACATGCAGAAAGAGAGGTGCAAAAAGTCATGGAAAGTCATGACACCAAATAAAATATATCAGCCATTAGAAAGCAAAAAATAACAGCTGGTTCAACTGATGGCCTAAAAAAATGTCTTATTACCAAGATGCCACACAAGAAATGTCTCATGATGGGTAAAACCAGTGAGCAGTCTCAAGTCCTTTGCAAACTTATTGTTGCAAAATATACTAATGGTATTGGCTACAAAATTTTGAACTTACTGAAGGTCCCAGAAGCACTGTTGGAGCCTTAATGACCCCTCACATATCCGCACCCTGGGGGTGTGGTACTTCAGGTAAAATGGAGACTTGTAATCTCAGTCAGTGTCTGTGTATAGAGAAGTACAGACATCCAGCGGTATTACTCTAGTTAAAGAGTCAGACCTTATCCTGAGCGTACCTTACAAACTTGTTCTTTTGTTTTCATGTTCGTTTACTTTGTACCCATGAAAAAGGGGTTTATGCTTATCCTATGATGCGGTTTATGAAGACTGCAGAAACCAGCAGACATTTAAATAGAAACGGTTCCTGTCTCTACATCTATAAGCAGCCGAATGAGCCGTAGCTTCACAATACATACAAATGTATATAAACACAACACAAAACATGTATATACACATATCCCATACAAATACACATGGATATATACACAGTATATACACACATCAAATACACATGTATGTACACACAGCAAATACATCAGTACAGTAAACTCCAGAAATATTTGGACAGTGACCCAAATTTTGGCCTTTTTAGCTTTTTACCAAAACATATTCAAGATAAAGTTATATAATCAATGTGGGCTTGAATAGCAGACCCTCAGCTTTAATTGGAGGGTTTTCACATCTTAATTGTTAGTAATTGTTTAACAATTACAGATATGTAGCTGCCTCGTTTTCAAGAGACCAAAAGTAATTGGACAATTATCTCAAAGGTCTTTAATTGGCTGCATGGACTATTCCCTTATTAATCCATCATCAATTAAGTAGGTAAAAGGTCTGGAGCTGATTCCAAGTGTGGCGTTTGCATTTAGAAGCTGTTGCTGTGAGCCAAGAATTTGCGGTCAAAGGGGCTCTCAAAGGAAGAGAAAAAGACTATCATTAAAAAGATAGAAATCCCTCAGAGAGATTACAGAAATGTTAGTAGTAACCAAATCAACAGTTTCATACATTCTACAAAAAAAAGCACACTAGTGAGCTTGGAAACTAAAAAATGACTGTACACCCATGGAAGACACCAGGGATGGATAACTGGATGGATACCGCAACCCACAAGTGGCGTCACAAACTTCTCCCCTGTAAATGTCCCCTTTTACGGATCAAAGTGTTCGCCAAGCCGGGTCCGGACAACACCTTGGAGCCACGATCCCGGATCTGAGCAGCCCGACTAGCACCAGGGCGGTACACTCTCGCTAGATGGCCTCGGTACTGAGTGACGCGGGTGCCCTGTGTGACAACAAAATATAAAAAAAAAAATTAAAAAGTTTGATATTTTCCACTCCTAAACACTAGGGGGAGCAGCTTCTGAAATCCTACAGAAATCCTACTGTAGAAATAGCTTGGGTTACAGCTGCAGTAAAAGTAGGCAGAATCTGTGCTATGTCTGTGCACATATACAGTATATATATATATATATATATATATATATATATATATATATATATATATGTGTATATATTTTGTATATGTGCGTAAAAATAAAAACAAGGAAAAATGGAGAGCCTTGACTCAAATCAAAGATGGAAATATCTGGGGTTTTTGTTTTGCTGACCCTAAGTATACAAAAAAGCCCCATAAGCTGCAATGGGTAAATGCTCTATTTGTGAAAAACATGTACATGAAAAACAGAAGTCTTAATGAGACCTACATTTGCTGTTATGCCGAAGTTTTGGACTTGGCTATTTTGGAGTTCATGCTCTTGAAGTATTTGTCCAAATAAAGTCCATTATTCGTTAAGATCCTGAGACGTCCACATTTGATTGGCTGAGAGGACTTGATAACAAGCAGTCATATATGTGCCATATATTAAGTTTTCTAATGACATATGCCCTACAAGCGTATGTATGCATTTGTTTTTCTACTATTGATCCTCTGCATTATTTGTTTTTATTGACAAGATAGTAAAACTCGGTTTGATGCTCAGCAGCCCATCAATTTCATCAATTACATGGTTTGCAGTAAGAAGTCATGTAGTAAAAGGTGTTAACCAAAGCACTCTTTAAATACAAGATTTCAACCTTGCGGTTTATCCCGCCTCTTTTCCACCTCCTATTCCCAGCATTACTTTGAAAAAAGAATCCCAGTACAATTTGTGTGGCCAAGGCTTATTAGTATGCGGCAGAAATGCCAGAATCTGTTCCCAAGCCTATGCCGAGTGAAAAATGGCTTGCATTTTCCTGATAGCCCATGTGGTTGTAAAGAATAAATGGCTAATGAATTACAGATGAACATTGACGCCAATTAATCTTTCCGCTGTCCCTGGGTTATATGGCAGCCATTTAAAAGTTTAATCAATACACTAAAGTTGAAAACATGCAGGCACTGCAGTTGTTTGCCTGTAATAAACATCAGAAAGAAACAGCAGCCCCGTTAAGGCCTGTGCATTAGAATGACAGCTATTTATGCTTAATGGACTAAATATTTTTTATTGGAAGAGAGCAAATGTCAACTTAAGTTTTGCGAGGCCAGCGTTCTCTTCCTTTTCCTGGAAGGTGGGCGAGAGATTGGTGGCAGGTCGCTGACAGTGACAGATGAACGAATAAATAAGGAGGAGAATACATTTGGGACAAAGGAGGAACGAGAATCTATTGCTTGCTGCCTGAGAAGCAGCAAGGCCTCTGTATCGCATTATGAAAGCCTTTCGGATTATACTACTACCACCGTTTGGTTGTGAAAGAAAACAGAATCTCATCAACATTCTCTAACCTCCTCAGAAAATCACCTCCTATGAACATGCAGCCATTCACTAGTTTGGGGCTGGATCCACTAATTTAGGTCTTGCATTAATACTTAATATATAAGCCAAGTCAGCGGGAGCTCAGATATACATTGACAGGTGTCAAGCTGCACAATTTATGATCTTCATGACATATATGATGAGTGTGGTTTCTCTAGTATGTCCACATTGGCTCTCTTGGATATGAAATGGCTCTTCGGCTGCTACCATTGTCAACCATGTTAGCACCTATTGAGCCTTTTCACACAATTTGCACATGAGCATGCTGTCCGAGTGCAGAACTGGAGCTGATTCTGATAAATTAAAGTCAATGGGCCATCAATTCAACTCTTGGACAAGCTGCCTCAAGGGCTAATTCAATATGTCTGTGTAAAACCAACAATAAATGGACATAAAACTGGTTAGAAAGAGACTTTGTCAGTACAGAGTGACTGATCAATCCAAGTACAGGGGCTTTGCGCATGATGACGTGGCCAAACACTTAAGTGCACCTTCCAACCTGCTTGTTTTCACTCTTTCTATTTTTGCCTTTCTCTGGTTCTTTAAAGCAAGAGCTGGCAATCAAACAAGAGGTGAGTAGAGATAGAAGGAAAAGGGTGCACTTAAATGATTGGTCCTGCCATGATGCACCGAGCACCTGTACTTGAGTTGAACAATCATTCTGTGCTGACAATCCCTTTAAACTCAGACATTGTTCACTATTGAAACACAGTTGAGTGTTTCATTGTTCATCTGATTTCAACCTTAGGCTCTGAATTACAGTGACAGCCTCCAGCCATTTCTCTCACTGTGCAGACATTTGTTTAATAAAATCTATCTTTAGCATATCTCTCAGGGATGTCTCCCTTATAGAAACCTGTAAGGTCACAAGTATGTGTACTTTTTTAGTGATATAAATATATATGTGTAGACCGTTGCCCCGAGGCTTACAGAAAATGGCAAGGGAAGGATGATGGGGGTAGTTGTGAGGTGTTTGTCATGACGCCACCTGTGGTATGCGGCCAGGGAATGGGCCACCGCTGCTGTTGCTGTTTTCTGGGACAGATGGTAGTAGCAGCCAGGGATGGTATCGCTCTCCACAGGTAGAGCGGGTCCCAGTAAGGATGAAGAGGGGAGTAGTAATGGCGGCGGAGAGTGGCAGTACGGGTAATAAAGAGTCAGAGTCTATGGCTGTGGTTCCAGGTTGTTTACTCACTTTTGTACAATGCCGCACACCCAGGTAATACCAGTCACTTGCTATGATGACCTTCGTCAAACCCGAATCCCTTTAGAGATCAGTCCGGTTTGGTGTTCTGTGGGTTTCTCCTTGTAACGCCTGTCTGGTCCCCTGCTTGAAGCTACAAGGGGACCCTGGGTTTCATGAGATGTACTCTTGTCCCTATATGCAGGTGCCACAATTCCGATGTGAGGTTCGGCTTGATGCGAGGCCTCGGATCCTAAATGGCACTGTGCTGTCGGGTGCTGTGTGGTCAGGGAAGCTTGAAACTTTTCCCGTCCAGGCAGATTCTGGAAAACCAACGTGAAGTATGATCTTCCGTAGGGTCCTGCCACCCTGTGTGGCGTTGGTTCTGTGGGAAGCAGAGATCACTCTCCCCGCGGCAACCTTTGTGAACTTCTCCTCCTTTCCACAGGAGCACCTGTAAGGCACGTCTGCTCCGCTGCTCTCCTGGAGAACTCCTCTAGACTGCCTGCCTGAGTATGGCTGGCTCACTAGCTTTGTTAACTGTTGTGTGACTCCAAACTCCCCCTGCTGGCTGCACCTCCCCTCCCAGGTTCTAAGATAGTGGGACTGGGGCCCCTGTTGAGGGCATCCTATAAATACTTCTCTGTCGGCAACCCCCTTATTAATCTACCCTAGCCAGTCCGCAGTGGGAACAGGGCAACCTGGTGTGTATTTGAGTTTGTAATGTGGTGAAACCAGGACTGACCTCTTCAAGAAGTGAGTTTAGCATTACACCCAAATTTGGGTGCAATACTCTGTGGCGATTGAAGCCTCAGGGGCGCCACATATGTACATCTTCAGACCAGGGGTTCTACCATGAAAAGAAATTCTTCAAACCTCCCCTCCCCATAACCCACTGTCTATGCTGAGCATGTGCACATTCAAGGTCAGTAAAGTCTCCTAAACCAGAGGTCCCCAACTCCAGTCCTCAAGGCTCACCAACAGTGCAGGTTTTTGGGATTTCCTTAGTATTGCACAGGTGTTAATGTAATTACCTGCCCAGGTGCTGGTTCCAACAGCAGTGCAATGCTAAGGAAATCCTGAAAACATGCACTGTTGGTGGGCCTTGAGGACTGGAGTTGGGGAACCCTGTCCTAAACCACAGGCACCATGAAATAAGGGCTGGCTCCCTCATTATATACATCTTCTGAAATGTTTTGCCAGTTAATAAATAACTTAGGTGCAACTTATTAAAGGGCTATCCACTATTCAGACAACTCTTTTTCATTCCCCATGTTTCTCATTAGAATTAAAAAGCCTATACTCCCCTGACACATACTCACCTCCTGTGCCGGTGAGGTCCCAGCAGTGTTGGCACTCACGTTCCCGGGGCTCATGTGAGGTTGTTACGTCACACAAACCCCGTGCCTAATCACCTCCGGCTTCTCTCTCCCTGCCTTCAAACATAAGTAATCATCAGGAAGTGGTCCATAAATGTGTCTAAATTATGGGCAAGGCACAAGCCAGGACCACTTTTCACACAACTGATGGTGTATATGGTGAAAATGAATCTAAACTCCAGAGAAAATGCTTAATAATGTGTCACAGAACATTTAAATATATTGCTGGGTAAATATTACAGAGACACATTTAAATATATAAAATATATTCTACTTGTAGTACCTTTATTTTGCTTTCAAGTTACCTAAAACATATTAAACGTGATCATTAATGCAAAGTATTGTACATGTGACCTGAGGAGCACAGATCTGATATCGGAGTAAAGCAATAAAATGTAGTCCATGCTCGCTGGACTCATATGACTGTCAATCGCGCAGCATTGCTTTGATAAATTACTGTTGAAGGTATCATTGTATTTATATCTGATAGTAAGTGACGGCAGACTGGCAGCTCCGTCAATCAGCTCCCTCACAGCTGATTCCTGTGCTTCTGACAGTTAATCAGCGATCAAGAGAATGTTGTTCTTGATTTGCAGTAATGAGGATATGACAAGAAAAGTTCCCTTTTTCCTCGCGGCAGTCTGAGGATGAAAGACATCTGTGAATGTGTTTTTCTCCCCTGCATTGAACTCCCCAAAAATTGATATAGATAATTTTAAATGACCCTATTTGTACCTATTTGTTTACAGGCAGCTTGTTACCTAAAGTGTTAATCAATATGATGCTGCCTGGTGGAGGATTCTTAGGATTGGGCAATACGGTTTTACAGCACAAAAATCAAATTTTAGAGCTATTTTATGGGGTGTGAAGGTAAGATGTTTTCTTGCCTCTACCTGTATTCTTAGGCCATAATGCGAAAAATATACCATCAAAGTAAAGACTTATTCACACTATTCATAGATAAAAGAGGGCTCTGTATCAGTAAGGCTGGATCCATACACCTAGCTGTACTCTTCTTTGCTGCTCATTTCACATGGAAGTATGCAAAGGGTTTTTTCTCTGTAGGATGACTGTATGACTCTTTTCCTATAAACCTTGCATCAAGGGGTGCATATCCGCGTAATACGGGCCTGTTCAGAGCATAGGTCAGCACACATTGCTTATGGTTTGGTAATATGGAGCAGCAGAGAACGTCATCAGCCTTCATACAGACTCTGCACATGGCTCTGCCATGTCTATGTGAGGCCCAAGTCTGTGATGTTAAAATAACCGTACGTGTTGATATTTATTATTATTATTGAATGTCACTTAAAATTACACGCATTGACAATTATATTCTTGCATGGTTATATTATTCTGGAAATGTATGTTTATAGTATACTCTGATGATGCATTTCTGTTATTTTGAGATATTCAACTTTATTGCATGGCCGGTCAGGTACTTGTTATGGGCTTTAGCCTTAAGGTCTTGTTCACAAACAAATGTTCATGGATGATAGTGGTGAATTTGGATAGCAATTGTTTTTACGCACAGAAAGGTTTCACTCCACAAATATTTTTGTCATAAGTATTTACTTAGATTTTTCTGGCTAACACAGTACCACAATATAATTTTGTATTACATAGTTACATACCGTTTTTCCCCGAAAATAAGACCTCCTTCAAAAATAAAACCTAGCAGGAGTTCTCTGCAAGGCCTAAATATAAGACTTCCGCCAAAAATAAGACCTAGTCACGGTTCAATAATGAAATGTCCTTGCAGGTAAAAAGTTAGAGTACTGCAGGAAACTTCATTATAGAAAACAGACACCCCCCCAAAAGAAAGAAGAAAGGAGAGAGAAGACCCCGCGATCATACTCACCACGTGCCGACCGGGAGCAGTTTAATGCATCAAGGACCTGCAGGTGAGCACACACATCAGATCACCCACACACACAGTCACACATCAGATTGCGCAAACACTCACCACATCCAGCGATATCTATTGCTTCTCAGTGGCTTAAGGACCTGTCACGCTGTGACACTGAGCAGTGGAGCTTCCAGGATCTGTGGGTGGAACGCATCATAGAGACAAGACAGCAGAGAGTCTCCTGCTGGCTGGAAGCAAATGGTATCACCAAATGTGGTGAATGTGTGCGCAATTCTATGTGAGAGATGTGGTGTCTGTGTATGTATGCGATCTGATGTGTGAGTGTGCGTGTTCTGATGTGTGTGTTGGCCAGAAGCAGGGGAGGATGGCATGCAGCATACCTACTGGGAGCACCCACCAAGGATCGCAGGAGGACTTGGGCGCCATGCCGACGCCTGGGGTCTGGAGAGTATGACGATCCTGGGAAGGGGAAATCTTCATTTTTTGGGGAGTAAACTTACCCCATACCATGCCTCCCTGAAAATAAGTCCTACGCCAAAAATAAGACATTACTTTTTTCGGGGCAAAAAAAAATATAAGACAGTGTCTTATTTTCAGGGAACCATGGTAGGTTGAAAAAAAGCCCAGGTTCATCAAGTTCAACCTTCCTCCACCAATTATACTTTTTTGTTACATAACCGACAATGTTATGTGTACTGAGGAAATCATCCAGCCCTTTGTTACTGCCATTGCTACCTCTTGTGGTAGGGTTTTCATCAGTCTGACTGCTCTAACTGTAAAGAACCCTTTCCTATTTAGCTGTTGGAATCACTTTTCTTCCACTTGCAGTGAATGTCCCCTGATCCTTAGTATTGTCTTTGGAAGGAATAAGTGATGTGCCAGTCCTTTGTATTGACCGGGCATGTATTTATACATATAAATGAGATCTCCTCTGTTGAACATGATAAGAAATTTTACAAGAATTGTCCATATTTGAATTATTAAATGATAATGTGATTTTTTTTAAACTGTATACATTTGACAGCTGTCTGTGATGATACCCTGTACTACCTGATCCTCACTGGTGCAAATTAGAGAAGCCCTGATAGTGTGAGGAATAATTAATATATTGTTTTCTCAGGGGCAAATATATCGTAATAGTTTAATTAGCTCGTCATCTGCATACTATGGAACACGTTATTATTAATAACTAGGTGTAGAACCCGGCGTTGCCTGGGATAGTAATTATGTCTCTCTCTCTCCCACTCTTTCTCTGTCTTTCTCCCACTCTCTCTCCCATTCTCCCTCTTGCCCACTCTCCCTCTCTCCCACTCTCTCTCTCACCACTGAAATAATATTAACTCACACATAAACTGTCTTATACTAAGAATGTCCTTTATTGCCTACAGCAACCAATGAGAGCTCCTTAACCTGTAGCAAAATAGAAGCATAGTTGTGATTTGTTGCTATAGGTTACCTAATAAATATCCAGGGTAACTGTTAAAACAGCCAATATATTACCTCAAACATCCAAACAGCTTATGTGTGTGTCTCTTTTTGTGCGTGTCTTTCTGTGTGTGCGTCTCTTTCTGTGTATATTTCTCTTTGTGTATGTCTCCTTGTGTGTGTCTTTCTGTGTTTGTGTCTGTGTGTTTGTGTCTTTCTCTGTGTGTATCTTTTTGTGTGTGTCTCTTTCTGTGTGTGTCTGTGTGTCTTTCTGTGTGTGTCTCTATGTGTCACTCTGTGTGTCTTTCTTTGTGTGTGTCTCTTTGTGTGTCTTTCTGTGTGTGTGCATCTTTCATTGTGTGCATCTCTGTGTGTCTCTGTGTGTGTGTCTCTCTCTCTCTTTGGAACACACTGACAGAGCCGCAGCTGTGAGAGCAGTGACATCAGGGACTTCATCTGAGGTCACAGGTGGCGGTTCCCATGGTATCTTGGCTGTGACCTCAGGTGAATTCACCTGAAGTGAACTCACCTCAACTGAACACACTGATGTCCGGATTAGGCTATGTGCAAATGTTGAGTATTTGGTTGCTGAAATTTCTGCACAAAATCTGCATCTCCTGGCAGAAAAACACACTGAAGATGTATCAAAAAGATATCCCATTTTTGGTGTGCTTTTCTGCCAGGAGATGCAGATTCTGTGCAGAAATCTGTGGAACCAAATACTCAGCAGGCACAATTCAGCAATCTAGCATTTAGTTTAATGAGTTCAGCTGAGGTCACAGCTGGGGTACCATAGGAACCACCAGATGTGACCTTAGGTAAACTCACCTGAGGGGAACTCATTGCACTCGGTGAACTGACCTCTGCTGAACTCACTGAACTCAATGCCAGATTACCGGATTAGACTATGTTCGCATGTTGAGTATTTGGTTGCAGAAATTTCTGCACCAAATTTGCATCTCCAGGCAAAAAAACACATTGAAAACGCATCTTGTTGTTGGTACGTTTTTCTGCCAGTAGATGCAGATTTGGTGCAGAAATGTGATTGCGCACTACAACCTCTGGATATCGCAGAGCCAGAATCATCGTGGAACGTCGTGGTATGGATTACGTTAGACCTGCAGGGGTGTTTTGAGGGTTAACAAATTGGAGAAAGTGGGTAATTTTGTTTTATAAATAAAGGATTTTTCTCTGCTTTTTGTGTTTATTTCTTTTAACTTACACAATTCGTAATGTTTGGGGGGGTCTCCCATTACTAATCCAGGGCTTCGTGGCAACTGTGATTTTTGACAAATCACAGTTGTCATTAGCTCCTTTTATTACACCTATTGCCACTACACCAGGGCAATCAGGATGAGCCGAGTAAGCGCCAGGATTGGCACATGTATTGGAGTGCCAATTCTGGGGCACTTGCAGGCTGCTACTTTTAGGCTGTGGAGGGCCCAATAACTATGGACCTCCCCAGCCTGCGAATACCAGTCCCAAGCTGTCTGCATTATCTGAGCTTGGTATCAAAATAGGGGGAGCATACTCTATTGTTTCCAATTATTTATTTATTTTGACACTCTTCTGTGAGGACCCAGACAGCTAGTGTAAAGGCAACAAATCACAGATAATGACATAGAGGGTGGGGGTGTGGTCTGACTGCAACCAGTCAAAATGCTATCACAAAGGTTGGGCAGGGAAAGCAGTGAATAGTCATAAGATTTAATGAGCGGACCCAGAAACCGTGTGACAACCGCGTGGATTCTCTGTAAGTATAATTGTATTGTTTTGATTTCTGTTTTGCTTCCTTTTGCAGTCCCCTAACACTTACTACCACCATTTTATAGCACCTACGTTTGGGTTCCCATAGACTTATATGAGGTTCAAGGTCCTGGCTCAAGTTTGTGTCAAGTCCGGTCCTGAGCAGGACATTTTTTTCTTAAGTCTGTCTGGACCCACCAAACCTGAACATGTGCGGGTTTACTCATCTCTACTAGTAAACACTCTACACACTTTTGGACTGAATAGAGGATGGTCCTCCGTGCAGGAGTTTGGGTTACTACTGCTGCTATGTTGGTGTAGTGGGGAAGGGCATTGTTACGTGGGCAGACTCAGTCTTTTGCGTCAGTTGTTCTGTATCACATTTTGCCACATTATATAGCGTGACAATCATAGCTGTAGATCTCATAAGCTCATCTGGGCAATATTCTGTTAGGAGCTTGAGCACTGAAAATAAACTACACAGAAACTAAGTAATACATACTTATCTTGTAGAGAGCAGCCCCAAGTATTGGTATTTTTAATACTGCTGTTTGTGTGGCTTTTAAACATTTAATTTCACTGAGATACAGAGCAGAGTTCCCATGACTGAGCCTAATAACAAAAGGAAGATAAGGAATCTCTGGTTCTCCCATTAATCCTGTGGAATTTAAAGATATACCTAGGCAGTTATGTTCTGACTGCAGATTCTGAAATAATTGATTGTTCTTCGTTACATACAGATGTAAATGGAATTATAGCATTTATATTTTATGTTTTCTTTGAAGGATCAGTTTGTCCTCTTGAGTAATGTTTCTTATTAGAACGACAAAGTTTTTTGTTTTACTTGTTTGTCTGCATGTTTATCTTGGGAGAAAAATGGAGTCTGTCTGGTTGAATGAAGCTTGATTACTAACTCTTTGTGAAGGATTTTATTTGTTAGATTGTATTGTTAGTAATAATACATAATCGCCAACATATAAAACTCCTGCTCAATGAGATACTGTATATGGCAAAATGTTATATTAGTAAGAGGGATAAATAAGTGACTACTCCTTAAAAATACTACCTGGATTTACCATCTTACAAGAGCACTAAAACTAGAAAGGAATGTTGTGGTAGATTATTATTATTATTATTATTGCTCCATTTATTCTATGGCGCTTTACATGTGAAAAAGGGTATACATAGTGGGGACAAGTGCAATAATCATAAACAAAACAAGGCACAGACTGGTACAGGAGGAGAGAGGACCTGCCTGCGAGGGCTCACAGTCTACAAGGGATGGGTAGATGGTCGTGCGGTGTTATAGCGGACTGAAGGTTACGGCAGGTTATAGGCTTGTTGGAAGAGGTGGGTCTTCAGGTTCCTTTTGAAGGTTGTCAAGGTAGGCAAGAGTCTGATATGTGGTGGCAGAGCATTCCAGAGTATGTGGGATGCCCGGGAGAAATCTTGGATACGGTGGTGGGAAGAGGAGATGCGAGGTGAGTAGAGAAGGAGATCTTGTGAGGATCAAAGGTTACGAGCGAGTTAGTACCAGGAGACTAGGTGACAGATGTAAGGAGTAAACAGGTTGTGGATGGCTTTGTTGGTCATGGTTAGGGTTTTGAATTGGAGTCGTTGGGCAATGGGAAGCCAATGAAGGGATTGGCAGAGAGGAGAGGTCAGGAAGAAGCTGGGGAACAGGTGGATTAGTCAGGCAGCATAGTGTAGAATAGATTGTAGGGGTGCGAGACTGTTAGAGGGGAGGCCAGAGAGCAGGAGGTTGCAATAGTCCAGGCTGGAGATAATAAGGGCATGCACTAGGGTTTTTGCAGCTTCTTGGGAAAGGAATGTATGAATCCAGAAAATATTTTTGAGTTGGAGGCGGCAGGAGGTGAAGGGGACTTGGATGTGTGGCTTCAAAGAGAGAGCAGAGTCTAGAGTTACTCCTAGGCAGCAAGCACGTTGGGGGGAGAGAGCAACCATTGATTTTGATGGATGGGTCAGTTGGGAGGGTTGGGTGAGGAGGAGGAAAAATAATGAATTCTGCTTTGTCCATGTTCAGTTTCAGAAATCAAGCAGAGAAAAAGGATGAAATAGCAGACAGACATTGTGGGATTGTGGTTAGTAGGGAGGTCTAGATGTCAGGTCCAGAGAGGTAGATCTGCGTATCATCAGCGTAGAGGTGATACTGAAAGCCGTGGGACTCTATGAGCTGTCCCAGGCCAAAGGTGTAGATGGCGAACAGCAGTGGTCCAAGAACTGAAACTTCGGGGACACTGACAGATAGGGGGTGAGAGTGTTAGATACTTTAAGTTCGGTCTGTTATGTAAGAGGAGATCCAAAATAGTGCCAACTCTGTGATGCCCAGAGACGAAAGAATCTGTATTAGAAAGGAATGGTATACTGTGTCGAAGGCAGAAGACAGGTCCAGGAAGAGGACAGAGCATTGTCGTTTGGCTTTGGTGGTTAGTAGGTCATTGGTGACTTTAGTCCGGACAGTTTCAGTGGAATGATGTGGTCGGAAGCCAGATTGTAGCTGGTCAAGGAGAGGGCAGGAAGACAGGTATAAGGACAATTCAAAATTGACATGCTGTTCCAGTAGTTTTAAGGCATAGGGGAGAAGTGATATGGGTTGATAGTTTGACAGAGGAAGGGTCAAGGGAGGGCTTTTTGAGGATGGGTGTGATGGAGGCATGTTGAAAGCATATAGGGAATATACCTGTTGTCAGTGATAGGTTGAAGAGATGTCTTAGGGTTGGGATGAAGGCTGGTGAGATTGGGGATGAGGTGGGATGGGAGTGGGTCAAGTGGACAGCTGGTGATATGTGATCTTGAGAGCAGAGTGAAAAGATGATCTTCTGTAATGGTGGAGAGCTGGATTTGGAGTTGAAAGTGTTGATTAGCTGTTTAGGTTTGTGAGATAGAGAGAATATGAGGGATGAGAATTAGGTTTGTTTTGCAGCAGTGAGTGCTGACTTGAAAGAGGTGAGAGACTGTTTGTATGTGATGAAGTGCCCTGTGGAATGAAACCTTTTCCATCTGCACTCAGCAGTCCTGGAAACCCATCTCAGTTCTTTAGTTTGGCTTGTGTGCCAAGGTTGTCTGTTGATCGTGTGGGTTTTGGTATGAGTGAGGGGGTGGCCAATGCGAGAGCTGCAGAGATTGGAGTGTCATATAAAGTGGCAGCAGCATCTGCATCGTATAAAGACGCAATATTTGCACGAGGGAGAAGGGACTGAGAAAGTGGATGTAAATCAAGGTGTTGAGATTTCTGCGTGAGTATGAAAATTTGTGGAGTAGAGGTTGCATACTTGGAGAAGAGAGGGAAGAGAATGTTAGTAGGTTGTGGTCAGACAGCAGAAGTGGTGAGCTTGAGATGTCGGATAGGGACAGAAGTAAGTGAAGATGAGGTCAAGCGTGTGGCCATCTTTGTGAGTAGCTGCAGAGGACCACTGGGTGAGGCCGAAGGAGGAAGTGAGTGTTAGAAGTTTAGAGATGGATGAGTGGGAGGTGTCAATGGGAATTTTAAAGTCACCCATGATGATGGTGGGGATGTCAGTGGAAACGAAATGAAGTAGCCTGGTGGTGAAGTGGTTGAGAAAGGTGGAGGCCAGCCCAGGGTGGCGGTAAATGACAGCCAGTTGGAGGTAGGTGGGGGAATAGATGCGGAGGGTGGCAGTGGAATTGGGGTGAAGGAGCATTTTTCGGACAGGAGAAAACCAGCTCCTCCACTGTGCTTGTTACTGGGGTGGTGAGTGTGAGAGAGATGGAGACCACCATAGGAAAGTGCAGCAGGAGAGACTGTATCAGAGGGGGTGAACCAAGTTTTGGTGATGCCAAGAAAGGAAAGTTTATTAGTGATGAAAAGATCACGGATGTAGGAAAGTTTATTGCAGACAGAGCGAGCTTTCTATAGAGCTCCTGTTAGGGGGATTGGAGGAGCAGGGGCTGGGTGAATGGGTATAAGGTTAGATAGGTTGCGAAAATTAGTCATAGATCGTGGATGGCAGTTAGATGTGTCTGTGGGGATGTGATGAGGAGGACCAGGATTTGGAGAGATATTTCCAGAAATGTGGAGAAGCAGCGAGAGTGTTAGTAGGTTGGAGCAGGAGAGGCCATGAGGTGGCCCCGTGTGTCTGAAGACATAGGGTATTCTATGGAGGAACAGATCTGAGAAGAGGGTGAGATGCGTGGGGAGGATGGAGGGAGAGATGACCAGTTCATTACTGGCTTTAGGGATCATAAGGGTAAGTAGAAAGAGAAATATTGAGGTGAAATTAAAACGAAACACAAACATTGTTTAGTGACTATGTATCCAGTTACCTTCCAGTCCCTTCCAGCCCAATTCATTATAGCACACGTATAGATTCACACTTAGGGATATACACGCCGTAGATCATCTTACACCATTGGTTGTCAGTTTGCAGCATTTTCTTCATGTTCTTGGAGAAGTCATCTAAAGAATTTAAGGTGCTAACCTCCTCATCTGTTCCATGTCTACTGCTAAATAGTGTGGGTCTTATCAAAAGGGTGGGGCCGAAAGAGCAGGGCTTAGCAAGGAGGTGGGGCCAATAAAGCTTTACTTATCAAAGGGGTGGGGCCAAGAGAGCAGGGCTTAGGAAGGAGGTGAGGCAAATAGAGTGGGACTTATCAAAGGGGTGGGGTTGTGAGAGCAGGGCTTAGCAAGGACATGGGGCCGATACTGCAGAACTTATCAAAGGGTTGGGGCCAAGAAAGCAAGGTTTATCATGGAGGTGGAGACAGTAGAGCCAATAGAGCAAGACTTATCAAAGGTGTGGGGCCAAGAGAGCAGGGATAAGCAAGGAGATGAGGCCAATAAAGCAGGACTTATCAAAGTGGTGGGGCCAATAGAATAGGACTTATCAAAGGGTTTGGGACAATGGAGGAGGATTTATTAAAGGGGAGGGGCGAATACAGCAGGGCTTAGCAAGGAACTTGGGCCAAAAAATTGGGATTAAAAGAGCAGGGCTTAGCAAGGTGGGGCTGCCAATAGAGCAGAACTTATCAAAGGTGTGGGGCCATTAGAGCAGGACTTATAAAAGGGGTGGGGTCAAGAGAGCAGGGTTTAGTAAAGAGATGGGGCCAATAGACTGCGACTTAACAAAGGGGTGTAACCAAAAGAGCAGTAATTGTCATAGGTGGGGCCAATGGAGCAGGGCTTAGCAAGGAGGTGGGGCCAATAGAGCAGGACTTATCAAAGGGGAGGGGTCAATAGAGCAGTACTTATCAAATGGTTGGTGCAAAGAGAAAAGGACTTAGCAAAGTGGTGGAGCTTAACTCTTTGTCCTATGACAGACAAGACACAGCAGAGACTTTTCCAGTTAGGCCAGTTGTTTTACATATAGATACAGGAGAAGTCTGAGCTCCTAAGACACTTGGACAAATGTTTTGCTTTTTACACATTTCTCAGTGAAAAGATGACTTGATGTATTTTAGTATGGATTTTTGGACATTTTCTTTGCTTATTTCTCAATAGCATGAATGATAACAGTGTAAGAGGGGGCTAGGCCCATGTGACTCATCTTGAAGACACTGATCGTCACTGTGTTATAATAATGTGAATTGTATTACTGTATGCAATGTGTTTATGCATAATGTGTAAATGTGGCCAGTTTAGGTACTGCTCCCTGGAAAAGGAAGTGTGGTAGAGAGACAGTTAAGCGCTATGGGTTTAGCCTACAGTGGGAGGAGCCAACTGCAGGACATAGGCTGAATTCATTTTCGTTTTAGTTGGTCGAGAAGGTAGAGAGTGCGAAACCTGTATCTGTGGGAGCTATAGCAAGAAGAAGTGTGCAAGCCAGCCAGATACCTGAGGCCAAAAAAAGTAGGTGTCTGTGTCAAAGTTAATTCGACCAAACCCTCAGGGTCACCCCAGGGAATCCGGAGCATGTGGGAAGGAGGCCAATGTAGATGGGTGGAGGGTACTGTGAGTAGCAGGCCTGAGGATACCTTGGTTGCAACTGACTCCTGCGGTACTAGTCCATAAGGGAAGGTATGACATAGACTTGGGCGAACAGGTTGACACCGAATCACTGGTAGATGAGCCTAGTCTAATGCCTGCTGATCACCATTCTACATTACAGGTCCCTGTGGATGGTACGAGATTGGGAGTCCTTCAAGACTTAATGACTATATCATGTGAGACTAAAGCTGGGTTCACACATAGCGACAACGACAACGACGTCGCTGTTACGTCACTATTTTCTGTGACGCAACAGCGACCTTGTAATTCGCTGTTATGATCGCTGCTTAGCTGTCAAACACAGCAGAAGCAGCAGTGATCATAACGACACGTGTCGCTGTGCTACATGTGCAGAGAGCAGGGAGCCGCGCACACTGCTTAGCGCTGGCTCCCTGCACTCCTAGCTACAGTACACATCGGGTTAATTACCCAATGTGTACTGCAGCTACATGTGCAGAGGGAAGCCGGCACTGGCAGCGAGAGCGACGGACGCTGGTAACGAAGGTAATTATCGGGTAACACGGGAAAGGTCTTCCCTTGGTTACCCGATGTTTACCATGGTTACAGCTTACCGCAGGCTGCCAGAAGCCGGCTCCTGCTCCCTGCTCGCTTCATTTCGTCGCTCTCTCGCTGTCACACACAGCAATGTGTGCGTCACAGCGGGAGAGCGACGACCAAAAAATGAAGCTGGACATTCAGCAACGACCGGCGACCTCACAGCAGGGGCCAGGTCGTTGCTGGATGTCACACACAGCGACAGCGACGGGACGTCGCTGCAACGTCACAGAAAATGGTGACATAGCAGCGACGTCGTTGTCGTCGTCGCTGTGTGTGACACCACCCTAAGGTGTCAGACAATGAAGAGAAGGATGTGCATACAGCCGTAATAGTGCCAGGAACTATGGAGTAGCCTGCAGTAAAATGGTCTTGAAGTAAATTGTATGGTACCGAAAATTTTGAAGTGTTGTGCCCACAGTAATGATCTTACCAAAATACTGTGCATAGTAAAAGACTGTTGAAAAAGAAACAAGAATCTTTGTGTTTGAATTCCCGGCAAGAAAATCCTAGTTTGCATGAGGGCCTAAACACAAGTATGGCTTACCCACACAAAGACCATATACGTTGCCAGGAATACTGCCTTGTCCGACTACTACAACTACCAAGGTGCGCCACCACCCCTCTACAACTAAGTAAAATTAATAATACGTCAATCAAAGCTCTGTGCAGGGCAGAGATATATTTAGTCAATGAAATCAAGACAGACATTTTAATGTAATTCCCCCCCTGTATTAGGTTGCCTGGTCAGAGCAAATTGTGCACATAGTGATGAACACACATTTATAATAATAAATAAAAACTGCATGCATACAGTATATACAATGATTGCATTCGCATAATGCTGTTGCTCTTCTTCTGTGTACTTATACAGTAACATAGGTTTGAGCTACAGTATATGATGGAAATATTTTGTGTGAACTGAGCCCATGTGCAGTTATCATAGTGCTGCTCAGCTTTTACAGGTGCCCACAGATTAATGGCAAATACTGCCAATGTCTCTATTTCACTCAAAAATGATCGCTGCCCGCAGTTATAGAAGGATGTCATCCCATGAGGTATTATTTCCGCCCTTCAAGATAATAAGGAAAGTTTAATTGCGTTGTTAATTGATTTTTTGCACAACATTATTACCTTGATTGATTGCAGTGTTGATGAAAACATTAGACAGCAACAGCATCAGCTCTGAAGAAACTGGTAGAAAGCAAGAGCCTTGTGCAGAATAGATAACCTTGATGTTAAAAGCCTCAGCCTTCAGATAAGTCTATTCATGACATATTGATGGTCCTTGAAAAGGGGGAAACTGATTGTATACAGAATGCAATCATTAAAGCCACTTCAACTAGCTCTTGATAAATTTGTTTTTTTCCTTGAGGTTGTAGTGAAAGAAGGGCTTTCTTCTACTCCTCCTACGCTGTGCTCTAGATCTCATTCAGTAAAATATACCAGTGTTTTAGTTATTGAGTGGTGTGAAAGCGATCGGCCGTTTGGCATTTACACTGTCATGGACCCTTGTGTGTAAAGCTGGTGTCACACATAACGACGACGACAACGACGTCGCTGCTACGTCAACATTTTCTGTGACGTTGCAGCGACGTCCCGTCGCTGTCGCTGTGTGTGACATCCAGCAACGACCTGGCCCCTGCTGTGAGGTCGCCGGTCGTTGCTGAATGTCCAGCTTCATTTTTTGGTCGTCACTCTCCCGCTGTGACACACACATCGCTGTGTGTGACAGCGAGAGAGCGACGAAATGAAGCGATCAGGAGCCGGCACTGGCAGCTGCGGTAAGCTGTAACCAGCGTAAACATCGGGTAACCAAGGGAAGACCTTTCCCTGGTTACCCGATATTTACCTTTGTTACCAGGCTCCGCTCTTGCTGCCAGTGCCGGCTCCTGCACTGTGACATGTGGCTGCAGTACGCATCGGGTAATTAACCCGATGTATACTGTAGCAAGGAGAGCAAGGAGCCAGCGCTAAGCAGTGTGCGCGGCTCCCTGCTCTCTGCACTGTGACATGTAGCTGCAGCACACATCGGGTTAATTAACCCGATGTGTGCTGTACCTAGGAGAGCAAGGAGCCAGCGCTAAGCGCGGCTCCCTGCTCTCTGAACATGTAGCACAGCGACGTTATGATCGCTGCTTCTGCTGTGTTTGACAGCTAAGCAGCGATCATAACAGCAACTTACAAGGTCGCTGTTACGTCACCGAAAATGGTGACGTAACAGCGACGTCGCTGTCGCTTAGTGTGAACCCAGCTTAACCCAACTAATGATGACGCTCTGCTTACAGTCCTATAGCGCATTCATAAAATCAGCCAGGTTACTGTAAGTGCCAATGTTGGAGCTTCATTCACTCCAGTCAGCATTAAATGAGTGGATGAGCTCAAAATGACTGTTCAAACAATGCACAACACCTTGTGGGGAACATAACCCTAATAAGAAAAACATTCCTTTGGTGTCCAAATGTATTACTGTGTTTGCCACAAATCCTTCTTTATTCATTTTATACTAGAAAGACACCCTGAGTGTGGCCAAGCAGTCCAGTGCCCCTCCGATATGCTTATTTTCCATCTATCTCTGCTGTCCTCTGTAATGATATAGCTGTTAATAACTAGCATAGCTGGAAAACACAGCAATATATATGGACACTAAAGATAAGATTATTATTAGGTAGAGATGGGAGAGACAATTCGCTGGTCCATTGGCCAGGTCAGTAACCTGTGACCTCTCGATGGGATGCCTGCGAATCTCCCTAACTCCCAGCATTCTTCTTTGGATTAACCAAGCTGGTGCAACATTGTGTGTGATAATAGGCTATCACCCAGTGGTCACAGATTACAGACCTGGCTGATGGGCCAGAGTCCCGTGAATCCATTCTCCTATCTCTACAATTAGGCTACGGTTCCACTTGTTCATAGTTTCTGATATGAGGCGATATGCTAATGACTCTTTGCTGCGTACATCAGCCAAGGGTCATGCGACTGTGATGCAATCTTGCGATTGCATCACAGCTGCGAAAAAGAGGGAGGGAGCACTTTCTCCCCATCTCCTTCCCGGCCTGTCTCTGCATACTAGTTGAATGACATGTGAGTGCAGTGCGATGTTTCACACGCTCCCATAGACTTGTATGGGGGTGCATAAGCTGAGACTCACTGCCAAGCGCAGCATGCTATGATTCATTCCGCTTGCCGCTATGGCATGAGAAATCAATCGCAGATGGACACTGCCCCATAGTTTTGCACTAGAGTGAGAACAATCCAATGTTTTATTGAATTGCACTCATTCATGCCGAACGCAAGTGGAACTGTCCCCTTGGGCTGGATTCACACGAAGGTATGGCATCCGATGTCAGTGCATCGGATGTGATATGCTAATGACCCTTGGCTCCCGCTGTGCTGCTAGCATGAGCTGAGTGTCATGCATCTGTAATCCAATCCTGTGACCAGATCCTGCAGCTGCGGAGGAGGCGGTGGGAGCTGCAGAAGAGAGGGAGGGGTTAATCTCCCCATCTCCTCTATTGTCAGCTGATGCGATTATCACACTACACTCAGATGTCATTCGGGTGGAGTTCAATGTTTCACTCGCACTCATAGACTTGTATGGGTGCGGGTGACATGGCTTTCGCTGACAATATCAGCATGTTGCGACTTTTCTCTCATCCAGAATCGGAATCAGAAAAAAGTTGACCATCTGCTCTCAATCATTGGATATCATTGGTCCGAGTGCAATGTGAGATTTTCTCGCATTGCAGTCGTCCGATTCATACACTCGTGTGAGCGTACCCTTAGAGCTATGACCTCTACAAGGTGCTGGGCTTAAACTGAAAAATTCCAGCAGACACAACACCTTTCCTATCAATAGCCTGTGTCTGTAAGTTTAGATTTTCAGTAATGAAATGAATACAGCTAGCGGTAGACACAGACAGAAGAGGGCCATGTACAGGAACAATATGTGGGCCCCTTCTAGTCTAATGGATCTTCATACTGCACAATGCAGCTATTTTTGACGTCTTAGTGGCCCCCTTACCTACTCGGACCGTGCTGCATAAGTTACACTTTTGAATAGGACCCAGTGCACACCAGATGCAGCTGCCGCGGACGGGTTCTGCCTCCGCTGCGGCAACCGGGGCTGCTCGAGTGGCGCTCGGATCTGGGATCGTGTCCTGGGCTTGAGTGGTGACCGGACCCGGGGCTCATGCAACTGCCTGTCCTCGCACACAGTAAAAAAGGGAGGTATTTACAGGGAAGATTGTCTGTGATGCCACCCGTGGGTTGCGGTGATGGGATGGTGGCACCGCCGCTGCCTCTCGGGGCCAGCGTTCGGGACCGATGACGTGGGGGCAGCAAGGTGGTATCCCCTCCATGGGTAGGGGAATGGTGTAGTCCTGGGGCCAAAGTGTAGGTAAGGAGCAGGGCTGGGGCGCTGTTGGCAGGTTGGATTGATCAGATGACACCGGTGTGCTCACAATTAGTAAGAAATCATACCAAGTCTGTACTGTAAACCAAGGCTGGATGTCGGTTGCCTCTGGAGGGATGTGCTGGTCCCGCACACGGGTCAGCAATGTAGGGGCCCTTCCTCCTGCACACGTGTTCTGTGGTGTGTGGATTAACCCCGCGTGGAATGGGATAAATCCGCTCCCCTGCAGTTTTGACACAGAGGGAGCTATTGACTGCAGACGCTGACCCGTGGGACTTCAGTGGGTTCTTGTCGGACACCCTGTCCCCCTCGTTGGGCTGCCGGCCTGCTAAATCTGGGCTTCTTTCCTTGGGAACAAGGCCTGGTACCTTGTCCCCCTGGTTAATTAACAAGGGGCTTGAAGCTTGCCTCGTCGTCGGGTCTAGGTACCCCGCCTGTGCACGGCCTCTGGACCGGATTCCAGTTGTCGGTACCGGCGGGCTACAACCCTGCCCCAGTCCACTTCAGGTCTCCCGTGACTGGATCTCTGTCGCCTGTGGCCCTACAAAGCTGTCTGCCACCTAGTCGGTCCTCCTGTGGTCCAAGGGCTCCAACCCTGACCACGCTGCACTTCAGCACCTCACCGACTTTACTCCCAACTCTCCTCACTGAAACTCAAACTTAGACTGACACTCTGCACAACACTGACTGGTTCCCTCCCCATGTCACCTCAAGACCCCTAGGTGGGCGTTCCCATCTGCCTGGTCCCGCCCACTGGTGTATCCTGGCTGTCATGGGGGGGCGACTAGGATTTGTGGCTAGTGTTTCTGTGTGTGGGATGTGTGGTGTTAATTCCCAAGGAGGAGGCGATTCCTGTACCCTTGGTGGGGGGTACAGTCATCTGGGACTATCTGGTTTTGCCAGGGCATCACACAGCCTACAGCAGTGTTAGCTGTGTGAGAAGCAGACCAACTTTTTCTACAAGATACAATTTAAGCCGATGAAAAACACATAGTAAGACATAGTATTTTCATTTTTTAGTGTTTGGTCTTAAATTTTGAATGTGTAGTGATGATAATCTCAAGGTGCCTGGACTTTGTGGTATTAGAAAGAACAGACTGACATATAGGCAAGAGCATTAGAAAGCCTATCATTAAATCAGACGAGTCCTGATCAATAAAGCTGCTCCTTGTTCCTGACAGCATTCATAGGAACGTCAGGGGCAGGAGGCCTCAACAAGATTCTCACTCTGTTTCTTTAACCTTTCTCTTTTGTCACATTTGTATCAGGCCGGGCTTTTTTTTATCCTGTTTTTATAAAAGAGGGGAACAGGAAGACAGCTTGCTTCAGATAAAGAAACAATGAAGACATATTTCATGACTTGGAACTGAATATCCCGGCAGGGGTTTAAAAAGCATCTTGGATGCGATTGCACACATTTTACTACCTTTTTAAAAAGTGTGTGTGATGCAGCCTTGAGCTATTTTAACACTATGGCCATAAATTGACGGCCCCATAACAACACATGAAGGTTGAAATATAGCAAAACTAACAAGTTATTTGATAGTCTCTTAGTACAATTCTACAGGCGGTAGAGGAGAGGAGCGCAGCACAGGGCAAATGATCTAAGGCAATGCAGAAAGCATAGCCAAGTGAAAGTAGGTAAACTAGTTTTGAGATCGAATATTGCAGCCCGTGGCTTTTCACTCCTAAGGGTACATGCCCACAATGAGTTTTACTCATGTTTTTGATGCTGCGTATTTTTGATGTGTCAAAAACGCAGCGTTTTACAGTATAAGCAAAGTGGATGGGATTATTAGAAACTCATGTCCACTGTGATTCTATTTGATGCTGCGCAAACTCACCAGCGATGCGTTTTTACAAGTTAACTTCTATTGTAATTACGCTGAGTCTTCTGTTCCCCATAGACTTGCATTAGATTCAGAAATTCCGCAGATAAATAACTTACACACGTTTTTGGTCCGTCTACATGGCAGAAACGCATAAAAACACATGTAATCTGCACCTAATGATGTCA
This sequence comes from Anomaloglossus baeobatrachus, assembly GCF_048569485.1. Taxonomy (NCBI): domain Eukaryota; kingdom Metazoa; phylum Chordata; class Amphibia; order Anura; family Aromobatidae; genus Anomaloglossus; species Anomaloglossus baeobatrachus. The sequence continues at coordinate 197,088,513 of NC_134357.1, read as the reverse complement.
ATACCAGGAATTTTTAATTACAACACCTTTTTATTTAAAGGATCATGCACCAAAAAGAGACAAAAAACGCAGCTTCAAAAACGCAATAAAAATGCAGCATCAAAATGCACACAAAAATTCAATACAAAAATCTGTGATGCCCCTGGACTAGTCAGGTCGTCACAGGGTACTGCATGCTCTTTATCTCTAGTGCAGGACTCAACCCCTCTTGGTTCTGGGTTCCCAACTTGTAGCACTGCCTCGATCAGCATCCAAAATCCCAATCACACCTTGCACCATACCCTGTCAGGCACACCAGTGGGCTGCTAAGCTGGAATAGGGCCGCCCACCTAGGGGTCAGGCAGGAAGGTGGGAGGTGACAAGTCAATTCTGTGGTAGCCCTCGAGCAGTGAGGTGCTCGGGGAAGATGGGAGTTGGAGCTCCCAGGGGAGAAGTAGATTGGGTAGCAGACGGTGGTCTGGACCCAAAGGAGTCGGAGACCCGGTCGCAGAATATTGGACCTGGGTGCCTGGCCTAGTCCAGGAGGACAATAGCTGGTCTGGGACCAAAAGCACGTCGGGGCACTGGACCCTAGGTCGGGGAGAGGCTTCAAGCAACCCGGCAATTAACCTGCGGAGGACAGGGTCTTTATGGACTGTTCCCACGAAGCTCAGAGATCAGGGGCACTAGCGCAACGAGGGGGATAGGGCTTTCCAACCAAAGCAGCCCACTAAAATCCCAAGCGTGAGCTCCTGAGAGCACAGCTTCCTCACATCAAAAAGTGTGGAGCGGAGCCCGGACAACTTCAAGCTTATGGGCCACTTAGACTACTAAAAATCTGTGTACGAAGGCAGGCTCCGGACGATCAGGCAGTACTGCAGGGGACGGAACCCAGACGAGCTCCCCAAGAGGGCAGTGGCACCCAGAGACTTAGTTTACTACGTTGTCAGCGTCTGCTTTCTTCCTGAGTGAGTACCTGGGCATCCCTTGCCCCCGCGAGCCTGCGCTCCCCTGCAATCCATCCCACCATCCAGAGTCCTGAGGCATTCCCTACCCGTGGAGGGTAACATCATCTAGCTGCCCCCATTCCATCACCCCGGGTACTCTCAACGGCAGTGGCGCTACTCCCTATTACCACACACCACGGGTGGCGTCACAAACTATCTGATACTCCCCTGTAAATAGACCACCCATCACGCTTTAGAGTGTCCCCACGCCCCCAGGTCCGGAGACCCTTGAGCCATGAGCAGTGACACCCGGATCCGAGCGGTTCGACCGCTGCTGGGGTGGTACAAATCCAAGTAAACTAAGGTGCAGAGATGGTGAAGAAATTCTTCAACGCCAAAAACTCAATGGATAATGATCGTGGGAACATAGTCTTATAATATCCAATTGCCAATGAAAGTCAGACTTGGATGATGGGCCTAAATGCCTCATCTGGTGATTACTCATCAGGATTGAAGGATTTCGGTCTGCTGTTTTTTATTTATTCTAACTTTTTTTTACCACATGTATAGTAATATTGTGTAATGTAATATTTTATTTGTTTAATTTAAAGAAGCCCTCCCATTAACATTTTTAAATAAATCTGTGTATATGTGCATGTTATGTAGTGTCAGTGTGTTAAAGGGATTGCCCACTGCTCAGACAACCCTTCTCAATCGGTATATTTACCTCATTTCAAAAAATAACATTTATATTCCCCTTCAGTGCCAGCGCTGTTTCAGCAGAGTCTGCACTGTCTGTCCCAGGATCGTAGTACCAGTGTTACATCACCCGATCCCTGCAGCCAATCAACAGCCGCTTCACTCTCCCTGCATTTGGGCATATCACATACATCCCTGCAGATGTAAGCAATTTGTCTGAAAGCAGGAGAGTAAAGAGGCTGCTTATTGGCTGCAGGGATCGGGTGGCATAACACTGTTACGTGATCCAGGAGAGACAGTGCTGATACCACTGGAATGCCATTGAAACCGGAGGTGAATATAAGGCTATGACCGCACTTTGCGTTTTTACCTGTGTTTCTGCAGCGTTTTCATGCCAAAAGGCATGCGTTTTGCTTTTCCATATTAGTCTATGGAAAAGGTTGATTTCTAGACCGCACTTTGCGTTTGAAAACGCTGCGTTTAATTTGCATATTTTTTGGCAAAAACCACGCGTTCAAAGAAGCAGCATGTCAATTGTTTTTGCCATTTCTGCAGCGTTTTGCTAACATTCAAGTCAATGAGAAATGGCAAAAAACAAGAAACTTCAAATTTCCTGCGTTTTACCTGCTTTTTAGGTGCAGAAAACATGCGTTTTGGACTTCAAAAAACGCATGCTTTTCTGACATTAAAATAATGGAATAATATGTCCCTTTACACACACACATAGTCCGACAATTAAATTATAGAAAATTATTATTTTGTTGCTATTTTAGCATTAGTTATTATAAAACCGCTATAATTTCATGAAATATAACTTTTTAAAATATTATAAATTATAAATGTATTGGGTTTTTTTTCTCTTTTTTCATTGTGTTTGACTGTTTAAACTTTATTTCGCAGTGTCTTGATGTTCAAAACGCATCTGTCAAAACGCTGGTGAAAAAGCATGTAAAAAGCGCTGAAAACTCACCTAAAACGCATGCGTTTTTAGCGCTAAATTTTTGGAAAAGGCAACTTTGGCTAAATCTATTAAGGCAAAAATGTGCGTTCTGAACTGCAAGTAGCACAACGCAAAGTGCGGTCATAGCCTAAGTGTTATTATTTTAAAAGGGAAACATACAGATTGAGAAGGAGTTTTTTAATTAGTTGACAACTTTTTTAATGTACACCTCATAAATACTCAATTTCTGCCGCTTTCTCTGGGATCCAGCACCATTCTGCTCCTATTTTCAGTGATGTAACCGCTCTTCAGACTTATTGGGTCACACTGCATTCTATGTGACCCCAAAGTGGCTTGCTTGTAGAGTGTAAATCTATGATGCATCAAAACCAGCCTCCATAGTCTTACATCGTAAAGGAAACTTCTGTCTCACGCTTATAGTATAGAGGGATCTCGATAATTTGAAAAGTGGTGATGTCACTGAGAAGAGGAGCAGAATGGCACTGGATCCTGGAGAAGACAGCAGTGAGTATATTAACACACACATATATACAGGATTGTTTACAAAATCTTCATGGGAGGGCTCTTTTAAATTTTGCCTAATTTAATTTGTGTTCTGTATGTGCTTTTATCAATGAACTAGTAACTGAATATTGTTAATATACAAACTAAGCACAACATAAAGTTTTTTCTTGTACCCTTGTTTCTTTTTGTTCCCCTCTATATCTGCACCTCTGTTCATCCAGCTTCACATAGCAGACTATGGTGGTCCTATTCTAAACTGCTAAACCTAAATTTCCCAGCAGCATTTGCTTCCTTTCAGTGCTGCAGACCCTCACCCCTCTCCTAAGTGCTCCTGACTATCCTCTCTCTAGGTTATCATCAAACTAATCTCTGTATATAATTCAGCATATAATACTGTTGTGCACTCACTGTTCCTGTACATTCCCATGCCTGACTGATTCATTCTTCTGATAGCTGGATCAGTATAGCTGACTGTATTTTTATGTCATTCTTACCTGGTTCATAGCAGAACTCATGTCTCCATCACTCCTCCACAATGAAACTTGTAATTACTAGGTGATGCAAGGCTGATCTGCATTTCTTACCTGCTGCTGACAGATCAGTGATGAGGAACTGAAAGTGCTGCTCTATTGATTCATAGAGCAGATAATAATCTTCTGTTGTTTGTATCAACAAAGCAGCATTTGCAGTCTCACATCACTTATTTGTAAGCAAATTGTCTCTCCAGTAAGGGAGACTTATTTGTAAGCAGCAGGCAAAAAAAATAAGCTCAACTCCTCTCCGTCCCTCATGTAGTGCCCCACCCTTCTGTTTATCACATTTTTCAGCTTTCTTTATATACAGCTCAAGACTACAGTACTGTGTTAATTTTCTCCTCATCCTGCAGTATATTTCTCTATTTAGCTCCTCTTTACATAGTCCCATTTTCCATGATATTGCCCCTCTTTATACAGCCTAAATCTGCAGCATATCTATTTTTTTCAGCCCCTCTTTACACAGCTCCATCTTACATTTTAAGTCTCCTCTCAACTCCTCTATACACAGCCCTATCTTGCAGCGTACCTCTCCCCCCATCTCCACTATATACTGTACATCCTCACCCTGAAGTGCATCAATTGTTTAAAAAGTTCATACCTCTTAAGGCCGCTTTACACACTGCGATATCGGTACCGATATCACCAGCGTGCATACCTGCCCCCATCGGTTGTGCGACACGGGCAAATCTCTGCCCGTGTCGCACAACATCTCCCGGACCCGTCACACTACTTACCTTCCCTGCGACGTCGCTGTGACCGGAAAACCGCCTCCTTTAAAAGGGGGTGGTTCATTCAGCGTCACAGCGACGTCACAGCAGCATCTCTGAACCACCGCCCAATAGAAGCGGAGGGGCGGAGATGAGCGGGACGAACATCCCGCCCACCTCCTTCCTTCCGCATTGCGGGCGGGAGGCAGGTAAGGAGAAGTTCCTCGTTCCTGCGGTGTCACACGGAGCGATGTGTGCTGCCGCAGGAACGAGGAACAACTTCGTTACTGCTGCAGTAACGATATTCGAGAATGGACCCCCATGCCACCGATGAGCGATTTTGCACGTTTTTGCGACGATGCAAAATTGCTCATAGGTGTCACACGCAACCGCATCGCTAAAGCGACCGGATGTGCGTCACAAATTCCGTGACCACAATGAGATCACTTGAGCAATGTCGTAGCGTGTAAAGCGCGCTTAACATACATATATAAAATGTTATATGGATATACATATTTAAAAGAAAAAAAGCACAGTATATTCCATGCACCCCACTCAACATATTTGTTTACTCTCACTGTGAAATAATTAAGGTTTTCCTTATTTGCAAAAAAACATCCTCTTATACTTTTTTCCATTTCTCCCTCTCACGGCCTTGAAGTGGATACATTACATGCCAATTCTCACTAACCTATGCGTTCTAGCATCTAAATTACCGAGAACAAATGAAAACTGCAGGGAGATTTTTCAGGCCATTAAGTCTTTAGTTACTAAAAGGAAATCTCTCTTGATCTTATTATTATTAGAAGTTAGTTCCACTAAATGTGGCGTATAAAAGCAGACTTTACACTTCCGTCTAAAACATCTGTGTATTCTGAGCTGAAATTGCGAGTCTGTATACTATCCCATCCATAACTCCGCAATAGTTTCTGTCCAATAAATCACGGAGAGTTTGTGTAATAATATCACCATCACTAAAACAGTTTGCCTTGCTTTACTAATTCCCTGACTCTGAGAATTAGGCTTCCATCTGCCAGGGTTCTGCCTTTCTGTTCCTGTAATCAGCAGAGACTTTCTGCTTATTTACCAGCGGTATTTATGTTACGTATTCCTCTACCATGGCGGCTGATTTTATCCAGACATCCTATCTGCCTAAATATTGTCTCATCCTGACAAACTCTTCTCATCTTTCTTTGTGTCCTTCTGGGATCTAGAACTGGCCAGCTAAATTGTAAACGTATGTGTCTTGGATTTATGGCGCTGTTTATGTAAGATGTGATTGTATTATTGAGGTGTAGTCCAATAATCATTAGTGCCTTTGTTTTTCCTGTTCCCCTTGATTAATTTCAGATGATACTTGGGTTACCTTTAACCTGCTATCTATGGCTCATTTCATTTGTATGTCTTCTTGTTTTTCTGTGAACTTTTCCTTGAGTGTAAAATAAAAGAACATAGGTTTCCCGGTGGGTGAAGTGACACTAATGTCTTCAAATAGTTTGATGTCACCCTCTAGTGGACATATCCTGAAATGAAAATCCATCATGGCTTTACAGCAAAGAATAGAAAAAATGTCTGTTTCTAAATGTATTAGAGCCATGTTAGTCAATATAGCAATCGTTAGGTGTGTGCTTCATGGTATCACAAAGAGCCTTTACTTGGGATGTAGATAAGCCAGACGTGCCGTCTACTGCAGAGGAATGAAAATCCCAGCAGACAATAATAGCTATCACAGGGGCTGATGCTGACAGTGCCCCCAATATCCCCTCATCTTCAGGATTAGCGGCTACTAGGTGGGGACTGACCAAAATACTAACATATATGATGATGCCGAAACATGAGGTCATCTGTGCAGAAATATATTGAGTCTTATTAAGATATAACCATTTCACTATTTTTCCTGCATTTTTAATAATTTTCATACCATGTCAGAAAATTGTATAAAATACATATTGTGTGAATACATCCTAAATTTCCCAAAGGACAACTAAGGGAACAATGTATCAAGACTGGCATGGCATACATTATTATTATTATTATTTACATCAGTCTTTATCAACAGTCCACTGGATTTAGATTTGCCAAATTCAACACATTTGCCACATTTTGTGTGATTTGTGAATCTGCCATGAGCTGGAGTAGATACCTACCATAATTTATCCTGCCTTTAGACCTAAATCTGCAGATTCTGTGGGGCTGTACATGGCCATACCTTTTTTTCTTTACCCCGCACCTGCTTTTTATAAAAATGATAAATGTTGCACATTTTATTACAACTATATGTATGACTTCTCTCCACCATAAATATAGAGTAAACAGCCTAATGAATTCCTCCTTTAGTCTTTGGACATAGCAAATTCATGTTCTGTACAGCGGTGGTGTTAGTAAGACTCTGCCCCATCACTGTCCTCTGTGAATGTGCCCTAATATGCAGTATAGTTAGGTTCAGTCACTCTTAAAAGGAATCTGTCACCAGGTTTTTGTCACCTAATCTGAGAGCAGCATAACGTAGGGGCCAGAGATCCTGATTCCAGCAGTGTTTAACTTACTGAGCTGCTTAGTGTAGTTTTGATAAAATCACGGTTTAATCAACAGTAGATTATAATTTAAGGATTTCTTGGTGTGCTGCCAGGTAGTCCAGCAAATTCATGAGCTCTGTATAGCTGCTGGATGAGAAAACATTGATTTTGTCAAAATGACAGTAAACAGTTCAGTAAGTGACACATCGCTGGAATCAGGGTCTCTGTCTCTACATTATGCTGCTCTCAGATGGGGGAGCAAAAACCTGGTGACAGATTCTCTTTAAGGAGACCTCAGCTCTTGATGTTTTACAGCATATCTTGGTTTGTCTGTGTTGTTATTCACTTGTATAACTTATCTTGTAGCATTTTATAATTACATCATGTTTTAGTCTTAAAAATCAGAAGGAATCTACTTGCCGCCAACAGCAGCCTGTATGTATTCTACCAAGGCAAAGGAGCTGGTGGTTGTCAAGCGGCCTGTGCTGAATACCATGGTCTGTGTCCATAGCTAGATTTCTGCCGTCGTCTCTAACACCACATTGTATGAGGAGATGGACCTGACCTGCACTCCACATCTACTGCTCCTCTGGACACTATCATCTGCACTCGCTAAAACATTTCATATATTAAGATATTTATTCTAGTTCCAATTATATTTGTACTTATTTATGAAATCTGTAGAAAGAGCACATATAAGTACCAAGCACAAGATTACAGCTCCAACAATTGCCAGAAGGCTAAGATAGGGTTGTTGTAATAATAAGTGTTCACTGACTATTGCTTCTTTATAGAGATTATAAAATGTGCTGTCTGCAAGTAAACGATGTGATGGGCACGACCTGGAAATTCTCCGTCTTAAGCCTCTATGTGGCTGGCACCAGTGCCATTGTTCATGTCAATTACAGCTCAGCAGAACATGTGGCTACTAGTACAGTATCCAGACACAAAACATCAACTGACAGCACATGTCCAGATTACAGCCAGTCATGTCAAAGTCATCCAAAAAGCTAAGAGGCTCCCTCCCTCTTATTATACAAAGTAAGACATCCAAAGAACAAAGCGATGCTTGTCCCACAGCCAGCATGCACATAATGGAAACATTAGCCTGCAGATAACTTCTAATGTGTTGGCTTAATGGTTCCTTAATATGTAAGGAGCTATAAAGAGATGTCAGACTGGGCTGTGGAGAATATTGTCAGACGAGGTACTGCTGAGGAGCTGAGTACTCTGCAGCAGCAGATAGTATCTCCTGTATCTATAAATCATATCCTTCCATATTTGTATATACAAGATAAGAACAGTGACTTAAAATATAGAAACAGCACTTCACCTTTCACCAGTGATTTGGTGCCTTCCTTTCCCCTTCTATCCCCCAGGAATGAGAGCAGACCCCCTCTGTATCCTTTGGCACCTGGGCCGCATTGCCCGCCAGCCATACATGAGAGCTTTGCTCAGTTTTCTTGCGGATTCTTTTCTGAGTGGCTTTCGTGTAAAGTTCTTCACACATTTGACCTTATTATTTTTGTCTTTTTCAGCTGGATGATGTGCATTGAGCTGTATTTCTAACAGGCTGCAGCAATCACACATCAGCTGCGGGATAGTTTACACTGAATATTGCTGGATCAATCCACTGGCCAGAGATGAAAACTTTCCCATCTCTCTTCCGATCACCTTCCAGGCAGATATATTTTGAACGGTCTCCAGCTCTCTGCCAAATCAGACTGTTAGTCTTCTTTTATCTTTTCTTGCCTCTTTTGCACCCCATTATATTTCTTTTACGTTTTATATTTCCCTCTCTCTTCATCTCTTTTTAAATCACAGTACCAAAGCATTCCCATATTCCTCGCTCTTCTATGTAATGACTTTGTATTTGACCACTCTAAACAAGATCGCTATCACTTTTTCTGAGGGAAAACTCCCAGGCCAAGAAGATATGAGAAGAACCTCTTCTCTTCTTCTGTTTTATACTTATGGTTGTGAAATGCCTACATGCTTCAGTGTGCGTATACGTATAAAGGTTATTATGATTTCAGCCATGAAAGGTTACATTGCGTGCAATCTACTCATATACCATACTTTGTGTATAGTTTTCAGTAGTTGGTTACATCGTCCTCAGAATGAAGGCCCACAGCTCTGATTTGGATTTCACCCCCTCTGAGTTTTCCTGGTGCAGCAGATCGCCCGGCCTTTTGGAATCTGTGGGATTTTGTGAATTATAATTCTAATTATGTTTATATAATAATATTATTATATACATTGATACCAGAGGCTTTCGATATCTACTTCAAAATAAAATACTTTGTTATTTTGTTGTTTTCCATTATTTTTGCTTTTATTTTCCATTATTTTTTACTTACAATGAAACTATTATTACTGTCACTGTTAAATATATAATTTGTGGGATGTAAAACTCCCGTGAACAATTTTAAGCTAAGGATTTGGATAGTACACGCTGTAGAGTTTGGGGTTTTCTAGTCTTTGCTATGGAAGAGTTAAAACATAAATCACTACTAGTAATCTGATCACTAAAAGCAATCCCGACAGGCCTTTATGTCACTCTGCACCTAATATTGCTCTTCCCTATTCACGTTAAGTGCAATCAGGTTAATAGTCCCTGAGTCAGGAATACATGAATAGTAAGTAGACTGAATTTAAGGTCACATTACATCTTGAATGCAGGAGAAAAGCAGATAGGGTCAAGGGATGAGCTGCTCTATCGTGCGATTTCCATTTGTGCAGACATCTTTCAGAATCAAAGGCAGAGACCACACGTGCAGTCAACTGGTATTTGTTATCAGTAAGTCATTTTTCAATAGTGTCTGTTTACTCATTACTAATATGAGTCGCTGTAATGGCCTCATGATCATCTCATCATCATTAGTAATTAAATATTGCTTATTCTTTGTTCTTTGAGACAGTGGGATACATTTTTAAAAACATATAAAAGACATCCAATATAATCCCTTTAGTGATAAAACATCATCCCCTGATGACAGTGTGGTTACCGCTGAATGCTACTTAGACATGTTGGTTCACATACGATAAGTCGTCTTCCTCTGCTTAAAAAAAAACATGTAATCCATAAATAAATTGAAGACAGGTTCCTAAAACTCAGGATTGGTAAATAAAAATCAACAAAGTAATTTGAATCTGAGATATAACTCGAAAACACTGTCTTTAAAACTGTCTTTATATTTTATGGATTTAAATCTGCACACGTTGAGAAACTGGAGCAAATTATAAATTACTACGTACTTTTGTAATTGTTTAATATATTTATTTAGCTCAGCTCCTTTAGGGCTAAGCGGTGATCTGTGACTTCAGTTCATGTACAGTGTCTAAATGGAGACTAGGCTAAAAAAAAAATAAAAAAAAAAATGTCCAGAACCTCCTAACAGAATAAAGCAAGTGTGAACAGGTGCAAGCTGCTGTTACTGCATAATGTCCATACAAAAGAATACAGCAGCACGATGTAATCACTAAGCTATATGCACACATATAGTATATGAAATTTGAACTGCAATACTGCTACATAGACCATACTTGTAAAACTGAAGGTGCACATAAATTGGCAAACTGATGAGATCCTACCAGGCATGACAAGGTGTAACTTTAGGAACCTAACCTAATATCATGCCTCTCCTGATATTCGGTTAGGGTCCCATTAAAGAAGGACCCCTTGTCACGGCTGGTGGGCTCTCATGAATGGGCCAATTTATGCATTAAGTACATTAAATTCCTTCAATTTTACCAGTATATTCTATATATCAGTAATTCAGTCCATATTTCATATATTCAAAGTTTGCAAATCTTAGTGCTAACAGTGTGCTGCTGTATTCTTTTGTTTGTACATCATCCAGTCTGAAAACACCATATGTTATGGTGTTAATTAAGGCTGTAGCTTTGCTTTAATAAAAGGGGAATATGGTTTTCTGTTATTGGTAATACAAGGGTTAACTTATTGAACAATGAGAATAAATTTGCGGAGTTCGGCCAAAAATGTTATTGCAGAACTGGATGTACTGGATCATGGTTTACGGCAGGCACTAGTGCTTTTGGACTGAATGTTAGAGCTCACTTAGACAAGCTGGACATGGTTGTTAAACGACTGCTGATCGGCTACATACAAAATTATCGGAGGTCGTTTTAATGGCCTGTTTTATTCCAAATGGGCCTTTAAATAAGACAAAGTGTCACCTTTCGCACCCAGATCTATACAATCTTCAAAGATAGTCAAGTGAACATCTCATGACAGCAGTAATTGTTTAAAGGGAACCTGACAGCTTCACCAGGCCTCGAACTGCCACTATATATTTTTATTGTTATACTTATATCCTTCAAAACAAGCCCCTTTTATTGTCACCCCTTGCCCTTGACTCAAGTTTCAGGAGCTGTCCACCAGATCCACAGGTAAATTATGTATTTGTGAATGTACAATAGGGTAATGGGTGAATGGGAAGGACCATGAATATTAAAGGAAACCTGACAGCTCCCCCAGGACCCCGTAACCATCACTATGTATTTATTGGTATGTGTATACCTTTCCAAACAAGCCCATTTCATTGTCTTATTGATTACTGCATGTGCAAAAAAATCTATTGATCTAGTGGCCAGCTCTTCAAACCTGAGCCAAAAGCTCGGGGTGTAACAATATGGCTTGGGAAAATAAAATAAGATCCCCATCGGATATAGCTCCACATTCTTTGTTTTTTCCCCTCTTTCTTTTGTATATTTGTCAATACTCTACTTTGTATTACAGCCTAAAACCCTATTAATCGCAGCATGTCAAGGACTGGAGTTAGATTTCCATCGTGGCGCACCTTTTGATGAGTTAGGAGCGGCTACCTCCACCAAGGCCCTTATTTATCCAGACCTGCGATTTTCTTGACAGTATTTTTAAGGGGTCATGTTGGATTTAGAAGCTCTTGATTCATTAAAAGGTGCTCCATGACAGAAATCTTACTCCAGTCAAATCTAGTGATGATCTTTTTCTGATTGGGCACTAAGATTGTGAGTCGCAGTGGGTAGAATGATAACAATGGCTATAAAGTGCTGTGGAATTAGTGGCGCCATATAAGCGAGGGTAATAATAAAACACAAATTCACGCTTCTGTACAATCACCTATATAATATTGTTGCATAGTGCTGCCACACCATGAACTGTGAAAAAGATACTGTACCAATATCGCAGCACCAAGCAGATTATTGGATGGCATCTATGGTTACTTGTTATCATGGTATGTCGCTAATTTCTCTCTATTCAGCACTCCACCACAGTTTAGCTATTGGCTCTAGTACAGAAAAGGTTAACGGAGCCATTCACAGACTGGTCCATTACACTGTGATGACCTTTTTAGCATCTGCAGGGTTACCGACGCTTATCTGTGCGGCACGGATTCCGCTCCCCAGCTGTGTAATTGCTTGACTCCATTTCATATCCCTGTTAGTCTCTGCTAGTAACAACTTATCTTTGTTTGTAGGTCCACATCAATGTAATTGTGTGACCTGTGGAGTGTGTGACGTGTCCCCAGAGATTCTTCCCTCCACACCTCTCCCCTCCATTCATGTCATGTCATCATTGATTTCTCATGTCCTGTCACATTGAGGACTCCCGTTTCTCTTGTTGCTGCCACTATTGTCACAGTGAGCAGAGTTCTGGGAAAATAGGAAGAGATTATCTGGACTTTAGATTCAGTCAGTGGGGTGCCATAGTGGCCCGATCTTCTTGTACTGCCTGATTACTGCAAAGCCCATTCATTCCGCTCGGAGACGGAAACATATTTGTAACATAGAAGTGTCGTATGTAGTAAAATGTTTCCACATGCCGTAAGAATAAAATGTGAGCTTTATAATAAATGTCAGCATCTTAGCTATCCTCTCCCTCCTCTGCCAAATCTGCCATCCATCCTGAAATTGGGCAAACATCTTGTGAGAACTTAATGCAAGGAGACAGCTGACTCACACGTCCATGTTTCACACCACCTCCAGTCACTAGGACCTCAAAGTCCCAAGCAGAATAAGAAGTGACTGGCATGTACCTGAGGCCTGTCAGTAAAAGCTACTTGATAAACTATCCCTTCAAGAGCAATTCTGCAAATATTCGCTAATCAGACCGTATAGGACACGCTTATTTTCCGCGCAGTTTTTCTCTGCTTTTATCCGGTTTAGATTTTTTATTTCAGCTGACAGTTCTAATTGATGTAAGTGCAGCAATGTTTAGATGACGATTCCTACCTGGCACCATTACTTCCATCTTCAGTCCATACACACTGGAGCAATGAACACTTCTGGTTACGTTTGGAAATGGCAGTTTACTTCCAGCCTACATACAAGTGAGGCTCAGTAATGAAGCCCAGACTGTGGCACTGTCACCGGCGTCTACCAAGATGCACCGCACTTTAACAAAAGATCAATAGAACTATTAACTATTATATGTAGACTCAAAAATTATTTCTATTTAACCCCCTAACAACCACCAATGTGTTTTTAGGGGCTTTTGCAAACAATGTTCACACGTAACATTTTTGCCGCATTCTTTCTTTTTTCTGTGCGTTTTTACTGTGAAATATGCAGTGTTTTACATTATCATCAAAGTGAATGGGTTTTCTGAAATCTCATGCACATGATGCTTTCTTTTTCTTGCCAATTCAAAGCAGTTTAATATATGCAGCATGTCAATTCATTCAGTGTTTTTCACCCATTGTAATGAATGGGAAAAAAAATATAAAAAAAGGTATAAAAACATGGCAAAATCTTTTTTTATGCAGCTTTTCTCCTGCCATGAGAGTTTTTGGTGCAGAAATTTGTACAGCAAATACTTAACCTTTAGGGATGATCGAATACTTTGATTATTCGGCTCACAAATATTTTCCGAATACCTCACCGCTATTCGACTATTCGCGAATATTCGATGCGCAATGTAAGTCTATGGGAAACCTGAATAACAACTATTCGGTACTATTCGGCTTCCCACAGACTTACATTGCGCAACGAATAGTCGAATAGCGGCGAGGTATTCGGAAAATATTCGCAAAGCCGAATATTTGAGGTATTTGATCATCCCTATTAACCTTCCTTCCAAAAACAATACTAAGGACCAGGGGGCATACACTGCGAGTGGAAAAAAGGCGATTTCGGCAGCTAAATAGGAAAGGGTTCTTTACAGTTAGAGCAGTCAGACTGGAATGCCCTACCACAAGAGGTAGTAATGGCAGACACTATAACAGCTTTTAAAAAAGGGCTGGATGATTTCCTCAGTGCACACAACATTGTTGGTTATAAATGACTTAATGACAAAATATATAATTGGTGGAGGAAGAATGGACCTATGTCTTTTTTCAACCTATGTAACGTGTGCATAAGTGTATGTTCACATGCAACATTTTTTTCTGCTAAATAAAATCTGCATTTTACAGTATCAGCTAAAGCTATTAGATTTCTGAAATCTCGCGCACATAATTGTTTTTTTCTGACTGAATTTGAGAGTTGCAGTGTTTCTCAAATCTGCATCTTATCAATTATTCAGCATTTTTGCAGCATTTTTTTTACCCATTCAAAGCAATGAGAACGTGAAGAATTGCAGCAAACAGGCTTTGCTGCATTTTTAGTTGCATTTTTAGTCAATAAAACTAACCTTATTAAATATGCACTGTAGACAAGTCACATGTGTAATCCTCACCAAAAAAGTAGCTAAAAAATACTCAAAAACACAACACATCCTGCTCTTTGAACACAGTGTTTTTACTAGAGATGAGCGAACCAGCCGTGGTTCGGCTCGAGTTCGGTTCGTCGAACGGAGGTCTCGTTCAAGTTCAGTTCGGCGAACGTTCGACGAACCGAACTCGAACCAATAGGCTATAATGGGAGGCAATCACAAACACATAAAAACGCATTATAAATGTACACATACAGTTAATAAACATTGCCATAACACTTACCGGTCCCCGCGATCCCTCCTGCACTCTGTCTCCTGCCGCTATTCCATCCGATGATCGCTGAATCCTCCCGGTAACCAGCACTGCCAGCAGTGATGCAGGACCTATCGTGACGTCAAAATAGCCATGTGACCAGTCACGTGGCTATTATCTCATTGGCTACAGACTGATCGCATGACTATGATGCGTCATGTAGGACCTGTCATTGCACTCTCCGGTACACGGTGCACATTTGTGTATCGCCGTGTACCGGCGACATGCTCTAGCACACGGTCGACTCCCCGTTCCGTTAGGGACCGGCTGACACAGCCGGTCATTAACGGAGATCACCGTTGCCATAGCAACGCAGTTAGCGGTGACGTCACCGCTAACCGCGGCTCCTGGAGCACCATTGCAATGGTAACGCGTCTGTCAGCGTTACCGCTGTTACCGCTAGCAGCACTGATCTCTCACGGAGTGAAGGCTGCATGCTGCTTCCCGTGCAGCCTTCACGGAGTGAAGGCTGCACTGGAAGCAGCGTCTTCCCCCATGCAGCAGTGATGTAGCAGAGCTGCATTTGTTGAACGAGAAAGACAGAAGACCATGGATCGTGGAGGGCTGACAGGGGGTAATAAAGATGGAGTCTCTAATGTGTCTGTGTATTTATTTCTATTAAAGTATTTTTTCTCTGTGTGGTGTCTTTTTTTTAACCCTTTATTGGAGATTCTTAATGGCCGGGTCAAACGTGCCTGACATTAAGAATCTCTGGCTTAATACTGGCTAGTAAAACAAAGCCAGTATTAACTCATGATTACCCAACAAGCCACCCGGCTCCAGGGCTGTTGGAAGAGTTGGATACAGCGCCAGATGATGGCGCTTCTATGAGAGCGCCACTTTCTGGGGCGGCTGCGGACTGAAATTCGCAGCAGAGGCGCCCAGAAACCTCGGGCTAACCTGTGCTGCAGATTCCAATCCCCAGCTGCCTAGTTGTACCTGGCTGGACAGAAAAATGGGGCGAAGCCCACGTCATTTGATTTTTAATTATTTCATGAAATAAGTGAAATAATTAAAAAAAACGGGCTTCCCTATATTTTTGGTTCCCAGCCAGGTACAAATAGGCAACTGGCGGTTGGAGGCAGCCCGTGGCTGCCTGCTATACCTGGCTAGCATAAAAAAATATGGTGAAGCCCTCATCATTTTTTTGGTGGGCAAAAAACTTCTGCATACAGTCTTGGATGGAGTATGCTGAGCCTTGTAGTTCTGCAGCTGCTGTCTGCTCTTCTCCATACAGACAGAAAGCAGCTGCAGAACTACAAGGCTCAGCATACTCCATCCAGGACTGTATGCAGAAGTTTTTTGCCCCCTGAAAAAATTATGTGGGCTTCGCCATATTTTTGTATGCTAGCCAGGTACAGCAGGCAGGTACGGCTTCCCCCAACCCCCAGTTGCCTATTTGTACCTGGCTGGGAACCAAAAATAAAGGGAAGCCCTTTTTTTATTATTTCATGAATTTCATGAAATAATTAGAAAACAAATGACGTAGGCTTCGCCCCATTTTTGTGTCCAGCCAGGTACAACTAGGCAGCTGGGGATTGGAATCCGCTGCACAGGTTGGCCTGAGCTTTCTGGGCCCCACTGCTGCGAATTGCAGTCTGCAGCCGCCTCAGAAAATGGCACTTTCATAGAAGCGCCATCTTCTGGCGCTGTATCCAACTCTTCTAGCACCTGCCTGCTATACCTGGCTAGCATACAAAAATATGGTGAAGCTCACGTCCTTTTTTTGTAGTTTTTTGGCAAACAAAATAAAAAATGCTTACCTGGATTTTCCATTGCCAGTGAAGGTAACACCAAGCAGTGGGGGTTAGCAGCCAGTAGCGGCTTGGATTACCCTTAGCTAGCAATACAAAAAATGCAGCGGGAGTCCATATATATTTTTTTTAATTATTTATTTAAATAACTAAAAACAAAATGGGCTTCCCTGTATTTTGATTGCTGGACATCACAGTGCTGTAAAAATAAATCTTTAAAAAAAATGACGTAGTGCTCCGCGGTATTTTTGATTCTCAGCGCAGATAAAGCAGACAGCTATGGGTTGCCACCCTCATCTGCCTGCCGTTACCTTGGTTGGCAATCAAAATACAGGGAAGCCCATTAATTTTTTCTATTTAAAAAATAGTTAAAAAAAATATGACGTTGGGTCCCCCCATTTTTGATAGCCAGCTAGGGTAAAGCAGACGGCTGTAGCCTGAAAACCACAGCTGGCAGCTTTACCGTGGTTGGGGATCCAATGTGGAGGTCCCCCCAGGCTCTTTTTTTATAATTATTTTATAAATATTAATAATTACACAAAAAAGTAGGGTCCCCCCAAATTGGATCACCAGCCAAGGTAAAGCGGACAGCTGTGGTCTGGTATTCTCAGGGTGGGAAGGTCCATAGTTATTTGGCCTTCACAGCCTAAAAATAGCAGGCCGCAGGCACCCCAGACGTGGCGCATCCGCTAGATGCGCCAATCCTGGCGCTTCACCCCAGCTCATCCCGTGCCCTGGTGCAGTGGAAAACGGGGTAATAAATCGGGTTGATACTAGCTGTAAAGTCACCTGAGATCAAGCCCAGCAGTTTGTGATATCATGGCGTCTATTAGATACCCAACATGGAGTGTGGGTGCAATGAATCTGCACTCACTCTCCCCGGGTCCACAGCAGCAGAGTCCATGTCATAATGGTTGCTACCAAAGCTGCAATGCCCTGCTCATGAGGTAAGGGCATGCCTAATCAGGAGAACTATTCTACATTTCCAAATATTGGTATTTGCTGATATTATTGCTATTCCACCTACTATATATTGGGGATAGGATCTTGGAGATGGAATACCCCTTTAAGTCCAGTTATCCAGCTGAATGAATACTTAACAACAGAGCTCGCTATTTAGATGTGTTTTCTTGTGGCATATAACGGACTCTCATGTTTGGTAGTCGTTCAGCAGGGAAACTATAAAAGCAAATCCCTCCATTTGGAAATGTAGTATATAGCTCTCCTGATCAATTATGTTCCTTACCTCATGAGCAGGGCATTGCAGTAATAATAATAATTTATTCATTTATATAGCGTTATTAATTCCATAGCGCTGTATGTCTTTGGAGTATGGGAGGAAACTGGAGTACCCGGAGGAAACCCACGCAAACACAGGGAGAACATACAAACTCCTTGCAGATGGTGCCCATGGTGAGAATTGAACCCAGGACTTCAGCGATGCAAGACTGGAGTGCTAACCACTAAGCCACCGTGCCGCCCATTTAGCTTACAGATGCATAACCACCACTCACTGTGTCTGAACACAGGAAGCTGAGCTGACAGCCGCTCTGTGCATGCGGCAGCGTCTATTGTGAAGGAGAGGGCCGTGGGGGGATCAACGCTGCACAGGTACCGTGGGACATCGGGGAACACCGGTGGGGTAAAGGGGGTGACCTGGCAGGGCCTGGGGAGGAGTTTGGTACATGGCACATGCAACATAAATCAGAGGAGTAGGGTGAATGCGGCCGGCGCGCTGCTGTGCGCGTGGCCATCTTGGATTTCTGGGAGGGCATCAGGGGGGGCACTTTGGCGACACCGGGGGACCAGGGAGGAGATTTATCATGTTTGTTCATGCCAGATGGGAGATAAGTAATTTTTTACCGGCGCTGTCATTTACTGTAACGTGATCATCGGTGGACGGTGTATACCTGTGATCACGTGAGCGGGGACCGGAAAAACCGTCCTGAATCATGATCTCCAGGGTCTCAGCTAGCCCTGAAACCCCGGAGATTTTCTGACGCTGGGGGGCGTTATTCACTTATTTCTGCCTGCTGTTTATAAACGGCAGATCAGAATAAGGCTACATTAACACGACCGATCCATTTTTGCGGTCTGCAAAAAACAGTCCGGTTTTTTTCACGGGTGCATCCGTGTGGCATCCGTTTCCGTTCCGTAGACGGTCCGTATGTCATCTGTTTGTCATCCGTGTGCCTTCCGTTTTTTTTGTGTACTGCAAAAAAACTGAAGGAGGGTAAATGCATAAATTTACCCAGGATCCATAGCTTCATCCTACATGAGGCGGTCACATGTTCACTCCAGTGCCATTTTCTACTGCTTTTCACAGCGTAGAGCGCGCTGGTGATTTTCCTGTGCTTGTGCACTTCATATCAGTCTTTTCTGTCATTATAATGGCAGAAAGACACATAATGTCCCACTCTCCTGCATTTTGTAATTTTGCACCCTTTGGTGCCTTTCATGTGGCACTAAGTGGTGCTTAGCTTTGTATTTAGCCAAAAAAGTGAAAAAAAAAAAGACGTAGGGTTCCCCCTATTTTTGTAGCCAGCTAGGGTAAAGCAGACGGCTGCAGCCTGCAGACCACAGCTGGCAGCCTCACCTTGGCTGGTAATCCAAAAGTGAGGGCACCCCACGCTGTTATTTTAAATTAAATAAATAATTTTAAAAAAAAAACACGTAGGGGTCCCCCCAAAATTGGATCACCAGCCAAGGTAAAGCAGACAGCTGGGGTCTGATTTTCTCAGACAAGGGAGGTCCATGGTTATTGGACTCTCCCCAGCCTAAAAATAGCAGGCCGCAGCCGCCCCAGAAGTGGCGCATCCATTAGATGTGCCAATCCTGGTGCTTCGCCCCAGCTGATCCCGCGCCCTGGTGCGGTGGCAAACGGGATAATATATGGGGTTAATACCAGATGTGTAATGTCACCTGGCATCAAGCCCTGGGGTTAGCTGAGGTCAGGCGTCTATCAGATACCCGACATCACCAACCCAGTCAGTAATAAAAAAAAATAGACGACAAACACATTTTTATTTGAAAAAACACTCCCCAATACATTCCCTCTTTAACCAATTTATTAGAAAGAAAAACAAATCCAGGTCTGGTGTAATCCAAGGGGTTGCCATGACGATCCACACTGTCAATGAAGAGCAGGATGTTCCCCATTGGCTGGGAGAGCAATGCAGTGACCTGAGCTAACATCAATGGGTCAGCCCAGGTCACTGCAGGGGATGACAAGTGCTGCTGTCAGCGAGGTACATTACCTGCACTGATCTCCTGCACTGCTGACAGCACCTGTCACTGAGTTCAATGACCGCCGCCTTCACAGCCAAGTATCGCGAGCGGCCCGTGACGTCACCGCTAGTCAGTCTCGGGTCGGAAGCGAGAGAAGGTGATATGACAAGCGGCGGCCATGGAGGACAGTGACAGCGCTGAGGTTGGGACTTCATCACCGCAGGTAAGCCGAGCGGGACCATGTGTGCAGAGTGCCAGGTGGGCGGAGCCTAGCGGGGCAATGTGTGCAGAGTGCCAGTTGGGCGGAGCATACTGGGACCATGTGTGCAGAGTGCCAGGTGGGCGGAGCCTAGCGGGACCATGTGTTCAGAGTGCCAGGTGGGCGGAGCCTAGCGGGACCATGTGTGCAGAGTGCCAGGTGGGTGGAGCATACCGGGACCATGTGTGCAGAGTGACAGGTGGGCGGAGCCTAGTGGGGTAATGTGTGCAGAGTGTCAGGTGGGTGGAGCCTAGCGGGACCATGTGTGCAGTGTGCCAGGTGGGCGGAGCCTAGCGGGACCATGTGTTCAGAGTGACAGGTGGGCGGAGCCTAGCGGGACCATGTGTGCAGAGTGCCAGGTGGGCGGAGCCTTGCGGGACCATGTGTGCAGAGTGCCAGGTGGGCGCAGCCTAGCGGGGTAATGTGTGCAGAGTGACAGGTGGGCGGAGCCTAGCGGGACAATGTGTGCAGAGTGCCAGGTGGGCGGAGCATACCGGGACCATGTGTGCAGAGTGACAGGTGGGCGGAGCCTAGCGGGACCATGTGTGCAGAGTGACAGGTGGGCGGAGCCTAGCAGGACAATGTGTGCAGAGTGCCAGGTGGGCGGAGCCTAGCGGGACCATTTGTGCAGAGTGACAGGTGGGCGGAGCCTAGCGGGACCATGTGTGCAGAGTGACAGGTGGGCAGAGCCTAGCGGGACCATGTGTGCAGAGTGCCAGGTGGGCGGAGCCATGTGTGCTGGCGGTGGAGTGCGAAGTAGGTGGAGCCTAGCGGGGTCATGTGGCGCTGAGTACGTCAGTGTCGTGGACTGCTTGGCTGGGGACAGGTGAGTGTGTGTGTGTGTGTACGTGTGTACATGCCGCTTGCGGGAGGGGGCGGAGTGAGCTGAGCGGGGAAGTGTGGGCTTCCTGCACGTAACTAGGATAAATATCGGGTTACTAACCAAAGCGCTTTGCTTGGATACCCGATGTTTATCTTGGTTACCAGCTTCTGGCAGGCTGCCAGTGATGGCTCCTGCACACTGTAGCTGTAAAAAGCCCTGCTTTTTGCTGCTAGAACCGTTCTCGAACATAACTAGAGCTATCGAGCTTTAGCAAAAAGCTCGAGTTCTAGTTCGATCTAGAACACCCCCCAAAATCACTCAAACCGCGAACTGGAGAACCTCGAACCGCGCTCAACTCTAGTTTTTACTGCCAAGAGAGCATGTTTTGGCAGAAAAAAAATGCATCAAAAATGCTGCGTGTGAACAGAGCCTTACCATGCTTGCGTCTTTCACAGGTAACTGGTTACCCAATAGAGAAAGCATAACTATTCTTATTTATTTTTTTACTGCTTTTACTTTTTTGATCTTTGTATACATAGTGTCAAGTGCTTCTAAAGACTAAAAATTAAAAAAACAAATAAGTAAACTATGTAAACTATGTAAAGAGACCCTATAATGCTGATGTGAATACTTGGCCCCATACAATTATATCATGTTCAAACTATTCAGCCACTTAAAGGGGTTTTCCCTTTCAATTGTGTAGTTTTTTTATTATTCTTAGATCTATTGAATAAAATCAACTTTAAAACCTAATTTGTTCCTTGGAAAACCCCTTACCCCTGTCACAACATATGACGAATATTTAGGTCATAAGTCGTGTCCCATGCTTTGGTGCAAGCTCGCACACTGAGCCCCCATCTTTCCCTGCACATGACAACTTTTCTGACAAACCATCATGTGCTTCTAACAGCCATGGGTGGATTGGAGAGCCGCCTGAGGCTATGTGTCCACGTTGCTTTTTACCTGATTTTTGGCTGCTTTTTCAACTGCAGCGTTTAATGCCAAAATGGATGTGTTCTGCTTTTCAAGCAAAGTCTATGGGAATTTGGGTTTCTTGTGCGCACTATGCTGTTCAAAAAAGGTGCCTTTTGTGGCAGAAATTTGGGCAGTGTGCTGTATAGCAGAAGGGACCAGGCAATCAGAGCTTCAAGTTCCCTAAAGGAACTCGTAAATACAATAAAAGTTTTACTTTAAACAAAAAAAAATGATATATATGAACCCCCCACAAAAGTTAAAATTGCTTCCTTTCCCTATTGAAAATAAAGCAACCAAATAAAATAGAAAATACATATATTTGGTACTGCTGCTTTCAGTAATGTCAATCAAAATCTAAAATAAATTAATCAGACCAGTAAACAGCGTAAGGGAAAATAAAAATCAAAAAGACAAAATTCCATTGCAATAAAATACAATAAGAGGCAAAGAAAATATTATATCTACCCTCAAATTATATCAGTAAAAGCGTCAGCACAGGGTGCAAAAAGTAAGTCATCACACAGCCCCAGATGCTGAAAAATAAAAATGTTATGATCCTTGGAATATGGCGCCAGAAACTTACAAACTACTGAATTCTTTTTAACCACTTAAATTACAAAAAACTATACATTTGATATATATACACAGTGCTTTTTTGGAAAAAAATATTTGCTGGTACGCGTCTCTGAGACGAAGAGCGGGGGGGAGTGCTGTTAGGCGCCGGCGGCCAAGATTGAGGGGGGGGGATTTGTCAGCTGGCGGCCGAGTTTGAGGAGTGGGAGGGAGTGCTGTCGTTGCTGTCGTGCTGCCGGGAGATCCTGTGCACGGTTTACTACATACTACCAATGGTACTGTATGCTGGAGAGAGAGGCAGGGGGTGCAGAACTACAAGGCTCAGCATAATCCATCCTCTAGTGTATACAGGAGAGGCAGGGGGAGCAGAACAAGAAGGCTCAGCATACTCCATCCACTAGTGTATGCAGGAGAGAGAGGCAGGGGGAGCAGAACTACAAGGCTCAGCATACTCCATCCACTAGTGTATGCAGGAGAGTAGACAGCAGCTGCCGAACTACAAGGCTCAGCATCCTTCAGCCAAGACTGTATGCAGGAGTTTTTAGCCCAAAAACGTAAAATGTAAAAAAAAATATGAAGTGGGCTTTGCCATATTTTTGTATGATAGCCAGGTACAGCAGGCAGGTACAGGCTGCCCCCAACCCCCAGCTGCCTATTTGTACCCAGCTGAGAGCCAAAAATATAGGGAAGCCCTTTTTTTTTTTAATTATTTCATGAATTTCATAAAATAATTTAAGAAAAAAAAAATGACGTGGGCTTCGCACAAATTTTGTGTCCAGCCAGGTACAACTAGGCAGCTGGTGATTGGAATCCGCACCGCAGAGTGCCCAAGCTTTCTGGGCACCCCTGCTGCGAATTGCAGTCTGCAGCCTCCCCAGAAAATGGCGCTTTCATAGAAGCGCCATATTCTGATGCTGTATCCAACTCTTCCAGCTGCCCTGGTGACGGGTGGCTTGCTGGGTAATAAGGGGTTAGGGCCAGCTGTATAATATCAACTGGCCCTAAGCCTGAAATTCATGGTGTCACGCCAATATTCGACATGGCCACCATGAATTTCTTGTAAAGATAAAAAAACACAAGACAGAGAAAATATTTTTATTACAAATAAAACACAACACAATTAGTGGCTCCATCTTTATTGAAATAAAGAACCCCCCTCTGCAGTAATCCTGGGTCAAGGGTCCTGCACCGTCCAATCCAGATCCAATATCAGCTGATCGGTTTGCTGGACGGCAAAGCGATCAGATGATGTCAGGTTAAAGGACATGAATCACATGACACAGCAGCTGATTGTATAAAAGCCGATTATACAATCAGCTGATGCATCAGTGCAAAAAAAAAACTACTCACCTGTCTGCAAAATCCCGGGACACGACTGATTGCTCCAGGAGCCGACGGTAATCAGCTGCTGCAGTCACCTCAGAGCATCACCTGATCGCTTAAACCATCTGGGCGGTAAAAAGCCGGCCCCACCGCTGGACTTAGACTGTCAGCTGATGCTGTAGCGTGACTACTGATTACCGGCAGGTCCTGAAGCCGATCAGAGGTTTCCTCGGAGGCTGTAGACCGGTAAGTGTGAGATTTTTTTTTCTAGTGTTCCCGCTTAGCAGCTGGGAGCGGACATGGCGCCGGTGGTAGCAGGGGGGGGGGGGCGAGTACTTGGGGACCCGATCACTGGCGGCAGGAGCAGCACAGTGATTACAGGGCAGGTGGGAGGGAGCGGAGGTCGGTGGGGGGGTTGAATCGGACGATGGGGGGCAACAGAGGTCGGGGGGGAGTGGAAGACAGCAGAGGCGAGAAAATATCTTACCGGATGGCAGCAGACCGAGGTGACCGGCCGTGACCTCGATCTTCAGCGTCCATAAACATCTTGAAGACGGCGGGCACCCACCGCCCCTCCACATCTGATTGGAGGGATAGCGTCACATGGATGCTAGCTCCAATCAGATCGGAGGGGGGAGACACAGAGGTCACCCTGCTCCAGCCAATGGCTGATGATATAGCAAATTTACAAATTAGCCATGTGGACAGAGCGTTCTTCAGATTTTCCGGTACACCTTACCGGCGCATACCACCGCAAAAAAAGTACTGTATATATATATATGTACTCATATTCACCTGGATAATCATACTGCCAGTTTTACTACATAGTGAACATCTATTATATAAAGCTGAGTGTATGTATGTATGTGTGTGTGTGTGTGTGTGTGTGTGTGTATGTCCGTTAAAGGAATCCGCACCGCCGCATTTAGGCTGTGTGCGCACGTTGCGTTTTTTCATGCATTTACGCAGTGTTTCAAACTGCAGCATGCGTTATGCGTCCCCAGCAAAATCTATGAGAATTAAGCAAATTTCATGCGCATGTTGCGTTTTTAAACGCAGCGTTTTGGATGTCAAATATTTGATAAAATCGATGCGTTAAAAAAACATGTCACTTCTTTTGTGCGTTTTGGATGCTTTTCCCTCTGTCTGTGGGAGAGTGCGCATCCAAACTGCATTCAATATGCATTCAAAATGCATCCCAAACACAGCGTTTTGGATGCATTTTGAGACACACATGCAGTGACAAAACGCTGCATTTTATTTGACAATCAGAACGCAGACGTGCACACATAGCCTTACAATCACAAAATTTTGACTCAGTGAAAGTTATGTTTGGAGGTAAAAATTTACCTCTGCACTTTAGAATTACTTGCCAAAAAAACTGCTTACATTAAAGTCAATCGAGCTGGAAGTTACAGGTCATCAATAGAAGCTCTGACTGGTTTCTATAGGCAACGAAGGTCATTCTTAGGATAAGACAGCTTATGTGTGAGGTAATCTGATATCAGTAGAGACAGAGACAAACAAAGACAGAGAGACACTCGGAGACAGAGACATAAACAGAGACACAAAGAGACACACACCAAGAAAGACATAGAAACAGACACAGAGAGACACACACACACACACACACAGAGACACTCTCAGAGAGACACCCACAGAGAAGCAGAAACAGAGACATACAGAGACAGACACAGAGACACAGAAACAGACAGAGACATGCAGAGACAGACACAGAGACACAGAAACAGACAGACATGCAGAGACAGACACAGAGACACAGAAACAGACAGAGACATACAGAGTCAGAGACATACACAGAAACAGAAACAAACACAGAGACAGAGACACACAGAGACAGAGACATACACGGAAACAGAGAAAAACACAGACACACACAGAGACACAAACACACACACAGAGACTCACAGAGACAGACACAGAGACAGACAGAGATAGAGAGACAGGGACACATACAAACAGACAGAGACACATACAAACAGACAGACATACAGAGACAAACTCAGAGACAGACAGAGACATACACAGAAACAGAAACAAACACAGAGACAGAGAGACACCCACAGAGACAGAGACTCAAAGAGACACAGAAACAAACATACAGAGACAGACACAGAAACAGAAACACACAGACAGAGACACACAGAGACCAAGACATACACAGAAACAGAGAAAAACACAGATACAGAGACACACAGACACACACACAGAGACTCACAGAGACAGACACAGAGACACACAGAGAGACCGTGACATATATAAACAGACAGAGACATACACAGGCAGAGACACACAATGAGACACACACAGAGACAGACACAGAGACACATACAGACAGAGACACACAGACAGAGAAAGACACAGAGACAGACATAGAGACACAGAGACACACACAGATACAGACACACACAGACAGACACACACAGACTGATACAGAGACAGTGACAAAGACACAGAGAGACAGATACACACATAGACAGAGACACACAGAGAGACAGAGACTTAAGGGTGCTTTACACGCTGCGACATCGCTAGCGATAACTAGCGATGTCGTGCATGATATCACCCGCCCCCGTTGCTCATCCGACATTTGGTGATTGCTGCCGTAGTGAACATTATCACTACGGCAGTATCACACGCACATGCCTTTACAGCGACGTCGCTGTGACCGCTGAACAATCCCTCTTTCAAGGGGGAGGTGCGATCGGCATCATAGCAACATCACTGCGGCATCACTAAGCGGCCGGCTAATAGCAGAGGAGGGGCGGAGATGAGCGGCCGGAACATGCCTCCCACCTCCTTCCTTCCTCATTGCCGGTGGACGCAGGTAAGGAGATGTTCGTCGTTCCTGCGGTATCACACATAGCGATGTGTGATGCCGCAGGAACGACGAACAACATCGCACCTGCAGCAGCAACGATATTATGAAAAGGAGCGACGTGTCAACGATCAGCGATTTTTGACGCTTTTGCGATTGTTGATCGTCGCTCCTTGGTGTCACATGCTGCAATGTCGCTAACAGCGCCGGAAGTGTGTCACTAATGACGTGACCCCGACAATATATCGTTAGCGATGTCACAGCGTGTAAAGCACCCTTTAGAGACATAGAGACAGACACTGAGACCGAGAGAGATAGAAACAGACACAGACAGACAAACAGAGAGACAACACAGACACAGAGAGAGGGAGACAGACAGACAGAGGGAGAGTGAGAGAGTGGGAGACAGACAGAGAGGGAGACATACAGAAAGGGAGACAGACAGGGAGCGTGAGAGAGTGGGAGAGCGACAAACAGAGAGGGAGAAAGTGAATGGGAGAGAGAGACAGACATACACTTAGGCGGGCTTTGCACGTTGCGACATCGCAAACTGATGCTGCAATGTCGCACGCGATAGTCCCCGCCCCCGTCGCAGGTACGATATCTTGTGATAGCTGGTGTAGCGAAAATTATCGCTACGCCAGCTTCACATGCACTCACCTGTACTGCGACCGTCACTCTGGCCGGCGTCCCGCCTCCTTCCTAAGGGGGCGGGTCGTGCAGCGTCATAGCGACGTCACACGGCAGGCGGCCAATAGCGGCGGAGGGGCAGAGATGAGCAGGATGTAAACATCCCGCCCACCTCCTTCCTTCTGCATAGCCGGTGGCGGCAGGTAAGGAGATGTTCCTCGCTCCTGCGGCTTCATACACAGCGATGTGTGCTGCAGCCGGAGCGAGGAACTACATCGTACCTTTCGCTGCAGCATAATTATGAAAAAGTCGGAGCCTGAACGATAATACGATAGCGACGCTTTTGCGCTCGTTAATCGTATCATCTAGCATTTACACACTACGATCTCGAAAGTGACGCCGGGTGACACCGACATCGCACGTGCGATGTTGCAACGTGCAAAGCCGCCCTTAGTCACTATCCCTTAGTCACTTAGGATTTTTTTCTATTTTTGAGTACACTATATGGTAAAATGAATGGTGTTATTCAAATGTCCAACTCAATTTTCAAAAAACCTTCATATGGCTATATTAATGAAATAATAAAAAAGTTATGGCTCTTGGAAGAAGGGGAGGAAAAAATTAAGGTGCAAAAATGGAAAATGGCCACGGAGTCAAGGGGTTAATGACTGAGAGTCTGAAATTAAATAAATTAATCCTCTAAGGAAACAACACATTTGTATCAAAACATTTTCAATAAAGGTTACAGGGAATTGTCCATGATGCATAAAGAAAACCCAGTGACATTATGTAATACAGATTCCATGTTAAAAATATATCATATCTTACAAAATTTAACAACATAGAATTCCAGAGGGTGCCCTAGATACCTAAATTTAGTGCAGCAAACGTTAGAGTCTCAAGGTGCATATATAGTTAGGTCCACATATATTTGGACACTGAGACAATTTTTTTTTTTTTACCTGTTTACTGAAATATATTGAAGCTATATAATGGACATGGACATAAAGTCCTGACTTTAACTTTCATTAGAGGGTATCCATGTTATGATTTGATGAAGGATTTAGGAGTTTCGGCTACTTTACATGTGCCACCCTGGTTTTAAATGCCAAAAGTAATTGGACAATTGACTCTCAGGCTGTTTCATGGGCCGGTGTAGGCAATTACTTTGTTATTTCTTTCTCAATTAAGCACATAAAAGGCCTCGAGTTGATTTGAAATGTGGTGCTTGCATTTTTAAGTAAATATGCGGTCAAAGGAGCTTTCCATGCAGGTAAAACAAGCCATCCTTAATCTACGAAAACAGAAAAAAAAACATCTAAGAGATTGCTACAATATTAGGAGTGGCTAAATCTACAGTTTGGTACATCCTAAGAAAGAAAAGAAAAGAAAGCATTGGGTACCTCAACAATGCAAAAAGACCTGGATGCCCATGGAAGACAACAGTGGTGGATAATAGCAGAATAATTACTATGGTGAAGAGAAACTCCATCAAAACATCCAACCAGGTGATCAACACTCTTCAGGATGTTGGCGTATTAATATCCATAGAAAAAAGGAATGAGCAGCTCACTAGTCCAGCATGGATTGAAGGTGTGGTGCAAGGAAATCCCAGACCGGTAACAAAGTGTTATGAAGCAAAAATGCAAAAAAAAAAATCCAACAACCACAATATTCAGTAAAGTTAAAACATAGCTTTAAGAATGTCCATCATTAAAACAAGATTAAAAGCATATGTAGATAAAAAGGCCCTGTCTACGCGATTCGAGCAAACACAGACTTGCTCATAATCATGATTAGGGTTTGCCTATTTGGAAACTGATTGAGAACCTGTAGCTCAATAATTTTGTCATAAAAAGTATTCACATCAAATACTAATTTAGACCACTTTTTTAATATTGTGTAGGTTTCCTGCCAATGTTCCTACCCGCTGAAGCATGCACATCCCCTCTGTAAGACATTACATGCTTTAATTATAAGGTGGGGACCTGCATGCATTAGACTTTTTTTTTTCTCTGCACATCCCACATATACTCGAACAGCTTGACATCTGTTATATTTGGAGGCCAATCCCTTAAATTTTTTTGGTCATGGAAATGTTTTGATTTAGCTCTCTAGCCTTTATAATTTAGTACTTTTCACCCAGATCCTTATACTTTCTAATGCTTACATACATCAACATCAAGAAGTGACTTCACTTGTTGACTAATATAGCCCACTCCTTGACAGGTATCATTGTCATGTGTTATTTACTTTATTTATCAGTACTTTCAATGTAATGGCAGATAGATAGAAATATGTGATAACTAGATAGATCTGATAAAGATAGATATGATAGATAGATATGATAGATCGTCAGGAGCACAGCCCGAGAGATCACACAGATTTCCTACGGCTGCCACCAATATGAAACTGAGAGCACTCTGTTTCCTCCAATCATCAGGACAATACACAATTGACCAACAATTGATGGATGACGCCATGGCTGCTTTCTTGACTAGGCTGATTATTGGGGAACTCACAGTCACTGTATAGTAAATATATATCTGACTCCAAAGCATGGAATATATGTATACACCTTGGTATAGTCACTGCCAACCCCATAATAACAAAAGGAAACACTTTCTGCCACTTTAATTTGTTTATACAGGTCCTAAGTGGAAGATATGGTTATGTTTCCAATCACAATTTTACCTTCCTATATATAGGAAATATGATATGTATATTGTAATCCAACTGCCCAATATTCATTTGGAGCTGATGCACTGATAGCATAATTATATAAAAATATGCACATTCATCCCTTGGGAATGATGAAGCGGTGAACGTATCTCCCATAAGTATCGGATCGATACAAACCCCAATATTCATAACTGCATGCAAACTTCAAAAAACCTGGTTGGTTCCTTTGATCAGAAGAAACTGTTTCCTTTGGAAGAGTACTTCTCTGCCTTTGCATATACGGACCCCAGGCACTGCATCTGTTTCCCAACAGATAACTAATAAAATTACCTGTCCAAATCAGGAGGTCCTAACTGAACAGGGTCCAAATGTAGTGTTACTTCTCTCTTTCTTTCTCCAGTTGTAATTAATTCCATATGTTTAATGTGGGGACAGCTATGTTCCCTCACCAGTCTTATGGTATTTAGAATTTATCTATGACAGATTGATAGATAATAGATAGATAGATAGATAGTGATTTGGTAGATATATAGCTATATATGTGATATGGTGTATATATATATATATATATATATATATATATATATATATATATATATCTCCCACTGGGGGAAGAAGGCAGCACTCTGGATATAGCAGCACAGTATGTGAGCCAATACCATAGATTTCGAGAAAGAGAACTATGATATGCCATAGACTTCCATAGCCCCCACTCTGGTGTGCCCCCATCCATCATTCCAACAGTCCCTATCCATCATCCCCACTTTCTCTATCCCTAGTCCCTACTGAATACTTATTTTGGCAAAACTAATGTGTATTTGGTCATGCCAATAAAGGTTCTTTAAATTTGATAGATAGTTTTAATGCGTTTCTATTTCTAATCACCTCATTCTTCCTGACAAGTGCATCGGGTGCAGCTGATGTCCAATTTGCTGAGCTTGATTTGAACTAAATTCATGTGTTAGTGACTCCCACCATGCAGCCTCCCAGCACTATAGTCTGTAATGAAGATCTTTGTAACGAGGAGAATCTGCAAGAGTTGTGATGAGAGAACTTCAAGACACTGTGGCTGGCAAGCATTGTCACCTCTTGTTAGGGATGTGATTGGTGCAAGCGAATACTGGCACCAGTATCTTTTTCAGATGTTCTGCTTTCTGTCACTGTGCACAGCTCCTCTCCTGTCTGTATTTTTGACAGTGTCTCCTCCGATTATAGCTATAATGTTACTTGCAGGGTGGCTCTTTTTAGTCTTCCTTTATTCAAAGTCGATCAATGATTTTCTACTCTTAACTCCTTCTGATATGCTCTTCCATGCTTCTTTTGACTTTTTGATTTTGAAACTAATGATTTCTCATAGTTATATTCAAATTTAAAGGGATCCGGTCAAAAAATTCAAATAATGCTGTCTGAACCACAGGCTCCTACACTACAAACATGTATGTTTCATTCTGAAAGGCTGCATTGTTTCAGAGAACGATGTTGTTGAGAGAGTGTCTGATGAGAAATTGATTCGTTACAGAGGTATGTCCCCACCGACTTCTCCCTAACCACTTAGTGACTGACAGATTTCTCCATACACATTCATAGGAAATGCCTAGGGTCTAGCCTAGCTGACCGGTAGCCTAGCTGACTGGTTCGGAGAGGCAAGTGGGACATTCCTCTGTGATGAGTCATTTTGTTTCCAGACCCTATTTCAACCATGTTTTTGTTAAATGCTGAAGTGCTCGAGAGTAAACCAGGGGTGGGATTCAGCCGGTTCTGTGCGGTTCGGGAGAACCGTTTGTTAAAATAGCAGCCGGTTCCCAGAACCGACAAGAAACAGCTCCGGCGATCCGGTTCCCTGTATTCATTTGTGTTAGTGTCTTTAATACACTAACACAAATGATTCTCCGTACCTCCACGCCACACTTCCGAGTTCAGTGGAGCCTGTCTGCTCCCTGACCCGGCGTGCAGTGACGCGCTGACGCTGCAGAGAGGTCACGGCAATCTGAGGTAGCTCCTCCTACTGCCGTCTGTCAGCGTCAGTGTGCAGAGATGAACCGCGGAGGACGGAAGACAGAGGAGAGGCCGCTGGTGCTTGGAGCAGGTAAGCGCTCAGTGGCTCAGTGAGCCGAAGATGCAGGGAGAGGGGCCGCATAAGATGGCAGCTATATTTGGAAAGGGGCCGCATAAGATGGGAGCTATATGGGGAGAGGAGCCGCATAAGATGGGAGCAATATGGGGAGAGGAGCTGCATAAGATGAGAGCTATATGGGGAGAGGGGCCACATAAGATTGGAGCTATATAGGGAGAAGGGCCGTATAAGATGGCAGATATCTGGAAAAAGGAGACCACATAAGATGGGAGCTATATGGGGAGAGGGGCCACATAAGATGGCAGCTATATGGGGAAAGGAGACCACATAAGATGGGAGCTATATGGGGAAAGGTAGCCACATAAGATGGGAGCTATATGGGGAGAGGAGCCACATAATATGGGAGCTATATGGGAAAAGGAATCATATGGGACAGGATCTGCAGTGGAAAAGGAGCACATGGGATGAGATCTCCTGGGGAAAGAGGCCATAATGGAATGGGATCTGCAGGGGAAAGAGGCCATAATTAGATGGGATGGCATCTGCAGGGAGAAAAAGGCCATAATGGGATGGGATCTGTAGGGGGAAAGAGGCCATAATGGGATGGGATCTGCAGGGGGAAAGAGACCATAATGGGATGGCATCTGTAGGGGGAAAGAGGCCATAATGGGATCGGATCTGCAGGGGAAAGAGACCACATGGGATGGGATCTGTAGGAGGAAAGAGGCCATAATGGGATGAGATCTGTATGGGGAAGGTCGTCCGTTCCAATTTTAGCAGGGCTACTTTAGTAATAATTTTTAAAAATTGTAGAAAAAATGTTTAATACAATAAGAGTGACTGGAACAACTGATACTGGACAGGAGAGTGAAGGTATAGGAGAGGAAGAAGGGGAAAGAGATTATACTTTAAATTACTTGAATTTTTTGGTTGAAGAAAGTGTGTGAAAATGGGTGTGGCTAACAAAATGGGTGTGGTTACAGAATGGGTGTGGTTTTCAAATGGGCGGGGTTTACAGAGAAACTGTTGTTAAAAATTTGAATCCCAGTGAGAGCTTCCCTTTAATACATTTGTAACTGAAACTTGTATATTATATTGGCTTGTATAGTAAATTTTTGTGTACAAAAATTAAGCACAGATCTATAAGTATTAGAGTTGAGCGATGTTCGAGGTTCGCCAATTTCATGTTCGAGTGATTTTGGGGGGTGTTCGAGCTCGAACTCGAGATTTTTGCTAAAAGCTCGACAGTTCGAGTCAGGTTCGAGAACGGTTCGATCAACAAAAAACGTGGCTTTTCACAGTAAGGCTATGTGCACACGTTGCTATCTGCATGCGTCCTGCTTTCCCAGCACAATCCCTCTCTCTTTCCTTCTCACCAATCACGGGCGCCTTGCTCCACGGCTGTCAGAAATCTCCGGCGGCTTTTCCTCTTTAGAAAATGGCTGCCGCTTCATTATTCAATCAGGTATTCCGTGCATTCCCCGCCCACCGGCGCCCATGATGGGTTGCAGTCAGACACGCCCCCATGATAAGTGACAGCTGTCTCACTGCAACCAATCACAGCCGCCGGCGGGCGGGTCTATATCGTGAAGTAAAATAAATAAATAATTAAAAAAAAATTGCGGTTCCCCCATATTTGATACCAGCCAGGATAAAGTCACATGACTGGAGGCTGGTATTGTCAGGATGGAGAGCACCACATTATGGGGAGCCCACCACCTTAACAATATCACCCAGCAGCCGCCCGGAATTGCCGTATCCATTAGATGCGACAGTCCCGGGACTCCCCCCAGCTCATCCCAAAATTGCCCTGGTGCGGTGGCAATCAGGGTAATAATGAGTTTAATCATGCCAGGCGTCTCTCCGAGATACCTTCCATCATTAAACTGTAAGTGAAAGTAAAGAAACACACAACAAAAAATCCTTTATTTAGAATAAAAGACAAAAAAAATCCTCTTTTACCATTTTATTAATCCCAAAACAACAATCCAGGTCCGAAGTAATCCACACGACACAGTCAGCTCTGCTAGCTCTGCTACATGAAGATGACAGGGAGCGTTCTGTGTCCTCTCCAAGTAGCACATGAAGAGAATCGCACTGTAATCTGTCTATGTTTTTCATTAGAGCCAGTAGCTCAATGGTTAGAACACCCGACTCAGAAGCATTAGTTCATGAGTTCAAGCCCCCTGGTCGTCCTGGTAAAAAATTTAATTTATTTTTAATTTTAAATTCGAATTATTTATTTATAATTCTAATTTAATCTAATTATGCACTGAGAGTAGGAGACGGACATCAGCTGTGAGCCACACCTCTAAAATCGGAGCAGTTCACGGAAACAAGTTTTTTCTTTTTTTGTTTTTTATATATTCGCATTGTGTAGTGACCGCTTCATCCTAAGCCAGCCGCTTCGCAAACCCTTCCTACAACCCTGACTGATGTAAAGGCGCAACCACAGGCTTTCCCCAAAATATTGTGTTGACTACAAACCCCATATGTAATATTTTACAGTTCCCCATATATAATGTCAGATATAAGATGCAATGGCTTAATAAAACAACCTAAAGTTTCAAGGACCAGTCTTTATGAATATTCATGTGTATGTTGATTCATGTAATGAACTGGAATCCCAGTATATAAATTACATAAACCACATTTTGAGGCGAGTCTCATTAGCAGTGACAAATTACACCTTGAAAAATGTAATTGACACCCTTTATAACTGTATAACGTATTAGAAATAACCACCACTCTTTTCCTTTGTTTCAGGGGTTGCAGGGAAATGCCGCTATATTTACTATGGAAAACATTCTGAAGGCAACAGATTCATTCGTGATGACCAGCTCTAACCAGAGTCGAGTGAAGATCTTCCTATTCTGATTATTAGAAATTACTGGGGTTCATTGGGAAGGTCAATAATTTCTTCTTTCCACTTGGGCTGGTATCTTGAGACTATTATCAAAACTTCTAAAAAGTTCAACTTTTCTTAATGTATATCAGAAAATAAAATCTACTTTTTTAAGACAGAATATGTGTTTGCTTTTGCTTCTGACATACCTATATTTGATTATACCAAGTTTACTAGTTAATTATGTTTATGTGTGTAGAAAATTTGCAGTTACTTTACTTTTTCCATAGAAGAAAAAAATCTTCTAGGTAGGTTGTGAGATCATCATGGGTCTCAAACTGAGAGTCAATAGGATAGAACTGGCAGACCATAGCAGGTATAGATTCTGGCAGATGCATCTCAGAAAAGTTTTTAAAGAACTAGTCCGATCTTAGACATTTATACGTATGACAGGAAAGAGACAAATATGTATATCTCATTTCATTTATTTCTGTTGGGAGACTCAAAAGCAGGCAGACACGTAATGCTCTGGTTACAGGACTCCTATAAGAGTCAATGCAGATGTTTGGTAAAAAAAAAACATATCAAGTCGCTTTTTCTAGTACAATTAGTGCACCACATCACAATTAGGGGCTCCCGTCTGGACAGCCCTCGTCATAAAGTGTGTGTTAGGGCTAAGCCACACGGCGAGAAAAACAGTGCGAGTGGAGTGCGATAAAACATCGCATTCCCCTCGGACCAATTCTAGCCTGTGTGTCAGCACACATGAGCGATTATTTTCTCAGCCCTAATCGGACTGAGAAAACAATCGCAGCATGCTGCGATTGTAAGCTGAGTCTCTTTCTCTCGCACCCATTCAAGTGAATGGGGCGAGAGAAAAATCGCACTGCACTCGCGGTACACCGGTGTACTGCTAGTGCAGTGCGAGAATGGCAATAGCCGGCTACGCAGTAGAGAGGGAGAGAAATCCCTCCCTCCCCTCCTGAGTGCCGGCCCGCCCCCTGCAGCTGAGGTCTGCTCGCACGAACGGACCTCAGTTGCAAGGACACAGGCATGACACTCGGCTCTGCTGTACTGCCAGCACGAGCCGAGTGTCATGCAAGGGGATCGCAGTAGTGCCCGTGTGGCCCCAGCCTTATAAAGTTCCATTACAGAGACATCATAAACATCATATTGAGGAAGGCGGCAGGAATTCCTACTGAGTTTTCAAGAAAATCTTCATATTCCTAGACTTCTCTGTAGTTGTAGTAATAAGAAGAGAGCAGTTCCTGAATATTACAAAATGCTTTATCCAGCTTGGCTACAGTTACAGCACTCAATAAAGCCAACTCCTCAACTGGATGGTAATTGAAAAATATCTGGGCACAAGAAGAAGGATGTAAGACTTTATAGGAAAGCCGGATAACTACTTTTTTAAGTCTTGGGTACAATTCACGTAGTTTGCACTAGCATGATTCATTAGAACTCTTGTAATCAGATTATTAGTTGTGTAAACATTTCTGCAATCAATTGTTGAACAAGCAAAATACTCCTTTGTTGAGGGACTGAATTGTCCATGCCAGCATTAAAATCATTGCCATTGGTAGCACATCATCCTTTCTAACAAGTATTTTCTCTCTTCTTTCTCTCTCTCTCTCTGACCTGGCGATGATCAGCGGATGCGGTCACCTGACGGAATCAGCTGACACCATAAGTCGAGCTGTGAGGCCGGCTTTTTACCGCCCGGCTGGCTAAACAATCAGCTGATTCTTTCGGACAGGAGTCTGCACAGAAGTGTGTAGTTTTTTTTTTTTTGCACTGATGCATCATCTGATTGTATAAAAGCCGTTTATACAATCAGCTGCTGTGTCATGTGATTCAGGCCCTTGAACCTGACACATCATCTGATTGCTTTGCCTTCCAGCAAACCGATCAGATGATATTGGATCCGGAAAATCAAAGGCATTGACAACACATTTAGGGTTGCCCGAAAGCTGTCAAAACAGCTCAAACTGATTTACAGTGGAGCCACACTGCTGTGGCACAGCCATAAGCTTCCTACACTATTAATATAAGAATTATTGAGGTCACTCCGAATAAAAGGGGGACGTATTTGTACGGGATTGATTATAGAATGTCTGTGACACCACCCACGGTGTGTGGTCAAGTGGGACACCACCGCTGCTGTTGTGGGATACCCAGGGGAGATGTAGTGGCAGCCGGATAGGGTAGTGTAGGGATGGTTGCCCCGGGGCCCAGTGTCTCTGTGCAGGGAATGGCAACGGCAGGGGCTTGCATGCCCAGATGGACCAGGGTATAGTTGGTTACTCACTATTAAATGAATCACACGAGTCTTTTGGTAAACCAAGGTGCTGGTGGCCAGCCGCCGCAGCCGGTTGTACGCTGGTCCACCCACCCGTGCTTGTGGTCGCTGTCCTTTCCTCTGCACTGTTTTTGTATATTGTGGGCTGCCTGGTTTGGAACTCAGGAGTCCGCTCCTGGCTTTCTGTGTGCCTAGGGAGCCGTGCCCGCTGATGCTGACCCGTGGGATCTATGGGCCCTGGCAGTTGCCCTATCCCTCTCTGTTGGTGGTTGTCTGCTTTTGGGACTTTGGTTGGGACAGGACCTGTAATCCTGCCGTCAATTGGTTAATTAGCTAGGCCACTGGTTTCGGTCCTGGCTTAAGGGTCCGAGTACCCCCTCTGTGCATGGTTTCCGGTCGGGTCTCCGGTGTCGGTACTGGTGGGCTCCAACCCTTCTCCGGTCCTCCTTGGATCTGCCGAGCCGTCTTCCTGTCTCCTGCTGACGGAGACCACCATCTGCCACCTATCCAAGGTACCAGGGCTCCGACCCTAGCACCGTTCAACTTGAACTTCCTCTGCTGAAGTTACACCTAGCTCCAGCCGACACTCCTCTCCACTTGAACTACAACTCCAACTGTTCTAGACTGCTTGTTTTCCCGCCCCGGGCTGTCTAGACCCCTAGGTGGGTGTTTCCTAACCACCTGGTCCCGCCCACTGCTGGTGTGCCTGTCTTGCCCTAAGGGGGAGTGACTAGGGTTTCAGGTCGGCTGTATGTAACCTAAGTGAGGGAAGGTGTTATGCGGGGGCCTATGTGTGACTACCTGGTTTTGCCAGAGTGTCACATTTCCCCTTGGTTTAATACAGACCGGCCGCGGGCTGTCCGACCACAAACATTTATTTAACAGGAACTGTAGAAAAAGGTAGAAAACACAATTACAATTATAATAACATATGTACATCGAAGAATATTCTCATTCTTCCCTTACGGGAGGCACTTTTCTTAAACATTACGCATGCAAACCGGTACGGGATGGACCGGGTCCTTCTCACCTCACCCACCCAAAAAACCTAGCCCTGATGCCACCTCTAAAACACAGGTTGGCACCCCTTGCCGAAGTCCAGGTTAGGTCCGGGTGTGGCCCGTATGAGCCGGGTAAAAGTTCCTTACCCGACAGTCCTTTTTCAAGGGCCCCACGTCCAGGGGACACCTGACCCGGAGGGTAGTCACCGGTTTTGGTGGTGACTAGGCCTTGGCCGACTCTCCTGCAGGCCCTTCCTGCAATCAGCCTCTCCAGAGACTGCGACAGGTGAGAAGGTTGGTCAGGGACTATTTTAGAACCTTTAAATACTGCTGCCGGAACAGCCTCCTCCTGCAGTTTTCCCCCGGACCACCACCGGACAGTATGAGTCCCCAATGCCACCTTCGCTCACGGGTGGCACTGTCCAAAAGACTCCGTCTTCAGCTGCCGACGGTGCGGGTACGACTGCTCCTCCAGACCGGGCTCCATCCTCCACCTGGAGCTCCGACCCCAGATAACCTCTTCACTTGTAACTTGCAGGGGTGAAGGCGTTCAACAAGAACGGAGTGCTGCCTCATTTAACGTCTCCAACTACCCTTCCATCCCCTACCTGCAGTGCAGATGGCCTCCTCCGGGGAACATGAGGAAGTTCAACAGGGGTAGCAGGCATTTTAACAGCAACTTGCAACTTTAAACTTTAAGACTTGTGGCGGGCCCTGGCCCCTTCAAGGCCAGGCATTCCCAGGGCGCGCACTAGCAAAGTGCCGAGGCAGCTCAAAATGCCAAAAGATTGGCACTACCACACCCCCGACGGCAGACGGGGCCTCATCCTCGGAGGTGGACTCCGCTTCAGCCTCGTACACCTCCAGCGCATGGTATGTACGGGTCGATAGAGCCATCCGGTATCCATTCCCACCACATCGTGGGATATACGCAGCTACTGAGGCGTCGATACCGGGGCTTTTCTCATCCGCCTCCTCCGATTCTGAGCTTGTGGCTAAGGGGTCTTCTGGGCTGGGCGCCATTCCCATTGCGACTGGGCGGACTGCCGAAGCCAACATCCTTCCTGTGGCAGGCGGGTGACCGCCAGCTGCTACATGGGGAGTCACTACCGGAGTCCAGGGGTCCACCGCTCCTGCAACCGGAGAAGGAGCTGCAGCTTCCTCACCAACTGCATCATTCACGGGCGCCGTCGCTCCAGCGGTCGGCGCGGCTCCAGCATCAAGTTTAGGAGCAGACATCTTTCCGCTTCTCCCCCTCGGACTTTTGATAGCACTCCTTCATGTGGCTGGTTAGTTTCGTTTTACGGCCTCGGGGTTTACCTTCCGGCCGTGTTCCCAGGGGGCGGGGCTTCAGCTTTGCGCCCTTTCTCAGGGAAGAAGATGCTGGGCTGTAGTTTTTCGCACCTAAAAATGGCGGCAAAAATGGCGACTTCTGAAAATTTCTCAACGGATCACTGCTGACTGTCCAGTTCAAGGCGCACTTCCACCAGGTTGGTGGATGGATTTGAATCCTGTTCGTGATGCCAATTTTCGAGATGTGCCACCCCCATGCCAGCAGCTGGCGCTGCTCGGATCCGGGGCCTACGGTACGGCTCAAGGGGTTCCCCGGACCCAGAGGTCGCGCGGACACTCTGAATAAAAGGGAGACGTATTTGTACGGGATTGATTGTAGAATGTCTGTGACGCCACCCACGGTGTGTGGTCAAGTGGGACACCACCGCTGCTGTCGTGGGATACCCAGGGGAGATGTAGTGGCAGCCGGATGTTAACCCCTCCGTGGGTAGGGATGGTTGCCCCGGGGCCCAGTGTCTCTGTGCAGGGTATGGCGACAGCAGGGGCTTGCACGCCCAGATGGACCAGGGGATAATTGGTTACTCACTATTGAATGAATCACATGAGTCTTTTGGTAAACCAAAGTGCTGGTGGCTGGCCGCCACGGCCGGTTGTGCGCTGGTCCGCCCACCCGGGCTGGTGGTCACTGTCCTTTCCTCTGCACTGTTTTTGTGTATTGTGGGCTGCCTGGTTTGGAACTGAGGAGTCCGCTCCCGGCTTTCTGTGTGCCTAAGAAGCCGTACCTGCTGACGCTGAGCCGTGGGATCTATGGGCCCTGGCAGTTGCCCTATCCCTCTCTGTGGGTGGTTGTCTGCTTTTGGTTGGGACAGGACCTGTAATCCTGCCCTCAATCGGTTAATTACCTAAGCCACTAGTTTCGGTCCTGGCTTCAGGGTCCGAGTACCCCCTCTGTGCATGGTTTCCGGTTGGGTCTCCGGTGTGGGTACCGGTGGGCTCTAACCCTTCTCCTGTCCTCCTCGGATCTGCCGAGCTGTCTTCCCGTATTCTGCTGACAGAGACCACCGTCTGCCACCTAGCCAAGGTACCAGGGCTCCGACCCTGGCACCGTTCAACTTGAACTTCCTCTGCTGGAGCTACACCTAGCTCCAGCCCACACTCCTCTCCACTTGAACTATAATTCCAACTGTTCTAGACTGCTTGTTTTTCTGCCCCGGGCTGTCTAGACCCCTAGGTGGGCGTTTCCTAACCACCTGGCCCCGCTCACTGGTGTGCCTGTCTTGCCCTAAGGGGGGGTGACTAGGGTTTCAGGTCGGCTGTATGTAACCTAGGTGAGGGAAGGTGTTATGCGGGGGCCTATGTGTGACAACCTGGTTTTGCCAGGGTGTCACATATAGGCCTGGTGGGCTGGAAGCCCTCATATCTCATGCAACAGCTCCAAACTGCTATTAATCAATTGCACCAGAATACCCATAGTGTCTTTGTACAGCAATGAGGCATGTGCCATGCACTTGAAAGGTTCTAGCCCAAAGCTTACAGGTTAAAAAATGAAGAGGTAGATGAGTCAGAGGAGTAGGCCTGCTCCTCTGAGAACCCTGCTACTACAGACTCAGAATTTTCACATTTCGAAATACTAG
The DNA here is from genome assembly GCF_048569485.1 of Anomaloglossus baeobatrachus. Lineage (NCBI taxonomy): Eukaryota > Metazoa > Chordata > Amphibia > Anura > Aromobatidae > Anomaloglossus > Anomaloglossus baeobatrachus. The sequence goes on along the minus strand of NC_134357.1, from coordinate 197,047,459 downwards.
GGGCAGACACCAGGACAATTTCATCAAGTGTCCCAGAGTACCGATAGTGTTTTGGTGAAGCAGTGAGGCATGGGCCATGCACCAGACAGGGTCTGGACCAGAATGTACAACTTTCAATTTAAGAGGTGGATGATTGACAGGAGTAGGCCTGTTGCTCTGAAACCCTTGCCACTACAGACAAGATACAACTTAGAGACCCAACTTAGAGTCTCCACATTTCCAAAAATTAGGGGCAGACACCAGGAAAAGTGGCATCAATTTCCCCATAGTGTAATGTACCACAGCGGGGCAGCCGTGGGCGAGGTTTGGGATCCTTAATCCATCTCGGCATGACACAGACATGGGGGGCAGAGTGGTGTATAAAGTGGGTGTGGAGGTGGTACCTGCTCGAAGCTGGTCAAGCAGGTCTTCATCTGGCTTCTCTGGATCCCGTTCACACTCATCGGCATCGCACACCATACTTTCTGTAACAAGTCCACCACCGGTAAAACCGTAACAACTTTACTGTAACATCTTTCGTCACACAGCTTTCACTTCTTTAAGGCAGTTTTTACACTATGTTCTTTCACAGGCATTTCACTCCTTACTGCACCCACCTCTTTAACTATAGCCATCAAGGAGGGAAGGGTTGGGCAATTTATCTTTTTCTTCCTGATGCAGTCATTTAGCTTGATGGCTGGTCTGATGGCTCAGCTCTTTAGCAATGAAAGGACTCCTTCTGACTGTTCTCCCACTGTGCCAGTGACCCCGCAGGCCATCTTGTCTGTATCATTTACAGCTGCTGGCCTAAGAAAGGGATGAAAGGGATGCTTTCCTCTTTTCCTCTGTTTTACTGGAATTATGCTGCATAGCTGAAGGGGGTTCACACTTCACTTCAGTCTCCTTGACTCTTTCCCTCCGGTCTTCACTCTCTGTGCCTGACTCTTCCACACCACACTACTCCAATCCGCTACATCTCACCTTACAGGTCCTTTCTCTACTTGTCATTACTCCCTTATAGGCCTGAAACAAGAAGCTCCTTTTTCCTTTATCTCCTCTGTGCTGGGGACTGTCCTCCCCCTTTTAATCCATGCCATCCTGTCACTCCTTCTACATTCCCTTATACTGAGGGACCAGGAACCCAGTGACACCTAGTGGTGGTCAGCCAAATTACACAGGGGGACACACAATACATTACTCTAAAACATCTATAACACTTCTTCAGGCGCGGCAGGGCACTGGACACCTTCTTACAATAGTACAATATAATATTGGTGCAGCAGTAAGGCATGGGCCATGCACCAGACAGGGTCTAGTCCAGAATTTACAGCTTTTAAATGAAGTGGTGGATGAGTGACAGGAGTAGGCCTTTTTCTCTGAGACCCCTGCCACTACAGACAAGACACAACTTGGAGACCCAACTTAGAGTCTCCACATTTCAAAAAATTAGGGGTAGACACCAGGAAAAGTGTCATTAATTGCCCCAGAGCACAAATAGTGTTTTGGCGCAGCAGTGAGTTATGGGCGAAACACCAGACATGGTCTGGCCCAGAACTTACAGCTTTAAAGTTAAAATTAGAAGTGGGTGGGTGAGTGACCAGTTTAGGCCTGCTGTGCTGGGGGCCCTCATACTGGATGCACAGCTAAAACTGCTTTTCTGCTCAGCCTCAATAAGGTGCTAGCAATATTAGCTTCATAGACAGTTATTGCTAGACACATTTAAGGGTAGTAAGAGAAGTAGATGAGTGAAAGGTAGCTGCATGAGTGCAAATCTGGGAGCCCTCCTGCTACAGGAAACACACAAGGAGACCCAATCAGCATCAATTTGGGAATCTTACTGCGCTAAAAGAAAATGTACATCAGACATGAGACTAGCATAATGAAGGTGACCAAAAAATCAAAATACTGTGTGTAGTGTGACAGCCGGAGACAAGATAAAAGCAGTAGGTATCCGTCTCCCTATATGCAGAGTTTACCATTCCTGGAAAAGGGCTGTAGAGTAAACGAGTGGTAACTGCCCTGGTAGATAAAACAGATAACGTAACTTAAAAAAAGACATTGCCTATGAACATTCGTAAGAACGATCTGTTGGAGATCAATACATTAAAACTGTAAAGGTGAAACAAACTAGTCCAGCTCAAATGACCAACTTCTTTATTACTTGAAAAATTTTTGTACACGGGACATCAGGTATTTACAAAACACCGCTATAGTAATGTGTTCAGTAGCACATTTTTGATGTGCATCCATCCTTAATCATGGATTACGGCGGGCTTTGCACGTTGCGACATCGCAAGCCGATGCTGCGATGTCACACGCGATAGTCCCCGCCCCCGTCGCAGGTACGATATCTTGTGATAGCTGGCGTAGCGAAAATTATCGCTACGCCAGCTTCACATGCACTCACCTGCCCTGCGACTGTCGCTCTGGCCGGCGACCCGCCTCCTTCCTAAGGGGGCGGGTCGTGCAGCGTCATAGCGACGTCACACGGCAGGCGGCCAATAGCGGTGGAGGGGCAGAGATGAGCAAGATGTAAACATCCCACCCACCTCCTTCCTTCCGCATAGCCGGCGGCGGCAGGTAAGCTGATGTTCCTCGCTCCTGCGGCGTTATACACAGTGATGTGTGCAGCCGCAGGAGCGAGGAACTACATCGTACCTGTCGCTGCAGCATAATTATGAAAAAGTCGGAGCCTGCAACGATGATATGATAACGACGCTTTTGCGCTCGTTAATCGTATCAACTAGGATTTACACACTACGATCTCGAAAGTGACGCCGGATGTGCGTCACTTTCGATTTGACCCCACCGACATCGCATGTGCGATGTTGCAACGTGCAAAGCCGCCCTAAGAGTGGATGCACACCAGAAACTCGGTGCACATGCTACTATAGCGTTCTTTTGTAAATACCTTGACCACTGAGGAAGGATTCTCCGGTCGTGATGGTTAGTATACCCACTTAACCTAATAAATAACACACCGACTGCATGTGACTTGGTTAAACAAATTGGCCACAGCAGCCTTTATTACCTATTGTCACAAACCACCGGGGGGGTCACTCAGAAATCCCCCGCGCTGGCTACCAGTACGTCACAATCGGGGGGTAACAAGTGGGGGTCACCCCTCCTTTATACCTCCCGACCGCCAGACAGAGCACGTGATGCGCTCTCTAGCGCCCCTCTTATAGTCAGGCCAATTATGGAATTGCCCGACAATAAGCAAGGAGGCCGCTATACTACTTATGCCGATTATTGACGGGTCCCCAGTGAGAGTAGGGTATATATTCCCCCGACCTCCGCGGGCGGAATATATAAAACCTCCCCGGATCTCACTGGCCTCCCCACAATAATCCTTGGCACAACTCGCTGCCACCAACCGCTTCACGGTAACTATTAGCCGAACACACAGACGTGGGATTCAAGATCGAGATAACAGAACAGCCCAAGATTAATTATATAATTTAACCAGCCTAAAGCACACTAGAAACTACAATATATACAATAGGGAATCTACAGAATATACATATGTCAGAGTACAGTTACAGATAAAGCATGGTTTACAAACAGGTATGCAATTCAATCAGTTACCTTGTGCGTCTGGCCACAGGGGGGCGCTGTAGACCAGGTTTCCAGGAACTCCCACAGATGTTTCCTGCACGTGACCCCCAGTGAAAGAACACTGGAAAATGGCCGAAGTAGGGTTATCAACCTGGGCAAATCCAGGTCCCCTCCTACCTTCGTGACCTCAGAGGGAGCACTGCTCCACCCCTGGCTGGAGTTATGGACAAAATCCACAACATGGAATATGGCCATAACTTGGCCTGGGAGCGTCGTAGGCGGACGCCAATGCTCTCATTGTGACAGTTATGAATTTAGCTACAGAATGAGAGGTTTCATGACTTGTCTACTAGTTCCACATTGGCTGATATCACGCCTGGGGTATTTCCCAAGCTCCCGCTCCCATAAAAAAGGTGTGCCAGCATCGTCCGCATGCGAAAACACCATTTTTATGGTTGCCGTATTTATCGGAAATATGGCTTGCGAGATATGAACCATTTTTTACTGGAGTCGTTCTGTCTGGCTAGTTCCACAGCCTTATAATGAGATACAACTCTTGTTACAGGGTGACGGCAGGGAGTCATCCTGTGTCCTTTGTTCCCACATCACCTAATTTCCATATCACAGGAGATGGCCATGGGATGGGTTGCTAAACAAGTTGTGTGAAGGAAAGGGGGGGTGACACCAGGAGAGGGCTTCCTGACATAACTTGAATATCATGATTTATCGTCATATCTCCGGATTTACCTCACACCTCCCCCCTTTTGAGGGCGCTAGGGGGCAGCACACTCCGGTGTTCCCCCGTGCGCCCGTCCGCGACCTCTCCTTGTCGGGACAGCCCGTCTGCGTTACCGTGGTCACGGCCCCTTTTGTGGCGAATGGTGAAGTTGTATTGCTGGAGCGCAAGGCTCCGTCGCAACAGTCGCCCATTCGTCCCAGAGACGGTGTGCAACCAGCTGAGGGGGTTGTGGTCCGTCTCCACGATGAAGTGGCGCCCGTATAGATAGGGTTGCAGACGCTGCAGGGCCCACACTATGGCCAGGCACTCCTTCTCCATTGTGGAATAGGCCACTTCCCTCGGTAACAGCTTCCTGCTCAGGTACAAGACTGGGTGCTCTTGGCTCGCAGAGTCCACCTGGCTGAGCACCGCACCGAGGCCGAAGTCACTGGCGTCGGTCTGTACTACAAACGGCCGCGTGAAGTCGGCTGCCTGTAGCACGGGCGGGCTGGACAGGGCGTCCTTTAGGGCCCGGAAGGCTGTCTCGCAGTCCATTGTCCAATCGACTGCAGAGGGCAGCTTCTTCTTGGTGAGGTCCGTCAGGGGCTTTGCCAGGCTACTATAGCATGGAACAAACCTCCTATAGTACCCAGCGGTCCCCAAGAAGGACATCACCTGCTTCTTGGTCCTGGGGGTGGGCCAGGATGCGATGGCCTCCACTTTCTCAGGCTCGGGCTTCAGTGTTCCCCCGCCTACCCGGTGACCGAGGTACTGGACCTCGCTCATGGCCAGCTGACACTTGCCCGGCTTGATGGTCAAACCTGCCCGGTGGACCCGCCTGAGCACCTGTGCTAGATGCTCTAGGTGATCTTCCCAGGTGGGACTGAAGACGGCAATGTCATCCAGGTACGCGGCCGCGTACCCTTCAAGTCCCTTGAGCAGGGTGTTGACCATCCGCTGGAAAGTGGCAGGGGCATTCCTCATCCCGAATGGCATCACCGTGGACTCGTACAGTCCAAATGGGGTAATAAAGGCAGAGCGTTCCCTGGCCTTGCGAGTCAGGGGGATCTGCCAATATCCCCGGCTCAGGTCCATGATGGTCAGGTACTGAGCCCCGGCCAACTGATCGAGCAGGTCATCGATGCGTGGCATTGGGTACGCATCGGCGACCGTGACAGCATTGAGCCCCCTGTAGTCCACGCAGAACCGAGTGGTTCGGTCCTTCTTAGGGACGAGGACTACAGGCGAGGCCCAAGCGCTGTTGGATGCCTGGATCACCCCCAGCTTCAGCATCTCGTCAATCTCCTGGCGCATGTGTTGCTGCACCTCCAGGGAGACCCGATATGCTGAACGCCGGATCGGGGGATGATCCCCAGTGTCCACGTGATGGACAGCCAAGTCAGTCCTTCCGGGCTGGTTGGTAAACAACCCCCGGAAGGGGTGTAGGGTGGCCCACAGCTGGGACCGTTGGTCCTCCAAGAGCTGGTGGCCAACCTCCACATCCTCAATGGATCCGCCTGCCCTAACCTGGGCTAGCATATCCAAGAGGGTTTCCGCTTCTCCCTCCTCGGGCAGGTTGCACACGGGGAGCGCACATGCCTCCCGCTCATGATGTGCCTTCATCATGTTCACATGGAAGGGCTTCCGCCTTCCACGGGCAGGGTCCAGGGTGACCAGGTACGTCACAGGGTTGAGCTGCTGGTACACGAGGTATGGGCCTTCCCAGGCTGCCTGAAGCTTGTCCTGTGGTACGGGGACCAGTACCCACACCTTTTGACCCACTTGGTAGGTCCTCTCACAAGCGTTCTGGTCGTACCAACGCTTCTGATCGGCCTGGGCTTGAGCCATATTGTCGTGTACCAGTTGCGTCAAGGCCTGCATTTTGTCCCGGAAGCGCATGACATACTCGATAACCGACACTCCAGGGGTGGCCAAATCCCCTTCCCAAGCCTCTTTCACCAGAGCCAGGGGGCCCCGCACACGTCGCCCGTACAGGAGCTCAAACGGTGAGAATCCTGTTGAGGCCTGTGGAACCTCCCGGTAAGCAAATAACAGGTGTGGGAGATACCGCTCCCAGTCACGCCCATGGGAGTCGACCAACATCTTAAGCATCTGCTTTAAGGTGCCATTGAACCGCTCGCACAGGCCATTAGTCTGTGGATGGTACGGGCTAGCCACCAGATGTCGCACCTGGACCTGCTTACAGAGGGCCTCCATCAGCTGGGACATGAATTGGGTCCCCCGGTCAGTGAGCATTTCCTGGGGAAAACCCACTCGGGAGAAAATCTCCAGCAATGCGGTGGCCACCTTGTCAGCCCGAATGGACGACAAGGCCACTGCTTCTGGGTACCGGGTGGCATAGTCCACTACCGTCAGTATGAAGCGTTTCCCGGAGCTGCTGGGGATGGCCAGCGGGCCGACCAGATCCACAGCCACCCTCCTGAAAGGCTCATCGATGATTGGCAGAGATACTAGTGGGGCTTTGGGGTGTGGCCCCGCCTTCCCCACTCTCTGACAGGTTTCACACGAACGGCAGTAGGCAGCCACATCGGCCCCCATTTTTGGCCAGTAGAAATGCTGGTTTAACCTGGCCTTGGTCTTAGCGATCCCTAGGTGTCCGGCCATCGGAATCTCATGTGCGATCCGCAACAACTCCGTCCGGAACGGATAGGGTACCACCAACTGTCGGTCCCTGGGCCACGCCTCCGGTGAACCCTGCTGGACCGTGGCCCGGTACAGCCGTCCTTGGTCCCAGACCACTCGCTCCGGGTCCGAGTCCGAGGGAGGCTGGGCCGCCTGCTCCTTAAGAGCTTTCAGGCTGTCGTCAGCTTCTAACGCTGCCTGAAACCCCTGACTAGATGTGGCCAGAATCGACGAGACTGTCACATCTTCGGTCAGTACCCCGGGACCTGTGTCCTGGCCTCCACCTGACTCGGCTGCCACTTGGTCAGAAGGGGAAGAGCTATCGGACCTCCGGGAGGCCCCTTGGCTTCCAGCACTCCCACTGCGGGTGACAGCGGCCACAGCCGCTGCGACCGTGGGTCGTGCCTGCTCCTCCTCCGTTCCTGACCAAGTCGCCGGTTCAGGCAGACCTACCTGGCTTCCTGACACCCCGGTTGTGGGGGAACCCTGCACCGAGATCTTACCTGGGAGCACTTCCGCTCCTGGACCGGCCCCAATCTCACCTGCCTGTTCCCCTCCTGCAGCAACAGAACCCCGCTGTGAAATCTCTGGGGACCCCACATTTGCTGTGGTAGCCCCCACCCCACACACTGGTCCTCCCCCTGCAGCACCCTGCTCTCTGCTTATCCCTGCAGAGGGCAACAGATCCCAGCTCACAGGCTGATTACTTGTAGAGGCATTGTCACACCTTTCTCTGACCCCCTCCCCTGTCACAGCTGCAGCTGTGTGTGTGTCTATGGTGTCTATGCAAGCAGAAATATCAGAGTTCACTCCCTCCTCCCTTACATCATTCATAGATAACACATTAACATTGTCCGGAGGCATGTCAGTACTGGCTGAAGGTTCAGCCCTTGGTTGGGGCCCAAACTGGGAGGTTATCTGCCCCAAATCTGTCCCAAGTAGCACGTTTGCGGGGATCCGATCAGTTACCCCCACCTCCCTCACCCCTCGCCCTGCGCCCCAGTCCACATAAATGTCAGCAACAGGCAGCGCCGGGTCAATGCCTCCAATCCCGGAGACAGCGAGGGTTTTTCCAGGGATCAAGTCTTGGGGGGACACCATCTCAGGCCGCACCAGAGTCACCTCCGAGGCGCTGTCTCGCAGTCCTATGGTCACAGACCGGCCGACGGTGACAGGTTGGAAGCTGTCCAGGGACCTACCACCACCCCCACCCACACAATACACCTTGGGCGGCCCTTGGGACGGGGACGGAGCCGGGGCCTTGGGACGCTGAGGGCACATGGCCTTGAAGTGTCCAGGTAGGTTGCACTGGTGGCACCGTCTTGGTTCTGCCACGGGCCTGGAGAGGGGAGTTGAGGGGGACACCCCCTGCAGTCTAGGGGCAGGTGGGGCAGTCGCAGAATTCATCTTACCCCCTCTCCAGGTGCTGCTGGTGGCTGCTCTCCTGGCTTCAGGAGCCCGATTGTTGGTGTAGTCATCGGCCAGGGCAGCTGTAGCCGTGGACCCCTTTGGCTTCTGGTCTCGGATGAACTGGCGGAGATCCTCAGGGCAGTTCCACAAGAGTTGCTCCGTGATGAACAAGTCCAGGATCTCCGGTCCGGTGGAAAGCTGCAGGCCTTGGGTCCAGTGGTCGGCAGCTCGGGCAAGTGCCCGCCTGTGGTCAGCCCAGGAGTCCTTTGGTCCCTTCTGTAGGCTCCGGAACTTCTTGCGGTAGGACTCTGGGGTGAGGTTGTACTGTTGGATCAGGGCCCGCTTGATGGTGTCGTAGCCCTGATCTGCCTCAGCAGGCAAGTCCCCAAGGATATCCAGGGCCTTACCCCTTAAACGGGGGGTCAGGTATTTGGCCCACTGCTCCTTGTCCAGATGGTGCTGCAAGCAAGTCCGTTCAAAAGCAGTCAAGAAAGAGTCCAAGTCTCCATCCTTCTCCAGCACTGGGAAGTCCTCAACATGGACCTTTGGAAGTTTGGTGTCTTGAAGGTCACGTGTGGCTGATGAGGGCCGGAGCTGAGCTAGCTGCAGCTGGTGGTCACGGTCTGCCTGTTGCCGTCGCTCCGCAGCCTCACGCTCTGCCTGGCGCTCTTCACGCGCTGCCTGCCGCTCTGCCCTGCGCTCTGCCAGGAGTTCCTTGTAGCCCTCCTGGTCTCCAGCCTGGAGAAGGGCCATAGCCATTTGAAGAAGGCTATCCGAGCCTCCCAGGCTCGGTGGAATGGCACGTGGTGATCTGCGGCCCGCTGCGGAGCCTGGTGATTCACTGTCCATTGCAGAGCGGAGGGCTGGCATCTGGCTCGTTGAGGACCCTTGGGCGAGCTCCTCCTCATTTTGTCCAGCAGTGCCAGGTTGTGCGATGTCCTCTGCAGAGCTGTTCTCTGGCGTCGGGCTCTTGGAGGGCTCGTGGACAACCTCCTCATCGTCTCTGGCCTGAGCATCGGCCATTCCTTTGGCTTTGCTCCTGGTGCTCTCAGCCATTCTTGCAGACTTTGGTCACTGACACAGAACTGACACCTGATGCCTCCACACACCTTACAGTATCTGCACTCTGACACTCTAGTGTTGAGCTAGTCTGAAGACCCCAGCAGCCACAGCTGCTGCAGGCAGTCTTTAGTGTCTGGGAGTATGGGTCTCACACTCACACACACTATTATCTCGATCCCACCGCTTGCCACCAATATGTCACAAACCACCGGGGGGGTCACTCAGAAATCCCCCGCGCTGGCTACCAGTACGTCACAATCGGGGGGTAACAAGTGGGGGTCACCCCTCCTTTATACCTCCCGACCGCCAGACAGAGCACGTGATGCGCTCTCTAGCGCCCCTCTTATAGTCAGGCCAATTATGGAATTGCCCGACAATAAGCAAGGAGGCCGCTATACTACTTATGCCGATTATTGACGGGTCCCCAGTGAGAGTAGGGTATATATTCCCCCGACCTCCGCGGGCGGAATATATAAAACCTCCCCGGATCTCACTGGCCTCCCCACAATAATCCTTGGCACAACTCGCTGCCACCAACCGCTTCACGGTAACTATTAGCCGAACACACAGACGTGGGATTCAAGATCGAGATAACAGAACAGCCCAAGATTAATTATATAATTTAACCAGCCTAAAGCACACTAGAAACTACAATATATACAATAGGGAATCTACAGAATATACATATGTCAGAGTACAGTTACAGATAAAGCATGGTTTACAAACAGGTATGCAATTCAATCAGTTACCTTGTGCGTCTGGCCACAGGGGGGCGCTGTAGACCAGGTTTCCAGGAACTCCCACAGATGTTTCCTGCACGTGACCCCCAGTGAAAGAACACTGGAAAATGGCCGAAGTAGGGTTATCAACCTGGGCAAATCCAGGTCCCCTCCTACCTTCGTGACCTCAGAGGGAGCACTGCTCCACCCCTGGCTGGAGTTATGGACAAAATCCACAACATGGAATATGGCCATAACTTGGCCTGGGAGCGTCGTAGGCGGACGCCAATGCTCTCATTGTGACAGTTATGAATTTAGCTACAGAATGAGAGGTTTCATGACTTGTCTACTAGTTCCACATTGGCTGATATCACGCCTGGGGTATTTCCCAAGCTCCCGCTCCCATAAAAAAGGTGTGCCAGCATCGTCCGCATGCGAAAACACCATTTTTATGGTTGCCGTATTTATCGGAAATATGGCTTGCGAGATATGAACCATTTTTTACTGGAGTCGTTCTGTCTGGCTAGTTCCACAGCCTTATAATGAGATACAACTCTTGTTACAGGGTGACGGCAGGGAGTCATCCTGTGTCCTTTGTTCCCACATCACCTAATTTCCATATCACAGGAGATGGCCATGGGATGGGTTGCTAAACAAGTTGTGTGAAGGAAAGGGGGGGTGACACCAGGAGAGGGCTTCCTGACATAACTTGAATATCATGATTTATCGTCATATCTCCGGATTTACCTCACACCTATTATTAACATACTAACACAAGGGGGCGCCGTCCAACGGGCGACCCCAAACAAATAATAGGTAACACATAAATAATAACTGTACATGTAACCCCATGTAGGCCCGGTCCAGAAACCACTTCCTCCACCAATATCCCTGGCCGCAACACTCCGACCCAGAGATGAGGTATTAATCACCCCGTGGATTAATACCCTCCAAACCTTGCAGAACCCCGTGCCTGCAATTTACCGGAACCCGGAGACACCATACCAAGACAGTGGCTCTCAGTCCAGCCACCAATCCCTTACAACCGCCTCTGGACCAGACCTACCCCCGCTGCTGCGACAGAACATACGACTCTTAACCTGTATTCCCCTTTTTTTTTTTTTTTTTTTTGTTTTAAAACCGCATCATTCCATTTTCTCATTTTGTTTTCTTCTTTTTTTTTTTTTTTTTTTTATAAACAAACATAGCCAAAACGAACTCGCAAAACACAAGGGCGGGTGGGCGGGAATCCTTTACTGTCCGGAGTCACAAGGAAGGTAAGACCCCTCCCCTATAGTTTATATACTAGCCCCCTCCCCACCCTACAGTGACCCTATTCCACCAATCCCCTATAAGGGCCCATAATGCCCTTTAATTCACTTTATTAACCCCTCACTCCCTCCCTTCCCTCTGGTCATGTCGCCCCTCCCCCCTATGGGGTCCATGGCTTTCTTGACCACTGAGGAAGGATTCTCCGGTCGTGATGGTTAGTATACCCACTTAACCTAATAAATAACACACCGACTGCATGTGACTTGGTTAAACAAATTGGCCACAGCAGCCTTTATTACCTATTATTAACATACTAACACAAGGGGGCGCCGTCCAACGGGCGACCCCAAACAAATAATAGGTAACACATAAATAATAACTGTACATGTAACCCCATGTAGGCCCGGTCCAGAAACCACTTCCTCCACCAATATCCCTGGCCGCAACACTCCGACCCAGAGATGAGGTATTAATCACCCCGTGGATTAATACCCCCCAAACCTTGCAGAACCCCGTGCCTGCAATTTACCGGAACCCGGAGACACCATACCAAGACAGTGCCTCTCAGTCCAGCCACCAATCCCTTACAACCGCCTCTGGACCAGACCTACCCCCGCCACAGGACAGGACACGTGACACCTTACGTGGCCTGGACCCGCCACACACCCAAGGCTTGCTCCACCATCACGCAAACCCAAGGCCCATAGATCAGAACCAATCTCAGTAAGGTGAACCCCATCACCCCTTCGAAACTGCCACTTTGGCGACTCCAGATCCGCACGTCACACTACACTACCGCCGTTTCTCCGCACGAAACGCGCAACCACCCTGTTCACATGATCCCGGGCGCGATTCAGCTTCTCAACTGACCGTGCCCCCCTCCACACCAATGTGGCCACAATCCGACCATACCACTATCAAACCCGGATACCTGGTCCATAAACGCAATAGATCCATCTTGATGTCCCAGATCAAATCACGTGATGCCCGCACTCCCAAGTCACTTCCCCCCCCACGTGCAAAAACCAACACGTTCGGAGGTCTATCCACCCTGCAATAGTATTCAAACTCCGTCACGCCCCGCTCCATTCCATGCCCCGCACACCGAACCACTTGACCAACGCAAGCGATCTGTCCACCCAACTGCCGACCATTCAGGCGAGCATCGGCCCGACGGGCCCCCCAGAACACGAAGGAGAGCCCCAGAATCCATATCAGGCAGATTCCTACAACCACCAAAACTTTACCAAAACAAACCCCACCAACACCAATTTTTTAGCATGAAACCCCGACAAAGTCACAACCAACTACTCCATAAAGCCCTCACTGGGACAACAACTGTGGGCGCACATAACCCCGAAAAACGATAAGACTCCCACCAACCGATTCGTCCCACCATGTCATCACCCAGGCCACAACGCGAAGCCTCCGCAGCCGCCCCGATCCTGAAGGAATGAGGCCCATAATCTCCCGAGCATTCCCCCGCACAGCGCAAACAACTCCTCAGTACGGCCACAAACTGGTAACGAGACAAACCAAGACCCATCCACGTGCCATAACAGCAGGCCCGGAGGACCGCCCCCAAGCCGCAAAACTTCCTCACCAACTGCCCCGGGCACCACGCATCCATCACAACCAACCTGCCTCGACCCATCAGGTCTGTTTTTGGACCGCCTAAGCTGACACTCTACTCTCCGTCCCACCAATGCCACAACCTCGGACATCAGACCACCCCCCCTGAACCCGGAAGGGCTTACCAACGCCCCAAAAAGGCTAACACAAAAGCCGTTTCAAAAGCACCCTCTCATAAACTGAGACACAAATTTCCCGCAAACCGTCCACCAATTGCCGTAACAAAACCAAAGAAATGGGCCACCTAGTGTCCCGCTCCTTCGCCCTTTTTCCGAAAAAAACCTTCAAGGCCTGCCGCCCCAAAATTCCGCGACACGCCCCACTCACCCCTGACCTTCAACCAAAAAAGGCCACAGCCGCCACCCTAAGTATCACTGCTGATGCTGACTTCCCAGCCCTGAAATCCTCGCTCACTAGTGCCAGTAGCGCCAACAAGTAATTTGCTCGCCCGTCACCAAACATAACTCCCAGCATCTCCTGCCACTCACCGAATTCCTAATGAACCCGCAATCAATGCCTCACCAGGCTCCACAAGTCCTCTGGACACTGCTCCGATCTCGTCTGCCCCCCGGCATGAACTCCCACAACCTGAGGACTGAAAATGAGATAAAGCGTCCGCCACCCCGTTATCAACCCCCACCACGTGTTTCGCAACCACATGAACGTTCCACAGTAAACACTTGAGCACCAAATGCCGCAGATAAGCCACTACCGGTCCGGACTCTGCTGACAAGCTGTTCATCGCATGCACCACCGCCTGATTATCGCAGTGATCGCACACTTACATCCCGAAAATTGCGACCCCCCACAATTCCACCGTCACCACGATCGAAAATAACCACAGCAAGGCCAGATTCCTAACCAGACCAACCTGCCGCCATTCCTCAGGCCACCTCCCAACGTACCAATGTCCCTGAAAAAGTGGTGACGAAACCTGCCGACCCGGCCGCGTCCCTGTACAGTTCTAGCACACCATTGGGCACCACCTTCTTCAACCACAAGGCTCGGCCGTTAAAACATTGCAAGAAAAACATCCCAAACCAGAAAATCCTCCTTGATCTCCCGCGTGACCCGCACAAAATGCACCGGGGACCGTACGCCTACCCTATCTGCCGCCAAAATCTTAGCGAACACCCGCCCCATTGACACAATCCTGCACGCAAAGTTCAAACTTCCCGAGCAAAGACTGCACCACCTTCAGCCGCCCTTTCCGTGCTGCCAGCATTGCTGCTACCACACACCACAAGGCCACCATCTTCCCCTCCGGCAGCCTGCATTCCATAGCCAAAGAGTCAATCTCAGTCCCCAAAGAAAACAAAAAATTACCGCATAACCGTCGCCGGCCCCTCCGACTTATCCTGTGCTAAAGGGAACCCAAAGCTATCCGCCACTCTCTGTAAGGCGAACAACGAGCCAGCGCAAACCATGGATCCCGCCGGACCGAAACCAAGAAAATCATCTAGATAGAGGATAATGGAGGACACCCAGACACGTCCCGCACCACCCACTCAGCAAAGGAACTAAACGCCTCAAAATACAAACCAGAAATTGAAACAGCCCATAGGCAAACAATGATCAACATAAACTCATCACCCCACCAGCAACCCAGAAGGTGCTGGCTCTCCGGATGCACCGGCAGCAAACGAAACGCCGATTCTACATCCACCTTTGCCATCAATGCACCGCATCCCGCCGCCCGCACCAAGTCCAGCGCTTTGTCAAACGAGACGTAGTACACTGCCGACAATTCTAGCGCGATGCCATCATTCCCTGACGACCCCCCCGGAAATGAAAGATGCTGGATGAGCCGAAATTTATCCGGCTCCTTCTTTGGCACCACCCCCAACCGGGACACCACCAGATTACTGCACGGCGGGCTCTCAAATGGACCCCCCCATCCTGCCCAACTCAACCTCTGTCCCCAACTTCCCACCCACAACCATAGGGTGGTCCCTTGCCGACCGTAAAGTACGAGAAACCGGAGGCCATGCCTCGACCGCCGACGAAATCTGAAAACCGTATAAAAACCAAACCGCAAAATTGACGCCGCTGCCGCGCCCGGATACCTATTTAAAAGATGGCGCCATTGCCCCCTATTTTCACTGGCGTCCTCCCTTTTACCAAAACCCGTCCCCCCTCAGCCGGAGCACTCATGCTCGAACCTGCATGCTGCCCCAAATTTGCACCGGCCGTCGCCAACTTGCCAGCACAATCCCTTTTTCTGGGTACCCGAGGGCCTGGCTCCCGTTCCCCCCGGCGCCGCCATGAAAGGGGGGGGGGGAGGGGTAGGCTCGGGGCCGCCATTCAACGCATCCCTAAGGAAATGTCCTCACGGTCCCACCGAATGCCGGGCCGCAACGCCTTCCGCCGCCTAAACTGCACATCATACCGCAGCCATGGCAAGCCCCTGTCCGTGCGATACGCCTCCCCCATTGCATCCCGATAGTCAAACAGAGCCGAGCAATGCTCCGGCTCCTTTTCCCCTTCACATACTCCCCCTTCCCAATCTTGTCCCTCACCTCCCTCTGGAGGTGAGCCCCTAACGGTCCCTCAAAGCACACGTAAACTGAACCCTATCCGCCAAACGCACCACCTCATCCCCATTTTCCTGTTCTACCGCTGTTTAACCCGCGGGCTCCACTACTCCACCAACCGCACCCGTCCCAACCGGCGCCGCCTCGCTGCTGACCGACGCTGCGCCCTCCACCGTCGACCCGTCCAGGCCGCTGCTGCCGCCGGCGCGCGCGTTAACCCTGCAACAAGCCCAGCAACTGACTAAGCAATGCTGACCCCCCTTGGCGCTGCCGTGCCCGCAGCCACCTCCCCAAAACTAGCACCCCGCGCCGCAAGCAATGCCGAATCCACGGCTAGCTCACCCGACCGTGGCGCAGAAATGGAAATTGGAACCGCGACGTCCTCCGCCATCTGCTCGTCAGATTCGTCCCCCCGACCTGAGGGCTCCCTCTTCTTCCTCGCTGTAGTCGTCCTCCACCATTCCAGCTCCAGGGGACGCAGCCGATGCCTCCCCTCCACCACGGCCGCCCTCCTGGGCCGCCGCGTGGGCACTGGCGGTGGGCATCCGTCTCTTCCTGTGCGGCGACAGCCCGCGAGACCGTCCTGTCCCCCGGGCCGCCGCTGACCGAATCCTCTTCTTGGAGGAGCCTCTCCCTGAGCTCAGGGGGCTCCCCACCGTCGCCTCCAGCCCTCCAGGGGCCCCAACCGTGGCATCCCGCCGGGTCCTCCCCGGGAGGGGGAGACCGCTGCTGCCGGGCGCAGTACTGATGACCTGAGGGACCTGGCAGGAACCGCAGGGCTCCTGCCGTCCCCCCTGCTCCCCGCAGCCTCACGGGTATCCGGGTGCCGCCTGCACACACCGGTCCCCCCGCTGGCTGCCTGCGCCCAGCCCCCCCCGCCACCCACGGGGGGTACTGCTGGCCTCATTCAATTGCAGGGCCCGCTCCCATTTGGAAGCTGCCGCAGGGCCGTGTCACTCCGCAGGGTGCCTGTCACCAGGAGCAGGCCCCCCAGGCTGGGCACGCCCCCTCTCAAACCTCCGATCACCGCTGGGCACGCCCCCCGGTCCCGGGCTGCCGCTGGCCTGGTAATTGAGCCCGAGGCCTGGGACCGGAAGTAGGCCCCAGGCCGGGCCCGCCTCCGTCCAGGCCGCCGCTGGCCTCAGATCGTCGCCGGGCTCGCTCCCGGCCGGGAGACGCCGCTGGGCTCCTCACTCCAGCCCGAGGCCCGACATCAGGAGAAGGCCCCGGGCTGGCCACGCCCCCTTTGCGGCCGCCGCGGCCTCGCCGGAGATTCCTCCCTGCGGCCGGGGCAGACGCTGGAAGCAGCCGCTGCCCGCCCCGCCGCGGAGGGTCCCGAGGGGGGCTCTCACTGGGCCTCCTTGCCCCCCCTGCGGCCGGAGAATACCTGATGATGGGGGGGGGGGGCCTGGAACGCCGCCCGCGGCCGAGGGGGAGACAAGGGGCAGGTGCCGACGGGGAAACCCAGGCAGCCCTGAAGTGGGACTGCACTGCCTGGGCCCCGTGCACCGCCATCGCTGATCGGATCGTCCTGTCCCGTTCCTGGAGGTCCGCCATGCCGTTGGACAGGTCGGAATCCTTTACTGTCCGGAGTCACAAGGAAGGTAAGACCCCTCCCCTATAGTTTATATACTAGCCCCCTCCCCACCCTACAGTGACCCTATTCCACCAATCCCCTATAAGGGCCCATAATGCCCTTTAATTCACTTTATTAACCCCTCACTCCCTCCCTTCCCTCTGGTCATGTCGCCCCTCCCCCCTATGGGGTCCATGGCTTTCTGCTGTTCTGTGTACTAGGATTTTTTAAGTAATAAAGAAGAAGCTATGTAATTGAGCTGGACTATTTTGTTTCATTTATTAAATACCCAAGCCATGGCAGAGCTTCTGTCCGAGCTGTGAACAGGAGCTGGATTTACTACTACTATGTTAAAACTGTATAGGGCTCGTCAGAAAGTTCTGACTTTTGACTTCCCAGCAAAGTCTATGAGAATTCAGATTTGCTGTGTGCAAGCTGCAGTTTTTTTGTCTGCAATTTGTCACAAAATTCTGACAAAAAAATGCAGCATGTTCATTCTTTTTTCGTTTTGTCCCTGCGTTTTTCACTAGTGATGGGAAGATTCACAGATCAAGGATTTACCCTCGGTATCTAGCCAGATTCCAGCCTCCATATAATCTATGGGGATCAGAATCCAGCGCAAAGGGGGTAGGAACAAACGCTTCATACTTACCGATCCCAAGCGCAGTTGTCACACTGCTGTAGTGGCCTCTCATTCTTCTTTCAGGGCCGCTCATTAGGATCAGATATATTCACTGCTTCCCCCGCCCACCGGTGTCTTTTATTGAATGCAGTTAGACGCGCCCCCACGCTGAGTGACAGCTGTCTGACTGCAACCAATCACAGATTCCGGTTGGGAGGGTCCATATCGTGCAGTAAAAATAAGATAAATAATTAAAAAAAAATTGGCATGCAGTTCCCCCAATTTTGATAACCAGTCAAGATCAAGCCCCTCAGCTGGGGGCTGGTATCTCAGACTGGAAAGGCCAATGGTTATTAGGTGCTCCCCAGCCTAAAAATATCAACCAGCAGCCGCCCGGAATTGCCGCATCCATTAGATGTGACAGTCTAGATCTCGAAACTCTACCCAGCTCTTCCCGATACCCCTGCTGCAGTGGTAATTGGGGTAATAAGGAGTTAATGGCAGCCCATAGCTGCCACTAATTACTAGATTAGTCATGGCAGGTATCTATGAGACACCCCCATCACTAATCTGTAAGTAAAAGTAAATAAACACAAACACCCAAAAAAACCTTTATTTGAAATAAAAGACAAAAAAGCACCTATTTCAGCGCTTTATTAACCCCCAAACACCTCGCCAGGTCCAATGTGTCCAACATGAGGACCCACGACGCTTCCAGCCGTGCTACATCTGACGCTCACAGTAAGCACCATAGAACGTGAGTGCCCGCTGTGAGGTTCAGTCCGCGACTGAATTGAGCCACGCGATCAGCGGTGATGTCACTCAGGTGAGTTCTCCACCTGTAGTTCACTTCAGTCGCAGTCTGATTTGCAGTCACAGGTGGAGGACTCTAGCTGTGACTGCATATCACCCGAGTGAAATCATCGCTGATCGCGTGGCTCACTTCAGTTACTTGGGTGATTTTCTGTCACATGTGGAGGACTCCAGCTGTGGCTGCAGCTAACCTGAGTGATGTCACCACTTATCGCACGGCTCACTTCAGTTGCTGCGTGAAGCTCACAACGGGTAGTCATGTTCTATGGGGCTCGCTGTGAGCGTCCAATGTAGAAGTGCTAGAAGCGTCATGTGATTTTGTGTGGATTATGTCGGACCTGGAGGGGTATATGGTGGATTAATAAAGTGGTAAAAGAGGGTGCTTTTTTGTCTTTTATTTCAAATAAAAGATTTTTTGGGTGTTTGTGTTTATTTACTTTCACTTATAGATTAGTGATGGGAAGTGTCTCATAGATGCTTGCCATGACTAATCTAGGGTTTAGTAGCAGCTGTGGGCTGTTAATAACTCCTTATTACCCCAATTGCCACTGAACCAGGGCATCGGAAGAGCTGGGTCCATGCCAGAATTGCAGCATCCTATGGATGTGCCACTTCCCACACTAATAATATCAGTCCCCAGTTGTCTGCTGTACTTTGGCTCTTTTTAGAAAAATGGGGGGACACCACGTCATTTAAAAAAAAAAAAAAGTGTGGGATCCCCTCTATTTTCCATAACAAGCCAAGGTACAGCAGACAGCTGAGGGTTGCACCCTGCAGCTGCGGCTGTTCCTGTGCTGGATATGAAAATTGGGGGGACCCCACGTCATTTTTTTACCCCACAAAAAATTAAAAAAACAGGTGGTCAAGCTAGCTTATCCCTTTTTTCAGCTATTTTGTTATTTCTTTCTATCTATTCTATCTGATCTTTCTTATTATCTATTCTATATGTTCTTTCTATCTACTGTATATGTTCTTTCTATCTGTCTCTCTATTATTTCATTTTTTCTTTCTATCTATTCTAGCTATTCACCAATTATCCTATCCTGTTATATTTTGTTTCTCCTTTATAAAATGCATTAACAAAAACACGGCAAAAATCATTACAAGCATTTTTTATTTTACATTTCCAGGCTCTCTGTGACAAGGTGCAGTTTTGGTTGCAGTTTTGGTGCAGCTAAAACTGCAGCATGTGCATATACCCTAAAACCCAGGCACATCAGCAGTGTACCTTGAAAGACAAAAGAAAAATAATTTTAAGATATTTGCCTTCATTAAATACATAAGCTGCATCAAGTGGCCTCTCCTCTTCTTCCTCCACCTCAACATCACACACACGCCCACTGGTGTGTCTATCTTTCCCCAAGGGGGGGTGACTAGGGTTTCTGGTTGGCTGTGTGTTTCCTAGTGAAGGAAGGTGTTATGCGGGGGCCTATTTGTGACTACCTGGTTTTGCCAGGGCGTCACACAAGCAGATTCCAAACCGTCATCAACAGACTTTAAGCCCTGGGGGGGAAGCTGATCACAATGAGACTTAGATACCTGAGGTGCATGCAGACTGTACTGTCAGAATATACATATAGTTGTGCACTCACTCTAATTTTGTACGTTTTTTTAGATGTGCTAGTGTGGGGATATGAGAATCCCTAGAATATAAATATAACACTGCACACTCTCTATTTAGCAAAAAGTTGCAAGAGACAATCTTTTTTCATGCAAGATTAACATATAGTTTATTTACAACAGCGATAACTGAGATTCTTTTTGACGTTTCGGTCCTCCTGGACCTTGGTCACAATTAATCGCTAATTTGCATGTAATCATGCATAACAGGATCAAATGTGGAGATCTGTTAAGTCTTTTTAGAGTGGTCACTTGGCTGTTTGGAATATAGCCAGTATATATATGAGTACAGGATTGCACTGAGAGAGATTCAAAGGTATCATATGTGGGGTGTAGTCACACCTCCTCCGTAGCAAGCCAGTGTCCTGCTTGTTATGTCTGCCGGTCCTCCAGATTTGTGGCTGTATCTGTGTCACAGCACTCTAAAAGGTGCTTTACACGCTGCGACATCGCTAACAATATATCGTCGGGGTCACGTCGTTAGTGACGCATATCCGGCGCTGTTAGTGACATCGCAGCGTGTGACACCAAGGAGCGACGATCAACGAGCGCATAATTATGAAAAATCGTTGCTCGTTGACATGTCGCTCCTTTTCCAAATATCATTGCTGCTGCAGGTAAGATGTTGTTCGTCGTTCCTGTGGCAGCACACATCGCTATGTGTGACACCGCAGGAACGACGAACATCTCCTTACCTGCGTCCACCGGCAATGAGGAAGGAAGGAGGTGGGCGGCATGTTCCAGCCGCTCATCTCCGCCCCTCCTCTGCTATTGGACGGCTGCCGTGTGACGTCGCTGTGACGCCGCACAAACCGCCCCCTTAGAAAGGAGGCGGATCGCTGGCCAGAGCGACGTCGCAGGGAAGGTAAGTCCGTGTGACGGGTGTTAGCGATGTTGTGCGCCATGGGCAGCGATTTGCCCGTGACGTACAACAGACGGGGGCGGGTACTCTCGCTAGCGATATCGGTACCGATATCGCAGCATGTAAAGTACCCTTAAAGAGACTTAACAGATCTCCACATTTGATCCTGTTATGCATGATTACATGCAAATTAGCGATTAATTGTGACCAAGGTCCAGGAGGACCGAAATGTCAAAAAGAATCTCAGTTATCGCTGTTGTAAATAAACTATATGTTAATCTTGCATGAAAAAAGATTGTCTCTTGCAACTTTTTGCTAAATAGAGTGTGCAGTGTTATACTTAATTTATTTGCATACTGTACTTTGCAGTAAGGGCAAGAAGAGGAAGAAGGTGACTCTCATGTCGACGAGTGTGGACAACAGAGAGGATGACGATGAGGTTGCAGAACCCCTCCAACTACAGCCCTCATTCACAGTTTTTTTTAAAAAAAAAAATGTAATTTTTTCTAAAAAGGTCCACTATAATCCAAAGTGATGTCCCATGTAGAGATGAGCCACCCCCCTAGTGTTCGAGTTCGGTTCGTCAAATGGCGGGTGTGTTCGTCGAACGTTCGACGAACACCGTTGAACCCCATTGAAAACAATGGCAGGCAAACATCAACACATACAAACACATAGAAAATACCTTCTAAGGTGTCCAAAAGGTGACAAACAACCCAGAAGACACCACAAACACATGGAAAAGTGACAAGTACATATACTCATGCTGAAAGAAAAGAGCTGGACGAATAAAAGGAGAAGACACAGATATAGGCATGTCATGCCCTTCTAAAATCATGTAAAAGGCCTAAAACACACTTCCGCAAAAAAAAGTACGTGTCTTACGGTCCATTTTTCGGGTCCGTTTTTTAGGGGCGTTTCTCCGGTACGTATGGCATCTGTGTGATGGCGTATGTGAGCCGTGTGTGCGTGTGGAATGTCCGTATTGACAAAAAATACGTACGTGTGCTGTCCGTGTGCTGTCCGTTTTTAAAGGCCCGCATTCTTACCCAATTAACGATTTTAATCATTCATCAGGAGATCCTGGTGTTGTCGTTTGCTTTCTATTGACCTGAAAAATTGGAAACAAGTGTTTCAGAATTCGTGATGAAAAACGGACACGGACGATACGTGCTGAACACGGACATACTCCGTGTGCGGTCCGTGCAGGCACGGACCCAAGGACTAAAGCTGGTCCGTGCCTGCGTGCTGCAGGCCAAAAACAGACATGACGTCCATGTAGATAAGCGCACACACGTATGTACCACACGGACACACGTTCGGTGTGATTTTACGTGTGTGTGCCATCTACCATTGAATAACATGGGTCTCCGTGTCTCCGGGAAGTGCAAATACGTACCGCACACGTACAAAAAACACGGATGTGTGTTGCGGGTCAAACACAGCAAGTGGACTCCAACAAGAGTCTCCATTTTTTAAAAAAAAAATTGGCCACAGACACCACTTAAGTGGCATCAATTGTCCCACAGTTGCAAACTTAAAGGGAACCTGTCAGCAGAATTTTCGCAATAAAACTAAAAGATTCCCGTTCTGCAGCTCCTGGGCTGCATTCTAAAAAGGTTCTTGCTACTGTGCCCCCCTTTGAGACCTAAATAAACACTTTAAAAATTCTTACCTTTTTGTATGCTAATGTGGTTTTATGGTCACGGGGGCGGGCTGTATTTCGTCCTTTATTCGCACCCCTGCCGCTGTACACCATCCCCCATTGCTCATTTACATACATGAGGATGCCGCCCTCCTGTAACTGTGTGCTCCTGAGGTCTCACGCTTGCCCAGTGGCACTCTCGTGGGACTGAGCACTGTGCAAAGCGTGAACGCTGGTGAGGTGATTGCGCAGGCGCGAGATTATGGGCGGCGCTGCGATTGTCATCAGCAGCGTCATCCAAGTACCCGCCCACAATCTCGTGCCCATCTCATCTCCTCGTCTCCTCTATTGATCGGTGGTGTGCTGCTCCTCCCATCTATTTCCTGCTCCAGGTAAAGAGGGGTAATAGTTAACGTGGTTCATATGGCCAGCGCTTGCGCATAATGGTGGAGGCAGAGGGAAAAGCACGGGCACAAGATTATGGGCGGGTACTTGGATGACGCTGCTGATGACAATCACAGCGCCGCCCATAATCTCGCGCCTGCGCAATCACCTCACCAGCGTTCACGCTTTGCACAGTGCTCAGTCCCGCGAGAGTGCCACTGGGCATGCGCGAGATCTCGGGAGCACACAGTTACATGAGGGCGGCATCCTCATGTATGTAAATAAGCAATGGGGGACGGCGTACAGCGGCAGGGGTGCGAATAACGGACGAAATACAGCCAGCCCCCGTGACCATAAAACCACATTAGCATACAAAAAGGTAAGAATTTATAAAGTGTTTATTAAGGTCTCAAAGGGGGCACAGTAGCAAGAGGAACCGTTCTAAAATGCAGTCCAGGAGCTGCAGAACGGGAATAGTTTAGTTTAATTGCGAAAATTCTGCTGACAGGTTCCCTTTAAAATGGTTATTTGCATGAAGCACATTCAAAAATCCACAAGCCTTTAGTCTCCCCAGGATGACACAGGGGTAAAAAAGTCCTTGCGGATCCATGACTTGTTCATCTTGATGATCGATCATCTAAAACACAGCAAGGGGACTCCAACAAGAGTCTCCATTTTTTAAACTTCAATTTAGAGGAGAAATGGCGAGAACTTTGGGTCAATGTAGTAGAAGGTGATCCCCAAATGTTCCCTAATTTACAAAACCCTCCACCAGGCTTCAATCTACCAAGGAAAACATGGGTTACTCTAAATCGTATCAGAACAAACTTTGGCGTCTGTGCAGATCTTATGTATAAGTGGGGAAAATGTGACTCTCCAACCTGTGACTGTGGAGCAGACCGTCAAACTATCCAGCACATTGTTGAGGAGTACCCCCTGAGATCCTACCATGGTGACAAGAAGGATTTCTATACTGTAAATGATAATGCTATTGCATATATAGAAAATCTTGATATTCAAATTTGATTTTTATCCTTTTGATATTTTTCAATCACTGTCTATTGTCTGGTGTTTATTTTTATATGATGGTAAGATATACGTTCATACGATTAAAAAAAAATTTTTTTAAAAAAATGTGGCCACAGACACCACTTAAGGCCATGTGCGCACATTGCGTTCTTTCATGCGTTTCCGCAGCGTTTTGAGCTGCAGCGTTTTAATGCAAAAATGCATGCGTTTTGATTTCCAGGCAAAGTCTATGGAAAATAGGGCTTTCTTGTGCGCACGATGGTTTTTAAAAATGCAGCGTTTTTGGTGTAAAACATTTGTCAAAATCTCTGCGTTTGAAGAAGCAAAATGTCAATTGTTTCTGCCATTTTGGCAGTGTTTTGCTAACATTGAAGTCAATGAGAATTATCAAAACGCATCCTAAAAGAAATTTCGAGCGTTTTACATGCTTTTTTGATGCTAAACGCATGCTTTTTTGACAAAATCAAAGCATGCATTTTTGACATTATAGTGATGTCAATAGGTTTCCATTTGCCCTCACATCCATTTGTTAGGACCTGGTGGTGGAAACACTGGACCGTACACTGGATTCCCCGGGTGAGGCAACCAGGCCGGTCACCCCGCCAGAGGGCCTTGATGCACGGCAGCCGAAGCACTCCTGGTAGCAAGACAGTCCGTACGGAGAAGGTAGTCCAGGTGACGAGGCTCAGGGTCAGAGGCCGGGTAGATGTCAGGCAGAATCCGAAACCAGCTGAGCAAGATGGCAGGTCACCACACGGAGCCAGGCACTAGAGATTGTCGGGGCTGAAGAGATGGTGGATTATCAGCCGACAGTCACCGACAGGAGTTCTGGAGCTGGCGTGGTTAGAACCGGTTGGCATGGCAGGACAGGCTCTATGAGACAGAGAAGGGTTAATACCAGACAAGGCAGAAGGGGACCTGAACTCTTAGCTTACTAAACACGTAGAACAGGCCCCGCCCACCTGGAAGGGGAATCCTCGTATACCCTGTACCTGTATAGGCAATATCCTGTTTCTGGGTGCTAGCCCTTTAAGAGAGGATCACTGACCGCACGCGCGCCCTAATGCGCATGCGCAAAGCCCGTATGCCAAAAGCCAGTGCAGGAAGCAGGGCAGCGGAAGCAGGAGTGCCCGGCAGAGTGTCCTGTGAAGCAGAGGAGCACCGGGAGCGGGGAACAGGACGCATGGAGGACGCAGACGAGGGAGAGGGAGCAGGGTGGCCGTGGAGGGAAGGACTGGGAACCGGAGCAGTGAGCAGGGAGTGCCGTCGGGATCCAAAGAGCGCAGCACGGGGACCGGGGAGGACAGCACGGGGACCGGGGAGCGTGACACCATTCTGACTAAAAAAAAATAGTCAAACAATACTTTTACTTTTTTTTAAACATAATTAATAAATCTCATTAATCAATTTCGGTAAATTATCATTATAGTGTTTGATTTATAGGTTATTATTTTTTTATTTTTTTTTTTCCTTTTTTTCCAACTGTTTCAATGCTCAAACTTTATTTAGTTGTGTATTTGTATTGAAAACGCATCTCAATTTAAGCACTGAAAATGCATGTAAAACGCGGTCAAAACACGGCAAAAACACGTATTTCCTGCGATTATGTGGTCAAAACCAAATTTGACAATGACAAATTCAGCCAGAGGATGCGTTCATTTCTGCAAGTTACTAAATTCAACGCGCGCACATAGCCTAAGTGGCATCAATTCTCCCACAGTTGCAAACTTAAAATGTTGATTTGCATGAAGCACAATCAAAAATCCACAAGCTTTTACTCACCCCAGGACGAAACAGGGGTAGAAAAGTCCTTGCGGATCCATGATTTGTTCATCTTGATGAACATTAGTCTGTCCACATTGTCACTGGACAGATGCGTGCGCTTATCTGTCAGCACACCCTCAGCAGCACTGAATACACGTTCCGAGAGAACGCTGGCTGCGGGACACGACAAGATCTCCAAGGCATAAGTGGCGAGCTCAGACCATTTTTCCAGATTAGAAGCCCAAAATGAGCAAGGCTCCAGTTGCACAGTCATGGCATCGATATTCACTTTGAGATACTCCTGTATCATCCTCTCCAGGCGTTGACTATGTGTCAGACTTCTTGTGTATTGTGGCCTTGCAAAGGATGGTCTAAAAAATTCATGAAACAATTCCATAAAATTGCTGTTACCACCAGATACGGTGTTGCTGGTACGGTTTGAGTGATGAGGACTCGACAGTCCCATGGTTGGCAAGTTAGAACTGTGAGATTCACTCTGTGCACCACTGCTGTTTAGTGGAAAAGCCAATCTCATATTGTGTAACAACTTATGCTGATACTCCTGCATACGTGCGTCCCTTTCTATGGCAGGAATTATTTCGGCAAATTTTGACTTGTACCGGGGATCTAAGAATGTGGCAACTCAGTAGTCAGCATTACTTCGAATTCTGAGAATCCGAAGGCCATGTTGTAGTTAGTGCAGTAAGAAGGCGCTCATGTGTCTTGTGCATCCAGGAGGAGCAAGTCCTTGCTGTGTTGGTGGCGGTGAGGTGAGACTCATGCTTCCTTCCTCTGCCCTCTCCCCCCAACCTCGAACAACAGAAATGTGATCAAGGTCTCCCTCATTGCTGAGTCTTCCATGCCCATCGCCTGTTCGTCCTCAATTTCTTCCTGGGCTCCTGCACCTAACTCAACAGTTTGGCTGCTACCATGCGCCCTTGTTGATCCCTCTCCCCCACCGTCCCATGCCTACCGCCTTAGTGCTGCTGACCGTCTGGACCTTGTATATCTTGATATCCCTTCCGCATATGAATCCTCCTGTACTTCCTCCTCTTCCTCTTGTCCCACCACCTGACTCCGAATACTGTTTAGAGTGTGCTCCATCATGTAAATGACTGGAATTGTCATGCTGATGATGGCATTGTCAGCGCTAAACATATTCATCGCCATGTCAAAACTGTGCAGAAGGTAGCATAGGTCCTTGATCTGAGACCACTCCAGCAGCGTGATCTGCCCCACCTGTGGATCTCGTTGGTCCAGGCTACACATCATAACGTATTGCACCAGGGCTCGGCTGTGCTGCAACATGTGCAGAGTCGAATTCCAGAGTGTCAGCACATCGCATTTCAGCCAGTGAACCGGCAGGCCAAAAGACTTCTGGAGAGATGCAAGTCGTTCAGCTGCGGGGTGTGAACGGTGGAAGTGAGCACTAGAGATGAGCCACCCCCCTGGCGTTCGAGTTCGGTTTGGTTCGTCGAACGGAGGCCCCGTTCGACGAACGTTCGACGAACCACTCAAACCCCATTAAAAACAATGGCAGGCAAACACAGACACAAAACTACATAGAAAACACCTTTAAAGGTGTCCAAAAGGTGACAAACAACTTCCAAGACACCACAAACACATGGGAAAGTGAAAAGGACATATACTCATGCGAAAACAAAAGAGCTGGATGAGTAAAAAGAGGAGGAGACCCAGATATAGGCATGTCATGCCCTTCTAAAATCATGTAAAACACAGCAAGTGGACTCTAACCACAGTCTCCCTTTTTCCCAAAAATTGGGCAACAGACACCACTTAAGTGGCATCACTTGTCCCCCAGTTGCAAACTTGACAGGTAGATTTTCATAAAGCACAATCAAAATCCACAAGCCTTTACTCTCCCCAGGATGACACCAGGGTAGCAAAGTCCTTGCTGAACCATGACTTGTTCATCTTGGCTAATTGTTAAAAACACAGCAAAGGGACTCCAAGCAGAGTCTCCCTTTTTTCCAAAAATTGGGCCATACACACCACTTCAGTGGCATCACTTGTGCCCCAGTTGGAAACTGGACATGTTGATTTGCATCAAGCACATTCCAAAATACGCCAGCCTTTACTCTCCCCAGGATGACACAGGGGTAGTAAAGTCCTAGCGGATCCATGATTTGTTCATCTTGATGAACGTTAGTCTGTCCACATTGTCACTGGACAGACGCGTGCGCTTATCTGTCAGCACACACCCAGCAGCACTGAAGACACGTTCCGAGACAATTCTGGCTGCGGGACACGACAAGATCTCCAAGGCGTAAGGGGCGAGCTCAGGCCATTTTTATAGATTTGAAGCCCAAAATGAGCAAGGCTCCATTTGCAAAGTCATGGCATCGATGTTCATTTGGAGATACTCCTGTATCATACTTTCCAGCCGTTGACTATGTGTCAGACTTCTTGTCTCTTCTGGCCTTGCATTGGATGGTCTAAAAAAATTATGAAACGATTCAATAAAATTGCTGTTACCAGCACCAGATACGGTGTTGCTGGTACGGTTTGACTGATAATGACGAGACAGTCCCATGCTTGGCAAGTTACAACTGGGAGATTCACTCCGTGCACCACTGGTGTTTGGTGGAAAAGCCGAGCTAAGAGTGAGTAACAGCTTCTGCTGATACTCCTGCATATGTGCGTCCCTTTCTATGGCAGGAATTATTTCGCCAAATTTGGACTTGTACCGGGGATCTAATAGTGTGGCAACCCAGTAGTCATCATCACTTCTAATTCGGACAATCCGAGTGTCATGTTGTAGGTAGTGCAGAAAGAAGGCGCTCATGTGTCTTGCGCATCCATGCAGACCAAGTCCCTGCTGTGTTTGTGGCGGCGAGGTGCTAACCTTGCTTTCTTCCTCTGACATCTCCCCCCAACCTCGTTCAACCGAAATTTGACCAAGGTCTCCCTCATCTGCTGAGTCTTCCATGCCCATCGACAGTTCGTCCTCCATTTCTTCCTGTTCTCCTGCCCCTTCCTCAACATTTTGGCTGCTACCATGTGCCCTTTTTAATCCCTCTCCCCCACCGTCCCATGCCTGCCGCCTTGTTGATGCTGAACATCTGGACCTTGTAGATGTTGTTATCCCTTGCGCAAATGAATCCTCCTGCAATTCCTCCCTTTCCTCTTGTCACACCCCCTGACTCCGAATAGTGTTTAGAGTGTGCTCCAGCATGTAAATGATTGGAATTGTCATGCTGATAATGGCATTGTCAGCGCTAAACACATTCATCGCCATGTCGAAACTGTGCAGAAGGGTGCATAGGTCCTTGATCTGAGACCACTCCATCAGCGTGATCTGCCCCACCTCTGCATCTCGTTGACCCAGGCTATACGTCATATCGTACTGCACCAGGGCTCTGCGGTGATGCCACAGTCGCTGCAACATGTAGAGAGTCAAATTCCAGCGTGTCGGCAAATCGTATTTCAGGCGATGAACCGGCAGGCTGAAAGACTTCTGGAGCGATGCAAGTCTGTCAGCTGCGCCGGTTGAATGGCAGAAGTGAGCAGAGAGTGACCGTGCCCTGTGCAGCCTATGTAGGCCAGGATAGTGGGTTAAAAATTGCTGGACAACAAGGTTCAACACGTGAGCCATACAAGGTACATGTGTCACCTTGCCCCGGTGTAGGGCCGCACCCAGGTTTGCAGCATTGTTGCACACGGCCTTCCTGGCTGCAGGTTGAGTGGAGACAACGATTTACTAAACTCGCTCTCTAGAGCTGACCACAACTCCTCGGCTGTGTGACTTTTATTTCCCAGACATTTCAACGTAAAGAGTAAAGACCACCTGATGCCGTTGAGCTCTGCTGCCAGCATTGTAAGGAGGTGTGCGGGATTCCTTGTGCGCAGTTAAAATGCGGGTGGCCTGACCAGGCAGGCTTGGGGCGGAGGTGAAGGACCCAGACGAGGTTGAGGAAGCAGAAGCAGTGGAGGAACTTCCACATGCAGAGGATAGACACACAAGTCGTGGGGACGGCAAGACTTGTACAGCAAACCCTTCTCCATCTCGCACCATAGTTACCCAGTGCACAGTCAGCGACATGTAACGCACCCTGTTCATGCTTACTGGTCCAAGTATCGGTGGTGAAATGCACCCTGTCACACACAGAGTTTCTCAAGGAAGCGGTGATGTTGTGTGCGACATGCTGGTGTAGCGCAGGCACACTTTTCTTGGAGAAGTAGTGGCAACTGGGCATCTGGTGCTGGGGCACTGCGACGGACATAAGGTCTCGAAAATCCTCTGTATCCACCAGGTGGAAAGGCAGCATTTCTGTAGCCAACAGCTTGCAGAGTTTGAAAGTCAACCTCTTAGCTTTGTCATGGCTTGGAGGAAATGGCCTTTTAATTGTCCACATTAGAGGGACCGAGATCTGGCTGCTGTGCGGAGACAGTGTGGAGTAGGGTGTCCCTGGAAGACTGCTGGTCTGTGAGGAAAGTGCAGGCGGAGACATGATATTGCCTTCTTCCAAAGTTGGTGCTCTCGATGTCTGAGAGAGCGCTACAACAGCACCTGTCCCCCCCCAAAGCAACTGATGATGACCTGCCAAGCAAACTGCCTGTTGTGGTAAAAGAGGTGGAAGGTCTGCGTAGAAAAGCATGTGTGACAGCTGTCCCCACAGTCATAGAGGATGAAGAGTGCGCGGATGCAGATGAAGTGGAAGACGGTGGTTGGCCCACTCCGCTAGGCCGCATTGTAGCACAGTGAGCTTCCCACTGGGACTTATGCCTGTCATTCATGTGACGGTTCATGGACGAAGTAGTCAAACTAGTGAGTTTTTGACCTCTACTTACAGATTGGCGACAAAGCCTACAGATCACATGAGTTGGGTCATCCTTTGCGATGTCAAAAAAGTACCAGGCAATGCAACTATTAGAGCCCATGCGACCTGCAGAGCCACCCTGATTTGTGCTTAGAGGCAGAGTTGTGGCTGAGGATGCAGTTGTTGACGTGCTTCCAGTACTCAGTCTTTGTCCAGGAAGGCGCAAGCTAACCTCATCGTCAGTCTCATCCTCCTCCACCGCCTCTGCTGCGACTCTGTCCAGGAAGGCGCAAGGTAACTTCGTCGTCGGTTGCATCCTCCTCCACCGCCTCTGTTGACCTCCTCGAGTGCCTGACTGTGGGTTGACAGTAAGTGGGATCTAGAACTTCATCATCAACCATTGTGTTTGCACTCCCCTTGCCCTCAGACCTAACCTCTTCCTGCCCTGACTGAATAGTTAAGTTGTCATTCCAATCAGGGATCTGCGTCTCATCGTCATCAGTATGTTCCTCATTGTCTCCACCAAAGGTGTTACAATTTGTGAACGAGGGTCTACATTATGCTCAGAAACTTGGTCATCAGGGCCTGAATCAGACTCAAAAAGCTTCTGGACATCACTGCAGACCATTTCCTGGTCTGTACTCACTGTAGCTTGGGAGCAGACCTCTGATTCCCAGCCTATAGTGTGACTGAACAGCTCTGCAGACTCACCCATCTCTGTTACACCATACTCTGCAGGGCGGGTGGATACTTGAGAGCTGGGAGAAAGCAAGTGCGATTGGGGTGACAACTCAGAGGACTGTTTTTTGGATGTTGAAGTTGAGGTAGAGGAGAGTCCACTTGTTGGAGCACTTGCGATCCATTCAAGCATGTTCTTTTTTTGTGCATCATCACTTTGTTATAGTAGTTCTGTTCCGTAAAAAGGGAGCAGATCGGATTGTCCACGGAAAGTAGTAGACATCTTACTTTTGCTTGAAGATGGCCTTTCTTCAGAAGATGTTACTGTAGCTTTACCACCTCCCCCACGGACACAAACATTTTTTCCCTTTCCAACACGCCTGTTCCCCTTTCCCCCAGCATCTGTCCTTTTGCCACTCATTTTGTTTGTGACCAGATTGGACACTTAAAATGTCGTAGCAAAAATAGAGAGGTGGTGTACAATGCAGAGGTGGTCCAGCTTTATTGACAGCTGAAGAACCAACACTGACTATCCCTGACAATGCAACTATGGCCCCTAAAACTGGCAGCACTGTTTGCTATAAAAATTGCGTAGCAAAAATGGGCAAGTGCAGTGCAGAGGTGGTGTACCTTGCGTGGCACCAGAGGAACACTATGTTAGTATCCCAGACACTTTTTGTATGCCACTAAAGCCTGCTTTACATGTTACGATTTCACATACGATATCGTATGCGATCGTAGCCGCTCCCATCGTATGTGAGGCACATTACATTTTGTTGAATGTGCCGCACATGTACTTACTCGTTCATACGACCTCGATGTGGGCGGCGAACGTCCACTTCCTGGAGTGGGAGGGACGTTCGGCGTCACAGCGACGTCATGTGGCAGGCGGCCAATAGAAGCGGAGGGGCGGAGATGAGCGGGACGTAAACATCCCGCCCATCTCCTTCCTTCCGCATTGCTGGCCAAGAGCCGCAGGACGCAGGTAAGTTCTGTTCATCGTTCCCGGGGTGTCACACAC
Source organism: Anomaloglossus baeobatrachus (assembly GCF_048569485.1). Lineage (NCBI taxonomy): Eukaryota > Metazoa > Chordata > Amphibia > Anura > Aromobatidae > Anomaloglossus > Anomaloglossus baeobatrachus. The sequence continues at coordinate 197,015,137 of NC_134357.1, read as the reverse complement.
TGCGATGTGTGCTACCCCGGGTATAATGAACAACCTGACGTTCAATTTATGAGGAATGAACGACGTGCATGCGATGAACGTTTTACCGTCCATTCGCAATCGCACGTAGCTGTTACACACTACAATGTACCTTACGATGCCGGATGTGCGTCACTTACGATGTGACCCCGCCGACACATCGTAAGATATATTGTAGTGTGTAAAGCGGACTTTAGTGTCAGCACTGTTTGCTATAAAAATTGCGTAGCAAAAATGGGCATGTGTGTACAATGCAGAGGTGGTGTACCTTGCGTGGCACCAGAGGAACACTTAGTATCCCAGACAATTTTAGTATGCCACTAAGTGTCAGCTCTGTTTGCTATAAAAATTGTGTAGCAAAAATGGGCAGGTGTGTACAATGCAGAGGTGGTGTACCTTGCGTGGCACCAGAGGAACACTTAGTATCCCAGACAATTTTAGTATGCCACTAAGTGTCAGCTCTGTTTGCTATAAAAATTGTGTAGCAAAAATGGGCAGGTGTGTACAATGCAGAGGTGGTGTACCTTGCGTGGCACCAGAGGAACACTGACTTAGTATCCCAGACACTTTTAGTATGCCACTAAGTGTCAGCACTGTTTGCTATAAAAATTGCGTAGCAAAAATGGGCAGGTGTGTATAATGCAGAGGTGGTGTACCTTGCGTGGCACCAGAGGAACACTATGTTAGTGTCCCAGACACTTTTAGTATGCCACTAAGTGTCAGCACTGTTTGCTATAAAAATTGCGTAGCAAAAATGGGCAGGAGTGTAGAATGCAGAAGTGCTGTAGGTAGTAGGACAGCAAAGGAAGCCTTAGTTTCTATCCCTGCCAATGAGAAAATGCAGCAAGGAATTGCCTAAGCTGATGTAGCCAGACGCTGTTATCTAAAGCCCAGCACAGTGTTGGCATGGACCTGCCTAGCAACAATGTCTATGAACGGCTGTAATGTAGCCCTGAAAAGGGCTGAAATTACAAGTAGTCCCTAATCCCTAAAGCGCTGTGTAGATTGCACTGTATGTCTATAGCGCACACAGCAGCAGCAGGAGCGGGAGCAGTGACTGTCACCCACTCGCAGCAGAGAGATAATGGCGGCGATGGGGAAAATGGTCGGGTCTTATAGGGCAAGGACATGTGACATGCACAGCCTATGACACATGCCCTTGCTTGTCTGGCAAAAATCCACTTTGCAGTGTGTGTCTCTGTGATTTGCTGACAGCCTGGCCCGCCCCACTGTACGCGCGGTTAGAAGAAAAAAAAAATGGCGATCGGCATTCTATCAGCACTCATCAGCAGCACTGATCTAAACCCCGTCCCCCCCGCACACTATACGCTGAATTTTGATAACATCATGATTCACAGTGACTCACACTATTACAATGAGAAGCCAGCTAGTAACTAGCGAGGCCTTTTGTTGATCGAACTGTTCTCGAACGTAACTTGAACTACCGAACTTTTACCAAATTGTTCGAGTTCGTCAAACAACTCGAACACCCCACAAACTCACTCGAACATGAAATTGGCGAAACACGAACCTCGCTCATCTCTAACAGAGAGGAATACATCAGTTTGGTGCTGGAAGTTACAGGAGCTAAGGCTGAAGGGGACACCGAGACTGGTAAGTTATGGAAAGTTTTCTCCAGGAAAACAGACTGTAAACTGTGTTCAGGTGAGCATGCACTTACATGTATGTGCCTGCTGAATGAACTGTTTGTTTGCTGTTATACCTTTGTGCCCAGAAGAGGTCGTTTTGGTTGTTGAATCACTGGGAATTTTATGAAATCAATAAAACTGCACATGTTTGAAACAGATCAGATTGCCTATGTGAACAATACCTACCTGTGAGCGAGAACCTGCCATTTATTATTGGTATATGGAACATTTCAGTATTTTATGTTAATTCAGTAAATTTTCTTCATAGATGGCAAAGAGGAATTCATGGATTTATATTTTTTGGGTTGATGAGGATGACAGCTAACAATCAAGAACTCTATTATGTGTTTCCCAATTCCAATAAAAAAATCTAAACCCCCCCAAAAAAACAGAAAGTTATTTAGCTTTATTACGTGTTGATTCATTTTATAAAATAGGAAAACAAATAAAGAAGGCAATGATACAATTGCAAAATATTGCATAAAAAAGTACAAATGCCCTACTTTAAAAGATAACCAGTTCTGGAAAGATTTTTCACCATTAATTTAGGATTTTACTTATAACTGATATCATTGACATTGGAGTCCAAGAGCTAGGACCGCCACAAGTGGTGCTATGTGGTTAAAATGTCAGAACAGACCCTCATACTAGGGGCAGGGGCATCTGAAGTTAGACCCTACCTAACTCTATAGTGATGGCTTATGTTAACGTTTACATACCATACAAATACATTCAGAATCACTATTAAGCCGCGTATGAATTTTCTTGTATTTATTTTTTTTGATGATCTATATAAATATGCATGTTGGTCACGCAAATGCAAGTACTTGTTTCATTGTATAAGCATAGGTTTGTCCCCAGTCATGCCTTATAGGAGGAAATTGTGCCTATAAAGGAGACTGTGATGAGAGCAGAGTTTGTCAGTGTGATGGTGATTTCTTGTGAAACAAATATGACTGGGACTTACTTTGCCCACAGAAATATACGCTCTTTGAAAGCTTGTGAAAAGGCTGATCCCACAGTTCTGGTCACACTGTCAGGGAGATTAAGGGAGGACAGAGAATATGGTCAGAAGGGCTCAACCATTCTATGTCATGTAATGGGCTAATCCTTTACATAAGAATATTCTTCACTGCTGAAAAGTTGGTTATCAAACAAAGATCCCTTGCAGGTATGTTTGCCGGTAACCAAGAAGCTGCGTTACTTAATTATCCTGTCTGTCATGTGCTTATCTGTAGAAGCTTATGGAAGTTGTCATTGTATATTGAACAAATCAAGAGCCTACACATGCTGAGCTAGAAGTACTTAGGTGACACTGTGGTCTCCTACTTTACCCCGATACTGTAGAGAAGCCCTAAACCTTATACAATATTAAAAGTACAAGTTACATACTGTACATGTACATACCTTCTGCCATATTTTATTCACCTGCATTGTTTCTTAATGGAAAATTATTTTAACTGATATTTATCAAATGTAGAAATATCATTGAAGAAGTATAGAGTGTAGAAATGTCATAATGCATACCATTGCTTTTATATGGTCACTTTAGCAACAATATGCGATCAATAAAAATCTATGAAGAAGCAGACTGGCACGCTGGTGGGTGTGGACCCACTGTGCCAAAAGACCACCTTTGGAGGGGTGTGACTAAGCGACTACGTCATTTTCTCTAGAGCCGCTGATGGTGAAGTTAGGCTTATGCTGGAGGGTATCCACCAGGTACCACTCCAAGACAGTCTCCAATCCTGCGGCAGCTGACCCCAGGAGTCAGGAATACAGCTACAGAGTAAGGTATAGGCAGGTCTGCTGGTGTAGACTGGATGACAAGTAATGGCAGGAAGTCTAGTACAGACTGGTACACTGAACACTCATGAACTTTGGAACAGAAACAAGGGACAGGAAAGGACTATGGACCCCGAGTTCAGGAACACAGGACTCAAGGGACCTGACAACTAGCTAACATACAGATTAACTGACAAGACACGTTGCTCATGCACCTCCCTTAGGGGGAGAATGCCTTAAGAACCCAGTGCCTTTCAGCCATATGCTGAAAGGCACTTCCAGATTTAGATTCCTTTAAGAAGCAGGGAGCTTGCATGTGCGCCCTCCAAGCATGTTCCCAGGAGACCTGTGGAGTCCCTGGGGGCAGGAAGAAATAGCAGGATGGGAGGACACAACAGTGCAGCCAGGAAGGGGATTATGCCAGTATCCCTGCCTGGAGGAGATTGAGCAAACTTGCAGGGATGCTGGCAGCATTACCTAGACACAAGGTTTAATAAAACAATATGGTAAAAAGTGCTCAAAAGTGATGGGCTCTTAATGAGAGCAAAAGTATAATTCAATACACTTACAAGATTTTGCAGTAGGTTATGGCAGCATGAATGATAAAAAAAGTAAAATATACACAAATCTGTCACATTTCAGAGGCTGAGTAAAATGATAAAATAATTGTTGTAGCCATCATACATGGTAATGTACTGTATTCTGTTTGTATTCTGAATCTGTAAGAAAACAGTATGTAGTACGCACCTCCATCTACCTAGTGATGACTCTTAGACAGGGTCGTAACTACAGTAGGTGCACGGGATGCATTCTGACCTGGGCCCTAGGGCCAAAGGGGTCCAAACTGTCCTTTAGACCCATACACAGAGACAAATACTATTATAGACCCATGATAGCTTGGGGCCCTGCTGGAGACTTTTTGTTGGGGCCCACGAGATTCAAGTTATTTCACTGCTTTTAGATATTAGACTCTTATAAGTATCATTCTATTTCTAATCACAATTTGTAGTCTTTTATCAGAAAACTCAAACTATAAAATGTGAACTTAGTCAGCTGCCTGCATAAAATTTAGTACCTAAAATTGCATTTTGGTAAAATGTTGAATCTTACTATAGAAATAGAGATGAAATCAGGTAGTAACTGAAAATAGGCAAAACAAGTAAAGTAAAATGCACATAAAGATATTGATAATCTTTTGTAGATTTCTGTGTAATTTTGGAATTGTTAATCAAGTACCTTTGCTTGGTTGGTAGACTGTAGTAAAGAAGAAAATCTACCGTGAAAAATAATGTTTACATTTATTGTAGAATTAACAATATGTTTCCATATTTACTCCATTTCTTTAATAAAGTGACAGTAACTTACCTGGGAAGGATTTAATGGCAATATGGCTGTGAACATCTTTGTCAACGAAATCGTAATATTACACAGGGGCGTAACTACAATAAGTGTAGGGATTGCAACTGCACCCAGGCCATAAAGTCTAGAGGGCCCAAAAAGTCTTTTTGGTCTATATAAAAAGCACAATGCTATTAAAGACTTGCAATAATTGGGGGCCTCGTTGAAGATTTTGCAGTAGGACCCATGAACTTTAAGTTACACCACTGATATTACACATTGTATGTTAGAAATTACTTTAAGTGTAAAAGTGCACTAAGTTTTGATCTGCAATCTTACTTTTTTCAGTTATTTTCAGACCCTCTGATATACAGTTTACAGCTTGCCCTTCAAGTCAGGTGTTTTTAAGATAGATGGACTTCTCGCTGTCATACAAGCTGGATTTGATTTCCATTGTGTTCAGGGTCCTGTTGCCTTCGCTTTAGCAGCTATCATTTACATATACACTGGGTGAAATAAGTATTTAACTCGTCACTAGTTATATAATTAATTATATTTCTAAATGTGCTGTTGACATAAATTTCTCACCAGATGTCGGTAACATTCCATCCAATCCTTGCAGGCAAAAAAGATCAAACCATAGATGGCCATAAATATTGTGAAGTGTAATAATGAGAAATATTGAACATGGTTACTGAAATTATTTTAATATTTCATACAAAATCCTTTGTTGGTGACAGCTGGTGTCATGACTTTTCATGGCTTTTTGCACCACTTTCTTCATGTGTTCATTCAATACTTTTTCAATGTGTACTTTGTCATTACACATCACTAAATTTATGGGCATCTATGGTTTGATATCTCTGCTTGTGGGATGGGTTGCTACCGACATTTGATGAGAAATTCATGTCAATAACAACTTTAGAAATATATTTACTTAGAAAATTGGTGACGTTTTCAATACTTTTTCACCCGCTGTATGGAAAATTGCCCTGCAATAAAATGATTGCACCAGAGAATAATAATGTTTATGTATTTACTGCCACAGAAGCTAAACACCTATTAGAAGGTTCTCCAGCTAAAAGTCTTGATGAACCTTAGTTCTACAGCACCTGTTTGGGGTCAGAATCAAGGTTTGGGGTGTTGTGCAGCATCACGTGAAAGTATGGCAAAAAGACAACTTCGTAGTCAGACAAGCTGGGGTCAGGGCACAGGGAGTAAGCAGAAGCGCAGTCAAGTCACAGGCCGAGAGTCAGAATTCCAGGAGAGTACTTATTAGATTCAGTGAGCAGACAGAGATGAGGTTAGGTAATATTATGAGGTCCAAAGCAAGGACGTAATGACAAGAACATGGAGTGGGCAAGAGGAGTAAAATAACAGTCCTGGAGTCAAGAAACTTAGATCAGAACAAGTACGAACACAAGCCAAGAAGACAACTGCAGAACCAGGGAGTATGACTGGTGAGGTTCTGGGAGAGCATGCTCAGTAATTAAAACAGAGCAATTACCAGGAAGGTGGAACACCTGAGTAACGGCACCTCCCAGAACCTGCATGGAATCCAGTGCGTTCAAACAACCTGCCAGCTAGTGCTCAGAGAAAAACAGCAGAGCATCTCCAAATATGCAAGATGCTTTGCACAAAGGAAATATCACTGCCGCCTCTGTAGTTCAGGAAGGCACGGCAGAGCATAACCTGAGTGCAAGATGCTCTGCACAGAGGAATCGTGACAGTCATGACCTTTTGCATGCTGATGTGAGACTCTCCTGGACCTCATCAGGGCAGGAAGTCCTGATTCACTGTGAGAGACATGAGGATTTTGTCGCAAGTGAAAAATACATTAATGACCAGTCAGATAAAAGTGAGGGGAGTAGGGAGTGAGTGGTAAATAAATATAAGAAGATTTTTTTTTAACTTTTTAAATTACATTTATTATACTCTGAGGTCTTAAGAGGATTCAGAGAATAGTAAGTAACATTTAATTCACAGAGAACTGATTTTTTTCATGAGTGAATTTGAATTTTGCCTGATTTGTTCACCTTACCTTAGTCCACTAACCCATGCCAAATTGCAAAGGCCATACACATTCTTCACTTTTGTAGCAAGTCATTAAAAAGGTGTCTTCTGCCGCAAACTAAGCTACTTTTCTGGTGCATGTAACCTAGTAAATCAATTTTACTGTGTCCTGCAAATCAAACATGACAATAATGAAATATCAATGGACATAAACCGGCCTTTTCACAACAAAGAAACCTTTATCATGGTGTCACGGGCGGGGAGGACGCCGCCGCTGCTGCGCGCTCATTAACGCTCGGGTCCGGCGCTGCTGCGGCTGCTGCTCGGTGGCTCGAGCGGTGGGCCGGATCCGGGGACTCGAGCGGTGCTCCTTGCCCGTGAGTGAAAATAGTGATTGGTTTGGGGGATTTAGTCCGTGACGCCCGACCCCGGTCCTATGGTTCCGCGTTGCTTCACCCTGCAGACGGCCACCACCGTCTGCCAACCTTGCTGTCAGTACCTGGGCCACAAACCCAGACACTCAAGTGCTTGCTCCTCTCACTTCAAACTCCTCAACTGTTTTGACACTTTTCCCGCCTCCAGACCTGTGAACTCCTCGGTGGGTGGGGCCAACCGCTTGGCTCCGCCCCACCTGGTGTGGACATCAGACCCTGGAGGCAGGCAACAAGGGTTTTGTGGTTGGCTGGTGTCCCTGTCTAATGGGGGTGGGGGTGTTTGTGTGTTATCTGAGTGCACTTGTATGTGTATATACTGGGGCAACTAAAAGTCTGCACCAGACTTTTTCTGCACCATGACAAGTATGCACCATATAAGTATGATGCATTGAATTAGGCCAGAATTGGGCCAGAAGTGACCGGAAGGTAACAGCATACATAGACTCTGTAAACAATGTTTGTGTTTCTATTCACTTTCACCTCTATAATACTTCACTTTTTACTGCACCCTCTGATCCCTAAACCCAGTAATGAGCTATTTATCTCTCCCTCGATCCTCCCCACCCATCTTACCTTCCCCTCAGATATTTTCCTCCACATTTCACCCAGTGTCTCCAGACACACACGTCCATCTCATGGCCTCTCCTGCTCCCACTTACTAACACTCTCATTGCTTCTCCTCACTGCTGGGGATATTGCTCCAAATCCTGGTCCTCCTCACCACATCCCTATTGTCACTTCAAACCCTCTTCAACAACCTAACACAAATTTCCGCAACCTCGCAAACCTCATACCCATTCACCCAGCCCCCGCTCCCCCAGTCCCACTAACAGGAGCTCTATGGAACGCTCGCTCTGTCTGCAACAAACTATCCTACATTCATGATCTTTTCATCACTAATAAACTCTCTTTCCTCGCCATCACAGAAACATGGCTCACTCCCTCTGACACTGCCTCTCCTGCTGCACTTTCTTATGGCGGTCTCCAACTGTCTCACACCCCCCGCCCCAGTAACAAGCATGGTGGAGGAGTTGGTTTGCTCTTGTCCGACCAATGCTCCTTTACCCCAATTCCACTACCACCCTCTGTTACTCTTCCCTCTTTTGAGGTGCACTCCGTACGCATCTACGACCCCTCCAACCTTCAACTGGCTGTCATTTACCGCCCTCCAGGGCCAGCCACTGCCTTTTTTGACTATTTCACCACCTGGCTACTACACTTCCTTTCCACCGACATCCCCACCATCATCATGGGTGATTTCAACATCCCCATTGACACTTCCCACTCATCTGTCTCCAAACTTCTAACACTCACTTCCTCCTTCGGCCTCACCCAATGGTCTTCTGCAGCTACTCACAAAGATGGCCATACGCTGGACCTCATCTTCACTCGCCTCTGTTCCCTATCTAACCTGTCTAACTCACCTCTCCCCCTGTCTGACCACAACCTACTCACATTCTCTTCCCTCTCTTCTCCAAGTATGCAACCCCCCCTCCACAAACTTCCACACCCTCGCAGAAATATCAAACACATTGATTTACACGCCCTTTCTCAGTCCCTTCTCCCCCTCACAGACATTACATTTCTACATGATGCAGATGCCGCTGCAACTTTATACAACACTACAATCTCTGCAGCTCTCGAATCAGCTGCCCCCCTCACACACACCAAAACCCGCACAATCAACAGGCAACCCTGGCACACGAGGCAGACTAAAGAACTAAGACGGGCTTCCAGAATTGCTGAGCGCAGATGGAAGAGGTCTCATTCCACTGAGCACTTCATTGCATATAAAGAGTCCCTCACCACTTTCAAGTCCACACTCACTGCTGCAAAACAAACCTACTTCTCATCCCTCATATCTTCTCTCTCACAACCCTAAACAGCTATTCAACACTTTCAATTCTCTCCTCCGTCCTCCGGCACCACCTCCCTCTCCTCTCCTCTCAGCTGAAGACTTTGCCTCTTTCTTCAAGCAGAAGATTGACAACATCAGAGCAAGCTTTGGCCCACAATCACCACAGCCCCTCATCATAGCTACTCATCCCTCTTCCTCAAAATCCAGCTTCTCCACCATGACAGAAAACAATCTCTCCACTCTACTCTCAAGATCACATCTAACCACCTGTGCACTGGACCCGCTCCCATCGCACCTCATCCCCAACATCACCAGGCAGTCCTCATCCCAGCCTTAACCCATCTCTTCAACCTATCACTAACAACTGGTGTATTCCCTTCATGCTTTAAACATGCCTCTATTACACCCATCCTCAAAAAGCCCTCCCTTGACCCATCCTCTGTGTCAAACTATCGCCCCATATCCCTTCTCCCCTACGCCTCAAAACTACTGGAACAGCATGTCCATCTTGAATTGTCCTCACACCTCTCCTCCTGCTCCCTCTTTGACCAGCTACAATCTGGCTTCCGACCGCATCATTCCACTGAAACTGCCCTAACTAAAGTCACTAATGATCTACTAACCGCCAAAGCCAAGCGACATTACTCTATCCTCCTCCTCCTGGACCTGTCCTCTGCCTTCGACACAGTAGACCATTCCCTCCTACTACAGATTCTCTCATCTCTGGGCATCACAGACTTGGCCCTATCTTGGATCTCCTCATACCTTACCGACCGAACTTTCAGCGTCTCCCATTCTCACAGCACTTCCTCATCTCGCCCCCTATCTGTCGGGGTCCCCCAAGGCTCAGTTCTTGGACCCCTGCTGTTCTCCATCTACACCTTCGGCCTGGGACAGCTCATAGAGTCCCACGGCTTCCAGTATCATCTCTATGCCGATGACACACAGATCTACCTCTCTGGACCTGACATTACCTCTCTACTAACCAAAATTCCACAATGTCTGTCTGCTATTTCATCCTTCTTCTCTGCGCGATTCCTAAAGCTTAACATGGACAAAACAGAGTTCATTGTCTTTCCTCCTCCTCACTCATCTCCTCCAACAAGCCTTTCCATCAAACTTGATGGTTGCTCACTCTCCCCAGTCTCACAAGCTCGTTGCCTTGGAGTAACCCTCGACTCTACTCTATCCTTCAAGCCACACAGCCAAGCCCTCTTCACCTCATGCCGATTACAACTCAAAAACATCTCCCGGATCCGTGCTTTCCTTAACCAAGAATCAGCAAAAACATTAGTGCATGCCCTCATCATCTCCCGCCTCGACTACTGCAACCTCCTGCTCTCTGGCCTCCCTTCCAACACTCTTGCACCCCTCCAATCTATCCTAAACTCTGCGGCCCGCTTAATCCACCTCTCCCCTCGCTACTCCCCAGCCTCGCCACTCTGCCAATCCCTTCACTGGCTTCCCATCGCCCAACGACTCCAGTTCAAAACATTAACCATGACATACAAAGCCATGCACAACCTGTCTCCTCCCTACATCTGTGACCTAGTCTCCCGGTACCTACCTGCACGCAACCTCAGATCCTCACAAGATCTCCTTCTCTGCTCCTCTCTTATCTCCTCTTCCCACAATCGCGTACAAGATTTCTCCCGTGCATCCCCCATACTCTGGAATGCTCTACCTCAGCACATCAGACTCTCCACTACCGTGGAAAGCTTCAAGAGGAACTTCAAGACCCACCTCTTCCAACAAGCCTACAACCTACAATAGCCCTCAGTCCAGTAGACCACTGTGCAACCAGCTCTGTCCTCACCTATTGAAGTGTGAAGTGTCCACCCCTAAGAAGTGGGCAGCACCCCTTGACCCCAGTCCAGGTTCAGGCTGCCCGAGTGGGAACGGGTACGGTTATTCGCACCCGGCTGTCACTTCAGGGGACCCCATGTCCAGGGGTCACCGGTCCTTGTGGTGGCCGGGCCCCAGCCTCTGCGGACCCTTCCTCCAATCTGCCTCTCTGGAGGCGGCAACGGTTTCCATCCCATAAAACTATTCACATGCCCACCAGTTTGTGGGTGGCCTGCCAGTTCTCGGCCATGTCCATGAGTAGTCTCTCATGCAGGTGGTACAAACACACAGAGAGTCCCTCCGGGGACAACTTGCCGGCAACGGCCGGGATAATCAGGTAGACAATCAGATGAAGGTCACGGTTGATTAATGTCATTCAATCACATATTTACATACTTAACATATGACACCCCTAAATCGTAGTTTCCCTGTACCTAAGCGGGGGTTGGCCTAGGTTGGGGCGTGTGGACCTTCTGGGCCCAATGCTATCAGTGGAGGGCAAGGGGACAGAAGAGACAGTCAGCTCCTCTTCCCGTCTACTGTGTGGGGCCGGCGGAGACTCAGGGGGACTGGATACAGGTGCAGCTCTGGGCACTGGTTCACTGGCAGTTACTTCCGTCTCCTTTTCCTCCACGGGTTGTGGGAACATTATTACCGGAATAAGCACCGCGTCGTTCTGTGTAGGCCAGTCCGCTGGGAAATCACCCATTACTGTGTGGATCACCTCTTTTTCTTTCTCCCCGGTTGGTCTGGGGGTTGGAACTTCAGCTGCCACCTTCAACGGCGATGGGCACCTCTTCAGGTGGTCCCTGGACACCGTGGCCGAAGTCTTCCCCTGGTCACGACTAATCTGGTAAGCCTTCTCATCCTCCCATTCAGTGGGTTGTATGACATACGGGGTCTTTTCCCACTGGTCATCAAGCTTATGGGTTCTTCTTTTTCGTTTCAGCACTACATCTCCAGGTTTAAAGGGGCCAGCTGGAGCCCGCCTGTTGAAGTACTGTTCCTGCTGTTCCCGGCTCCGACACAGGTTCCTCTCTACGTACTCCTGGACCTGTCGGTACTGCGCTCTCCGTCGAGTGTCCCATCCAGCAGTCGAAGGGAAGGCTTCTGGAGCTTCCAAGCCCATTTCTAGGTCCACCGGCAACCGGCCTGGCAGAGCTCTCATCAAATACGCTGGTGTACATTTGGTAGAGCTGTAAGGGATATTATTGTACATATCGACCAGGTCAGGCAGCTTTTCTGGCCACAGGTTCCGCTCTTCCAGCGGTAACGTCTTGAGGAGACCCAGGATCAGATGGTTCATCTTTTTACACATGCCATTAGTCTGGGCATGGTAAGGTGTGGTCCGAATCTTCTTGCAGCCGTACAACTGGCAGAATTCTTGAAACACCTCCGCTTCAAAAGCCGGGCCCCGGTCAGTAAGCACCCTCTCCGGGTACCCGTGCGGTCGGCAGAAATAGGCCTAGAATGCTCTAGTGGCGGTACGGCCGGTCAGGTCCTTGCCTGGGACAACCACCATGAATCTCGAATAGTGGTCTACAATGGTCAGGGCGTAGGTATACCCACTTCTGCTAGGGGTGAGTTTAACGTGGTCGAGGGCGACCAACTCCAGTGGCTGATGAGTGATGATTGGGCATAGAGGGGCCTTCTGGCTGGCCTCGTCCCTTCTTCTCAACACACAGGGACCACACTCTTGGCACCAGGCCTCCACAGACTCCCGCATCCCACTCCAATAGAACCGCTCTCTCAACAGCATCTCCAGCTTTTTCCACCGAAAATGCCCGGCACCGTCATGGTAAGCCCGTAGGACTGTGGGCACACTAGCCTTTGGAACCACCAGCTGACGAACCTTCTCATGGGTCTTCGGGTTGATCAGTTCCCGATACAGTTTCCCCTGGTCCAGATGCAGCCGGGCTCGTTCTTTCCACAGCCGTTGGGCCTCAGGCAAAGCAGCAGGGTCCAGTCTAGTGCAACCTTGTTCAATCATGGTCTTGACCACTTGGATGGCAGGTGCTTGGTCTTGGGGCTCTTGCCATCCCTGACTGGGCAGCAGGTCCAGGTTCGCCTGCTGCTGCTTGACATGCAACTGCTTGACTGGTGGCCGGTGAAATGCAGGCAGCTCGATTTCTTCGAGATCATCGCCCTCCGGCCCCTCATCCGGTAGGTGGGGCATCCGGGATAGCGCGTCCGCGTTGGTGTTCTTGCGGCCGGCTCGGTACTTGATCGTGAAGTCATAATTAGACAGCCTGGCCACCCACAGCTGCTCCAACGCGCCCAGCTTGGCCGTGTCCAGATGGGTTAACGGATTATTGTCCGTATAGGCGGTGAACTTAGCGGCTGCGAGGTAATGGCGGAATCGCTCAGTAATGGCCCACACCAGGGCTAGGAACTCAAGCTTGAAGGAGCTGTAATTCTCAGGGTTCCTCTCCGTGGGCCGGAGTTTTCTGCTGGCATAGGCGATCACTTTTTCCCTTCCATTCTGGATCTGGGACAGGACGGCTCCCAAGCCTACATTACTGGCATCGGTGTAGAGGATGAATGGGAGATTATAGTCGGGATACGCCAGGATTTCTTCCCCTGTCAAGACCGTCTTCAGCTGGCGGAAGGACTCTTCGTGCGTTGCTTCCCATGCCAACGGGGTTCCAGAGGGCCTGCCACCCTTGGTTTGTTCCACGAGGAGGTCTTGCATGGGGGCGGCCATCTTCGTATACCCCTTAATGAAGCGACGATAGTAGCCCACCAGGCCCAGGAACTGTCTCACCTCTCTCACCGTGGTCGGTCTCGGCCAGTCCTGAATGGCAGTGATCTTCTCAGGATCTGGGGCGACGCCTTCTGCGCCCACCACATGTCCGAGGTACTGCACCCTGGGTTTCAGTAGGTGGGACTTAGAGGGCTTCAATTTCATCCCATATTTGGCTAGGGACGCGAACACTTCAGCCAGGTGTTCCAGATGGGCCTCGTACGTCTGGGAGTACACGATCACATCGTCCAGGTACAGTAGGACCGTTTCGAAGTTGAGATGTCCCAAGCAGCACTCCATCAGCCGTTGGAAGGTTCCAGGGGCATTACACAGCACGAACGGCATGCTGTTAAACTCACAGAGTCCCATGGGAGTGGCGAATGCTGTCTTCTCATGGTCCTCTGGCGCGACCGCCACCTGCCAGTACCCGCTAGTGAGGTCAAGGGTAGAGAAGAAGTTAGCAGTTCTCAGTGCAGCTAGCGACTCTTCGATACAGGGGAGAGGATAGGCATCTTTATGCGTGATCTGGTTGATCTTCCGGTAATCCACACACATTCTCATGGTGCCGTCCTTCTTCTTTACCGGCACCAGTGGGGCTGCCCAGGGGCTACAACTATCCCGAATGACCCCTGCCTCCTTCATGTTCCTCAACATGTCTTTAGCGCATTGATAGTGTGCTGGCGGAATGGGCCTATACCTCTCTTTGATGGGTGGGTGTAGGCCTGTAGGGATATGGTGTTGAATCCCCTTAATCCTCCCGAAATCTAATGGGTGCTTGCTGAAAACCTGCTCATACTCTTGCACTACCCGGTATACCCCCTCTTTGTGATGCGTGGGTGTGGTTTCGGTACCTACGTGTAGTTCCTGGCACCACCCCTCTAACTGTGCAGAGGGTGTATGGTTAGTGGCAGGGGATGCCGAGGTAGGAGGGACAGCTTCGTGAATGGTGTGAGGGTCTAAGGAGAGCAACTTGGCGAGGGTAGCGTAACGGGGGAGCCTGACTTCCTCCTCTTCACAATTCAGCACTCTTACAGGCACTCTCCCCTTTTTAACGTCAACCACCCCTCTGGCCGCCATCACCGTGGGCCAGTGTTCGGAAGGCGTGGGTTCCACCTTCGCCGGGTAGTCGCGCCCCTGGGGGCCTACTGCTGCCCTGCACCAGATCATCATTTCACTTCGGGGTGGCACTACCAAGGGGGCCACATCCATCACCCTCACTCCACCAATCTCTCCGCCAGTCGAGCTCACTTGCTGCTGATACAGAAGGGCCCAGATCTCACGCTGCACAGCCCTCTGCCGGCCTCCTCCTGCTGTGGCGGCCAACTGCTGCAGCAGATTCAGCACCTCACTCATACAATGTTCCATCTTGTTGGTCCCCAAGATTACTTTCGGGGTGTGATCACTGGGTTCATTCATTACCACAATCATCCCTTGATTCTTTAACTCCGCACATCCCACAGTCAGGGTCACTTGCTTGTAGCCCACCTGGGTTAGCGGGAGTCCATTAGCTGCGATCAGGGTCAGGCTATCATAAGAGGGGGCAAGTTCGTCAGTGCCCCAATACTGCTAGTACAGTGTATATGGTATAGTGATTACCTGTGATCCTGTGTCCAAGAGGGCCATGAGCGGGACGCCATCCACTGCCAGGGGGATGATGGGGCGAGCTCCGACATAACGGTCTCGCCAATCAGGGGGGCCGTTGGTGTCTACTCCTGAGGATTGGCCCTTGGCCCAAGGGGTTGCTCGTTTAACGGGCACCGCCTAGAGTAGTGGCCAGGCTTGCTGCACCTGTAACAGAAAGGAGGCCCATACCGTGAGTCATTGGTCCTTCTCCGCTGCATCCAGGGGACGTCCACCGGGCTGTCGGCGAGCTGGATCCCTCCTGGGGGCTTGGCTCTCGTCGGAAGCTGGAGTGCGGCGAGGATCTTGCTTAGGTCTCCATCCATGCGGCGGACCTGGGCTGCTAGTTCCTCCATCATCCCAATGGGTGCTGCAGGAGCCGGTAGAGTCGGGGGTGGAGGCACCACCGTGATAGGAGTGGTTTCAGCTGGCCACGGGGCCGCCTAAGGAGCGTCTGGCGCTGGGGCATGCAGGGCCTTGATGGCCCGCTCTTTCAGTACTGCAAAGTCCCGATTGGGGTGTTCCAAGGCCCACAGCCGCAGCTGCTTGCGGTCTTCCACGGACCCCAGCCCCTGCAGGAACTGCTCTACTAGCATCTTATTACTGTCCACATTATTGATAGTGTCCACCCGCTTCAGCGTACGGAGGGCCGTTTGCAGGCGCAGGGCATAGTCTCTTACATTGTCCGCAGGCCGTTGTCGGCACTGATAAAACCGCATCCTCAGCTCCGCTTTGGTGCGGGTCTCAAAGGCGATTTGTAGTTTTTCGAAAACTGTAGTCACCGAGGCCCGGTCCGCGTCAGTCCAGGTCTCCGCCTCCTGCTCAGCCACGCCGGTTAGCTGCCCTAGCACTACTGCTGCCCGTTGTCTATCAGCCAAGGGATATAAATCAAGGACCGGGCTAATCTTTTTCCGGAACACCTGCAGAGCATCAGGCTTCCCATCGTACTGCGGTAGCCAGGTAGCACCGGGCACATAGGGCAGGGAGAACGGCATCACCTGGGCGACTGCTGGACCCGCGCCCCCCCCGCTCCTGCGACCGGAGCAGGGGCTATCCCGTTTCTAACTACAGGTGCGGCGGGAGCCGCAACCACCACTCCTCCAACAGCTCCGTCGGGCGCAGACATCTTTTTCCCGTCCCCCTTGGTTCTCTTCAGCACTTACGTTTGTTGGGGGCAGGGCTTTGCTTTCGCGCCTCCCCTGCTCGGAGAAGACGCTCGAGCGGGAGATTTTTGCACCAAGATGGCGGCGCTTCAAAATTTTCGGCCGGGCACCGCCGGCGGAGATCACAAGGCGCACTTCTACGGGTAAGTAGAGGGGTTCCATCCTGTTCGTGACGCCAAGTTGTCGCGGGCGGGGAGGACGCCGCAACTGCTGCGCGCTCGCTAACGCTCGGATACGGCGCTGCTGCTCGGTGGCTCGAGCGGTGGGCCGGATCCGAGGACTCGAGCGACGCTCCTTGCCCATATGTGAAAAGGGTGATTGGTTTACGGGATTTAGTCCGTGACGCCACCCACGCGTCGTGGTGAAGATGGGCACCTCCGCTGCTAGTGACGGGGATCCCGGAAGCGATGGTAGGGAGCAGCTGGGATGTTGTTTTCCCCCTCCGTGGGTGGGGGTCGGTGGTCCCGGGGCCCGGTGATGTGACGGGAGGCTGGGTTGGTGAGGTGCAGGGTTGCAGGGACAGCGCGGCGCGGTGCCGGATGGCACGGGTGTACTCACTCAGCAAGAGATGCACAAAGTCCTCGGTAAACCAAACGGCTGGATGGACGGGTCCCGCAGCCGGCTGCAGTGTCTCTCTCCCCGGACAGGTGATGGCGGCTGTCTTTCCCTGCACCTTGATGTTCTTGTTTGACTACTATGGATCCCCAACGGTAGTCCGCTTCCCAGTGTATGGATGCCGGAGGAGCCCATTTGCCCGCAGGCGCTGGCCCTTGGGTCTCTAGCCTTAAGCGGTAGCTGTATACCCTCACGGTGTGGGCGGTTGCCTTCTATCGGGTCTTTGGTTGTTAGGAAACCCCTGGGGTTCCGGTCACATTCGGATTTGACTATTGTCGGCGGCTCCAAGCCTGGTCGGGGTCCGATGGCCCTGCCTGTGTGTGCTGGCTTCACTTCGCTCCCCGGTCAGTACCGGCGGGCCAACGCCCGACCCCGGTCCTACGAATCCGCGTTGCTTCACCACTCCTGCAGACGGCCACCACCGTCTGCCAACCTTGCTGTCAGTGCCTGGGCCACAAACCCAGACACTCAAGTGCTTGCTCCTCTCACTTCAAACTCCTCAACTGTTCTGACACTTTTCCCGCCTCCAGACCTGTGAACTGCTTGGTGGGTGGGGCCAACCGCTTGGCTCCGTCCCACCTGGTGTGGACATCAGACCCTGGAGGGAGGCAACAAGGGTTTTGTGTTTGGCTGATGTCCCTGTCTAATGGGGGTGGGGGTGTTTGTGTGTTATCTGTGACGACCTGGCTAGTCCAGGGCGCCACAATCGCATATTATAGGGAGCCAGTGTACAGTGGCAGGGACAGCAACCTCTGCCACCTGCTCTGATGATGCTTTGTTTGAGTTTCCCAGCATGCACTGAGATTCTCAAACAAAATGTAATCAGACAGAAAGTGGGGGAAAAAAATCAATGCTAATTATAAAATGTAGCAAAGGTAGGGTATGGAAATTTTAATACAGCCATGTTAGAAATTAGTTTGGATTGGTGCAGTAAATAAATGGGGATTTTAATTGAAATTTCTTCAGCCGTCGGACCACCCCTTTAATCTCTTTTGTTTAACCACGATGACTCTACATGACTGGCAAGGGACCTTGCAGTAGTAAGAGCCAAAAATCACCCCACAACGCAAACCGCTAGCTGTATCGGTCTACAAATTCAAATCACCATTAGTTACCAAACACTTTGCCATTAAAAGTCCACAAAAAGTTCTGCCATAAGAACAAATCATGCAGCATGCGTCTTTTGACCCACATAAAATTTTCAGTATGTTGTATTCCCCTGGTCACCACCTATGGGTATCTAGAGAAGACTTCCCTCATTGGAATAACCTAACAGCAAACACCAGCAAACAATATACCAACTATAATTGCTGTAGAGTAACTTTCCATGCTCACGCCACAATATCAATTCTAGCAAAAAACGCTCAAACTTGTGCAAAGGAAAATGAAACCCTGTTTCTTGGGAATCTAACTTGATACCCAGGAAGGACAATTTTGTCATTGGGACCTTTTTTCTTTCTTCCAGTATTGGCATAGCACATCAATGATCTGAAGCTTCTCAACAAAAATGAACATATCTCAAGGCCCATGAACATCCAACTAGGGAATGACTGTGTTACACAACTGTCACAGGTCCGGGCTCTACTCCCTTCAACCCAGTCTTGTGAACTTTCATGTGCTCCACGTTCAGATTTGCAAGTAGCCTGGCGTGCTCCCATGTGATCATCTGCCTAGTTCTATCTAACGCTCACCAAGACACACACATGTGTCTTAGTATTAAGACACTTAGTTTATCGGTGTGCCACTTCCTGCTCCATGCCTATGGCCTCCAGTGCTTCTTGTACCTGCTCCATACCTGCTTTCCGGTGTCCTGTCTGCTTGCAGCCTCCAGTGATCATTCATCGATTAATATGGGTCTTTCTGCTGCTTCATCAACAATTTGAATCCTGAGCTTAGATGATCCACCTCACAAGGTAAACCTTATAACAGAATACCAAGACCATGGGTCCCAAAGTAGATGCGGAAGCTGGCTGTCGCCAAGTGGAAAAGGCGGAAGCTGACAATCACCACCAATGCCCCTGCCAGCCGAACTTCGAGAGGTCTTGCTCAATCTGCCAGATCCCAGCCTACATTTGATACCCACCGATGCGATTATAGCTGCGACTGACCAGAATATGTCAGTCTTGTCTGCCCCCAGTGGTAGAAGAGGAACGCCACATTCGAGGCTCAAGAGCTTAGTGCAGCTGTTCTTTTTGTGGGTGAGATGGCTGAAATGGCCCCATGATAATTTACAACCTGTTACTCCTGGTCTCAACAACACTAGTGTAGAACAAACTCTCATCTGCCCTGAATTGTTTTCCCTGAAGAACTTATTCCTGGAAAGACCCTGGCTATCATCGGGATTGGGGCTATTCGCTGACCTTAACTAGTGGCCCAGGTTTTCCTAGACTGGGATGCTACAAGATGGTTGAATGCAGTGAAGATGTCCTAGAGGC
This sequence comes from Anomaloglossus baeobatrachus, assembly GCF_048569485.1. Classification (NCBI taxonomy): domain Eukaryota; kingdom Metazoa; phylum Chordata; class Amphibia; order Anura; family Aromobatidae; genus Anomaloglossus; species Anomaloglossus baeobatrachus. Next base: position 196,995,621 of record NC_134357.1, on the reverse strand, counting down.
TCTCCGGAAATGTGTTACTGTGGACCAACCTGGAACTGTTGACTGCACAATAAGTTCCTGATAACCCTTTCCAATCTGGTAGTTCATGTAAGCTAAATGTTGAGGATGTGGATATTAATGTGGTACATGATAATAATTTGTTTGATGGTACAGAGGAAATTAGCCATGTTACGCTGTGGGTCGGGGGGAATGCTGCTGAGGATCCCCTCAAAGGAGTAAGAATCAGTGCTTGATGAGATGGATATGGGCATGAGGACCATCAAGGGGTTTTTGCTTGCAGCTTGTCAGTGTCACCACAGATTGTGACATGGTCAGTGCTAGCTGCTCAATGATTAGTACTGATCCTGAGGTATTCTGGGAGAAGGGGAAAGCATTTCACATAGCTTGTCAGGATGATGGGAAAAGTTACCCATAACTTGTTAGGGTGATGGAAAAGAGTTACCAATAACATGTCAGGTTGACAGGAAAGAGTAACCCGTAACCTGTAAGGTTATTGGGAAAGAGTTACCCATAGCCTGAAATGGTGATAGGAAAGAGTTATCCATAACCTGTCAGGGTGATAGGAAGGTGTTGCCAATACCCTGTGAGGATGATCAGAAAGAGTTACCTATAACCTGTCAGGGTGATGGGAAAGTGTTATCCATAACATGCCAGGATGATGGGAAAGAACTACCCATAACCTGTCAGGATGATGGGAAATAGATACCCATAGCCTATAATGCCGATGGGAAGTTGTTATCCATAACCTGTCAGGATCGTGGGAAAGAGTTACCTACATCCTGACAGGGCAATGGGAAGAGGAAGCCACAGCCTGTTAGGATGGTGGAAAACAGTTTTTTATCATCCTGTTAGGGTGATGAGAAAGATTTATCCTCAGCCTGTCAGGATGGTGCCACAATGTGACTTGTTGAATAATGAGGGATAGGGGCCCCTATGCTGTCCATCATGCTAGGGGGCCCTATGTTAAACCTAATCTTAAGGATACTCCTAAAGGTGGAGACGCCTGAGTCCCATTCCTGGCCCGGCTCTTGACCAAACGTAGTCTGAGTTCCCCTTCATGGAAGGACAGGGCAGGACTCTGATGTTAAACACAGAAAAGACAGACAAGGGAAAATCAAAACTCCTACACACTGCACAAACACACAGGATAGGACAATAAGAGATTCAGCAGGAAAACAAGAACAGAAAAGAAACTACAAAAGACAACTGGGGTAAACTCCATAACTGCACAAAGCAACAAGAACTACAAACACCAGAAAGTCTGGGGCCCCACATCACACCAGACCAACAAAGACAAGTTACAGCTTGCATAGGTGAAAGGAACCAGCCAGAATATATATGTGGGAAGTAGATGTGATAGACTCCCTTACAACAGGTGATGAAAGTGAGCAAACAAGCAGACTGACAGAAATTAACTGTTGCTAGCCTGCCTATGAATTAGCACACAGCAGGTTGATACCCGAGTCTGCCTGCATTGCACCCAGACACCAGAAAATCTATCAAGTGGAGTTTCAGAGTCTGCAATCTGAACAGCACCTGATGCCACCATGACAGTCAGGGAAGTTAATGAGAATCTCCGTTTGACAGTACCCCTCCCACTAAGAGGGGCCTCTGGACCCTCAGGACCTGGTCTCTCGATGGAGACTATGGAATGTCCTAACCAGGTGCTCAGCATGGATATCTAAACCTGGTACCCAAATTCTCTCCGCAGGACCATAACACCGCAAATGAACCAAGTACTGTAATGAACACTGAACAAAAGGAGAATCAACAATATTGGACACTTAGAAATATAAAGACCCCTTGATTAAGACTGGAGGTGGAGGTAAAAGAAGAGGTGTTCACATATCCACATATTTCTTTAACAGAGATCTGTGGAATATATTATGGATTTTGTAAGCTGTTGGTAATGCCAGACGGAAAGTAGCAGAATTAATGACAGCTGTAATTGTGTATGACAAATAAGTCGAGGTTCTAATTTCAAAGAAGGCACCTTAAGCTTAATGTATTTAGTAGATTACTAGAGATGAGCGAACCTGATAAAGGCTCACCAAACTCAGGTTCAGTATGAGCCTGAGCTTGTTTGTTTGGGCTCGTCTAACACGGACCCATTCCCCAAAGATCTGTAATGTTTGTTTACATTTGTTTGCCACCTCCAAATGCTGGCTGTGTTTCCATAAATGCATTTTTAATACCATTTTCTGGTTTTGAGTAGGATTGTAGTGCTGTTCGATGTGGGGATGTGTAAAATCAGTGGAGGAGGTGGGGACTCTGGTGTGTCAGAAGCCAGACGCACGCTGCCCCAATTTTTTTTCCTTATCTTTATTTGCGGATGTTCCTGGAGCCAATCACGGCGCAGGAAATATTCTCAAGGTCGACTTCTTTGATTGGCTTGCTAAGTCCCATATCAGTGTGCATATACTGTAAATAGCGGCCATTTTGCGTGGGCTCCATTATCTGATTATTGTTCATCAGGGAAGGTCCTGCTGGTAGACAGTGAGAATAGGTGATTAATGCTGGGAAGTTTAGCTACATAGGGCAGTGATAGTTTAGAATAAGGACGTGCAGTGTAGGGAGAAGTGTTGTGGCACAAATGGCCACCTAAAATCATAGAGATAGGGATTGCAGATACTTGTAGTGCGTGAAAAAGAGTTGCCAGGCAGGGAGGCATCCAAATAGGTGTTGCTGCTTGCTCCACATGTCGCGGGCGGGGAGGAGGGTGTCGGCACACCGCGCTCACCCCTTCTGCTCGGGTCCGGCAGTTGCTCCTGGTGGCTCGAGCTGTGGGCCGGATCCCGGGGTGTCTCGAGCGACACTCCTCGCCCGTGAGTGAAAGGGGGGATGTTTGTTGGGTGTGGGGATTGTTATAGTTCGTGACGCCACCCACGGTTGTGGTGATTGCACCACCGCTGCTCAGTGTGGGGGTCCCGGGGATGGTGATGCGGAGCAGCCAGGTGTTATGTTGCCCCTCCGTGGGTAGGGGTTGGTGTTCCCGGGGCCCGGTGATGAGATGTAAAGTGTAGGGCCCGGTGGGCGCAGGGACGCGGGGGCAGCGCTGTGCCTTGCGGCACTGTGGTACTCACTCAGCCTGAGACACGGACACAGTTTGTACGGTAAACCAACGGCTGGTAGGACGGTCCCACAGACGGCTGCACCTGCACTCCCGGTAGGTGACGGTGACGTCTCTCTTCCTTGCACCTGTGTTGTCTGATGGTAGCGGTGGATTCCCTCCGGTTACCCGCTCCCCGACTGCAATCTGGGCCGGAGGAGCTCTACACTTTGCCCGCAGGCGCTGGCCCTGGGGAAACTGGTGCCCTGGCGGTGGCGGTGTCTCCCCGGTAATGGTCGGGCTGTTGCCGTCAATCGGGACTTGGTTGTTGGGGGATCTACGTCCCCGTCACTGACGGATTCGGCAAATTTGGCGACTCCTAGCCTTGCCGGGGTCCGAGAGGCCCCTGCCCTGGTGCTGACTGTCCTTCGGAACACTGCTCCAGACCACCGGGCACACAGCCAACGGGGTCCTTCCAGGAACTTCCAAACGGTCCCCCTCCGGACAGTCACCGCCGTCGCTGACCTTGCTGTTCTGGCCCTACACAAAGCTGGGCTCTCAGGCTTTCTTTCTTTCTGTCACTTTACTTGCTTTTCTCCTTTACACTTCTCTACTTTCACCACTTTCACTTAGCTGTTCACTTTCTCACTTCAGCTCCTCACACTTGCCCTGCCTGGGCTTTCTGCCTTTACTCAAGCTCGTCCCTGAGCTGACTGCCTGGTTACTTCCTGCCTCCAGAGCTGTGAGCTCCTTGGTGGGCGGAGCCAACCGCCTGGCCCACCCCCTGGTGTGCATCAACAGACTCCTGGAGGAAGGCAACAAGGATTTGTAGGTTAGCAGATGTGCCTACCTGGAGTGTGGGGTGTGGTGGTGTTGTGACCTGTGTCCCCTGGCTTGCCCAGGGCGACACATTCCCCCTTAGCAAAATGCAGACCGTCCGCGGGCTGCCGTCCTACACCGGTTTTATTTTTCTGTAAAAAAGGGATAACAGGATTAAGCAAACATAAATACATTTTTAATCAAAAACTCTTCCCAAGACGGGAGGCACATTTCTTAAACGTTGCAACGGTTTACGGTTACGGTTTCCGCTCTCTCCCACCCAAGCAACCTGGCCCTGATGCTGCCCCTAAAGCCCAGGCAGCACCCCTTGACCCACAGTCCAGCACAAGTTACCCGAGCGGGATCTGTCCTTCCCCTCCAGAGGGTAGCCACCGGTTCCTTTGGTGGCTGGGCCCTAGCCTGCTCCGCTCAGGGCCCTCCCTCCAACCTGCCTCTCCAGAGGCGGCATTGCGGAAACGGTAACGGTAACCAACATATTTACAAGCCACTTAACGTTTGTGGTGCCCTGCAAGTTCACGGGCTTGTCCATGGATAGTTCCCATGCATTTTAAACGGTCCCCACGGGGACAACGGTGCCGGCTCCTGCCGGTTGCAAATCAACATCAGATAATCAGGTAACTTCTTCGGTAATTTCACTTATCATCTCAAACTTTTCAACTTTTAAACAGACACACAACACTCTTTTACATTTACGGACCCCTCTTACTCATAGAACGGTCTCCCTGTACCTAAGTGGGGGTCTACCTAGGTTGGAACGGGTGGACCTTCGGGGCCCGGTGTCAGTGGTGCTAGACAGTGGGGTAGAGGGAACAATTGGTTCCTCCTCCCTGCTATAGTGTGGAGCAGGCGGAGGTGCAGGGGGGCTGGGTACAGGTTCATCCCTGGGCACTGGCACTGGTTCTGGCTCACGGTTAACCGCTTCCACTACTTCTTCATCCACGGGTTGTGGGAACAGTATCACTGGAAGTATCACCGCGCCGTTCTGTGTAGGCCAGTTTGCTGGGAAGTCACCCATCACAGTGTGGATTACCTCTGCTGCCTTTTCCACTGGTGGAGGAACCGGTACTTCAGCCTCTGCCTTCAACGCTGGGGGGAATTTTTTTAGATGGTCCCGAGAAACTGTGGCCAGGGTGCCCCCTTGGTCACGACTGATCTGGTAGGTCTTCCCATTGTCCCACTCGGTGGGTTGTACGACGTAAGGGACTTGCTCCCACTGGTCATCCAGTTTGTGGGCTTTTCTCTTCCGTTTCAGCACCACATCTCCTGGCTGGAAAGGACCTGCAGGCGCCTTCTGGTTAAACCGGTGCTCTTGCTGTTCTCGACTTCGACTGAGGTTTTTCTCCACATACTCCTGGATTTGCCGGTACTGGGCCCTCCTCCGACTTTCCCACTCTGCCGTTGAAGGGAGTGCTTCCGGAGCCTCCAACCCCATCTCCAGATCCACCGGCAGGCGGCCAGGCCGAGCCCTCATCAGATACGCTGGGGTGCACTTCGTCGAGCTGGACGGGATATTATTGTACATGTCGACCAAGTCGGGTAACTTTTCCGGCCACATGTTCCGTTCTTCCAGCGGTAGCGTCTTGAGGAGCCCCAGGACCAAGTGGTTCATTTTCTCGCACATGCCGTTGGTTTGGGCGTGGTACGGAGTGGTCCGGATCTTCTTGCAGCCGTACAACTGGCAGAATTCGTGAAACACTTCTGCTTCAAAAGCCGGGCCTTGGTCAGTCAGCACCTTCTCGGGGTACCCATGGGGTCGGCAAAAATAGGCCTGGAACGCTCGAGCAGCGGTTCGACCAGTCAAGTCCTTAACGGGGACTACCACCATAAATCTTGAGTAGTGGTCTACCATGGTCAATGCGTAGGTGTACCCACTTCGGCTAGGGGTGAGTTTGACATGGTCCAGGGCGACCAGCTCCAGCGGCTGATGGGTGACGATGGGATGTAACGGTGCCCTCTGGCTAGTCTCGTCCTTTCTCCTCAGTATACAAGGACCGCACTCTCGGCACCAGGCTTCCACCGATTCACGCATCCCACTCCAATAGAACCGCTCCCTCAACAGCATCTCCAGCTTCTTCCACCCGAAGTGGCCAGCACCATCATGGTATGCCCGCAGGACAGTAGCAACCTCAGCTTGAGGAACGATCAACTGGCATATTTTCTCATGGGTCTTTGGGTTGATCAGCTCACGGTACAGCCTCCCTTGGTGTAGGTAGAGCCGTTTTCGTTCTTTCCACAAGCGTTGGGCTTCGGCTGGAGCGGCAGGGTCTATTCCCATAGCACCTTGTTCCACCAGGGTCTTGACAAGGCGGACAGCCGGCGCTTGGTCCTGGGCGTCCTGCCACTCTTGACTGGGCCGCGGGTCCAGATCCACCCGTTGCTGACATACTTGTACCCTCTCAGTAGGCGGCTGGTGGAACGCAGGCAACTCAATCTCCTCGAGGTCGTCATCCTCGCACCCCTCTTCTGACAAATGGGGCATCCGGGAGAGTGCATCTGCATTGATGTTGACACGACCAGCTCGATACTTTATGGTGAAATCATAGTTGGCTAACCGGGCTACCCACCGCTGCTCCAGCGCGCCCAACTTGGCCGTGTTCAGGTGAGTCAGTGGATTGTTGTCCGTGAATGCAGTAAATTTTGCTGCCGCCAAGTAGTGCCGAAACCGCTCCGTGATAGCCCACACCAACGCCAGTAGCTCAAGCTTGAAAGAGCTATAGTTCTCAGGGTTCCTTTCGGTCGGCCGGAGTTTTCGGCTGGCGTAGGCAATCACCTTCTCCTTTCCATCCTGGACCTGGGATAGGACCGCTCCTAGCCCCACGTTACTCGCGTCCGTGTGGAGGATGAATGGGCGCCCATAATCAGGGTACGCCAGGACCTCTTCTCCGGTCAGGGCCGCCTTCAACTGGCAAAAGGACTCCTCATGCTTGTCTTCCCACGACAGTGGGGCTCCAATGGGTCTTCCACCTTTGGTCTGTCCCACGAGGAGATCTTGCATGGGGGCAGCCATCTTCGTGTACCCCTTTATAAAGCGCCGATAGTATCCCACCAGGCCCAGAAACTGCCTTACTTCCCTCACTGTGGTTGGTCTCGGCCAGCTCTGGATGGCAGTGATCTTCTCAGGGTCGGGGGCGACACCATCCGCACTCACCACATGCCCTAGATACTGCACCCTGGGTTTCAGCAGATGGCATTTTGAGGGCTTCAACTTCATCCCGTACTTGGCAAGGGACGCGAACACCTCAGCCAGGTGCTCCAGATGGGCTTCATACGTCTGGGAATAAACAATCACATCATCCAAATACAGCAGGACGGTCTCGAAGTTTAAGTGTCCCAGACAGCACTCCATCAACCGTTGGAAGGTCCCAGGGGCATTGCACAGCCCAAACGGCATGCTATTGAATTCGCAGAGCCCCATCGGGGTGGTGAAGGTGGTCTTCTCCCGGTCCTCTGGGGCCACGGCCACTTGCCAGTATCCGCTGGTGAGGTCAAGGGTCGAGAAGTAGTTTGCAGTTCTTAGTGCAGCCAAAGACTCTTCAATACGAGGCAATGGATAGGCATCTTTATGGGTTATCTGGTTGATCTTCCAGTAGTCCACACACATCCGCATGGTACCATCCTTCTTCTTGACCAGTACCAACGGAGCGGCCCAGGGACTACAGCTGTCCCGAATAACCCCTGCCTCCTTCATATTCCTCAACATATCCTTGGCACACTGGTAATGTGCAGGGGGAATAGGTCTATACCTCTCTTTGATAGGGGGATGTTCACCCGTGGGAATGTGGTGTTGGACCCCCTTGATCTGCCCAAAGTCTAGGGGGTGCTTACTAAAAACCTGTTCGTACTCCTGCACCACCCTGTGTACCCCTGCCCTGTGATGTGTAGGGGTGTCATCCGTGCCTACATGTAGCTGTTGGTGCCACTCCTTTGTGTCCCCCTGGGGTGGGGAAGTGCTGGTGGTAGGTGGGAGTGTGGATGGACTGGCTTCATGGATAGTGTGAGGGTCCAGGGTGAGCAGCTTGGCAATTTGGCAATGGTGGCATACCGGGGGAGCCTGACTTCTTCCTCCCCACAGTTCAACACTCTCACGGGCACTCTCCCTTTCTTCACATCTACCACCCCTCGGGCGGCTACTACAGTGGGCCAGTGCTCGGAAGGCATGGGCTCCATCATCGCAGGGTAGTCACGCCCCTGAGGCCCTACTGCTGCCCTACACCAAATCATCATCTCACTCCTAGGGGGCACAGTCAACGGAGCAACATCCATCACTCTCACTCCACCAATCTCCCCTCCGGTTGAGCTTACATGCTGGCGGTACATCAGGGCGCGGATCTCACGCTGCACAGCCCTCTGCCGGCTCCCCGCCGCTGTGGTGGCTAGCTGTTGCAATAGGTTCAACACATCAGCCATGCAGTGTTCCATCACATTGGTTCCCAGCACTATTTTCGGGTTATGATCACTGGGTTCATTCATGATCACAATCATACCCTGATGTTGCAGTTCAGCTTGCCCCACTGTCATAGCCACCTGTTTATACCCCACCTGGGTCAATGGAAGTCCATTAGCGGCAATCAAATTTATACTATTGTCTGGAGGCGCCAGCTCGTCTGTGGCCCAATACTGCTGATACAACGTGTACGGTATGGTAGTTACCTGTGATCCAGTGTCCAAGAGAGCCATCACTGGTATGCCGTCCACAGCCACGGGGATGATAGGGCGGGCCCCGACATATCGGTCTCGCCAGTCCGGGGGGCCACGGTGTTCTACTCCTGAGGATTGGCCCGGGGCCCCAGGGTTTGCTCGTTTAACGGGCACTGTCGGTAATAATGGCCCGGCTTACGGCACTTGTAGCAGATTGGAGGTCTGCTCCGCGGGTTGTTAGCGCTTCTCCGCTGCATCCAGGGAACATCTTCGGGACTGTCAGCAAGCTGTATCTGCGCTGGAGGCTGAGATCTGGTCAGAGGTTGCAGTGCAGCGAGGATTTTGGCAAGGTCTCCGTCCAGGCGACGGACCTGGGCTGCCAACTCTTCGACTGTGCTGCTCGGGGCTGCAGGCATTACAGAGGTTGGTTTGGCTGAGGCCGCCATAACAGGAGCTGTCTCGACGGGCCACGGGACGGGTTCCAGAACTTCAGCAGCTGGGGGCTGTAGTGCTTTGATAGCCCGCTCCTTTAACACAGCAAAGTCCACATCAGGGTGTTCCAGGGCCCACAGCCGGAGTTGTTTACGATCCTCAGGGGACCTCATCCCCTGCGCAAATTGCTCCACTAACATCTTGTTGCTATCCGCCTCATTAATAGAGTTCACCCGCTTCAGCGTGCGGAGGGCGGTCTGCAGACGTAGAGCATAGTCCCGAATGCTATCCCCAGCTCGTTGCCGGCACTGGTAAAACTGCATCCTCAGCTCAGCTTCAGTCCGGGTCTCGAAGGCAGTCTGTAACTTCTCGAAAATGGTGGCTACAGAGAGCCGGTCCCCCTCGGCCCAGGTCTCCGCTTCCTGCTCCGCCGCACCGGTTAACTGGCCTAGCACTATCGCTGCACGTTGCTTATCAGTCAGGGGGTACAGCTCTAGCAACGGGTTAAGCTTTTTCCGGAAGGCCTGTAGGGCATCCGGTTTCCCGTCATACTGCGGTAGCCAGGCAGCTCCGGGTGCATAGGGCAAGGAAAACGGCATGACCTGAGCAAGCGCGGGGGCCGCGGCACCTCCCGCCGGTACAACCGGGACTTGGGCAGGCCCATTCCCATCCGCGGGTGCCGCTGCGGCTGCGACCACCGCTCCTCCAGCGGCTCCGTCGGGCGCAGACATCTTGTTTCCGTCCCCCTTAGCTCTTTCCGGCCCCTCCTCTCTCGGGGCAGGGTTTTGGCCTTCGCGCCTCTACTGCTCGAGAAGACGCTCGAGCGGGAACTTTTCGCGCCAAAGATGGCGGCTTCTGAAATTTTTCTGCCGGATACCTCCGGCGGTAACAAGGCGCACCTCTACCAGACGGCAGAGCGGTAAGATCCTGTTCGTGACGCCAAGTTGTCGCGGGCGGGGAGGAGGGTGTCGGCACACCACGCTCACCCCTTCTGCTCGGGTCCGGCAGTTGCTCCTGGTGGCTCGAGCTGTGGGCCGGATCCCGGGGTGTCTCGAGCGACACTCCTCGCCCGTGAGTGAAAGGGGGGATGTTTGTTGGGTGTGGGGATTGTTATAGTTCGTGACGCCACCCACGGTTGTGGTGATTGCACCACCGCTGCTCAGTGTGGGGGTCCCGGGGATGGTGATGCGGAGCAGCCAGGTGTTATGTTGCCCCTCCGTGGGTAGGGGTTGGTGATCCCGGGGCCCGGTGATGAGATGTAAAGTGTAGGGCCCGGTGGGCGCAGGGACGCGGGGGCAGCGCTGTGCCTTGCGGCACTGTGGTACTCACTCAGCCTGAGACACGGACACAGTTTGTACGGTAAACCAACGGCTGGTAGGACGGTCCCACAGACGGCTGCACCTGCACTCCCGGTAGGTGACGGTGACGTCTCTCTTCCTTGCACCTGTGTTGTCTGATGGTAGCGGTGGATTCCCTCCGGTTACCCGCTCCCCGACTGCAATCTGGGCCGGAGGAGCTCTACACTTTGCCCGCAGGCGCTGGCCCTGGGGAAACTGGTGCCCTGGCGGTGGCGGTGTCTCCCCGGTAATGGTCGGGCTGTTGCCGTCAATCGGGACTTGGTTGTTGGGGGATCTACGTCCCCGTCACTGACGGATTCGGCAAATTTGGCGACTCCTAGCCTTGCCGGGGTCCGAGAGGCCCCTGCCCTGGTGCTGACTGTCCTTCGGAACACTGCTCCAGACCACCGGGCACACAGCCAACGGGGTCCTTCCAGGAACTTCCAAACGGTCCCCCTCCGGACAGTCACCGCCGTCGCTGACCTTGCTGTTCTGGCCCTACACAAAGCTGGGCTCTCAGGCTTTCTTTCTTTCTGTCACTTTACTTGCTTTTCTCCTTTACACTTCTCTACTTTCACCACTTTCACTTAGCTGTTCACTTTCTCACTTCAGCTCCTCACACTTGCCCTGCCTGGGCTTTCTGCCTTTACTCAAGCTCGTCCCTGAGCTGACTGCCTGGTTACTTCCTGCCTCCAGAGCTGTGAGCTCCTTGGTGGGCGGAGCCAACCGCCTGGCCCACCCCCTGGTGTGCATCAACAGACTCCTGGAGGAAGGCAACAAGGATTTGTAGGTTAGCAGATGTGCCTACCTGGAGTGTGGGGTGTGGTGGTGTTGTGACCTGTGTCCCCTGGCTTGCCCAGGGCGACACACACACATGCCAACACATTTATAGGTATACTTAGAGGAATGTACACACTGCATATTGGCAATTGTAATTGGTTTTAGAAAAATTTAAAAAGACCTCTCTGGTTTTAGCCACTGTAGCCATGTATTATTGGTGAAGAAAAAACAAAAAGCCAGCACTAAATGTGCACTTCAGCACTAAAAATTCCAAACTGTACTTATTATAAAAATTTTGAGATTTTTGGCAAAAAATTGCAATTTCTTGAGCTACCTCGCCACGTCAAAGGCAAATCTCATTTGAGGCAGTCCTACACTAAAATATTTGTATAAAATGTGCCATACGGCCTCACATATGAATAGTAGAACTGCTCTTAGCAGCACTCAACTGGTCTATTTCAATCCCGTACCCATGACTGAGTCATGGCTGTGGGCGGGACAGGTCCAAGCAAATGCTGCATGAAGTAAATAGCCTGTGGACAAGGCCTGATGACTGAATGTGAACAGTCACCAACCGCCAAAATCTAGACAGGTGGAATACATCCCAAATTGGGGTGCATAGCAGGGTGGGGGTCAGCCACCGACCAATTATTATTGGTGGTCTATAAAACAAAATGTCAGTGCAGTTTACATACTGCATCTTGTCAAATTAAATTGGCTTTGGAAAATTTTAAAAACAGCAATCTGGGTATAACGGTAACGTGACCAGGGGCGGTAGTCGTGGGCAAGGGTTGCAGTCCTCAGCCCACCCCAGGATGCTACAGAAACAGGGGATAGAGACTCCAAAAAGTGTCTCCAAATATTGTGGAGAGGTTACTACACCAGTGTTGTTGGAAACAAAGACAAACACCTGCCACTGGCCCACTAATGCATGTCTTGATTGTTAAAAAAAAAAACGGCCCACGGCATATGTGTTTGGTGGACTGTAACTCCCTGCTGTTTTAAAGCCCTATGGAGAGGGGGCAATTCCCTATGGGGATGGGTAAATTGATGGTAATATACTGCTGTTTGGTTAGGCAGAGACTAAATGATGTCTTGAAATGTTGTGGAGGGGTTACTGCCAGTGATCTGGCCTGTCAGTGGCCCTCTAACGCATGTTTTAATTTTTTAAAACAAAATACAGGCCCACAGCCTACGTGTTTCGTGGACTGTAACTCCCTGCTGTTTTAAAGCCCTATGGGGATGGGGCAATTACCTATGGGGCGTGGACAATTGATGTTATTGTACTGCTGTTTTGGAAGGCAGAGACTAAAAGATGTGTCTCCAAATGTTGTGAAGAGGTTATTGCCAGTGTTTTTTTTCCATAGCTTTATCCTCCCTTTACAAGTCTATTTTGCAAGTTAAAATGTCATCTGGTATATGTAGCTGCTCGTCTCTCGGTACTTTGGTGAGTGAGTTGGATAAATAGCTGGCTCCACTCAACCTGGAAGGCAAGTTCAATTAGGATGAAAACCTAGTGGCGGCACAATGACTGAGCGACACTACATCTGGGTAACATAACATATGCACTACATGGATCCAACCTGGTTGTACAGCAATTTCTAGCACAGGATTATGTGCTAGATGCATGGCTGCAGAAGGCACGGTCAGTATGTGATCACTTTTTCACATGAAAATGCCGGCTCACAGTCTACACACATGGTCAGAATTGTCGGTATCCCTCATTTAATGAAAGAAAAACTCACAATGCTCACAGAAATACCGTAACTTGAATCTGACAAAAGTATTGATAGATAAAAAAATCTATGAAAATGAACAAATGAAAGTCAGACATTGCTTTTCAACCATGCTTCCACAGATTTTTTAAAATAGTAAAACTCATGAAATAGGCCTGGACAGAAATGATGGTACCCCTGAAAATAATGTGACAAAAGGGACATATTAACCCCTTCACGACCCATGACAGATACAGTCATATGAAAAAGTTTGGGCACCCCTATTAATGTTAACCTTTTTTCTTTATAACAATTTGGGTTTTTGGCAACAGTTATTTCAGTTTCATATATCTAATAACTGATGGACTCCGTAATATTTCTGGATTGAAATGAGGTTTATTGTACTATCAGAAAATGTGCAATCCGCATTTAAACAAAATTTGACAGGTGCAAAAGTACGGCCACCTCAACATAAAAGTGACATTAATATTTTGTAGATCCGCCTTTTACAAAAATAACAGCCTCTAGTCGCTTCCTGTAGCTTTTAATGAGTTCCTGGATCCTGGATGAAGGTATATTTGACCATTCCTGTTTACAAAACAATTCCAGTTCAGTTAAGTTTGATGGTCGCCGAGCATGGACAGCACGCTTCAAATTATCCCACAGATGTTCAATGATATTCAGGTCTGGGGACTGGGATGGCCATTCCAGAACATTGTAATTGTTCCTCTGCATGAATGCCTGAGTAGATTTGGAGCGGTGTTTTGGATCATTGTCTTGCTGAAATATCCATCCACTGCATAACTTCAATTTCGTCACTGATTCTTGCACATTATTGTCAAGAATCAGCTGATACTGAGTTGAATCCATGCGACCCTCAACTTGAACAAGATTCCCGGTGCCAACATTGGCCACACAGCCCCAAAGCATGATGGAACCTCCACCAAATTTTACTGTGGGTAGCAAGTGCTTTTCTTGGAATGCCGTGTTTTTTTGCCTCCATGCATAATGCCTTTTTGTATGACCAAACAACTCAATCTTTGTTTCATCAGTCCACAGGACCTTCTTCCAAAATTTAACTAGCTTGTCCAAATGTGCTTTTGCATACCGCAGGCGACTTTGTTTGTGGCATGCTTGCAGAAACGGCTTCTTTCGCATCACTCTCCCATACAGCTTCTCCTTTTGCAAAGTGTGCTGTATTGTTGACCGATGCACATTGACACCATCTGCAGCAAGATGAAGCTGCAGGTCTTTGGAGGTGGTCTGTGGATTGTCCTTGACGTTCTCACCATTCTTCTTCTCTGCCTTTCTGATATTTTTCTTGGCCTGCCACTTCTGGGCTTAACAAGAACTGTACCTGTGTTCTTCCATTTCCTTACTATGTTCCTCACAGTGGAAACTGACAGTTTAAATCTCTGACACAACTTTTTGTATCCTTCCCCTGAACAACTATGTTGATTAATCTTTGTTTTCAGATCATTTGAGAGTTGTTTTGAGGAGCCCATGATGCCACTCTTCATAGGAGATTCAAATAGGAGAACAACTTGCAAGTGGCCACCTTAAATACCTTTTCTCATGATTGGATACACCTGCCTATGAAGTTCAACGCTCAATGAGGTTAGAAAACTAATTTAGTGCTTCAGTAAGTCAGTAAAAAGTAGTTAGGAGTGTTCAAATCAAGAAATTGATAAGGGTGCCCAAACTTTTGCACCTGTCAAATTTTGTTTAAATGCGGATTGCACATTTTCTGTTAGTACAATAAACCTCATTTCAATCCAGAAATATTACTGAGTCCATCAGTTACTAGATATATGAAACTGAAATAGCTGTTGCAAAAACCCAAATTGTTATAAAGAAAAAAGGTTAACATTAATAGGGGTGCCCAAACTTTTTCATATGACTGTATATCCGTCATGGATCATGTGAGGTTAATCCCTGCCCCTGCCGTGGGCAGGTCGCAGCGATCCGCACACATATCAGCTGTTTTCAACAGCTGACGTGTGCCTGCATGTTACGAGTGGAATCGCATTCCACCCGCAACATTTAACCCCTTACATCTCGCTGCCAAAGTCTGTCAGCGAGATGTATATGCGCGCAGCCATTATTTTCACTTACCGCCGCCCCCACCAGTAGTCACGTGGTGGTTGCCATGGTAGCACAGGGTCATGTGATGATGCCTGTAGCTATCATGAGTCACTTTCGGTTTCACTCGGCCCGGAGCTGAGTGAATCAGAAAGTGAGCAAATCTGCTGTTTACAGCTGTGTAGCTGTAATGAGCAGATAGGGCTTTAAGGTTTAAAAAAAAAAAACAAAAAAAAACAAAAACCTAATGCAAATCACCCCCCTTTCACCACATTGAAAATTAAAGGGTTAAAAAAAATATACTCATATTTGGTATCGCCGCGTTCAAAAATGCCCGATCTATCAAATATAAAATCAATTAATTCCAAACGCCAAAATTACGTTTTTTGGTCGCCGCAAGTTTTACGCAAAATGCAATAACAGGCGATCAAAACGTAGCATCTGCGCAAAAATGGTACCATTAAAAATGTCAGCTCGAGACACAAAAAATAAGCTGTCACTGAGCCATAGATCCCAAAAAATGAGAAAGCTACAGGTTTCGGAAAATGTCGCAGAACGTACGCCACTTTTATTGGACAAGCTTCTGAATTTGTTTTAACCTCTTAAATACAAGTAAAATTATACATGTTTGGTGTCTACAAACTCGCACCGACCTCAGACATCACAATGACACATCAGTTTTACCATATAGTGAACACGGTGAATAAAACATCGCAAAAACTATGGTGCGATCACACTTTTTTTTACAGTTTTTCCACGCTTGGAATTTTTTTGCTGTTTTTCAGTACATTATATGGTAAAAAATATGGTTTCATTTAAAAGTACAACTCGTCCCGCAAAAAACATGCCCTCATATGGCAATATTGACAGAAAAATAAAAAAGTTACGGCTCTCAGAAGAAGGGGAGCGAAAAGCAAAAACGGAAAACGCTCTGGGGCTAAAGGGGTTAAATCAAGGTGTGCCCACTAATTAGCATCACAGGTGTCTACATTTAATGTATATTTAATGTATAGGATTACTTCGTCCTAAGTGCATTACTTTACATTTATCAACATTAAATCTCATTTGCCAAGTATCTGCCCATTCTGACATCTTATCCAGATCTTTTTCTAATATTGTACTATCAAGGTCAGTTTTTAATATCCTACGTAGTTTGGTGTCATCAGCAAATACTCTTACTTTACGATCAATCCCATCCACAAGGTCTTAAATAAAGAGGTTAAAAAGAATTGCTCCTAGCACAGATCCCTGCGGCACCCCACTGCTGACTATAGCCCATTTAGAGAATGTACCATTTATGACTATTCCCTATCTTTTAGACAATTCCTTACCCAGTTTCATATAGTTTCCCATAGTCCTTGCTTCTGGAGCTTTAGTATAAGGCTATTATGTGGTACAGTATCAAATGCCTTTGTAAAGTTCAAATAAATCACATCAGCTGCATTACCAATATCCAGGCTTGCACTTACCCCCCCATAGAACCCCAACAGGTTGGTTAGACATGACTTATCTTTCATGAATCCATGCTGTCTGTCAGTTATTATATTATTTTCTGCAATATATTTTTGCATGCTACTGATGTTAGGCTTACTGGACGGTAGTTGCCTGGATCTACCCTCTTACCTTTCTTAAATATCAGTACCACATCAGCAATCCTCCAATCATGAGGCACCAACCCTGTTACAAGCGAGTCTAAAAAGATGAGATACAGTGGTCTATCGATTACGGAGCACAATTCCCTCAATATTCGTGGATGAATGCCATCTGGCCTGGGGGATTTGTCAATGTTTAATTTAATCAGACGCAGGCGTACTTCATCTTGTGTTAAATTAATTATATCGGGTGGTGAACTTTGATTTTTCACTTGTTGAATGATCCCTGGAACAGTCTGCTCCTTGGTGAACACTGATGAGAAGTGCCTATTTAATATCTCAGTCTTTTGTTTGTCCTCTATAACTAACTTGTTATTATATTTTAAGGGGCCAATACTATCCTTTGTTTTCCTTTTGGCATTAATGTATTTATAAAAGGTTTTGGGATTTATTTTAAGGTCATTGGCGATTTTTGTTTCAGTAGCTAATTTTGCTTGCTTGAGTTCTTTTTTGCATTTCCTATTGATATCTTTATACTTCTGAAATTCTATTTCTGTATTCTCAGCCTTCAAGATTATAATCGCCCTTTGTTTTTGTTTTATTATACTTTGTACTGTCTATCCCCAGTTACCATAACATTGTCCCAATCTACACATTTAAAATCTTCCCTTAATTTGTTGAAATCAGCTTTCCTTAAATTCCAGGTTTTAGCATTTTCCCTTTGAAATGTTCTATTGAATATTACTTTGAAGCTTACCATATTATCATCGCTGGTGCCCAAGTGCTCCCAGATCTGTAGATCTGAAATTGTATCTGGTCTATTTGACAGGACCAGATCTAGCAAATTATCTCCCCTTGTCGGTTCATCTACCATCTGAGAGAGGAAATTGTCTTGAATTGTGGATAAGAACTTACAGCTTTTAGCACAACCAGAAGATTCTATGTCCCACTGTATGTCTGGATAGTTGAAATCCCCCATAATAAGAACCCGATTATTATTATTATTAGCTGCCTTTTCAATTTGTTGCAGCATTTCAGCCTCTACCTGTTCAGGTATGTTAGGAGGCTTATAGCAAACTCCAATTAGCATTTTTCCATTATTCCCCTCCCCATGTATATTTACCCATATTGACTCTACATTGTTGCAGTTCCCCCCAATGTCATCATTCAACACATCTTTTGGGTTAGATTTGATAAATATACACACCCCACCACCTTTTTTGTCTTTCCTGTCCTTCCTGAATGTAGTATAACCTTTTAGGTTTGTCACCCAGTTATGGCTTTCATCCAGCCAGGTTTCCATAATGCCCACCACATCATAATTCATGGTCAACATAAGAGTCTCCAATTCATTCATTTTGTTTGCAAGACTTTTTGCATTTGCCAGTAGACATTTAATACTATTAACACATTTATTACTCCTAGCCTCCCTACGTTTCTTGCATGTCCCAACCCCCCCCAATCGTTATTTGACCCCTACTGTCTCACTGTCTTTATCTGCCATATCTATCCTTTTATTTGCTCCACTACCCTCCCTCCCCCCAGATCCTAGTTTAAAAGCTCCTCCATCCGTCTGACCATTTTTCTTCCCAAGCACAGCTGCACCCTCCCCATTGAGGTGCAGCCCGTCCCTACCATAGAGCCTGTAGCCGACTGAGAAATTGGCCCAGTTCTCCATGAAATACTACCAGTGTTCTGGCCTGCCACTGGCCCAGTAAAGCATGTATTGCATGGACCGTAATGCCCTAGTGTTTTAAAGCCCTATGGGGAGGATGGCAATTTATGGTATTGTACCACTGTGTCCCTGGTAGGATTTTGAATATCCAGACTACTACATAGGTCTCCAAGTTGTGTCTGGTCTGTACTGGCAGTAGCATGGCAGCACCAACCATACACCTGTCTCTCATGCACCTTTGTATTTCTTCTGTCAATAGCCTAGGAAGCTAATGTCTATGCCAAAACAGTGGTACTGGATTGTAAAACATATTTTTGTACTTTTGGAAGCTTTTTGACCCCCCCAAAGGTATTTTCTGTGCCTTACGTTTGGCCTCCCATTGAATCCAATAAGTTTCTTAAAGGTTCAATAAAGGCTTGAAGTTTGGTCCGCTAAAGGCTTACAAACACGCCCCATGTTCGGTTCGGTGAACTGAAGCGTGAGGGGTTCGCTCATCTCTATAGATATCCACACCAGATCACCTACACGCAGGTCTGGACCAAGCACACATCAACAGTTAGCCCAATGGCTATAGTTAGAACTCATGTCACGCAAATGCTGCTGAACCTTTTCCCATGTAGACGATAATGATAAAACAAATCGTTACTCCCCAGGGACCCCTGATGAGTGCTCCTCTAGAAACCTACAGAACCTGGGATGTCGTCCATAAGCACAAAAAAGTAGATACCCAGGAAAATTCATGTTGACAATTATTGATGACAAATTCGTCAAGAGGAAAAAAAGAGGACCACTCTTCCTGATTATCAGATGCAAAATAAAGTAAATAGTGACCCAAAATCTGATTCACCAGTTCTGTTTGCCCATTAGACTAAGGGTGGAACGTCGACAAGTGAGATAGCTTAATGCCCAACTAAGAGCAAAAAGCTCTCCAAAATTTGGCAATCAACTAAGTTCCTCTATCCGAGACAATTTTAGAGAGAACTCTATGGAGTTTGACAATCTGCTGTACAATCATCTGTGCTAACATCTTGGCATTAGGTAATGATATATTATTTCTGAAAACCTATCCACCACCACCAAAATAACCGTATTACCAGCAGAGGAAGGTAAAACCGTTATAATATCCATAGAAATGTCTTTCCAAGGTTGACTAGGAACACTCAAAGGCTCCAAAAATCCTGGTGGACATGAGTGAATTGCCTCTGAGCACACAGGTGACATAGGCAGACACATACTCTATGTTACCACATACTTCCCAATGCTGGGCCACCAAAAGTGATTCAATATGAAATCAAGAGTACCTTTAACCTCAGTCAGAACAGAATCATGATGCTCTCCCAAAACCTTAAGACGAAGATTCAGGGGAGCAAACGACTTGTTCACCGTAACGCGAGACTGTGCATTCCCGGGAACCTTAGCCATTTCAGACTCCCCGTCAGTACTTAGCACCGACACCACCAGCTACCTTCTGAAGAATGGTGACAGGTTCCACACATGAAGCATTGGCTTTAATGTTCTTAGACCCAGGGCGAAAAAATTAAACATATTGAAAAAGAAAAAGCATTGAGCTTGTCTCGGTGTAAGACCCTTAGCGCACTCAAGGTAGAGAAGGTTTTTATGGTCGGTAATTACTGTAACAGGTTGGATAGCTCCCTCCAGAAAGTATTTCCATTCCTGAAATGCTAATTACGCGCTACTGAAGATAGTTTATTAGAATAGATGGTGCATGTACTCAATTTACCGAGATAGACAATGAAACAATACAGTACAGTTCCCATCCCCATTTTTAATGCATCAACCTCTACCCTAAAAGGTTGAGCTACATCAGGCTGAATCAATACTGGTGGCGACAAGAAGCATTTAAGACAGTCAAATGCATACAAGGCATCCTCAGACCATCTAGAGAAGTCCGTACCTTTTTTGGCATTTCAATGAGAGGACTTGCTTTGTCAGAGAAATTCTTAATAAATAAATTTCCTGTAATAATTTTCAAAACCTAAGAAACGTTGCAGAGATTTAAATTTCTTAAGACGGTCCTATTTCAATATAGCCTGTAATTTAGTGGGATCTATCCTAAAACCAGAAGAGTAAATTATATACCCAAAAACGGAAGCTCCTGAACGGCAAAAATACACTTTTCCAGCTTAGCGTGCAACTTTTTCTCTCTGAGAATTTTCAATATCTGTCTGACATGTTCCAAATGAGTATAGAATATAGAAATGTGGCACTCCTTCTATAGTCGCTGGTGCTTGGATAGGGTCCCACCCCAGATCAAAAAATTGAAAAAAATCCAGCACTCAAAGCATTCAACTGAAATTGTTTTATATTTTATTCATTGATCTGTGTAATTATTAAAGACGTTTCGGTCATCCGACCTTCATCAGTTTACACTACAATAAAAAGATACATAAAAAATTTTTAAGTATACAGAAATAATGGCATTATACAATCATGGTAACAAAAAAGGGCAGAAATATTCACCACATTATAATGCATGAACCATAAACTATGATATACAAAAAATGTCAACAAAAAGACAAAAATGAAGAATCTGTCAGTTGAGCCGCTTCACTAGCAGATATAATGTCCACCTAAAGATATAATTGAAATACAGATAAAATGTAGCATAATAGAACCATTATACAACAAAAGGGGAACCAAACAGGAAACTCAAAAATTTATCCAAAAAATGTATATCTTGCTAATACAGAAGGACAAAGAGCCTAAGCACCAGCACTGAGACACTATTCTAATCTAATAAAACAGACAATACACAAAAATGTCATGTAATGAACTCACCAGAAAAGGCTCTGTAGAAATATATGGAAAAGCTGGACCAGAGGAAAAAGCTGCCCGTCCGGGTCTGCAGTCAATGTAATCTGACAGTCCAATGTCCAGATTTAAATAAACCGCTCAATTAGCTCATTAACAAGTTACAGAGCGTCACTTCCGGTCCGAAGACCGGAAGTGACGTCACGGAGCGTCACTTCCGGTCCGAAAACCGGAAGTGACGTCACCGGCTGGCAAAGTGTAAATCCTGATGGTTGGCAACTGTAGACATACACAGACAGCCGCTCCTCACCGCAGGACGTCACTTCCGGTCCGCAAACCGGAAGTGACGATCCTGGTTGGCAAAATGTAAACCAGATGGTTGGCAAGTGCTCAAATTGCGCTGACTGGCAATATCACCTTATGCAATAACCATGAAATAAGGGTAATTAAGCCCAAACTAGTGTAATGAATAAGAGACTCTATGGGTAACATTATTTAAAGACAAATTACCTAAAAGATCAAATGAAAGAAAAAATAAAAGAAATAAAATAAGAGGACTAAGGGAATGGTGTATTTATTCAGAATCAATTTAATAATTTTTTAATTTTTTAATTTTTTATCAACTATAATCAACCCTAGTAAAAAAGGAAAAAAGGAAAAAAACTTTCCCTCCCCCCCCTCCCTCTTCCCTTCCCAATGCCCACCCCCCTTTTCCTTTCCCTTCCCTCCCCCCTCTTCCCCCCCCCCCTCCATTTCCTTACGTATATTCCTCTTAGCTTTTCTCTTTTCTTTTTTTCCTTTTTTCCTTTTTTTACTAGGGTTGATTATAGTTGATAAAAAATTAAAAAATTAAAAAATTATTAAATTGATTCTGAATAAATACACCATTCCCTTAGTCCTCTTATTTTATTTCTTTTATTTTTTCTTTCATTTGATCTTTTAGGTAATTTGTCTTTAAATAATGTTACCCATAGAGTCTCTTATTCATTACACTAGTTTGGGCTTAATTACCCTTATTTCATGGTTATTGCATAAGGTGATATTGCCAGTCAGCGCAATTTGAGCACTTGCCAACCATCTGGTTTACATTTTGCCAACCAGGATCGTCACTTCCGGTTTGCGGACCGGAAGTGACGTCCTGCGGTGAGGAGCGGCTGTCTGTGTATGTCTACAGTTGCCAACCATCAGGATTTACACTTTGCCAGCCGGTGACGTCACTTCCGGTTTTCGGACCGGAAGTGACGCTCCGTGACGTCACTTCCGGTCTTCGGACCGGAAGTGACGCTCTGTAACTTGTTAATGAGCTAATTGAGCGGTTTATTTAAATCTGGACATTGGACTGTCAGATTACATTGACTGCAGACCCGGACGGGCAGCTTTTTCCTCTGGTCCAGCTTTTCCATATATTTCTACAGAGCCTTTTCTGGTGAGTTCATTACATGACATTTTTGTGTATTGTCTGTTTTATTAGATTAGAATAGTGTCTCAGTGCTGGTGCTTAGGCTCTTTGTCCTTCTGTATTAGCAAGATATACATTTTTTGGATAAATTTTTGAGTTTCCTGTTTGGTTCCCCTTTTGTTGTATAATGGTTCTATTATGCTACATTTTATCTGTATTTCAATTATATCTTTAGGTGGACATTATATCTGCTAGTGAAGCGGCTCAACTGACAGATTCTTCATTTTTGTCTTTTTGTTGACATTTTTTGTATATCATAGTTTATGGTTCATGCATTATAATGTGGTGAATATTTCTGCCCTTTTTTGTTACCATGATTGTATAATGCCATTATTTCTGTATACTTAAAAAATTTTTATGTATCTTTTTATTGTAGTGTAAACTGATGAAGGTCGGATGACCGAAACGTCTTTAATAATTACACAGATCAATGAATAAAATATAAAACAATTTCAGTTGAATGCTTTGAGTGCTGGATTTTTTTCAATTTTTTTATGTTCCAAATGAGACCCATAATCCCATGAATATATAAGAATGTCATCATGGTAAATGATTTCAGATTTCCCTAAAATATGAGAAGTCACATCATTAAGAAAATATATACAAGGTATACAGCAAGCGCGTTGGTAAGCCGAAACGGCATCACCAGATTTTTTAAGTGTCCCTCCAGCGAATTAAGAGCCATTTTCCACTCATTCCCCTGTTTGACCTGGATCAGATTATAGGCCTCCCTAAGGTCACATTTAGAGAACCATTTAGCACTGGCAATCTGATTAAATAGGTCAGGAATGAGTAGCAGAGGATACAGGTCACAGACCGTTTGTTAGTCGAGCTCAAAGAAGTCCAGGCATGGCCACAAGCTCCCATCCTTTATAACAAAGAAGAATCCAGCAGCCATTGGCGACAAAGACAGCCTAATGTGCCCTTTATCTAAACTCTCCGTTATGTAGTCTTTGAGAGCTGATCTCTCTGGACTGGACAAGTTATAGAGTCTTCACTTTGGCTTTTTGTCCCCGGCATCAACCTTATTGTGCAGTCATAAGGCCTATGCGGTGGCAACTCCTGACATCCCCCTGCAGAAAACACATCACTAAAATCAGAGCGAGGTCCAGGAAGACTTGTGGCAACTGTCGAAATGCAGGTTCCTAAACAGTGGTCTTTACAGTATGTGCTCCATTTTATTATTTCTTGGGTTTTCCAGTCAAAAGTGGGGTTATGTAATGCTAACCAAAGGAACCCCAACACTATTTTTGCAGGCAGGACCTTAAGAACGTAAAAAGATATGAGCTCCAAATGAAGTACCCCTATACGGAGTTCCAGCTCCTGTACACACTCAACAAAACCTCCCTGAGTAAGAGGTAATGAATCAATGGCAAAAATCTGCCCCAGATTTCATAGCCCCTTAAAATTCAGCCCAGAAGAACAAGCAAACTGTTCATTGATCATGTTTGCCCCTGAACCACTATCTAGAAAACCGTAATATTCACCATTAGGCCTCCTACCTTAACCCTTGCCAGAATCAAACATTGAGACACCATAGTTTAGGATATATGTAAACCCAGATTGGAATCCCCCAAACAACCTGGGTCTAGGAATTTTTCGTTTCATGAGACCTCTTCAGAAATCAGCAATTAATGCATATTACGAGAGACATGGCACACTCTAAAAAAGGAGGCATTTCATACATTACCAATGCCTCCTTTACCCTCATGGACCAGCGCCGAAATTAAACGCAATAATCCTTACCAGGCAGATTGCCCTGTTGCAGTGAACAGATCTAAGATTCGGCTAAGGATATCTTTTTCAGATCATCATAGATGAGGCTGAGTGATGATAAAAATCTGTCCACAGCCAGAAAAACTGGTGAATCAAGGGGCAAGGAAAAGGCCAATGCTCAAAAGCGAGCCAACAATTTTCCCCACTTTACCTCCTTACCAGAGGAGCGGGAACGTAGACGGTAGTATAATTTACATGTCTCTCTAAAAGTAACAAACCGGCTGTGCTCCCCCGAGAATCCTTCTGGGATAGGTAGTTTGGGTTCAAATGATCCAGTGACCAGGACAGATTACTCCGGTGTGGCAGACTGAGCTTGCTGCTTTACACCAGGGCTGTGGAGTCGGTAAGCCAAACCTTCGACTCCGACTCAGACTCCGACTCCTCAAATTCTCTTGCTCCGACTCCGACTCCGGCTCCGACTCCGACTCCGGCTCCGACTCCGACTCCTACATATATTGCTTATAGTTAGGTGAAAAATTTATTGTAGTACATGAATATGTGTATGTGAACATCAGACATTTAATAATTTTTATGATACAATAATCAAGATATTTGGATAGAACATAAAATATATTTATTGGAATACAACTTTAGAACACAAAAAACTGTAATAAATTGTAAATATGTAATACACTATGTAATATACAGTAGATTACATATATATCTTGTGTGTGTATATACACTGTATATATATATATATATGTATATACAGTGTATATACACACACAAGATATATATGTAATCTACTGTATATTACATAGTGTATTACATATTTACAATTTATTACAGTTTTTTGTGTTCTAAAGTTGTATTCCAATAAATATATTTTATGTTCTATCCAAATATCTTGATTATTGTATCATAAAAACAATTAAATGTCTGATGTTCACATTGTACTACAATACATTTTTCACTTAAATATAAGCATTATACTAAATGTTATTATTTAGTAAAATATTCAGCACATTCTGCATTGCACTCCTGTCCCCAATTTATTATATATTTTAGGAGTCGGAGTCGGTGCATTTTATACCGACTCCGACTCCGACTCCACCAAAATGAGCTCCGACTCCGACTCCGACTCCACGACTCTGACTCCGACTCCACAGCCCTGCTTTACACACCCTTTAATTCAGCCACTTGAAGAGACAAGGTCTGCAATTGTCCCGCTAAGGAAGAAACTGAGTACATGCTGGAATGTAAAAGGTATGGCCAGCTATAATGTCATTGACAGGCCCGCACCGGGACCTGGGAGTTACTCATTACCGGGCCGCGGTTCCATTTCTGGGACGCTGCGATGGCGAGGCCCGGCTCTGTAACCCCGGCGGTGTCAGTACAAGTAGGGATGATGATGGGGATGGTAGTTTGTGATGCAACCTGTGGTATGCGGCAAGTTAGGTGCTGTCGCTGCTAGATAGGGACCTCTTGGGCAGATGGTGGCATAGCTTGGTTGGTATAGCTCTCCACAGGCAGAGCTGGGTCCCAGGGTGGATGGGGGTGGTAGTAGGTGATTGATGGAGGAACTTAACATTTGGGTGCAGCACTGAACAACACAAGGACTGTAGTTTCCTTTGCCTTTTACTTGGTAGTTAATGGTACAGGATCGGGAGACTGGTCCAGCAGGCAAAGGAGGTCCGGTCACCCTGGAAGCAATTGAGGGTATACACCTAGCCAGGTGAGTTGTAAGCCTTCCTGCTTGTACTGTAATGTGTGGGTCCCTGCGGCTTGAAGCTACGCTGAGACCAGGGGCGTACATAGAAATCAAGGGGCCCCATAGCAAAAGTCTGAATGGGGCCCCCCAATTAAAAAAATACAATAAAATATTAGCATAATATACAGCATATACATTGCTGGGGGGAACATACAAGTTACTAGGGGCCAGTGGGGGCATACAAGTTATTAGGGGGGGGGGGCACATATACACACTATGAATTAATCTTTATTCTAGCCAGGCTCTACATCTACCAGTCCAGTAAGTAGACTATTACTGGGCGCGACTCCGTCTACAGTGCATCAGTCTAGACAGTGCTGTGCACCTGTGCTCCTGTTTTTTGACAGTGTGTGATGCCTGTCGCTCGCTGGGCACCGCAAGGCCTGCAAACAGTGAAATCAGTCGCAGCCAACAAACCAAAGATCTCCAGAGTAAACAGTACTAAAAATATTCCTACCAAAGTGTCTCTGTTAGGGCCAGGTGGAAGGGCAGACCCAGGAGGTGGATCCACTGGACCGAACTCCTTGATGATGGTAAGGGGTCCGGTAGCTGGAGCACTACAAGTAGCAGGGCAGTCCGTGCACAAGAGTATAATGGAGAAGTCCCTGGGACCACGGAGTCACTGATGGTAGTCCGGGTGACGGAGCTCAGGTTCGGAAGCCGAGATGATGTCAGGCGGAGTCCGGAACCGTTGGAGCGAGATGACGGGTCACCACAGGGATCCGAGATGGTACGGACTGTCAGGATGGCAGATAAGCAGCGTTCGGGGTGCGGGATGCGGCAGGACCGGATGGCGAGGCAGGATCGGCTCTAGAAGAGAGATACGTAAGTATGGCAGAGAGACACAAGGAGACCTGACTCCTAGCTTGGGAAACATGAAGATCAGGCCCCGCCCACTTGGACATTAAACCCCTTTATACCCTGAACCTGTGTGCTTCATTTCCTGTCAATGGACGCTGGCCCTTTAAGAAAGGGTCAATGACCGTGCGCGCGCCCTAATGCGCATGCGCGCGGCCCGGGTGCCAGAAGCCAGAGCAGGAAGCTGAGAGGAGGAAGCAGCAGAGCCGGGCTGGGGCTGAGACGCCGACGGGCGCCGGGAGCGGGGACCAGGACGCCTGGGAAGCGCCGGCAATGGATGCTGGAGAGCGGGGAGCGGTGGAGACCGGACTGAAGAACCGGGGAGCGAGGCAGGGGAGCCGGGGAGCGTGACAGGTGAGCCGGGGAGCAGCGCAGGGGACCCGGGGAGCGTGACAGTACCCCCCCCCCACGCCCACCTCCCCGCAACCGGGACAGGAAGGCACGAATCAGCGGAGTACCCACATTCTCCCGGGGCTCCCAGGACCTATCCTCAGGACCATACCCTGCCCAGTCCACCAGGAAGAACTGTCGACCCCGTACGGTCTTCATGGCCACGATATCCCTTACCGCATAGATGTCGTCATCGGCAAAAGGAGGAGGAGCCGACCTGGCAGCAGCGGAGAAGGGACCAAGGACAACCGGCTTGAGCAGGGAGACGTGGAAGGAGTTGGGTATCCTCATCGTGGCCGGGAGCTGGAGCTTGTAGGAGACCTCATTGATCTTGCTGAGGACTTTAAACGGCCCGATGTAGCGAGGACCCAGCTTGTAGGATGGTATCTTCAATCGGACGTACTTGGAAGCAAGCCAGACTAGATCTCCAGGAGAGAAACACGGAGGGTCCAGACGTCTCTTGTCTGCATGTCTCTTCATCCGCAGGGAAGCACGCCCAAGGGACGCCTTGACAGAGTCCCAAATGGTTGCAAAGTCACGGGCTACAGCATCAGCAGCAGGGACATCCGAAGAAGGAGATACAGGCAATGGGACGGAGGGCTGAAGTCCGTAAACGACATGAAAGGGAGAGCTGGAGGAGGACTCACTGACGTGGTGGTTATGGGAGAATTCAGCCCAAGGAAGAAGCGTGGACCAGTCGTAGTGATGGGCGTTGACGTAGTGTCGTAAGAAGGAGGTCAAGATTTGATTGACCCTTTCCACTTGGCCATTAGACTGAGGCTGGTAGGCAGAAGAAAAGTCCAGAGTCACTCCCAGATGTTTGCAGAGAGCCCTCCAGAAGCGGGAGGTGAACTGAGTTCCTCTGTCGGACACGATGTGTGATGGAAAGCCATGCAAGCGGAAGATGTGATGTATATAGGCGTCCGCGAGTTCCTGAGCAGAGGGCAGTCCAGCCATAGGGACGAAATGAGCCATTTTAGAGAACCGGTCCACCACGACCCTTATGACTGTGTGTCCGGAGGACAATGGCAAGTCCGTAATAAAGTCCATTGCAATGTGTTGCCACGGAACTGAGGGTATAGGCAGAGGCAGAAGACGGCCATATGGCAGGTGTTTGGGCGTCTTGTTCCTGGCACAAGAGGAGCAGGCAGAGACAAAAGCAGCGACGTCCGTGCGAAGGGATGGCCACCAGTAATGACGTACAATCGCACTCCATGTTCTCTTTTGACCAGCATGACCGGCTGTTTTCGAGGCATGGCCCCAGTGTAACACTTTTTGCCTATCAGTCTCAGAGACATAGGTCTTCCCGGGCGGTATCTGGGCCAGGGTGACAGGGGCCACCGGAATGATTTTACTAGGACAAATGATGGGTTGGGATGTCTCCTCCTCCTGCTCCATGGGCATGAAAGACCTGGACAAGGCATCAGCGCGTACATTCTTGTCCGCGGGTCGGAAATGGAGCTGGAAATCGAACCTGGCAAAGAACAAGGACCACCTGGCTTGCCGTGGGTTCAGTCGCTGAGCGGACCGCAGGTATTCCAGGTTCTTGTGGTCCGTGTAAATGATTACGGGGTACACTGCTCCCTCCAGAAGGTAGCGCCATTCCTCCAGAGCCAGTTTTACTGCCAATAGCTCTCGGTCACCGATGGTGTAGTTGCGTTCAGGCGCTGAGAAGCTCTTGGAGAAGAAACCGCAAGTCACCATCTTCCCGGAGGAGGACTTCTGCATGAGCACTGCTCCGGCTCCCGAGGAGGAGGCATCCACCTCCAAGGTGAACTGGCGGTTTAACTCCGGACGGTGGAGCACAGGAGAGGAGGCAAATGCCCGCTTCAGAGAGCCAAACGCGGCGTCGGCCGCAGGTGACCAGTCCTTTGGGTTAGCCTCCTTCTTGGTCAAGGCGGAGAGTGGAGCGGTCAGAGCAGAGAAGTGAGGGATGAACTGGCGGTAGTAGTTGGCGAATCCCAGAAAGCGTTGGATTGCCTTCAGTCCGGAAGGAGGAGGCCAGTTGAGAATGGAGGAGACCTTCTTTGGATCCATCTGCAGTCCGGTATCGGAGATGATGTAACCCAGGAAGGGGAGAGAAGACTGCTCAAAGACACACTTCTCGTACTTGGCGTACAGACGATTCTCTCTCAGTCTTTGTAGAACCAGCTGCACGTTCTCTCTGTGGGTCTGGAGATCCGGAGAGAAGACAAGGATATCATCCAGATACACCACCACACAGACGTAAAGAAGGTCCCGGAAAACGTCGTTCACCAATTCTTGAAAGACTGCTGGTGCGTTACACAGACCGAAGGGCATCACGCAGTATTCATAGTGCCCATCGCGAGTATTGAACGCGGTCTTCCATTCGTCCCCAGAGCGGATGCGGACCAGGTTGTAGGCACCTCGAAGGTCCAATTTGGTGAACAGACGAGCTCCTCTAAGCCGGTCAAACAATTCGGGGATGAGCGGCAGAGGGTACTTGTTTTTCACGGTGATTTGGTTCAATCCCCGGTAGTCTATACATGGGCGTAAGTCGCCTTCTTTCTTCTTCACGAAGAAGAAGCCTGCTCCAGCAGGAGAGGAGGATCTCCGAATGAATCCCCTTGCCAGGCTCTCTGTGATGTAAGTAGACATGGCCCTTGTTTCGGCTGGAGACAATGGATATATCCGTCCTCGAGGTGGTGTTGTTCCCGGGAGCAGGTCGATGGCACAATCGTACGGACGATGTGGCGGAAGTACCTCAGATTCCTTTTTATCAAAGACGTCCGCGAAGGACCAATAGGCCGAGGGCAGTCCCGGTAGGTTCTCTGGAACCGGAGGTCGTCGGATGGGTTGTATGGCCTTCAGACAGTTCTCATGGCACGAAGAGCCCCATCGGGTGATTTCACCAGTGCCCCAGCTGACTGATGGTTCGTGTGTCCATAACCAGGGAAGTCCCAGCAGGATTTGATGGGACATGTGTGGGAGGACGTAGAGAGCAATGTTCTCGGTGTGCAGGGCACCGATACGCAGTTCGACCGGCCTGGTGATCCAGGAGATGGTGTCAGAGAGGGGTCTCCCATCCACAGAGGCAATCACGAGGGGTTTGTCAAGTGGAGTAACAGGCACCTGGTACTTGTCCACCGTGGCCTGCTGGATGAAATTGCCTGCTGCCCCAGAATCGAGGTACGCCTCAGCCGTGAACCGCGTCTCTCCCGTTGTCACTTGCACAGTCCACGTAACCGGGTCTGAGAGAGTCCCAGCACCTAGGGTGGCCTCTCCTACCAACCCTAGGCTTTGGAGTTTCCCGGCCTCTCTGGACAGGAGCGTAGCAGGTGTGTGCCCTCTCCGCAGTAGAAGCAGAGGCCCTTGGCGAGCCGCTCTGCTCGACGTTGTTCAGACTGCCGCACACGGTCGATCTGCATGGGCTCGTGGACGGAGACACCAGATGCCGTTGACTGTAGTACGGCGGGCTTCTGCGGAGGAGAGGAATGCCGTACCGGACGTCTCTCACGGGACACCTCTTTGGATCGCTCCTGAAAGCGAATGTCCACTCGAGTCGCTAGGGTAATCAGGGCATCCAGGGTGGACGGTACGTCACGACCAGCCAGCTCATCTTTAATTCGACCCGAGAGTCCTTCCCAGAAGGCGGCGGTTAGGGCCTCGTTGTTCCAGCCCAGTTCCGAAGCCAAGGTGCGAAAACGGATTGCGTATTGACCCACCGTCAGAGTCCCCTGACGTAACCGGAGAAGAGATGAAGCAGACGCGGAGGCGCGTCCGGGCTCGTCAAAGGTGCCACGGAATGCCTGCAGGAACTCCTGGATGTTCGTGATCACAGGATCCTCCTTCTCCCACAAGGGGTTCATCCATGCCAGTGCCTCACCCTCTAGATGGGACATGATGAAGGCGACCTTGGCTTGGTCGGAGGCAAACAAATGCGGCAGCTGCGTGAAATGGAGGGAGCATTGGTTTATGAAACCCCTGCAGGTCTTGGGATCTCCGGCGTACCGGGGTGGTGAGGCCAAACGAAGTCTGGAAGCATCCGAAGAGGCTGCCACGGGGGCTGGAGCCGTGGATTGGCTAGTGGAAGCCCGAGACGCTGAAGATGTAATTGACGCTTGTAGCGTGTTCAGGCGGGCGTCCACCGAAGTCATGAAGTTCAGCATGCGGGTCTGGGTCTCACGCTGGCGTTGGAGTTCCTCCTGCAAGGCCGCTAGTGCTTCAGCGGGATCCATGGCCTGATCTTACTGTTGGGGCCAGGTGGAAGGGCAGACCCAGGAGGTGGATCCACTGGACCGAACTCCTTGATGATGGTAAGGGGTCCGGTAGCTGGAGCACTACAAGTAGCAGGGCAGTCCGTGCACAAGAGTATAATGGAGAAGTCCCTGGGACCACGGAGTCACTGATGGTAGTCCGGGTGACGGAGCTCAGGTTCGGAAGCCGAGATGATGTCAGGCGGAGTCCGGAACCGTTGGAGCGAGATGACGGGTCACCACAGGGATCCGAGATGGTACGGACTGTCAGGATGGCAGATAAGCAGCGTTCGGGGTGCGGGATGCGGCAGGACCGGATGGCGAGGCAGGATCGGCTCTAGAAGAGAGATACGTAAGTATGGCAGAGAGACACAAGGAGACCTGACTCCTAGCTTGGGAAACACAAAGATCAGGCCCCGCCCACTTGGACATTAAACCCCTTTATACCCTGAACCTGTGTGCTTCATTTCCTGTCAATGGACGCTGGCCCTTTAAGAAAGGGTCAATGACCGCACACGCGCCCTAATGCGCATGCGCGCGGCCCGGGTGCCAGAAGCCAGAGCAGGAAGCTGAGAGGAGGAAGCAGCAGAGCCGGGCTGGGGCTGAGACGCCGACGGGCGCCGGGAGCGGGGACCAGGACGCCTGGGAAGCGCCGGCAATGGATGCTGGAGAGCGGGGAGCGGTGGAGACCGGACTGAAGAACCGGGGAGCGAGGCAGGGGAGCCGGGGAGCGTGACAGGTGAGCCGGGGAGCAGCGCAGGGGACCCGGGGAGCGTGACAGTCTCACAGTAATTACTGATACATTTACTGCCGGTGGAAAAATAATTAAATAATACAAATCTATAAATATCTACATTTCTTTTTAGTAATGCATCAAAAAGCTAGTCATACAATTACCAAATAATACATACTACCTAGTGATACTGAACAGCACCCACCATATCAAAACCAATAACCCTACTATACATTGCAAAATAATGCCGCTACACCATGACCAAATATTATCACTACAGAGTCTGAATATAACCAACATCCTGTTACTGAGAACAGCCCACTGCACAAAGACCTGTGGGTTCACACCGCAAATCTCCCCCAGTACTGGGATAATGCACACAGTGATGTCACAGTACAGGGGTAATACACACAGCGATGTCACAGTACAGGGATAATACACACAGTGATGTCACAGTACAGGGGTAATACACACAATGATGTAACAGTTCAAGGATAATACACACAAGTGATGTCACAGTGCAGAAATAATATATATACAAAAAAAAGGGTGCACACCCAGACTAAATCAATAAAACCGAGTGCAGCATCCTACATGATCACAATACGACCAAAATAGAAGAAAAAAGCTCACACATAATGGATGCCCACACCAGTAAATGGAAATGCTAATGTGCCACCCCCGTGCCAGCAGCCTGCCGCTGCTCGGATCCGGACCTTCCGGTGGGTGGCTCGAGGGTCTCTGAACCCGGGGGGTCCTGCGGATACTCCGAATGAAAAGGGTGGGGGATGTTGGATGTAGGACATATATGTACGGGCTGAGCCGTTTTAAGTTCGTGACACCACCCACGGTGTGTGTTGAGGTTGGACACCACCGCTGCAGTTGCGGGCACCCGGGGGAGATGTTGTGCAGCAAGTTGTTAACCCCTCCATTGGCAGGGATGGTGGCCCCGGGACCCATTGGGGTTTGGTGCAAAGAGATGGGTGACTGCAAGTGCTGGTGTACTCACTATGAAGGAAACACACGAGTCTCTGGTAAACCAAGGTGATGGAGGTCAGTGCCCGCAGCCGGCTGCGTTCTGGTTCCCCCACCCGGCTGGTGGTCTCTGTCTTTCTCCTGCACCTTTTTAGAATGGTGGACTGCCTGTGCCTGAAACTTCAGGAGTCCGCTCTTGGCTGGATGTGGCCTAAGGAGCCCTTGCCCGCAGACGCTGGCCCATGGGATCTCTGAGCCTTGGCGGTGGCCTTTTATCCCCCTCGGTGGGCTGTTGTCTTCTAATAGGGACTTTGGGTGGGACAGGACCTCTAGTCCTTTCCTCAATCGGTTAATTAACCAGTTCCAGTAGCTTCTGGACTTGGCTTCAGGGTCCGAGTACCCCCCTGTGTGCTCCGGTTTCTGAGTCGGTTCCCTGGGTCGGTACCGGCGGGCTACAACCCTGTCCCGGTTCACCTCGGTTCCACCGAGACGTCTTCCCGGCTCCTACAGACGGAGACCGCCATCTGCCTCCTAGCCAATGGCACCAGGGCTCCTACCCTGGCACCGTTCAATTTGGGATATTCGCCTCTGCTGGAGCTGCACACAGCTCCAGCCTACACTCCTCTCCAACGTGAACTCTCCAACTCAACTACTTGTTTTCCCGCCCCGGGCTGTCTAGACTCCTTGGTGGACGTCTTCCAAACACCTGGTTCCGCCCCCTGGTGTGTCTATTTAGCCCTGAGGGGGGTGGACAGTAAACACACATAATAAAATAATTTAAAGGAACCTGTGACCAGATTTGGGGCCTATACGCTGCGGCCACCACCAGTGGTCTCTTATATACAGCATTCTAACATGCTGTATATAAGAGCCCAGGCCGCTGTGTAGAATGTAAAAATCGTTTTATAATACTCACATAAACGGCGGTGTGGGGCAGATGGGTCAGATGGCTGTCTCCGTTCTCCGGTACCGGCGCCTCCTCTTTCATCCATCTTTGTCCTTCTTCTATAGCCAGGGTACATGACGTGTCCTACGTCATCCACACTCACCGGCATTGAGGTCCAGCGCAGGCGCACTTTGATCTTCCCTGGGCAGATCAAAGTATTGTAGTGCACCTGCATGGGACCTCAATGCCGGCAAGTGTGGATGAAGGAGGACAAAGATGGCCGAAAGACGAGGTGTCAGCACCAGAGAATAGAGACACCCATCCAACCAGTCTGCCTGCACCGCCCCTTAGGTGAGTATTATTAAGTGATTTTTACGTTCTACACAGCGGCCTGGGCTCTTATATACAGGATGTTAGAATGCTGTATATAAGAGACCACTGGTGGGGGCGCAGCTTATAGGCCCCAAATCT
The DNA here is from genome assembly GCF_048569485.1 of Anomaloglossus baeobatrachus. NCBI lineage: Eukaryota > Metazoa > Chordata > Amphibia > Anura > Aromobatidae > Anomaloglossus > Anomaloglossus baeobatrachus. The sequence goes on along the minus strand of NC_134357.1, from coordinate 196,961,233 downwards.
GGTGACAGTTTCCCTTTAAAAGCATGAACAAATCCCAAATGAAAACCTCCGCAAAAGTATAATAACCTACTGTAATACAATACCCATATATAGTTAATGCGGATAACAATTCAATACATGAAATAAATATGTGCAGTGCCACACAGCTAGCACAGAGACATACGTATAGCTAAATTCATATTATTCTCTAATAAACCTAATATGGGCACTGCAAAGAAGGATTAGTATAGAAGAGAAGACCATCAGGGAGCCCTGAATAATGCTCTGTGCAACTGAGCCTGGAGCAGACCCAATATATCAGATATGGCACTTATGATAACCCACTCTTAAGGCCGCTTTACACACAATGATATCGCTAGCGATTTCGTTAGCGATTTGACACGCCTAGATCGTTGGTACGATTTGCCGAGATCACTCATAGGTCGTTTTGGAGCTGTCACACGTACCTATCTTACAAACGACGCTACATCGTTCAGCAATATATTGTTTGTCCAAGGAGGTCGTGTGGACACCATCACACAGCATTCCTCCCAATGATTCAGGCAATGACAGAGGTGAAGAATTGTCCATAGCATACACCATGGCGTGACACCAATCAGAGCGGAGGAGGTGTGGAGCATTGCTCATAACGACACGCCCGCGTCGCTGATAACGGATGCACTAACGATGTTGTTCGTCGTTGGCAGGGTGTCAAATGTAGCAATATGTCTGCTGCGTTCGAAACGACGAACAATATTTTGAAACTAAACGACGTGTCAACAACTAACGATTTTCGCTATTTTTACGATCATTCGGAGTCGCTCGTAGGTGTCACACGCAACGCCGTTGCTAATGATGACGGAAGTGCGTCACGAAAATCGTGACCCCGACGACATATCATCAAATAAATCGTAGCGTGTAACGGGGACTTTATAATATGCTTCTAAGCAATAAAATATATGGTATCTTTGTACCATGTTAGCCAGTAGAGATAAAAAATTGTTTAAAAGAACTGAAGTCCTCAGTGGTTGATACCTTTTAATGGCTAACTGAATATGTGACTCTTCAGATTTTGTGTTATACCATGCCTGATGAAGAGACCTGAGTAGTCTCGAAAGCTTGCTATTATTACCATCTTTTCAGTTAGCCATTAAAAGGTATCAACCACTGAGGACTTCAGTTCTTTTAAACAATTTTTTATAAGCAATAATGCACAATAACAATACATATATTAAATACACGTCGTGCTACACAGCCAGTATATGTATAGCTTAATTACAGACTGTTATAGCTCACTGCTAACATGTCAGGGCATCCATGTGACACAATCAAATAACGAAAAAAGTAATACATAGGGATCCTATACCCAGTATGATGATCCACTGAACCAGGAACTATCAATCCCTGTACAGATATAGATATGGGATGAGTGCAAAAATATGCCAAGAAGAACAGAAATATACATGTGTCGGGCTAAGAGAATGGGGGTAGAGGACTGGGATAAATGCTCTGTGCGGCAAAGCATAAAGCAGGCCTGATGAGCCTGATATAGGTACTGCAAAAGAGTATGAGTAAAAGGGAAATAGTCAGCAAGCCAAAAGTAAACACTCTGTGCAGTGCTCAGCAACAGAGCATGAAGCAGAGCCAACGTACCAGATGTGGCACTGCAGAAGGGGTATCAGGGGTAGGAGGGAAGCCGCACGCTTATGGCTGCCATACATGGGGCTTCCCTCCTACTCTTATACCCCTCTGCAGTGCCACATCTGGTATACTGTATAATCACCAGCAGCGTATAGCCTGGTGATTACATGGTGGCATGGGCCCCCTGACAGTATGTTTATAGGTGTTTCAAGTTTAAGTTGTGGCATTCAGCGGTGCCAAATTCAGTATGGGGAATGAAGGGTTAATTCCCTTCATGTGGTAACACGAGCAGGCTGCTGTGATTGGTCAGCCTGCTGCGTGGTGGTAATGGAAGTTGTTATGATGGGAATTTATGGGGTTAATCTGCCCCCTGTGAGTAACGCGAGCAGGCTGTGTGATTGGTCAGCCTGCTGCGCGCCAATTTTAAAGTCTGTCATTGGTGGACAGAGGTAAATATGCAGGAGACTTGCCTTTATAAGGAGTCAGCTGTGAGCCAGCTGTGTCAGTTTCCAGCTGTGAAGAAAGAAGAATCCAGATGGAGTCCCTCCTGGAGAAGATGATGGCTCGGGTCGGCGCAGCGGACGGCGAGGAGTGGCTGAAGAGGTGCCTGGCGCCGGTGAACGAAGCCGCCGAAGTGGTCCTGGATCCAGCTCCGGATCCCGCCGGCGTTCCTGCGCGGAGGGAAGAGCTTCTGCGGCCCGGAGATGGAGAAGATGTCCGGAGATCCCTGCGGATGAAGAGGAAGAAGAGCGACGTCGACTCACCGCCTGCATCCTGTTCCCAGCGGTCCGGCGGAGGGAGGAAGAGGTCGGCATCTGCTCGCGGTCGGCGCGGCGCGGAGAGGAAGGCGTCGGAGACATCGCGAGAGGCGGGAGTTCCAGCGAGAGGAGGGACCGGAGCATCGCGAGACCGCTCAAGAAGCCGACGGGATTTGGCCGCGTCATCAGGACGCGACTCCCAGAATGCCTGGCGGGCGATTATTCCGGAAGTCGCCGCCAGAGGTTCCGCTCCGGCTGCTGTGGCCGGTCACAGCAGAGATCCTGGGTCGCTTACAGGCCTGTACGCGCCGCCGGCCCCATTGCAAAAGAGCTCAGCTGGGGCTTTGGCGGCGGCGACGCAGGCCTGGAGCTCGACTGAAGAATCTGAAGAGGACGTCGCGGCAACATCCGTTCAACGCGATGGAAGGACCCTGGAGCGAGGACATGGTGAGAGCCCCCTTGCTGGAGCACCCAATGTTAGGGATAACGGTAAAGGACATTGTCATTAGGACTCTGTCTGAGCTACTTGGGGGGCCATGTAGTGCTTCCCCAGGCACCTGCTGCTGAAGTTTCTATTCAGGACAGGTTCCCTGGGGTGGCGGAACCTCATTTAAAGGAAGCACTGACATGTGATGTTTCCCCTTTGGGTTTTCATCTCAGTGCTTCCACTAAGGAAAAGATTTGGAGACAGGCGTATGTAGATATCTTTTCTCTTTTACCGGTTGCTAGGGAGCTGCAGCATAAAGTGGAGAAACCTGATGGAAAACAAGAGGTTGAGTCAGAGTGAAGGAAAAATTTAAATCATTTTATTCATGGTTGCAGGCTTTCTCCATTTATGCTGCAGTTCTTGGGGAAAAGTTTCCTAAATTTTGTAGTGGTTTGTTTCAACACCAAGATTGTATTCTGGAGGCTTATCGTGGTTTCGGTGGCTTAGCGTGGCTGAATTACGATGAGTCTTTCAGACAGAAATTGGCGGTTCACCCTGCTGTCAAGTGGGGTGTTAAAGATGTCGGGTTATGGCTGAATTTAATGCTGCCTCAGTAACAGAACCCTCACAGACAGCAGGTGGATGTCAATTCAAAAAGGGGGGGTGTGCTTTGCATTCAATGAGTCCTCATGCAAGTGGCAGGGTAACTGTCGCTTTCGACATGGGTGCTCGTTTTGTGGCGGGGCTCACCCCTTGCTTAAATGTTTTAAAAAGCATGGTCAGTCCACGGTACAGCCATCTGGTGTTAGGGAGCAGTTTTTCATAGGCTCAGACTCCAGTGAGCTTGGAAGGAATGCTCCCGTGGCTAGATCGTTTTCCAGACAGGCCGAAGGCAGCTCTGGTTCTTAGTGGGTTTCAGGCAGGTTTTCCTGTACCTTCTTTTGAAGGTATAGGTTGTAATGTAACTAAGAATTTACAATCAGTTGATAGCCATAAGGAGGTAGTCAGGTCACATATTGAAAAAGAACGGTTGTTGGGCAGGGTGTCTGGTCCTTTTGAATTTCCTCCGTTTACAAATCTTAGGATATCACCTTTGGGGGTTGTCCCCAAGAAGGAGGTTAATTCTTTTAGGATCATACATCCCCTGTCTTATCCAACAGGTAGCTCACTGAATGATGCTATTGATCCTAATGCATCTTCGGTGAGTTACACATCTTTTGATGAGGCAGTGGATTTTGTTACGGAAGTTTGGCCCGGTTTGTTCCTGGCCAAATCAGATATTCAGTCTGCCTTCCGGCTTCTGCCAATTAACCCCTTGGGTTTTAATTCTTTGGGTTTTTGTTTTGAGGGTTCTTTTTATTTTGACAGGTGCCTCCCTATGGGTTTTTCTTTATCATGTTATTATTTTGAGTCATTTTCCACGTTTTTGCATTGGGCAGTTCAAGAGGGGTTTTTCAGAGGGGGGTATGTTCCATTTTTTGGACGATTTCTTATTTGTTGGTAGGTCAGGACGTTGTTTGCAATTACTAAATAAATTTTTGGGTTTGATGAAGTTTTTTGGGGTTCCGTTAGCTCATGATAAAACAGTTTCCCCTTGTACAGAGCTCGAGTTTTTAGGGATTGTTTTGGATTTGCAAAAAATGGAATTGAGACTCCCTGGCCAGAAGATTATGAAGTTAAAAGGCTGTATTGCGAGTTTTTTGTAGTGAAGAAAAAGTGTACCCTGCGAGAGCTCCAATCTCTGCTGGGTGGTTTGAACTTTGCATTAAGAATTTTGCCAATGGGGAGAGTGTTTTCAAGACGTTTGTATGATGCAACTAAGGGTGTTAGGTGTTCAGGTTCACACATTAGAATTTCGTGGGAGATGAGGAAGGATTTAATAATAATAATAATAATTTTATTCACTTATATAGCGCTATTAATTCCACAGCGCTTTACATACATTGGCAACACTGTCCCCATTGGGGCTCACAATCTAGAGTCCCTGTCTGTATGTCTTTGGAGTGTGGGAGGAAACCGGAGAACCCGGAGGAAACCCACGCAAACACGGGGAGAACATACAAACTCCTTGCAGATGGTGTCCTTGGTGGGATTTGAACCCAGGACCCCAGCGCTGCAAGGCTGCAGTGCTAACCACTGAGCCACCATGCCGCCCTACATTTAACAATTTGGTATGAATTTTTAGAAAGTTTTCACGGAATTAGCTGCGTTCAGCAGGATTTTATGTTGTCTCAGGATCTACTTTGGTTTACAGGGGTGTCTAAGGAAGTGGGGTTCGGTACGATTTTTCGTACACACTGGTGCTTTTCTTCATGGCCTTCATCTTGGTTGTCTGAAGGTTTGCTGGAGAAGCAGGTGTTATTGGAGCTTTTTCCGGTTTTTGTTTCAGTGCATATTTGGGGTAAGGAACTAGCGAATAAGAGGATTATACTCATATCGCATTGTCAAGGTTTGGTTTTTGCTTTGAACACCTTGGTGGTGAAGTGTAGGTTTCTAGGTGGTATATTGCGAAAATTGGTCCTTTTGTGTTTGAGGTGGAATATTTGGTTGAAGGCTCGTTTTGCTTCTGAATGCACTAATGCTTCCGTTTTTTACCTCTCTTCTCAGCGGTTAGAGGAATTCAGGGAGAGTTCAGGAAAGATGGACCCCCTTTTGAATGCATGCCCGTCCCAGCTATGGGAGGCAATTTTTGGATTAGTAGCAGCTTCCATTAAAAATTCTATTGCACCAAGGACATGGAAAGCATACTCGGCTGCTTGGTTGGCTTGGAATCAATTTTGTGATTCCAGGAATCTGTTTCCCCACAAGTGTGATGTGTCTACAGCACTTGGTTTTTTGAATTTTTATGTTGGTTTAGGTTATCGTTATACCTTTTTGTATAAAACATTTTGTGGAATCTCTTTTTTCTTAAAATTATATGGTGAGGAGTCTCTATTAAGCTTATTTGCGGTTCGGCAGGCACTAAAGGGTTGTAAAAAAGGTTGTGTGGTGCCTGATCGCCGCAGGCCTATATCCGTGAATCTATTAGAAAGGTTATGGTTTATGTTGAGTGAAGTTTGTTTTAATAATTTTGAGTTATGTTTATTTCGTGCTGCTTTTGTGATTTGTTTCTTCGCAGCACTCAAGATAAGTGAGTTGTTGTCACATAGTCGGGTTTATATAGGAAGGATGTTAATGTATCTGACTCTGGTGCTGTGTTATTTATTAGTAGGTCAAAATTGGACCACCTTGGTAAAGGGTGTTCTGTGAAGTTGCGCCCTTTACGGGGTTCATGTATATGCCCCGTCACCAATTTATGTCAATGGCTTACTGTACGGGGGGATACCCCGGGTTTGTTGTTTTTACATGTAGATGGTTCTCCTGCCACTAAGTTTCATTTTAATGCAATATTAAAAAATGTATGGTTAAGTTGCAGCTAGATAGCTCCAACTTCTCATCACATTCTTTTCGGATCGGGGCGGCAACCGAGGCGGCAAGAGCTGGCCTCAAAGGAAAAAGAATTGGTAAAATTGGTAGATGGGCGTCAAAACGCTATCAGTTATATATACGCCCTAAGTTATTATAATTAATTTATTCTGTCTCTCTCCAATTCTAGGCCCAATGGTGATTTGGCTTGTAGGCCATTCGTTTATACACTGGGCGCAGAGGAGAGCGGCTTGTAGACGTTACACAGAGAACTTATCTTTTCAGTATGATCTGATAAATGTTTTTTGGTACGGTATAAGAGGGCTAAAATTTTCTACTTTAGTTGGCACCTTAAAAGGTATGCTGTTGACTCACCCGTATCCTGACCTTATTATTTTACACATTGGAGGGAATGACTTGGGTAAAATAAAGACATTGGACTTGTTATCTAATTTCCGCAGAGATTTTGCGCTCATAAAGAATCTTTTTCCTTATTCAGCATTGATTTTTTCTGAAATTGTACCGAGACTGGTCTGGAATGGCCAGCTTGCCTTTTTGGAAAAAATAAGGAAACGTGTCAATCGCGACATGGCAATATTTTTTGTTGGTTTGGGCGACTTCTCATATCGCCATAGTGATCTGGAAGGTTTTACGGTTGGCCTGTACAGGCAGATGGAGTACATCTCTCTGACGTTGGTCTGGACATTTTTAATGTGGGTATCCAGAATATGATAGAAAAATGGCTGCGGTGTTTGGGGGGGGCCTCGTATTGTTAATACTCGGCCGTTTGGGGAAAAATCGCCCGACTATGTTGGGTGGATTGTTGGTTTTATAAGTGGTTAATGGTACTTTATGGTGGTATTTATGGAATTTTATGGTTATTTAATTTTAATAATATGGTGAATTTAATTTATCAAGTTACCAATAATAAAACACCACGGCCATTTTTATCCAAATGTCATGTGTCTGAGTATTTATTCTTTATTAATGGTAAGTTAATTGGTTATAGTGGGCTTTATGCTACCATGTATAATCACCAGCAGCGTATAGCCTGGTGATTACATGGTGGCATGGGCCCCCTGACAGTATGTTTATAGGTGTTTCAAGTTTAAGTTGTGGCATTCAGCGGTGCCAAATTCAGTATGGGGAATGAAGGGTTAATTCCCTTCATGTGGTAACACGAGCAGGCTGCTGTGATTGGTCAGCCTGCTGCGTGGTGGTAATGGAAGTTGTTATGATGGGAATTTATGGGGTTAATCTGCCCCCTGTGAGTAACGCGAGCAGGCTGTGTGATTGGTCAGCCTGCTGCGCGCCAATTTTAAAGTCTGTCATTGGTGGACAGAGGTAAATATGCAGGAGACTTGCCTTTATAAGGAGCCAGCTGTGAGCCAGCTGTGTCAGTTTCCAGCTGTGAAGAAAGAAGAATCCCCCGCCCGCCCTCCCAGTGTAAAGTCGTGGTTTTTAACTGTTTATTATTTTTTGTCGTGATGTTTTATTAGTTGGGGAAAAATCGCCCAACTATGTTGGGTGGATTGTTGGTTTTATAAGTGGTTAATGGTACTTTATGGTGGTATTTATGGAATTTTATGGTTATTTAATTTTAATAATATGGTGAATTTAATTTATCAAGTTACCAATAATAAAACACCACGGCCATTTTTATCCAAATGTCATGTGTCTGAGTATTTATTCTTTATTAATGGTAAGTTAATTGGTTATAGTGGGCTTTATGCTACCATGGCTCTGCTTCATGCTCTGCTGCACAGCGCAGCACAGAGCATTTACAAACGGCTTGCTGATGGTTTCCCTTTTAGTACAGAGATATTACACACAGGGATGACACAGCACAGGACAGTTTCTGTAGTGTTACAGGCAGACATTTGTACATTCTAATACTCACCTGATCCTGTGCTGGGAGAGATGATGTCAGTGGCTTCTGCCTCCACTTCCTCTGAGTCCTGCTGGTTGTGCTGTTCAGTTCCTATCACCTGCTTTTCCTTTCTGTTCCTTCTGCTCTCCCTTCTTGTTTGCTTAGCTCTCTCTTTCCTCTGCTCCTTGTGCTCTGTTGTCTCTTCTTGTCAGGTCTCAGCTTAGTCTGCTCTGTTGTCTCCTTGCCATGTATTTGCTTATTCTGCTGTCTCTCCTTGTCAGGTCTCTGATTATTCTGCTCCGTCTCTCCTTGTCAGGTCTCTGCTTATTCTGCTCTGTTGTCTCCTTGTCAGGTCTGTGCTCTTTCTCCTGCACTGTTAGCTTTCATTGTCATTTTCCCACGGCTGTGCTGAACAAGCTCAATCCCCTCTCCTGATTGGCTGTTCTCCTCCTGGCAGCGCTCACAGCTCTCTGGCTGGTGGAAGTCGCTGCCTGGCCACTCCCCCCTCTACAGCAGAGGCCGCGCTGTGCAGTGTGGGTGAGTTTGCTCCTCTGTCACGGGCCCCGTAGCAGCCGCGTGGTCTGCCTCTATTGACAGTACGCCACTGGCTGAGACCCTCTTCCTTATGTTGGTTCTGGTTCTCACCTGTATGGCAGGCAGCATGAGTCCTTTGCTGGTGCCGCTTCTTCTATCACGGCTCCCGGCTCTAGTATGCTGCTGTGCGTCGGGCACTCTGTGGGCCAGAAGACCTGTAGTCTCCTGCCCTTCGGATTCTGCTACGGGGACTTCAGTACCCACGCAGCCTCAGACTCCGATGTCCGGTTCTATGCGCTCGGCCTTGAGGGAGCTATGGCGCAGCTCTCTTCTCAGTGACCGTCTTCTCTCCACTTCTGACTTGATCTGATCTGTTAGTTTCACTTTCGTGTGTCTGTGTGTTCCTAACTCCTCTTTCAGGCCAGAATGCATAGAGAAGCTCCCTCAAACCTGGTTCTCGAGCTCCCCCTTCTAGTCTGGAGTAGGAAATGTTGAGTGCTAGTGTAAGTAGCATGGGAGACCCCCTCTTTCTTTCAAGTATAGCATCACCCCCTGTGAGGAGGGCAATGTTACTGTGGCAACCGGGCGACTGGGATGCCACATTATGAAGTGACTTGTTGGATAACAATGGATAGGGGCCCCTATGCTGTCCCTCTTGCTGAGGGCCCTATTCCTCATTTCAGAGATACTTCCAATGGTGGAGATGCCTGAGTCCCGCTACAGGCCCTGCTCCTGACCAGACGTAATCTGATTTTCTCCCTCCCACCAGGGAAGGACAAGGCAGGAGTGTGATGTTAAATACAGATGAAGATTGAGAAGGGAAAATCAAAACTCTGACACAGTGCACACAGATACACAGGATATGACAATAACAGATTCAGGAGGAAACTACAAATGACAACTGGAGCAAACTCCTTAACCGCACAAAGCAACAAGAACTACAAGCACAAGAAAGTCTGAGACACCACACTAGACCAACTAAGACAAGCTATAGCTGGCATAGTTGAAAGGACACAGCAGCAAAAGGGCAGAAGTGTTTACTTGCCCAGGCCACAGAATCAAATGCACTAACAGGATGCATCCAAACCCCTTAATAAAGATGAAGGAAACAGGTGCAAAACACTGATGGAGCAACCACTCACACAATATCAATCCATGGAGGGGGTGTTGCTTAGTATTATAATTGCACACAAATGGCTTGTATAGGGCTCCGTTCACACATGTAGGTGCACAGTGTCTGGCATACAGCCTATTGATGACGCCCATACTATTCGATTAGGTGGGCTGCACAGCACTATATAAGTGCACCACACAGGAACGGAAACCCTATTTTACAAGCCCTACATTAATGTGCCTAGCTGCATCCTGTATAAAGATATGATAAGTGAAAAATATATGAGGTATTAGTTGATATCTTGGCCAGAATACGGATGCCTGTGAGCTGCCCCCACGCCTGCAGCAGCCGGGCTGCTCGGATCCGGACCCGCTGTGTGGCTCGAGGGATCCTCCGCACCCGGGGGTCACGCGGACATGCCAAATGAATAGGGGGATGTAGTTGCACGGCCTTGGCCGTATTCAGTTCGTGAGGCCACCCACGGTGTGTGATGAAGTGGGATACCACCGCTGCTGTTGTGGGATACCTGGGGGAGATGTAGTGGTAGCCGGAATTTAACCCCTCCGTGGGTAGGGATGGTTGCCCCAGGGCCCAGTGTCTCTGTGCAGGGTATAGCGATGGCAGGGGCCTGCGCGCCCCGACGTACCAGGGGATGTTTGGTTACTCACAATTAAATGAATCACACGAGTAGAGTTGAGCGATGTTCGAGGTTCGCCAATTTCATGTTCGAGCAATTTTGGGGGGTGCTCGAGATCGAACTCGAACTCGAGCTTTTTGCTAAAAGCTCGACAGTTCGAGTTACGTTCGAGAACGGTTCGATCACCTATCAGCTTTCACTGGCAGCCTGCGGTAAGCTGGTAACCAAGGTAAATATCAGGTATCCAAGCAAAGTGCTTTGCTTAGTAACTCGATATTTACCCTGGCTACGTGTGCATTCCGCCGCCCGCACACATGGCCCCGCTCAGCTTCACCCACCCCGCACTCCGCCGCCCGCACACATGGCCCTGCTCAACTCCACCCACCTTGCACTCCACCGCCCGCACACATGGCCCCGCTCGGCTCCACCCACCTCGCATTCCGCCGCCCGCACACATGGCCCCGCTCGGCTCCACCCACCACGCACTCCGCCACCGGCACACATGGCACCGCTCGGCTCCACCTACCTCGCATTCCGCCGCCCCGCACACATGGCCCTGCTCGACTCCACCCACCCGGCACTCCGCCGCCCGCACACATGGCCCCGTATGGCTCCACCCACCTTGCACTCCACCGCCCACACACATGGCCCCGCTCGGCTCTACCCACCTTGCACTCCGCCGCCCGCACACATGGCCCCGCTCGGCTCCACCCACCTCGCACTCTGCCGCCCGCACACATGGCCCTGCTCGGCTCCACCCACCTCGCACTCCGCCACCCGCACACATGGCCCCGCTCGGCTCCACCCACCTTGCACTCCGCCGCCCGCACACATTCTGGGCAGCCGGCTATTGTGAATGCTCAGCTGATTGCTCTCATTAGCCGGCCGCCGGGAGATCATCTGTTCGTTCTCAAAAGCCGGCCGGCTAATGAGAGCGATCAGCTGATCGTTCTCTCTTTTACAACGGAGTCTGACAATGAATTCTTATTCTTGTCATCCGTTGTACAACGCATCAGTCACAAGCATCAAGCAACGCATGTGACTGATGGAAAACAACAGAAATGTGAACCTAGCCTTACCTGCGGTAATGAAGTCCTGCCCTCCTGACATCAGCGCTGTCACTGTCCTCAATGGCCACCGCTTGTCACATCTGCTCTCGCTGCCGACCGGAGACTGTCACTAGCGCTGATGTCACAGGCTCCCGCGATACTTGGTTTCTGAAGGCGGCGGTCATTGAACTCAGTGACAGCTCTGCTATCAGGAGTGCAGCGATCACCACAGGTAATGTACCTCGCTATCCTCCTGACAGCAGCGCTCGTCATCCCCTGCAGCGACCTGGGCTGACCTATTGATGTTAGCTCAGGTCACTGCATTGCTCTCCCAGCCAATATGGAACATTCTCTTCTTCATTGACTGGGACATTGACTATGGTATGGATCATCATGGGAACCCCTTGGATTACACCAGACCTGGATTTGTTTTTCTTTCTAATAAATTGGTGAAAGAGGGAATGATTTGGGCAGTGTTTTTCCGAATAAAAATATGTTTGTCGTCTATTTTTTTTTATTACTGACTGGGTTGATGATGTCGGGTATCTGATAGATGCCTAACATCACGAAACCCAGGGCTTGATGCCAGGTGACATTACACATCTGGTATTTACCCCATATATTACCCCGTTTGCCACCGCACCAAGGCAACGGGATGAGCTGGAGCGAAGCACCAGGATTGGCGCATCTAATGGATGCGCCACTTCTGGGGCGGCTGCGGCCTGCTATTTTTAGGCTGGGGAGAGTCCAATAACCATGGACCTCCCTAGTCTGAGAATATCAGACCCCAGCTGTCCGCTTTACCTTGGCTGGTGATCCAATTTTGGGGAGACCCCCATGTGTTTTTTTTTTGGGTTACCAGCCAAGGTGAAGCTGCCAGCTGCGGTCTGCAGGCTGCAGCCGTCTGCTTTACCCTAGCTGGCTATCAAAAATAGGGGGAACCCCACGTCATTTTGTTTTTAAATTTATTTATTTTTTTGGCTAAATACAAGGCTAAGCACCCCTTAGTGCCACATGAAAGGCACCAAAGGGTGCGAAATTACAAAATGCAGGAGAGTGGGATATTTTGTCTCTTTCTGCCATTTTAATGACAGAAAAGACTGATAAAAAGTGTACAAGCACAGGAAAATCACCAGAGCGCTCTACGCTGTGAAAAGCAGTAGAAAATGGCACTGGAGTGAACATGTGACCGCCTTATGTAGGTTGAAGCTATGCATCCTGGGTAAATGTATGTATTTTCCCTCCTTCAGTTTTTTTTGCAGTACGCAAAAAAACGGAAGGCACACGGTTGATAAACGGAATACATACAGACCGTATACGGAACTCACACGGAAATGGATGCCACACGGATGCACCCGTGAAAAAAAGGACAGTTTTTGCAGACCGCAAAAACGGATCGGTCGTGTGAATGTAGCCTTATTCTGATCTGCCGTTTATAAACAGCAGGCAGAAATAAGTGAATAGCGCCCCCCAGCGTCAGAAAATCTCCGGGGTTTCAGGGGGTAGCTAAGACCCTGGAGATTATGATTCAGGCTGGTTTTTCCGGTCCCTGCTCACGTGCTCACTGGTATACACCATATACCGATGATCACGTTACAGTAAATGACAGCGCCGGTAAAAAATTATTTATCTCCCATCTGGCATGAACAAACATCTCAGATGGGAGATAAATCTCCTTCCCGGTCCCCTCCAGTCCTCCGATGTAGCCAAAGTGCCCCCCCCCGACCCCCTCCCGGAAATCCAAGATGGCCGCACGCACAGTAGGGTGCCGGCCGCATTCACCCTACTCCTCTGATTTCTGTCGCATGTGCCATGACACATGAGACAGAAAACTCTTCCCCAAGCCCTGCCAGGTCACCCCCTATAACCCCACCGGTGTTCCCCGGTGTCCCACGGTACCTGTGCAGCGTTGATCCCCCGTGGCCCTCTCCTTCACAATAGACACTGCCGCATGCACAGAGTGGCTGTCAGCTCAGCTTCCTGTGTTCAGACACAGTGAGTGGCGGTAACCATGCATCTGTAAGCTACTGCAATACCCTGCTCATGAGGTAAGGAACATAGTTGATCAGGAGAGCTATACTACATTTCCAAATGGAGTAGGAAAATGCTCCATATAGCCCAACGTAAATGTTTGTGGGAATAAAAGGACATAAAACCCCACAGTTGGCACAAACTCAAAAGCATAATATATAAGGACGAGAACAAAGAGTTTTTGAGTGCAAAAAATAGACAATTTTATTAGATACAGTAGGTGAACATCCGTATTAAAAGCACATAAAATCAGCAAAGTGACAGAACCATGGACTGGATTCCATATTGCCTCAGGGTAAATAACAATCAGTGTATATATATGTAGCTGTACATCCAGGCAGATACATATGTTAAATACATTCTATCTTAATACCAGCAGTGTAGAAAACCATTCAGGGTCGCAACCACATTTTAGCATGTGCAAAGAATCATTAAGTATCTACCAGAGGTGGATGGCAGCGATAGAGCCAGGCCTGGTCACAGGAGCAAACCTCCAAACGCAGACGTGCGTTTCCAAAAAGATTTCTTTATGTCTTCATCAGGGCAGAGGCGTTCTAACCTTCTAACCCAACAAACCGGGTTTTAAATATTCGCGCCGATCAGCTGTGTCCAGAGGCTCTGGATCGGCGCAAGCACGGGCTCCCAGGCAAGTACCACGAGACCGCCGCCGTCACGTCAAACTGCGCATGCGCGGGAGCAGGGACGCGTCACCATGGCTCCCGCACAGGCGCGGGACGGCAAGACGGCAGCGATCCAGCAAGGACGAGCATGAGAGGCAGCGCACGCGCAGAGGAACCACCAGGACTTGCTGAGGTTATAACAGTACGCGGAAGTACAACAATGCAGGTAACTAATCATCAATTTCAAAGGGAGCGGCGCTCTATATGGGAGTCGAGGTGTTGTTTTCATGTGATGGGGAGATCCATTGCATCTTTATTCATCCATGTGGACCACATATCACACTCCCAATAGTGATGGATATTAACAGTTTAACCTATAAGCACAAAAGGGGTAAATAAATATCTCCAGTGTCAGGGATAGATGGGTAGACAAAGGGTGCATTTTTTTAAAACCATTTAAAAAAGCATCACGGATGCAAGTGGTCAGGGAATAGAGACAGTGCCACAGTCAAATATAGAGAACGAGAACAAGACATGTACAACAAATTCATCAATATAAGAATACATTAATACTGCACGTGTATGCAATGTACACGTGCACAATGCATATGTCTTATGATGTTATAGAAAAGGTGAATAACTAACGGCCTCGTTAAGACCCCTAGGGACCAGAGTGTCCAAGGTGACAATCCATTTCATCTCGCATTGTGCTAGACGTTTTTTGAGGTTACCACCCCTGATTCCCCCCACTATGGCCTCACTGCCTCTAATTCTGAGTTTGGCGGGGTCACAGGAGTGGTGAGATCGAAAATATCTAGGCAGTGTTTTCAAAACACTTGGATCTACTTCCGATTTTGCCGCAGCAATGTCCCTAATATTCTCCCTGACCCTGATGCGGAGCTCACGGGAGGTGAGCCCCACATAGGTCAGGGGGCATGTGCATGTAGCAAAATATACCACATGTGTGGTACCACACATGATATATTGTTTTATGTGGAAATTTTTGGATCCATCTGAGGAGTGAAATGTAGAGCTACGCAGCACATTTCTGCAGGCCAGGCAGTGCCCACAAGGGACACAACCCTGTATCGGACCGCGAGATCCAAATGGATTGGCCCTAGGAGGGACATAATGGCTCTGTACCAGGATGTCTTTCAAACTTCTGGCACGTCTAGAGGTCATCATTGGATTCTGAGTAAGTATCTTTGCAAAAACCGGGTCAGTGAATAAAACTGACCAGTGTCTCTTCATGATATGTTTCCCATTCTTGGTTGTAGGTCCCAATGAACCTCACTATATCATCCTGTTGTTTACGTCTTTTTGGGGGGTTGACCAACAATTGTGCTCTTGGAGTTTTTTTAGCACGGTTATAGCCTGATTTTATACTCCTCCCACTGTATCCCCTGTCACGAAAGCGGTTTCTGAGGTCCGCAGACTGTGCCTCAAACATGGTATCAGATGAGCAGATCCGTCTCACCCTTAAGTATTGCCCGGTCGGAATGGCGTAAATTGTAGATGGATTATGGGCCGAGGACACATGCAGCAGAGCATTTACGGACGTCTCCTTACGAAAGACGTCCGTTTGGATCGATCCCCTGTCGTCCACCGTAATTAGTATATCCAGGAAATCGATCCTGCATCTGCTGCTCTTATAGGTCAATTTGATGTTAAATTTATTGGTGTTCAACTTGTCTCATGAACTAGTCAAGCTGCTCCGGACTACCCTGCCACACAAAAAGACGTCGTCTATGTAACGCAACCAGCACTGCACATGGGCGCAAAGCTCGGGGCCCCCGTCACCAAACACCAGCCTCTCCCAGTACCCCAGGAAGAGGCCAGTGTACGAGGGCGCACAAGCCGCGCCCATGGCAGTGCCACGCTGCTGTAAGTAAAAAGCATCTTTGAATACAAAAAAATTATGGGACAGAGCAAACCGGAGCAGTTCAATTACCAGTCCGCCCATGTCGCCATCCCGACCTGACATCTCAAGGAAAAAACGGACCGCTCTGAGGCCGTCGTCATGAGAGATACAGGTATAGAGGCTTTCGATATCGGCAGTGACCAGGATCGTGTCGTCTTCCACAAAGACACCGTCAATGCGCCGCAGGACGTCCGTAGTGTCACGAACATAAGAGGGCAGTGTCTCCACCAAAGATTTCAGATGGTAATCTATAAATTTACAAATGGGGTCACACAAGCCCTCTATGCCGGACACTATTGGACGTTCGGGCGGGTTGACGGCGTCTTTGTGGATTTTAGGCAGGATATAGAAAGTAGGTATCCTAGGATTTTTTTTACAAAGTCCTTCAGACATTTTCCTGGTAATTAAACCTTTCTCAAAAGCCTCTCTCAAGATGGCAGTGAGCTCATTTAAATGGTTTTAAAAAAATGCACCCTTTGTCTACCCATCTATCCCTGACACCGGAGATATTTATTTACCCTTTTGTGCTTATAGGTTAAACTGTTAATATCCATCACTATTGGGAGTGTGATATGTGGTCCACGTGGATGAATAAAGATACAATGGATCTCCCCATCACATGAAAACAACACTTCATGGGAGGAAGACGCTGCTGCTTCCCGTGCAGTCTTTTCACTCCGTGAGTGATCAGAGGCTGCCGGCTGTGAGCGGTGACGTCAGCGCTGACAGATAGGTTACCATAGCAACGGTGCTCCGATCACGTGATTCCCGGTGCCGCTGCGTGCTGTAAGCGGTGACATCACCGCTGACAGACTGTAACGCCTGCCTGAATCCACAGACTCAGATGGGCTGTAAAGGGGAGGCTAGAGGGAAGCCACTCACCAAGCAGGACCCCCAGAACCCTGAAACCCTTTAACCCCTCTACAGGGATTTGGAATTACACAGGGAACTGGAGATCACTACCTGTGGAAGGCTGCAGTCCGATGAGAGTAGTAGTCAGGCAGGGTCAAACCAGGAATTGCGGATCATCAAGCTCAGTGGATGATCGGAGCCTGCGCCCACCGCTGGCATCGACTCCTCTCCCATCACCAGCACCATCCACGGCAGGAACACGGCGTCGCCTGGCGATCGGAGCAGAAGTCGCTGGAGCAGACTTCGGCAGTGACGTAACAGTACCCCCCCCTCCATGAGGGGCCTCCGGACCCTCAAAACCCGGCTTCCCAGGAAATTGGAGGCGAAACCGCCGGACCAGACCCTTAGCATGATTATCGCTCGCAGGGACCAATGACCTCTCATCAGGGCCGTAACCCCTCCAATGCACCAAATACTATACCGCCCCTCTGACAACACGGGAATCAAGTATTCTCTGTACCTCATACTCCAAGTTACCTTCAACCAAAACAGGAGGATGAGGGTCATTGACTTGGTGAATGGGGACACGATATAACTTGAGGAGGGACTTATGGAACACATTCGATATCTTAAAGGATGGGGGGAGTTGCAGGCGGAAAGCTGTGGGATTAATTATCTTGATTATCTCGTAAGGCCCAATAAACCTCGGACCCAGCTTAGCAGAAGGGACCTTGAGTTTAATATTCCGTGTGGATAACCATACCTTGTCCCCAACTCCAAGGCTAGGGCCCTTGGAACGTCTCTTATTAGCAGAGGAGGCTTGACCAACCTTTGCCTTCTTCAGGTTCTCTTTCACCTCAGACCAGATAGCCTTCAATTTGTCCACAGTTGATTCAGCCTCAGGAATATCCACCACAGCAGAAGAAAAAGTACCAAAACGTGGATGCAACCCTAAATTGCAAAAAAAGGGGGTAGTCTTGATGGATTCCTGATACTGATTATTGATAGCGAACTCAGCTAGCGGCAGATATTCCACCCAGTCAGACTGACGGTCAGACACATTACACTGGAGATATTGTTCAAGGGTTTGATTGGAACGTTCGGTCTGACCATTGGTCTCTGGGTGGTAGGCAGATGAAAAAGATAGCTCTATATTGATCTTTTTACAAAACGCCCTCCAGAATTTCGAGACGAACTGTGTTCCTCGGTCAGAAACAATATTTTCCAGAACCCCGTGTAACCGCACAATATGCCTCATAAATAACTTCCTAAGAGTTTCAGAATTGGGTAATCCGGACAGAGGAACAAAATGAGACTGTTTGCTGAATCTCTCCACTACTACCCAGATACAGGTCTTCCCTTTTGATGGTGGAAGGTCAGTGATGAAGTCCATGGAGAGATGTGTCCAAGGGCTTACTGAAGTAGGTAGGGAGTGGGACTGGAGAAATCCAGCAGGGCGGTTACAAGGTGCCTTGGCTCGAGCACAAGTTTCACATGCCAGTACATATTCCTTACAATCTTTCGCTACGGTTGGCCACCAAAAATTCCTGGTTACTAATCGGAGAGTATTGCCGATACCAGGGTGACCTGCCAGCACAGAATTGTGTGATTCCTGGAATACCCGTAGGTGAAGTGAGGGGGCGACAAACAGTTTATGGACAGGAGTGGTTTCAGGAGCTTGGTCTTGGGTATTATGGACCACTTCTATCAAATCTAAGGAAACCGATGATATAATAATGCCTTTAGCTAAAATATGCACTGGTTCAGAGTTTTCAGACTGAGAGGGACAGAAGCCACGGGAAAGTGCATCAGCTCCGGTGTTCTTGGTACCTGGCCGGAATGTTACCACAAAATCAAATCTGGAGAAGAACAATGCCCACCTAGCTTGCCTAGGATTGAGTCTCTTAGCAGATTCCAGATAAGTGAGGTTCTTATGGTCTGTGATGACCGTGACCTTATGTTTGGCGCCTTCGAGGAACTGGCGCCATTCCTCGAAGGCCCATTTAATTGCCAACAGCTCACGATTACCAATGTCATAATTTCTCTCTGTGGGAGAAAACTTGCGGGAAAAGAAGGCACAAGGACGAAGCTGAGTGAGAGACGGAGTACCTTGTGACAGCATCGCTCCCACTCCAACCTTGGATGCATCAACTTCCACAATAAACGGATGCGTAAGGTCAGGCTGAACCAGAATCAGGTCTGAGGAGAAACATTCTTTTAATTTTGAGAAGGCATGGATCGCCTCTGGCTTCCAATTAACCACATCAGCCCCCTTTTTAGTCAAATCGGTGAGGGGTTTGGCAATTTTGGAAAAATCTCTAATAAATTTGCGGTAATAATTAGCAAACCCAAGGAAACGCTGCAAGGCCTTCAGAGACTTGGGTTGTACCCACTCCTTAATCGGTTGAAGCTTAGAGGGATCCATGCGGAAGCCTTCTGCAGACAATATATAACCCAGGAAATTAACCTCTGCCTCAAAAAAACCACATTTCTCATATTTAGCAAATAGGGAGTTCTCCCTGCATCTCTGGAGTACAGTGCGTACATTTTGGACATGTGACGTAGCATCAGGAGAATAAATCAGGATGTAATCCAGATAGACCACCACATATAGACCACAGATATCTCTGAAAATGTCATTAACAAAGTTCTGGAACACAGCCGGCGCATTACTTAATCCAAAAGGCATTACCAGGTACTCATAGTGTCCCTCTGGAGTATTAAATGCGGTTTTCCACTCATCTCCTTCCCTGATGCGGATTAGGTTATATGCTCCCCTGAGATCCAGCTTGGTGAACCACCGGGCTCCTATGAGCTGGTTAAACAGATCGGGGATGAGTGGCAGAGGGTACTGATTCTTTACAGTAATAGCATTAAGTTCACGGTAGTCAATACAAGGTCTGAGGCCACCATCTATCTTATCAAGGAAAAAGAATCCAGCGCCGACTGGTGACCTGGATGGTCTGATAAACCCTCTCTGCAGGCTGTCTGCTATATAATCTTTCATGGCCTGACGCTCCAGACCAGAAAGATTATACATTTTACCCTTGGGGAGTCGGGAATTGGGGACCAAATCTATGGGGCAGTCATAAACTCTGTGTGGAGGTAATTTTTCAGATTCAGATACAGAAAAGACATCAGCAAAATCCCTGAATGCATGAGGTATGAAGATAGGTTCAGCTCTAGTCAGGTTCACAGATAAAGACATGCATGTCTCCTGACACTCAGGGCTCCAGCGCACAATCTCACCCTGGTGCCAGTCTATGACCGGGTTATGTTTGCGCAGCCATGGCATGCCCAATACCACTGCTGACATCAGGTTCTCAAGAACAAAAAATGACACTGATTCTACATGCAGAGCACCAACAAGCATGGAGATCTCTGGAGTTACAAAAGTAACCACACCCTGAGTGAGAGGGGTGCTATCAATAGCAGATATTCTAATAGGTGCATTTAACTTTAGCAAAGTCAAACCCATCTCTTTTGCTACAATAGTGTCTATAAAATTAGCAGCAGAGCCACAATCAACAAAGGCATGCAGCCATACAGATTTTCCCTGGTGAGACAATGAGACAGGTAACATTACCCTCATAGAGTCTGCAGGAAGTTCCTGGGCACCTGAGTGGGTATCCTGGGGTCCGCTCAGGTGGTGCTGCTGCCTTGGAAGCGATTGCCTCTCTGATCCAGGCACTCCATGTTCGGCTCCACAACGTGATCTGCTCCCTTGCAGTCGATGGGACTCTGGACATGCTGAGATAGGTGCTGCAGCAGGGGCTTGGACCTGAGCAGACCTGAGATCCTGCACTTGCTGTGTAAGTCCATGTACAAGGCCAGAAAGGGTGCGCACCTGATTTAGCACAGCATGGAGAGAATCCATTTTTTTTTCTCTCCTAGTTAGATGGGCCAGAGATAAAGTAACGCCTGCCTGGATCCACAGACTCAGATCGGCCGTAAAGGGGAGGCTAGAGGGAAGCCACTCACTAAGGAGGACCCCCAGAACCCTGAAACCCTTTAACCCCTCTACAGGGATTTGGAATTACACAGGGAACTGGAGATCACTACCTGTGGAAGGCTGCAGTCCGTTGAGAGTAGTAGTCAGGCAGGGTCAAACCAGGAATTGCGGAACAGGGACAGAATCGGCTGGCAATGACGTAGTCAGCAAACGTAGCAGAGGTCAAATCCGGATCGGGCAGCGAGGTACATAAACAGCAGGCAGAAGGGTAGTCAGAAAACACGCAGAAGTCAGCACACAGGAATAACCAAACAGAATAGGACGTAACAGGAGCCAGGAAAATCAGAACTATCTCTGGCAGTGGTCATGTGACAGGAGGGGAATAAGAAGGGTGTGGTGTCTTCCCATTGGCTGTAGCTGAACCCTGGCAACTTCAGCTGGAAGACACATGCCACCCACAGTCAGCCAGCGGTACTGAAGATCCCAAGCTAACCCAGCCCAGTGGATGATCGGAGCCTGCGCCCACCGCTGGCATCGACTCCTCTCCCATCACCAGCACCATCCACGGCAGGAACATGGCGTCACCTGGCGATCGGAGCAGAAGTCACTGGAGCAGACTCCGGCAGTGACGTAACATAGACGGGTTACAATAGCAATGGTGCTCCGACCACGTGATTCCCGATGCCGCTATTTACCGGCTGTGACAGCTAGTCCCGGCATGTGGCTGACTCTGTAAAGAGCGTCCACATGCAGGAACGGGGAGTCGACCATGTACCAGAGCATTTCGCCGGTACACGGACATGCTCAAACGAGCACCGCATACCGAAGAGCTGCACTGACAGGTCCTAGCATGACGTCATAGCCATGTGACCAGTCTGTAGCCAATGAGATAATAGACACGTAACTGGTCACATGCTATTTTGACGTCATGATAGGCCCTATCATCAGTGCTGGTTACCGGGAGGACGCAGCGATTATCGGAAGGAAAAGCGGCGGGAGACAGAGTGCAGAACGCGTCACGGGGACAGGTAGGTTTTATGGCGATGTTTATTAACTGTATGTGTACATTTATAATGTGTTTTTATGTGTTTGTGATTGCCTCCCATTGTTTTCAATGGGGTTTAAGAGGTTCGTCGAACGGTTCGCCGAATCGAACTCGAACGCGGCCTCCGTTCGACGAAACGAACTCGAGTCTCTAGAGGCTGGCTCATCTCTACACACGAGTCTTTTGGTAAACCAAGGTGCTGGTGGCCGGCCGCCGTGGCCGGTTGTACTCTGGTCCCCCACCCGGGCTGGTGGTCGCCGTCTTTTCCCTCTGCACTGTGTTTTCTTGTGTTGGACTTCCTGGTATGGAACACGGGAGTCCGCTCCCGGCTTGTTGTGTACCTGATAAGCCGTGCCCGCTGACGCTGACCGTGGGATCTATGGGCCCTGGCGGTTGCCCAATCCCTCTCTGTGGGTGGTTGTCTGCTTTTGGGACTTTGGTTGGGACAGGACCTATAATTCTGCCCTCAATCGATTGATTAGCTAGGCCGTTGGTTCCGGTCATGGCTTCAGGGTCCGAGTACCCCCTTTGTGCACGGTTTCCGGTCGGGTCTCCGGTGTCGGTACCGGCGGGCTCCAACCCTGTCCCAGTCCACCACGGATCTACCGAGCCGTCTTCCCGTCTCCTGCTGACGGAGAAAACCATCTGCCACCTAGCCACCGTTCAACTTGAACTTCTCCTCTGCTGGAGCTAAACTTGCCCCAGCCTCCACTCCTCTCAACTTGAACTACAACTTCATCTGTTTATTTTCCCACCCCGGGCTGTCTAGACCTCTAGGTGGGCGTTTCCTAACCACCTGGTCCCGCCCACTGGTGTGCCTGTTTTGCCCTGAGCGGGGTGACTAGGGTCTCAGGTTGGCTGTATGTAACTCTGTGAGTGATGGTGTTGCCAGGGCGTCACACCTGCAACCCAACGTCATGGGTCCTCATATCTTGCAGGTCCCTATACTAATTTATTAATACAAAAGCTAAACCATAAAAGAGGAATTAAATTTTCCCAAAAAAAAATTGCAGAAAAATTCACAGCAACAAAAGGGCAGCAGTGTTTACCTGCCCAGGCGACACAAAATAAAATGCACTAACAAGATGCAGCAAAAACTCTTAATAAAGATGAAAGCAACAGGTGCAAATAACTGATGGAGCAACCACTCACACACTGTCAATCCATGGAGGGATAGCTTAGTATTAAAATGGCACACAAATGTCTTGCATAGGGTGCCATTCACATATGTAGGTAAACAGTGTCTGGCTTAAAGCCTATTGATGATGCCCATACTATTCGATTAGGCAGGCTGCCCAGCACTATATAAGTGGGTGATGCCCTGGCAAAACCAGGTAGTCACAAAAGTAGTCCACCCTCCTTGATACCACCAAAAACCCACACCCAGGTACAACACACAGCCATTAAAGCCTAGCCACCCCCTCATGATAATAAGGACACACCAGTCGGCGGGATCAGGCGGATGAGAACACCCACCTAGGGGCCCTGAGGTTTTAGGGGCGGGAACATGTCAGTTAGTCAGTTAAGTGGAAGTGAAGTGCAGACAGTGAAGTGGAGTCAGGGGTAGGGGCCCCTGGACTACCTGGCTAGGTGGCAGACAGTGAACAGGGCCACAGGCGACGGAGATCTGGTCACGGGAGAACTAAAGTGGACCGGGGCAGGGTTGTAGCCCCTCCGGTGCCGACAGCGGGAAGCCGGTCCGGAGGCCGTGCACAGACGGGGTGTCTGGACCCTAGGACAAGGAAGGTTGCATGCCCCTTGTTAATCAACCAGCAGAGGAAGAGGTTTCAGGCCTTATTCTCCAGAAGCCCAGAGAGCAAAACGGAAGCCCAACATGGGGGATAGGGTGTCCATCAGAACCCACAGAAATCCAAAGGGTCAGATTTTCGCGGGCCACAGCTCCAAGACATACACAGTACCGGGAGTGGACTTCCTCGTTCCATGCGGAGTCGTCCCACAGAAGACAAACACAGAGTGCAGGAGGAAGGGACCCCTGTTTGCTACACCCGGGTGTGGGACCCAAATACAACCACCTAAGGCGACCGGCCACTGTCAACTTGGTTTACCACTGGACTTGTGTTTGATTACTGAACTGTGAGTACACCACTGATCCCCGGTCCAACCCAGCACGCCGCCTGCAGCAGCCATTACTCCCGTGTACCAAAACAGGGCCCCAGGACTACACCTCCCCTACCCGTGGAGGGGATCCCATCTTGCTGCCCCGCTCCATCAGCTCCCGGCGTCCCATCACCAGGCAGCGGCGGTATCACCATCCCTCACCGCAACCCACGGGTGGCGTCACCGACACATCAAATCACCTGTAAATATCCCCTGCCGACGGTTGTGAGGACGGACGGCCGTGCGAGCCCCGGTCCGGTCACTACTGGAACCGCAGCAGCGAATCCGGATCCGAGCGGCTCCAGAAGCGGCAGCGGCCCCCGCCCGCAACAAGTGCACCACACAGGAACAGAAACTCTAGTTTACAAGGACTACATTAATGGGCCTGGCTACATCCTGTATAAAGACCCTTGACATTGAAGGTGGATTTACAAAATAATAAAAATTTTAATTCAGATTTTTAGGAGAAAAACAGTGCAGTGAGATGACAAGAATCTGCATATTTAATCATATGCTAAATAGCTGCAAGTTAAATTTAACCAAGATGATTGTGTATAAAATGAATGTAATCTCATCTTGATGCTGTAGTGGATGGTGAGATATGGTGTAACGGTTGAGTCATACTTGACAGACAGTCCTGTAGTTTGCAGCTGTAGAAAGTCGCAGCTTTTGGTTCCCCAAGCTGCTCTCTGACTTTCCCTTTTTCTCTACTTTAGGTTTATCCTTTTCTCTTTAGGATTCTGTGGATTTTTTAATCTTTTTAGCTGTTAATCTTCAGCACTTCCCTTTGTGTCTTTAAATTCCCTCTATCTCTGTTCTGGTGATAGGTCAAATACCATTAATAAGTCTTCAGTGCAAGCAGTCGGCTTGCATGCATCTGCAGAAACTTTGTTGCCCTTACAGTTCCTCTCCCTGAGTCATCTGGAGATGTTATTATTTTACTTCCCCCAGTTAATGCTTCCTGTGTTTTCTTTAGAGCTTAGTGGAGTTTAATAAGCGCTCATCCCATCCTTTCCCTACCTGGGGCCTTTTTCAGGGTTAGCCAGGGTCAGGTATCCAGCTTGGTATATAAGTGTAGAACCTCTCTAGGGTGGTGAGGGAAGCCAGGGGCCAGCTGTAGGTTTGGTCAGGGGTCACCATCTCCCCCTTCCCTAGTCACAGAGTTTCCCTTTCACTGTTCGCTTGGTACTTCCCCATACCTAGCGTGACATATGGTGCCTGAAAGTCAAAAGTTCAAAACATTGTTACTGTCTTGCTTGTCTGTGTATCTGGCTCATCTTGGTATATACAGTGACATGCAAAAGGGTAACAATGTTTTGAACTTTTGATTTTCAGATTTCATATGTCACGCTGGGTACAGGAAAGTACCCAGTATATGGTGAAAGGAAAAGTAGATCCTGTGCCTAGGGGAGGTGGGTGATGGGGACCCCTGACCAAGCCTACTGCTAGGCCCTGGGTTCCCTCACTACCTTAGATAGCTTCTGCACATATAATCTGGATACCTGGCCCAAAGCTGACCCTGATCTGTGCCCTAGGTAGGGAATAGTGATGGGTGGTCTTGCAGATAACCAGGACAACCAGATTTAACAAAATCCGGCTCTGGCCCGGAATTGATCCCATATATCTGGTTGGATGCCGGTCCCCTCATAAGTTAATTGGGACCAGAATCCGGTGCTTAAAAATGGTGGTAGAAGGGATAAGGGAATTGGAGCAAACACTTCATACTTACCAAGTCTCCGGTGCGGCTGTAACTTCTTCAAGGCCACTCATTCTTCTTCTGGGGCTACTCATTATTATTCATCCATATTCATTGCTTTCCCCGCCTATTGGCAGTCCTGATGTCTGTAATCGGTTACAGTTAGATGCGCGCCCCAGCCTGTGTGACAGCGTCTGACTGCAACCAATCACAGGCGCTGTCTGCGAGTCACTGTAGATTGGAGGAAAAATAAATAAATGAAAAAATTTGGTCCCCATATCATAATACCCAGCACAGATAAAGCATATGGTTAGAGGCTACAGCCCCCAGCTGTGCGCTTATCTTGGTTCTGTATCAAAAGAAGAGGAACCACATTCAGTTTGCGATCCCCCCAATTTTGATCCCCAGCAATGATAAAACCCAACAGCTGGGGGCTGGTATTCTTAGACTAAAGAGACCTGTGCTTATTGGACCACTTCAACCTAAAAATAGCAGCTTGCAACCACCTGGAGTTGCCCCATCATTTAGATGCAACAATGCCGACACTGTACCTGGCTCTTTCTGATTGCCCTTTTGTGGGGAAAACGGGGTAATAAGGGGTTATTAACAGCTCACAGCTGCCAGTAAGCCCTGGAATAGTAATGGGAGGCGTCTATGAGACCCCCCCCGTTGCTAATCTGTAAGTAAAAAAGAAATAAAACACAAACACTGAAAAAATCCTTTGTTTGAAATAAAAGACAAAAAAAGCACCCCGTTTCACCTCTTTATCAACCCCCAAAACACCCCTGCAGATCTGACATAATCCACACAAGGTTCCATGATGATCCTAGCTCTGCCACATCAAGTTATAGTGAGGGGCCATAGTACAATGACCACCCGCTGTGAGCTTCAGGTAGATAATGTGTCTGAGGCGTGCAATGAGAAGTAAGGTCATTCAGGCTATTTGCGGTCACAGGTGGAGGACTGTGTAAACTTCCAGCTGTGACCACAAATCACTTGAGTAACGTCAATGCTGATCGCGTTGCTCATTCTCTGCCTGAACCTCACAGCAGGCTGTCATTGTTCTATGGTTGCTTAATGTGTCTTCAGATGTAGCAGAGCTGAGATCGTCGTGGGACCTAGTGTGAATTACGTCAGACCTGCAGGGGTGGTGAACAAATGGTTCAATAAAAATGAAAGAGAGGTGCTCGATTGGCCCTCACAGTCCCCAGACCTCAACCCAATAAAAAACTTGTGGGTAGAGTTGAGGAAAAAACTGTATACGCAATCAAGTGAGTCAACAAGTAGGAACCAACAGTGAGAACATGTAGAGGAGACCAGGGATCAGATTTTGGTCAAAACATGCTTGATTCTGATCGAAAGAATGTCCAGATGGATTAAGGCAGTGTTTAAAGCCAAAGGTAGATTTACAAATTACTAGCAAAATAATGAAAATTAAAATTTAGATTTTAAGAAGCAAAACAGCAACAATGCAGTAACATGACAAGAATTTGCATAACAAATTATATGCTAAATAATTGCAAGGCAAATTTATGCATGAGATAGCCAAGATGGCTGTCTAATATGAATGTAGTCTGTAGTGTATATGGAGTCTGAAAGTCAAAAGTTGAAAACAATGTTACTGTTTTGCTTGTTACTGTATGTCCCTCATTTTGGTATATATATTCCCCATCTTGGGCCCCTTCCTGGTATATATGTTCCCCAACCTAGTATAAATGTCCCCCATCCTGGTATATATGTTTCCCTTCCTGGGCCCATCCTGGTATATATGTCCCTTATCCTGGTATATATGTTCCCCATCCTATACCCTTCCTGGTTTATAAGTCCCCCATCCTTGTATACATGTCTCTCATCCTTGTAAATATGTCACCCATCATGGGCTCATCCTGATATATATATATCCTGATCCCCATTGGGCAACACGCATAAATAAATAAATGATTCTACTTACATTCCCTCCGCTACCCAGGCGTCCAGCATCCTCTTCTGATACCAGCAACTGACTTTGGGGTGTAAGTGATGGGCAGTGCATGAGATGACAAGACCATTCACATGGCATGAGTGATAGTAAATGACTGTAAAGTTTTTTACTATCACTGACTTCAGTGCCAAGAGGTGGGGGGGATTATGGGTGTGGGGAGCAGTTAATATTTATTTCCATTTAATGGGAAATTAATATTCACTGTTCCACCACCATCAGCTTCCTGCAGCAGCGACCCTGTTCATGCTTCTTGTGACAGGATAAAAAGGGTGTCATTTAGTCTGAAAAATACAGTATTGCAATACTTTATCTGTTTTGCGTTATACTTTATAGAGTCGGTTGCGAGGACTAAGACGTAAGCTATAACATAAAAAAATAAGTTTTTAATTCTTAGACAAAAAAACTTAAAGAATTTGAACATTTTTTTCCCCAGTTAAAAATAAAAAAGTTTAAAAAAATGAAAGTCTATTTAGTATTGCCGTGCCCATAGAAGTCTGATACATGGAAATATAAAATAATTTATTCTATAAACGACATAAAGGAAAAAAATGAAAATGCTACATTCACTGTTTTTCAGTCAACACACCACACAAAAAAATGCCATAAAGAGCTATTAAAACTCTATATGTACCTCAAAATAATATCATCTTGAAAAAAATGAGCAAAATGTGAAATGTAACAACAAAAATTGCTTGTCTCACAAGCTACATCACATCAGGGTGATTTCTTCAAATATTGAATGAATTGCAATTGTATGGTTCGTTTTTGCTGCAAAAATGTGCGGGATAAACCTTAGAAAACATCATTTATTAACTGGATCTTGTGCTTCATAAACATAGTAGCTCATTGTGCTGAAAAATGTACAAAGGCTCATGGTGTCCCTGTGGCTTCTTATGACAGAGCTGTAGGCACTTGATTAGCCACTGTATTTCAGAGCCTCAGAGGAAGAATAACTGTAATATGGCATCCTTAGGCACTCGGAATCCAGCAGAAACACCTTATATGTACTAAGGCTCCATACACTTGTAGAATATACATTCATATTACAGATTTGTGCTACTTGAAGGTTGTTCAAGCCATTTTCCAGCCAAGTGCAAGAGGTCTAAGGTAGAGGCAGCCTCAAGATCTCATGTGCGTCACTTTTAAGGCAAGTTCTTGAGTATGTGTGTGCACCTGGGTAAATACTATTGCTCAACACTGGGTACTTACATTTAAGTAAGGTAGCTTAATCACCGACTTAGAGCTCCACAGTGTTTTTTGTGTTTCAGCATTTTTATTTAACCTCTAAAAATGTTAAGTCTTTCAAATATCCACAGCAATTTTACAGAACCCCCTGTGTGCTCTTTATGCCAAATCATTCTAGTCTGATGAGAAGAGGGAAATTGTAGGGTCTTCTGTTCATGGCACTGTAAGCATCAATTTTCAAAGCAGCGAATCCTAAAAGGTCATCTATAGCCTGCTGTTTATAGCAATTCTTCCCATTCCATGTTTATCTTACATACCCCTTCCTCCTCCCTCACCACAAAATAAATAAATCACTGTCTTTTTCTTTAATTTTTTTCTTGTTCTTCTTAAGGTCGGAAGCAATTGACTAGTACGTGGGTTCGGACCTGACAAAACAGATTGGCTGGTGGCCTGACATGTTTCGAAGAAAGTGTGTTTGACAGGCAAAGGGATGGAAGGAAGATATGGACAGCAATGCCCCTGCCCATCATAAAATGCCAACTCCCCCACCCAAGTCCTTCTCTGCCCTGTAAGTGTATCCTGATTAGTGTGGGTGGCAATGAAAAGAAGTATGTGTGTATGCTGAAGGGGGAGGTTAGTAAGGAAAGAGCAGATATTTAAAAGTTTCTGACATGTGTCAGGGGCTCAGCCATTGAGACAGTGCAGCGTGATGTACTAGGACATGACATTAGCGGAGCCATCCATGCTAGCTTCGGGACATGTGGAGTTTGGTGTGTGTCACATTGAATTCACATCAGGGCACGTCTAGAGGAAAAGGGGAATAAAGCTACAATGGACGAAAGAAGCAGGTTTAACTTAGAAAAAACAACAACTTTAAACTAAACAACGCATTCAAAATTTTTAATTACATACAGTGTCATCAATTCAATGATTTCCTACTATAAAGTCTGCAATGATAGCTCATACTATTTGTTGAAGTTTGCCTTATAAAGGAGTGTAAAAAATGTCCGTTAGGAAATATCCATATCAAGCTTTAGTTGGAAGCAGCCTGTAATTCTAGACAATGCCTGATATGGTGTCGGTATACATATTACCTCCATTACATAAAGGTAAGCAGGATTACATACAGGGATTGTTGGATTGGTTTTGGGCATCACAAACAGCCCTATGAAAGCTCCATCCTGTAAATGGTGACCACGATCTCATTACACCATTATAGGGTAACGGTGGGAGATTATAACTACAGAATGGTCAGAATTGCTTTTACTTATACGTAGATCAGTTGTAATATATTTCATTTTGTATTATTATTATCCCAACTGCATACCCAAGTATTCCGAATCAGAAGATCTGGTTTTATAGATGTGAAGCACTGTATTACACAAATATAGTATCACTAGTGAATGACAGAAAGCAAATTGTGTGATAGATTTTATATTTCTCATTTTTCAAGTAATTTTTTTACATAGTTTTATAAAAAATATCTCTTAGGTTCATGTTTTGTTTTTTAGTAAATCCCTGACCTACCAGATGTTGACTTTTGTGTTATTTATGTATTTTCATCCATGTCTTCTTTTCAGATTTCTTTTCTTGATGAAGGCTGTGCGTCCACCAACCAATAAATTAAAAAATTGCAAAAAGCATGTGCAAGGATTAAGTTTTTTACAAGTTTTCTTCTATAGAAGATAGAACCCCAATAAACTGTTAATTTCCACAGAAAGACACACCAAGGGTCGGGGATTGGTGGCCTCCCCTCACTGATGATCAATAAGAGCACATCTTACTCTCAGCACCCATATTGGTTTCCAGGCTAGAGGAACTGAGAGCTTAGCTTAGATCTGTTCTGCTCCTATATGAGATGAGAGCCGTTTCATAGCTGTTGGGCTCACATAAAACTGGCCATTTTTGTGTGCTAAGTATCTCAATTTTCACATGTTTTTCATAGCAGTAATGCATATTTATATCCCTACGTTTATTGTTATACATATCTTAGAACCACAGAGTACAACTCTCTCTTTTTTTTTTTTTTTTACTGTGTTTCATATTCAGTTTGCACATGTTCTCATTAGAATGTTGGGATGTGCCATCAGTCTTTTTCTTAGATTATAGGGTCATGGCTTCTGATTGAGCACTCCTGCTCTTCAGTCTCAGACGATTTTAATTCTCCATTTGCAGGTTCCTTTCCACCCATATATTGTAATTTTTTTTAACCCAAAGAGAGGTATTAGTTTGATAGGTACCCAACAATAAGAAGTCACCTTGGCTTTGGCTGTTGAGCTCACATAAAACTGGCCATTTTTGAGTGCTAAGCATCTACATTTTTACATGTGTTCCATAGCAGTAATGCATATTTATATTTCTATATTCGTTGTTACACATGTCTTAGCACTACAGAGTGAAACTGTCTCTTTTTTGTTTCTATATTTTGGTAATAAACATTTTACTCTAGTTGCCTGTAACTTTGCAGCCAGGTAAGTGCAGTTCACAGTAACAAGTACATAACATATAGGTTGGATCCTATTGTCAAAGATGGTGGCCATGACCAGTAGCTTGCTCTTCTGATGCACAGGTAGGTATATGATTAGGTATATGCAGAGGTGACAGCAGCTGTACTGTATCCCTGATGGCTGGGTGCTGTAGTAACATGCTTCGATTGACAAATATGACAAATAAAGTGGATAACATGAGAGTAGTAGTTGAACTCATGCTACGTCTGGTTATGGATGGCAGTAGACGTTAGCGATGTGACATTTGGGGTATAGAGAAGCACACATATCATAAATTAATTGACATTGGTATCAAGCATTTTGGATTAATACCATTCATTGAAGTGTTCCCTTCCAGGGCAGGCCTAATAAAATGACTCCCAAATGGGTCTCAACGATCCAGTTACCTTGCAATCTTCATTACTTGAAGTGCAGCACATTTTCCATCATCGGCTTTATAATTTTCATGCAAAATTCCATAGGGCTTTTTCTGCATAGTATACAGCTGATTGCAGTTAGGTATTAGTGTACCTAAGGAGACTGCGGGGAATATGCTTTTGCACGCGACTTCATCGCATCCTAGCCACATGATCCGGTCCATTCCAGTGGGCCAATTCTTGCACCTCCGCAGAATTTGCTCCACTGATCTCCACTTTGAAAAGAGAGCTGTTGACCTGAAGCATAGATTCTATGCGAGAGGCTACAGCAAGAGGTGTGTTAAGAAAGTTTATAACAGGGCGAGAAATTTCACCCGTCACTCCTTGTTATATGCTCCTAAGAGGTCTTAACCATGCGACATCTTAAAGTTTGTCACGGATTATCATGGCCAATTCTCAGCTATGAGATCTTGCCTACAGAAATTTTGGCCAGTATTACAGGCGGATCCGATTCTAGCCCAAATAAATCCGGACAGGCCAATGTTAAGTATTCGGAGATCAAAAAACTTGCTTGACCATCTTGTTGCCAGCCACTATGAGGGAGCCACTCAGCCATCCCCTTTTGGCCCTGTGACCCCTTGCACTGGCTGTGCACCTTGTGGTCACTGCGTGGCCTGTCCAAATGTAGATAGGACGGACTCATTCTCCGACTCTGCGGGTGAACACACCTTCTCTATCAAGAAATACATCACTTGCACCACAACGGCAGTCATTTATTATGCCACCTACGCTTGCCCCAAAATTTATGTCGGCTTGATGACCAGACAGTTCAAAGTGCAGATTTGGGAGCATGTAAATGGTATAGCGGCAGTGGCAGACTGTCTGGATATTTCATCATTAAAAACTATTCCGCGTCATTTTAGACAATACCATCAGTCTAATCCGACATTATTACGGGTCAGGGGCATTGACAATCTTGACTCAAATATTCGTGGTGGGAAGATTAGTCAAAGATTGGCTAGGATGGAGACCAAGTGGATCTGGACTTTAAAAACCCTTCACCCTATGGGTCTGAACAAAAATATTTCTTACGCCTCATTTTTGTGATGGTTGTGGTTCTAGGGTTTTTTTTTCTCCTTTTTCTTGCCTTGATTTTATGATATTTATATTATTCATTTTGTTTTATGTAGACGT
The DNA here is from genome assembly GCF_048569485.1 of Anomaloglossus baeobatrachus. NCBI lineage: Eukaryota > Metazoa > Chordata > Amphibia > Anura > Aromobatidae > Anomaloglossus > Anomaloglossus baeobatrachus. Next base: position 196,928,361 of record NC_134357.1, on the reverse strand, counting down.
CATCCTCTCGCCTATAGGATCCGATATTTATGTGGTCTTAACCTACTGTACAAGATGGACTGCCCTGAATTATTTGAGCTGCCATGAATTTATGAAAAGGAAAAAAGAACAAAGAAAAAAATATATAATCTTTATGTATCATCTGATTTATTTCTTTTTGGATATATTTAGCTACAGTGCCTACAAGTAGTATTCAACCCCCTGCAGATTTAGCAGGTTTGATAAGATGCAAATAAGTTAGAGCCTGCAAACTTCAAACAAGAGCAGGATTTATTAACAGATGCATAAATCTTACAAACCAACAAGTTATGTTGCTCAGTTAAATTTTAATAAATTTTAAACATAAAAGTGTGGGTCAATTATTATTCAACCTCTAGGTTTAATATTTTGTGGAATAACCCTTGTTTGCAATTACAGCTAATAATCGTCTTTTATAAGACCCGATCAGGCCGGCACAGGTCTCTGGAGTTATCTCGGCCCACTCCTCCATGCAGATCATCTCCAAGTTATCTAGGTTCTTTGGGTGTCTCATGTGGACTTTAATCTTGTGCTCCTTCCACAAGTTTTCAATTGGGTTAAGGTCAGGAGACTGACTAAGCCACTGCAACACCTTGATTTTTTCCCTCTTGAACCAGGCTTTGGTTTTCTTGGCTGTGTGCTTTGGGTTGTTGTCTTGTTGGAAGATGAAATGACGACCCATCTTAAGATCCTTGATGGAGGAGCGGAGGTTCTTGGCCAAAATCTCCAGATAGGCCGTGCTATCCATCTTCCCATGGATGCGGACCAGATGGCCAGGCCCCTTGGCTGAGAAACAGCCCCACAGCATGATGCTGCCGCCACCATGCTTGACTGTAGGGATGGTATTCTTGGGGTCATATACAGTGCCATCCAGTCTCCAAACGTCACGTGTGTGGTTGGCACCAAAGATCTCGATCTTGGTCTCATCAGACCAGAGAACCTTGAACCAGTCTGTCTCAGAGTCCTCCAAGTGATCATGAGCAAACTGTAGACGAGCCTTGACATGACGCTTGGAAAGTAAAGGTACCTTACGGGCTCATCTGGAACGGAGACCATTGCGGTGGAGTACGTTACTTATGGTATTGTCTGAAACCAATATCCCCACTGCCATGAGATCTTCCCGGAGCTCCTTCCTTGTTGTCCTTGGGTTAGCCTTGACTCTTTGGACAAGCCTGGCCTCGGAATGGGTGGAAACTTTCAAAGGCTGTCCAGGCCGTGGAAGGCTAACAGTAGTTCCATAAGCCTTCCACTTCCGGATGATGCTCCCAACAGTGGCAACAGGTAGGCCCAACTCCTTGGAAAGGGTTTTGTACCCCTTGCCAGCCTTGTGACCCTCCACGATCTTGTCTCTGATGGCCTTGGAATGCTCCTTTGTCTTTCCCATGTTGACCAAGTATGAGTGCTGTTCACAAGTTTGGGGAGGGTCTTAATTAATCAGAAAAGGCTGGAAAAAGAGATAATTAATCCAAACATGTGAAGCTCATTGTTCTTTGTGCCTGAAATACTTCTTAATACTTTAGGGGAACCAAACAGAATTCTTGTGGTTTGAGGGGTTGAATAATAAATGACCCTCTGAATAAACTTTTCACAATTTAAAAAAAAAATAAAAAAAGAAATAACATTCTTTTTTGCTGCAGTGCATTTCACACTTCCAGGCTGATCTACAGTCCAAATGTCACAATGCCAAGTTAATTCCGAATGTGTAAACCTGCTAAATCTGCAGGGAGTTGAATACTACGTGTAGGCACTGTATATTGATTCATATCGGCTGATCTATCATATGTGGAGAGATGGGTATTACCATAACCTTTTTTACATCGTTCCACCTATGATATGATGACCATGGTGATATTTTTATTTTTCTGTTCCCATGTGACACGGCTGTTTTTAGTCACCATAGAACTATATAATTATATGCGATTGTCTATTGACAATATGCTGGTGTATCTAATGTGTTATTGTATATTGCCTAATGAATCAATGTTAGCATGTACATTATGGTAGGATGATCTAATTTCTCGCTAAGCATTGCATGTAAGACCTACATGGTTTGTTCAAATTGTCCTTGTGGTTTGGCCACAACCCCATTAAGATACTGTGCGGTTATCGTAATTCTGTCTTACATCCAGCAATCCCGGTTGGGGAGTACGCATGCGTGTTGCTGGCACTGGGACGTCATCGCGCTGCTGCGTTGGTATCACCCGATGTGACGTCTGCTCACATGACCGCCACGTAATGGTACACGCGGCTGTCATGTGACCAGAAGTGTCGGATGTGGGGCAACGCGGCGCGCGAGTGGCGTCCTTTGTTGCCGGGGCATTGCATAAATCATGACCACGCCGACCGGTTGTGATTTTCTGACGCCTTGTTTTTAATGAGCACTCCCCCTCACTTCACCACTCCCCCTGACGAAGGCTTCCATAGCCGAAACGGCCATAGGGTAGGACACGGGTACCACGTGCATCACTGTTTCTCTCTCCAGGTAATGTGACAACCGCGACTAAGTCGTCTCAGTTTTGTCAGTACACTGTACTAGCTCTTGAGGTGCTAGGGTCTCCTTCCCACCACATTTTTCTATACGCAGCAACAATCATATTTGATTTTGTATAACACTATTGTAGATACTGCATTGAATGATTCCTTGCTGTGGTAACGATGGGGTTTTAACATGCTGTGGGATTTTGGCCCTGTGATGCCCATTTAATAATTTCCTGTAGGGAGAATCGCTGGCATCTTTATGCCTATATATCAATTTTGTACCTCCATGTATACCATGTTTATGGATGGGTTATTTGTTTGCCAGTAGTTGGGTACTTATCCCTTACTTACCAGTGATCCCCCTGTCTGTGTTCCCACTTGTTTTGTGCCGCCCTGCACCTACCCTATTTTCAATAAAGATCATCACTTTCAGTACATTGAGCTTTTGGTCGTGTTTTTACCTCTTTTTTTGTTGTACAATTATAGCGACTTGCCTGAGTCCCCATCCAGTCCTCTGTAACACTATGGTTCCTTTACTATGCTTATACATGTCCATCTGGTATATCATGGTGTGGCTGTGGCTTCTTTTTAAGTTGTCTCTCTTGTAGAGTATAGTCAGTGGGGTCCCCTCTTCTGTGGAGTATACGTTCTAATGGTCAGCAAGGTCCTCTGTCTCTCTCTCCCCTGTAAAGTATAGGCTCTTATGATCATTGGAGTCCCCTCTCTCTCATTTCTCCCCTTGCATTTTCCAAGCAATTACAAACTTTATAGTACTGAACTTAGTGCAATTTTAATAGCCACATATCTTTTTGGGCAAATTTTGTCGAAATCTAAGTTTGAAATTCAAAAGATCTGTTCATCTTTGGTAAGCAGGCATATTGTTGTCATGCTAGGTTGGGGAAGTATCAAGTGAATGGCGAAAGGGAAGCGAAACCCTTGTCTAGGGAAAGGGAAGATGGTGACCCCTGACCAAACCTTCTGCTTGTTCCTGGGATCCCTCACCACCCTACATAGGTTCTGCACCTATGTGCCGAGCCAGATACCTAAACCTAGGTATCCCTAGTGCTGGACCATAAATAGGGAACAGATGGAATATGCTCTTTGTCAACCCCACTAAACACTATAGACAACACAAGGAGAACACATGGGGGAAAATGTATGAATTACTTATCTACAGATGACACAGGTAGAAGTTCAGCAAAGTTCTCAGCAACGATACCACAGAGGAGTACAAGCCACCTGCTTGCAACCAAGGCTTGAATGCACTGAAAAATATCAACAGCCTCAGTCCAAGGAGGGAAGGGTTATTTAGGCACCAAAATAATGCTGATGACCAGCACCTAGTTGGAAGGTAAGTTCCTATTGCGTCCAAAAGGGGGAAAGATGAATCCGACAGGAAAGCTACCTATACCAATGAATACTAACAGCAGGAACAATGGAAAGACAGGGAGCATTCTGCGCAGCCAAACGCTGTGACCTTTTATGGCCAGAAACCACATGACTGTCTGTCTCCCGTGACACATCCGAGACAATCAGGGCTACACCTCCTCAGATCTCTATGCTTTCTGATTCATCTTCTCAGATGCCGGGTTAAGGCTCAGTACACATGATCAGAAGTCCTTGAATTGCCTTAACCCGGCATCTGAGAATATGAATCAGAAAGCATATAAAGGAGGTGTAGCCCTGATTGTCTCGGGTGTGTCACGGGAGACAGACAGTCATGTGGTTTCTCGCCATAGAGGGTCACAGCGTTTGGCTGCGCAGAATGCTCCCTGACTTTCCATTATTCCTGCTGCCAGTTTTCATTGGTATAGGTAGCTGTCCTGCTGGATTCATCTTTTCCCCTTTTGGACACAACAGGAGCTTACCTTCCACCTAGCTGCTGGTCATCAGCATTATTTTGGTGCCTAAATACCCCTTCCCTCCTTGGACTGGTGCTGTTGATATTTTTCAGTGCATTCAAGCCCCAGAGAGGTCTAGTGTTCATGAGCGGAAGTGCTTGGACTTCTGATCATGCGCACTGAACCTAAACCCGGTGTCTGAGGCGGTGACAATGAACACAGGTACATATGTCACATCAATGATGCTGAGCATTGAATAACATGTTAGCACGCCCATGTGGGCGTACTAATATGCTAAGAGGGCGGACTAGTCCCCATGCTCTCTAGCATATTATAAAGGATCTGTAGAAATACTTTTTCTAACAATCTCTTTATATATTCTACTATAGGCTGGGACAGTTAGGCAGGAATTATAAACATGCACCCAGAACTGCTTGTGGTTCTGGGTGCATATTAGACCTAAAAGGTTCCCTTTAACCCTTTATCTCCAGGATAATAGTGTTATCCGATGTAATAGGTTTGTATTAAAGGTCTTAGGGTTTATACATATTGCTGAGATACAGCTTAATACAACACAACGTCTGAGGTATAATAGGAGCCATAATAAGGTACCCTTAAACACTAATGAACTTCTGTATGCCCCAATATCAAATAAAGGCATAAAGGGGCATGCCAATATTTGCACCTAGGCAAAGGTGGTGAGTTGCTAGAGATGTTGCAAGAGGCAAAAAAAAATAAATTCTACTCTTTATAAGATTCGTCACACAGCTGTCTCTTGGGTCAGCGCCTCAGGGATAGGACGGTCAGTGCATTGGAGTCTGTGTGCTCCATGTAGAGAATGTCACTGCACAGAATGGTGGAGCATAAGTTCGTTTGCATTGCTCCACCATTGCTCCACTGGCATTCACAATTGAGGAAGGCCAGCTGAGGAATAAACTAAGAAGGCTGCGGTAATCACTTCACTGATCAAGAGATTATTTCATCCCTAAACATTTTATTCTGTTAGTAAATATTATTTTATGTCAGTACCTGTTAGGCGCAGGGTAGGGGAGTGCATGGTGATAGGGATGTGTGTTGAATGTAGGGACAAAATATAACAGCATACTGTGTTGGAGGATGGCATGGGAGCATTGTGCTGCTAATACAGTTTGACATTCGCTGCCTCCCTTTCCTGTCTCTGCTTCTGTCTCTGGGCAGCACCGCAGTCTTGTTGTAGGTTACACAACATCCTGGTTGGGAGATTGAGAGTTAACTTCTGTCAGTGGTTGCTCCCTGCTCTGTGGCTTCAGCAAGGCTGCAGCCAATTTAAACTCCTGAAAGTCGCTGTCCACTGCCAGTAACTATCCAACTAGATGCAGAGAACAACTGAGTATCATATTTGATCAAATCCAAACAGCATGTGTTGGATAACCACTACATAATATTAAGCCAGAGAAGAAAAAAAGTGGTATAACTCCATTTAATAAAAACAATAATTTGTATTTCTCATTTATAAAACAAATACACAACATTATCAAAATACAAAATTCACAGCAGTAAATCCTCAAGAGTAGGTGGGCTGGTATCATACAATAGGTGTATTTTAGACGTTCACAGAGACAAGTCAGCAACATTTAGCAATAGTGTTCTATACAAATAATTTTAAGAGAAGGGTACGAACCAAACATCTATTGGGGCTTAAAACGTCAAACAGCCTCCATCTAGAATAGTGTAATCCCTATGTAGCGTATAGACAACAGAAGACTGAACCTGTACTGACCAGTAAGTAGATACCGCAACACCTGCCTGTCCCAACGCGCGTTTCACCTTCTTCCTCAGGGGACGTACATCCCCTGAGGAAGAAGGTGAAACGTGCGTTGGGACAGGCAGGTGTTGCGGTATCTACTTACTGGTCAGTACAGGTTCAGTCTTCTGTTGTCTATATGCTACATAGGGATTACACTATTCTAGATGGAGGCTGTTTGACGTTTTAAGCCCCAATAGATGTTTGGTTCGTACCCTTCTCTTAAAATTATTTGTATAGAACACTATTGCTAAATGTTGCTTACTTGTCTCTGTGAACGTCTAAAATACACCTATTGTATGATGCCAGCCCACCTACTCTTGAGGATTTACTGCTGTGAATTTTGTATTTTGATAATGTTGTGTATTTGTTTTATAAATGAGAAATAAAAATTATTGTTTTTGTTAAATGGAGTTATACCACTTTTTTTCTTCTCTGGCTTAATATGAGTATCATATTTGTAATCTCTGTAGATATTCCTGATTTTGACATTGGCTTGTTTTTTTTTCTTACTCACCTGCTTACCAATTTTGTGCCTATGTAGAGGTAAGCCGACGAATGGCCATCTGGGCTCTGCTCTACTTCAACAGACTGAACCTGTGTGTGTGATCCGCCTTGGACAGGAGGGTGCGATACTTACTTCGATCTTCAGGGGTGCTTCCACCTCCCCGCAGCCGGTCACCGTCGTCGACGTAGCAGGGTAACATATCACACAGAGAGTCTCTTTACAAAACAACAACAACTGATTTATGCATTCTTCAACCTTCGGGAGAGACATAGCCATTTCAATCCTGTTCTGCTGCCTCTGTTCTTTTTGGTACTTTTCTGTCTAGCCCAGGGTATTAGCTTTACACTAGCCGAGCCTCAATTCTACTTTTCCCTGTTTCTTGTCTCTGTAGCTTCCCGTGTCCAATTGCTCCATCGAACGACCATACTATGCTCATCACGAGGTGAGCCGTAGGCTCTGGACACAATCGATAACTCTCGATTCCATGACGGGTCCAAGCTACCAAACGCGTCTGTACACCTGAAATCTTTCTGCAGAACTAACTCTTTTCCTAGCCTGTCTCACTAGTCACCCGTCTGCTCTCTGACACTCATCCCATCCTGGCTCTCACTTACTCGGCAACCAGGAAGTATCTAACACACTGTACATATTAAAACCTTCTCTTACTCTAATACCTATATGGCTAACATTCCTACTTAACATTTCTATGCTTTTCATTACACAGTTAACATTATTACATGTTATACTTTACATTACTACAAAAAGCACAGTTACAATATTATGCAATAAATACTGTAAACTGCCGTCTGTTAGATGGCGTCAATCGCTACACTGCTCCAGCTTTGCTCCTTTGCCATACCGTATTCTACAGCAGCAGCAGCATCACTTAGACACAATATAAAACATATGTAAACCGTAGGAGTTGGGTAATCTATCCACCTCCTACACCTATACCAATATCTGGCTCTGGTTCACTCCTCCGGTCAGCAGCACTTCTATGATAGCAATCCAGTGGATCCTGAACCAGATCCCTGTACAAAGTTAAAGGTGAAGGCTAGGGTTGCTCTGGAATCTGCAAGACAGAGTGTCTCACTTCAAGCCTGTCCAATGAAGTCTTTTTGAGCCTGCAGATTCTGACAGACATTACACATAGGCCCTGATTCATCATTTGCATATATTTTAAATCACTTTTCCTTTTTGTCTTGAGTTATTTGCTGACATTTATTGCATCAATTTATAAAAATGGTTCACATGGTTCATAAATTTGATGCAGAGTCAAAAAAGGCCTATTTCCTGCCAATAACCATTTTTGCAAATGTGACGCCCTGGCCACAACACCCGTCCCTCACAGGTGACATCAGCCAACCTTAAAACCCTAGTCACCCCCTTAGGGCTTGATAGACACACCAGGGGGTGGAACCAGGCGGTTGGAAGATGCCCACCTAGGAGTTTTAGACAGCCCGGGGTGGGGAAAAGGCAGATGAGTTGTAGAGTTCAAGGAGAGTGGAGGTCAGGCCTGTGTCTGAGGCCTGAAGGAAAACTGACAGGTACCAGGGTAGGAGCCCTGGTGCCTTTGGCTAGGAGGCAAATGTCGGTCTCCGTCTGAAGGAGTCGGGAAGACGGCTCGGTGGAACCGAGGTGGACCGGTACAGGGTTGTAGCCCACCGGTACCGACCCAGGGAACCGACTCGGAAACCGGAGCACACAGGGGAGTACTCAGACCCTGAAGCTAGATCCAGAAGCGACTGGAACTGGTTAATTAACTGATTGTGGCCAGGAATAGAGGTCCTGTCCCACCCAAAGTCCCGATTGAAGGCAATAGCCCACCGAGGGGGAAACAGGCCACCCCCAGGGCTCAGAGATCCCACGGTCCAGCGTCTAAGGGCAAGTGCTCCTTAGGCCACATCCAGCCGGGAGTGGACTCCTGAAGTTGCAAGCACAGGCAGTCAACCGTTCTAAAAAAGGTGCAGGAGAAAGACAGAGACCACCAGCCGGGTGGGGGAACCAGAATGCAGCCGGCTGCGGGCACCGACCACCATCACCTTGGTTTACCAGAGACTCGTGTGTTTTCTTAATAGTGAGAACACCAGTACCCTGCGGTCGCCCATCTCCCTGCACAACCAACCCCAACGGGTCCCGGGGCTACCATCCCTGCCCACGGAGGGGTTAACAACTTGCTGCACAACATCTCTCCCGGGTGCCCCGTAACTGCAGCGCTGGTGTCCAATATCACCACATACCGTGGGTGGCGTCACAAACCTAGTACAGCCCAGCCCATACATATACGTCCACCACCCCCTAACCCTTTTCATTCGGAGTGTCCGCGGGGTCCCCCGGGTCCGGAGACCCTCGAGCCACCCACCAGAAGGTCCGAACCCGAGCAGCGGCAGGCTGCTGGCACGGGGGCGGCACACAAGTTTTGCAATTGATTATTCAGGGGAAAACACCTGGAATTACTAAACTCAGCAAAAAACAATGAACAGTGAATTGAGTGAAAACAGAAAAATGGAGCAAAACACAGAAAACTCGACATAAAACAGACTCAATGGCAATGATAAATCGGTGCCTTAGTGTATGTGCTTTTAACAACACGTGATGAGCACATACCTCCCTTAACTGAATCACAAAGCAGGAGTGGTGGGCATGGGGATAGTTAAACTTTTTTGGGCTCAAAGGCTGCACTGCTCTGAACAGCTATAATAACCTCTCACCTATCCCTTGTAGACTGTGAGCCCTCGCGGGCAGGGACCTCTATCCTCCTGTACCAGTCTGTGCCTTGTATTGTTTATGATTATTGTACTTGTCCCTATTATGTACACCCCTTTCACATGTAAAGCGCCATGGAATTGATGGCGCTATAATAATAAATAATAATAAGAAGAAATAATAATAATAATTATAATAATAATTAGCAATTCTTTCTTCTTACTCAATATCGGCTGATTGAAAGATAGCTTTAAGTAGAGAAGAGCAGACCCGTGGACGTTTGGGTTCTGCTGGTCCAGCTGAACTTTTTTAAAGTTCAGTTTTGGACCTGACTTGACCTGAACTTCATTTGAAGTCACTGATTGGCAGCTCGGCACTCTGCCCACAGGCAGCCAGCCATAAACAGAGCACTTCCAGGGAGGGTGGGCAGGATTTTTTCCACATTATTATTTTTTTTTTTCGCATGCGCACTACCGTACATCTGATTACGCTGTTGTTACCCCCAGTGTGAGCCGATCAAACACTGCAAGCGACTCACACTGGGCTGCACTGAGAGTACCTGAGCACAGCAATGCTAGCGCAAGTGGTTTGCATTCGTACAGCACCCGAAGTCCGAACTTGAACTTTGTTTTCTTGGAAAAGTCTATGTTCGTACCGAACACCGAAAACCAAACTTCAGGTTCGCTCATCTCTACTTGTAACTACAATGGTGTTTGAAAGTTTGTAAGCACTTAAGAGTTTTCTATATTTCTGTATAAATTTCATCTAAAACTACATCAGGTTCTCAGACAAGTCCTAAAAGTAGATAAAGATCCAAATAAAACAAAGGAGTCACGTAAATTTGACTTTAAATTTTTTTAATTGAGGAAAATGATCTAATATCACATGTCTGTAATTGGCAAAGGTATGTGAACCTTTAGGATTAGCAGATAATTTGAAGGTAAAATTTAAGTCTGGTATTTTCAAGTACAGTGGAACCTTGCTTAACGAGAACAATTGGTTCTGGGACTGTGCTTGTTAACCAAGTTACTCGTTCAGCAGAGCAAGATTTCCCATAGGAAATCATTGCAATGCAGACAATTCATTCCAAAACTAGTTAAATGTCCCATCCTGGTCCCCTATTCTGTCATTCCACACATGCACAAACACACACAAACTCACACAAACACACACAAACACACAAGCACGCACGCAAACGCACATATTATATGCTCACCTTACCTTTTGTTCCATCGCCGGTCTCCTGGGACTTGCTGTCCTCCGGTGCGGGCTGTGTATCAGGTTACCATAACGACGAGGGAGGAACTTCCTGCCAGAGCTCTGACGTCAAAGGCAGAGCCGCTTGCCTCTGATTGGCCAGCGTGCTGCCTTTGAGTAGCGGTGACAGGAACCAGGAAGTTCCTGCTTCGTCGCTATGGATGCCGATGCACAGCCTGGAGTGGAGCGGAGCGGCAAACTACAGGACCCAGGAGGCCGGCGATGAAATGGAAGGTACACATATTAAATGCTCACCTTACCTTCCGTTCCACCGCCGGCCTCATGGTACTTGTAGTTCGCCGCGAGCACGTCGCGATGTACCCGGGAACTACAAGAACTATGAGGCCGGCGGTGGAACGGAAGGTAAGGTGAGCATAATACTGTATTTGTGCGCGTGCGTGCGTGTGTGTTTGTGTGTGTTTGTGTGTGTTTGTGTGTGTTTGTGCGTGCTTGTGTGTGTTTGTGTGGACTGCAAGTGCGGGTCAGAACGCGGTGGATGGAGGGAACCGGAAGTGTCTGAGGTGAGGATTTTGCTCGCACAGCAAAGCTTTCTCGTAAACCGGGTTACAAATTTACAGAAAGCTTTGCTTGTTAAGCGAAATTCTCGTTAAGTGGGTTACTCGTTAAGCAAAGTTCCACTGTAATGGCATGGCAAACAGTCATGAGTGAGAAACCTGTTTTATTTAAAGGGAATCTGTCAATTTGGGTTTTGCTATGTGACACGCATGCACCGGGGCCGTGGGGCACTCGTTCCCAGGCCACGGTTCTGTTTCTGGGACGCGGCGGTGGCAAGGCCTGGTTCCGTGACCTCAGCGGTGTCAGTTAAAGTAACTGTACCTGTGGTACACGGCCAAAGATAGCCGACGCTGCAAGATGGGACGTCTGGGGCAGGTGGTGACGCAACTCGGTTCGTATAGCTCTCCACAGGTAGAATTGGGCCCCAGGGCTGTTGGGAATAGTAGTCTCTGTAATTGATGGAGGGACTTAACGTTGGGGTGCAGGACTGAGGACGCCGGTAATAACTGGACAACACAAGAGCCGTAGTTTCCTTTACCTTTTACTTGGTAGTTGATGGCAGGGCCGCCACTAGGAATTTCAGGGCCCCATACTGGCAAAATTTTCAGGCCTCCTTGGGACTCCGCCCAGGATCCACCCCTAGCTCCGCTTCCACCACTCAAACTTCCTACAGTCTCACTGCCACTCTTGCAAAAACATGTATGTATGTATGCATATACAATATAATTATATAAATATATATATATATATATATATATATATATATATATATATATAGATATAGATATATATATATATATATATATATATATATATATATATACACACACACAGTCATGGCCAGAAGTGTTAGCACCCTTGAAGTTGTTTCCCTCAGAAAATTACACGGACAGACAGACTGCATACACAGACAGACTGACTGCATACACAGACAGACTGCATACACAGACAGACTGTATACACAGACAGACTGCATGCACAGACAGACTGTATGCACAGACAGACTGTATACACAGACAGACTGCATGCACAGACAGACTGTATACACAGACAGACTGCATACACAGACAGACTGTATACACAGACAGACTGTATACACAGACAGACTGCATGCACAGACAGACTGTGTACATAGACAGATAGTATACACAGACAGATAGTATACACAGACAGAACGTATATACATACAGTTAGTATACACAGACATACACAGTATACACAGACAGACAGACTGTATACACAGACATACTGTATACACACAGACAGACTGTATACACAGATAGTATTCATAGACAGACAGTATACACAGATAGTATACATACAAATAAATAAATAGGAATAACGTTTGGAACACCATTTTAAGTCCGAACTGGGTGCAAAAACCTAAAAAAACATCACTATGGGGAGATAAGGTATGCACACCAGTGACTATGTAAGGGGAATACATGAAATAGCAGAAACTGCTGTGTGAATACTGACTTGAAAAATCCAATAGCTATATGCAAGAGTGAATATGTGAAAAATGGAATCTGCATTACTGCCATGAACATATGAATCAAGAGAAATTTAGCTACTGAATTGATCAATGCAATAGAGCCCCAACACTACGCCAAAGTATTTCTCTACGTTGGGGTCCCTAGCTTGTGTGTGTCCTCTCATGCAGTTAAAAAACTTACCGTGTATGGGAAGCTGAGACCCAGGCTATTTATGCATTTATGCGTATGATATGGATTGGCAATAGGTGTGGTTGGGGAGGGTTCACAAACGAGAAAATACTAACAAATAGGAATAACGTTTGGAACACCATTTTAAGTCCGAACTGGGTGCAAAAACCTAAAAAAACATCACTATGGGGAGATAAGGTATGCACACCAGTGACTATGTAAGGGGAATACATGAAATAGCAGAAACTGCTGTGTGAATACTGACTTGAAAAATCCAATAGCTATATGCAAGAGTGAATATGTGAAAAATGGAATCTGCATTACTGCCATGAACATATGAATCAAGAGAAATTTAGCTACTGAATTGATCAATGCAATAGAGCCCCAACACTACGCCAAAGTATTTCTCTACGTTGGGGTCCCTAGCTTGTGTGTGTCCTCTCATGCAGTTAAAAAACTTACCGTGTATGGGAAGCTGAGACCCAGGCTATTTATGCATTTATGCGTATGATATGGATTGGCAATAGGTGTGGTTGGGGAGGGTTCACAAACGAAAAAATACTAACAAATAGGAATAACGTTTGGAACACCATTTTAAGTCCGAACTGGGTGCAAAAACTTAAAAAAACATCACTATGGGGAGATAAGGTATGCACACCAGTGACTATGTAGGGGGAATACATGAAATAGCATAAACTGCTGTGTGAATACTGACTTGAAAAATCCAATAGCTATATGCAAGAGTGAATATGTGAAAAATGGAATCTGCATTACTGCCATGAACATATGAATCAAGAGAAATTTAGCTACTGAATTGATCAATGCAATAGAGCCCCAACACTACGCCAAAGTATTTCTCTATGTTGGGGTCCCTAGCTTGTGTGTGTCCTCTCATGCAGTTAAAAAACTTACCGTGTATGGGAAGCTGAGACCCAGGCTATTTATGCATTTATGCGTATGATATGGATTGGCAATAGGTGTGGTTGGGGAGGGTTCACAAACGAAAAAATACTAACAAATAGGAATAACGTTTGGAACACCATTTTAAGTCCGAACTGGGTGCAAAAACCTAAAAAAACATCACTATGGGGAGATAAGGTATGCACACCAGTGACTATGTAAGGGGAATACATGAAATAGCAGAAACTGCTGTGTGAATACTGACTTGAAAAATCCAATAGCTATATGCAAGAGTGAATATGTGAAAAATGGAATCTGCATTACTGCCATGAACATATGAATCAAGAGAAATTTAGCTACTGAATTGATCAATGCAATAGAGCCCCAACACTACGCCAAAGTATTTCTCTACGTTGGGGTCCCTAGCTTGTGTGTGTCCTCTCATGCAGTTAAAAAACTTACCGTGTATGGGAAGCTGAGACCCAGGCTATTTATGCATTTATGCGTATGATATGGATTGGCAATAGGTGTGGTTGGGGAGGGTTCACAAACGAAAAAATACTAACAAATAGGAATAACGTTTGGAACACCATTTTAAGTCCGAACTGGGTGCAAAAACCTAAAAAAAACATCACTATGGGGAGATAAGGTATGCACACCAGTGACTATGTAAGGGGAATACATGAAATAGCAGAAACTGCTGTGTGAATACTGACTTGAAAAATCCAATAGCTATATGCAAGAGTGAATATGTGAAAAATGGAATCTGCATTACTGCCATGAACATATGAATCAAGAGAAATTTAGCTACTGAATTGATCAATGCAATAGAGCCCCAACACTACGCCAAAGTATTTCTCTACGTTGGGGTCCCTAGCTTGTGTGTGTCCTCTCATGCAGTTAAAAAACTTACCGTGTATGGGAAGCTGAGACCCAGGCTATTTATGCATTTATGCGTATGATATGGATTGGCAATAGGTGTGGTTGGGGAGGGTTCACAAACGAAAAAATACTAACAAATAGGAATAACGTTTGGAACACCATTTTAAGTCCGAACTGGGTGCAAAAACCTAAAAAAACATCACTATGGGGAGATAAGGTATGCACACCAGTGACTATGTAAGGGGAATACATGAAATAGCAGAAACTGCTGTGTGAATACTGACTTGAAAAATCCAATAGCTATATGCAAGAGTGAATATGTGAAAAATGGAATCTGCATTACTGCCATGAACATATGAATCAAGAGAAATTTAGCTACTGAATTGATCAATGCAATAGAGCCCCAACACTACGCCAAAGTATTTCTCTACGTTGGGGTCCCTAGCTTGTGTGTGTCCTCTCATGCAGTTAAAAAACTTACCGTGTATGGGAAGCTGAGACCCAGGCTATTTATGCATTTATGCGTATGATATGGATTGGCAATAGGTGTGGTTGGGGAGGGTTCACAAACGAAAAAATACTAACAAATAGGAATAACGTTTGGAACACCATTTTAAGTCCGAACTGGGTGCAAAAACCTAAAAAAACATCACTATGGGGAGATAAGGTATGCACACCAGTGACTATGTAAGGGGAATACATGAAATAGCAGAAACTGCTGTGTGAATACTGACTTGAAAAATCCAATAGCTATATGCAAGAGTGAATATGTGAAAAATGGAATCTGCATTACTGCCATGAACATATGAATCAAGAGAAATTTAGCTACTGAATTGATCAATGCAATAGAGCCCCAACACTACGCCAAAGTATTTCTCTACGTTGGGGTCCCTAGCTTGTGTGTGTCTTCTCATGCAGTTAAAAAACTTACCGTGTATGGGAAGTACATGTATACCGTGTATACATAGACAGACAGACAGTATACACAGATAGTATACATAGACAGACAGTATACACAGATAGTATACATAGACAGACAGTATAAACAGATAGTATACATAGACAGACAGACAGTTTACGCAGATAGTATACATAGACAGACAGACAGTATACACAGATAGTATGCATAGACAGACAGTATACACAGATAGTATACATAGACAGACAGTATACACAGATAGCATACATAGACAGACTGCATACACAGATAGTATACATAGACAGACAGTATACACAGATAGTATACATAGATAGACAGACAGTATACACAGATAGTATACATAGATAGACAGACAGTATACACAGATAGTATACATAGACAGACAGACAGTATACGCAAATAGTATACATAGACAGGCAGACAGTATACACAGATAGTATGCATAGACAGACAGTATACACAGATGGTATACATAGACAAACAGTATACACAGATAGTATGCATAAACAGACAGTATACACAGATAGTATACATAGACAGACAGTATACACAGATAGTATACATAGACAGACAGTATACACAGATAGTATACATAGACAGACAGTATACACAGATAGTATACTTAGACAGACAGCTACATATTGCACACAATACAGGACACACATATCTTATACATAACATATCAGACAGCACATAACACATACAGATAGCATATAAAACATACAGGCAGCACATACAGGCAGCACATAACACATCAGACAGCACATAACACATACAGACAGCACATAACACATACAGGCAGCACATAACACATACAGGCAGCACATAACACAGACAGGCAGCACATAACACATCAGGCAGCACATAACACATATAGACAGCACATAACACAGGCAGCACATAACACATACAGGCAGCGCATAACACATACAGGCAGCACATAACACATACAGGCAGCACATAACACATCAGGCAGCACATAACACATATAGACAGCACATAACACAGGCAGCACATAACACATACAGGCAGCGCATAACACATACAGGCAGCACATAACACATCAGGCAGCACATAACACATCAGGCAGCACAACACATACAGGCAGCACATAACACATCAGGCAGCACATAATACATACAGGCAGCACATAACACATACAGGCAGCACATAACACATCAGGCAGCACATAACACATATAGACAGCACATAACACAGGCAGCACATAACACATACAGGCAGCGCATAACACATACAGGCGGCACATAGCACATCAGGCAGCACATAACACATCAGGCAGCACATAACACATCAGGCAGCACATCACTTACATGAAGCACATAACACATACAGGAAGCACATTACACATCAGGCAGCACATAACACATACAGGCAGCACATAATACATACAGGCAGCACATAACACATCAGGCAGCACATAACACATACAGGCAGCACATAATACATACAGGCAGCACATAACACATCAGGCAGCACATAACACATATAGACAGCACATAACACAGGCAGCACATAACACATACAGGCAGCGCATAACACATACAGGCAGCACATGACACATCAGGCAGCACATAACACATACAGGCAACACATAACACATACAGGCAGTGCATAACACATACAGGCAGCACATAACACATCAGGCAGCACATAACACATACAGGCAGCACAACACATACAGGCAGCACATAACACATACAGGCAGCACATAACACATCAGGCAGCACATAACACATACAGGCAGCACATAACACATACAGGCAGCACATAACATACAGGCAGCACATAACACATCAGGCAGCACATAATACATCAGGCAGCACATAACACATACAGGCAGCACATAACACATACAGGCAGCACATAGCACATAACACATACAGGCAGCACATAACACATGATTCATATTATACTCACCTGCCCATGATGCAATTCAGCGCCCTCCCGCGCATCTGGCTGAGGCAAGGCAGGGGTTGGGGTCAGCAGGCCCCCCCAGTCTGAGATCAGCTGAACCTGGCTGGGATCAGCCCCGGCGACTGAGATGAGCGGGCGGGCCACCTCACCAGCTTATCCCCCCCAGTCTGAGATGAGTGGGTGGGCAGGGCCAACTCACCACCACCACCACCACCCCCCCGGTCTAAGATAAGCGGACCCCCCCCGGGTCTGAGATGAGTGGGCGGGCTACCTCACCACCACCTCCCCCGGTCTGAGCAAAGCGGAACCCCCGAGTCTGAGATGAGCGGGCGGGAGGGCCACCTCACCACCCCCCTGGTCTCAGATAATTGGGCCCCCCGGGCTGAGATGAGCGGGCGGGCCACCTCATGGGATGTAGGGTGTGGTGGTGTGTGACCTGTGTCCCCTGGCTTGCCCAGGGCGACACATTCCCCCTTAGCAAAATGCAGACCGTCCGTGGGCTGCCGTCCAACACCGGATTTATTTTTCTGTAAAAGATAACATGGTAAAATAACATATGTACATTTTTAATAAATCTTCCCTTAACGGGAGGCACATTTCTTAAACGTTGCATAACGGTTTACGGTTACGGTTTCTCCTCTCTCCCACCCAAGCAACCTGGCCCTGATGCTACCCCTAAAGCCCAAGCAGCACCCCTTGACCCACAGTCCAGCACACGGTACCCGAGCGAGATCTGTCCTTCCCCTCCAGAGGGTAGCCACCGGTTCCTTTGGTGGCTGGGCTCCAGCCTGCTCTGCTGAGGGCCCTCCCTCCAACCTGCCTCTCCGGAGGCGGCATTGCGGAAAACGGTAACGGTAAACAACTTATATACAAGCCACTAACGTTTGTGGTTGCCCTGCAAGTTCACGGGCTTGTCCATGGAAAGTCCTCCATGCAAAACCTTTAAACGGTCCCCACTGGGACAACGGTGCCGGCTCCAGCCGGTTGCAAATCACAAAGATAATCAGGTGAGGTACTCGGTATCATTTTCATCATTAGCAGAACTTTCGAACTTTTAAACAAACAAAATGGTGGTCCCAACGGGGACTGGACAACGGTGCTCCGCTGCCCTACTCCAGGCCTTCAGCTTCATCCGAGGGAGGGGGTGCAGGACTCACTCTGCTCTCCTGGCTGCCCCGCAGCTTCACATCCAGGGCAAACCACCCCCTCTCTCCGCAGTGTCGGGTGTACTGAACAATGTCTCCCGGCATCAGGTTGCGGCCGGGATGCTCCTCAGGCAGGTGGGCATTCACATCCCGCCGGGCTACAAACACTTCGGCCTCCAGGCCCGGTTCATAGATAAACCCGTAGCCCCGGCGGACATCAAACCGCCTCACCTGCCCCTCGTACAGCGGGCCCCAGACACGGAACGTGGCCTGGCGGAGATTCTCTTTCTCCCGGATAGCTCGGGCCACCAGCTCGGCCTTCTTCCGTTCCCTCTCAGCGATCTCCAGGCCCAGCGGTACCGGCTCCCTATCCCAATACGGCGCTGCTGCCAGCGCCGGCGCACGGGTCGGGCCCCGCGGGACATTCTGGACGTTGCCCACTGTCAGGAATCTGGGCGGTGTGTCCCGCGGTGTCTTGGCCTTGGGCGCTGCCTTACAGCAACAACCCGGCGCTACCTCAGCCGAGGTGTGGGGGATGGGCATAGGGGCTTTCCGCTGCTGGGCCTTCGGCTCGGAGCGGGTCATCGGCTCCGGCTCGGGGGATTTTTCAGGGGATGCCTCCGGTTCAACCTTTGGAATCTTCCACGGTAACACCTCCGGTTTACTGCGGGCTCCGGCTACAGGTCGGTCCGCCTGGGCGGGGACGCTGGGTATTGCTACCGGTTGCGGTGGTAGCAGGCCTAATGGCGGGGTCACGGCCTCCGAGACGGGTGGCGAGGGAGGCAACGGGGGGAGAGGGCTTGGACCGGGCCCCGCAGCCGCGATGACCGGCCCTTCCAGGGCATCGGGACGTGGGTGACTCACCCTCCCTTTCTCCGCTTCCTCCTCGCGTCTCCGCACAGTGGCTATAACGTCCGCCATGTCGGTCTCCCACTCCTCCATGAGGAGCTGCATCCTGACCTGCAGCCTTTGGTAGAGCTGCGCGGTTCGGATTTCCACCCACGCCGAGGTTCCAGGCGCGGGGGCTACGGTGTCGCAGGACGGCATCCACATGATGGCTTCTTCTTCCAGGAACGGTATGTCTGCAGAGTCCTGGCGTCCCTGCTTTTATAGCTGCAGCTACATGCAGCCAGCCGCCATCGCGTCCCCCTTAGCTCTTTCCGGCCACTCCTCTCTCGGGGTGGGGTTTTGGCCTTCGCGCCTCTATTACTCGAGAAGACGCTCGAGCGGGAACTTTTCGCGCCAAAGATGGCGGCTTCTGAAATTTTTCTGCCGGATACCTCCGGCGGTAACACGGCGCACCTCTACCAGACGGCAGAGCGGTAAGATCCTGTTCGTGACGCCAAGTTGTCGCGGGCGGGGAGGAGGGTGTCAGCACACTACGCTCACCCCTTCTGCTCGGGTCCGGCGGCGGCTGCTCAGTGGTGGCTCGAGCGGTGGGCCGTATCCCGGGGGTTTCTCGAGCGGCGCTCCTCGCCTGTGAGTGAAAGGGGTTTGTTGGGTGTGGGAATTGTTTATTGTCCGTGACGCCACCCACGGTTGTGGTGATTTCACCACCGCTGCTCAATATGGGGATCCCGGGGATGGTGATGCGGAGCAGCCAGGTGTTGTGTTGCCCCTCCGTGGGTAGGGGTTGGTGATCCCGGGGCCCGGTGATGGTTTGGGAGGTGCAGGGCCTGGTGGGCGCAGGGACGCGGGGGCAGCGCTGTGCCTTGCGGCACTGTGGTACTCACTCAGCCTGAGACGTTGACACAGTTTTACGGTAAACCACACGGCTGGAAAGACGGTTCCCACGGACGGCTGCACTTGCTCTCCCAGTAGGTGACGGTGATGTCCCTTTTCCTTGCACCTTTGTTTCTGTGTTGGTAGCGATGGGTTCCCACCGGTAACCCGCTCCCCGGCTTCAAGCTGGACCGGAGGAGCTCTACTCTTTGCCCGCAGGCGCTGGCCCTGAGAAACTGGTGCCTTGGCGGTGGCGGTGTCTCTCTTACACTGGTTGGGCTGTTGCCTTCAATCGGGACTTGGTTGTTGGGGGATCTACGTCCCCTTCACTCACGGATTTGGCGAGAGGCCCCTGCCCTGGTGCTGACTGTCCTTCGGAACACTGCTCCAGACTGCCGGGCCACTACCCGTCCGCAGTCCTTCCAGGAACTTCCAAACTGTCCCCCTCCAGACAGTCACCGCCGTTGCTGACCTTGCTGACCTGTCCTGCACACAGCTGGACTACTTCAGGCTTTCTCTCTGTCACCACTCTTGCTTTCCTCCTTTACCACTTTACTTCCTTCTACTTTCACTTCCTTAACTCCTCTTAGCTGTTTACTCAAGCCCTGCCTGGGCTACTCTCTGTTTACTCCTTCATGTCCCTCTCTGGACTCAACTGCCTGGTTTCTCCCGCCTCCAGAGCTGTGAACTCCTTGGTGGGCAGAGCCAACCGCCTGGCCCACCCCCTGGTGTGAATCATCAGCCTCTGGAGGAAGGCAACAAGGATTTCTGGTTAGCTTTGATGTTCCTAACTGGGATGTAGGGTGTGGTGGTGTGTGACCTGTGTCCCCTGGCTTGCCCAGGGCGACACAGATGTATATGACTAATCTGCAATCACTGGATCAGTAGAGCGGATGAGGGGGTGTTTCTACGAGGTCTTTACAATTTTTTCTACCTTAATAGGTACACGTCTTACAAGACTGGAGGTGTCTGGCCCCCTGGGTACTGAAGCAGTGGTGCCGCCCATATCTTGTCCATCCCAACACCTTTGTCACATGCGTTACCTGGGCCATTATTGAGAAGAGCGCACATGGCAGAGAAAGCTTACCGCCCTTTATCCACAGACCTTCCTCAGTCAGCTGGCTCCCTGTGTCTCACACTCCGTCCCTTGCTGAATCTCTTGTTCCTGTAGGGATTTAAAAACACAAGGAGTGATAAATGTCACGGACGTGACAGGAGCCACCGAGGTACTGGTACTGGTCTGCATTGGTAAAGGACTCTCAACTCTAGGCCCATTCTTCTTTGTTGTCTGCACCTGTGCGAGCATCTCCTCCGGCTGCTACCTATATCCACATTTTGACTATCTTACCCCACTCCGCTCTACAAACCACAGTGATCGCAAATCTTCATCTCGTTCTCCTATTCCGATGCGAGAGGAGCGAGTGGTTCGATTTTCATTACCTCATGTTGCGTAACCTCAGCATATCCAGTTTAGAATCAACCAGCATCTTGGTATCTGAATCCATCTACGAAAAAACTCAAAATCTGCATTAGCAATGGGCTCATCTGAGACCTGTTCAAAACCTGACGATTCTTGTTACATCAGAGCAATCATGAGATATATGTATGTCTGCTGTATCCTCCTCACAGATAAAAATATAAAGACAACTTAATAGAAAAACTCAATTTGATGAACAAATTAAAACCTTAAATAATATGTGTGATTTTCCACATCATCTTTCCCCCCTTTTTGAATCTATTATCCAAAACATAATTAGATTCAAAAAGTGTGTGGCCCCGGAGTGCTACATTTAGGCATGAAAGTCACATTGTATAGATTGTACTTAACCAGGTACACCATAAATATTATGTTATGTGTAACCTTATAATGGAAAACTATTTCAATGGCTTTTTTTAACCTTCGCTTGAACCACAGAAATCTGCATTACAATCTTTCTTTCTATAAAAAAGAAAACAGATTATTCAATACATTATATGTCAAACACAGAATGCCATAAATCATCCACATACCCTAAAAACAAATTATTGTAATTATTAATAAATTAGATTATTAATAAATATTATTATTATTACTACTATTATTATCAATAATAACAATAATAACAACAACGTAACACAACCTCTGGATATAGAGGCATTCATATTAGTAAAATTGAGGACATTATCAGCAAATTTTCAGCATCTCTGTGATAATTCCGTTCATGAATACTATTACTTTTCTATACATACTGGCCATCTGGCAACAGATGCATGAACTAAAAATGAATTTTCTAAGCAAATCACCATAAAATGCTGATTTACCATAGAAATCCATCTGATTTAACAGCTTCCTATGCTCTTGTATCTACCAATAAATCTAAACATTTCCACAATTAAGTTTTACTCCTTTAGGATAAAATTAGTAAAATAAAAAACTATTGTCAATGACCTTTTTCCAATATAATTTGCAATGAATTAAATGCAGAAAGCCGTTTTTTTTTAAGGAAACATGTTTGGGCTGCTCTTTTCACAAGAAACCCCCTTTGTAACTTGAAACTCTAGTGGAAAAACCTGTATTTTCCTCCTCTCACTAAGGCAAACAGGCCTTCTCCTTCTGTTGGACACATTAAGAAGCCAAATCTCTGCTCTCTTGGATATATATATATATCTTTTATTGGTTTATTTATTTATTTATTTATTTTTTCCTTTTTGCAAGACAACTCAACCTTGCGACCTCTTTTCCCATGGATATATTTATCTACTTATTTATTTTTTCATTTATTTTTTTTAAAACATTCAACTCTCAGGATTATTCGCCTCATTCATAATTGGAATATGTATTATTTATCATGACATCTGCCGCAAAGGTACGTTATTTAAATTTTTTTATCTTAATGCTTTCTTAATCTATCATTTTTAATATTGTAATGGATTTTAACATATTGATCCCGAAGTCTTGCACAGCAAATATTCATTTTATCTAATTTCTTACTGATTTGATATTCTTTTTATGACTGTCCCAACTCCCAAATATTACTTTATCAATATGTGCAGTTACCCTTACTAACACTTCATGTTATTCAGTGGCTGCAATTTTGTCAGCTCCACTGAGGCCTATAGAAAATGGCCCCACAGCATGTGATTTCCTTCTCTTTGTTGGGATTGTAGCATCATGTGGGGGGAGGGGAGGGTAAACTGATTTTTTTTTTTGCTCAACTATTTCCCCCTATATTCTATAGTCTGTGTTTTATACATACACACCACACATACATTTATATATATCATATACACACATATTCAGATATCCACCGTCCTGGTCCACCTACAGTTAAAAACACTCATTTTTCTGTCTAAGTATGTAGTACTCCATCCAATCCATTGTTCAGACTTTCATACAACCTATGGTCTTCTGGTTACTTTACACATCCCCCCACTCAATCTCTGTCTTTGTCTCAATCATGCCTCAGCCATGTGCTTCGTCCACCATTTTGCATCTGTAGGAGCATGTGGCAGAGAAAAGGGAAAACTGACCTCACATCTGCTCAAACTCTTTCTCCCCTCTTTTCTATACTCTGTACTTATACATATATATTTATACACACACATATGTCCACGATCTAAGTCCAATTATAGATAAAAACACTTATTTTTCTGTCTAAGTATATAATAGTCCACCCAGTCTTTGTTCAAACATTTACAGAGCACATGGTCTTCTTCACACATCCCCTGACTCACTTCCTTTTCTTTGTTTAAACCATGCATGCCTCGCCACCATGTGCTTCATCCACCATTTTAAAATCTGACCTAAAATGTCTGCCTCCATGACTAGCACATAGTTTATCACAGGATTGCGGCCTAGAGTCCCACATCCCAACAAACTCCACTCTCATCTGAATTTTTCCGACCACAACTAGACAGAACATCAATTTCTCAATCTTTCTTTCAAGATAAACAACACCAACAAAACCAACAAACAAAGACAGGAGGGGATGACTCACAACTGACACACAACTTGAACACTAAGTAAAGTTTTTGTTAAGTCTGCAGCAAGGCCTCGTCATGGTGTCCCTGCCCAGTTTCTACATGGTCCGTGATTTATAAAGACACCAATGGTGTCACCCCTGGCTACAAGGTGCCCGTAACAGCCGATTCACGTCCAGCGCTCTTTCTAGACCCAAGACACCTCATACCAATTATATCAGCCAAGCTTGCGCTAAGCCCCAATGGTATTCGTACCAGCCATTTCACATCCAGCGTTAGGCCCCAAGACTACCACATACCAGCCACAACACGCAACTTAAACGCTATGCCCCAATGGTGTCCGTACCAGCCATTCCATGCTACACTGCGCTAGGCCCCAATATTACCACGTACCAGCAGTCCCACGTATTTCCTCACAGAGCCATAAACTGTACCACAGGCGACAACCGTATACTATACCACAGACAATATCCTTTACCATATCAACAAATTTGAGAGCCCGTGAAAAACACGTGTCTAACCTGACCAATTAAAACCGCGCTTTATCAATTTGAGAGCCCGTAAAAAACACGTGCCTAACCTGACCAATTAAAACCTGCACTTCATGTCTAGGCCTCTTGCTGAGTCATTTACTCTAGGCCTCGAGCCACAACTCTATTTAAATCTCCACCAGAACCGCAAAATATATGACAGGCAACAACCAAAAACCGTACCACATGGAGCGTCCTCCACGTTTCCAAATACTGCTCAAAAACCCACTTGCTCTCCTAACTACCAGTCAATCTCCCCTCAAGACAAATACACAAGAGGCAGCAGGCAACTGAATATGTGACGGTTCTTCAGCAATTAAATATGGCCAGCAGTGGAGAGACTCTTCTGCCGTTACAGAGATCACAAAAACCGGACATGGTCAGGCAATCAGTGCCACACACCCTGAGACACACAAGTAAGACTTCAGATTATAAAAATCAGCAGACTTACCATGTGTTCTCGTATAAGAGTTGATCAGACTCTTGGCTCAGGGTATCCAGTACGTCCTGCCATTCCAATCGCCGGTCCTCAAGATTGCAGAGTTTCTCCTATGCTGGCCCCACGTTGGGCGCCATTAATGTTAGGGTGAACTCTTAATCAGAGATCACTAGTTGCCTACTGCCTGGCATAATTGATGTAGATTGAGTGCATGCTTGAAAAATGAGATCAGACACAGTCGGATATTCATCTTTCTTCGACAAAAGTCGGCCCGGGCTCTGCCTTTATTACAACTGAGCTTGCTCTGATATAACCTTGCAAAGGGGGATGTCCGGATGTGTTCATTGGTCAGTGGGTCGAACAATGTGTTAGTCTATGAGCTGATTGGTGGGCGTCATTGTAGGCGGGTCTATGACGTCATTGGAAGGATCCATGGTGATGATGATGTCAGGGACGTCATCTGGTGGATCCATGCTGATGGTAGGGTCTGTGATGTCATCGGGGGCCATTTTGGGTTCCTCTGAAGACTGACTGGCTTATGTATAGAGAATTGATTTAATTGAACACACTTCTCACAGTGCTCTATGTCCAGAGGTTAATTAAGTATTTCATTTTATGGCTCTCCTCAACAGAACCAATCACACACGGGGCACACGGCACTAGGTCAGGCGACAGTTTCACATGGCCTGGCAAATTCGTGCACAGTGGAGGGATCTGCATGGACTTCACTGACCTACAGATTCGGGGGCATCAGCAGAAAAGCAAGGATCGGGGTTCAGACACATACCTCCCCACAGGGTCCACACTGCCAGCCGTATGGATGAGGAGACTGCTACCTAACAGGGACAGTCGGGGCCCCCAAACCATTCAAGCTACGTGGACCCAAACTACACTGAGAGTGCTGGGGACAGAGCAACCGAGTCATTAAACTGGCACTGGAATACAGGCACCTGAACCAGCTGTCCACAGGTTAAAGTGAGTAGAGACTGTTCATTACAACCCTGGTGTGGTCTCCTTCAATATAAAGTGCAAAAGCTCCAATCTCACAAATCCCCTGGCTCAGCCCTGCCTGCGGAGGGCCTAACACCATAGCTGCCATCACCATCAGCCCAGGGGTAATTCCACTAAGCAGCGGCGGTTCCATCCAACCCGCAGGTGGCATCACATAAATGACTTTCACCTCCCATGTGAATAACCCCTTTTTTCAAAAAGACCCCAGGGCACGGGACCGGGCAATGGCCACCAAAGTGACATTCCTAAATAGTGAACTGCCCGGGACCGAGTACCCCATTCCCTGGGTGACACAGGATCATTATCCTGTTATTTGATATATGTTCCAAGGAAGGGGGCTGTGACCCTTGAAATGTGTTGACCTGTATCTTCTTTGTGAATAAAAAACATGGATTAACATTATCTGCCTCCTGGATTTGGTGATGAGCGAGGCATGACACCCGTCTTTCCTGATAAACTATTTAGTGTACCTAGCATGGGAGGCCCCCCTTTGCTTCCAGGCATAGCATCACCCCCTGTCAGGAGGGCAATGTTACTGTGGCAACCGGACCACTGGGGTACCACATATGAAAGTTGAAACCAGCATGCTGCAAGGCTTAGCACAGAAAGTTCAGGCATGCCTGTTTTGTCACCATCCCATCTTTTATTTGCTGTTTGTTTATGCAGCAGTACGCTTACAAGACTAGAAACTCATGTGCACAGCAGTCTGACACACACCCTGCCATGATTGACACCTCACTTTTAATGTACAATCTCTATTGAGAGCCTGGTGTGGATGGGGACAGCTCCCTATGCTCTGCTACATGAGTAAAGATTAAAACTCAGAATGGCTGAAGCCAGTAATCAAAGTGATACACCGTTGGATTCAGAATCTCCTTACTTATAGCATGCTGCTCTCAGATAACATAGCAAAATCCTACTGACAGATTCCATTTAAGGATCTGGGATCTATTAGGCCTCACCTATCAGTATTTTTGCTTCAGCATTTTTATGCCAAAGCCAGGAGTGGAACTTACAGAGTAAAACTATAATTGAAAGATTGACACCTGTTCTGTGTTGTGCATAAACTCCTGATTGTGGCAAATACTTATTAAATACTGACCAAAAATACTGATGTGAGAAAAAGGTTTTAAAGTCTGATCTTCACTGGTGGTATATATTTATGTAGATATCTTGTAATAATTATTTATGAACTAGATGGTGGCCCGATTGTAGCGCATCGGGTATTCTAGAATATGTATGTAGTTTTTGTGTCATGTTGCTAAAGCCGCAGTCGGGTATCTAAGGGGCCTGCCCGCACCACTCCCTCAGCAACACCCACATCCAATCCGGAGGCAGCTGAGCAGAGAGGTGGGGGGGCATGCTGATGAGGCGCGACCAATCAGCGGGATTTCCATTACAGACAGACAGAATCAGACAATTATGTATACAGATATGCTTCATTCACATGTGGTATGTATTCATGGTTACTGTTTATTCATTGCTGATATACAGTATGTATATGTCTTATCAACTGTTGAAATATTTATTTTTATATATATATATATATATATATATATATATATGGTTTATTGACTGGAGATGTGTATATACAGTATATACAGTTTATGCACTGGTTTTATATATACGGTTTATTCACCGGTGACATATATTTATGTCTATTTCTTATTCACTGATGATATTTATTTATATTCACACGTTATTCACTGATGCTATATATTTATTAATACATACTAGAAGTGAAAAAATTGTTTAGATAAACATGCATCAAAAGTGATTAAAATTGACCAATAAGAAATATTTTTACAGCATCGTAATTAATTATCAACAATTACCTAGTTGCAAACCGTGTTACCCTAAAAATAAGACACACACATCAGATCGCATACACACAGATTAGCTCGCACACACAATCACACATCAAATCGCACACACATTCACCACATCCGGTGATACCTTCCACTGCAGGTCCTCGCACTCCACTGCACTGCATCCCAGGTTCCCCTGCCGGTTAGAAGCAATCAGTATCTCTGGATGTGGTGAGTGTGTGTGATCTGATGTGTGTGGGTGTGCTAGCTGATGTGTGTGGGTGTGCGTTCCACCGCAGGTCCTTGATGCGTTCCACTGCTGGTCCTCCCATTCGTCGCCTCGTGAGTATAATTGTGGGGTTTTCTGTCTTCTCTCTTTTGGGGGTATCTGCTTTCTATAATGAAGTGTTCTGCAGTATTCTTTAACTTTTTTAGCTGCATGGAAAGTTCATTATTAAAAAGCGACTAGGGCTTATTTTTAAGTCTTATGCCGAGAATGCAGAAAAATCATGCTAGGGTTTATTTTCGTGGTAGGGTTTATTTTCGGATAACCATGGTAGTCACATAGGTTGAAAAAAGACCTAGTCCCATCTATTTCAACCTTCCGAATATTGTGTTTACTGAGGAAATCATCCAGCCCCTTTTTAAAAAGCTTTTATAGTGTCTACCATTACTACCTCTTGTGGTAGGGCATTCCACAATCTTACAAAGAACCCTTTCCTATTTAGCTGCTGGAATTGCCTTTTTTCCACTCGCAGTGAGTGCCCCCTGGTCTTTAGTATTGTCTTTGGAAGGAATATGTGTCCTTTATATTGACCACACATGTATTTATACATATAAATGAGATCTCCTTTGGGATGTCTTTTCGAAAAAAACATCTTTTTCAACCTGTCATCATATGGGAGGCCTTCCATTCCTTGTAGTCATCTAGTTACTTACATTTGAACTGACTCTAACTTCTGAATGTCCTTTTTAAAATGTGGAGCCCAAAACTGGATCCCATATTCTAGATGTGACCTTACAACTGATTTATAGAGGGTTAACTGTTGTGAATGTCAGTTATGCTTTTGTTGCTGTGAAGCTCCCTCTTGTGGCCAGGAATGGTTTGGACAGAGACCAGGTGTGTTAAGCAATGGGCGTTTCCATTGCTAACTCTCTGCTTATTTAAACCCTGGTCTGCTAGCAGACTTTGCCGGATGTCAGTTGTTCTTTGTTTACCAGCCTGCTTCATCCTGCTCCAGACCACATCTACCCCAGATAAGTGCTTTGCTCTTTATTTGTTGTTTGGTTCTTTTTTCTCTTATCTGAGTTTGTCAGTTTATTTGCATGCAGGGATCTTCCCTCTCAGTTGCTTAGCTGGGAAGCTCCCTGCAGCTATGTTTAGAGTATTGCTCCTATTAGTCCATGTGTTGCGTCTTGAATTTGTAATGATTCCTGCTTTCTGTTCATTGGTTTGACAAGAGCGCCTGGTATAGGACGGAGTTCAGATTTAGTGATCTGAGGGCCTTTTTGTGCTATCAGGTTTTGGATTTTTTCAGGGGTTTTCTCTAGCCACCATCAGTCCCTTTCCTATCCTGTTCTATTTTGTCAGTAGGGCCTCACCTTTTGCTAATCCTATCATCTATCTGTGTATTGTGTTTTCCTATATCACCGCAGTCTTTGAATGTGGGGGGCTTGCTATTCTTTATCTATTTTCCGAGGCAGAGAGTTATTCATCTTTCCTTCCTTCAGGATAGCTAGTTCTTTGGCTGGGTTCGCGGTGCACAGGATGTTAGTTCACCCCTCGGCTACTTCTAGTGTTGATGGTTAGTAAAGGGATGGCGGCCAGATTAGTTGCCAATGCTCTTGTCACCTTTTACCAATGATTTATGGTGGTCTTCCACGCTTCCGGATCATAACAGGTAACTACCGTATTTTTCGGACTATAAGACGCACCTGACCATAAGACGCACCCTGGTTTTAGAGGAGGAAAATAGGAAAATAAAATTTTAACCAAAAAATATGGTCATGACACACTGTTATGGGGCGAGGATCTGCTGCTGACACTGTTATGGGGGTAATGTCCCCAAATTCTCTACTAAGGAACCCCATTCTGATAAGGATCCTCCTGCCTTGTATATGATCCTGCTCATATACCCCCCATCCTGCTAATAATATACCCCCCATCCATCCTGCTAATAATATACCTTCCATCCATCCTGCTCATGATATACCCCCATCCATCCTGCTCATGATATACCCCCATCCATCCTGCTCAAGATATGCCCCCATCCATCCTGCTCATGAAATGCCCCCATCCATCCTGCTCATGAAATGCCCCCATCCATCCTGCTCATGAAATGCCCCCATCCATCCTGCTCATGATATGCCCCTATCCATCCTGCTCATGAAATGCCCCCATCCATCCTGCTCATGAAATGCCCCCATCCATCCTGCTCATGAAATGCCCCCATCCATCCTGCTCATGATATGCCCCCATCCATCCTGCTCATGAAATGCCCCCATCCATCCTGCTCATGAAATGCCCCCATCCATCCTGCTCATGATATGCCCCCATCCATCCTGCTCATGAAATGCCCCCATCCATCCTGCTCATGATATGCCCCCATCCATCCTGCTCATGAAATACCCCCATCCATCCTGCTCATGATATACCCCCATCCTGGTAAATGGCGTGTATCCTGTGGCACAGGAAAAAAAAAATAAACGTTTATACTTACCTTTCCTCACTCCCTGAAGCACCGATCTCTGTCTCAGCTGCAGCGCCGCTGTGTGGAGCTGTCACCGTTGTCTGCAGCATCGCGTCTTCCTGTCTGTGCCGGCGGTAAGCTGATCGATTCTGGTGGATACTAGCGGCGCGCACAGCGATGACGTTATCGCGGTGCGTGCCGCTAGTGTCCAGATCAGCTGACCGCCGGCACAGACAGTAAGACGCGATGCTGCAGGGGGGCGGCTCCACACACGGTGACGGTTGAGTACACTGATTCACTGCACCCCGCGCTGATAATGATGCACGGGGGGCAGTGAATACAGCCGCACATGATCACTCCAGGCTGTAGTTGCCAGGGGTGATCACGGCCGGCTGCTAATTATGCACGCACCCCCCCCGCCCATCACCCCGCCCACCTGTCAGCGCCGGTTTCGCTGAGAGATGGGCGGGAGGATGGGCGTGCATATGTAATGAGTGGGCCCACGTGGTCACGGCAGGCTGCTGCAGGCTGCTACAGCCTGCTGGTGCCGCCGATGACCCGCTCCACCGCGGCACCCTCATTCCCCGCACCCGCAACCTTATAGTCAGACCATAAGACTCACCCCCCACTTTCCCCCAACATTTGGGGGGAAAAAAGTGCGTCTTATGGTCCGAAAAATACGGTATACGTTGGGATCATGGGATCTAATCTATCTTTTTTAATACACCCTAAAATCTTGTTTGCTTTAGCAGCTGCTGCCTGACATTGAGTGCTGCTGCTCAGCTTATTTGTAACCAGAATACCCAAGTCCTTCTCCTGTTCTGTAGTCCCGAGTTTACTTCAATTTAATATATACACAGCTATAGGGTTACTCCGTCCTAGGTGCATTACTTTACATTTATCAACATTCAATCTAATTTGCCAAGTATCTGCCCAATGAAGGAGATTTTATGTTGATCTTTTTTAATCATTATTACTTGTTAATACAATTGGTCAAACATTATCATGGTGATAATTTGCAAGTGTAAATGTGTCTTTAATGGGGCATTTTCAAACTTAATGCCAAAGACAACATGAGCGATAAATATTGCCCTCTAAAGAGAGTCACATGAGCATGACAGAAATGCTGTCAATGTGGTACTTCTTCAGATGCCTATATTGTGCCAGAGAGTTGCATATGCTGCTATACAGTCTCTTACACATTGCTGGTCCTTGTGCATGATGTATAGAATGGAAAGTTTAAGACCATCCAGTGGCATGTAAAAGTTTGGGCACCCCTGGTCAAAATTAGTGTTATTGTGAACAGTTAAGCAAGTTGAAGATGAACTGATCGCTAAAAGGCAAAAAGTTAAAAATGACATGTTTCCCTTGTATTTTAGAGAAAAAAAATATTTTCATATCTGACATTTTAAATTTGTCAAAAAAGGAAAATGGGCCAATGCAAAAGTTTGGGCACCCTGTATTTTTAGTACGTAGTAGCATCCCCTTCAGCAAGTATCACAGCTTGTAAACACTTTTTGAAAAAAGCCTAGAATCTTTCAATTCCTGGTTGACGGCTTTTCATCCATTCCTCCTTCAAAAAGTTTTCCAGTTTTGTGAGATTCCTGGGTCCTCTTGTATGCAGTATGTGACGCCCTGGCCTGTCAGGTCATCACAGGGTATTGTGCAACCTGCCCTTCTTCACAGTATACACCCTCCTTGGTTAACGGATCCCAGCCCTCCGGTGTTGTTAACAGCTAGTCCAATAAAAATCCTAGGAACACTTCCCACTTGAACCTACCAGACACACCATTGGGGAGCCTGAAGGGAATAGGGCCGCCCACATGGGGGGTTGGTGAGGAGAAAGTGAAGACAGTGACAGTTGAGAGTGAAAGTGAGAGGAGGTGAAGTGGCTCTCGTGTGGAGAGGCCACGGAGGAAGGCTACTGTAGTACTAGGTGGCAGACGTTGGTCTGGACCTGGTAGGAGCTGGAACTCCAGTTGCAGGGGACAGTGTCAAGGGGCACGGACTACCGAGGAGAGCGGCCGGTGGCCTTGAGCTATCACCGGGTAGGGGCCAGGGCATGACGGGGTACGTGGACCCCAGGCCGGAAAGTAGCTTCACGCATTCCGGTAATTTACCTGACGGGGGTGAAGACTTCAATTGTCATTCCCAACCCGCTCTAAAATCAGGGTACTAGCGCACTGATGGGATAGGACTTTACCACTACAGTCCAAAGAAATCCTATGCGTGAACCCTGAGAGCAAGCTCACTCCGTTAGCCATACGGGTCAGCGGGACCCGGAGAGTTTCAAACCAACGGGTACAAGTGAAACTAGAGTGCCAGGGATAGGGCCACAGACCAACAACAACACTGAGGGCATGGATCCAGGCGTGCTCCCCGCAGACTACAGTGGTGCTCAGAACTTTGGTTTACAAGTTGTCGATGTGGTTATTCTGGGACTGAGTGAGTACCTTGGAAATCCCCTGCACTTATCCCTCAACGGCACCGCAACATCTCCCAATCACCAACAGGCCCCGGGACACAAACCCCCTAGCCATGGAGGGGTTAAACATCAGGCTGCCACACCATCGTCACCGGGCTCCCCAACAGCAGCGGTGGTCTCTCATATTACCACACACCGTGGGTGGCGTCACGAACTATCCAAAATCCCCTTATACATATCTTCCCCCTTTCTTTTAATCGAGTGGCCGCGCGACCCCCAGGTCTGGAGACTCCTCGAGCCACCGCGGATCCGGATCCGAGCGGCGGCAGCGCCTCGGCTGCTCGCCCGGGGGTGGTACAAGTGCACTTTAGTATTATTAATAATACTAATAATAATAATAAATAATAATAGATTTATTCACTTATGTAGCACGATTAATTCCATAGCACTTTACATACATCAGCAATAGAGATGAGGGGACGTAAGGTTTGAGGTTTGGGTTCAAAAACCGACTTCCAAAAAATCAAGGTTCGGGTTCGAAGTTCGAGTGAGTTACGAGTGAAAACCACTGAAGCGAGCAGCGCTGTGCTTGGGTATGAGTGATGCTCAGCTCTGTGTGAGCCACGTGCAGTGTTTGAATGGCTCGTACTTGGGGTAAAATCAGCGTGATCATATGCAGTGTGCACACACAAACAAAAAAAAAAGAAAAATACCGCGCCCACCCTCCTCTGGAAGTGTATTGCTTATGGCTGGCAGCATGTGGGCGGAGACACAAACTGCTCAATTACTGACTTCATTGAGGTTCGGTTCAAGTCAGAGTCACAAACCGAACCTTATGTAAGGTTTGAATGTTAATCGCAACCCGAACCTCCAGAGGTTCACTCATCTCTAGTCAGCAACATTTTGAGGTCTAGCCTCAATACGATTTTCAATGATGTTCAGATCAGGGGACTGGGACTACCATTGTAAAACCTTCAACTTGCCCCTTTTGAAGTAGTCTATTGTGGATTTTAACGTATTTTTAGGATCATTTTCCATTTGTAGAAGCCATCCTATTTTTAACTTCAGGTTTTTTTTTTACAGATGGTATTATATTTGCATCAAGAATTTGATGAAATTTCATTGAATCCATTCTTCCCTCTACGCATGCAATATTCCTCGTGCCATTAGCTGCAACACAACTCCAAAGCATGATTGATCTACTGACATGATTAATGGTTGCAAGATATTCTTTTTCTAAGTTCTGTGCCCTTTATTCCTCACACATACCTTTGATCATCGTGGCCAAAGAGTTCTAGTTTAACCTCAACGGTCCACACTACTTGTTTACAAAATGCATCAGGCTGGTTTAGATGTTCTTTTGTATACTTGTGACAATGAATTTTATGGTGAGGACGCAGACCTTTACTTCTGATGACTCTTCCGTGACGGCCATATTTGTGCAGGTGTCTCTGAACAGTAGAACATTCTACCACAACTCCAGAGTTTGTTAAGTGTTCCTGAAGGACTATTGCAGTAAAGCAGGGGTTTTGATTTGCCTCTCTAGCAATCCTACGAGCAGCTCTCACAGAAGTTTTAGCTCATCTTTCAGACCTTATCTTGACCTCCACTATTTGTGTTAACTGTCATTTTTTAATTACGTTTTGAAGTGAGGAAAAGGCAACTTCAAGATGATTTGCTATAGTCTTATTCAGTAGGTTTCTCCTGCTTTTTGGTTCACCACCATTTTCATTTCCAGATTACTGGGCAGCTGCTTAGAAGAACCCATGGCTGCTGTTTTTGGCACAATGCTAGAGGAGATTGGATTTTTATAAAGCTGTGCATGACGTGTCCTTTCCTAATGATGAAAATGAGCAATTTATAACCCTAACAAGCTAATTACAGTCTTAAACCTTGGTCAAAGTTATCTGAGCACACAAATCTCCAAAGGTGCCCAAATTTTTGCACCAACCCATTTTCCTTTTTGTAATTTTTACATTGTAAAAGATGAAAAATGTATTTTTTTCCCCCTAAAATATAAAGAAAATGTGTCATCTTTAATTTTATGCCTTTCAAATATAATTTAATCTTCAACTTGCTCAACTGTTCACAATAACAGTAATTTTTACCAGGAATGCCCAAACTTTTACATGTCACTGTAGGTGGAAGGATTTAGGCATACAACTTAGCATTTTTATCATGGAGAACAAAAAACAGAAAAACAATTGTTAGAATTCCTAAGGTCTAAGGAGTTTGTGGAGCAAACACCCCAAAATACGTGTCTGCAAATGGAGTTTATTTATGGATGAGCGAATGTATTCGCCATTATTCGGTATCCGACGTACAACAGGCTATTCGCACCAATCGGTATCTGACCAATAAAACAGCATCCGCTCCAATACTTTCATTTTTATTTCTGACTTCCTGGCGCCTGTTTTCCAGCAAATGAACACATCTGATGTTGCTTGCCCTCACAGTAACGCCGCAGCCATCTTTGTTGTGGTGTTACTAGATCCAACTAATAAATAGTATTTCTAAGGGATGAAGACAGTAGTCAGCAGCTGCTAGCAGCTCCATAAATCGCCAGGCTGCAAAACAGTGAATGCGGACCCAGCTATAGGGCCAGTGTTAGGCTCTGTGCGCACTGGGAAATGAAATTTCCTTGTGTAAATTCCGCATGCTCTCAAAGATTACCGCACCCGCGGTTAAAAACCGCGGGAAACCGCACCCGAAAACCGCATGCGGTTTGCCGCAGTTTGCTGCGGTTTTACCGCGGTATTGTTCGCGGTATTGCCGCGGTTTTGCCGCGTGCGGGTTGGGATGTGCTTTATTGCATTCAATGCAATAAAGCACATTGAAGAAAAAAATAAAAAAAAAAAAATACATTTAATTCTGATAGTAGATAGACAGAAGAATAGATAGAGGAATAGATAGATAGACAGACAGACAGATAGATAGAGGGATAGATAGAGGACAGATTGCTGCATTTCCCACAGTCGGCAGTGAGTTCACATTACCGGCCGTGGGAAATGACCGGTAATTACCTCTGCTGTCTGCTGCTTTCATTCAGCGCTGTGTCTGTGACAGTCGCAGCTGGATGTCAGCAGTGCAGGACCCTGTGGATTATGTCGGAGCTGTGGATTACGCCGGAGCTTTGTTTGGGGGGGGGGTTAATAAAATGGTGAACGAGGCTTGTTGGTTTTATTTAAAATAAAGGATTTTTCGGTGTCTGTGTTTTTTTCACTTTACTTACGGGTTGATCATGTCAGCTGTCACATAGACGCTGCCATGATCAAGCCTGGAGTTAATGGCGGTGGTCCCCCGCCATCATTAACCCCTTGTATTACCTTGCCACCACTGCTACACGGTGGCAAGAAGAGCCGAGGACACTCCGGTAGTGCCGCATATTGCATGCGACAGTGCCGGGGCAGCTGCGGCTGATATTCTCGGCTGCCGGAGGGGGAGTGAGGCGGGGGACATTACCCCTGCCCCTCTCCCTCCCCAGCCTGAGAATACCGGGCCGCCGCTGTGTGCTTACCTCGGCTGGAAGGTAAATATGCAGCGGAGCCCACGTTCTTTTTTTTCTATATTTCCGTTTTCTTTCTATGTGTGTTCTATGTGTCTGTGTCTATGTGTTCTATGTCTGTGATGTGTTCTATGTCTGTGATGTGTTCTATGTCTGTGATGTGTTTGTGTTTACTCTCTGCACGGCTTCCTCTTCCTGTAATGACATCACTTCCCTGCAAAACCGCAGACAAGCGATGCACATTACCGGAGGTAAACCGCGAAATACCGCAGGGAATAACGCAGGAAAACGCAGTGAACCGCACAGAATTTGCTGCCTGCGTTATTCCCTGCGGGATTTCATGATTAACATTGAGTCAATGGAGTGAAATCCCGCAGCGATGTGCGGAAAAGAAGTGACATGCACTTGTTTTTGCTGCGGGATTCCCGCAGCAAAACATGCAGCTGTCAAATTCCGCCCAGTGCGCACAGGATTTTTTTTCTCCATAGGATTTGCTGGTGATTCACTGCAGAGATGTTATGAACATTTTCTGCAGCGAAACATGCAGCAAATCCGCGGAAAATCTGCGGCAAAATCCGGTAAGTGCGCACATAGCCTTAGGCAGTGCTTTGTTAGTGCGCTTGCACTGCATTTTTGTTGCGTTCTACATGCTTTTTTGACAAACAGAAAGCAGGTCTTTTGGTCTCTCTCTCTGTCTGTCGGTCTCTCCCTCTCCACCCCTCTCTCATACTCACTGATCACTGACCGATCACCGGAGCAGCGTTGTACACCTGTCACAAAGCTCTGGTGGCTTCTCCTGCTTTTGAAAATGCCGGACGCTCATTATTCCACCTCGTATTCACTGCTGCCTCCACCCACCGGCGCCTATGATTGGTTGCATTCAGACGAGCCCCCACACTGAGTGACAGTTGTCTCACAGAAACCAATCACAGCCGCCGGTGGGCGGGTCTATGTAGTGCAGTAAAATAAATAAATAAATAATAAAAAAAATGGCGTGTGGTCCCCCCCAATTTTGATACCAGCCAAGATAAAGCCACATGGCTGAAGAGTGGTATTTTCAGGATGGGGAGCCCCACTTTATGGGAAGTCCCCCAGCCTAAAAATATCAGCCAGCAGCCACCCGGAATTGCCACATCCATTAGATGCGACAGTCCCGGGACTCTACTTGGCTCATGCCAAATTGCCCTGGTGCAGTGGAATTGGGGTAATAAAGAGTTAATGGCAGCCCATAGCTCCCACTATGTTCTAGGTTAATCATGGCAAGCGTCTATGAGACACCCCCCATGATTTACCTGTAAGTGAAAGTAAATAAACACATACATCCAAAAAAATCATTTATTTAGAATAAAACTCGAAAAAAACACCCTCTTTCACCACTTTATTAAAATTCTCAAATACCCCTCTTGGTCCGAGGTCCCATGATGCTTTCAGCTCTGCTACATGAAGCTGACAGGAGCGGCCACAGACCACGATCACTCTCTGTGAGCTCCACGCAGCAACTGAAGTGAGTCGCGCTGTCAGCGAACATGTCACTCAGGTTACCCGCGGCCACAGCTCTCAGGTGGAGGACTCCAGCTGGCTGCTGGTAACCTGAATGACGGCACCGCTGATCGCGTGGCTCACTTTAGTCACTCAGGGGATTTCCGGTCACCTGTGATCACAAATCAGGCCGCAGCACACAGACAGAGCCGCGCGATGACAATGAAGTCGGGCGAAGTTCATCCAAGTTCATTCTGATCGCGTGGCTCTGTCTCACAGCCAGCCATGCTCTATGCTCTGCTTGCTGTCAATAAAAAGAAACATTCCCCATCATCTCTGCTTGCTGTCATTGAATGGAAACATTCCCCAGCACATCTGCTTGCTGTCAGTGAATGGAAACAGTTGTGAATACGTTTTCCAGTTTGGGGCTCCCTCTTGTGGTCAGTGCTGGTGGTGAAGTTGATTTGTGGAATGAAAGCCACACACCTGGGGAGGACTGGCAATCACTGGCCAATTTCTGATTGGCCTATATAACTGAGCAGTTTCCTTCTCTTACTTGTCGGTGCTCAATGGATATCCTGTGTGTTAAGGACATTTTGAAACCAGCCCTACTCACTACCAGAACTCCTCTCAGATAAGTGGTCTTGTGCTTCTGCTTATTGTTTCCACTTTCTTGTTGTTTTTTTTCTGCTTTGATACTATGCTTGATTCCTATTTTGTCTGTGTTGAGTTCTTGGTGGAATCATTCCCTGCTGGGAGTGTCTGCATACTTAGCTCCATGATTCTGCAATGTGTTGGTATTAATTCAGTCCCTCATCTATATTAGTGTTTTTGGACCCCAGTAACATCTGAGTGCTGATCTAGTGGGGGAGAGGCAGTTTAGCCTCAGGGTTTTTCAATATCAGTCATACTGGTATTTATTAGGGTTTTTACAGCTGCAGACAGTGCTCCTTCCTATCCTTTTCTTTAAAGGGCCTCACCTTTGCTGAATCTGTTTTTCTATCTTTGTATTGTGTTTTCCTATATCACCGTAGTCTTTACATTTGGGGGGGATATCTATATCTTTGGGGCTTGCTTTGATGCAGATTAGCTTTCTTATATCTCTACCTGTAAGAATATTTAGTTCTCCGGCTGAGTCGAGACGACTAGGTCATCGTAGGCTCGTCCCACCGCTACTTCAGGTTGTGTGTCAGGATTAGGTCTGCAGTCCGTTAAGTTTCCAGCCACTTTGTTGCCATTTGGGTTTCCAGATTTTTTGAGCCTCCTCGGTCCCTGAATCATAACAGGAAACATTCCCCAACACATCAGCTTGCTGTCAGTGAGTGGAAACATTCGATGAATAGCAAAGTTAAATATATATGAATTAAATACGCCTAAAAGATATCTTTTATTAATTATTAGTATTATTAGTAAAAAAAAGGTCCTAGTCAAGACCCTAAGGTTAAAACAGACAAGGACAAACAAACTGAAATATGGTCATATAGCCAAAAATAGCCATAAGATTCTAAGGCAGAATAATCCCCAAAAGGTATGAGATCTGCCGTTATGCTTATGTAGATAAATGGCACTAGGCATATATGTCTAAAAGAAATGGTGCCCAAATGACAGCTCCACTATTACATAGATCAGGAAGAAAAGGGAACAGTCTTACCAAATCTGCTGTGGTAGCCCTTTCTTATCTCAGTGAACACCACTGCTGGATACAATGGTTAACAGAGGTCAGATAACCTGGTCCTCATCCTTATGACACAGGATCTTCATAAAAAGTAAACCAGCTCCCAGCAGAGTGAAATGTCTCCAAACGCGTCTCCACAATCATCAGGGGAGAAATATAGTCAGTAATTCTGGTCAATACAGACCCCTATACATGGCACACACACTGTAGAAAAATGCACAAAAACAGTATGTCATAAGTCTGTTCCAACGCAGGAGCAGTCGGTTAAACAATGCAGCACAAGACTTACTTTCAAGGACCAAAACGAAATCCTTAGCGGATCGCATTCATGGCACCGCAAAGCAAAGTTTAAACGTGCCGGTCATTCAGTATGGCGTCTGACGTCACATCCGCATCCCGCGGTAAACCCGCC
This sequence comes from Anomaloglossus baeobatrachus, assembly GCF_048569485.1. NCBI lineage: Eukaryota > Metazoa > Chordata > Amphibia > Anura > Aromobatidae > Anomaloglossus > Anomaloglossus baeobatrachus. The sequence goes on along the minus strand of NC_134357.1, from coordinate 196,888,132 downwards.
CCCGGGTCACATGATCGCGGCCGGGATGTGCACGTCATAGATAGCAGCGTCTCAGCATGCATAGAAGCACGCCTGCGCAGACACCAATGTAGTGTCCACAAGAAAATGGCCACATGTAGTGCCAAAACAAAAAAGGCACCGAATCGCCAATAAAGCTGGCCCATTAGAATCGTAAGGGGCCACAATAAACTCGCACATTAAAGCGCGTGAAATTTAGATAGGATATACAGGAAAAACAATCATAGCAACGTCAAGAATCTGAAAAAGGGGTATAATAGAGGCCAGCAAAAAAGAACCCCAAAAGGGAGAAAATACAAAAGATACAAAGCCATATATGCAAATATATTTAATGGATGTTCAACACCACAATAAGCAACGGATCAGGAGAAGCAGGAACATAGGGGAAAAAAATGGAGGGGGAAGAAGGTGTAATTAGCACAAACCCAATAATAGGATAGACGGTCCAAGGTAAATGAAAAGAGGGGAAATAACGATCACCTAGGTCCTACAACTAGTAAATGGCCCTGACAAATAACACTGGTCCTACCTAGTTGTGGAGGTCGACACCCTAGGACAGAACGGTGGATGGTGCCTCCACTCGGACGACAACTCGCCCTACTAAGTATTCTTGTTCTATTCTTCCAAAAAGGGGGCAAAAGAGAGAATGTCATTAAGACCCTGTGGTTTGACCATTTTTAACCAAAAGATCCATTTGGTCTCTTGCTTAAGGATCTTGTTAACCCAATTTCCTCCTCTGATGGGGGGTGAAATGTCATCAATGCCCTGAAAGCTAATCACTTTGGGGTTCCCCGCATGATTCTTCAAGACGTGTCGAGCCACAGGGGTATCATTAGCTAGGCGGATGTCACGAAGGTGTTCCCTTATTCTCCTCCTGAACTCCCTCTTGGTTTTCCCAATATATTCCTTGTGGCAAATACAGGTGGCTTTGTAGATGACGCCCTTGGTTCTGCAATTAATGAATGACCGAATCTCATAACATCTGCCTGTGACATTTGAAAGAAAAAACCTTCCGGGGTTCAAAGATCCACAAGCAATACAGCCACTGCATCTAAAACAGCCCTTAACATTACTGGTCAGCCATGTCTTGTTGTTGCTCATAAAATGGCTATGAACCAGTCTCTCTTTGATAGAGCGGGCCTTCCTGTAAAGGTCCAGTCACACTAAGCAACTTACCAGCGATCCCAACAACGATAGGGATCGCTGGTAAGTTGCTAGGAGGTTGCTGGTGAGATGTCATACTGCGACGCTCCAGCGATCCCACCAGCAACCTGACCTGGCAGGGATCGCTGGAGCGTCGCTACACAAGTTGCTGGTGAGCTCACCAGCAACCAGTGACCAGCCCCCAGCGCCGCGTGGAAGATGCTGCGCTTGGTAACTAAGGTAAATATCGGGTAACCAACCCGATATTTACCTTGGTTACCAGCGCACGCAGCTACACGTGCAGAGAGCAGGGAGCAGTGCACACTGAGCGCTGGCTCCCTGCTCTCCTAGTTACAGCACACATCGGGTTAATTACCCGATGTGTGCTGCAGCTAAATGTGCACAGAGCAGGGAGCAGCGCACACTGCTTAGCGCTGGCTCCTTGCTCTCCTAGTTACAGCACACATCGGGTTAATTACCCGATGTGTGCTGCAGCTAAATGTGCACAGAGCAGGGAGCAGCGCACAATGCTTAGTGCTGGCTCCCTGCTCTCCTAGCTACAGCACACATCGGGTTAATTAACCCGATGTGTCCTGCAGCTACATGTGCACAGAGCAGGAGCCGGCACTGACAGTGAGAGCGGCGGAGGCTGGTAACAAAGGTAAATATCGGGTAACCAAGGACAGGGCTTCTTGGTTACCCGATGTTTACATTGGTTACCAGCCTCCGCAGAAGCCGGCTCCTGCTGCCTGCACATTTAGTTGTTGCTGTCTCGCTGTCACACACAGCGATCTGTGCTTCACAGCGGGACAGCAACAACTAAAAAATGGCCCAGGACATTCAGCAACAACCAACGACCTCACAGCAGGGGCCAGGTTGTTGCTGGATGTCACACACAGCAACATCGCTAGCAACGTCACAAAAGTTGTTCGTTAGCAGCGATGTTGCTAGCGATGTTGCTTAGTGTGACGGGGCCTTAAGTCACTGCAGGTGTTCCAGGAAGAAATTTTCTGATGTCACCATCCATTTTAAGAATGGACCAGTGCCTCTCAAGAATTCTCCTAACCTCCCCCGATCCGTTGCTGAACATAGTGATGAACCGAATGAGGTCATCATTCGATGTTACCTTCACAGGTGAGTGTAGAAGATCACTCCTGCCCCTTTGTTGAGTCTCTATAAGGGCCTTGTTAATAACATGGTCAGGGTATCCCCTGTGATGTAGCCTCAAACTTAAATCACTTGCCTGTACACGAAATCTCTGTTCATCCGAACAATTCCGTTTTAGCCTCAGGAATTACCTTTTTGGGATTCCCTTTTTCAAACCTGTAGGATGTCCGCTCTCCCATCGTAGAAGGGAATTTGTAGAGGTCGGTTTTCGGTAGGTACTGGTCCGAATATTTCCTATTGAGTCCCTCTCCACCAGAATATCAAGAAAGGGCAATTTACATTTGTTGGATTCATACGTAAAGGCCAAGCCAAAGGGATTGTTGTTAAGTGTGCTGACTACCTCTTGGATCTCGTTCTCCGTGCCCCTCCATAAAATAAACACGTCGTCTATATAACGACACCATAGACTAATCTTGTCGTGGGGGATAGGAGACTCGTCACCAAAAACAATTGTCTCCTCCCACCAGCCGAGGAGGAGGTTTGCATATGAAGGGGCTACCGGGCTCCCCATCGCAGTCCCCCTCAGCTGGTGGAAAATCTGTCTCCCTCTACTTCTCAAGAAGAACCTGACCGCCTGAAGGCTAAGGTCATGTCTAATCGAGGAGTAAAGGGATTCGACATCTATGCTTACAAATATAGTGTCTTCATCAATCGTTACCCCCTCAAGTCTTTTTAGTAAATCTGAGGTGTCCCTGAGGTATGAGCCCAGCGATGTTACAAAGGGTCTCAATAATGTATCAGCATAGATGCCTAAATTCTGGGTAATGCTTCCAATGCCCGAGACAATGGGTCTACCCCGTAATGGATTCAAACCTTTGTGCACCTTGGGTAAGCAATAGAAAGTGGGGGTCACTGGAAAGGTGGGACATAAATACTCAAATTCAGTTTTATTAATTAAACCCTTATTTTGTGCTCCCATCAACAGATCTCTAAGGACCACAACATGTTCAGATATAGGGTTTTTTTTTAGTTTTTCATAGCTGGTTTTGTCCCCATGAATATCCATGCACATTTTTTTATAGTCAGGGGTATTCAGAGATCTAACTAAAACCTATAAAAACAGGATAACCTCATGGTGGGAGGTACAATCACTTGAGTGTTATCTGAAGGGTAAAATCGTACCCAGGAACATCCGCATCTCATTGACCCCTAATTATAGATAGAAAAATGCCGAATTAATCTCTACTTGGCAAAAAGAGATAACGAACTGAGCCTTGAAATTGATGACCCTCCTATTGGAGGAAGAAAAGAAAAACCTTGCAAAACTTGATAATCTTCTCAAGGAACAGATCGACATCACCAGGAAATTTTCTAGTGAAGCGGACTTTGGAACGAAGGAAGTGGCCCTCCAGAACATTATAGAGAAACATCAGTATAATTTAAAAGAAAAGAAGCACAAATTTTACATTAGAGAGTTAGAGGAATTTAGGGATAATAAGGCCAATAATTTCCCAGTTGTCAGGTTTAACAAACCAAGTGATACTGAGGGGACCTCCACTGATACCGAATTCTTTGATACAGAAGGAAGGGGGAATCAGCGGAGGACAAAACAGAGAGGTAGAGGTAAGAATTCTGACAGGGGTGGCCATAATAAAGGGCATGTTTTAGAGTCCAACCACTTCCTGAGAAGCAAACAGAATTTAACGGGATACAGCCCACAGGGGGATCAACCCAGGTAATCAACCTCTCAAAAAATCCTTTTCTAGCTTGGAAATGACCGTTCTGAGCAGGGGCCTCTCCTTCGTCCCGACGTCCGATTTTAATCACTTTGATACTGTGAAAGATTTAAATCTTTTCACACGAAAATTAAAATGTAAGAAATATTTTGCAAATGAGAACAGAAAGATCTGTTGGGAGATGGGAATTGCTGACGATTTATTGGAGGATGTGAGACTCCTGTACAGTTTGGGTGATATTGATCCAAATAGTGAGGGGAGGGGTCCATTTATGGACCTCAAACAAAAAAGCAGTAAGATGCCTCCGGCCACTAATGAAGTCACCTCTATTGACATTTTTGGCAACCTCGTCACAAGAGATTTGGAGTCGGTTAAGGACAAACACACCAAGAGGTACAATCTGACTAAGGATGAGATGGATTGTCTCATGGAATTAGAAAAAGATACTGAGATCGTTGTTAAAGAGTCTGATAAAGGGGGGAACATTGTCCTCATGAATACCCCTGACTATAAAAAAATGTGCATGGATATTCTTGGGGACAAAACCAGCTATAAAAAACTCAAAAAAAACCCTATATCTGAACATGTTGTGGTCCTTAGAGATCTGTTGATGGGAGCACGTGATAAGGGTTTAATTAATAAAACTGAATTTGAGTATTTATGTCCCGCCTTTCCAGTGACCGCCACTTTCTATTGCTTACCCAAGGTGCACAAAGGTTTGAATCCATTTGAATCCATTGAGACCCATTGTCTCGGGCATTGGAAGCATTAGCCAGAATTTAGGCATCTATGCTGATAAATTATTGAGACCCTTTGTAACATCGCTGGGCTCATACCTCAGGGACACCTCAGATTTACTAAAAAGACTTGAGGGGGTAACGATTGATGAAGACACCATCTTTGTAAGTAAAGATGTCGAATCCCTCTACTCCTTGATTAGACATGACCTTGGCCTTCAGGTGGTCAGGTTCTTCTTGAGAAGTAGAGGGAGACAGTTTGGGGATCATAATACTTTTCTGTTGAACCTTGTGGAGTTTTGCTTAAAAAACAATGTCTTCCTGTTTGATGGACAGATGTACCACCAGCTGAGGGGGACCGCGATGGAGAGCCCGGTAGCCCCTTCGTATGCAAACCTCCTCCTCGGCTGGTGGGAGGAGACAATTGTTTTTGGTGACGAGTCTCCTATCCCACACGACAAGATTAGTCTATGGTGTCGTTATATAGACGACGTGTTTATTTTATGGAGGGGCACGGAGAACGAGAACCAAGAGGTAGTCAGCACACTTAACAACAATCCCTTTGGCTTGGCCTTTACGTATGAATCCAACAAATGTAAATTGCCCTTTCTTGATATTCTGGTGGAGAGGGACTCAATAGGAAATATTCGGACCAGTACCTACCGAAAACGGACCTCTACATATTCCCTTCTACGATGGGAGAGTGGACATCCTACAGGTTTGAAAAAAGGAATCCCGAAAGGGCAATTCCTGAGGCTAAAACGGAATTGTTCGGAAGAACAGAGATTTTGTGTACAGGCAAGTGATTTAAGTTTGAGGCTACATCACAGGGGATACCCTGACCATGTTATTAACAAGGCCCTTATAGAGACTCAACAAAGGGGCAGGAGTGATCTTCTACACTCACCTGCGAAGGTAACATCAAATGATGACCTCATTCGGTTCATCACTACATTCAGCAACGGATCGGGGGAGGTTAGGAGAATTCTTGAGAGGCACTGGTCCATTCTTAAAATGTACGGTGACATCGGAAAATTTCTTCCTGGAACACCTGCAGTGACTTACAGGAAGGCCCACTCTATCAAAGAGAGACTGATTCATAGCCATTTTATGAGCAATAACAGGACATGGCTGACCAGTAATGTTAAGGGCTTTTTTAGATGCAGTGGCTGTATTGCTTGTGGATCTTTGAACCCCGGCAGGTTTTTTCTTTCAAATGTCACAGGAAAACGTTATAAGATTCGGTCATTCATAAATTGCAAAACCAAGGGCGTCATCTACAAAGCCACCTGTATTTGCCACAAGGAATATATTGGGAAAACCAAGAGGGAGTTCAGGAGGAGAATAGGGGAACACCTTCGTGACATCCGCCTAGGTAATGATACCCCTGTGGCTCGACACATCTTGGAGAATCACGCGGGGTCCCCAAAGTGATTAGCTTTCAGGGCATTGATGTCATTTCACCCCCCATCAGAGGAGGAAATTGGGATAACAAGATCCTTAAACAAGAGACCAAATGGATCTTTTGGTTAAAAACAGACAAACCACAGAGTCTTAATGACACTTTCTCTTTTGCACCCTTTTTGAAAGAATAGAACAGGGATACTTAGTAGGGTGAGTTGTCGTCCGAGTGGGGGCACCATCCACCGTTCTGTCCTAGGATGTCGACCTCCACAACTAGGTAGGACCAGTGTTATTTGTCAGGGTCATTTACTAGTTATAGGATCTATGTGGTGGTTATTTCCCCTCTTTTCCTTTACCTTGGACCGTCTATCCTATTATTGCGTTTGTCCTATTTACACCCTTCTCCCCCTCCCTTTTTTTCCCCTATGTCCCTGCTTCTCCTGATCCATTGCTTATTGTGGTATTGAACATCCATTAAATATATTTGCATATATGGCTTTGTATCTTTTGTATTTTCTCCCTTTTGGGGTTCCTTTTTGCTGGCCTCTACTATACCCCTTTTTTCAGATTCTTGACGTTGCTATGATTGTTTTTCCTGTATATCCTATCTGGATTTCTCGCGCTTTAATGTGCGAGTTTATTGTGGCCCCTTACGATTCTAATGGGCCAGCTTTATTGGCGATTCGGTGCCTTTTTTGTTTTGGCACTACATGTGGCCATTTTCTTGTGGACACTACATTGGTGTCTGCGCAGGCGTGCTTCTATGCACGCTGAGACGCTGCCATCTATGACGTGCACATCTTTGCCGCGATCATGTGACCCGGGGGCGGGTTTACAGCGGGATGCGGATGTGACATCAGACGCCATACTGAATGACCGGCACATTTAAACTTTGCTTTGTGGTGCCACGAATGCGCACCGCTCAGGATTTCGTTTTGGTCCTTGAAAGTAAGTCTTGTGCTGCATTGTTTAACCGACTGCTCCTGCGTTGGAACAGACTTATGACATACTGTTTTTGTGCATTTTTCTACAGTGTGTGTGCCATGTATAGGGGTCTGTATTGACCAGAATTACTGACTATATTTCTCCCCTGATGATTGTGGAGACGCGTTTGGAGACATTTCACTCTGCTGGGAGCTGGTTTACGTTTTATGATGATCCTGTGTCATAAGGATGAGGACCAGGTTATCTGACCTCTGTTAACCATTGTATCCAGCAGTGGTGTTCACTGAGATAAGAAAGGGCTACCACAGCAGATTTGGTAAGACCGTTCCCTTTTCTTCCTGATCTATGTAATAGTGGAGCTGTGATTTGGGCACCATTTCTTTTAGACATATATGCCTAGTGCCAGTTATCTACATAAGCATAAAGGCAGATCTCATACCTTTTGGGGATTATTCTGCCTTAGATCTTTTGGCTATTTTTGGCTATATGACCATATTTATGTTCGTTTGTCCTTGTCTGTTTTAACCTCAGGCTCTTGACTATGACCTTTTTTTACTAATAATTAATAAAAGGTATCTTTTAGGCATATTTAATTCATATATTTCGCTTCGCTATTCATCATATCTTGAACAGTGAATTTTTGGCCAGTAGCTAATTTAAGAGTGGAAACATTCCAACATCTCTGCTTGCTGTCAGTGAATGGAAACATTCCCCAACATGTCAGCTTGCGGTCAGTGAATGGAAATGTCGCGGGCGGGGAGGAGGGTGTCAGCACACCGCGCTCACCCCTTCTGCTCGGGTCCGGCAGTTGCTCCTGGTGGCTCGAGCTGCGGGCCGGATCCCGGGGTGTCTCGAGCGACACTCCTCGCCCGTGAGTGAAAAGGGGGTGTTTGTTGGGGTTATAGTTCGTGACGCCTGTGACGGGGTGTACATCAGAGCAAAGAGAGACAACAGGCCGAGGATGATCCAACAGGTTTACTAACAGGAATACAGGAACAGCACACGACAAGTCCAAATAAAACAGATTCGGGGGCACCTCCCGATAATCCAAAGTGCCAGATCACAACGTAATAGTCCTTTTCAGAGTCCCAGAAATCCCACACAATCCACTGGACGGCGAGGTCTGTCCGCAGATTCAGATCTCGCTCCCTTCCTCTTCAAAAACTCAACTCCCAACTGCATTTAGAAACAGGAGTGTATTGTCTGAGCTCGTGGGCCCGCCCCTCAAGGGTAGGGGTCTATGCAATGGTTGGGCCCACTAGAAGATTCTAGAAGGTTGGCTCCGAGATGTCTACAGGTTTGTGTAGTTGGCGTTATCCACTGCTTACGAAACAATGAGAAGTTCCCCTGGCTGTGTGGACAAGAGATAATTGCATTATGGGCCCAGAGACACAGGAGATGGGGGGAAGGTATGGTTACTTACATCCCAAGACATTTCAAAGTGTTCAGTAAGTACAACCAAAGGAAAGTGACATCACATCCTGACATAGTATTACAGCAAATACAGTGAGAAGGTAAAATACATCATGACAATCCCTTTCCCTCCCAACTTGTGTACGTACTAGGGACCTCTACAGGTCGCTGGTTAAGTACACGCAGGAATGGCTGACAGGACTCAGGGCTCCTCTTGCCTGGACAGTCCATCTGCATTTTGGTGTTGGCTGCCCCTTCTATATTGTATGGTAAAGTTATAGGGCTGCAGAGCCAGGCTCCATCGCAGTAAGCGTCCATTGTCCCCAGAGACTCTGTTCAGCCAGGTGAGGGGATTGTGATCAGTAACCACAGTGAATTCCCGTCCATACAGATACGGCCGTAGTTTCTTAAGGGCCCACACTACAGCCAGACATTCCTTCTCAACAGTTGCATAGGCCACTTCTCGGTCCAGCAGTTTCCGGCTGAGATAGGCGATGGGGTGCTCGTCCCCAGCTGCATTCACCTGGCTGAGGACAGCTCCCAGTCCATAAGCAGAGGCGTCTGTTTGCACAATGAATCTCCTCTTGTAGTCTGGAGCAGCCAGGACAGGATCGCAGATCAAAGCATCCTTCAGCCGGTTAAAAGCCTCATCACAGGCTGGAGTCCAGATCACCAGCCGGGGCATTGTTTTCTTGGTCAGGTCGGTAAGAGGCTTGGCCACAGTACTGAAATGAGAAACAAATTTTCGGTAATAACTGGCAGTGCCCAGAAAAGCCATAACTTGTTTCTTAGTTTGGGGTACAGGCCAGTCTCTAATAGCCTGGATTTTGGCAGGCTCAGGTCGGAGCTTCCCTCCTCCCACTCTATGTCCTAGGTACTGGACTTCCCCCATCCCCAATTGGCATTTATCGGGTCGAATAGTTAGGCCGGCTGCAAGAATCAGGTCCAAAATAATGGCTACTTGATTCAGATGTTCCTCCCATGTGTGGCTGAAGACGGCGATATCATCCAAGTAGGCACAAGCAAAGTCATCACATCCCCGGAGGATCTGATCCACCATTCTCTGGAAGGTGGCCGGGGCATTTTTCATTCCAAAAGGCATGCTTAGAAATTCATACAGACCAAAGGGGGTTATAAAAGCGGACCGTTCTCTCCCTTCATCCGTTAGAGGGATCTGCCAGTATCCCTTACTGAGATCCAAGGTAGTGACATATCGGGACCCAGCCAGTCGGTCTAGAAGTTCGTCAATACGAGGCATTGGGTAAGGATCGCTGACGGTATGGTCGTTTAGTCGCCGATAGTCCACACAAAATCGAGTACTCCCATCCTTCTTGGGTACTAACACCACAGGGGAGGCCCAAGGGCTATGGGAGGCCTGGATTACCCCAACATCTCCTCCAGTTCGTGCTGCATGGTGTTTCGAACTGATTCAGGTACCCGGTAAGGAGCCAGTTGTATGGGACGGATGCCCTGAGTGTCCACATGATGTTGGGTGACGGTGGTTCGACCTGGTTGGGATGAGAAAGCAGCCCGTCTCTGTTGAAGCACTTCCAGCATCTGGATTTTCTGTAAGGAGTCCAGGTAATCTCCCAGGGGAACCTGTTCCACAGTGGATGGGGCTCTCGCTGCTTCCACGAGATCAGGTAGAGAGTCCTCATCCTCTTGACCATCTTCTGAAGCCAACCGACAGCTTGCTATCATTGGAATGTTCCGGTCATGGTACTCCTTAATCATATTCACATGGACAGTCTTTTGCCTTAGCCCCTGATCATCTAAAGCAAGAAGGTAATTGGTATCATTCAGTTTTCTGAGAACCCGGAAGGGACCCTCACATGTGGTCTGCAGTTTATTCTGCCGATGGGGAACAATCATTAAGACTTGTTGTCCTTCTACAAACTCCCGATAGCGTGCTTTACAGTCATACCATGTCTTCTGTCTGGTTTGAGCCATACGCAAATGACTCTGTGCAAAACTAGCAAGTTGGGCCAAGGTTTCTCGCAGCTTTAGGACATAAGGGACAACAGGGGTTCCTGTATCTTCATCTTGCCCCTCCCAGTATTCCTTGAGCAGGGTTAAGGGTCCTCGGACCTTTCTTCCATAGAGTAGTTCAAAGGGGGAGAACCCAGTGGACTCCTGGGGAACTTCCCGATAGGCAAACAAGAGATGGGGTAGGTACTTCTCCCAGTCTGAATCTCGGTCCGTGAAGGCCCTCAGCATATTCTTCAGAGTGCCGTTGAATCGTTCACAAAGTCCATTTGTTTGGGGATGATACGGGGTCGTTCAGATCGCTCGTACTCCACAGGTGCGCCACAGACACTGGACCAACTCTGACATAAACTGGGAGCCTTGGTCCGACAAGATCTCACTGGGGAATCCTACTCTGGTAAAAATAATAACCAAGGCCTCGGCCACCTTGGCTGCAGAGATACTTGACAAGGCCACGGCTTCTGGATATCGGGTGGCGTAGTCCACAACAGTGAGAATGTACTGCTTTCCAGATTTACTTGGTTTAGCCAGAGGTCCAATGATATCAACAGCTACTCTTTGAAAGGGTTCTTCTATTATAGGGAGCGGTTGCAGGGGTGCCTTTGGGTGATCTCCGGGTCGCCCTCTACGCTGACATATGTCACAAGTTCGGCAGAAATGCGCCACTGCTTGGGAAATCCCCGGCCAATAAAAAGTTTGAGTCAATCGTCTCTCGGTGCGGGTTTTGCCTTGATGGCCAGCCATAGGAATGTCATGAGCCAGGTGTAATAGGGGAATTCTGTACTTCTGAGGAACAATCAGCTGTTTGCTATAAGTCCAGGGCTTATCTAGGGAGTCGGCATTGGCAACCCGATACAGAAGTCCATTTTCTCTGATAATTCTTTCTCCGTTTTCCCCTAGCTGCCCTATTTCAGCCCGAGTTCTAAAACTAGCAAGGGTGGGGTCAGTCTCTACTTCTTGTCTAAACTGAACTTTATCCCAAGTAACATTCATATTATCCCCACAAGAAGAATCACTCACCGGCTGTAATGGCAGTTCTGGTGGCCTCAGTTCCATGGATGGGTTGTACACGTCCACATGGGCTGCTCTCTTGGCTTGACTTCTGGTTACCGCACCGACAAAGTGGCAATGAAGATTCCCCACATCATTTCCTAGAAGAACGTCTGCAGGGAGGCCGCTCATCACACCGACCACACATTGTTTTGCCCCAAAGCCATAATCCAGGGTCACACTCGCTCTTGGAATATATCTCTGGGTACCTCCTGCCAGTTCAATGGCAATTCCTGGTCCCTTTTGAATTGCTTGTGGTTGAATTACTCGGGGATCGGCTATGGTGAGGAAAGCCCCAGTGTCACGGAAGCCAACAACTTTTTGGCCATCCAGCACGACCTCCTGTAGATGTTTGTCCTGAAGATCAGAAGAACAGGTGGCTGGAGCTTGCACCCCATAGACTCCGGGTAGGGGAGCCAGGATATCTGAGTCACTTGGCAAGTCATCAGGCACAGAATCCAGCTCTTCTCCTGGTGAAGGTGTCTGTAGGTAATGAACAGGCAAAGGCGGTCTGTAGCTGTTCTGTCTACGAACACCTGGACATTGGAATTGCATGTGCCCAGGCTGCCCACATCCATAACATCTGCGCTCTGGGATTCTTCCTCCGCGTCGTATTCCCAAAGGTGGAGCATGAGTAATGCGAGGCACAGTCACACGAAGGTCCCCATGAGTTGACGGTCTAGGGTGATGGTGAACATTGGGGCCAGAAGGACCAGGGGCCACCAGCGTTGGGGGGTTGGTGTTTTTTTTCTCACTGGGTAGTAGTTTTTTCCACTGAGGCTTGATGGTGAGAGCCTCATCAGCTAGAGCTGCAGCTTCCTCCACAGTGGCTGGTCTCCTTTCACGCACCCATTCCCGGATCTCAGCGGGGCACTTGAAGTAAAACTGCTCTTTTAGGAGGACCTGGAGGACGGTCTCCAAGGTTAAGGCCTCCTCTGCCTCCAACCAACGATGCCACAGATGTTTGAGTTTGTGGGCATACATCTTGAAGGACACTTCCTCATCACATGCTAGAGTACGGAACTGAGTCCTGTAAGTGTCTGGCGTTACAGCATAATGTTCTAGAATAGTCTGTTTAATATCCGCATACTCACAGTTCCACCGAGGGTCCATAGCTCTATAGGCTGCAGCAGCTCCACCCTCTAAGAGCCCAACCAGATGCCGGACGCGCTCCCTTTCTGGGACTTCCATTAATCGACACTGATGCTCAAAGTCCTGGAAGAAGCCCTCAATGTCACCAGCAGCCTCATTAAACTGCTTGAAGTCTTTGCGGGACACTCTGGGAAGTTCCCTCATGATGGGTGCTGGGGTTACAGTCTGTCTGGAACCTCTCGCGGCTTCCACAGCGAGCTGCTTATCCAGCAATGCCATCTCCTCCATCCTGCGCTCCTTCTCTTCAGCTCCACGCATGGCCTCCCTCTTATCTTCTATGGTGGCCTCATCTCCAAGCAGTGCCATCTTTTCCTTGTACCACACAACCCATTGACTTTTTTGGGTATTCACCTCCGGCTCCCGTCTTTGCTCCCCTTGCTGTGGAAATTGTTCCTCGGTGCCATCTTGCAGGCAAGCGTGTTCCAATGCCTCAATTAGTTGCTCCTTAGAGAGTCCTTTGTAGCCGACACCTAATTCACTAGCCTTTGTTTGTAGACTCGCCACAGTCCAGTTCCTGTATCCTGAGGTTCTGGTTTCAGACGTCGATTGGCTGTTGTCCTCCATTTCTTCTGCTCTGATCCCGCTGCTGCCACCAGTTTGTGACGGGGTGTACATCAGAGCAAAGAGAGACAACAGGCCGAGGATGATCCAACAGGTTTACTAACAGGAATACAGGAACAGCACACGACAAGTCCAAATAAAACAGATTCGGGGGCACCTCCCGATAATCCAAAGTGCCAGATCACAACGTAATAGTCCTTTTCAGAGTCCCAGAAATCCCACACAATCCACTGGACGGCGAGGTCTGTCCGCAGATTCAGATCTCGCTCCCTTCCTCTTCAAAAACTCAACTCCCAACTGCATTTAGAAACAGGAGTGTATTGTCTGAGCTCGTGGGCCCGCCCCTCAAGGGTAGGGGTCTATGCAATGGTTGGGCCCACTAGAAGATTCTAGAAGGTTGGCTCCGAGATGTCTACAGGTTTGTGTAGTTGGCGTTATCCACTGCTTACGAAACAATGAGAAGTTCCCCTGGCTGTGTGGACAAGAGATAATTGCATTATGGGCCCAGAGACACAGGAGATGGGGGGAAGGTATGGTTACTTACATCCCAAGACATTTCAAAGTGTTCAGTAAGTACAACCAAAGGAAAGTGACATCACATCCTGACATAGTATTACAGCAAATACAGTGAGAAGGTAAAATACATCATGACAACGCCACCCACGGTTGTGGTGATTGCACCACCGCTGCTTTGGATGGGGATCCCGGGGATGGTGATGGGAGCAGCCAGGTGTTGTGTTGCCCCTCCGTGGGTAGGGGTTGGTGATCCCGGGGCCCAGTGGGGTGCAGGGGCGCAGGGGCAGCGCTGTGCCTTGCGGCACTGAGGTACTCACTCAGCCAGTAAACACGACACAGTTCTCGGTAAACAAACGGCTGGTTGGACGGGTCCCTCGGACGGTTCACGGTGCTGCGGTTCCCTGCAGTTAGGGGTGACGGTCTCTTCCCTGCACCTTTGAAATGTCTGTTTGGTAGCGGTGGATTCCCACCGGTTACCCGCTCCCCGACTGCAATCTGGGCCGGAGGAGCTCCACAGTTTGCCCGCAGGCGCCGGCCCTGGGAAACTGGTGCCTTGGCGGTGGCGATGTTTCCCCGTTGTGGTTGGACCTTTGCCGTCAATCAGGACTTGCTTGTTGGGAGATCTACGTCCCCTTCACTAACGGATTTAGCAATTTACAGCGACTCCAAGCCTTGCTGGGATCCGAAAGCCCCTGCTCTGGTACTGACTGCCCTTTGTATACTGCTCCAGGCCCTGGATACACACAGCCTCCGCGGCCCTTCCAGCAACCTCCAGACAGTCCCACTGCAGATCTTCACCGCTGTCTGCTGACTTTGCTGACTCCGTCTGGGCACACAGCCACAGACCAACTTCAGGCTTTCTGTCACTTTACTTGCTTGTCTCCTTTACACCTCTCTACTTTCACCACTTTCACTTCTCTGTTTACTCTAGCCCTCAGCTAGACTTCACTCTTCCCCTGCCTGGGGCTATCTCTCTCTTAGCTCCTCACTCCTGCTCCTCCCTGAGCTATCTGTCTGGTTACTTCCTGCCTCCAGAGTTGTGAGCTCCTCGATGGGCGGAGCCAACCGCCTGGCCCACCCCCTGGTGTGCATCATCCATCTCTGGAGGAAGGCAACAAGGATTTATGGGTTAGCTGATGTACCTACAGGGAATGTGGGGTGTGTGTGTGTTGTTATCTGTGTCCCCTGGCTTGCCCAGGGCGACACATTCCCCCTTAGCAAAACGAAGACCGTCCTCGGGCTGCCCGTCCAACACCGGTTTTATTTTCCTTTTTGTTTTTCTGAAAAGGTAAAACGGTATAACATTATCAACGGTAAATAATATACATTTTTAATCACAACTCTTCCCAAGACGGGAGGCACATTTACTTTTACGTTGCAACGGTATATGGTCACGGTTTCCGCTCTCTCCCACCCAAGCAACCTGGCCCTGATGCTGCCCCTAAAACCCAGGCAGCACCCCTTGACCCACAGTCCAGCACAAGTCACCCGAGCGGGATCTGTCCTTCCCCTCCAGAGGGTAGCCACCGGTTCCTTTGGTGGCTGGGCCCTAGCCTGCTCTGCTCAGGGCCCTCCCTCCAACCTGCCTCTCCGGAGGCGGCATTGCGGAAACGGTAACGGTACCCAACATATTTACATGCCACTAACGTTTGTGGTTGCCCTGCAGAGTTCACGGGCTTGTCCATGGATAGTTCCCATGCATTTTAAACGGTCCCCACGGGGACAACGGTGCCAGCTCCTGCCGGTTCAATCAGTGTTTTTCCATTTTTCTAAACTTTTCAACTTTTTCAAACAAACACCAACTCCAGTGATGGTCCCAACGGGGACGGTGCAACGGGCATCCGCTGCCCTACTCCGGTCCTTTTGCTGCTTCATCCGAGGGAGGGGATGCAGAGCTCACCTTGCTCTCCGGGCTGCCCTTCAACTTTACATCCAGGGCAAACCACCCCCTCTCTCCGCAGTGCCGGGTGTAACGCACCATGTCCCCCGGTATGAGATTGCGGCCAGGATGCTCTTCGGGCAGGTGAGCATGCACATCCCGCCGGGCTACAAACACCTCGGCCTCCAGGCCCGGTTCGTATATGAACCCGTAGCCCCGGCGGATATCAAACCGCCTCACCTGCCCCTCGTAGAACGGGCCCCGGACACGGAAGGTCGCTTGCCGCAGGTTCTCCTTTTCCCGAATGGCTCGGGCCATCAGCTCGGCTTTCCTTCGCTCCCTCTCCGCGATCTCCAGGCCCAGCTTGGTCGGCTCCCTGTCCCAGTATGGCTCCGGTGCACGGGTTGAGCCCCGCGGGACATCCAGCACGTTACCCACTGTCAGGAAGGTGGGTAGCGTATCCCGCGGTGTCATGGCCTTGGGCGCTGCCTTGCAGCAACAACCCGGCGCCACCTCAGCCGAGGTGTGGGGGATGGGCACAGGGGCTTTCCGCAGTCGGGCCTTCGGCTCGGAGCGGGTCATCGGCTCCGGCTCGGGAAGCTGCTCGGGGACTGTCTCTGGCACAATCTTCGGGGCCTTCCAAGGCAATGCCTCCGGTTTACTACGGGCTCCGGCTACAGGTCGGTCCGCTGGGGCGGACGGGCTGGGTATCGCTACCGGTTGCGGTGGTAGCGGGCCTAGTGGCGGGGTCACGGCCCCCGAGACGGGTGGCGAGGGAGGCAACGGGGGGAGAGGGCTTGGACCGGGTCCCTCAGCCGCAGCGACCGGTCCTCGATGGGCGGAGCCAACCGCCTGGCCCACCCCCTGGTGTGCATCATCAACCTCTGGAGGAAGGCAACAAGGATTTATGGGTTAGCTGATGTACCTACAGGGAATGTGGGGTGTGTGTGTGTTGTTATCTGTGTCCCCTGGCTTGCCCAGGGCGACACAGAAACATTCCCCATCATCTCTGCTTGCTGTCAATGAATGCAAACATTCCCCAACATGTCTACTTGCTGTCAGTGAATAGAAACATTCCCCACCATCTCTGCTTGCTGTCATTGAATGGAAACATTCCCTATCATCTCTGCTTGCTGTCAGTGAATGGAAAAATTCACCAACACGTCTGCTTGCTGTCATTGAATGGAAACATTCCCCACCATCTCTGCGTGCTGTCAATAAATAGAAACATTCCCTATCATCTCTGTTTGCTGTCATTGAATTGAAACCTTCCCTTACACCTCTGCTTGCTGTCAGTGAATGGAAACATGCCCCAGCACCTCTGCTTGCTGTGAGTGAATGGAAACGAGGTCCGAGGTGACATGCGGCGAGGAGGGATAATCCATAGTGCAGTGCCGCTCAGGCTGCAGATTATCGCTCCCAGCTGCATGCACTCACCTCAGACCTGCGCCCCCGGCAGGATGTCCTGTCAGCAATCACAGAACGAGCAGTGCACAGAGGCCCGAGGTGAGTACACGTGGGGAGGAGGGCTGAGCAACGGAGGTGTAAGCAGTGGAGCTGGGTGAGGGTGGCTGAACGGCAATGTAGGACGGGGGCTGAACGGCAGAGTGGGGAGGGGTGCGTGGCAGAGTTGGATGCAGCTGTGCCCATATGGTTTCTGCCTTTTCCCATCCATTTTAGCCTTTTCCTCAGTCACCACAGCTCGCCATTAGGTCCAACGTGAAATTATTCGGGTTTCCGATAGACTTACATTGCACATCGAATATTCGGGAATAGTCGAATAGTGGCGACCTATTCGTCGGATATTCGCGAAGTCGGATATTTTAGTATTTGAGGGTCCCTTAGAGATTATCCGAAGTCATGTGGCAAGGCTCATTAAAGGGTCGATATTGACTTTTTTTGGATTGTTACTTCCAATAAGTGGCACAAGGAGATGTAGACCTTTTCCTCTCTGTAGAGGTAATTTACTTAGGATTCATGAAATATAAAATTTGTTTGAAACTACACATGTAGGAATTTACCATATAGTCGGCCTCCCTCAGAGGTGTCACAATATCATTCAGCAGTGGGTTCAAGGCGTCTCCAGCCTTCCTCTGACTTATGCTCCTGGGCAGTAGCACATTAGTCTTCAATATTTATTAAATATGACTATTGCTGGACTCTCAGTGTTTGCATAAAAATACTCAATAACAATCTGCTTTAATTGTAGTATTTTTTTTTCCTTAGTTTTTAAAAAAAATCCTCCTCCCCCATTTTTTTTTGAGCATATTTTATACAGTATTTTATTCATGTGTTTGTAGAGCAGGAAGTCTGGCATTCTGCACTTAATAATAGTTATGCTTTTATATGCATTTCTCAAAGCTAGAGATGAGCGAACCGGTCGCGGTTCAGCTCGAGGTCGGTTCGCCGAACGGAGGTCCCGTTCGAGTTCGGTTCGTCGAACGTTCGACGAACCGAACTCGAACTGCATAGGAAACAATGGCAGGCAATCACAAACGCATAAAAACACATAGAAAACACCCTCAAAGGTGTCCAAAAGGTGACAAACAACTCACAACACAAACACATGGGAAAGTGACAAGGACAAATTCTCATGTGAAAACAAAACAGCTGGACAAGGAAAAAGAGAATGAGACACAGATATAGGCATGGCACGCCCTTCTAAAATCATGTAAAACACCGCAAGGTGACTCCAAGCGGAGTCTCCCTTTTTGTCCAAAAATTGGGCCCCACACACACCCACCCCTTCAGTGGCAGCAGTTGTGCCCTAGTTATACACTTCACAGCTAGATTTGCATCAAGCACATTCAAAAATACGCCATACTTAACCATCCCCAGGATGACACCGGGGTAGGTAGCAAAGTATTTCCTGATACCAGCTCTGTTCATCTTGGATCATTTTTAAAAAACACAGCAAGCAAGGGTTACTCCAAGCGGAGTCTCCCTTTTTTTCCAAAAATTGGGCCACACAGACACCTTATCAGTGGCAGCACTTGTGCCCTAGTTGCAAACAGGATGTTTTGATTTGCATCAAGCACATTCAAAAATACGCCATACTTAGCCGTCCCCAGGATGACACCGGGGTAGGTAGCAAAGTCTTTCCTGATCCCAGCTCTGTTCGTCTTGGATCATTTTTAAGAAACACAGCAAGCAAGGGTTACTCCAAGCGGAGTCTCCCTTTTTTTTCCAAAAATTGGGCCCCACACACACCCACCCATTCAGTGGCAGCAGTTGTGCCCCAGTTGTACACTTTACAGCTAGATTTGCATCAAGCACATTCAAAAATACGCCATAATTAACCGTCCCCAGGATGACACCGGGGTAGGTAGATAAAGTCTTAGCTGAACCATGACTTGTTCATCTTGGCTCCTTTTAAAAAAACACAGCAAGCAAAGGTTACTCCAAGCGGAGTCTCCCTTTTTTTCCAAAAATTGGGCCCCAAACACACCCACCCATTCAGTGGCAGCAGTTGTGCCCCAGTTGTACACTTCACAGCTAGATTTGCATCAAGCACATTCAAAAATACGCCATAATTAACCGTCCCCAGGATGACACCGGGGTAGGTAGATAAAGTCTTAGCTGAACCATGACTTGTTCATCTTGGCTCCTTTTAAAAAAACATAGCAAGCAAAGGTTACTCCAAGCGGAGTCTCCCTTTTTTCCAAAAATTGGGCCCCAAACACACCCACCCATTCAGTGGCAGCAGTTGTGCCCCAGTTGTACACTTCACAGCTAGATTTGCATCAAGCACATTTAAAAATACGCCATAATTAACCGTCCCCAGCATGACACCAGGGTAGGTAGCAAAGTATTTCCTGATACCAGCTCTGTTCATCTTGGATCATTTTTAAAAAACACAGCAAGCAAGGGTTACTCCAAGCGGAGTCTCCCTTTTTTTCCAAAAATTGGGCCCCACACACACCCACCCATTCAGTGGCAGCACTTGTGCCCCAGTTGTACACTTCACAGCTAGATTTGCATCAAGCACATTCAAAAATACGCTATTCTTAACCGTCCCCAGGATGACACCGGGGTAGGTAGCAAAGTATTTCTTGATACCAGCTCTGTTCATCTTGGATCATTTTTAAAAAACACAGCAAGCAAGGGTTACTCCAAGCGGAGTCTCCCTTTTTTTTCCAAAAACTGGGCCACACAGACACCTTATCAGTGGCAGCACTTGTGCCCTAGTTGCAAACAGGATGTTTTGATTTGCATCAAGCACATTCCAAATCCACAAGCATTTACTCTCCCCAGGATGACACAGGGGTAGTAAATTCCTGGTGGATCCATGACTTGTTCATTTTGATGAACGTTAGTCTGTCCACATTGTCACTGGACAGACGCGTGCGCTTATCTGTCAACACACACTGCAGCACTCACCAGCAGCACTGAAGACACGTTCAGAGACAACGCTGGCAGCTGGACACGACAAAATCTCCAAGGCGTAACTGGAGAGATCTGGCCATTTTTCTAGATTTGAAGCCCAAAAGGAGCAAGGCTCCATTTGCAAAGTCATGGCATCGATGTTCATTTGGAGATACTCCTGTATCATCCTCTCCAGCCGTTGACTATGTGTCAGACTTGTTGTCTCTGGTGGCCTTGCAAAGGAGGGTCTAAAAAAATTATGAATAGATTCCATAAAATTGCTGTTACCAGCACCAGATACAGTCCAGTCCTACTGGTACGGGTAGACTGTTGAAGATGACGAGACCGTCCCATGTTTGTCAAGTTACAATTGGGAGAATCACTCCCTGCACCTGCACGGTTGTTTGGTGGAAAAGCCGAGCTAAGATCGAGTAACAGCTTCTGCTGATACT
Source organism: Anomaloglossus baeobatrachus (assembly GCF_048569485.1). NCBI lineage: Eukaryota > Metazoa > Chordata > Amphibia > Anura > Aromobatidae > Anomaloglossus > Anomaloglossus baeobatrachus. Next base: position 196,867,668 of record NC_134357.1, on the reverse strand, counting down.
CCTGCATACATGCGTCCCTTTCTATGGCTGGAATTATGTCACAAAGTTTGGACTTGTACCGGGGATCTAATAGTGTGGCAATCCAGTAGTCATCATCACTTCTAATTTTGACAATACGAGGGTCATGTTGGAGGTAGTGCAACAAGAAGGCACTCATGTGTTTTGCGCAGCCATGCGGACCAAGTCCACGCTGTGTTTGTGGCATAGAGGTGCTAACCGTTCTTTCTTCCTCTGACATCTCCCCCCAACCTCTTTCAACTGAAATTTGACCAAGGTCTCCCTCATCTGCTGAGTCTTCCATGTCCATGGACAGTTCGTCCTCCATTTCTTCATGTTCTCCTGCACCTTCCTCAACATTTCGCCTTCTACTATGCGCCCTTGTTGATCCCTGTCCCCCATGGTCCCATGCCTGCTGCGTTGGTGATGATGAACGTCTGGACCTTGGTGATGTTGTTGTCCCTTGCGCATATGAATCCTCCTGTAGTTCCTCCCCTTCCTGTTGTCCCACCCCCTGACTCCGAATAGTGTTTAGCGTGTCCTCCAGCATGTAAATGACTGGAATTGTCATGCTGATAATGGCATTGTCAGCGCTAAACATATTCGTCGCCATGTCAAAACTGTGCAGAAGGGTGCATAGGTCCTTGTTCTGAGACCACTCCATCAGGGTGATCTGCCCCACCTCTGCATCTCGTTGGCCCAGGCTATACGTCATGACGTATTGCACCAGGGCTCGGCGGTGCTGCCACAGTCGCAATACATGTGGAGAGTCGAATTCCAGCGTGTCGCCACATCGCATTTCAGGCGATGAACCGGCAGACAGAAAGACTTCTGGAGAGATGCAAGTCACTCAGCTGCGGCGGTTGAACGGCGGAAGTGAGCAGACAGTTTTCGTGCCCTGGTCAGAAGGCCATCTAGGCCGGGATAGTGTGTTAAGAATTGCTGGACGACAAGGTTCAACACGTGAGCTATACAAGGCACGTGTGTCACCTTGCCCAGGCGAAGGGCCGCACCCAGGTTTGCAGCATTGTCGCACACGGCCTTACCAGGCTGCAGGTTGAGTGGAGACAACCATTTATTAAACTCTGACCGCAGAGCTGACCACAACTCCTCAGCTGTGTGACTCCTATTCCCAAGACATGTCAAGCTAAAGACTGCCTGATGCCGTTGCGCTCTGCTGCCAGCATAGTAATGAGGGGTGCGTGATTCCTTCTGCGCAGTGAGAACGCTGGTGGCCTGACCAGGCAGGCTTGGGGCGGAGGTGGAGGACCCAGATGAGGTGGAGGAGGCAGAAGCAGTGGCGGAACTTGGACAGACAGAGGATTGACACACAAGTCGTGGGGACGGCAAGACTTGTGCAGCAGACCCTTCACCATCTATCACCATAGTTACCCAGTGCCCAGTCAGCGACATGTAACGTCCCTGTCCATGCTTACTGGTCCAAGTATCGGTGGTGAAATGCACCCGTTCACACACAGAGTTTCTCAAGGAAGCGGTGATGTTGTGTGCGACATGCTGGTGTAGCGCGGGCACACCTTTCTTAGAGAAGTAGTGGCGACTAGGCATCTGGTACTGGGGCACAGTGACAGACATAAGGTCTCTAAAATCCTGTGTGTCCACTAGGCGGAAAGGCAGCATTTCGGTAGCCAAGAGCTTACAGAGGGATAGAGTCAACCTCTTAGCTTTGTCATGGGTCGCAGGAAATGGCCTTTTATTTGACCACATCTGAGGGACAGAGATCTGGCTGCTGTGTGTAGACGGTGTTGAGTAGGGTTTCCCTGGAAAAATGCAGGTTTGTGAGGAAAGTGCAGGCGGAGACATGATGTTGCCTTCATCCAACGTTGGTGCTATCGATGTCTGAGAGAGCTGTACACACTCACTTGTTTCCCCTTCCAAACCAACTGATGACCTACCAAGCAAACTGCCTGTTGCGGTTACAGTTGTGGAAGTTGTGCGTGGAAAACCAGGTGTCACAGCTGTCCCCACAGTCCTAGAAGATGAAGAGCGCGCGGATGCACTGGAAGGGGCAGGCTGTGGATGGTTCGCTCCGCTAGGCCGCATTGCAGCACAGTGAGCTTCCCACCGGGACCTATGATATTTATTCATGTGACGGTTCATGGAAGAAGTTGTCAAACTGCTGAGGTTTTGACCTCTACTAACAGACTCACGACAAATTTTACACATCACATAATTTGGGCGATCTTTTTCTATGTCAAAAAAGGACCAGGCTAGGCAAGGCTTTGAGGGCATGCGACCTGCTGAGCCCCCCCCGACTAGTGCTCAGAGGCAGAGTAGTGGCTGAGGATGCAGTTGTAGACGTGCTACCAGTGCTCCGACTCTGTCCAGGAAGGCGCAAGGTAACTTCGTCGTCGGTTGCATCCTCCTCCACCGCCTCTGTTGACCTCCTCGAGTGCCTGACTGGGGGTTGACAGTAGGTGGGATCTAGAACTTCATCATCAATTGTTGTGTTTGCACTCCCCTCCCCCTCAGACCGAGCCTCTTCTTGCCCTGACCGAATATTTAAGTTGTCATCCCAATCGGGTATCTGCGTCTCATCTTCATCAGTATGTTCCTCATTGTCTATAACCACAGGTGTTACAGTTTGTGACAAAGGGTCAACATTATGCTCAGAAACTTGGTCCTCACGGCCTGAATCAGAGTCACAAAGGTTCTGGGCATCACTGCAGACCATTTCCTGTTCTGTACTCACTGTAGCTTGGGAGCAGACCTCTGATTCCCAGGCTATAGTGTGACTGAACAGCTCTGCAGACTCAGCCATCTCAGTTCCACCATACTGTGCAGGGCTGATGGAGACTTCAGAGCTGGGAGAAAGCAAGTTTGATTGGGATGACAACTCAGAGGACTGGTGTTTTTTGGATGCGGTACTTGAAGTGGCTGAGAGGGCACTTGTTGGACCACTTGAGATCCATTCAAGCATTTTCCTTTTTTGGCCATCATCTACCTTTGTTCCTGTTGTTCGTGTCCATAAAAAAGGGAGCACATCGGATTGTCCACGGTAAGTAGTAGATATCTTACTTTTGCTGGTAGATGGTCTATCTTCAGCAGATGATAATGGAGCTTTGCCACCTTCCCCACGGACAAACCCCTTTTTTCCTTTTCCAGCACGCCTCTTCCCCTTTCCACCAGCATCTATCATTTTGCCACTCATGTTGATTGCGACAAGATTGTGCACTGAAAATGTGGTAGTAAAAATTGAGAGGTGGTGTTGATTGCAGCGGTGGTCTAGCTTTATTAACAGCAGAATAATAAAGAATAAATATCCCTGATAATGCAACTACGGCCCTTAAACTGGCAGCATAAATTGCTAGTATAATGGCTTAGTTATAATGAGTTGGAGTGTGCAATGCAGGCAGACGTGCTGCAAATATCTGTGCACTAGTGGGACTATACAGAAGTCCAATAGCCACGTTTAGGATGACACTAGGTACACTCAGTGTTTGCTAGTATAATAGCTTAGTTATATTGAGCTGGAGTGTGCAATGCAGGCAGAGGTGCTGCAAATATCTGTGCACTAGTGGGACTATACAGAAGTCCAATAGCCACGTTTAGGATGACACTAGGTACACTCAGTGTTTGCTAGTATAATGGCTTAGTTATAATGAGTTGGAGTGTGCAATGCAGGCAGAGGTGCTGAAAATATCTGTGCATTAGTGGGACTATACAGAAGTCCAATAGCCACGTTTAGGATGCCACTAGGTACACTCAGTGTTTGCTAGTATAATGGCTTAGTTATAATGAGTTTGAGTGTGCAATGCAGGCAGAGGTGCTGCAAATATCTGTGCACTAGTGGGACTATACAGAAGTCCAATAGCCACGTTTAGGATGACACTAGGTACACTCAGTGTTTGCTAGTATAATGGCTTAGTTATAATGAGTTGGAGTGTGCAATGCAGGCAGAGGTGCTGCAAATATCTGTGCACTAGTGGGACTATACAGAAGTCCAATAGCCACGTTTAGGATGACACTAGGTACACTCAGTGTTTGCTAGTATAATGGCTTAGTTATAATGAGTTGGAGTGTGCAATGCAGGCAGACGTGCTGCAAATATCTGTGCACTACCGGGACTATACAGAAGTCCAACAGCCACGTTTAGGATGCAACTAGGTACACTCAGTGTTTGCTAGTATAATGGCTTAGTAACTATCAGTTGGAGTGTGCAATGCAGGCAGACGTGCTGCAAATATCTGTGCACTAGTGGGACTATACAGAAGTCCAATAGCCACGTTTAGGATGACACTAGGTACACTCAGTGTTTGCTAGTATAATGGCTTAGTTATAATGAGTTGGAGTGTGCAATGCAGGCAGAGGTGCTGAAAATATCTGTGCATTAGTGGGACTATACAGAAGTCCAATAGCCACGTTTAGGATGCCACTAGGTACACTCAGTGTTTGCTAGTATAATGGCTTAGTTATAATGAGTTGGAGTGTGCAATGCAGGCAGAGGTGCTGCAAATATCTGTGCACTAGTGGGACTATACAGAAGTCCAATAGCCACGTTTAGGATGACTCCAGGTACACTCAGTGTTTGCTAGTATAATGGCTTAGTTATAATGAGTTGGAGTGTGCAATGCAGGCAGAGGTGCTGCAAATATCTGTGCACTAGTGGGACTATACAGAAGTCCAATAGCCATGTTTAGGATGACACTAGGTACACTCAGTGTTTGCTAGTATAATGGCTTAGTTATAATGAGTTTGAGTGTGCAATGCAGGCAGACGTGGTGCAAATATCTGTGCACTACCGGGACTATACAGAAGTCCAACAGCCACGTTTAGGATGCCACTAGGTACACTCAGTGTTTGCTAGTATAATGGCTTAGTAACTATCAGTTTGAGTGTGCAATGCAGGCAGAGGTGCTGCAAATATCTGTGCACTACTGGGACTATACAGAAGTCCAATAGCCACGTTTAGGATGCCACTAGGTACACTGAGTGTTTGCTAGTATAATGGCTTAGTTATAATGAGTTGGAGTGTGCAGAGGACAGGAGGGTACAGTGGCAGGGTTGTGGGGCTCTGGGTAGAGGAATGGAAGCCTGCCTTTCTATTCCCTCCTAATGGGGAAATGCAGCGAGGAAATCCCTGACCTTAGCTACACAGACGCTGTCTCTGTTTTCAGGACCTGTCACCTATGGCTCTGACCCTGCCGGTACGAGCCCTTAAAAGGACTGATAGAAAGTGCTCTCCCTAAGCTGTCCAGCGCTGTGTATTGAGCGCATACAGCAGTATCGGCGATAGGACTCAGGACGGAGCTGCGCCAGTGATGTCTGACACCAAGGACGCAGAAGAGATATTGGCGTCCGGACGGGCAGATACTCGTTTTTATAATGCAGGGACATGTGACATGGACATCCTATCACACATGCCGTTGCTTCTCTGGCTAAAAGTCCACTTAGCTGTGTGTGTGTCTGGGATTGGCTGACATGCTGGCCCTTCCCACTACACACGCGCGCTTAGGGAAGGAAGACAAGGAAAAAAAAAAAACAAATGGCGATCGCCATTATCCATACAGCAGTGATCTGAAGGCGCTGTTCCCGCACACTATACACTGAAATTTCATAATAGTGTGAGTCACAGAGTGACTTACACTATTACAGCGGAAAGCCAGCTGGGAATTAGCTGTTTTTTTGCTGCTAGAACCGTTCTCGAACGTATCTAGAACTATCGAGCTTTTGCAAAAAAGCTCGAGTTCTAGTTCGATCTAGAACAGGCCCCAAAATCACTCGAGCCGCGAACTGGAGAACCACGAACCTAGAACCGCGCTCAACTCTACTCAAGGCTCCACATAGAAGCCTATGGAGAGAAAATGCAACAGAAAATGCATTGTACGCCAATGAAACGCTCACTGAACATGAGCTGTAATGAACTCACATCTACTTTGTGTGAACTGTTAAGTGCAGTGTAAAAATTGCAGCGTTTATGCTTCGTGGGAACATGACCTTACTACAAAATGTAGATTTACCCAGTAATTCTTAAATTAATAACTTTAGTTATAGAATTTAACTCATGTCACTAAATGTTTAACCATTCTCACCTTGTATGAAATGTAGCTAAACACATTTTCTGCTTATATTTTTGCACTTGTTATATCACAGGACAGATTCTTCAGCACAAGCAGAGTTAAAGAGGGAATTACTTGAAGCACTGCTAGTTTTTAAAAGCATGGAGACTTTTCCATGGTGACAAATTGCATTGTGACAGTGACTGTCATGCTTAGTTAATCACTGTAGAAATGTCCTGCATCTCCTGCATTTGAAAAGCCGGACTTCTGAAATAATACACTCCATGAGGACAGCAAGGATCAGACAGAGGGAGTTCTCCTTGGACATTTGGCTTATACCTGGAAGGGGTGCCACAGTCCCTGAATCCTCTGTTCTAAACACTTATAAGCTATCTCTTCATTTTTAGCGCCAGCTTCTCTTATTCGTCATGATCTCCCACCTGTGAGGTTGTTTCAGACGTATTTATCCTTTCTAGATGGGGAATAATGTTATTCCCAAGTAATTTACATAAAAAGTAGGAATCTTAGCAGTATAATACTTCCCACTTGGGAAACTTTGCTACAAATTCTATATTGATTTTATTAGCCAGCCCAGGACTGGGACATTTTTTCCCCTTCATGATTATCAGTTTTTAGTTGTATCTATTTATTTTTTGAACATACTTGTTTAACGGCTCTAAAAACTTTACAACCTAAGGTGAAACTTCCCGACTAATTTCCATGTGACGGTAAAAGCTTTATTGCCGTGAGGGAAGCTGTCACCTGTATTTCAGACTGCATCCATATCTGTCTGATTCTGAGAGCCAGCATGTGGAACTCACCATATTCTGCTGCAGGAGGACCCTAAGCTTGGACTTTTTCCCTACCTCCATATGCTCTCCACACTAGGCTGCTTCTTTGTGGCCCTAGGGCTACTGCATGATGGCCCAAGTACCTATTGATAGCAGAAAGTAGAAAGGCCAATGTACTGCTGAAGAGTAGTGTATTGTGATTTGATGTTGGGCTATGTACTCTGTGCAATTTACCTAGCCCTTTGCCATAATTTCTGAGCTGGATTTTGTGACTGAAAGAACAATATGTTAGCACAGTTTTCTTCTTTAATTTCAATCAAATCAGCCATGGCAATCCCTCTTAATAGATGGATGCATAAATGAACACATGAATGCGCAACTGTCTCTGGCGATCTTGTCAGATACTTGGTAGAACTTGTTCGCCAATCTCAAATGCGGTACGGCTGGGGCTCAGTAATCCGAACACTTTCCCCAAAGCTTGGCAATGTTTGGTTTGATAACTATTTGTGGCTATTCTAATACTTTACTATTACTTTGGCTACTATATTGGAGCTGTATGATGAGCGAGGGGGACATGGTGATCAGGGGACGGGGTGCAGAGAATCAGAGGAATGGCAGACTTTTTTTTTCTTAACTTTATGTGTGGATATTCTGGCAGCCAGTCAAGAAGCAGAAAACAAACAACCTTCAGACACATGGGCTTGTGTCATTGGCTGCCTAATTCACATGTCCCTCTGGATATAAAAATATGGACATGCGGCATCAGCACCAGTTTGTGATCGCTAAACCTTAGGGACTGTGCTGTGGCTGCTGCTGCTTGACAGTTTAGCTAGGGGTTTAATAATAGTTAGTGGAGTTAGAACATAGGGTGATAGTGTAGAATAGGGAAGTGCAGTGTTGGGAACATTGTGTGCCACAAATCAGCAGTTCATTATCTAGTGATAGCTAATTGTGTGCTCCAGCTCTACATTACGATTTGTGCATCTAAATAGGCCCACTCCTGTTTTCCATCTCCTAATTGCGATCTGTGAATTTAAATAGGCCCTCATCTGTGTTCCAGCTCCAAATTGTGAATTGTGCATCTAAATAGGGCGACATCTGTGTTCCAGCTCCAAATTGTGATTAGTGCATCTAAATAGTGCCACATCTGTGTTCCAGCTCCAAATTGCGATTTGTGTATCTAAATAGGGCCATTTTGACCCCATTTTGGTATTTATAAAGGGGCATAGCAAGACTTTTCACCCCATATATGTTTTCTAGAACTTATTGTGCAATACCTGAGGCAGAGCAAAAATTGCAATTTTCCTTTAGTTTACCATTTTCATGCCCAATATGTTGAATCCAGCACGTGTAACTGAACAAAATAGGCCTTTATTTTTGTGCAGTGTCTCCTGGTTGTAATAACACAATTAATATTGCCCTAATCTTTTGCCTGAACATATAACAGGACTGAAAAGAACACAACGTGCATTTTATATCTTAAACCTTAACCAGTCGATTTTGCGCTTTCCGTTTTCTTTGTTTTTGCCTTCCTTCTTCCGAGATACGTAACTTTTTTATTTTTCTGTCATTCTGGTCATGTGAGGGTTCTTTTTTGTGGAATGAGCTATATTTTTAAATGACACCATGAGTTTTATCATATAGTGTACTGGAAAACGGCAATAAAATTCCAAAAGTGGAAAAATTTGCAAAAAAAGTGCGATTGCACTATGGTTTTTGAGATATTTTATTCACCGTGTTCACTATATGATAAAACTGATGTGTGAGTGTGATGCCTGAGGTCGGTGCGAGTTCGTTGACACCATATGTGAATAAGTTAACTTTTATCTAAGGGGTTAAAAAAAATCAGAAGTTTGTCCAAAAAAAGTGGGGTACATTTTGCGCCATTTTCCGCAACCTGTAGCGTTCTCCTTTTCCAGGATATAAGGCTCAGTGATGGCTTATTTTTTGAGTCTTGGGCTGATGTTTTTAACGTTACCATTTTTGCGCAGATGCTACGTTTTGATTGCCTGTTATAGCATTTTGCGCAAAATTTATGGCGACCAAAAACCGTAATTTTGGCGTTTGGAATTTTTTTACTGCTATGCCGTTTACCGATAAAATTAATACATTCTATATTTTGATAGATCGGGCATTTCTGAACATGGCGATACCAAATGTGTGTATATTTTATTTTTTTTAACCCTTTAGTTTTCAATGGGGCAAAAGGGGGACAATTTGATCTTTTAGGTTTTTTATTTTTTTTTAATTTTTCAAAACTTTTTTTAACCCCTAGGGGGCTATAAGGATCAGTTGTCTGATCGCTGATTCTTTTCTTCCAATCAGAGCAGGACTGCTTAGATCCGGAGAAATGATCATGTCTTGTAACCTACAGTAGTCGGCTGCTGGTTACAGGACCTGAGTCATGTGAGCTACAGGAGTCATCACATAACTCTGTGCTACAACTATGATATGACAACTATTGCATCCGCGTGATCATGTCACATGACTTCTGGTGGCGGCCTGTGAGTATGTGATTACCATGATGACCATTAAAATGGCGCTGTCATATCTTGATAGTGCCATTTAAGGGGTTAACAGGTACAAGTGGATAGCGATTCCACTCATACATGCGAGGCACACGATAGCTGTACAAATCAGCTGACATGTACACAGATCCCGCCTGCAGCACGCAGCAGCAGGTGGGGATTAACACTATGACCGCTAGGACGTAAGATTACTGCACGCAGTCGTTAAGAGGTTAAACTGTCATAAAGTGTTTTGACCATATGTGTTCTGCTTTTCATTTTTCATAATAAACCAGTGCAGGCAATATTGATGTCATAGTTTTGGTTTCGTAATTTCTGAGCCTTTATGCACACGACCACATTGCAGATTTGTAATTAAGCACCTATAGCTTGATATTGGCCTCTGTCTGAATTTATAGAGTTATGTGAAATCTGGAAGAAAAAAATTTGATTTGCTCCATTACAGGAATATTAGCAGTATAAAACTGTAGAAGACTTCCTTAAACCCTTCATTATATTCTTAACCATGTTACATCAAATGTCCTATGTGCAAGGTTATTCTTCTCATAAGATCATAAGGCCCCTTTCACACGTCAGTGATTCTGGGACGTTTGTGCTTTTTTTTAAACGTACCAGAATCACTGACATACGCAGACCCATTCTAATGAATGGGTCTGCTCACACGTCAGTGATTTTTCAATGCACGTGTCTCCGTGCGGCGTACCCGCGTGTGCGTGATTGCCGCACGGAGACATGTCCATTTTTTTCTGGCATCACTGATGTCCCATGGACCACGCAGTGGTGTGGTCCATGAAACACGTGCCAGAAAAAAACGTGCATTTAAAATAATAAACATTTTTACTCACCTGGCGTCCAGCGATGTCCTCTGCAGCCCGTTCTCCCTGCTGCTTCTAAGCCGGCTGATTACTGTTGCGCATATTAATGATGCGCGACACAGCCGACCCGGAAGCAGCTGCTGCGGGGGTCAGCGCCGGCCGGATGCTGCACCGCGGGAGCGATCAGCACCATGGACAGCGGGAGCGGGCGCAGGTGAGTTGATTTCTAAGTGTAATCACGGGCAACGGAGAACGGAGCCCGGATTGCACTTAGACAACCCACGTGTGCCGTGATTCACGGCACACGCAGGGACATGTGCGTGTTTTACACGCCAGTGAAAAACGTCTGTGTTTTTCACTGACGTGTGAAACGGGCCTAAGGGAGTACAGTTTTTGTCCACAACGCTCTGCCTAGTAGATGTGGCCTTTTTGTATAAAGTTCAACCTAAATGGGACGATATTTGGCAAACTAGCATCTATAGGAATATTTGTTTCCAATTATCTGTGCATGTAGCCAATCAGCCAATGAATGAATACTATTTATTTATGGCGCCATTATTGTTGTGTTGCCTGCTTAATCATTATTCATATCTTACTTCCATGGTGCTATACATAACTAAATTTATAGTACATAATTACCATTTAATAAAACACAGCAAGGTATTAAACAAGAAAAAGTAAACATTGCTAAGTAACAGATACAGTGGGAGTGAGGACCCTGCCCACCAGGAATTATAAAGACAAAAAGGCAGAATGCTCATTTTTCAGTTCACTAGATGGTTTATGATGACATAAATATCATTGTTATTGGCAGCATATCACATTCTGTGAGATTGGAGCATATTCCTGACAACATGCATACTGAACAGGGACAGAACGATTGTGTTAACGATCGCTCTGCCCCATGTAATCTGTTTTGGCCCGTGTGAACGTGTCATTAGGCGAGTGCAGATTGACTTGTAAATAGTTCATCAGTGCTCGTTTTACGGTCAGGATCTGGCTTGACTAAACGCAGTCTAAATAGCATTGTGACCTATTTATATTTCCTCTTTTCATCACCTACAGGTTGATAGCACGGCCATATAGATAAAAATGTGCTTGATCGCTTCTGATCAGCACTTCCCTGTATGAATCAGAGATTCATTATTTAGAACAGCTGTTCTCCCCTTGTTTTCAGCCCCCCTCCTTCACCACGTACCCCCTCATGTTATATTAAGTTCCCTAACGTTCTGCAGGAGTGTTGTATTGTACAAAATGCATCATTTTGTTCTGTATTGAAATGGCTTGTAGTCTCATGCATTAATAAACACATAATTAATAATACATAGAGAAAATATATTGCATTTGCACATTTGGCAAGAAAGCAGTGGAGGAAGTTAATGCAAAGAGAGCTTTATGCCTGAGTAGCAATTGGGTGCTTTTTGAAAAGTTTGCCATGAGAGGCACAAATAGAATTTCAGACAAATAGATTTATTAGGCTGTAATTCTTTGAGTGAAAGTTCCCTAAGGAACACAACAAAAAAAATAGGCTATTAATTATTTCCCTGGGACTAGATAAATGTTCGTACTAATTATATTACAGAATAAGCTTCTTGACACTTAAAGGTTACTGGAACAGAGAAAGACTGGCTGAATTAAGACAGCTTAGGGCATCATCATGTGTTATTGTTACAAGAATAGATATTAGGGTGTGTCAGGAGCCTTGCAGTTTTAACTCTGCATGTTCAGCAGTAAATTACATCATGTACTATTGGTCAGTGAGGGATTTTTTTAGGATCACAGTATTGTAAGATTTCAATATCAGATAGTTGGTAGTCCAACTCTCCCATCTCTGTCGTTATCTATTTGAAGACAAACTGCTCAGAAAAGACTCTTCAATGGTTACACTTGCATTCAATCTACTTACCATAGTAGTGAATATGCTATGTTAATGTGCTGCCCCCACGTCAGCAGCTGGGTTGCTCGGATAAAGATCCGCGGTGGCTCGAGGGGCGTCCTGACCCGGGGGGTCATGCGGCCACTAAAATTAAGGGGGTATTTACAGGGGATGGTGTATCTAAAGTTCATTGATGCCACCCGTGCTGTGTGGTAAGGTGGAGTACCACCGCTGCAGCTGGGAGTACCCAGTGGCGATGGAGTGGGCAGCCAGGTGTTTAACCCCTCCACGGGTAAGGGGGATGCCCCGGGACTCGGTGATGGAGACGGGGACGTGCCGTTGGGGAGGTAAGGGTCACTTGCTTACTGACTCAGTCCATAAAGCTGACACCGACAACTTAATAAACCAAAGTTCTGGACACCGCTGCCGCTGAGGGGTAGCACGTTTGGTTGCCGTTTCTGCCGGTGTTGCCTGATGATCTGCGACCTTTCCCTTGGCACCTTGTTCTCTTCTTAGTTGGCCCCTATAGCTTGAAACTAGTTGGGCTCCACTCCCCAGTGTGGCTAACTGAGGGAGCTTGCTCTCAGGGTTCACGCTTGGGATTTCCTGGACCATTTTAGTGGAAAGTCCTATCCCCCTTGTTGCGCTAGTACCCTGATTTTGGAGTGGGTGAAGAGCGGATCTTGAAGGCTCCGTTCTCGTCGGATGAATTGTCAGGTTGTCTGAAGCTACTCCCTGACCTAGGGTCCACGTACCCGTCGTGCCCTGGTCTCAGCCCGGTGATGGTACAAGGCCGCTGGCTGTCCTCCATGACAATACCGTGCCCCTTGTCATGATCTCCTGCGACCGGGGGTCCAGCTCCTACCAGGCCCAGACCAACGTCTGCTACCTAGTACTTCCAAGGAGCCCAGCTCCTGACCTCCTCTCTCCTTCACTTCCAACACTACACTGGCCTACTCCTGACACTCCTGACCTTCCCTTAACCAACTCCCCAAGTGGGCGACCCTATTCCACTCAGGCCGTCCACTGGTGTGTCTGGTGGGTGTGGTGCAGAGTGTTCTTAGGATTTTGATTAGCTGGTTTTGGCAACACCATAGGTTAGGCACCCGTAACCAAGGAGGAGGTGGATATTGCACAGAAGGGCAGATTGCACAATACCCTGTGACGACCTGATAGGCCAGGACGTCACATTCCCCCTTGGTTAAACGTAGCTCGTCCCCGAGCTACAGGACATCAGAGGTTTATTTTTTTTCCAAACTGTGAAGTAGAAAAAGAAACATTTTTATTTACACAATACGTCCCTCATTAGGGAGGCTGGTTACTTAAACGTTATGGGAAACTTTGTGAGTTTTTAACTCCAACGGTTCTAACCGTTCCAACAGTAAAATGCTACCGGTTTCAGTATTAGCGGAGGCTCAACCTGCTCTGTTGCAGCCTCTTCCTGCAACAGTCCAGTCCCAAGGTCCCGGATCCCATTACCCGCTACCCAAACAACCTGACCCCCTGTAAACCTACTGTGGGTCCGTGAACAGGTTAAGGTCCCGGGCGTTGTGATAGACGACTCTGGTTGGCACAGGAGGTGCAACTATTTACAAAACGGTCCACCAGACCACGGCACCATAACCCTCGGACTTGTGAAGCAGTGCTCCTCACTTGCTCCTTCTCCTCTCGGTTGCGGGTGGCAAGTTCCCGTCGTCACCGGTCTCGTGTCATTATCTCCGCTTGTAATTTCTGATGGTGTTGTTCCCAGTAGGGTGCGTCAGCGTCCGGCCTCGGCTCCCTAGCTGGCTCTGGCTTCAGGTGCACTCTTGCGGCCCCAACAGCCGTTGGGATGCCACGCGGCGGTGGAAGCGGCACCTGTTATGATCCAGAACCATGGAAGACCACCATAAATCATTGGTAAAAGGTGACAAGAGCATCGGCAACTAATCTGGCCGCCATCGCCTTACTAACCATCAACACTAGAAGTAGCCGAGGGGTGAACTAACATCCTGTGCACCGCGAACCCAGCCGGAGAACTACAGTCATGGCCAAAAGTTTTGAGAATGCTACAAATATTAATTTTTACAAAGTCTACTGCTTAAGTTTTTCTAATGGCAATTTGCATATACTCCAGAATGTCATAAAGAGTGATCAGCTTAACAGCAATTACTTGCAAAGTCAATATTGGCTAAGAAAATGAACTTCAACCCCCAAAACACATTTTAATATCATTGCATTCCTGCCTTAAAAGGAGCAGCTCACATTGTTTTAGTGATTGTTCCATTAACACAGGTGTGGGTGTTGATGAGGACAGGGCTGGCGATCAATCAGTCATGATTAAGTAAGAATGACACCACTGGACACTTTAAAAGGAGGCTGGTGCTTGGTATCATTGTTTCTCTTCAGTTAACCATGGTTATCTCTAAAGAAACACGTGCAGCCTTCATTGCTCTGCACAAAAATGGCCTAACAGGGAAGAGTATCGCAGGTACAAAGATTGCACCTCAGTCAACAATCTATCGCATCATCTAGAACTTCAAGGAGAGAGCTTCCATTGTTGCCAAAAAGGCTCCAGGGCACCCAAGAAGGACCAGCAAATGCCAGGACCTTATCTTAAAACTGTTTCAGCAGCAGGCTAGTGTGAGTGCTTCTGCATGCACTGTGAGGCGGAGACTGCTTGAGCAAGGCCTGGTTTCAAGGAGGGCTGCAAAGAAGCCACTTCTCTCCAGAAAAAACATCAGGGACCGACTGATATTCTGAAAAAGGTACAGGGAGTGGACTGCTGAGGACTGGGGTAAAGTCATTTTCTCACATGAATCCCCTTTTCGATTGTTTGGGACATCTGGCAAACAGCTTATTAGGAGAAGAAGAGGTGAGCGCTACCACCAGTCTTGTCTCATGCCAACTGTTAAGCATCCTGAAACGATTCATGTGTGGGGTTGCTTCTCAGCCAAGGGAATCAGCTCACTCACAGTCTTGCCTAAAAACACAGCCATGAATAAAGAATGGTACCAGAATGTCCTCCAAGAGCAACTTCTCCCAACTGTCCAAGAGCAGTTTGGCGCCCAACAATGCCTTTTCCAGCATGATGGAGCACCTTGCCATAAAGCAAAGGTGATCACTAAATGGCTCATGGAACAAAACATAGAGATTTTGGGTCCATGACCTGGAAACTCCCCAGATCTTAATCCCATTGAGAAATTGTGGGCAATCATCAAGAGACGGTTGGACAAACAAAAACCAACAAATTCTGGCAAAATGCAAGCATTGCTTATGCAAGAATGGACAGCTATCAGTCAGGATTTGGTCCAGAAGTTGATTGAGAGCATGCCAGGGAGAAGAAGGGTCAACACTGCAAATATTGACTTGCTGCATTAACTCATTCTAACTGTCAATATAACCTTTTGGTACTCATAATATGATTGCAATTATATTTCTGTATGTGATGTAAACATCAGACAAACACAATTAAAAACCAGAGGGCAACAGATCATGTGAAAATATAATTTTGGTGTCATTCTCAAAACTTTTGGCCATGACTGTAGCTATCCTAAAGGATGGAAAGATGAATAACTCTCTGCCTCAGAAAATAGATAAAGAATAGCAAGCCCCCCACATTCAAAGACTGGTGATATAGGAAAACACAATACACAGATAGATGATAGGATTAGCAAAAGGTGAGGCCCTACTGACTAAATAGGACAGGATAGGAAAGGGACTGATGGTGGCCAGAGAAAAACCCTGCAAAAATCCAAAAACCTGATAGTACAAAAGGCCCTCAGATCACTAGATCTGAACTCCGTCCTATAGCAGGTGCTCTTGTAATACCAATGAACAGAAAGCAGGAACCATTACAAATTCAAGAAGCAACAAACACATGGACATGGCCGTTTCTGCCGGTGTTGCCTGATGATCTGCGACCTTTCCCTTGGCACCTTGTTCTCTTCTTAGTTGGCCCCTATAGCTTGAAACTAGTTGGGTCCCACTCCCCAGTGTGGCTAACTGAGGAAGCTTGCTCTCAGGGTTCATGCTTGGGATTTCCTGGACTATTTTAGTGGAAAGTCCTATCCCCCTCGTTGCGCTAGTACCCTGATTTTGGAGCGGGTGAAGAGCGGATCTTGAAGGCTCCGTTCTCGTCAGATGAATTGTCAGATTGTCTGAAGCTACTCCCTGCCCTAGGGTCCACGTACCCGTCGTGCCCTGGTCCCAGCCCGGTGATGGTACAAGGCCGCTGGCTGTCCTCCATGACAATACCGTGCCCCTTGTCATGATCTCCTGCGACCGGGGGTCCAGCTCCTACCAGGCCCAGACCAACGTCTGCTACCTAGTACTTCCAAGGAGCCCAGCTCCTGACCTCCTCTCTCCTTCACTTCCAACACTACACTGGCCTACTCCTGACACTCCTGACCTTCCCTTAACCAACTCCCCAAGTGGGCGACCCTATTCCACTCAGGCCGTCCACTGGTGTGTCTGGTGGGTGTGGTGCAGAGTGTTCTTAGGATTTTGATTAGCTGGTTTTGGCAACTGACTAAATAGGACAGGATAGGAAAGGGACTGATGGTGGCCAGAGAAAAACCCTGCAAAAATCCAAAAACCTGATAGTACAAAAGGCCCTCAGGTCACTAGATCTGAACTCCGTCCTATACAAGGTGCTCTTGTAATACCAATGAACAGAAAGCAGAAACCATTACAAATTCAAGAAGCAACAAACACATGGACTTATAGGAGCAATACTCCAAACAAAGCTGCAGGGAGCTTCCCAGCTAAGCAACTGAGAGGGAAGATCCCTGCATGGAAATAAACTGAAAACAACTACAGCAAATGACAAATCCAGATAAGAGCAAAAACAACAAAACAACATAAGAAAGAACCAAGCACTTATCTGGGGTAGATGTGGTCTGGAGCAGGATGAAGCAGGCTGGTGAACAAAGAACAACTGACATCCGGCATAGCCTGCTAGCAGACCAGGGTTTAAATAGGCAGAGAGTTAGCAATGGAAACGCCCATTGCTCAACACACCTGGTCTCTGTCCAAACCATTCCTGGCCACAAGAGGGAGCCTCACAGCAGCAAAAGCATAACTGACATTCACAACAGACACCTTTCCAGGCTCCACTTCCGCTTTGGTAAACAGAAGAACCGACTGCTCCGCAGCCAAGGTTGCAGAGTCCGGGTGCTCCGCCTTCTGGACGGGCCCGGTGATGCGGCCGGGTCTGGTCTGGCCGGTCTCAGGGTGACCGCTGTCGTGACCGGGTCGAAGGACAGAACCGAGGTTTCCGCAGCTGGAGCTTCATACAATGCTGCTGAAGGTTCCGCTGCTGGGGTGGAAGTAGGCAGCTTGGCGTCCTTGGTGACGGTGGAGTGCTCACCGGGAGCGGGGCGATCTGGATCCCACAGCCTCATTGGCCGGATTAGGGTAATCAACAGGGACTGGGTAACTGCTTACCCTCTCTTCACGTGGGATCTCAATCTCACGGGCTCGCACAGCCATCACCAGGCTCCTCATCTCTTCCCTCCATTGGTCCAGTATAAACAGGAACTGCGTCCGCATTCTCCACACAGCTGCTCTGTCTCTTCTTCAATCCAGGTCGCGGTTCCGGGAACAGCACGTCCCGGTGACCAGCTCCGCTCCGCCATCTTGCCTCTGTGCTGTCCAGGAACATTATGGCAGAGTCTTTGAGTCCCTGCTTCTCTTCCGCTGTAGTTACATTCCGTCACACCCCCTCGGTTTTCACTCAGCACTCCTCTCGATGCTGTGGCCCTCTGGGAACTTCCGGTTCTGGCCTCACACTCAGGATGAAGGGCGGTGCTTCTGCTTTGCGCGCTTTCGCGGGGAAGATGGTGTTTTTGGCGGAAAAAGATGGAGGAAGATGGCGGAATTGGTGGGAACGGGATCTTGACTCGCGGTTTTCAGTCTTCAAGGCGCACTTCACCCAGGTAAGTGGGTCCTGCTCGTATCCTGTTTGTGATGCCAGGAATTTCGAGGTGTGCCTCTCCCACGTCAGCAGCTGGGCTGCTCAGATCTGGGGTGGCTCGAGGGGCGTCTGTACCCGGGGGGTCATGCGGCCACTGAAATTAAGGGGGTATTTACAGGGGATGGTGTATCTAAAGTTCATGACGCCACCCGTGGTGTGTGGTAATGTGGAGTACCACCGCTGCAGCTGGGAGTACTCGGTGGCGATGGAGTGGGCAGCCAGGTGTTTAACCCCTCCACGAGTAAGAGGGATGCCCCGGGACTCGGTGATGGCGATGGGGACATGCCGTTGGGGAGGTAAGGGTCACTTGCGTACCTACTCAGTCCATAAAGCTGACACCCACAACTTAGTAAACCAATGTTCTGGACACCGCTGCCGCTGAGGGGGAGCACGTTTGGGTGCCGGTGTTGCTAATGATCTGTGACCTTTCCCTTTGCACCTTGTTCTCTTCTTAGTTGGTCCCTATAGCTTGAAACTAGTTGTGTCCCGCTCCCCAGTATGGCTAACTGAGGGAGCTTGCTCTCAGGGCTCAAGCTTGGGATTTCCTGGACCATTTTAGTGGAAAGTCCTATCCCCCTTGTTGCGCTAGTACCCCGATTTTGGAGAGGGTGGAGAGTGGATCTTGAAGGCTCCATTCTCGTCGGGTAAATTGTCAGGTTGCCTGAAACTATTCCCTGACCTAGGGTCCACGTACCCCGTCATGCTCTGGTTCCAGCCCGGTGATGGTGTAAGGCCGCCGACTGTCCTCCACGACAATACCCCTTGTCACGATCCCCTGCGACCGGGGGTTCAGCTCCTACCAGGCCCAGACCAATGTCTGCTACCTAGTACTTCCAAGGAGCACAGCTCCTGACCTCCTCTCTCCTTCACTTCCAACACTACACTGGCCTACTCCTGACACTCCTGACCTCCCCTTAACCAACTCCCCAAGTGGGCGACCCTATTCCACTCAGGCCGTCCACTGGTGTTTCTGGTGGGTGTGGTGCAGAGTGTTCCTAGGATTTTGATTAGCTGTTTTTGGCAACACCATAGGTTAGGGACACATAACCAAGGAGGAGGTAGATATTGGAGAGATGGGCAGATTGAAAAATACCCTGTGATGACCTGATAGGCCAGGGCGTCACATTAGTACTGCATCGTGGTGTAGGAATATCGGCACGAAGATCTGTGCAGCCTGGTGAGATTAATGATTTGCCACTGCCCTCTGCTGGCCATAGCAGCATAGGAATTGAAAACCAGAGAATTGGTTCCAGGGAGTAAGCCTTACAGAGAGGGACCAGATCAGGAAGAGACAAGGGAGGACGAGGTGAAATGAGCCGGAGGAGGGACCGGAAGAGGAGCAGGGGCGCGAAAAAGAGCAGCAGCGCAGGAACATTTAGAGGGGAAGAAGGAAACCTCCCCTGCAGAATACTGGTGAGGCAGTGGGCCAGTTCTGGAGTCAGCTGGAGCAGGTAGTACGCAAGACCCTCCAGGCCCCCGAACCTTTTAGCGAGACCCCAGCTACGCCAATCAAGACCCTCCAGACTCCTGCATTATCCACTGAGACCCCCGCTACGTCAGTCAAGACCCTCTAGACCTCCCTCACCATCCAGCGAGACCCCCACTATGCTGGTCAAGACCTACGAGACCCCCACCATGCTGGTGAGGACCCAGACCCCCGCTACTTGCAGTCCAGACTATGTGGCCAAGCTGCAGACATCGCCAGGCAACATAGCCAGCCAAGGGAGACTCGTATGCGCCGGGCTGCTGCCTTCTGCTCGGCCATGGGGTACTTAATGCAGGGATGGTGATGATAGTGGTTTCAGTTTAGCCTCAAGTGCAACTCAGTGACTGGATGCCACAGCAATATAGGTTCAGTGGCTAGGGACTACGGACGTAGGCCCTGACTGGTCCAGATCCTTTCCTATAGTGGTTAACATGGGCCACGTGTTAGTAGGAGTGTGTTATGGAGGGGGACGATTGAATATAAATAACTGTGATATCAATCACCCGAAGTCAGCCGGGCAGATATTAAAGCCACTATGGGACAGTAGAACAAAATACATCAACTCAGGAGAGCCCAAAGGAAATGAAGCGGATGTTTAAGGGCACACTCCAACGTGTAGCGTGTTCCTTTTAACCTCACAGGTACACGGGTAAAGGTCACGTGTGTAGGGAAACATCAAAAACCAAAAGGAATTGCAACAGGTATTGGTCACGTGTGTAGGAACCCGTCAGACCAAGAGGTAACCCAATTAACGTCACTTGGAAACCTAGAACATTACCGCTGAACCGGTAACAGGCGTACAGGGGCACGTCAGACCGTGTGCAGGTGTAAAGGAATCAGTCACGTGCATAGAGGGCACTTCAGACCGAGTAGGCTACCAAGTTAGAGTCACTGGGTGCCCAGGGCTGGCACATATATACAAGTCTGCCACTGACAGTGCAGAGTGCAGACTAGTGATCACATACGAAAGGGGCATGTCAGACCACATGGGTCACCTGGTTAGCGTTAACGGGTACCCAAGGAATAATAGGACAATGGTTGACCCTCACCGTACCAAAGTACTGGTGTGCACAGATACGAATACCTTGACTGACGCCTAGCCCTGATGTAGTCACTGTCCTTATCCATACACACACCTGCCACAAGCACTGCAGGAAAATGGCTCTGGAACCCAAACACTCTAACAGCCAGGATAGCAGCCTTAGCTGTCAGCATGCAGTATGACACTCGCGCACCGATGGGCGGAGCTACAGACCTTTTATAGCCGCCTCCCTGGCCCAGGCCACATGGCATTTGGTAATGGCGTTGGTTGCAGCCATACCGAGGCTGCCACATCATTGCTGATGTCATGATAACCAATCAGCGGCTGCCACTTCATTGCTGATGTCATTGATGATCAATCAGTGGCTGCCTTGTCATTGATGACATCACGCACATGCTAAGTATGGCTGAATGAGCATTTAGGCTCAGGATGGTACAAAACTCTCGCCACCTGATGCCTCAAGCGACAGCCAGGTGGTGCTGTAGAGGTGACCGACCCTAATGTGGGAGTCAATGACGGGACTGGACCGGTTTGAGGCACAACAGAACCTCGAACTGTAAAAGAGTGTTCCTTCCTTGCAGTTGGTAGACTGAAAGTTTGATTGCTGTGTGTTGAGAACTAAAGATTGTGTGCCGCCCCAGCAGCAGTCAAACTGCTCAGATCTGGGATTGCTGTGGCTCGAGGGTCTCTGGACCCAGGGGCCTGCAGCCACTTCAAATGTAAGGGGATATTTACAGGGGATGAATGTTCGTGACACCACCTGCGGGTTGCGGTAAAGGGAGTACCGGGGCAGATGGTGTGGGGCAGCCAATTGTCAGTCCCTCCGCAGGTAGGGAAGGTTTTGGATAGTGGGGATCTGGTGAACAGGTAGCTTGGCCTTGGGAAGCAGGGTGCAGGGGTCAGATTACTCACTGCGGTAGTCGTGGTGCTGGATCAGGTGGAATAAGCAGACACTCACACAGATGGTAAACCAAAGTATCTAGGCACCACAGTCTCTATGGGGGGGGAGCCTGTCCAGGTCCCGCTCCCACCAGTGTCACTTGGTAAGTCCAGAGCCCTCCCTACATGCACAAATTGTTTGACAGTTGTGGCCCCTTGGCTTGAAGCTTTCGGACCCCGCTACTCGTGGGTATGGCAGCTGTGCTCTTAGTGACTGGCACTTGGGATTTCGGTAGGTTGTGTATTTTGGAGAACTCTATTCCCCGTGTTGCACTGATGCCTCCAATCTCTGAGCTCTTGGGGAAAGTTCATAAAGAGACTATCCTCCACAGGTTTATTATCAGGTTGCTTGAAGCTACTCCCTGATCTAGGGTCCAGTACCCTGCCATGCTCGGTACCGGTAAGGTGGCTGGGCTTTCTGGTGCCAACAGTCCTCCTAGACTGCGTCTGTTACACTCCTGTCCAGTGTTCCTAATACTGGTCCCTGACTTCTGTGGGCCCAGTCCACAATTTGCAACCCAACATGTCGCTTCCCTGGGAGCTCCAACTCCCCTGCTCCTCACTCTTTGAGGGCTAACACTTCACTTTACTCAGTGCCTCCCACCAGTCTGCCTGATCCCTAGATGGGCGACCGTGTTCCAACTTGACCAACCCACTGGTGTGTCTGCCCAGCCCTGGTGTGAGGTGTGTTTGGGATTTGTAGTGCGGATGTCAGTGACACTGTTAATGGGAACCTGGAACCATGAGGGGTAGGCCCTGCACGCTGGGGTACAGGATGCAGTTCCCTGTAGCACCCTGATGTATTCAGGGACGCTACATTCCCCCTTGGTTAAATGTAGCTCGTCCGCAAGCTACCAGACACCTAGAGTTTTATTTTAAACTGTAATTGGAAAAAGATAACAGGTTAAACATTCTTCCCACTCTGGGCAGGCAACACACTTTTAACATTACAAAACTTCACAGAGTTTTTTTAAGAACCACTGGGAACGCTACCGGTTGTAGTGGTAGCAGGCAGCTCAGCCTACTCTGCTGCAGCTCCTTCCTGCGACAGTCCATTCCATTGTCCCTTTCCCTTCAACCTGCCACCCAAAACACCTGAACCCTGGTGCCACCACTAGCCATGGTGTCGCACCACCCCAAGTTCCTTGCTGTGTCCGTGGTGATGTGGACTGAATCCCGGTGGTTCAAGGGATGACTCTGGTAGTCACACGAGGTGCAACTATATACAATTAACACAAGTTTGTGCTGGTTGCTGCCAGTCCTGCAGCCATGGTCCATATTTAACTTAATAATCAGCAGAAAATCAGGTGAATTTCCCGGTTAATTTATACTTTCAACATTTCTGATTATGCAGATTTCAAACATTTAAAACAGCATAACAAAATAACATTTTTAAGGAGATAGCCGGATTCCGCTACCATTCCTCTCTGAGGTAGTCGGGGGCAGTTGCAGGAGCTGGCACCACTCTTTTGCCCTCCATACGTGCCTTCTCACCACCAAGGTGTACCAGCCCCGCTCCCCACAATGCCAGCAATAGGAGACCATGTCTCCCGGCTTCAGATTCCGATTGGGGTGCCCCTTTGGGAGGTGTTCTGCAACATCCCTCCTGGAGACAAAAACCCCAGCAGCAAGACCCAGTTCCGTTATGAACCCCCAATCTTTAACAGGGTCAAACTTCTGCACAAGGCCCCGGGACCGTGGCCTCCTGACCCAGAAGGTAGCCTTTCTCAGATGCTCCTTTTCTTTGTGCGTGCGGGCAATAACCTCTGCCCGACGTTGCTCCCGGGTAGCCATTTCTGTGAGCAGCTGCTGGTGTTGCCTTTCCCAGTAGGGAGCACTGACCTCGGGTTCCGCCTCCAGGGGAACCGGGTGTAGACGGAGTCCCGCGATTCCGGCAGCTACTGGGAGGCCGCACTGCAGTGGAACCAGCATGTCGGCGGGTTCCACCTCTGCCGCTGCAACAAAATTTGCCGGTGGTTTCACAACCGGGGTTGTGACGGCCGGGAGTTAGGCTGGAGGCATTGCGTCCTGGACTGATCTGGCCGATGGTGAGGCAAGGGGGCTCTGCGGCCTGGTCTGGTCTGGCCGGTGGGAGGCCGGAGGCGTTGCAGCCTGCTAATATTCCACGGGTGCTGGAGGCTCCGCTGCCGGTGTCGGGGTTAGCGGCTCGGCTGCAGTCGAGGGTGGAGAAGGTGGCATGGCTATTGCAGTGGCTGGGGACAGACCATATTCTGCGGCCAGGTAGGCCGGATCAACCAGAACTGGGTTACTGCTTACCCACGCCACACGCAGGGCATCCGCTTCACAGGCCCGCACCGCCGCGGCCACGCTCCTCATCTAGACTCTCCAGTCATGCAGCATGAACAGGAACCGCGTCCACCTTCACCTGCAGAGTTGCTCCGTCTCCTTCTTGATCCAGTCAGCCGTCCCAGGAACCTCACTCTCAGGTGACCAGCCTCGTTGTTCCGACATCTTGCTGCTTCTCCTTCCAGGAACTTTAATGCATGGTCCTGGTGTCCCTGCACCAAGCTCTGCTTTCACATCCTGTTATGTCCCCCCCCTTGGTTCTCATCACCAATCTCTCTGGACGAGGGGCGGGGCTTCGACTTTACGCTCTTTTACTGGGGATGATGGCGCAGTTGTTGTTTTTGGCACTAACATATGGCAGGCAAGATGGCGGCAAGGCAATTTTACAGTCACTTTTTAGATTTGGACAGTTCTGTGAGGCGCACAGTTCTTATCCTGTTCGTGACGCCAGGAATTTGAAGGTGTGCTGTAACAGCAGCAGTCAAAGTGCTCGGATTCGGGATTGTTGTGGCTCGAAGGTCTCCGGACCCGGGGGCTTGCGGCCACTTCAAATGTAAGGGGATATTTACAGGGGATGAATGTTTGTGACTCCACCTGCGGGTTGCGGTAAAGGGGGAGTACCACCACTGCCAATGGGAGTACCGGGGCAGATGGTGTGGGGCAGACAGGTGTCAGTCCCTCCGCAGGTAGGGAAGGCCCCGGATAGTGGGGGGGGGGGTTGTTGAACGGGTGGCTTGGCCTTGGGAAGCAGGGTGCAGGTGTCAGATTACTTACTGCGGTAGTCGTGGTGCTGGATCAGGTGGAATAAGCAGACACTCACACAGATGGTAAACCAAAGTCTCTAGGCACCGCAATCTCTACGGGGGGAGCCCGTCCAGGTCCCGCTCTCACCAGTGTCACTTGGTAAGTCTGGAGCCCTGCCTCCGTGCACAAATTGATCGACAGTTGTTGCCCCTTGACTTCAAGCTTTCGGGGTCCTGCTACTTGTGTGTATGGCAGCTGTGCTCTTGGTGGCTAGCACTTGGGATTTCAGTGGGTTGTGTATTTTGGAGAACCCTATCCCCCACGTTGTGCTGATGCCTCCAATCTCTGAGCTCTTGGGGAAAGTTCATAAAGAGACTATCCTCCATAGGTTATCAGGTTGCTTGAAGCTACTCTCTGATCTAGGGTCCAGTACCCCACCATGCTCGGTACCGGTAAGGTGGCTGGGCTTTCTGGTGCCAACAGTCCTCCTAGGCTGCGTCTGTTACACTCCTGTCCAGTGTTCCTAATACCGTTCCCCGACTTCTGTGGTCCCGGACCACCGTTTGCAACCCAACCTGTCGCCTCCCTGGGAGCTCCTTCTCCCCTGCTCCTCACGCTTTGAGGGCTAACACTTCACTGACTCAGTCCCTCCTACCAGTCTGCCTGACCCCTAGGTGGGCGGCCGTGCTCCAACTTGACCAACCCACTGGTGTGTCTGTCCAGCCCTGGTGTGAGGTGTGTTTGGGATTTGTATTGCGGATGTTAGTGACACTGTTGATGGGAACCTAGAACCATGGGAGGTAGGCCCTCCACCCTGGGGTACAGAATGCAGTTCTCTTTAGTACCCTGATGTATTCAGAGGCGCTACAATTGCATTTTTTTCAATTGTGATAACCTTCCCCTGTATTTCATTACCCCTAACTGAATACTAATAAATTTTGTTGCATCACAACTGTTTCTTCCTTCTCTGTCCTCTGCATTTTGACCCTGATTTTACAGTGGTACAACTCTGCAATACCCAGCACAGTGGTTACTAAGTAGATAACATGCAGATATACAGAACAGCCAGGGCTGGCACCAGATATTTCAGGGACCCATACTGACAAAATTTTCAGACCCCTCGAGACTTTGCTCAGACTCCATCCCAGCTCCGTCTTCACCTCTTGAACCTTCCACAGTCCCACCTCCACTACTGGAAAAACTCCACTTCTGCAAAACGTCCTTCCAATCACACATTAATCGCTGTTCGGCTCCACTATGTAGCTCATTTTGACAGCCCAAAAAAACTGCATGCACCTTTCTTTGGGCTGTCAAAATGATGAGCCCCTGGACGGAATTGACAGCCTTATGCATATATATTTACACATACACACACACACACACACACACAATTTATAGGATACAGGCTGCTTACTGTATATGTTGTATACTGTATATATGCAAATATATATAATTTATATATAAAGGTCACATGCTGCTGGTTGTATATAATATAGAGGATACAGGTGGAATATATTGTTAGTGTCTTTTTGAAGTGTACAGTACAGACCAAAAGTTTGGACACACTTTCTCATCTCTAGAACAACTATTAAGAGGAGACTTTGTGCAGCAGGCCTTCATGGTAAAATAGCTGCTAGGAAACCACTGCTAAGGACAGGCAACAAGCAGAAGAGACTTGTTTGGGCTAAAGAACACAAGGAATGGACATTAGACCAGTGGAAATCTGTGCTTTGGTCTGATGAGTCCAAATTTGAGCTCTTTGGATCCAACCACCGTGTCTTTGTAGAAAAGGCGAACAGATGGACTCTACATGTCTGGTTCCCACCGTGAAGGAGGAGGTGTGATGGTGTGGGCGTGCTTTGCTGGTGACACTGTTGGGGATTTATTCAAAATTGAAGGCATACTGAACCAGCATGGCTACCACAGCATCTTCCAGCGGCATGCTATTCCATCCGGTTTGCATTTAGTTGGACTATCATTTATTTTTCAACAGGACAATGACCCCAAACACACCTCCAGGCTCTGTAAGGGCTATTTAACTAAGAAGGAGAGTGATGGGGTGCTACGCCAGATGACCTGGCCTCCACAGTCACCAGACCTGAATCCAATAGAGATGGTTTGCGGTGAGCTGGACCGCAGAGTGAAGGCAAAAGTGCCAACAAGTGCTAAGCATCTCTGGGAACTCCTTCAAGACTGTTGGAAGACCATTTCCGGTGACTAGCTCTTGAAGCTCATCAAGAGAATGCAAAGACTATGCAAAGCAGTAATCAAAGCAAAAGGTGGCTACTTTGAAGAACCTAGAATATAAGACATATTTTCAGTTGTTTCACACTTTTTGTTAAGTATTTCATTCCACATGTGTTAATTCATAGTTTTGATGCCTTCAATGTGAATCTACAATTTTTAGAGGCATGAAAATAAAGAAAACTCTTTGAATGAGAAGGTGTGTCCAAACATTTGGTCTGTATATATTACACACACATCTCTGCTACATTTGTACCGCCCCGGTGTTAGTCGGGCTGCTTGGATCCGGGATCGTGGCTCGAGGGGGGTCCGGACCCGGCTTGGCGGACACCTTGATCCGTAAAAGGGATATTTACAGGGGAGAAGTTCGTGATGCCACCTGTGGGTTGCGGTAATGGGAGTACCACCGCTGGAGTTAAGCAGCCTGATGTTAGTCCCTCCACAGGTAGGGAAGGCCCCAGGCTCAGGAGTGTTGGTGGTTGTTTGGGAGAGCAGGGTGCAGGGGACCAAGGTACTCAATGTGGTAGTTGTGGTGCTGGATGAGAATTATAAAGGAGACACACACGCTGCAAGTAAACCAAATTCTATGTTTGCCGCTGCTGCTGCGGGGAGACCGTCCAAGTACCCTGTCCCACCGGTGTCACATAGTAATCCAGAGCCTGCCTCCGTGCACAGTTTCGTGTCCGTATGGGCCCCTCTAGCTTGAAACTATAAGATACCGCTCTTCAGTTTTTAAGTGAAGATTTGCTCCCAAGGGCTGACACTTGGGACTTTAATGGGTTGCTTTCTGTGGAAAACCCTGTCCCCCATGGTGTGCTGATGCCCTCAGTCTCTGAGGTCTCTGGGAAGGTCCTTGAAGGTCCCCTTCCTCTGCAGGTTAATTGCCAGGACGTTGAATCGGCTCCTGACCTAGGGTCCTGTACCCCGTCGTGCTCGGTATCTGTCAGTTCTTTTGGGCTTTCTGGTGCCGACAGTCCTCCAAGACTATGTCCGTCGCACCCTTAGCCCTCATTGCTACCGGTTCTCGACTCCTCTGGTCCCGGACCACTGTCTGCGACTCAACCTCAGTCTAGCTCCCCGGGAGCTGACACTCCAGCAACTCACACTTTGAGTTGCTGGAGTGTTAGCAACTCAAAGTGTGAGTTGCTGGAGTGTTTACAACACTCCAGCAACTCACACTTTGAGTTGCTAACACTCCAGCAACTCACACTTTGAGGCCTCTCACTACTCTCCTCTTCTTTCCTCCCACCTGTCTGCCTGACCCCTAGGTGGGTGGTTCTTTTCCAGCTAGCCCAACCCACTGGTGTGTCTGACAGGTCAAGATGTAAGGTGTTAATTGGGATTTGTGGTGCTGATGGAGGTGACACTGATTTCTGGGAACTTGGAACATGGGGGGCAGGTTCTGCATCCTGAGGGAACAGGATGCAGTTCCCTGTAGCACCCTGATGTATTCAGGGGCGCTACACATGCCCATAGACATACATGGCTCTGCTATTTGCCCATAAACATATTCAGAAAGACACTGCACACTCGTGGCACTTGCAAAAATCTAAAAAATAAAATTTAATGGTGAATTTTCACAGAGCCAAAAAGGGAACAACCATGCAATGGTACAGTATATGTCATATATGGACTGGAACAGGTCCCTATCATACCTAATTAGTAAATACAATTACATCAAGTGGTAAAGTTAGACCATTGTTAAGCACTCGTAAGTGCAAAATGATATTAATAAAAGTGAACATTGGGAAGGGAGGGAGGAGTAGGAACGGTAAATACTGATATGCAAATAGAGTACCTGTCATAGGTGGTTCAATGTGGCATGCAGTGGCAATAGACCCAAGGTCTGTATACTGAAATAGATGGGGCAAAATAGTAAGTGGTTCTGATTTATGCACTCCATACTTTGACACCACATGGATTCAATAGGGAAATTAACTGGTCTTTATGATATTAATGTTATTTCATTTCTCTACAGATGATCATGTGTTCCTCATCCAATTGGATTTCCATCCAGTTCCTCTCCATTTTCCCTCATTCTGACTTCTTCTGGTAAGACTGGTTGTGCATCACATAACATTTTGATATGACATATACCCTTTTGAACCCTCTCTAACATAACAACATTTGCTTCATCACAATCTCCCTCTAAGGACCTAATAGAGATGTTACTTATGGTTCCCCCCTCTTTTCCAATCAAAACCCTATTCTTCTATCCAGCGCATTTTTTGTAAAAAAATATTTGCCGATACGCATCTCTGAGGCGAGGAGTGGGGAGGGGGTGCTGTCGTGCTGTCGGGCGGCTGAGAGATCCTGTGCACGGTTTACCTGTTTAGGCACTGGGTGCCGAAAACGGCAGTCCCCATACAACTCCGCCCCCCGGCCGCATTGCCTCCCCCCTGAATATAGTGCCACCTGAGCAAACTGCTCAACTTGTCCAATGGACGGTGTGGCCCTGTTTCTCATTATTCAGTTTTGTAGTCTGTACGTTAATTTCAATAAAAAACTATGTACCGTATTTTTCTCTTTATAAGACGCACCTGATTATAAGACGCACCTAGGTTTTGGAGGAGGAAAATTAAAAAAAAAAAATTGAGCCAAATAGTGTGCTAGAACATTTTAATAAAATGATGACTCACTATTATGGGGGACATGTGGATGACGCACTGCTATGGGGAACCTGTGGATGACACTGCTGTGGGGGATCTGTGGATAACGCACTGCTATGGGGGACCTGTGGATGGCGCACTATTATGGGGGACATGTGGATGACGCACTATTATGGGGGACCTGTGAATGACGCACTGCTATGGGGAACCTGTGGATGACACTGCTGTGGGGGATCTGTGGATAACGCACTGCTATGGGGGACCTGTTGATGACGCACTATTATGGGGGACATGTGGATGACGCACTATTATGGGGGACCTGTGGATGACGCACTATTATGGGGACCTGTGGATGATGCACTGTTATGTGGGATCCGTGGATGACACGGCTATGGGGGACCTGCATGATGCACTTTTATGGGGATCTGGGACTACCACCCCCCTCATCCTTAGGAATACACCCATGTACTGTATACCATACATGGCTGTATTCTGAAAGATGAGGGGGGTTGTAGTTACATTTACACTTTGGCCACTACATTAGTCCCTCCCTGGAGTGTTTACAATAAAGGACTACAGCCCCCATCATCCTTCAGAATACACCGATTGATACAGTATATTCTGAAGGCTGATGATGGGGGTTGTGTTCCCCTTCAGTGCTTTTTGCTCACCTATTAGGACCCTTCGTTCAACTGACAACACTTTGTCAGGCTCAGATCACTGATTGGTGGAGGCAGCTCTGCAGAAGTTGTCTCCACCAATCAGCATCCAGCCCTAGCGAGGAGAGGGAGAATCGTTCTTCTCTTTCTCCTCTTTCTTATGATAGTCTCCGTCTGCTGCGGAGATCTAAAATGGAGCCCGCGCATGCGCAGATCGCGATCTTCGAGAGCCGCGATCTCTATCTGCGCCTGTGTAGCCTCCGACGCGATGGACTTCAGGAAAATGGCTACGGAAGGCAGCGCATGCGCAGATGGAGATCTCGCTTCTCTGAGATCTCCATCTGCGCCTGCGTCACCTTCGCCATTTTCCGGAAGTCGCGTTGGAGGCAGCGCAGGCGCAGATAAAGATTTCGGCTATGGCGGCCGCCACCGCAGCGATTGCCGGGGGATCCATGGCGGCCGCCACCGCCACAGCAGCCGATTGCCGGGGGATCCATGGCGGCCGCCACCGCAGCCGATTGCCGCGGTATCCATGGCAGCCGCCACCGCAGCGATTGCCGGGGGATCCATGGCGGCCGCCACCGCAGCCAATTGCCGCGGGATCCATGGCGGCCGCCACCGCAGCGATTGCCGGGGGATCCATGGCGGCCGCCACCGCCACCGCAGCCGATTGCCGGGGGATCCATGGCGGCCGCCACCGCAGCCGATTGCCGCGGGATCCATGGCGGCCGCCTCCGCTCCAGCGGCAGCACCAGCACCAGCCTCCTGTGACTCACTCCACCGCTGCATCACTGCCCGGTAAGTTACATTCACTTTGTAAGACGCACCCCTATTTTCCCCACAATTTTGGGGCAAAAAAAGTGCGTCTTATAAAGCGAAAAATACGGTAATTCAGATTTCAAAAGAAAAATAAAAAATGATTAATACTATATAATCGCGTTTTTTTCACTTGCAAAATATGGTTTTCGACTTACCTAGGCTGTATTCTATAAGAAACTCCAAATTTCAACCAAATTCATCAGGATCATTAACACTAGCTGATGCAGGTTCGATAGAGCAGAACGTGGCCACCAGTTCTTCAACTATAATATGATTTGTTTCTGTCTCCACGTTTGTTCGGCGCCTTTGGCGTGCTGGAGCTGCACCGACCGAGAAATAGTGCGTTATTTTATCCATCTAAGACAAGTTTCAATATATAAATGTGTCGTTGCTTACGAATGAACAATAAACAGCAAAGCAAAAATTGGTGCTATAGAATTGTGGTCACAATTAAAATATAACTTTTAATAGCTAAGTTAAAAATACCTATAAACCACACAACATAAATGGTTGTAAAACCAACCGAGATTGGAGCTGATGTTGAGCTCCTCCTATTACCAAGTTAGGACACTTTGTACCCGGTAGGAAAACCCCCACCGTAGTAACAGTAGTTGAGACAATTGTGTGAAATTGTCTCATATAATACACGAGCAGTAATCCACAGCAATAATTAACCATAGTATAGGTCTCACTGTGATATATGAAGCATATATGAAGCATAGAAAAAGTTGACCAATAGAGGGGGGGGGCACCAAGTTAGCCTCACAATACCCCTCAGCTGGCAACAATCTGACATGATACTTTCTTAGACCTCCCAATGCGTTTCTTAATTCACTTAGTCATCAGGGGACTGTGGTCAAGAAATTAGAGCTTCACTGAAAAGCGGACTTCCAGCATGGTGTGTCCGGGCCTGGCATAAAGCTTTATTTAGTCGTTATTTATAACTATCATTACACACTACATGCGACCATACAGTCTTATTTTTTATTCCCACATTGCCCCATTTGGATCACCATTTCACCCACAAAACCTCTGTGCTTTATAGCCATCTCTTGGCATGTTCCTTTTAACACACACACAGACCTCTTCTCCTTTGTAATGTTCCCTTTTACCTGCCTATATACCCCTATAACAAAAAAATATAGCCAATACACAATATACAATAATGAACATTTATTAATGAATAGATTAAAAAACAAGATGAAAAGCAATGGGAATAGTGCGATAAGCACCACAAACGGCACGGCAAAGGACAATAGAAAAAATACTGTATTTTTCGGACCATAAAACGCACTTTTTTCCCCCAAATGTTGGGGGAAAGTGGGGGGTGCGTCTTATGGTCTGAATATATGGCTGCGGGGAATGAGGATGCTACAGTGGAGCGGGTCATCGGGGGTACGAGCAGGCTGTAACAGCCTGCCGTGACCACGTGGGCCCGCTCATTTAATATGCACGCCCATCCTCCCACCCATCTCTCAGTGCTGAAGCCGGCACTGACAGGTGGGCGATGGGAGAGGGATAAACAGCCGGTCCGCATGATCACCCCTGGCAACTACAGCCTGGAGTGATCATGTGCGGCTGTATTCACTGCTCCCCCGCATCATTATCAGCACAGGGTGCAGTGAATCAGTCCACTCACCGTTCCCCTGCAGCATCACGATCTCCTCCTGTCTGTGGCGGTCAGCTGACTTGCGTGGAGACTAGCGGTGCGCACAGCGATGATGTCATCGCTGTGCGCACGTGTCCACACGCAGCCGCCGGCACAGACCGGAGGACATCGCGATGCTGCAGGGGAACGGGGACGGCTCCACTCAGCCGCGCTGCCGCTGACATAGACGGTAAGAGGAGCGGTGCTGCAGGGAGTGAGGCGAGGTAAGGTGAGTATGAACGTTTATTTTTTTTTTGTGCCACAGGATGCGGCCATACACCAGGATGATGGGGGTATAAGAGCAGGATAGGGGTTTATTATGAGCAGCATGGGGAGGATATGAGCAGGCTGGGGAGTATATGAGCAGGCTGGGGAGTATACGAGCAGGATGGGGAGTATACGAGCAGACTGGGGAGTATACGAGCAGGCTGGGGAGTATATGAGCAGGACATTACCCCATAACAGAGTCAGCAGCAGATCCTCGCCCCATAAGTGTGTCATAACCACATTATTTGCTTAAAATTTTATTTTCCTATTTTCCTCCTCTAAAACCAGGGTGCGTCTTACGGTCCGGTGCATCTTATAGTCCGAAAAATACGGTATCTCAATGATAGTGCTATGTACTCCAAAAAACATGTGTTTGTATATAATATAAGAACAAATATATAATGTTCTACATAAAGGAGTATAAGCAACATCAATAAATACCAATAATTACAGTATATGAGGTATAAAAAATACACCCAATTAATAAATACCCATATATCAAAGATGATAAAGTGACGTTTGCACAGACTACATAAAGTGACGTATGCACAAAAGACAAAAAATGACACTTGTAATGATAAACAGCTTTCATACAAAATTGTTGACCTCAAAATAAGATAAATATATGATACTGACACACTTTTTTTTTTTTCCTTCTTTTGAGTACCCTGGAATCTAATTGAGGCCGGTGCTACTGTTATTATTCAGGGACCGAGGAGGATCAAAAAATGCGGAATCCCAAATGGTAACAGAGTGGCTGGAACCTTAACGGATTGCAGACCTAATCCTGACACACAACTAGAAGAAGCCATGGGATGAGCCTACGATGACCTAGTCGTCTCAACACAGCTGGAGTACTAAATATTCTCTCAGATAGAGATATAAGAAGGCTAATCTGCCTCAGAGCAGTTCCCAAAGATAGATAGCTAGCCCCCCACATGTAACGGCTACGGTGATATAGAAAAACACAATACAAAGCTAGAAAAGATAGATTCAGCAAAGGTGAGGCCCAAACTATCTTTATAGGAAAGGATAGGAAAGAGCAACTGTCTGAAACCATAAAAAAGCCCTAATATATACCAGCACTTCTGATATGGAAAAATTCTTAGGTCACACAATCTCTCCCCCACTGTATCAGCACTCTGATGTTACTGGGATTCAAAAACACTAATACAGATGAGGGACTGAATTAATACCAAGCATGACAAACACAATACCTTGCAGAATCATGGCGCTAAGTATACAGACACTCCCAGCAGGGAATGATTCCATTCCACCAAGAACTCCACACAGACAAAATAGGAATCAAGCATTAGTATCAAAGCAGAAAAAACAACAAGAAAGTGGAAAACAAACAGCAGAGGTACAAAGACCACTTATCTGAGAGGAGTTCTGGTAGTGAACAGAGCTGGTTACAGAATGTCCCTAACACACAGGAGACCATTGAGCACCGCAAAGTAACAAGAGAAAACTACTCAGTTATATAGTCCCAATCTTACCCTGATTGCCAGTCCTCTACAGGTGTGTGGTTTTCATTCCACCAATCAACTGCACCACCAGCGCTGACCACAAGAGGGAGCCCCAAACTGGAAAATGTATTCACAACAATATGTCTCTGTCTGCCGCTCTTTATATCTGTCTCTGTCTGTCTCTCTATCTTTCTGTCTGTCTCTCTTTCTGTCTGTCTCTATCTCGCTGTGTGTCTGTTTCTCTATCTCTCTGTCTGTCTGTCTGTCTCTGTCGGTCTTTCTTTCTGTCTGTCTGTCTCTATTTCTCTGTCTGTCTTCCTCTCTGTCTGTCACCTTCTCTTTCTCTCTGTCTGTCTGTCTCTGTCTCTCTGTTTGTTTCTGTGTCTCTCTATCTGCGTCTATGAAAAATTATCACGGCACTTTTTGTGAGGGTGTGGGTGCTTAGATAGGGTCCAAGTCCATATATAGACAAATTAGCACCAGGCACTGTAATTGATGTGAAAAAAGAATACATTTTATTGCAACTTCAAACAGTTCAATGTTTTGGTCGCTGCTTGGACATTCTTCAAGATAATGATAATGGAGAGGCGAACGAGAGAAGTTCAAGTGTGAATAAGAAAGCAGGTAGGAAGTGAACCTGTTATAAGAATGGTTTTGAATAGAAATTCACCTATAGCGAACCGTGTGTGAATCATTAACCAACAATGATGGGGATTGCTCCTGTTGTGGGAAAGGTTTGTGTGAGAGTTCACATGAAGTGACTACCATGCCAATTTCAAATTCCAGTTGTTTTGGGCGATGTTCGAGTCGTTCGACGAACTCGAACAATTTGCTTCACGTTCGACCGTTCGAGTTACCGTTCGACCGTTCGAGTTACCATTCCATAACTGTTCGATCATCAAAAGCGTAGCTAGTTACTAGCTGGCTTTTCACTGTAATACTGTCAGTCACTGTTAATAATGATATTATCAAAATTGAGCATATAGTGTGCGGGGGGGACGGGGTTTAGATCAGTGATGCTGAGTGCTGAAAGCATGGCGATCGCCATTTTTTTTTCCCTAACCGCGCGTACAGTGGGGCGGGCTAGGCTGTCAGCCAATCACAGACACACACACACACACACACACACAAAAGTGGATTTTTGCCAGACAAGCAAGGGCATGTTCATTGGCTGTGCATGTCACATGTCCTTGCCCTATAAGACCTGGCCATTTTCCCCATCACTACTATTATCTCAGTGCTGCGTGTGTGTGTCAGTCACCGCTCCCACTGCTGCTGCTGCTGTGGGCGCTATACACTTAAAAAGTGCAATCTGCACATCGTTTTAGGGATTTGGGACTACTTGTAATTTCCGTCCTTTTCAGGGCTAGATTAGAGCAGTTCATAGCCATTTTTGCTAGGCAGTTCTGTGCCAGTGCTGCGCAAGGGTTTTTCACAGCGCCTGTCTAAATCAGCTCAGGCAATTCTTTGGGGCATAGTATCAGTGTCTGTGATAGTCAGTGACGTACCACTGCTGTTATGAAAGCTACACCACCTCTCCATTTTTGCTACACAATTTTTAACTGCAAAAAGTGCAGGCAATTCTTTGGGGCATAGTATCAGTGTCTG
Organism: Anomaloglossus baeobatrachus; assembly: GCF_048569485.1. NCBI lineage: Eukaryota > Metazoa > Chordata > Amphibia > Anura > Aromobatidae > Anomaloglossus > Anomaloglossus baeobatrachus. The sequence continues at coordinate 196,831,847 of NC_134357.1, read as the reverse complement.
TGATAGTCAGTGATGTACCACTGCTGTCAATAAAGCTACACCACCTCTCCATTTCTGCTACACAATTTTTAACTTCAGGTAGTCCAGCCAATCTGTGAAGCGTAGATATAATGTTGCCTTCATCCAAAGGTGGTGGTCTCGATGTCTGAGAGAGCTCAACACCAGCAGCTGTTTCCACTTCCAAAACAACTGACGACCTGCCAATCACACTGCCTGTTGCGGATAAAGAGGTGGAAGGTCTGCATCCAAAAGCATGTGTGACTGCTGTCCCCACAGTCACAGAGGATGAAGAGCACGCAGATGCACTTGATGGGGAAGACGGTGGTTGCCCCGCCCCGCTAGGCCGCATTGTAGCACAGTGAGCTTCCCACTGCGACTTATGCTTCATTTAAAGTCATGTACAGGGTGGGCTTCCCAGTGTACAGCAAAACCAGGCACCAGGAAAAGGACTCTAGGCAGTTGGCTTGATAAATGATTGTTTACCTTTACCAAAACAAACAATAACAACCATACATAAAACAGAAAGAATAGAATCATCTATTCACAGGTCCACAAACGTACACCCCTATGCTGCGCCACTCGTAATGGTGATTTATACCGCCTTCTCACCAACCTTTGCCTAACCAAGGGACTTTCTAAACAGACGCCTAATACCTGGTAATCCCTCTGGGTAGCAGGAGTAATTGTGTGTGTGTGTGCGAACACGGCCTACCAGTGGTGCAGCACAAGAGCTTACAACTTATCTACCTAAATATAAACAAAACGCATTAACCCCCCGGAATACCCTTGTTTGCTGAAGCCTCGCAGATAAGGCAGATGATAACAGTGGTAAGGCAAACCACACAGCTCAGCAACACAGTCCTGGAAATCTTGTAAAGCAACAGTCAATGCAAACATGTGTCGCTGTCCCTTTAAGATTTTAACTGTAACTGAGAAACTGACAGAGCAGAAGCAGCAAGTCTTATTGTCTATATAGTCGGCCTAAGCAGCACAGATATGTGTTTTGTTACCAAAAAAAAGTGTTGCGTGCACGCAGTCCTGGGCCCAGCCTACCATACCTGGGTACTGTGGTGTCCAGCTGCCATAAATACAGACTTGACGATCCTCTCACGGTAATCAGTATAGCCAGCAACTGAAGAATGGCATTCTCCAGCACAGGATGCTGCTCACACGCGTTATGGTCCTCCTCACCAAATTCCAACACGAGTCTCCTCACAATCCACCTAAGTGTTTCTGCGGCGGCTCCTTTCTGTTACGCACACCTTTCGCTTTTCCTTCAGCTCACATACAGCACCTCCTCCGGTCTCCAAGTCCACAGCCGAAGACCGTTTTGCTGTTGATATAGTGACCAAACAGTCAAAGGCAGATGCAAAACAGCGGCCCCTTGTGGGTGGTCAGCAACAATGCATACAGTAGACAGTAAATAAGAATTTTGCATTTACAGTGAATAAAGGTCATTTATACACTCTTACCATTTTACATGTGAATAACAATGCATACAATGAACGGCAAATAAGCATCTTGCATTCACAGTGGATAAAGGTCATTTATACACCCTCACCCTATCACTTCATATCCATGTGACGGTTCATGGTCGAAGTACTCAAACTAGTGAGTTTTTGGCCTCTACTTACAGATTGGTGACAAATCTTACAGATGACATGAGTTGGGTGATCCTTTGCAATGTCAAAAAAGGCCCAGGCTAGGCAAGGCTTACAGCCCATGCGACCTGCAGAGCCACCACGATTTCCGCTCATAGGCAGAGTTGTGGCTGAGGATGAACTTGTTGACGTACTTCCAGTACTCCATCTCTGTCCAGGAGGTCGCAACCTAACCTCGTCGTCAGTAGCATCCTCCTCAAACTCCTCTGCTGACCTCATCGACTGGCTGAATGTGGGTTGACAGTAAGTGGGCTCTCCAACATTATCATCACCCTGTGTGTTCACACTCCCCTCATCCTGACTCCTCAGAGCCAACCTCTTCCTTCCCTGACTGAATAGTAAAGTTGTCGTTCCAATCAGGCATCTGAGTCTCATCAGCATGTTCCCCATTGTCTCCACCAAGAGGAGTTACAGTTTGGGAATGAGGGTCTACATTATGCTCAGAACCTTCTTCATCTGGGCCTGGATCCGATTCACAAAGCTTCTGGGCATCCGTACAGATCATTTCCTTGTCTGGACTCACTGCAGCTTTGGAGCAGACCTCTGATTCCCAGGCTATCGTGTGACTGAACAGCTCTGCAGACTCCACCATCTCTGTTACCCCATACTCAGCAGGGCGGGTGGAGACTTGAGAGCTGGTAGGAAGCAAGTGCGATTGGGGTGACACCTCAGAGGAATGGAGTATTTGGGATATTGAAGTTGAAGTGGGGGAGAGGCCACTTGGGATCCATTCAAGCACCTGCTGTTTTGGTGCCTCATCTACATTTGGTAGCGATGGTCATGTCCGTAACAAAGGGATCATATCAGATTATCCACGGGAAGAAGGAGACATCTTATTTTGGCTGGAAGATGGTGTTACGAATCGGGGCCGCCGTAGCCGCAAGCAGCCTGCTGAGATTCCAGTGGTGCCCAGGCATCAGCTGACATTTTTGGCTGTGCCTTGTGTCATCCAGCTGGCTGCTTCCTTCTCCACGTCTAAGTGTGGAGAGGCGGCTAGTGTGCATGCGTGTGCCGATTTACCCCATCCACAGCCTAGGTCCAGTGTTTCGCCTAGTGAGCATGCTCAGCCATACTGTGCCATTCCTGAGGCTAGGTGCTCAGTTCAGGCTACTGAGCATGCTGCCACACTTAGTGCGAAAAGCCTTTTTGCACAGGTACTTGGACTCCGTGCCATGTCTAAGTCCTGTGTTGTGCTCACTGAGCATGCTCAAGCTGATAGTCTGTTTTCTGAGACTGTGGTTCAGGCTACTGAGCATGCTCAGGCACTTAATGCATCGGAGGCTAGGTGTCCGTGAGGTAGCAGGCCCTGCTAGGCCAGAGGGCATCAGGTGTCCTGATGATGTGGCCACTCCAGACTTGCTGGCAGAGGTCCGCCCCTATGACTTGGCACCTCATCATGGTTCGTCAGACGATGACTGGTGAGGTGTTTGGGGCGTGGCTGCCATGAGGTTATCAGTGAAGTGGCGGTTCTGGATAGTCCACTGATGACTTGGCACTCTGCTATTGGCTCCTGGAGGTGCGTTTTGGTCCACCCTGGGTTGGAGTGGACCCAGGTTATAAGAGGGGCTGGAGACAACATGGAGGTGCACAGTCTTCTATTATGCTCAGACAGAGCACACCTCCATGTGTTGAACCCATTGCGGCTTTAGGACAGAGGTAGGCAGGGATATGGCGTCCATGCTGGACGCAACCACACTTGGTAACGCAGCACGGTTACGGCCAGAAAATGTCCTAGCAGTCCTGCTAGTGCAGCCCAGTGGCATTAACTGGGATGCTGCTGCTGCGCCTGCTGTTCACAGGTGTGCCCCCTATGCATACAGACAGCGTACCCCAGGGCCCCTGTGTTGTTAACAGGTAGTTTCTGGGCTGGGTGTGTGGACCCAGTGACGCTAATAGGTTTCACAGTCTCCTGATCCGAGTGTCGTCTAACTCGGGTCAGGCTCCTATTCGTTTCAGAGCCACCCAGCTCTGTATCCTCCGCCTAACCTTTGGGTTGTCAGCATCTCCTTTTCCATCTGTGAGCATGGTGGACCCCGACTGGTGATTGGGATATATACCTAATCTGCCAGTCCCCCCGTAACAGATGGTGTTTCTTCAGCAGATGTTACTGTTGCTTTACCACTAACCCCACAGACACAAACTATTTTTCCCTTTCCAACACACCTGTTCCCCTTTCCACTAGCATCTGTCCTTTTTCCACTCTTTTGTATGTGACCAAATTTGCAACTCTGCAGGGACACTCTACTCAATGCCGTCTCAGCACAGCAGCTAGCCCTCGGTCCCTCAGATGTGGACAAGTAAAATACCATTTCCTCCTAGCCATGACCAAGCGGTCAGATTCATTCTGTGCACCACTGGTGTTTAGTGGAAAAGCTGATCTAAGATTGTGTAACAGCTTCTGCTGACACTCCTGCATACGTGCGTCCCTTTCTATGGCAGAAATTATTTTGCCAAATTTGGGCACAGACACCACTTAAGTGGCATCAATTTTCCCACAGTTGTAAACTTAAAATGGTTATTTTCATGAAGCACATTCAAAAATCCTCAAGCCTTTAGTCTCCCCAGGATGACACAGGGGTAGAAAAATCCTTGCGGATCCATGACTTGTTCATCTTGATGAATGTTAGTCTGTCCACATTGTCACTGGACAGACACGAGTGCTTATCTGTCAGCACACACCCAGCATCACTGAAGACAAGTTCCGAGAGAACGCTGGCTGCGGGACATATCAAGATCTCCAAGGCGTAAGTGGCGAACTCAGGCCATTTTTCCAGATTGGAAGCCCAAAATGAGCAAGGCTCCAGTTGCACAGTCATGACATCGATATTCACTTGGAGATATACTCCTGTATCATTCTCTCAAGGCGTTGACTATGGGGTACTTTGCGTGCTGCGACATCGCAACTGCAATATCGTCGGGGTCAAATCAAAAGTGACACACATCCGGCGCCGGTAACGATGTCGCAGCATGTAAAGCCTAGATGCGCAGATAAACGATCGCAGAAACGTCGAAAATCGGTGATCTGTGTAGTGTCGGTCATTTCCATAATGTCACACCAATAGGAGATACGATGTTGTTCATCGTTCCTCCAGCAGCATACATCGATGTGTGTGAAGCCGCAGGAGCGAGGAACATCTCCTTACTTGCCTCCACTGGCTATGCGGAAGTGAGAAGGTAAGCGGGATGTTTACGTCCCGCTCATCTCCGCCCCTCCGCTTCTATTGGCCGCCTGCCGTGTGACATCGCTCTTGGGTAGAGATGAGCCACCCCTCTAGAGTTCGAGTTCGGTTCGGTTCGCAGCATGGTGCCCCGTTCGACGAGCCGTTTGTCGAACCGTTCGTCGAGCCGTTTGTCGAACCGTTCGTCGAACTCTCGAACCCCATAGGAAACAATGGGAGGCAATCACAAACACATAAAAACAACTGGAAAACACTCTCAAAGTTGTCAAAAAGGTGCCAAACAACTCCCAAGACAACACAAACACATAGGAAAGTGACAAGAACAAATACTCATGCGAAAACTAAACAGCTGGACGAGGAAAAAGAGGAGGAGACACAGATATAGACATGGCATGCCCTTCTAAAATCATGTAAAACACAGCAAGGGGACTCCAAGCAGACTCTCCCTTTTTTCCAAAAATTGGGCCCCACAGACACCACTTCAGTGGCAGCACTTGTGCCCCAGTTGCAAACTGGACAGGTTGATTTGCATCAAACACATTCAAAAATATGCCAGCCTTAACTGTCCCCAGGATGACACCGGGGTGGGTAGCAAAGTCTTTGCTGAACCATGACTTGTTCATCTTGGCTCATTTTGAAAAACACCGCAAGGGTTACTCCAAGCAGAGTCTCCCTTTTTTCCAAAAATTTGGCCCCACAGACACCACTTCAGTGGCAGCACTTGTGCCCCAGTTGCAAACTGTATGTGTTGATTAGCATCAAGCACATTCCAAAATACGCCAGCCTTAACTGTCCCCAGAATGACACCGGGGTGGGTAGCAAAGTCTTTGCTGAACCCAGATCTGTTCATCTTGGCTCATTTTTAAAAACACAGCAAGGGTTACTCCAAGCAGAGTCTCTCTTTTTTCCAAAAATTGGGCCCCACAGACACCACTTCAGTGGCAGCACTTGTGCCCCAGTTGCAAACTGTATGTGTTGATTAGCATCAAGCACATTCCAAAATACGCCAGCCTTAACTGTCCCCAGAATGACACCGGGGTGGGTAACAAAGTCTTTGCTGAACCCAGATCTGTTCATCTTGGCTCATTTTTAAAAACACCGCAAGGGTTACTCCAAGCAGAGTCTCCCTTTTTTCCAAAAATTGAGCCACACAGACACCCCTTTAGTGGCAGCACTTGTGCCCCAGTTGCAAACTGTATGTGTTGATTAGCATCAAGCACATTCAAAAATACGCCAGCCTTAACTGTCCCCAGGATGATACCGGGGTGGGTAGCAAAGTCTTTGCTGAACCATGACTTGTTCATCTTGGCTCACTTTTAAAAACACCGCAAGGGTTACTCCAAGCAGAGTCTCCCTTTTTTCCAAAAATTGGGCCACACAGACACCACTTCAGTGGCAGCACTTGTGCCCCAGTTGCAAACTGGGCAGGTTAATTTGCATCAAACACATTAAAAAATATGCCAGCCTTAACTGTCCCTAGGATGACACCGGGGTGGGTAGCAAAGTCTTTGCTGAACCATGACTTGTTCATCTTGGCTCATTTTTAAAAACACAGCAAGGGTTACTCCAAGCGGAGTCTCCCTTTTTTCCAAAAATTGGGCTCCACAGACACCATTTCAGTGGCAAGACTTGTGCCTTAGTTGCAAACAGGATGTTTTGATTTGCATCAAGCACATTCCAAAATACGCCAGCCTTAGCTGTCGCCCGGATGACACCGGGGTGGGTAGCAAAGTCTTTGCTGAACCATGACTTGTTCATCTTGGCTCATTTTTAAAAACACCGCAAGGGTTACTCCAAGCAGAGTCTCCCTTTTTTCCAAAAATTGGGACACACAGACAGCCCTTTAGTGGCAGCACTTGTGCCCCAGTTGCAAACTTGACAGGTACATTTATATCAAGCACATTCCAAATCTATGAGCATTTACTCTCCCCAGGATGACACAGTGGTAGTAAAGTACTTGCGGATCCATGACTTGTTCATTTTGATGAACGTTAGTCTGTCCACATTCTCACTGGACAGACGCGTGCGCTTATCTGTCAGCACACACCCAGCAGCACTGAAGACACGTTCAGAGACAACGCTAGCAGCTGGACACGACAATATCTCCAAGGCGTAAGTGGCGAGCTCAGGCCATTTTTCAAGATTTGAAGCCCAAAATGAGCAAGGCTCCATTTGCAAAGTCATGGCATCGATGTTCATTTGGAGATACTCCTGTATCATCCTCTCCAGCCGTTGACTATGTGTCAGACTTCTTGTCTCTGTTGGCCTTGCAAAGGATGGTCTAAAAAAATTATGAAACGATTCAATAAAATTGCTGTTACCAGCACCAGATACGGTGCTGCTGGTACGGTTAGACTGTTGATGACGCGACCGTCCCGTGTTTGTCAAGTTACAACTGGGAGATTCACTCCGTGCACCACTGGGGTTTGGTGGAAAAGCCGAGCTAAGATTGCATAACAGCTTCTGCTGATACTCCTGCATACGTGCGTCCCTTTCTATGGCTGGAATTATTTCACAAAATTTGGACTTGTACCGGGGATCTAATAGTGTGGCAACCCAGTAGTCATCATCACTTCTAATTTTGACAATCCGAGGGTCATGTTGTAGGTAGTGCAGCAAGAAGGTTCTCATGCGTCTTGCGCATCCATGCGGACCAAGTCCTTGCTGTGTTTGTGGTATAGAGGTGTTGAGATCTCCCCCCAACCTCTTTCAACTGAAATGTGACCAAGGTCTCCCTCATCTGCTGAGTCTTCCATGTCCATGGACAGTTCAGTTCGTCCTCCATTTCTTCATGTTCTCCTGCACATTCCTCAACATTTTGCCTGCTACCATGCGCCCTTGTTAATCCCTCTCCCCCACTGTCCCATGCCTGCCGCCTTGGTGATGATGAACGTCTTGACCTTGGTGATGTTGTTATCCCTTGCACATATGAATCCTCATGTACTTCCTCCCCTTCCTGTTGAACCACCCCCGACTCCGAAGAGTGTTTAGCGTGTGCTCAAGCATGAAAATGACTGGAAATGACATGCTGATAATGGCACTGTCAGCGCTAAACATATTCATCGCCATGTCGAAACTGTGCAGAAGGGTGCATAGGTCCTTGATCTGAGACCACCCCATCAGGGTGATCTGCCCCATCTCTGCATCTCGTTGGCCCAGGCTATACGTCATGACGTATTGCACCAGTGCTCGGCGGTGCTGCCACAGTCACTCTAACATGTTGAGAGTTGAATTCCAGCGTGTCGGCACATCGCATTTCAGGCGATGAACCGGCAGGCCGAAAGACTTCTGGAGCGATGCAAATCGCTCAGCTGCGGCACTTGAACGGCGGAAGTGACCAGACTGTTTTCGTGCCCTGTGCAGAAGGCCATCTAGGCCGGGATAGTGTGTTAAAAATTGCTGGACAACAAGGTTCAACACGTGAGCCATACAAGGCACGTGTGTCACCTTGCCCAGGCGAAGGGCCGCACCCAGGTATGCAGCATTGTCGCACACGGCCTTACCTGGCTGCAGGTTGAGTGGAGACAACCATTTATGAAACTCGGACAGCAGAGCTGCCCACAACTCAGCTGCTGTGTGACTCTTATTTCCAAGACATTTCAAGCTAAAGACCGCCTGATGCCGATGCGCTCTGCTGCCAGCATAGTAATGAGGGGTGCGTGATTCCTTGTGCGCAGTTAAAACGCTGGTGGCCTGACCAGGCAGGCTTGGGGCGGAGGTGGAGGACCCAGACGAGGTTGAGGAGCCAGAAGCGTTGGAGGAACTTATACATACAGAGGATTGACATACAAGTCGTGGGGACGGCAAGACTTGTTCAGCAGACCCTTCTCAATCTATCACCATAGTTACCCAGTGCCCAGTCAGCGACATGTAACGCCCCTGTCCATGCTTACTGGTCCAAGTATCGGTGGTGAAATGCACCCGTTCACACACAGAGGTTCTCAAGGAAGCGGTGATGTTGTGTGAGACATGCTGGTGTAGCGCAGGCACACCTTTCTTGGAGAAGTAGTGGCGACTGGGCATCTGGTACTGGGGCACTGCGATGGACATAAGGTCTCGAAAATCCTCTGTGTCCACCAGGCGGAAAGGCAGCATTTCTGTAGCCAAGAGCTTACAGAGGGATAAAGTCAACCTCCTTGCTTTGTCATGGGTCGGAGGAAATGGCCTTTTATTTGTCCACATCTGAGGGACAGAGATCTGGCTGCTGTGTGTAGACGGTGGTGAGTAGGGTGTCTCTGGAAAAATGCAGGTTTGTGAGGAAAGTGCATGCGTAGACATGATGTTGCCTTGATCCAACGTTGGTGCTATCGATGTATGAGAGAGCTGTAAACACGCACTTGTTTCCCCTTCCAAACCAACTGACGACCTACCAAGCAAACTGCCTGTTGTGGTTACAGGGGTAGAAGGTGTGTGTGGAAAACCAGGTGTGACAGCTGTCCCCACAGTCCTAGAAGATGAAGAGCGCGCGGATGCACTGGAAGGGGCAGGCGGTGGTTGGGCCGCTACGCTAGGCCGCATTGCAGCACAGTGAGCTTCCCACTGGGAATTATGCTTGGTATTAATGTGACGCTTCATGGAAGAAGTTGTCAAATTGGTGAGCTTTTTGCCACTACTTATAGATTCCTGACAAATTTTACAGATCACATGATTTGGGAGATCCTTTGCAAGGTCAAAAAAGGACAAGACTAGGCAAGGCTTAGAGGACATGCGACCTGCAGAGCCACGCCAACTTGTGCTCAGAGGCAGAGTGGTGGCTGAGGATGCAGTTGTAGATGTGCTACCAGTACTCCGACTCTGTCCAGGAAGGCGCAAAGTAACTTCGTCGTCAGTTGCATCCTCCTCCACCGCCTCTGTTGATCTCCTCAAGTGCCTGACTGTGGGTTGACAGTAAGTGGGATCTAGAACTTCATCATCAAGCGTTGTGTTTGCACTTCCCTCGCCCTCAGACCTAGCCTCTTCCTGCCCTGACCAAATATTTAAGTTGTCATCCCAATCTGGTATCTGCGTCTCATCTTCACCAGTATGTTCCTCATTGTCTCCACCAACAGGTGTTACAGTTTGAGAATGAGGGTCTACATTATGCTCAGAAACGTGGTCATCCGAGCCTGAATCTGAGTCACAAAGGTTCTGGACATCACTGCAGACCATTTCCTGGTCTGTACTCACTGTAGCTTGGGAGCAGACCTCTGATTCACAGGCTATAGTGTGACTGAACAGCTCTGCAGACTCAGCCATCTCTGGTACACCATACTGTGCAGGGCGGGTGGAGACTTGATAGCTGGGAGAAAGCAATTGTGATTGAGATGACAACTCAGAGGACTGTTTTTTTTTGGATGTGGTAGTTGAGGTGGAGGAGAGGGCACTTGTTGGAGCACTTGAGATCCATTCAAGCATGTTCTTTTTTTGTGCATCATCTACCAGTTGTTCGGGTACGTAAAAAAGGGAGCACATCGGATTGTCCACGGAAAGTAGTAGACATCTTACATTTGCTGGAAGATGGCTTATCTTCAGCCGATGTTAATGTAGCTTTGCCACCTTCCCCACGGACACAAACTTTTTTTCCTTTTCCAACACGCCTGTTCCCCTTTCCACTAGCATCTGTCCTTTTGCCACTCATATTGTTAGTGACAAGATTAGTCACTTAAAATGTGGTAGCTAAAATTGAGAGGTGGTGTAGATTGCAGAGGTGGTCTAACTTTATTGACAGCTGAAGAACCAACACTGACTATCCCTGACAATGCAACTATGGCCCTAAAACTGGCAGCACTGTTTGCTATAAAAATAGCGTAGCAAAATGTGCATGAGGGTTTAATGCAGAGATGCTGGGAAATGATCGGCACCGGTGGGAAACAAAATTAGTATAGCAGCCACTGTTTGGATGCCACTTATGTTCAGCACTGTTTGCTATAAAAATAGCGTAGCAAAATGTGCATGTTTAATGCAGAGGTGCTGGAAAATGCTTGGCACTGTTTACTGTAAAAATAGCATGGCAAAAGTGGGCAGGTGGGTACAGTGGCCGGGTTCTCTGGGTCAGTGGACATGAAAGGAAGCCTCACTTTCTATCCCTCCTAATGGTGAAATGCAGCAAGGAATTCCCTGAGCTTAGGTACACAGACGCTGTTATCTGAAGCTGTATACAGCGTTTCCACGGACCTGACTGTCACCTATGGCTCTGAGCCCGAGAAAATGAGCCCTGAAAAGGACTGAAATAAACTTCTGTCCCTAATCTGTAGAGCGCTGTGTGTATAGCGTACACAGACGGAGCGTCGCCAGGAGCTGCGTGAGCAGTGACTGTCACCTACACGCAGAAAGCAGATAATGGCGCCGTGAGAGAAAATGTCCGTATTTATAATGCAAGGACATGTGACATGGACAGCCTATGACACATGCCCTTGCTTGTCTGGCAAAAAAGACCACTTAGCTGTGGGTGTGTCTGTGATTGGCTGACATGCTGGCCCGCCCCAGTGCACGCGCGCTTAGGGAAAAAAAAAAATTGCGATCGCCATTATCCAAGCAGCACTGATCTAAACGCGCTGCCCCCGCACACTATACGCTGAAATTAGATAATAGTGTGAATTACAGAGTGACTCACACTATTACAGTGAAAAGCCAGCTAGTATATAGCTAGGCTTTTTGCTCATCGAACCGTTCTCGAACGTAACTCGAGCTATCGAGCTTTTAGCATAAAGCTCTCGTTCGCGTTCGATCTTGAGCACCCCCAAAATCACTTGAACATGAAATTGGCGAACCTCGAACCTCGAACATCGCTCAACTCTACTCTTGGGGCAGTGTGATGGACATAAGGTCTCGAAAATCCTCTGTGTGCACCGGGCGGAAAGGCAGCATTTCTGTAGCCAACAGCTTGCACATGATGCAAGTCAACATGTTAGGCATGTCATTCCCTTCTAAAATCATGTAAAACACAGCAAGGGGACTCCAACAAGAGTCTCCATGTTTTCCAAAAATTTTGCCACAGACACCTCTTAAGTGACATCAATTGTCCCACAGTTGCAAACGTAAAATGGTTATTTGCATGAAGCACATTCAAAATTCCACAAACCTTTAGTCTCCTCAGGATGACACAGGGGTAGAAAAGTCCTTGTGGATCCATGACTTGTTCATCTGGATGAACGATCATGAAGAGAACAAGAAAAGGCGAACAACGTCCAATTACCATCAAAAAAGTATTTATTATAATAATATTTTATACGTCTGAAATAAATTTCAATAGAGCAGTGAGTGGATACACACAATATAGCAAAATTCTGGGTCACCTGACTGGGAGTTTCTCGGTCATATGGCCCTGACGCGGCCGCCGCTTTGCGTCCCGCCATGTCTTGTCAGCGCGAGCGTCATTACGCAGCCCGCTTCCGATTGGCTGCCATAGGGGTTATAAACCCGGTACTTCCTGACTACATTACCGCCCCGTGACGAAGGTATTCGAAACGGCCGTCGGGCCACCTCCTGCTGTTTGTTTGCGCGTGTTCATTCATCTAGCTATCAGGTATGGTGATTACCACACTGCGTGTGATCATGTAACAATAGTATTTATGGGACTTAGCAATCTAGTCTCCCCCTGCCATATTAGGCTTGCTTCCTGCTGGTTGTTTGCAAGTGTTTATTCAGCTAGCTATCAGGTATGGTGATTACTACACCGCGTGTGATCATGTAGCAATAGTACTTATGGGACTTGGTGATCTAGTTTCCCCCTGCCGTATTAGGGCTGCTTTTAGCTGTTTGTTTACACGTGTTTATTCAACCAGCTATCTGGTATGGTGATTACTACATTGCGTGTGATCATGTAACAATAGTATTTATGGGACTTAGTAATCTAACCTCCTCCTGCCGTATTTACCATGTATGTCTAGTTGTTTGGTATGAAGATCACCATACTATTGGGAAGTCCCTCAATACATTGTGGTGATCCTATTTAGCTGGTTATTTAACCATGGTATGTAAATTGTTTGTAGCTGGGGACTACCCATTATACAATTTAGCTGCAGTGGTATATGCAATTTCCTGTTAGTTACCATTGACCAGTCTCTGGGTGACTGTCCATTTATAATTGATGTATCTCTCTATTTAAAGCTTGATGATTGCTAATTATTATATATGGTGACTGACTGGAGTGCTTGCTATTACACCAAGAGGGGTAGTTGTTTATTATGTTATATTAACTTATTTGATTATATTAATTGATATATATACCCCATATTGGTGGCTGCGGGATTCTCCTATGTACCTGTATGACTTCAGGCCATCATTTGGACATTGAATGAGAGATGCACAGTCAGGGCCAGAAATATTTGGACAGTGACACAAGTTTTGTTATTTTAGCTGTTTACAAAAACATGTTCAGAAATACAATTATATATATAATATGGGCTGAAAGTGCACACTCCCAGCTGCAATATGAGAGTTTTCACATCCAAATCGGAGAAAGGGTTTAGGAATCATAGCTCTGTAATGCATAGCCTCCTCTTTTTCAAGGGACCAAAAGTAATTGTACAAGGGACTCTAAGGGCTGCAATTAACTCTGAAGGCGTCTCCCTCGTTAACCTGTAATCAATGAAGTAGTTAAAAGGTCTGGGGTTGATTACAGGTGTGTGGTTTTGCATTTGGAAGCTGTTTCTGTGAACAAACAACATGCGGTCTAAGGAAATCTCAATTGAGGTGAAGCAGAACATCCTGAGGCTGAAAAAAAAGAAAAAATCCATCAGAGAGATAGCAGACATGCTTGGAGTAGCAAAATCAACAGTCGGGTACATTCTGAGAAAAAAGGAATTGACTGGTGAGCTTGGGAACTCAAAAAGGCCTGGGCGTCCACGGATGACAACAGTGGTGGATGATCACCGCATACTTTCTTTGGTGAAGAAGAACCCGTTCACAACATCAACTGAAGTCCAGAACACTCTCAGTGAAGTAGGTGTATCTGTCTCCAAGTCAACAGTAAAGAGAAGACTCCATGAAAGTAAATACAAAGGGTTCACATCTAGATGCAAACCATTCATCAATTCCAAAAATAGACAGGCCAGAGTTAAATTTGCTGAAAAACACCTCATGAAGCCAGCTCAGTTCTGGAAAAGTATTCTATGGACAGATGAGACAAAGATCAACCTGTACCAGAATGACGGGAAGAAAAAAGTTTGGAGAAGAAAGGGAACGGCACATGATCCAAGGCACACCACATCCTCTGTAAAACATGGTGGAGGCAACGTGATGGCATGGGCATGCATGGCTTTCAATGGCACTGGGTCACTTGTGTTTATTGATGACATAACAGCAGACAAGAGTAGCCGGATGAATTCTGAAGTGTACCGGGATATACTTTCAGCCCAGATTCAGCCAAATTCCGCAAAGTTGATCGGACGGCGCTTCATAGTACAGATGGACAATGACCCTAAGCATACAGCCAAAGCTACCCAGGAGTTCATGAGTGCAAAAAAGTGGAACATTCTGCAATGGCCAAGTCAATCACCAGATCTTAACCCAATTGAGCATGCATTTCACTTGCTCAAATCCAGACTTAAGACGGAAAGACCCACAAACAAGCAAGACCTGAAGGCTGCGGCTGTAAAGGCCTGGCAAAGCATTAAGAAGGAGGAAACCCAGCATTTGGTGATGTCCATGGGTTCCAGACTTAAGACAGTTATTGCCTCCAAAGGATTCGCAACAAAATGTTGAAAATAAAAATATTTTGTTTGGGTTTGGTTTATTTGTCCAATTACTTTTGACCTCCTAAAATGTGGAGTGTTTGTAAAGAAATGTGTACAATTCCTACAATTTCTATCAGATATTTTTGTTCAAACCTTCAAATTAAACGTTACAATCTGCACTTGAATTCTGTTGTAGAGGTTTCATTTCAAATCCAATGTGGTCGCATGCAGAGCCCAACTCGCGAAAATTGTGTCACTGTCCAAATATTTCTGGACCTAACTGTATATGATGTTTCTGAGATTATGATACTACTGTGGCGGGTATTCTCATAGACTAAGGATGTAGTTATGTCCCTGGCCTTCTTCTATATGTAAGCTACGTACCTTCATTTTTACTACTAGTCACGTGCAATATCCAGCAGGATATGATTATTGTTCACCGCTAATTTTGCTATATTGTGTGTATCCACTCACTGCTCTATTGAAATTTATTTCAGACGTATAAAATATTATTATAATAAATACTTTTTTGATGGTAATTGGACGTTGTTCGCCTTTTCTTGTTCTCTTCACTTCTTGCTTCAGCGAATGTCCAAAAAGAGATTATATATATATCCATGAGTATCTTAACAAAGTATAAATTAATATGAATGTTTCACACCTCTCACTGTTGGATGAACGATCATGTATAACACAGCAAGGGGATTCCAACAAGAGTCTCCTTTTTTTTTCAAAAAATTTGGCCACAGACACGACTTAAGTGGCATCAATTGTCCCACAGTTGCAAACTTAAAATGTTGATTTGCATGAAGCACAATCAAAAATACACAAGCCTTTACTCTCCCCAGGATGACACAGGGGTAGAAAAGTCCTTGCGGATTCAAGACTTGTTCATCTTGATGAACGTTAGACTGTCCACATTGTCACTGGACAGATGCGTGCGCTTATCTGTCAGCACACTCCCAGCAGCACTGAAGACACGTTCTGAGAGAACACTGGCTGCGGGACATGACAAGATCCCCAAGGCGTAAGTGGCAAGCTCAGGCCATTTTTCCAGTTTGGAAGCCCAAAATGAGCAAGGCTCCAGTTGCACAGTCATGGCATCGATGTTCATTTGGAGATACTACTACATCTGTGTCTCCTCCTCCTTTTACTCGTCCAGCTCTTTTCTTTCAGCATGAGTATATGTACTTGTCACTTTTCCATGTCTTTGTGGTGTCTTGTGAGTTTTTTGTCACCTTTTGTACACCTTAGAAGGTGTTTTCTAGGTGTTTGTATGTGTTTGTGTTTGCCTGCCATTGTTTTCAATGGGGTTCGAAGGTGTTCGTCGAACGGTCGACGAACACACCCGCCGTTCGACAAACCAAACTGAACTCGAACACTAGGGGGGTGGCTCATCTCTAGTTAAGAAGTCAATGAGAGGTGGTGGAGGAAGTGTCATGGTTTGGGGAATGTTTTCTGCATCAGAAGTTGGACCTCTCATACAGCTACATGGCAGAGTAAATGCAAGTGTGTTTCAGAACCTTCAATCAGCCAGCAAT
Source organism: Anomaloglossus baeobatrachus (assembly GCF_048569485.1). Taxonomy (NCBI): domain Eukaryota; kingdom Metazoa; phylum Chordata; class Amphibia; order Anura; family Aromobatidae; genus Anomaloglossus; species Anomaloglossus baeobatrachus. Next base: position 196,815,810 of record NC_134357.1, on the reverse strand, counting down.
TTTCATGCAGGACAATGCCACCTGTAACAGAGCAAAACAGGTAAAGCAGTTCCGTGAAACCGAAAACATTGAAACAATGAAATGACCAGCCCAGAGTCCTGATCCAAACCCAATAGAAAACTTCTGGAAAAGCCTTAATGACAAAGTTATGGCCAAGAAACCAACAACAGTCAAAGAACTGTGGAAGAGACTGGAAGAAGAGTGGACCAAAACCACACCAGAGCAGTGTGAGAGACTAGTGATGTCCTGTGGCCGCAGATGTGCTGAAGTCATTCAAAGCAAAGGCTTTTACACTTCCTACTGATTGGTAACTGTTGTTACTTTCAGAAAATGTAGTTATAATCTTTCTCTGTGCTACAGTCATTGTTTTTGTCTAATTATCATCATGATGTTTTGGGCAAAATGAAGATGCCCCTTACAGAAAAAAATGCAAAACAAGGAAGCCGCGGAGACACCATCACATTTTTCTCAATGCTGGCAGGTAGCTAGCCAGGTCTTTCACCAGGAAGGAACAACCACAGGAAGGGCAGTCTCCAGTCAAGGAAACCACCTATGTCAAAACATGGTATCCATCCACAGACAGCTGTTTCGGGGTATTTGCCCCTCATCAGTGTGGAGTAGGAAACTGGCTACTGGAAGCAATACCTAGTAGAAGACTACATAGGTAAGGATGGTTGACCTTAGGGAGATCAACATCCAGAACAGCGGAGCACCATCACGTGTTTCTCAACGCAGTGATTCTAGAGCACTGCCCCCTGGAAAAACCTTCAAATGTTTATCAATATAGATTACATTATTTTTGAAAAAAAGCAACTGATCATACATTGTTCTCTAATTTTGACCTATAGTGTATACTAGCAACAGAGAAAAATCTGATCTACAGCAGCAAAAACACACCAATATTCTGGCCTGGAAGGATATAGCCTAGCCTAGGCTACTTTACACCCCATGAGGTATATTCTGGCCTGCAGGAGTATAATCTGGCCTAGGCCAATTTTAATCCCAGGGTATAATTTGGGCAGGTGGTTAATCTGACCTGTTACTCCAGAAATGACGATGAAGTCACCTGTTTTTTCATGAAACTTTTCACATGCAGGCACAAGGAATACATTTTCCTTGTTAAGGAAAACGACTTTCTGCAAATTCAGGGGGCTACCATGGGATGCAGTGTGCCCTCCACTATATGCATATTTTATTTTCTCACATGATCTCTACAAGGTAAATGCCTTAACATGGTACTAATGTTACTATTGGCAACATATTTTGCATATGGTGGGAAATAAGAAATTCCCTTCATACCTCAATACTGTTTGTGCAGAATGACAATTTACCAAACATTTTTACAATGAAAAGATCAGCTTAATAAATATGACTGACATTAAAAAATCAGAGAGAACTGTATGTAGATTTAAATGTGAAAGAGACATTATCGTAAATAATCTGTAACTTCATTCCAGTTGCCATCCTATAGCCACAAAGAAATCCATTCCAATTTGAACTGAGAATTATATCAGATGAGCAAACACCCTAGAGATGGTTGAACAAGATGGAACAGAAGTTCCTGACGAGATATTTGCAAAATTATTAAAACACTAATCCAGAATGGACAAAAACCAAGGAAAAAAAGTTCCCTATGTACATATGTACCAGCCGTTCATATACAAGATTCAGAAAAGCATTTGCATAACACTTTTCTAGAAAAGGTTACACGAAGGTGGAGGCATTTTAACAGACTATTCTTCCCTGATTTATGTGGCCCATACGATCTGAGGGACAAACTGGGATGAGCTGATGTGATTTTACAGGAAAGTTGGAGTCCTCTTTTGTAGTCTATACCATCAAGTGCTTGAGTGGCCTTGCATATGTGTCACGGGGTGTGACGAGATAACTTAGAAAATGGGCACCTACACTGGCCCTAGTGCTACGGTGGTCCTAGCTATCACTGTTCCCAAAGACACATCTAATGGTGACAATGTTTGGGCCGTCTTTTTAACCCACGCTCCTGAATAGCCCTGGTTTATATCCCCTCTCCCCCATTGCTGGGGAGGGCAGGAACAGGAGTGTTTTTATCTCACACAAATAGACAGACAGGGAAAGTCCAAAACTCAAACTTACTGCACACACACAGAGGTAAGACAATACGTGCTCAGGAGGAAATAAAGAATCAGGGAAGAAATAAACTAACAACGACGTTTTTTCTAGAACACATGATGTGACGCCCTGGACTAGCCAGGTAGTCACAGATAGCGCCCCGCACAACAACAGTTCCACATAAGGTAACACCAGCCAACCATATTAAACCCTAGCCACCTCCCTCAGTGCTTGATGGACACACCAGGGGGGCAGAGCCAGGCAGTTGGCCACGCCCACCGAGGAGTTCAGAGGGCCTGAGGCAGGAAACACAAAAGAGAGTTTTGAGTTGTCAGTCGACGAGAGCAGTTTGAGAGTTGAGTGGAGGAGGTCAGGCCTGTGGTACAGGCCCGTGACAGACTGACAGGTGCCGGGGTCGAAGCCCTGGTACCTTTGGCTAGGAGGCATACGGTGGCCTAGCCTGCAGGAGCCGGGAAGATGGGTCGGTGGAACCGTGGTGGACTGGGACAGGGTAGTGGCCCACCAGTACCGACCCGGGGAACCGATTCGGAAACCGGAGCACACAGGGGGGCACTCAGACCCTGAAACGAGGTGCAGAATCCACTGGACTGAGTTAATTCACTGATTGCGGTTTGGACTATAGGGTCAGCACCCTTTCAGAGCGAAGTGACCCAGGGTCCGGAGGCGCTAGAGCCACCCACCAACAAGCCTGGATCCGAGTGGCTTGGCTGCAGCCGAGTGCGGGGTGGTATACATCGACTCTTCTGGCGTCACGAACAGGATACTTACCTATTCACTTACCTAGTGAAGTGCGCCTTGAAGTGAAGTCAGCGGTAATCCATTGCGATATTTGAAGAATCCGCCATCTTTTGGCGCGAAGATTCTCGCCAGTGTCTTCTTCCCCGCAGAAAGGGTGCGAAAAGCCGAAGCCCCGCCCCCTGGGAACACGGCCGTGCAGCAAAGAGCGCAGTCAGAAAGCGAAACTGCCCAGCAGAAGAGGGGAGTGCCGTGAAAAGACCAAGGGGGAGCGGATGGAAGATGTCGGCGTTCAGGGAGGCGAGCGGAGTGGGGCCTGTCACCAGAGTGGCGGGACCCAGAAGCAGCAGAGGCGGAGTGGCTTTTGACCCGGAGGACCGCAACCCGAATGAGCTCCCCGCGGGAACCGCTGCCTGGTTGGAGCAGGATTCTGGGCTGATTCTGTGTCCGGGTAAGGGCACAGACCCTGGAGCAGGTGCTCCACTGGAAGGCGGAGGTCCGGAGGATGGTTGCTGTAGTGTGGGCCCGTGAACAGAGGGTCTCAGCCGCAGTGCCGCGCCACGACAAAGCCACTCAGACCCCCATGTCGTCCCTCATCAGCTGGGAGCTGGAGCCCACCAAGACCGTGACAAGTGAGCCCGGAGTAGCGCACCTCATGGAAAACGAGGTACCGTTTATGCTGCCCCCGCCGGCATTCCCAATGGAGGTCCATAGTCCAGGGATCTATTGCACCTGGAAGGGGAGCCCAATAACCCGTCCGAAGATGGCGCAGTACGGTCCCCTGCAGTGGTAGCCGCCGTTGCAAATTAATCCCCGAAGTTGGAAAGTTGAAAAGTTAAAAAGTTTTAAGTACAGTACCTGCTCCTGCTAAAATAGACTCTTAACCCTTTGTTGAATGTCCCCAAGTTCCCCGGGAGACGCCATCCAGCACACTGGGTGGAAGGGAAAGAAAAGCTGCCCGACTTGTTGAACGCCGCTGTGGTTGGAATTCCAGAGGGCGCCATCAGGGGTAGGAGCCCCTGGTGGAGGACGGCAAGCTAGTTAAGTTGGAGCAAGGACAGTTTCCATTACAGAGCCCGGTTTACCGTACCCGCACTGCAGGCAGTGGAAGACGGGGTCTTTATGGACAGTGTCACCGTGAGTGAATGTGGCATTGGGGACCCGTGCTGCCCTGTGGTGGACTGTGGGAAAGTTGCCGAGGAAGCTGCGTCGGCAGCAGAGTTTTAAATAATTCCGGACCACCCTTTCAGGTCCTGCAGCCCCTGGGGAGGCTGGTTGGAGGAAGGGCCTGCGGCAGAGGAGGCCGAGGTCCTGTCACCATTGCAACCGGTGACTACCCTCCGGGTCAGGGGTCCCCTGGATGTGGGGCCTCTGAAAGACTGCCGGGTATGGAACTTTGTACCCGGCCCGTTTGGGCAACACCCGGACCCATTCTTGTTTCCTGGACTGGGGAAAAGGGATGCTGAACTGTTTTTAGAGGCAGCATCAAGGTTCAGGTTTGTTTGGGTGGGCAACTAAAAGGACCCGGTCCCGTCCCATTCCCGGTTAATAAAAATGTGTTTATATATGTTTGCAATGTTTAAGTGACATGCCTCCCGCAAGGAAAGAAACAAAGACTTCCATAATTGTATAACTGTTATTATACTTGTAAATATGTTTTTATATTTTTCAGTTCAGAAAAATAAACGGTGGTGGTCGGGCAGCCCGCGGATGGTCTGTAGTTAACCAAGAGAGAGTGTGATGCCCTGGACTAGCCAGGTAGTCACGGATAGCGCCCCGCACAACACCAGTCCCACATAAGGTAACACCAGCCAACCACATTAAACCCTAGCCACATCCCTCAGTGCTTGATGGATGCACTAGGGGGCGGAGCCAGGTGGTTGGCCACGCCCACCGAGGAGTTCAGAGGGCCTGAGGCAGGAAACACAAAAGAGAGTTTTGAGTTGTCAGTCGACGAGAGCAGTTTGATAGTTGAGTGGAGGAGGTCAGGCCTGTGGTAAAGGCCCGTGACAGACTGACAGGTGCCGGGGTCGGAACCCTGGTACCTTCGGTTAGGAGGCATATGGTGGCCTAGCCTGCAGGAGCCGAGAAGACGGCTCGGTGGAACCGTGGTGGACCGGGACAGGGTAGTGGCCTACCGATACCGACCCCGGGAACCGATTCGGAAACCGGATCACACAGTGGGGTACTCAGACTCTGAAACGAGGTTCATAATCCACTGGACTGAGTTAATTCACTGATTGCAGTTTGGACTATAGGTCCTTTCCGACCCAAGTCCTGACTGAAGACAGCAGCCCACCGAGGGGGATAGAAAGCCACCGCACAGGCAGAGAGATCCCACGGGCCAGCGTCTGCGGGCAAATGGGCTCCTCCGACATATACACAGCCGGAGAGCAGACTCTTGTCGCTGAAGCACAGGCAGTCTACACATACATTACACGGTGCAGGAGAAAGGCAAAGACCACCAAACCGGGTGGGGGACCAGACGCAGCTGGCTGCGGGCACCGACCACCATCAACTTTGTTTACCAGAGACTTGCGTGTGTCAATAACAGTGAGTACAACAGTGCCATCCGGCCGCGCACCGCCCTGCACCGCCCAGATACTTCTCCCCAATGGGTCCCGGGGCCATCATCCCTGCCCACGAAGAGGTTAACATCTTGCTGCATCACTATCTCCCCCGGGTGCCCCGTAACCACAGCGGTGGTGTCTACACCTTTACCACATCCCGTGGGTGGCATCACAAACTCAAACACGGCTCCGGCCGTACACCTACATACCTACCCCCTAAGTAGCGCCAGCACCCTGTCAGAGTGAAGTGACCCCAGGTCCGGAGGCGCTCGAGCCACCCACCAACGAGCCTGGATCCGAGCAGCTCGGCTGCAGCCGAGCACGGGGCGGTACATATGACATAAGCACAGGAGATCAACAGAACAGGGCAGTTACACTGACAGGCAAGGGTGATCCCTGGCTACACCGCAGCCCCACATATTAAGTCTGTGCTCTGGCCACCTCCACAGTTAAACAGATGGAGTAAAAAGCACATATTCTCACATATACTTCTGACACAGAGTCCAAGTTCTTTTAAAACTATTTTTTTACTGATAACTTCACACAACTTCTCCAGTGCAGGGTCATTACAGGCATTCTTCTTGAATGTTACATATCTGGAATAGCACATTCTTGTAACCGAATTTGATGCATACTGCTCTCTTGGTTTTGGTACCTTCTCTCCCTCATGTGTGGCGCCCTGGACTAGCCAGGTCGTCACAGGTAACACTCACACACCCCCACCCCCATTGGACAGTAACATTAGCCAAACACGAAATCCTTGTTGCCTCCCTCCAGGGTCTGATGTCCACACCAGGTGGGGCGGAGCCAAGTGGTTGGCCCCACCCACCGAGGAGTTCACAGGCCTGGAGGCGGGAAAAGTGACAGTTGAGTTCAGGAGTTCAGTGGAGGAGGTTGAAGTGAAGAGTGTCTGGGTTTGGGGCCCAGGCACTGACAACAAGGTTGGCAGACGGTGGTGGCCGTCTGCAGGAGTGGTGAATCGACGTGGAACCGTAGGACCGGGGTCGGGCGTTGTCCCGCCGGTACCGACCGGGGAGAGAAGTGAAGCCAGCACACACAGGCAGGGCCATCAGACCCCGACTAGGCTTGGAGTCGCCGTTAACAGTCAAATCCGAGTGTGACAGGAACCCCAGGGGTTTCCTAACAGCCAAAGACCCGTTAGAAGGCAACTGCCTACACCGTGAGGGTATACAGCTACCGCCTAAGGCTAGAGACCCAAGGGCCAGCGCCTGCGGGCCAACGGGCTCCTCTGGCATCCATACACCAGAGAGCGGACTACCGTTGGGGATCCACCGTAGACAAACAAGTACACAAAGGTGCAGGGAAAGACAGCCGCCATCACCTGTCCGGGGAGAGACACTGCAGCCGGCTGCGGGACCCGTCCATCCAGCCATTTGGTTTACCGAGGACTTTGTGCATCTCTTACTGAGTGAGTACACCCGTGCCATCCGGCACCGTGCCGCGCTGTCCCTGCAACCCTGCACCTCACCTACCCTGCCTCCCCGTCACACCACCGGGCCCCGGGACCACCGACCCCTACCCACGGATGGGGAAAACAACATCCCAGCTGCTCCCTACCATCGCTCCCGGGATCCCCGTCACCAGCAGCGGCGGTGCCTATCTTCACCACAACCCGTGGGTGGCGTCACGGACTAAATCCCCCAAACCAACCACCCCTTTCACTCACGGGTGAGGAGCGCCGCTCGAGTCCCCGGATCCGGCCCACCGCTCGAGCCACCGAGCAGCAGCAGCCGCAGCAGCGCCGGACCCGAGCGTTAGCGAGGCAGCGGCGTCCTCCCCACCCGCGACAACTTGGTGTCACGAACAGGATTGAACCCATCTACTTACCAGTAGAAGTGCACCTTGTGATCTACGCCGGCGGTGTCCGGCCGAAAAATTTGAAGCGCCGCCATCTTTGGCGCGAAAATCTCCCGCTCAAGCGTATTCTCCGAGCAGGGAAGGCGCGAAAGTGAAGCCCCGCCCCCAACAAGCGGAAGTGCTGAAGAGAACCAAGGGGGGGCGGGTGTGTGTCTGCCTAATGTAGCCGATGCTATAAAAGCGGGGACGCCAGGACTCTGCAAACATTTGGTTCCTGGAACACTGCTGCGCACAATTTCCCGTCCGTCCAGCATCATTGGAACCCCAGAGCCCACGCCCGGAACAGCAGCGTGGGTGGAAGCCCGGACAAATGTGCTGCTGTCTTCAAACCCAGGTCCGGTTCTTGATGGAGCGCTGGGTGGCCGAGATGGAGGAAGTGGCGGCAGCCGTGCGGAGACGCGAGGTGGAGGCAGTGTTGGAGGAGCGGGTAAGCGACCCATGCCCCTGTGTCCGAGAAGGACCGGCCGCTGTGGCTGAGGGGCCCGGCCTGTGCCCGCTCACCCTCCTGCCTCCCCCGCCATCCGTACCGGTTGCTGTTACCCCTCTGCTCGGTCCGCTACCCCCAACACCGGTAGCGGAATCCAACCCGTCCGCCCTAGAGGACCAGCCTGGGGGCATTGTGCGGGAACGGCCTATATCCTTCCCGCTGCCATGGAAGTCCCCGCGGGAAGTAGCCATCCGCGACGAGAAGCCGTCGGCCCCGGAAGTGGCCGCACCCGAGACCGTCCTTGCTCCGGCAGTCCGCCCGGCCGTGGAAGAACCGGCCGCTGCCAGCCCGAAGGCCCAGCCGATGAGGTCAGCTGTCCCTAAATCCCCCGCCTCGGCTGAACCTGCGCCGGGCCGCCACTGCAAAGCAGCAGTCCAGGCCACGTCACCGCAGGACCCTACGAGAGAGTACCGGTAGTGGCCGGTGTGGGCGCGGTCCAGCGGGGCCCGACCCGGGCACAGGGGTCTGCCAACGCCCCTTATTGGGACAGGGAACCAAACCAGTTGGGCCGAGAGATTGCCGCCAGGGAGCAGCAGAGGGCCGAAGTAATGTCGCGAGTGATTAAAGAAAAGGATGCACTCCGTCATGCCACCTTTCGGGTGCGGGGCCCGGTGTATGAAGGCCAAGTCCGGCAGTTTGACACGCGGAGGGGGTTCGGTTTCATCTACGAGCCGGGCCTAGAGGCCGAAGTGTTTGTGGCCCGCCGCGATGTCAACTCACACCTTCCCACGGGCCACCCAGGTCTCAATCTATTGCCGGGCGACCTGGTAACTTACACCCGCCACTGCGGGGAGAGGGGCTGGTTCGCCCTGGACGTTAAGCAAAGGAAGAGCCGCGGTGAGCAGATGCGGCCCCAGCCCCCTCCTCCACCAAGCCGTCCGGATGTTGAGCTGGAAGAGGTCCTGGATGTTTACGAACTCAAGTAGTAGCAGTGGTCCTCCATTGCAAGCAAGTTGTCCCCCGTTGGGACCCTCAGTAGAATGAATGACAAAAATCAACCGAAAAGATCATCTGATTAGCTACAGTGATTATCCCAGCCGTTGCCGGCAAGTTGTCCCCGGAGGGACTCTGTGTGTTTTTACCACCCACATGAGAAACTGCTCATGAACATGGCCAAGAACTGGCAGGCCACCCACGAACTGGTGGGTTTGTAAATAATATTGTGGGATGGAAACCGTTGCCGCCTCCGGAGAGGCAGATTGGAGGAAGGGCCCGCAGCAGAGCAGGCTGGGGCCCGGCCAGCACCAGGACCGGTGGCCATTCTCTCGGGGTCAGGGGTCCCCCTGGACGTGGGGTCCCCTGAAGTGACAGCCGGGTGCGAGTAACCGTACCCGTTCCCGCTCGGGCAGCCTGAACCTGGACTGGGGTCAAGGGGTGCTGCCCACTTCTTAGGGGCAGCATCAGGGCTAGATTGCTTGGGTGGGAGAGTGGAAGACATCCGTCCGTCCGTCATTATTAAAAGTGTTTTTATATGTGCAACGTTTCAGAAGACCTAAAATATGCTTATGTTTTACCGTTTACCATGTTATTTATATTTTTACAGTTTGTAAAATAAAACCGGTGATGGACGAGTAGCTCGCGGACGGTCTGCATTTCACCAAGGGGGAATGTGGCGCCCTGGACTAGCCAGGTCGTCACAGGTAACACTCACACACCCCCACCCCCATTGGACAGTAACATTAGCCAAACACGAAATCCTTGTTGCCTCCCTCCAGGGTCTGATGTCCACACCAGGTGGGGCGGAGCCAAGCGGTTGGCCCCACCCACCGAGGAGTTCACAGGCCTGGAGACGGGAAAAGTGACAGTTGAGTTCAGGAGTTCAGTGGAGGAGGTTGAAGTGAAGAGTGTCTGTGTTTGGGGCCCAGGCACTGACAACAAGGTTGGCAGACGGTGGTGGCCGTCTGAAGGAGTGGTGAATCGACGCGGAACCATAGGACCGGGGTCGGGCGTTGGCCCGCCGGTACCGACCAGGGAGCGAAGTGAAGCCAGCACACACAGGCAGGGCCATCAGACCCCGACTAGGCTTGGAGTCGCCGTCAACAGTCAAATCCGAGTGTGACAGGAACCCCAGGAGTTTCCTAACAGCCAAAGACCCGTTAGAAGGCAACCGCCCACACTGTGAGGGTATACAGCTACCGCCTAAGGCTAGAGACCCAAGGACCAGTGCCTGCGGGCAAACGGGCTCCTCCGGCATCCATACACCGGAGAGCGGACGACCGTTGGGGATCCACCGTAGTCAAACAAGTACACAAAGGTGCAAGGAAAGACAGCCGCCATCACCTGTCCAGGGAGAGACACTGCAGCCAGCTGCGGAACCCGTCCATCCAGCCGTTTGGTTTACCGAGGACTTTGTGCATCTCTTACTGAGTGAATACACCCGTGCTAATCGGCACCGCGCCGCGCTGTCCCTGCAACCCTGCACCTCACCTACCCTGCCTCCCGTCACACCACCGGGCCCCGGGACCACCGACCCCTACCAACGGAGGGGGAAAACAACATCCCAGCTGCTCACTACCATTGCTCCCGGGATCCCCGTCACCAGCAGTGGTGGTGCCTATCTTCACCACAACCCGTGGGTGGCGTCACGGACTAAATCCCCCAAACCAACCACCCCTTTCACTCACGGGCAAGGACCACCGCTCGAGTCCCCGGATCTGGGCCACCACTCGAGCCGCCGAGCAGCAGCAGCCGCAGCAGCGCCGGACCCAAGCGTAAGCGAGCGCGGCAGCGGAGTCCTCCCCGCCCACGACACATGCAGTAGATATTCTTTCCCTTTACCTCAATACACTCCGCAGAGCTGACAAGCCCTTTTAAGCTTTGTCCCTATCCCACAAGCTGGGACTATACTTCCAAGAGACTGTTGGGACTACTGGAAGGGCTGTGTTTACTTGCTTCTGCAGTTTCATTAAGCCATAGGCCCGAACTATATGTGCTGGTGTTGCGGACTGGGTTCGGGCCGCTGCAGGGGCTGCTCGGATCCTTGTTTGTTACTGCGGCTTGAGTGGTAGCCGGACCCGGGCTCGTACAGCAGTCTGTCCTCACAACCGTAGGAAGTGGGTATTTACAGGGAATTGATTTGTCAGTGACGCCACCCGTGGGTTGCGGTGAGAGTTGGTAGCACCGCCGCTGCCTGGTGATGGGACGCCCGGGGCTGATGGAGCAGGGCAGCAGGATGGAATCCCCTCCACAGGTAGGGGAGGTGTAGTCCCGGGGCCCAGGTGAACGGGAGTTGTGGTTGCGGAGAGGATCATGCAAGGTTGGACCGGGGATGGATGGTGTACTCACAGTTCCAAAGAATTGCACACAAAGTCCAGTGGTAAACCAAATTGCCGGTGACCGGTTACCTCTGGCGGGTGTATTAGGGTCCCACACCTTGGGCTTACTGTTGAACAAGGCCTGAAACCTTGTCTCCGGCTGGTCAATTGACAAGGGGCTTGCCACCTTCCTCGCCCTAGGGTCCAGGCACCCCGTCTGTGCACGGCCTCCAGACCGGATTCCCGATGTCGGTACTGGCGGGCTACACCCCTGCCCCGGTCCACTTAAGGTCTCCCGCAACTGGATCTCCGTCGCCTGTGGTCCTGCTTGCCATCTGCCACCTAGTCCGGTAGTCCAGGGGCCCCTATTCCTGACTCACTGAACTTCACACCCTTCCACTTCAATTGTCAGAACTGTTCTACTGTCTGGACTCTTCTTTTGTGTTCCCGCCCCGACACCTCAGGACCCCTAGTTGGGCGCTCCCATCCACCTGGTCCCACCCACTGGTGGGGCCCTATTGTCATGGGAGGGTGACTAGGCTTTAAGGCTGGTGTTGTGGATTTTGTGTTGGACTGCCAAGGAGGATGGAGTTTTGCTGTCCGGCCACTGACGTTTATTTTTCTGCATCTTTTAAAGTAATAAAAAAGGCATAACATGTAAAACATTAAAACATTTCATCCCGGTTAGGGAGGCAAATTTCTAATCATGGTTAAGACAGTTTGTTGAAACGCGTCGCTCTGACCTGGGCACATCTATATTTTCTTATGCTGCATGTACCTGCTTGGATTTTATGGAAAATCAATAATAAAGAAGAAAAAAAAAAAAAATAAATTTTTAATATATATATATATATACCGTATATATATATATATATATATATATTTATATATATACATTGCTATATACAAGAACATATAAGCTCTATTCACTCCCTGTATCTGAGTGGTGGCTGACCTAGGTTAGGGCGTGTAGACCTCCTCAACCCTAAATTTTCTCCTAGGCTCTGTGGGGTAGAATTACAGTTAGGTCCAGAAATATTTGGACAGTGACACAATTTTCGCGAGTTGGGCTCTGCATGCCACCACGTTGGATTTGAAATGAAACCTCTACAACAGAATTCAAGTGCAGATTGTAACGTTTAATTTGAAGGTTTGAACAAAAATATCTGATAGAAATTGTAGGAATTGTACACATTTCTTTACAAACACTCCACATTTTAGGAGGTCAAAAGTAATTGGACAAATAAACCAAACCCAAACAAAATATTTTTATTTTCAATATTTTGTTGCGAATCCTTTGGAGGCAATCACTGCCTTAAGTCTGGAACCCATGGACATCACCAAACGCTGGGTTTCCTCCTTCTTAATGCTTTGCCAGGCCTTTACAGCCGCAGCCTTCAGGTCTTGCTTGTTTGTGGGTCTTTCCGTCTTAAGTCTGGATTTGAGCAAGTGAAATGCATGCTCAATTGGGTTAAGATCTGGTGATTGACTTGGCCATTGCAGAATGTTCCACTTTTTTGCACTCATTAACTCCTGGGTAGCTTTGGCTGTATGCTTGGGGTCATTGTCCATCTGTACTATGAAGCGCCGTCCGATCAACTTTGCGGCATTTGGCTGAATCTGGGCTGAAAGTATATCCCGATACACTTCAGAATTCATCCGGCTACTCTTGTCTGCTGTTATGTCATCAATAAACACAAGTGACCCAGTGCCATTGTAAGCCATGCATGCCCATGCCATCATGTTGCCTCCACCATGTTTTACAGAGGATGTAGTGTGCCTTGGATCATGTGCCGTTCCCTTTCTTCTCCAAACTTTTTTCTTCCCATTATTCTGGTACAGGTTGATCTTTGTCTCATCTGTCCATAGAATACTTTTCCAGAACTGAGCTGGCTTCATGAGGTGTTTTTCAGCAAATTTAACTCTGGCCTGTCTATTTTTGGAATTGATGAATGGTTTGCATCTAGATGTGAACCCTTTGTATTTACTTTCATGGAGTCTTCTCTTTACTGTTGACTTAGAGACAGATACACCTACTTCACTGAGAGTGTTCTGGACTTCAGTTGATGTTGTGAACGGGTTCTTCTTCACCAAAGAAAGTATGCGGCGATCATCCACCACTGTTGTCATCCGTGGACGCCCAGGCCTTTTTGAGTTCCCAAGCTCACCAGTCAATTCCTTTTTTCTCAGAATGTACCCGACTGTTGATTTTGCTACTCCAAGCATGTCTGCTATCTCTCTGAAGGATTTTTTCTTTTTTTCAGCCTCAGGATGTTCTGCTTCACCTCAATTGAGAGTTCCTTAGACCGCATGTTGTCTGGTCACAGCAACAGCTTCCAAATGCAAAACCACACACCTGTAATCAACCCCAGACCTTTTAACTACTTCATTGATTACAGGTTAACGAGGGAGACGCCTTCAGAGTTAATTGCAGCCCTTAGAGTCCCTTGTCCAATTACTTTTGGTCCCTTGAAAAAGAGGAGGCTATGCATTACAGAGCTATGATTCCTAAACCCTTTCTCCGATTTGGATGTGAAAGCTCTCATATTGCAGCTGGGAGTGTGCACTTTCAGCCCATATTATATATATAATTGTATTTCTGAACATGTTTTTGTAAACAGCTAAAATAACAAAACTTGTGTCACTGTCCAAATATTTCTGGACCTAACTGTATCTCCAGGTTCCTCTCTCCTTGTGATGGGTACTGTAGGTAGGGACCTACGAGGGCGTGATATAGGTGCAAGTGCGTCTCTAGGTGTATGTACTAGTGTAGTGTCAATGGGTCTCTCTGGTTCTGGGTCTTCCATGGGTTGTGGGAACGTTAGAATGGGAACAATCACTGCTCCATTTTGCATAGGCCAATCCGCTGGGAAATCACCTAGGATGGTGTGGATCACTTCCTTTCTTTTTTCCACACCCGGGGCTGGAGTGGGAACTTCTTCCAAGACTTTAAGGGGTTCTGGGCACCTCTTCAAGTGGTCCCTAGAAACGGTAGCTGTAGTTTTCCCTCGATCTCTACTGACAAGATAGGTTTTCTGATTACCAGAGTCAGAGGGTTGTATAACATAGGGAACCTTCTCCCACTGGTCATCCAATTTATGCAGTCTTCTTTTCCTCTTCAGCACCACGTCCCCTGGTACAAAGGGGGCAGCTTTTGCCTGTTTGTTGAAGTGCTGCTCTTTCTTTTCTCTGCTTCGGTTCAGGTTCTTTTCTACATACTCCTGAATTTGTTTGTACTGTACTGCACCTGACGTTTGGAATTCCAGTCCATGGTTGGAGAGATGGTCTCAGGCACCTCAATATCCATGTCTAAAGGCCCAGTCACACTAAACAACTTACCAGCGATCCCAACAACGATACAACCTGATAGGGATTGCTGGTAAGTTGCTAGGAGGTCGCTGGTGAGATGTCACACTAAGCGATGCTCCAGCGATCCCACCAGCAACCTGACCTGGCAGGGATCGCTGGAGCGTCGTGGAAGCATGCTGCGCTTGGTAACTAAGGTAAATATCGGGTAACCAACCCGATATTTACCTTGGTTACCAGCGCACACCGCTTAGCGCTGGCTCCATGCACACCTAGCTACAGTACACATCGGGTTAATTACCCGATGTGTACTGCAGCTACATGTGCAGAGAGCAGGGAGTCGCGCACACTGCTTAGCGCTGGCTCCCTACTCTCCTAGCTACAGTACACATGGGGTTAATTACCCGATGTGTACTGCAGCTACATGTGCACAGAGCAGGGAGCCGCGCACACTGCTTAGCGCTTGCTCTCTGCTCTCCTAGCTACAGTACACATGGGGTTAATTACCCGATGTGTACTGCAGCTACATGTGCAGAGAGCAGGGAACCGCGCACACTGCTTAGCGCTGGCTCCCTACTCTCCTAGCTACAGTACACATGGGGTTAATTACCCGATGTGTACTGCAGCTACATGTGCACAGAGCAGGAGCCGGCACTGACAGCTGAGAGCGGCAGACGCTGGTAACGAAGGTAAATATCGGGTAACCAAGGTAAGGGCTTCTTGGTTACCCGATGTTTACCGTGGTTACCAGCGTCCGCAGAAGCCGGCTCCTGCTGCCTGCACATTTAGTTGTTGCTCTGTCGCTGTCACACACAGCGATGTGTGCTTCACAGCGGGCGAGCAACAACTAAAAAATGGCCCAGGACATTCAGCAACAACCAACGACCTCACAGCAGGGGCCAGGTTGTTGCTGGATGTCACACTAAGCAACATCGCTAGCAAGTTGTGCAACCCACACATCCCATTGGTTTGGGCATGGTATGGCGTAGTAAGGCTCTTCCTGCATCCATATAGAGTGCAGAACTCCTTGAAGATCTCCGCTTCGAAGGCAGGGCCTTGATCTGTAAGTACCTTCTCTGGGTAGCCATGTGGTCTGCAGAAGTGCGCCTGGAAGACCTTCGCTGCAGTGCGGGCTGTTAGATACTTGACAGGTACCATGACCATAAACCTTGAGTAGTGGTCCACTATTGTGAGAGCATACATATACCAGCTCTTACTTGGTGTGAGCTTAATGAGATGTAAAGCGATGAGTTCCAATGGCTGATTGGTGATGATCGGCTGCAACGGGGCCCTCTGGCTGGTACCATCCTTTCTTCTTAGCACACAGGGACCCCAATCCCGACACCATGCTTCAATGGATTTCTTCATTCCAGCCCAGTAGAAGCATTCCCTTAATAAAATTTCCAACTTCTTCCAGTCGAAGTGTCCAGCTCCATCATGATAAGCCTCTAAGACCACGGGTACGTATGCTTGAGGTATTAATATCTGGCAGATCCTCTCATGCGTCTTGGGATTGATCAGTCCTCTGCACAGCTTGCCTTGCTGCAGATACAACCGGCCCCTCTCTTTCCACAGCCTTTGTGCTTCTGCCGGCGCAGTGGGCTCCATCCTGGAATTAGCCTGGGAAATCAACATCTTAATCAGTCGGACTGCAAGATCTCTACCTTGTGCTTCTTGCCAACCGTGATGGGGTAGCGGGTTGAATGCTGCCCCATGCTGACTGCTGTAGGGTCTGGTGTTCTCCAAACCATCAGGTTGGTGGAACGCAGGCAGTTCAATTTCTTCCAACTCATCTTCATCCGCCCCATCATCAGGCAGATGTGGCATTCTGGACAAAGCATCGGCATTGGTATTCTTCCGACCGGCTCTGTACTTTATGGTGAAGTTATAGTTCGCCAATCGGGCTACCAAGCGTTGTTACAGGGCCCCAAGCTTCACTGTGTCCAGATGGGTCAAAGGGTTGTTGTCCGTATATGCAGTATATGAACTTTGCAGAAGACAGGTAATGCTTAAATCTCTCTGTCACAGCCCAGACAAGTGCCAGGAACTCCAGCTTGAAAGAACTGTAATTCTCAGGGTTCCTTCCTGTTGGGCGGAGCTTCCTGCTCGCGTAAGCTATTACCTTCTCTTTGCCATTCTGCATCTGGGACAGAACAACTCCCAATCCCACGTTGCTGGCATCCGTATACAATATAAATGGGAGGCCGTAGTCAGGGTATGCCAAGATCTCTTCTCCGGTCAGGGCTGACTTCATCTGCTGGAAGGAGCCTTCTTGCTCCTCGCCCCATGTGAATGGAGGACCGGAAGTTTTTCCATGTGTGGTTTGTCCAACAAGGAGGTCTTGCATAGGAGCTGCCATCCTAGTGTAACCCTTGATGAAGCGGCAGTAATAGCCCACAAGGCCCAAGAACTGTCGTACCTCCTTGATGGTAGTGGGTGTTGACCAGTTCTGGATGGCGGTTATCTTCTCCGGGGCCACATTTTCCGCACTTACCACATGCCCGAGGTATTGGACCTTAGGCTTCAGCAAGTGGTACTTTGACGGTTTCAACTTCATCCCGTACTTGCAGAGGGCCTCAAAGACTTCTGCAAGATGTTCCAAGTGTTCTTCATACGTCTTTGAATAGACAATGACGTCATCCAAGTATAGCAGTACCGTTTCAAAGTTACGGTGTCATAAGCAGCACTCCATCAACCTCTGGAAGGTTCCTGGTGCGTTGCACAACCCAAAGGGCATGCTGTTGAACTCACAGAGGCCCATCGGGGTAGTGAAGGCTGTCTTCTCACGGTCTTCCTCGGCAACGGACACCTGCCAGTAGCCACTAGTGAGATCAATGGTAGAAAAGTCATTTGCAGTTTTTAATGCAGCCAGTGATTCCTCAATACGGGGAAGGGGATATGCATCCTTGTGGGTGATCTGATTAATCTTCCGGTAGTCCACACACATTCTCATGGTGCCGTCCTTCTTCTTTACCAGGACCAACAGAGTTGCCCAGGGGCTAAAACTATCACGGATAACCCCTGCCTCCTTCATGTTCCTCAACATGTCTTTGGCACACTGGTAATGAGCTGGCGGCATCGGCCTATACCTCTCTTTAATGGGTGGGTGTGCACCTGTGGGGATGTAGTGTTGGACCCCTTTGATCTTCCCAAAGTCTAACAGGTGTTTACTGAAGACTTGCTCTATTATTATTAGTATTCTTGTAATATTATTCTATTATTATTAATATTCTAGTATTATTAGTATTCTTGCACTACTCTGTAGACCCCCTCCTTGTGATGTGAAGGTGTATAGTCAGTGCCTACATGCAGTTCTTGACACCACTCCTCTGACAGACTTGATGAACTGTCACTGGCTGGTTGGGGTGCAGTGATGGTGGACGCAGCTGTTTGGATCGCATGTGTATCTACTGTGAATAGCTTAGCAATGGGGGCATACTAGGGTAGCTTAACCTCTTCCTCTCCGCAATTCATCACTCTCACGGGCACTCTCCCCTTCCGGACATCAATCACTCCTCTGGCTGCCAAAACTGTGGGCCAGTGTTATGAAGGCAGGGGCTCCACCACTGCCTGATAATCTTGTCCACGGGTACCTACTGCTGCCCTACACCAAATCATCATCTCACTTCGCGGAGGCACTACCAGGGGTGCTACATCCATCACTCGCACACCACCAATCTCTCCACCAGACAGATTCACCTGTTGCCGCTGCAGGAGGGCCCGAATTTCACGTTGAAGAGCCTTCTGCCGTCCCAGTCCTGCCGTGGCAGACAGCTGTTGAAGTAAGTGCAATACCTGACCCATACAATTTTCAATAACATTAGTTCCTAGGACCATTTTCGGGTTACGGTCACTAGGGTCATTCTGCACCACTATGAGTTCTTGATGCTCTAATTCCACTCACCCCACCTTAAGAGTCACTTCCTTAAACCCCACTTGGGTCATTGGGAGCCCATTGGCTGCAATAATGGTAAGGCCAGAGTCTGGTGGTGTGAGATCATCATCAGACCAATAACGCTTATAGAGTACATAGGGCATAGTCGTTACCTGCGAGCCAGTGTCCAAAAGTGCAAATGTTGGGATGCCGTCTACGGTGAGGGAGATGATAGGGCAGCCTCCGACATATCGCTCGCGCCAATCAGCTGGGCCTTGTTGATCTATTCCTTAGGATTGGCCCTTGGCCTCAGGGGTTGCTCGTTTAAAGGACACCGACGGGAGTAGTGCCTGGTCTTGTTGCACCTGTAACAAAAGGGTTGTCCATACCGGTTGTTGCTCCTCCTCTGCATCCAGGGGATGTCCTCAGAGCTGTCGGCGAGCTGGATCTTCTCCGCCAGCTTGGTCTTTGGCTGGAGCTGCATGGCCTCAAGGATCCTGGCGACGTCCTTGCTCAGCTGTTGAACTTGGGATAACAGATCACCGGGAGCTCTAGGGGGCGCTGTTGGCTCTGCATGTGCTGGTAAGGCTAATGGAGGAGGCTTCACCAGCAAGTGGGAGGTATCGGCTGGCCAGAATGATGGTACAGAGTCACTAGCCTCAGAGGTATGTAAAGCCCTTATGGCCCGGTCCTTTAGGACTGCAAAGTTTAAGTCCGGATGCTTCAGGGCCCACATCCGCAGCTGTTTGCGATCCTCTGCCAACCCCAGCCCCTGCAGGAACTGCTCCACAAGCATTTTGTTGCTCTCCGGCTCGTTGATAGAGTCTACTTGCCTTAGAGTGGTTTGTAACCTCAGGGCATAGTCTCTAATGCTGTCCTGTGGACGCTATTGGCAGTTGTAAAATTGCATCCTTAGCTCCGCCTCCGTGCGGGTTTCAAAGGCTACTTGCAGCTTATGAAATATGGCGGCCACCGAGGCCTGATCCTCATCAGTCCAGGTCTCCACCTCCTGCTCGGCTGCGCCCATCAGCTGTCCGAGCACCACGGATGCGCGCTGCTTGCCAGTCTTTGCATACATATCAAGTACAGTGCATATCTTCTTCTTGAATACCTGCAGGGCATCGGGTCGGCCATCATGCTGGGGCAGCCAGACGGCTCCGGGCACGTAAGGTAAGGTATCGGCATAACTTGCATGACTGCTGGGACCGCTCTTGTGACCGGAGCAGGACCTGCCACTTCTCCGTCATCCTGCACTGCTGCGGGAGCCACGGCTCCACCGTCACCATCAGGCGCCGACATCTTTTCCCCTTGGCTTTTGACAGCAGTCTCGCGGGACCCACTGTCCTTTGCAACTTCCTGCTTTGAAGCGCACCGGCTTTCGCCCGCGTTCTTAGGGGGCGGGTCTTAGGACTCGCGCTCTTTTTGGGGAAGAGGATGGCGATGTTGTTGTTTTTTGGCGCCAAATATGGCGGGCAAGATGGCGGCGGTTCAGAAATTTTCAGCGTTTCACGGTTTACAGTTCAGAAAAAGGCGCACTTCACCCAGGTTAGTAGATAGGGTAAGTATCCTGTTTCTGACGCCAGATTGGGGTTGTTGCGGATGGGGGCCAGGCCGCTGCAGGGGCTGCTCGGATCTGGGTTCATTACCGCGGCTCGAGTGGTAGCCGGACCCGGGCTCATACAGCCGTCCGTCCTCACAACTGTAGGAAAGTGGTATTTACAGTGGATTGATTTGTCAGTGACGCCACCTGTGGGTTGCGGTGAGAGTTGGTAGCACCGCCGCTGCCTGGTGATGGGACGCCCGGGGCTGATGGAGCGGGGCAGCAGGATGGAATCCCCTCCACGGGTAGGGGAGGTGTAGTCCCGGGGCCCAGGTGAACGGGAGTTGTGGTTGCATAGAGGATCATGCAGGGTTGGACCGGGGATGGATGGTGTACTTACAGTTCCAAAGAATTGCACACAAAGTCCAGTGGTAAACCAAATTGCCAGTGACCGGTTGCCTCTGGCGGGTGTATTCTGGTCTCACACCCTGGTGTAGCAAACAGGGGTCCCTTCCTCCTGCACTCAGTGTTTGTGTCTTCAATGGGACGACTCCACTTGGAATGGGGAAGTCCACTACCGGTACTTGGTATGTTGGGAGCTGTGGCCCACGAAATCTGACCCTTGGGATCTCTGTAGAATCTGGCGGACTTCCTATCCCCCGCGTTGGGCTGCCGTTTCACTCTCTGGGCTTACTGTTGAACAAGGCCTGAAACCTTGTCCCCGGTGTGATACCAATGTGATATGACTGAAGATTGAGTGTGATTAGATAGGAATCCTAATGAAAAGATAGTGATCACAGGTATTATTTGATCCATCCAAAAGTCAGTATCAGAGAGCTGTCCTCTGGTTGCCCAATTTCACCATGACCAAGCGTCCGTGTTAGCAAGTCTTGAACAAACCACTATTATGAGGAAGGAACCTTACAGTTCCACATATGCAGGAAATCGTGGTTAGTTAAAAACATGTGCAGGAAACTGGCAATGTAAAATTCACGGCTCATTGCCATATATGCAGGAAATTAGTGGTCAGTCAGTGGTCAGCGTGTGGTCAGGTTACATGAACATGACTCAGCTGTCACATGCTGGTCACCAATTGCAATACTCGGTGCACAGGACGTACAAAGTTGGTATAAAAATACAGGGCTCGCTCAGTGAGATTAGGGACATTTCCAGGACACTCAAGTGGACGCACTGTTCCTGTGATGCAGAGGCCAGGTTGTTTTCCTTCTCACTAATCAAGCCCATCCGATGAGAAAGGTGTGCTACAACATATGGTAATGTTGATGCATATTTCTGTTATTGTATAAGATTCTATGACTATAAAGTAGTGCTAATGCCTATGTACCATTGATTATTCATGTGCTATTAAAATAAATAGTATCTTGCTATAAAGAATCTTAGTATTCGTGCCTGATTAGAATATCAGTGAGCGCTTCGTAAGTACGGGCTTTCAGCCCCTTTTTAGGAGAGTTTAGCAAGACATAAATTGGCGTAGTTGGCAGGATTACTTCTATAAGAAGTAATTAACGAAATTTTGTAAATTAGAAATTAAAAAAACATATATTTGGAAAATTTCCAGATTTTTTTAATCCTTTTGCATAGTGTCAAAATGTTCAGAAAACATAAGGATAATGTTAAGGAGGTTGTTGTGGAGATCCCCGGCGGGACTGAGGCTCCCTACAATCTTATAGCACATTGGTCAGTTGTGGATTGGCAGAACAATGGCGGGATTAGCTCAAGGGTAGTGAACCTACTGATGTTGTGAATGTACTCAGTAGTGTCCCTGTGAAAGCAGGTGATGTAGTGTCTTTAGGACGGCGCATCTGGATTTTGGCAAGTGCATATCGCGCGATGCATGAGTGTAATCTAAAGATGCAGAAGAAAGGATCCCAGATGGAACAAAAGATGATAGAATTAGGTGGCCAGAAAACAGTTCTGGAATGTAATACCCGACTGTTGAAGGATAAATTGGAACATTATCAGAATGTGGCAGAAAAAGCTGCCGTAAAAATTGCTCAAAATAAGTACAAGAAAAGAAGAGGAAAGGTACATAAAAGTATTGCCTCAGCTTCTATAAACTGGGATCCCGATACTTGGGATGGGGATGTGTGGGATTCATCTTCATCATCTGATGAGGAGGATTACCATAAAGTGAGGATTCAGGCTAACCCAGTAAGGAGGCGTCTAAAGAGGAGAGAGAATGAGATCATCTGGGAACATGTCCGGGATGGTCAGGGAAATTTGCAATATGATGAAGATGGTAATGCAATCACAAATGAGAGAACAATCCCTCATGTAAAGAATCGAGTAACCATTGAAGATTACTCTCAGGGAGAAGTTGATAGCATTTTAACACAGTTTAGACAAAAACCAGGAGAAGGAAAAATTCCCTGGTTGGTCATAGTGCACGATCTCGGAGGAGGTGGAGTGCACTTTGACGCCGGAGACGTGGCAAAATTTGTCACCATATCTCGGGATCTCAGAGATCAATAAAAAATTATTTTGTTGATCATAATGAGCAAGGCACTCAAAACTTAATCAGGATCTTAGCCCATGCTTTTCTGGACAAATACCCATCAGAAGCAGACTTTCCTGTCAATGGGTACTGGAGATAATCATCATCCATTCCCAAAAGAGGAAGAGCATTCCACATTGCTTCTTCCTTCAGCCGTTCCATACCATCTTTTAAAGCATACCAAGGTTTATCATTGATAGGAAAGTCTGCTTCTGATGGGTATTTGTCCAGAAAAGCATGGGCTAAGATCCTGATTAAGTTTTGAGTGCCTTGCTCATTATGATCAACAAAATAATTTTTTATTGATCTCTGAGATCCCGAGACATGGTGACAAATTTTGCCACGTCTCCGGCGTCAAAGTGCACTCCACCTCCTCCGAGATCGTGCACTATGACCAACCAGGGAATTTTTCCTTCTCCTGGTTTTTGTCTAAACTGTGTTCTCAGGGAGAAGTTGATAGCATTTTAACACAGTTTAGACAAAAACCAGGAGAAGGAAAAATTCCCTGGTTGGTCATAGTGCACGATCTCGGAGGAGGTGGAGTGCACTTTGACGCCGGAGACGTGGCAAAATTTGTCACCATGTCTCGGGATCTCAGAGATCAATAAAAAATTATTTTGTTGATCATAATGAGCAAGGCACTCAAAACTTAATCAGGATCTTAGCCCATGCTTTTCTGGACAAATACCCATCAGAAGCAGACTTTCCTATCAATGATAAACCTTGGTATGCTTTAAAAGATGGTATGGAACGGCTGAAGGAAGAAGCAATGTGGAATGCTCTTCCTCTTTTGGGAATGGATGATGATTATCTCCAGTACCCATTGACAGCCAGCCTAAGAAATAGGCTGGTAAAACATGCTCCTACAGCATACAAAACAGTTATTTTAACCTTAACTGTAGCGCTGACTGGAGAATCAATCGGTGTAGTTCTAGGGAGGATGAGGGAGTTACAGGATATGGGACAGTGGGATAAATCATCCCCTGGAGGCCATCTTGGTAACAGTAAGCCAAACAATCCTGATTGGAAAGGGAAATCAGTAGGGGAGGCCCCACGGGTGTCTCGCAAAGACATGTTCCAGGCTTTGCTTAAAGCCGGGATCAATAAGGAAAGGACTGATGGAAAGGAGACAGAAGAATTATGGAAGTTGTACAAACAGAAAGTTCTATCCGCAAAGAAAGTGACCACTACAAATGTGAAGGGGGGCTCAAAAACTAGGTAAAAGAAGGTAAAGGTAAAGAAATCAGAAGGAAAAGGGGAAAACCCCCCAAAGAAAGTGTCTTGGGAAGATTTTCAGTCAGTTTATCCATGAGAAGAACTGGCTGCAGCCGTGGCAACAAAGGTCACGGAAGGAAGGGCTAATACACAGACTGAAGTCTGTGTAAATGAAAGTTCAGAAGGAAGTGATTTACCATAGGTAGCCAGCCAAGCCCCCCTTTTGATAAAAAGGGACGAACGTCCCTACGTTAATCTTAGCATACATTGGAAAGGGGGAACTACTTTAATTCATGGAAACCCAGAAAAAATAAAAGGACCTCGAGTAAAAATTGCTGGACTAGGTGGTCACCGGGGTTCAGACACAGGTAGCTTTGAAGATAGGTAATTTACCTATCAAGAAGTATACGGTGCTGGTAGTTCCTATACCAGAATATATTTTGGGAATTGATGTCCTAAATGGGATGACTCTTAATCTAACAGAAGGAAAATTCTTCTTTGGGGTTAAGTCTTGTCATAATGTAATGCGACCGGTGGTGGTGGGCAAAGTCAAAATGCCCCCTGCACATGTGCCTCCAGCTACAAAAATGGTAGCTATGAAACAATATCGAATACCAGGAGGTCACAGAGAGATAGGAGAAACCATTAAAGAATTGGTAGAAACTGGGGTAATGCGCCCTACTACTACCGCATGGAATAATCCTGTCTGGCCAGTTGAAAAGAGTGATGGCTCCTGGCGCATGACAGTTGATTATAGGGAGTTAAACAAGAATACTCCTCCTTTGACAGCTGTAGTTCCGGATACAATAATGATTGTGGAAAATATTCAGACTCACTCCAGAACTTGGTATGCAGTAATTGATTTGGCAAATATTTTCTACACTATACCTATAGAAGAGAAGGCTCAAGATCAATTTGCATTCACTTGGTTAAGGAGACAATATACCTTTACCAGGTTACCCCAAGGATGGCTACATAGCCCCACAATCTGTCACCGGACGGTGGCAGAGCATTTGGATGGATTCAATCTACCATCAGAAATGCAGATCTCACATTATCTCGATGATATAATGATAGAAGGACAAGATGAGCAAAGTGTGAAAGATCAATTGACAAAACTGGTTGCTCATATGAGGAGTAAAGGATGGGAAATCAATGATGCCAAGGTTCAAGGACCGTCTCAGGTGATAAAAATTTCTAGGGATTCAGTGGAACAAGGGGCACAGAGAGATCTTGCCCAATGCCAGACAGAAAATTATTAATTTTCCGGTCCCTAAATCCAAACAGGAGACTCAGTCTTATATTGAATTGTTCATTTGGGACAAATGTTGGCTCCTTTGTACAAAGTAAAGAGGATAAAATATGAGTTCCACTGGGGAGAGGAACAGCAAAATGCGTTTGAGATGGTCAAGGAAGCGATACAACAAGCTGTGGATCTATGGCCAATGTTGTCAGGACCCGTGGAGCTGCATGTGTCAGTTCAACATGTGTATGCCAATTCGTCACTTTGGCAAAAACAGGGGGGAAAAAAAAGAGTTCCTCTTGGATTTTGGAATAGAAAATTACCAGATGCTAGAGAAGAATACACTCCTTTTGAACAGCAATTGTTATTTTGTTATTGGGCTCTGGTGGAGATGAAACAATTAACCATTGAACATGAGGTATTGCTGAGACCAGCAATACCCATAATGCAGTGGGTGTTGTCCAATCCTAAAACCAATAGGGTGGGCACGCCCAGGAAAAAAGTATCATTAAATGGAAATGGTACATTTCGGAAAGGGCCAAGAAGGGAGAAGGCGGGATCGCCACTCTACATGAGAAGTGGCAGAGGAAGCTGAGGAAACATCTTTCCCCAGCAAAGCTGCCATGCTATAAGAATCCCCGGTGAAGTGTGGGAAAGCATATGAAGATTTAACCGAACAACAACAAACACATGCATGGTTCACAGACGGATCGGCTCGTTATGTGAATGGGAAAAGATTGTGAAAAAGTGTTACATATAATCCCAGATTGGAAAAATGTCTGTCAGTAGAAGGGGAAGGCAAAAGTAGCCAATATGCAGAACTCTATGCCATATTATTGGCATTATCTTTTGAACAGGGAAAGAGTGTCATCTTTATACATGTCGATGCTCATGTCCCTACTAACTCACTTGAACGTTTGTTTAATTCAGAAGCAGATAAAGCAGCAGCCATCAGACAAGCCAGTCCAACAGTTAACAAGGAAAAAGAGGCCTGGTTGCAAGGTACAGCTGTTTGGGCACACCAGAAAAGTGGACATTTGGGAGAAAAAGCCACTTACAGGTGGGCTCAGGAAAGGGGTGTGCTTCTTACTCTTGATATCATTAAAGAAACCATTCTACACTGTCCAGTATGCCAACATTCACAAAAGAGGGAGGTTCTACATACAGTAATGGGACACATAGGTCGAGGACAATTACCTGAACAAATTTGGCAGATGGATTTCATTGGTCCATTGCCAGAAAGTAGAGGGTGTAAATACGTCTGCACTGCAGTAGACACATACTCAGGTTTGATGGTGGGTTTTCCCTGTAAGGCAGCAACCCAGTGGAGTACTGAGAGAACTTTAGAAATCATCACTCAATACTAGGGAGTTCCATTGCAGGTACAATCAGATAATGGTTCTCATTTTACTGGCCAGAAGATAAAAGATTATGCCCAAGAGCATAATATTGAATAGGTGTGTCATATGCCATACTATCCCCAGGCTGCTGGTCTGGTGGAAAGAATTAATGGGTTGTTGAAATTCACCTTGAAAAAAGTAAATCAATCAGACAAACAGTATGGACAATGGAGAGACAATCTCAGTGAAGCCCTACAGATAATAAACAATAGACCTATCACAGATTCTATGACTCCTCTTATGAGGATGTTGACACCAAATCTTACTATTCATGAGGCACACATAGTGAGTCCAATCACTTATTGGAAAGTGGAAGAAGAGGCCAAACTCCCAGAAAGAGTGACACCTTATTCAGCAGGTTTAGACCTCAGTACATTGGTAACTGTCGTGGTACCCCCAGGTAAGGTAAAACCAATTTCAACAGGATTGGGTTGCCAGATGCCAAAGGATCATTATGGTCAAATAGCCACTCGTTCTAGTTTAGCGTCAAAAGGAGCCATAGTGGTGGGAGGGGTAATAGATGCAGATTATCAGGGAGAAATCAAGGTACTGATGCTAAATTTGGGAAATGAACTTTGATCTTGGTGAAACACCAGAAGGTGGCTCAGATGTTGATAATTCCAATGAACTTGTGTGAGATAAGAGAAGGAACTGCCCCGGCAGAATTAACAATACGGGGTACGAAAGGTTTTGGATCCTTTAATATTAGTAATGTAGGAGCAAAAATATGGATTCAAAACCTCCAAGGACCGCCCTCAGAGGCAGAGGTAATAGCGGTCGGAAAAGATCATACTCTCCTGATAATGAGACCAGGAGTGGAAAAGTGGGAATATGTTCCACAAGAAAAATGTTATTTACGAGAATAATAGTGTATCTTTATTTGCAGATGGTGTTCTAAATAAGCGGAATCCATGGTATTGGTTTCTGGGAAGAGCTCGATAGTGATGAGATGGAGAAATTCCTGTGTTTGATGTTCGTCTCTTTGGTCGTTGGATGGACAAGTCTACATCAGGAGAAACCTATGCACCATCACATTTTAACTGATGCGCTGAACAGTAGCCAACACACAGATCTGTTGGATCTGTACACATTCTCCGGTTACAGCCACCAGTATCCCTTATCTGGCTATCCCGGTATCGATGGAGGAAATCTTAAAGTGGAAAAGTTGTTCTGATCATTTTGCTGATAAAGACACTCAAAATGTTCGTCTTTGGAATACTATAGTACCCATTCCCATAGTGGGATGGATCAATCTTCCATGGTGACAAGGCAATTTGAGTGGAACAATCAGCAATTTACAATATCTGGCTTTTAAGGGAGGAATTTGGATACCAAGAAATAAGACTGGACTGACTAACCTGGGATTCCTCCCTATGGAGAATTTAAAAATAAGTTTTGGGACAGCTATAAATACTGTAGATGCTTTTAAACCCAGCTTAGTAGAAAGGACAATTCATGATATGTTATGGCCTTATGCCAATATGTTCATAAATGGGACTAGTGAAACTTGTAGTAACATATCGGGAAATTTAATGTGTAATGATTCCTCTGAATATCAAGCAAATGCCAAAACACATGATATTCAAGGGAGCTTTTCAGATAATTTTGCTTTTAGTTTTAATATACATAGTAGTGAAAGTGATTATATTCGTGATTCAATGTTTATCCAAACAAACCAAGAAATCAAAATTTGTGGCAAAATCAATGATAGTGTCCTATTCAAGCGATACCTCTTGGTTATGGTATGGTGTTTTCCGAGTGATCTTCCTCTAGTGGAATACTGATGATGGAAAATAATCCCTGGGATCAAGGACCGATTGTGATACCAATGTGATATGACTGAAGATTGAGTGTGATTAGATAGGAATCCTAATCAAAAAATAGTGATAACATGTATTATTTAATCCATCCAAAACTCAGTATCAGAGAGATGTCCTCTGTTTGACCTTATTTCACCATGACCAAGCATTCGTGTTAGCAGGTCTTGAACAAACCACTATTATGAGGAAGGAACCTTACAGTTCCACATATGCAGGAAATCGTGGTTAGTTAAAAACATGTGCAGGAAACTGGCGATGTAAAATTCACGGCTCATTGCCATATATGCAGGAAATTAGTGGTCAGCCAGTGGTCAGTTGGCAACATGTGCAGGAAGCTTCTGGTGCCCACAACAGTGTGTGGTCAGGTTACATGAACATGACTCAGCTGTCACATGCTGGTCAGCAATTGCAATACTCGGAGCACACCACACGACGTACAAAGTTGATATAAAAATACAGGGCTCGCTCAGTGAGATTAGGGACATTTCCAGGATGCTCAAGTGGACGCACTGTTCCTGTGATGCAGAGGCCGGGTTGTTTTCCTTCTCACTAATCGAGTCCCTCCAATGAGAAAGGCGAGCTACAACATACGGTAATGTTGATGCATATTTCTGTTATTGTATAAGATTCTATGACTAGAAAGTAGTGCTAATGCCTATGTACCATGGATTATTCATGTGCTATTAAAATAAATAGTATCTTGCTATAAAAAATCTTAGTATTCGTGCCTGATTAGAATATCAGTGAGCGCTTCGTAAGTACGGGCTTTCAGACCCTTTTTAGGAGAATTTAGCAAGACACCCGACTGGTCAATTGACAAGGGGCTTGCAACCTTCCTCGCCCTAGGATCCAGGCACCCCGTCTGTGCATGGCCTCCGGACCGGATTCCCGCTGTTGGCACCGGCGGGCTACAACCCTGCCCCTGTCCACTTAAGGTCTCCAGTGACCGGATCTCCGTCGCCTGTGATCCTGCTTGCCGTCTTCCACCTAGTCCGGTAGTCCAGGGGCCCCAACCCCTGATTCACTGCACTTCACACCCTTCCACTTCAACTTTCAGAACTGTTCTACTGTCTGGACTCTTCTTTTGTGTTCCCGCTCCTGACACCTCAGGACACCCAAGGTGGGCGCTCCAATCTGCCTTGTCCCGCCCACTGGTGTGTCCCTTTTGTCATAGGGGGGGACTAGTCTTTAAGGTTGGTGTTGGTCACCTGGGTGTTGGTTTTGTGTTGGACTGCCAAGGAGGATGGAGTTTTGTACCTGAGAGAGATTTGTACAACCTCTGTGACTACCTGGTTTTGCCAGGGCGTCACACTAGGATCTTCCGGTAACTGTACCAGGGGGACAGTTGCAACCATGGATTCCTGTTAGGAAGTAAGGTAATCTCTCTCTCTCTCTCTAAAATGAGCATGTGACCAGACAAGTCCATAAGCCTCCACAAAGCACCTTTTCCATGTGCTGTGATATTTCATAGGAGGAGGTTGACGGAAAGGTCTGGTCACAAGCTCCTTCATCAGTAGCCATTTTGTGCAGTCTGTGATGACAGATGCACTAATAAGGCCAGGAGGAGAACCTGTAATATTTCATAGTATTGCAAGTTTAGATGTACATTGCATTTGTGCACTTTTTTATTCTGAACATAGGCTATAAAGTTGCAATAGACCTCCATTCACCAGACGGAAGGTCATGGCCATGGTATAGAAAGGTTCATTACACCATACTTCCTTATACAGTATAATTTATAAAGAAACATAAATTATTGGTATATTTTTCTTCTCAATGGATCCTTGATGGATGCCTGAGCCACTGAATAAGATTGACCTGTGACATATAACCATCGGAAGATGTCAGAGCCTTTTATGCAAAAGTATAATGTGCATTTAGATGTATATTGGTAGTAATATGTTTAAATCTGAGTGTGTATAAGGGTGCAGCGCTGTCAGCTACCATTAGATGTCACCAGTCCTGGGTTTTCTAGTTGTAAGGGGAACTTAAGTAGAGTGGCAGGGCTGAAAGGATTAACTCAAGATATTGGCTCTCAGTGAAGGGAATATAATGTTTGTCATGTCCTGATTTTAGGAAGTGCAGTAGTGAAGTGAAGAAGAGAGGAGATGTACTAGCGTGGAGACTGTGGTGTGGAGAAAGAATCAGGTATAAGTAGCGTGCAGGAGAAAGTAAAGGTGATCGAAGACGGATTGCAGCTATAAAGGTGATGGGGAATTGTGGGACCAGAGAGCGCCAACCCCTACACCCCATCAAGCAGGCAAGTGTGAACAGTACAGGCAGTTTCGGAATCAGTGTTGACTGATGTCCACTGACACTAGGGGTTAGACTCGAGCAGTGACCCTGAAGTAGTAGCATAGCTGTGTAGGGTAGTCTAGCCACAGTGATACAGATGGAGCTGTGTGATTGGATATCCAGAGGACAGCAAGGCGCTAACCACCCCCACCCTCCTTGGTAGCCGGTGTGAGCTTGTCTGTACCATAATGGAACAGCCTGTTTGTGTTACGATGGTAATGCCTTGTAAGAAGCCCAGTGTGAGACCTGTTGCAAGCAAAGTGAAACAGTGTTTGAAATGTGTTACAAATAAACTATAGTAGAAAAAAAAAGGATTTCCAGCAACCAATCTTCTAAAATTCCAATTTTTTATTTATAAATTTAAAAAATTCATAAGAATGGTAGTACAAAATAATTATCAGACAGCCAAGGTGTCACAAAACAGACGCGTTTCGGAAGATTCTAGCCGTAAATCATTGTTTAAGGACTAGAATCTTCCGAAACTAAACTATGTGCAGTTTTTAACTGTTGTGGAGTCGTCTTTAGCGATAGGCTGACCTCTCAGGGGTTTTTTGTATTTTATTTCAAATAAAGGATTTTTTGGTGTTTCTGGTTTATTTGTTTTCACTTACAGATTAGTAATGGGGATCTCATACATGCCTCCAATTACTAATCTAGGGTTAATGGCAGCTGTGGGCTGTTATTAACTCATTATTACACCAATTGCCACCGCAGCAGGGCAATCGGAAAGAGATGGGTAAAATTCCAGGATTGTTGCATCTAATGGATATCTGGGATCAATTCCGGGCCTGAATCAGGCTTTTTTTTAAATCCGGTTGGACTCATTGATTCTGGGTATCTGCGGGTCTGCCCATCACTACTCGTCATGAATAACCTTGATTGTGGCACAGAACAGTGTAAAGGTGTCGTTGATAAACTGGCATGTGATCATAAAGTACCGCTGTGGCCAGATAACACCTCCACACCCGCTCCACCACCCTTGTCTGTAGCGTGTCAGGGCAATCGAAGCAGCAAAGCCCTTGCTCCCGACGACCACCCCATGCTATATAACACCTCCATCAAGACTTAGGGGGGGCTTTGCCAGCCAGAGTGACGTCGCAGGGCAGGTAAGTGCGTGTGAAGCTGCCGTAGCGATAATGTTCGCTACGGCAGCTATCACAAGATATCGCATCTGCGACTGGGGTGGGGACTATCGCGCTCGGCATCGCTACAATCGGCTAGCAATGTCGCAGTGTACAAAGTACCCCTAAGCCCACTGTTCAGTGCCTACGTCCTGAGCGACAATGGCCACAAATGTAGTGCAAACCTAGCTTTAGTGCCACAAAATCATATCCCTGACACATCTGTTAAAATAACGTGGTCAACCTCTTAGAAGGAGAGAAAAGAAAACACTTGCATTATAGACTAACCAAAGGATCATATAGCAGGTTTTCCAGTGTTTTGTTTCTGTCCTTTTCTTAATGACTTGAGATTTCTTTAAGGCTTTTTTAGTGTCTAAATGGTTAAACATTCCAGGAATCTGCCAGTGGAAGATGTTTTCCTATGTTGCTTGTTGCCTCACAGAAGCTGACTCAATTGATTTCCTTGTCTAGTGACTAAAAGAGATGTTATTTTGATTAATTAGAAAGTCACTAGCATGTGGGCCTGCCTTCTATCCCATCTCCTGACATTTAAAGCCGGCTTTTTCTTGGTTGGGGAATATGAACTGTTGCTATTCTGTAAATGTTACACTGCAAAGAATTTACAGAGGTCAAACAGGATAGAACCCACTGGGGCATGCTTTATAATGATGATTCCTCTGGGGGACATCATCAGATGAGATTTCATTGTGTGATTAAAGCACTATGAATATCAAAATCTTAAAATAAATTCAGAGATAACCAAAAGTTGCTTCAAACTAAAGATATTTCCGATTGTAAGGTGCAATAGCACACTAGCTTAGGCTCCTTTCACATTGCGTTTTACCTTCCGCTCACAGGTCCCGTCGGAGCATCTGTCCGAACCGCCCCTCCCCCACTCTGCAAAGCGCGTTCCGGACGCATGCGCCCGACAGGGCCATTCACTGTTATGGAGCGCACTGCGTTAGCGTGTGCTCTGTTTTGTGCCTTTTTTTGCATATATACGTTTCTGCTGACGGACACCCGAACGTAGTCCACTTCTGTGAGCGGAAGATAAAACGCAATGTGAAAGGAGCCTAGACTGGCCCAGGGGGGAACATGTTATGTCCCTGGGCGCTCCTGAGCAGGACAGTGCCGTCTGATCCCTGGAAATGATCAGTGTTTTGCATATTAAATTTAATGAAGTATGTATAGACACAGACAAGGTGCAACAGTTCATCATTCATTTAATAATATACTCAGTCTATTATTACATAGTAGCATATGCAAATTTGTGAACAAGGATACAGGCAATATTTCCATAGAACTGAACAGTGTGCCCCCAGAATCATTGTCACTGGTGGACCCTGTTTCCCCAAAAATAAGACACTGTCTTATTCATTTTTTTGCCCCTGAAAATGCGCTAGGGCTTATTTTCAGGGTAGAGCTTATTCTCGGAGAAACACAGATGGGGAAAGTTTACCTCTCAGAAGATACAGATCCCCCACTTTTCCAGAAGACTCATACTTACCAGACCTGGACATCTGCATGGCTCCAAGGTCCTCCCTGTGATCTCCAGTGGGTCCTTCCAGCAGGTATGCTGCACCCCATTCTCGCCTGCTTCTGGCCGACACACTCACACACATTAGATCGCACACACACACACTCATGCACAGATGTCAGATCACACACACACACACAATCACACATCAGATCACACCGACACTCTGACCAAATCCAGCGATATTGATTGCTTCCAGCCAGCAGAGAATCGTGTGATGCAGTGCTGTGGAGCGCAAGAACCTGCAGGTGGAATGCATACATTACCTGCTGCAGGTACTGCAGTTTAGGGGACACCTGGGGCTGATGGTAGGTGCAGTTAGATATGGTGGCCTCCCGAGAGTGAGGCTGGCCCCAGGGCCTGGTGTAGGTGTGTGGAACCACAGGTCGCAAAATGACTCACATGCACAGCAAGAATGTCTTTCAGGGTTTTTACTCACTTCAGGTGGCAGGGGTGAGTAACCCGGGCGATGCTGTGATGTTCCAAGAGGGGATCCAGGCTCCTTCAGGCTGACTTATGAGGGTTGCTACTGACTCGCCTTCCTAGCCCTTGTGTTTTTGTGGTGACCCAGATTTGCAGTCCTACGGGATCACCCAGGGAAGTTGCTTCTGCCTGTTCTCCCCTTTTTCGGCCTGTCTGCTTGTAGCCTGGACCAGGTCACTTCGGCTGCTTACCTCTTGTGAACTATAGGCCCTCTCATTGCTACATGGCTCCGGACTCTGTAGTGTTATGGTTTAGGGTGTGAAGTACCCCCACTTGCAGGTTGAGCAGACCAACTGAGTGCGCCCCTGCTCTGGGGACCTGTAACCCCGTGCGGGCCTGGTCCTCGCCTGGCAGTCCACCTCTCTGCACTCCGGCTTTAGGTGGATTTCGGGCCGCACTACCAGGTGACCATTCTCCCCCATCAGTAACCACTGCACCTGCGGTGTCTGACTAGTGACAGCCTCCAGGTTTCCTCCTTGCGACTGCTCTCCCTGAACTTCACTGACTGACTGGCTCACTACTCCTTCCCCTCTGTGCCTGCCTACGCAACTTAGCAACCAGACTCTCTACCACACCCCTTGAGTGGAGATGGAGGCCACGCCCCCTCCTGGATTCCCCAGGGGTCCCCTCAATGGTCCATATGGGAGACCTGGTTACTATGCGCCTGTGTAACCACACCCCGGTCAGCCTTCTGGGTTACTTGTATTGTACTGCCCCCAGCATGGGTGCAGTACTCAGTGGTGCCTCAGAGGTCAGGGGCACCACAAATGGACACTTCATTAATGAACCGCAACTAGGGCTTATTTTAGGGTTAGGGCGTATATGTAAGCCTTAAGCCGAAAATGCAGAAAATTCCTGCTAAGACTTATTTTCGAGGTAGGACTTATTTTCATTGAAACACGATGCCACATAATACATGACTAGGCTACCTTCCGACTACCGCTATTGTTAAATTTTTCTAGTTAATGGACAAATGACATTTGGTCTAAAAGCCAAAACACATGGGGTATTACAGGTTCAGAAAGGAATTAAACCATTTTTCAAAAAATGGTGGAAATTGTTTTCAAGATCTCTATCCTAGTCAAGTGATCGGCAAATACAGTAACCAGTGTAGTATTCATAATTTGTTTTGACCAAAGCACTAAGCCTGCAAGGCCTGTTTACACTGACCAATCACTGATGTGAATCATTTGTTCCTGTGAGATCAACAAGTATCTCCCAATAGTATATCCACCATATGATGACTTAAAAACTCTATCGTTCTGTGGCTGGATGACCTCTCCATACCATGACCAAATAAAACCACACTAAAATGATTAAACAACTGCATCATACAGTTACTAAATAACTCGACTAAATAACAGTAATGTATAATGACTAAATAACACAAATAGTGATGAGTGTGCGTGCTTGCCACTGTTCGAAATTCAATAGAGCGTCGGGGTGCTTGGATATGCTCGTTACTTGATCGATCATCGAGGATGCTCAAGCGCCATGCTCGAGTCCTGCCTGCATGTTTTGTGGCTTTTAGATAGTCACTCAACATGCAAGAATTAACTGCCATGTATGGTAATGCCATAGCCATTTTGGATATTAGCCTTACTCTGGCCGTCATGCTTGGGCAAGGGGACACCTGCCACAATACAGAGGTACAATGTTCGTAAGCGGGTCCTTCCCCCCCCCCACCGTCCCGTGCCTAGTCACTACCTGTCCCTCCTCTCACCCTGGCTAATGCAAAGGCCGTTGAGTGCACTAGACTTCACCACTACGGTAATAAGACACAGGGAAGGCAGACAAGGGTACATAGACAAAAAGCATATACTCTAACATCCACACATGCAGCCAAGCATCAGGGCTGCAAGCAACAGGGCTGCAAGCAACAGGACTCCAGCAGCTATGAGAAGCTTCCTCCCTCCAAAGTGATCAGTTCAGAATGATTTCTATAACTGACATCATGTGATGGAATATATGACTATTTAAAGAGGAAGGGAGTGGTAACATATTGGATCCCCCTGAGAAGACTAACCAGGAACTACCAGCAAGGAAAGGTCATTAATTCTTGCTGCACTAAAAGAAAGCAACTACATTTAAAGAGGAGAGTCTCACAAGACAATGTGAGACTCAGATCCCAAACCTTCAGAAGTCTCCCAAACACAGGAAGACACTCATGACAGTACAGTCTACGAGGGACCTAAGGACCCTGAAGACTGAATCTGTCTGGATAAGACCTGTGGAAATAATGCACCCACCGGCGTTCACGCCCATTGTCTCCTGACCTTCAAGGTTACCATGAACACAAAATGGAGATGGTGGTAATAAAGTAAGTTCTGAGACATGACACATCTCCTGAGCGATGACCTATGGTAAATGTTATGGACATTCATTACTAAGGGTAGCTCCAGCTGAAAAACCTTCGGTTAATAACGACCACTACGCTATGCAAAGAAATAAACCTAGAGCCCAGAGCCCCAAATGAACACTTCCACCTAATCTTTTTAGTGGACAGCTATACGTAAACATTGACACACAGGTCTGGACTTGAACATTTATTATCAGCTATGCATTTGTTAGGAGTAGGTAAACTCCCTGAAGGACAGACAATAAGGGTATCCCCCTGTGTCTTCAACATCTTACCCTCAGGAACAGGACACTCAGTGAAAATGACCACTCCCTTTTGCCCACCTTTCCCAGGGGTACATCGAGGCACAAGCTTAGCCTGAAGTAGGGATAGAATATCGTCACTTCTTTACTGAGGCACATTAGTTACTTCCAACAAGAAAGTGGGTGTAGATTTTATAAGGACGGTAAAGGTAGATGTACATAAGCAGTATTTTTTGCAAAAACTGCCACAACTAATAACATCTCTAGATCACTAATCAATCACACAATTGTGCTTTATCAGCCAGGGAAGACTCAAAACAATGGAAGGGACTAGATCCTACAAGACACCGCAGGACAAGAGCTCTTTTTGAAGAGTCCCTATGCACAAGTTCACATTATGAACAACTTGGGAAAAACTTCTCTGGCTGAGATGAGCAGCATTTATGGCCATTATGGGAATGCATCTCGCTAATGCACTACAAGAAAGACTGTGGATTCCAGCAAAATGAGAATTCACCATGTTGGTCCTGCTCCACTGTTCACCGGGACAGAAATATAAGTTTTTGCATGAAAAACCAACTCAGCAGTTATGATGAACTAAGATATATATGTGGAGGAATGAAGGAAGGAAGAAAGCCATGGTAATGTCCAGGGTTTACATGAAACTTGTGTTTTCTTGCCCTCATTGAAGATGGGGTCTGTTGCCTCATCTTGCCCTTGAACTTCCTGTCTGCCCTGCTTATAAGTCTTGTTCTGGGATTTATTCCTTGCCTGAGTATTTTTTGCTGCTGGCTTCTGTGTCTCTCCTGGCTTGTTCTGGACTTCCAGCTGCTGCATGTTAGTTATGTTCTCTATATCATTACTGTTCAGCTGCCTGCAGTAGACGGTGCAATAACCCTGATCCTG
This sequence comes from Anomaloglossus baeobatrachus, assembly GCF_048569485.1. Lineage (NCBI taxonomy): Eukaryota > Metazoa > Chordata > Amphibia > Anura > Aromobatidae > Anomaloglossus > Anomaloglossus baeobatrachus. Next base: position 196,778,918 of record NC_134357.1, on the reverse strand, counting down.
GCTGTGGTTCCCTCCCTTCAAGACTCCTAGGAGAAGAACTCTATACTGCTGGACTTCATTGGTCTGTAAGAACTAGTTTCTCTGTTTGTGATTTAGTGTACTTAATCCAGGATTCTATCTGTATGGACTGTGTGCTAGACTTGTACATGACTTTGTTCAGCCCTAGGAAGTACACTGATAACTGTTTGTTTGCTGTGCGCACTTCTGCATATAACATCTGAACACTCATGTAGTAGTGTTGTGTGCACACCTGCATATTGTTCTGGATATTCATGTATTTGTTTGTTGTGTGCAATCCTGCATATTATTCTGGACATTCACTACTTGTTTGCTGTGCATACTATTGCATTCTGGACATTCACATACTGTATCTGTTTGCTGTGCGCAATCCTGCGTATTATATCTGGACATTCACATATTAGTGCGGTTTGTACTTATATTTAACTTATAGCTGCCTACTGTTATTCTCTGTTATTTACACTGTTTATTATTTGTTAATTTACCCAACCCTTGTCTCAGTTTTGTTAAATTCCACGCTATCAGATTCCAGATTATCTACATAATTGTTGCAGGCGTATACGGGAACATAGACAAAAAGGATAAACTCCAACTTTCACAGTTGCAGCCAAGCAGTTACCAGAAGCTTCCTCCCTCCTAGGTGGTCAGTTTAGAATGATTTCTATAACCGGAATCATGTAATGGACCATGTGACTAATTAAAGAGGAGGAGAGTGGTCACAAACTGGCTGCACCTGAGATTAGACTAACCAGGAATAACCAACATGGAAAGGTCATTAACCCTTGCTACACCAAAAGAAAGCAACTATGTTTAAAACTCATAGTTTCACAAGGGAATGTGAGATTGAGATCCCAAACCTGTCACAAGTCTCCCAAGGACAGGAGTCTCTCGTGACATTAGCCGGCCACATCATGTCATTGGGTCTTATATAAGACCTGATGATGTGATGCTCGACGCAATATCCTCTGGCAGCAGTCCAGGGTGAGTTAATGTAGGAGCGGGAGCATGCATAGAGCAGGCATATAGGCAGTGTTTATTTGGTATTGCAGTAATTGTATACAATTACTGCAATACCAATATGAGTTGTTTTGTTCACGGAGAATTTAAAAATAAAAAAACACTGCCCACCTTGCTTATGAAGTGTTTTGCTATGGGCCTACAGCAAAACATTTCCGAAGGTGGGTGGGTGGTGTTTTTTTTTTTTTAATTAATCCTCCATGAACAAAACAGTTCAGCACAGTGGATGAAAGCATAATTTGCGATGAAAAAACACTTTCAGCAGCGCGGACAAAGCAGGTAATCACTCAGATACAAACACGGCGTGATACCCACCACGGTCATTTTCACATCATTTTCTGAGGTTTGCTCAACTCTACACCCAAGCACCTGACTAGGTGGGCGGAAAGATTGAGTCTACAATCTGAGTTTGACATCACTGCCTCTTCCCCTGTGCTACTTGCCTGCCAATCCCCTGTCCAGGACGTAGGTGGGGATTCCTCCCACCCTGCACCTGTCTTTGCACATTCAGAAGCACCATCAGCAATCATGTTTAATTCTTTGTCCCAGCACAGTGCTGAGTGATCCAGCCACAGGCCTTAAAAAACAAACGTAAATACCCAGCCACCACACCTAAGGCGCAAGCATTAAATGGGCACATTTCCAGACTGCTTGCCTTTGAAATGTTGCCATTTAATCTTGTGGACAATGAGCAACCTCATGGTAACAGCCGATCCTTGGTACCGATACTCGGTCTCCAGCCGCCACTATTTTTCCTGATGTACCACTTTTGTCTTACACTAACATGTGTCCCATGACTAGAGATGAGCCACCCCCCTGGAGTTCGAGTTCGGTTCAGGTCGTCGAACGGTGCCCCGTTCGACGAGCCGTTCGACGAGCCATTCCACGAACCTCTCGAACCCCGTTGAAAACAATGGGAGGCAATCACAAACACCTAAAAACACCTGGAAAACACACTCAACGTTGTCCAAAAGTTGCGAAAGAACTCCCAAGACAACACAAACACATGGGAAAGTGACAAGGACAAATACTCATGCGAAATCTAAACAGCTGGACGAGAAAAAAGGAGACACAGATATAGGCATGGTATGCCCTTCTAAAATCATGTAAAACACGGCAAGGGGACTCCAAGCAGACTCTCCCTTTTTTCCAAAAATTGGGCCCCACAGACACCACTTCAGTGGCAGCACTTGTGCCCTAGTTGCAAACAGGATGTTTTGATTTGCATCAAGCACATTCCAAAATACGCCAGCCTTAACTGTCCCCAGGATGACACCGGGATAGGTAGCAAAGTCTTTTTGAACCATGACTTGTTCATCTTGGCTCATTTTTAAAAACACAGCAAGGGTTACTCCAAGCGGAGTCTCCCTTTTTTCCAAAAATTGGGCCCCACAGACACCACTTCAGTGGCAGCACTTGTGCCCTAGTTGCAAACAGGATGTTTTGATTTGCATCAAGCACATTCCAAAATACGCCAGCCTTAACTGTCCCCAGGATGACACCGGGGTAGGTAGCACAATCTTTGCTGAACCATGACTTGTTCATCTTGGCTCATTTTAAAAAACACAGCAAGGGTTACTCCAAGCGGAGTCTCCCCTTTTTCCAAAAATTGGGCCCCACAGACACCACTTCAGTGGCAGCACTTGTGCCCTAGTTGCAAACAGGATGTTTTGATTTGCATCAAGCACATTCCAAAATACGCCAGCCTTAACTGTCCCCAGGATGACACCGGGATAGGTAGCAATGTCTTTGCTGAACCATGACTTGTTCATCTTGGCTCATTTTTAAAAACACAGCAAGGGTTACTCCAAGCGGAGTCTCCCTTTTTTCCAAAAATTGGGCCCCACAGACACCACTTCAGTGGCAGCACTTATGCCCTAGTTGCAAACAGGATGTTTTGATTTGCTTCAAGCACATTCCAAAATACGCCAGCCTTAACTGTCCCCAGGATGACACCGGGATAGGTAGCAAAGTCTTTTTGAACCATGACTTGTTCATCTTGGCTCATTTTTAAAAAGACAGCAAGGGTTACTCCAAGCGGAATCTGCCCTTTTTCCAAAAATTGGGCCCCACGGACACCACTTCACTGGCATCACTTGTGCCCCAGTTGTACACTGCACAGGTAGATTTGCATCAAGCACATTCCAAAATACGCCAGCCTTAACTGTCCCCAGGATGACACCAGGATAGGTAGCAAAGTCTTTGCTGAACCATGACTTGTTCATCCTCGCTCATTTTTAAAAACACAGCAAGGGTTACTCCAAGCGGAGTCTCCCTTTTTTCCAAAAATTGGGCCACACAGACACCACTTCAGTGGCAGCACTTGTGCCCTAGTTGCAAACAGGATGTTTTGATTTCCATCAAGCACATTCCAAAATACGCCAGCCTTAACTGTCCCCAGGATGACACCGGGATATGTAGCAAAGTCTTTGCTGAACCATGACTTGTTCATCTTGGCTCGTTTTTAAAAACACAGCAAGGGTTACTCCAAGCAGAGTCCCCCTTTTTTCCAAAAATTGGGCCACACAGACACCACTTCAGTGGCAGCACTTGTGCCCTAGTTGAAAAAAGGTTGTTTTGATTTGCATCAAGCACATTCCAAAATACGCCAACCTTAACTATCGACCGGATGACACTGGGGAAGGTCTAGCAAAGTCTTTGCTGATCCCAGATCTGTTCATCTTGGCTCATTTTTAAAAACACAGCAAGGGTTACTCCAAGCAGAGTCTCCCTTTTTCCAAAAATTGGGCTCCCCAGACACCACTTCAGTGGCAGCACTTGTGCCCTAGTTGCAAACAGGATGTTTTGATTTGCATCAAGCACATTCCAAAATACGCCAGCCTTAACTGTCCCCAGGATGACACCGGGATAGGTAGCAAAGTCTTTGCTGAACCATGACTTGTTCATCTTGGCTCATTTTTAAAAAGACAGCAAGGGTTACTCCAAGCGGAGTCTCCCCTTTTTCCAAAAATTGGGCCCCACGGACATCACTTCACTGGCATCACTTGTGCCCCAGTTGTACACTTCACAAGTAGATTTGCATCAAGCACATTCCAAAATACGCCAGCCTTAACTGTCCCCAGGATGACACCGGGATAGGTAGCAAAGTCTTTGCTGAACCATGACTTGTTCATCTTGGCTCGTTTTAAAAAACACAGCAAGGGTTACTCCAAGCAGAGTCTCCCTTTTTTCCAAAAATTGGGCCCCACAGATACCACTTCAGTGGCTGCACTTGTGCCCTAGTTGCAAAAAGATTGTTTTGATTTGCATCAAGCACATTCCAAAATACGCCAGCCTTAACTGTCCCCAGGATGACACCGGGATAGGTAGCAAAGTCTTTGCTAAACCATGACTTGTTCATCTTGGCTTATTTTTTAAAAACACAGCAAGGATTACTTCAAGCAGACTCTCTCTTTTTTCCAAAAATTGGGCCACACAGACACCCCTTTAGTGGCAGCACTTGTGCCCCAGTTGCAAACTATATCTGTTGATTAGCATCAAGCACATTCCAAAATATGCCAGCCTTAACTGTCCCCAGGATGACACCGGGATAGGTAGCAAAGTCTTTGCTGAACCATGACTTGTTCATCTTGGCTCATTTTTAAAAACACAGCAAGGGTTACTCCAAGCAGAGTCTCCCTTTTTTCCAAAAATTGTGCCACACAGACACCCCTTCAGTGACAGCACTTGTGCCCCAGTTGCAAACTTGACAGGTACATTTCCATTAAGCACATTCCAAATCTACAAGCATTTACTCTCCCCAGGATGACACAGGGGTGGTAAAGTCCTTGCGGATCCATGACTTGTTAATTTTGATGAACGTTAGTCTGTCCACATTGTCACTGGACAGACGCGAGCAATTATCTGTCAGCACACACCCAGTAGCACTGAAGACACGTTCTGACACAACGCTGGCAGCTGGACACGACAAGATCTCCAAGGCGTAAGTGGCGAGCTCAGGCCATTTTTCAAGATTTGAAGCCCAAAATGAGCAAGGCTTATTGGTGATGATGAACGTTTGGACCTTGGTGATGTTGTTATCCCTTGCATATATGAATCCTTATGTACTTCCTGCCCTTCCAGTTGAACCACCCCCTGACTCTGAATAGTGTTTAGCGTATGTGCCAGCATGAAAATGACTGGAATTGTCATGCTGATAATGGCATTGTCAGCGCTAAACATATTTGTCACCATGTCGAACTGTGCAGAAGGGTGCATAGGTCCTTGATCTGAGCACTCCATCAGGGTGACCTGCCCCACCTCTGCATCTTGTTGGCCCAGGCTATATGTCATGACGTATTGCACCAGTGCTTGGCGGTGCTGCCACAGTCGCTGTAACATGTGAAGAGTCGAATTCCAGTGTGTCTGAAATGCGATGAACCGGCAGGCCGAAAGACTTCTAGAGCAATGCAAGTCGCTCAGCTGCGGCGGCTGAATGGCGTAAGTGATTAAACAGTTTTCGTGCCGTGTGCAGAAGGCCATCTAGGCCGGGATAGTGTGTTAAAAATTGCTGAACAACAAGGTTCAACACGTGAGCCATACAAGTCACGTGTGTCACCTTGCCCAGGCGAAGGGCTGCACCCAGGTTTGCAGCATTGTCGCACACGGCCTTACCTGGCTGCAGGTTGAGTGGAGACAACCATTTATGAAACTCGATTAGCAGAGTTGACCACAACTCAGCCGCTCTGTGACTCTTATTTCCAAGCCATTTCAAGCTAAAGACCGCCTGATGCCGTTGCGCTCTGCTGCCAGCATAGTAAGGAGATGTGCGTGATTCCTTGTGCGCAGTTACAATGCTGGTGGCCTGACCAGGCAGGCTTGGGGCGGAGGTGGAGGATCCAGATGAGGTTGAGGAGGCAGAAGCATTGGAGAAACTTATGCATACAGAGGATTGACGCAGAAGTCGTGGGGACGGCAAGACTTAATCAGCAGACCCTTCTCCATCTATCACCATAGTTACCCAGTGCCCAAGTCAGCGACATGTAACGCCCCTGTCCATGCTTACTGGTCCATGTATCGGTGGTGAAATGCACCCGCTCACACACAGAGTTTCTCAAGGAAGCGGTGATGTTGCATGCGACATGCTGGTGTAGCGCAGGCCCACCTTTCTTGGAGAAGTAGTGGCAACTGGGCGTCTGGTACTGGGCACTGCAACGGACATGAGGTCTCAAAAATCCTCTGTGTCCACCAGCCGGAAAGGCAGCATTTCGGTAGCCAAGAACTTACAGAGGGATAAAGTCAACCTCTTAGCTTTGTCATGGGTCAGAGGAAATGGCCTTTTATTTGTCCACATCTGAGGGACAGAGATCTGGCTGCTGTGTGTAGACGGTGGTGAGTAGGGTGTCTCTGGAAAAATGCAGGTTTGTGAGGAAAGTGCAGGCGTAGACAGGATGTTGCCTTCATCCAACGTTGGTGCTATCGATGTCTGAGAGAGCTGTACACATGCACTTGTTTCCCCTTCCAAACCAACTGACGACCTACCAAGCAAACTGCCTGTTGCGGTCACAGTGGTAAAAGGTGTGTGTGGAAAACCAGGCGTGACAGCTGTCCCCACAGTAATAGAAGATGAAGAGCACGCGGATGCACTGGAAGGGGCAGGCGGTGGTTGGCCCGCTACGCTAGGCCGCATTGCAGCACAGTGAGCTTCCCACTGCACTGGTATTCATGTGACGATTCATGGAAGAAGTTGTCAAACTGGTGCATTTTTTGCCTCTACTTATTGATTCCCGACAAATTTTACAGATCACATGATTTGGGAGATCCTTTGCAAGGTCAAAAAAGGACTAGGCTAGGCAAGGCTTAGAGGACATGTGACCTGCAGAGCCACCCCGACTTGTGCTCAGAGGCAGAGTGGTGGCTGAGAATACAATTGTAGACATGCTACCAGTACTCCGGCTCTGTCCAGGAAGGCGCAAAGTAACTTCATCGTGAGATGCATCCTCCTCCACCGCCTCTGTTGACCTCCTCAGGTGCCTGCCTGTGGGTTGACAGTAAGTGGGATCTAGAACTTTATCATCAAGCGTTGTGTTTGCACTTCCCTCGCCCTCAGACCTAGCCTCTTCCTGCCCTGACCGAATATTTAAGTTGTCAACCCAATCTGGTATCTGCGTCTCATCATCATCAGTATGTTCCTCATTGTCTCCACCAACAGGTGTTACAGTTTGGGAATAAGGGTCTACATTATGCTCAGAAAGTTAGTCATCAGGGCCTGAATCTGAGTCACAAAGGTTCTGGGCATCACTGCAGACCATTTCCTGGTCTGTACTCACTGTAGCTTGGGAGCAGACCTCTGATTCACAGGCTATAGTGTGACTGAACAGCTCTGCAGACTTAGCCATCTCTGGTACACCATACTGTGCAGGGCGGGTGGAGACTTGATAGCTGGGAGAAAGCAGTTGTGATTGGGATGACAACTCAGAGGACTGTTTTTTTTTTATGTGGTAGTTGAGGTGGAGGAGAGGGCACTTGTTGGAGCACTTGAGATCCATTCAAGCATGTTCTTTTTTTGTGCATCATCTACCTTTCTTACAGTTGTTCGAGTCCAGAAAAAAAGGGAGCACATCGGATTGTCCACGGAAAGTAGTAGACATCTTACTTTTGCTAGAAGATGGCTCCGGTTGGGACACAAAACTAGTATAGCAGACACTTTTTGGATGCCACTTATGTCCAGCACTGTTTGCTATAAAAATAGCGTAGCAAAATGTGCATCAGGGTTTAATGCAGAGGTGCTGGAAAATGCTTGGCACCAGTGGGACACAAAATTAGTATAGCAGCCACTGTTTGGATGCCACTTATGTCCTGCACTGTTTGATATAAAAATAGCGTAGCAAAATGTGCATTAGGGTTTAATTCAGAGGTGGTGGGACTTGCTTGGCACAAGTGGGACACAAAATTAGTATAGCAGCCACTTTTTGGATGCCACTTATGTCCAGCACTGTTTGCTATAAAAATAGCGTAGCAAAATGTGCATCAGGGTTTAATGCAGAGGTGCTGGAAAATGCTTGGCACCAGTGGGACACAAAATTAGTATAGCAGCCACTGTTTGGATGCAAATTATGTCCAGCACTGTTTGCTATAAAAATAGCGTAGCAAAATGTGCATCAGGGTTTAATGCAGAGGTGCTGGAAAATGCTTGGCACCAGTGGGACACAAAATTAGTATAGCAGCCACATTTTGGATGCCACTTATGTCCAGCACTGTTTGCTATAAAAATAGCGTAGCAAAATGTGCATCAGGGTTTAATGCAGAGGTGCTGGAAAATGCTTGGCACCAGTGGGACACAAAATTAGTAAAGCAGCCACTGTTTGGATGACACTTATATTCAGCACTGTTTGCTATAAAAATAGCATAGCAAAATGTGCATCAGGGTTTAATGCAGAGGTGCTGGAAAATGCTTGGCACCAGTGGGACACAAAATTGGTATAGCAGCCACTTTTTGGATGCCACTAATGTCCAGCACTTTTTGCTATAAAAATAGCGTAGCAAAATGTGCATCAGGGTTTAATGCAGAGGTGGTGGGACTTGCTTGGCACAAGTGGGACACAAAATTACTATAGCAGTCACTTTTTGGATGCCACTTATGTCCAGAACTGTTTTCTATATAAATAGCGTAGAAAAATGTGCATGAGGGTTTAATGCAGAGGTGCTGGAAAATGCTTGTCACCAGTGGGACACAAAATTAGTATAGCAGCCACTTTTTGGATGCCACTTATGTCCAGCACTGTTTGCTATAAAAATAGCGTAGCAAAATGTGCATCAGGGTTTAATGCAGAGGTGCTGGAAAATGCTTGGCACCAGTGGGACACAAAATTAGTATAGCAGCCACTGTTTGGATGCCACTTATGTCCAGCACTGTTTGCTATAAAAAATAGTGTAGCAAAATGTGCATTAGGGTTTAATTCAAAGGTGGTGGGACTTGCTTGGCACAAGTGGGACAAAAAATTAGTATTGCAGCCACTTTTTGGATGCCACTTATGTCCAGCACTGTTTGCTTTAAAAATAGCGTAGCAAAATGTGCATGAGGGTTTAATGCAGAGGTGCTGGAAAATGCTTGGCACCAGTGGGACACAAAATTAGTATAGCAGCCACTTTTTGGAAGCCACTTATGTCCAGCACTGTTTGCTATAAAAATAGCGTAGCAAAATGTGCATCAGGGTTTAATGCAGAGGTGCTGGAAAATGCTTGGCACCAGTGGGACACAAAATTAGTATAGCATCCACTTTTTGGATGCCACTTATGTCCAGCACTGTTTGCTATAAAAATAGCGTAGCAAAATGTGCATCAGGGTTTAATGCAGAGGTGCTTGAAAATGCTTGGCACCAGTGGGACACAAAATTAGTATAGCAGCCACTTTTTGGATGCCACTTATGTCCAGCACTGTTTGGTATAAAAATAGCGTAGCAAAATGTGCATCAGGGTTTAATGCAGAGGTGCTGGAAAATGCTTGGCACCAGTGGGACACAAAATTAGTAAAGCAGCCACTGTTTGGATGCCACTTATTTTCAGCACTGTTTGCTATAAAAGTAGCGTAGCAAAATGTGCATCAGGGTTTAATGCAGAGGTGCTGGAATATGCTTGGCACCAGTGGGACACAAAATTAGTATTGCAGCCACTTTTTGGATGCCACTTATGTCCAGCACTGTTTGCTTTAAAAATAGCGTAGCAAAATGTGCATGAGGGTTTAATGCAGAGGTGCTGGAAAATGCTTGGCACCAGTGGGACACAAAATTAGTATAGCAGCCACATTTTGGATGCCACTTATGTCCAGCACTGTTTGCTATAAAAATAGCGTAGCAAAATGTGCATCAGGGTTTAATGCAGAGGTGCTGGAAAATGCTTGGCACCAGTGGGACACAAAATTAGTAAAGCAGCCACTGTTTGGATGCCACTTATATTCAGCACTGTTTGCTATAAAAATAGCATAGCAAAATGTGCATCAGGGTTTAATGCAGAGGTGCTGGAAAATGCTTGGCACCAGTGGGACACAAAATTGGTATAGCAGCCACTTTTTGGATGCCACTAATGTCCAGCACTTTTTGCTATAAAAATAGCGTAGCAAAATGTGCATCAGGGTTTAATGCAGAGGTGGTGGGACTTGCTTGGCACAAGTGGGACACAAAATTACTATAGCAGCCACTTTTTGGATGCCACTTATGTCCAGAACTGTTTTCTATATAAATAGCGTAGAAAAATGTGCATGAGGGTTTAATGCAGAGGTGCTGGAAAATGCTTGTCACCAGTGGGACACAAAATTAGTATAGCAGCCACTTTTTGGATGCCACTTATGTCCAGCACTGTTTGCTATAAAAATAGCGTAGCAAAATGTGCATCAGGGTTTAATGCAGAGGTGCTGGAAAATGCTTGGCACCAGTGGAACACAAAATTAGTAAAGCAGCCACTGTTTGGATGCCACTTATTTTCAGCACTGTTTGCTATAAAAATAGCATAGCAAAATGTGCATCAGGGTTTAATGCAGAGGTGCTGGAAAATGCTTGGCACCAGTGGGACACAAAATTAGTATAGCAGCCACTGTTTGGATGCCACTTATGTCCAGCACTGTTTGCTATAAAAATAGTGTAGCAAAATGTGCATTAGGGTTTAATTCAAAGGTGGTGGGACTTGCTTGGCACAAGTGGGACAAAAAATTAGTATTGCAGCCACTTTTTGGATGCCACTTATGTCCAGCACTGTTTGCTTTAAAAATATCGTAGCAAAATGTGCATGAGGGTTTAATGCAGAGGTGCTGGAAAATGCTTGGCACCAGTGGGACACAAAATTAGTATAGCAGCCACTTTTTGGAAGCCACTTATGTCCAGCACTGTTTGCTTTAAAAATATCGTAGCAAAATGTGCATCAGGGTTTAATGCAGAGGTGCTGGAAAATGCTTGGCACCAGTGGGACACAAAATTAGTAAAGCAGCCACTGTTTGGATGCCACTTATATTCAGCACTGTTTGCTATAAAAATAGCATAGCAAAATGTGCATCAGGGTTTAATGCAGAGGTGCTGGAAAATGCTTGGCACCAGTGGGACACAAAATTGGTATAGCAGCCACTTTTTGGATGCCACTAATGTCCAGCACTTTTTGCTATAAAAATAGCGTAGCAAAATGTGCATCAGGGTTTAATGCAGAGGTGGTGGGACTTGCTTGGCACAAGTGGGACACAAAATTACTATAGCAGCCACTTTTTGGATGCCACTTATGTCCAGAACTGTTTTCTATATAAATAGCGTAGAAAAATGTGCATGAGGGTTTAATGCAGAGGTGCTGGAAAATGCTTGTCACCAGTGGGACACAAAATTAGTATAGCAGCCACTTTTTGGATGCCACTTATGTCCAGCACTGTTTGCTATAAAAATAGCGTAGCAAAATGTGCATCAGGGTTTAATGCAGAGGTGCTGGAAAATGCTTGGCACCAGTGGAACACAAAATTAGTAAAGCAGCCACTGTTTGGATGCCACTTATTTTCAGCACTGTTTGCTATAAAAATAGCATAGCAAAATGTGCATCAGGGTTTAATGCAGAGGTGCTGGAAAATGCTTGGCACCAGTGGGACACAAAATTAGTATAGCAGCCACTGTTTGGATGCCACTTATGTCCAGCACTGTTTGCTATAAAAATAGTGTAGCAAAATGTGCATTAGGGTTTAATTCAAAGGTGGTGGGACTTGCTTGGCACAAGTGGGACAAAAAATTAGTATTGCAGCCACTTTTTGGATGCCACTTATGTCCAGCACTGTTTGCTTTAAAAATATCGTAGCAAAATGTGCATGAGGGTTTAATGCAGAGGTGCTGGAAAATGCTTGGCACCAGTGGGACACAAAATTAGTATAGCAGCCACTTTTTGGAAGCCACTTATGTCCAGCACTGTTTGCTATAAAAATAGCGTAGCAAAATGTGCATCAGGGTTTAATGCAGAGGTGCTGGAAAATGATTGGCACCAGTGGGACACAAAATTGGTATAGCAGCCACTTTTTGGATGCCACTAATGTCCAGCACTGTTTTCTATAAAAATAGCATAGCAAAATGTGCATCAGGGTTTAATGCAGAGGTGCTGGAAAATGCTTGGCACCAGTGGGACACAAAATTAGTATAGCATCCACTTTTTGGATGCCACTTATGTCCAGCACTGTTTGCTATAAAAATAGCGTAGCAAAATGTGCATCAGGGTTTAATGCAGAGGTGCTTGAAAATGCTTGGCACCAGTGGGACACAAAATTAGTATAGCAGCCACTTTTTGGATGCCACTTATGTCCAGCACTGTTTGCTATAAAAATAGCGTAGCAAAATGTGCATCAGGGTTTAATGCAGAGGTGCTGGAAAATGCTTGGCACCAGTGGGACACAAAATTAGTAAAGCAGCCACTGTTTGGATGCCACTTATTTTCAGCACTGTTTGCTATAAAAATAGCGTAGCAAAATGTGCATCAGGGTTTAATGCAGAGGTGCTGGAATATGCTTGGCACCAGTGGGACACAAAATTAGTATTGCAGCCACTTTTTGGATGCCACTTATGTCCAGCACTGTTTGCTTTAAAAATAGCGTAGCAAAATGTGCATGAGGGTTTAATGCAGAGGTGCTGGAAAATGCTTGGCACCAGTGGGACACAAAATTAGTATAGCAGCCTTTTTTTGGAAGCCACTTATGTCCAGCACTGTTTGCTATAAAAATAGCGTAGCAAAATGATCATCAGGGTTTAATGCAGAGGTGCTGAAAAATGATTGGCACCAGTGGGACACAAAATTGGTATAGCAGCCACTGTTTGGATGCCACTTATATTCAGCACTGTTTGCTATAAAAATAGCGTAGCAAAATGTGCATAAGGGTTTAATGCAGAGGTGCTGGAATATGCTTGGCACCAGTGGGACACAAAATTAGTATTGCAGCCACTTTTTGGATGCCACTTATGTCCAGCACTGTTTGCTTTAAAAATAGCGTAGCAAAATGTGCATGAGGGTTTAATGCAGAGGTGCTGGAAAATGCTTGGCACCAGTGGGACACAAAATTAGTATAGCAGCCTTTTTTTGGAAGCCACTTATGTCCAGCACTGTTTGCTATAAAAATAGCGTAGCAAAATGATCATCAGGGTTTAATGCAGAGGTGCTGGAAAATGCTTGGCACCAGTGGGACACAAAATTCGTATAGCAGCCACTTTTTGGATGCCACTAATGTCCAGCACTGTTTGCTATAAAAATAGCGTGGCAAAAGTGGGCAGGTGTCACGCTCCCCGGGTCCCCTGCTCTGCTCCCCGGCTCACCTGCCACGCTCCCCGGCTCCCCTGCCTCGCTCCCCGGTTCTTCGGTCCGGTCTCCGCCGCTCCCCGCTCTCCAGCTGCCATTGCCTGCGCTTCCTAGGCGTCCTGGTCCCCGCTCCCGGCGCCCGTCGGCTTCTCAGCCCCAGCCCGGCTCTGCTGCTTCCTCCTCACCGCTTCCTGCTCTGGCTTCTGGCACCCGGGCCGCGCGCATGCGCATTAGGGCGCGCGCGCGGTCATTGACCCTTTCTTAAAGGGCCAGCGTCCACTGACAGGAAATGAAGCACACAGGTACAGGGTATAAAGGGGTTTAGTGTCCAAGTGGGCGGGGCCTGTTCTTCGTGTTTCCCAAGCTAGGAGTCAGGTCTCCTTGTGTTCCTGTGAGATACTCACCTCTCTCTCTTCTAGAGCCGATCCTGCCTTGCCATCCGGTCCTGCCGAATCCCGAACGCTGTCTATCTGCCATCCTGACAGTCCGTACCATCTCTGATCCCTGCGGTGACCCGTCATCTCGCTCCAACGGTTCCGGACTCCGCCTGACATCATCTCGGCTTCCGAACCTGAGCTCCGTCACCCGGACTACCATCAGTGACTCCGTGGTCCCAGGGACTTCTCCATTATACTCTTGTGCACGGACTGTCCTGCTACCTGTAGTGCTCCAGCTACCGGACCCCTTACCATCATCAAGGAGTTCGGCTCAGTGGATCCACCTCCTGGGTCTGCCCGTCCACCTGGCCCTAACAGTAAGAACAGGCCATGGATCCCGCTGAAGCACTAGCAGCCTCACAGGAGGAACTCACACGCCAGCGTGAGACTCAGACCCGCATGCTGCAATTCATGTCTTCTGTGGACGCCCGCCTGAACACGCTACAAGCGTCAGTTACATCTTCAGCATCTCGGGCTTCCACTAGACAATCCACGGCTCCAGCTCCCGTGGCAGCCTCTTCGGATGCTTCCAGACTTCGTTTGGCCTCACCACCCCGGTACGCCGGAGATCCCAAGACCTGCAGGGGATTCTTAAACCAATGCTCCCTCCATTTCACGCAGCTGCCGCATTTGTTTGCCTCCGACCAAGCCAAGGTCACCTTCATTATGTCCCATCTAGAGGGTGAGGCACTGGCGTGGATGAACCCCTTGTGGGAAAGGGAGGATCCTGTGACCACGAACATCCAGGAGTTCCTGCAGGCATTTCGTGGCACCTTTGACGAGCCCGGACGCGCCTCCGCGTCTGCCTCATCTCTTCTCCGGTTACGTCAGGGGACTCTGACGGTGGGTCAATACGCCATCCGTTTTCGCACCTTGGCTTCGGAACTCGGGTGGAACAACGAGGCCCTAACCGCCGCCTTTTGGGAAGGACTCTCGGGTCGAATTAAAGATGAGCTGGCTGGTCGTGACGTACCGTCCACCCTGGATGCCCTGATTACCCTAGCGACTCGAGTGGACATTCGCTTTCAGGAGCGATCCAAAGAGGTGTCCCGTGAGAGACGTCCGGTACGGCATTCCTCTCCTCCGCAGAAGCCCGCCGTACTTCAGTCAACGGCATCTGGTGTCTCCGTCCACGAGCCCATGCAGATCGACCGTGTGCGGCAGTCTGAACAACATCGAGCAGAGCGGCTCGCCAAGGGCCTCTGCTTCTACTGCGGAGAGGGCACACACCTGCTACGCTCCTGTCCAGAGAGGCCGGGAAACTCCAAAGCCTAGGGTTGGTAGGAGAGGCCACCCTAGGTGCTGGGACTCTCTTAGACCCGGTTACGTGGACTGTGCAAGTGACAACGGGAGAGACGCGGTTCACGGCTGAGGCGTACCTCGATTCTGGGGCAGCAGGCAATTTCATCCAGCAGGCCACGGTGGACAAGTACCAGGTGCCTGTTACTCCACTCGACAAACCCCTCGTGATTGCCTCTGTGGATGGGAGACCCCTCTCTGACACCATCTCCTGGATCACCAGGCCGGTCGAACTGCGTATCGGTGCCCTGCACACCGAGAACATCGCTCTCTACGTCCTCCCACACATGTCCCATCAAATCCTGCTGGGACTTCCCTGGTTACGGACACACGAACCATCAGTCAGCTGGGGCACTGGTGAAATCACCCGATGGGGCTCTTCTTGCCATGAGAACTGTCTGAAGACCATACAACCCATCCGACGACCTCCGGTTCCAAAGTTCCTACCGGGACTGCCCTCGGCCTATTGGTCCTTCGCGGACGTCTTTGATAAAAAGGAGTCAGAGTTACTTCCACCACATCGTCCTTACGATTGTGCCATCGACCTGCTCCCGGGAACCACACCACCTCGAGGACGGATATATCCATTGTCTCCAGCCGAAACAAGGGCCATGTCTACTTACATCACAGAGAGCCTGGCAAGGGGATTCATTCGGAGATCCTCCTCTCCTGCTGGAGCAGGCTTCTTCTTCATTAAGAAGAAAGAAGGCGACTTACGCCCATGCATAGACTACCGGGGATTGAACCAAATCACCGTGAAAAACAAGTATCCCCTGCCGCTCATCCCCGAATTGTTTGATCGGCTTAGAGGAGCTCGTGTGTTCACCAAGTTGGATCTTCGGGGTGCCTACAACCTGGTCCGCATCCGCTCTGGGGACGAATGGAAGACCGCTTTCAATACTCGCGATGGGCACTATGAATACTGCGTGATGCCCTTCGGCCTGTGTAACGCACCAGCAGTCTTTCAAGAATTGGTGAACGACGTTTTCCGGGACCTTCTCTACGTCTGTGTGGTGGTGTATCTGGATGATATCCTTGTCTTCTCTCCGGACCTCCAGACCCACAGAGAGAACGTGCAGCTGGTTCTACAAAGACTGAGAGAGAATCGTCTGTACGCCAAGTACGAGAAGTGTGTCTTTGAGCAGTCTTCTCTCCCCTTCCTGGGTTACATCATCTCCGATACCGGACTGCAGATGGATCCAAAGAAGGTCTCCTCCATTCTCAACTGGCCTCCTCCTTCTGGACTGAAGGCAATCCAACGCTTTCTGGGATTCGCCAACTACTACCGCCAGTTCATCCCTCACTTCTCTGCTCTGACTGCTCCTCTCTCCGCCTTGACCAAGAAGGGGGCTAATCCAACGGACTGGTCACCTGCGGCCGACGCCGCGTTTGGCTCTCTGAAGCGGGCATTTGCCTCCTCTCCTGTACTCCACCGTCCGGAGTTAAACCGCCAGTTCACCTTGGAGGTGGATTCCTCCTCCTCGGGAGCCGGAGCAGTGCTCATGCAGAAGTCCTCCTCCGGGAAGATGGTGACTTGCGTTTTTTTCTCCAAGAGCTTCTCAGCGCCTGAACGCAACTACACCATCGGTGACCGAGAGCTATTGGCAGTCAAACTGGCTCTGGAGGAATGGCGCTACCTTCTGGAAGGAGCAGTGTACCCCGTTATTATTTACACGGACCACAAGAACCTGGAATACCTGCGGTCTGCTCAGCGACTGAACCCACGGCAAGCCAGGTGGTCCTTGTTCTTTGCCAGATTCGATTTCCAGCTCCATTTCCGACCCGCGGACAAGAATGTACGCGCTGATGCCTTGTCCAGGTCTTTCATGCCCATGGAGCAGGAGGAGGAGACATCCCAACCCATCATCTGTCCTAGTAAAATCATTCCGGTGGCTCCTGTCACCCTGGCCCAGATACCGCCCGGGAAGACCTATGTCTCTGAGACTGACAGGCAAAAAGTGTTACACTGGGGCCATGCCTCGAAAACAGCCGGTCATGCTGGTCAGAAGAGAACATGGAGTGCGATTGTACGTCATTACTGGTGGCCATCCCTTCGCACGGACGTCGCTTCTTTTGTCTCTGCCTGCTCCTCTTGTGCCAGGAACAAGACGCCCAAACACCTGCCATATGGCCGTCTTCTGCCTCTGCCTATACCCTCAGTTCCGTGGCAACACATTGCGATGGACTTTATTACGGACTTGCCATTGTCCTCTGGACACACAGTCATATGGGTCGTGGTGGATCGATTCTCCAAAATGGCTCATTTCGTCCCTATGGCTGGACTGCCCTCTGCCCAGGAACTCGCGGACGCCTATATACATCACATCTTCCGCTTGCATGGCTTTCCATCACACATTGTGTCCGACAGAGGAACTCAGTTCACCTCCCGCTTCTGGAGGGCTCTCTGCAAACATCTGGGAGTGACTCTGGACTTTTCTTCAGCCTACCATCCTCAGTCGAACGGCCAAGTGGAACGGGTCAATCAGATCTTGACCTCCTTCTTACGTCACTACGTCAACGCCCATCATGACGACTGGTCCACGCTTCTTCTTTGGGCTGAATTCTCCCATAACCACCACGTCAGTGAGTCCTCCTCCAGCTCTCCCTTCCATGTCGTTTACGGACTTCAGCCTTCCGTCCCATTACCTGTATCCTCTTCCTCGGATGTCCCTGCTGCTGATGCTGTAGTCCATGACTTTTCTACAATTTGGGACTCTGTCAAGACGTCCCTTGAACGTGCTTCCCTGCGGATGAAGAGACACGCAGACAAGAGACGTCTGGACCCTCTGTGTTTCTCTCCTGGAGATCTCGTCTGGCTTGCTTCCAAGTACGTCCGATTGAAGCTACCATCCTACAAGCTGGGACCTCGCTACATCGGGCCGTTTAAAATCCTCAGCAAGATCAATGAGGTCTCCTACAAGCTACAGCTCCCGGCCACGATGAGGATACCCAACTCCTTCCACGTCTCCCTGCTCAAGCCGGTTGTCCTTGGTGCCTTCTCCGCTGCTGCCAGTTCGGCTCCTCCTCCTATTGCCGATGTCGACATCTATGCGGTAAGGGATATCGTGGCCATGAAGACCGTACGGGGTCGACAGTTCTTCCTGGTGGACTGGGCAGGGTATGGTCCTGAGGACAGGTCCTGGGAGCCCCGGGAGAATGTTGGCACTCCTCTGATCCGTGCCTTCCTGTCCCGGTTGCGGGGAGGGGGGCGTGGGGGGGGGGTACTGTCACGCTCCCCGGGTCCCCTGCTCTGCTCCCCGGCTCACCTGCCACGCTCCCCGGCTCCCCTGCCTCGCTCCCCGGTTCTTCGGTCCGGTCTCCGCCGCTCCCCGCTCTCCAGCCGCCATTGCCTGCGCTTCCCAGGCGTCCTGGTCCCCGCTCCCGGCGCCCGTCGGCTTCTCAGCCACAGCCCGGCTCTGCTGCTTCCTCCTCACCGCTTCCTGCTCTGGCTTCTGGCACCCGGGCCGCGCGCATGCGCATTAGGGCGCGCGCACGGTCATTGACCCTTTCTTAAAGGGCCAGCGTCCACTGACAGGAAATGAAGCACACAGGTACAGGGTATAAAGGGGTTTAGTGTCCAAGTGGGCGGGGCCTGTTCTTCGTGTTTCCCAAGCTAGGAGTCAGGTCTCCTTGTGTTCCTGTGAGATACTCACCTCTCTCTCTTCTAGAGCCGATCCTGCCTTGCCATCCGGTCCTGCCGAATCCCGAACCCCGAACGCTGTCTATCTGCCATCCTGACAGTCCGTACCATCTCTGATCCCTGCGGTGACCCGTCATCTCGCTCCAACGGTTCCGGACTCCGCCTGACATCATCTCGGCTTCCGAACCTGAGCTCCGTCACCCGGACTACCATCAGTGACTCCGTGGTCCCAGGGACTTCTCCATTATACTCTTGTGCACGGACTGTCCTGCTACCTGTAGTGCTCCAGCTACCGGACCCCTTACCATCATCAAGGAGTTCGGCCCAGTGGATCCACCTCCTGGGTCTGCCCGTCCACCTGGCCCTAACAGCAGGTGGGTACAGTGGCCGGGTTCTCTGGGTCAGTGGGCATGAAAGGAAGCCTCACTTTCTATCCCTCCTAATGGTGAAATGCAGCAAGGAATTCCCTGAGCTTAGGTACACAGACGCTGTTATCTGAAGCTGTATACAGCGTTTCCACGGACCTGACTGTCATCTATGGCTCTGAGCCCGGGAAATGAGCCCTGAAAAGGGCTGAAATAAACTTCTGTCCCTAATCTGTAGAGCGCTGTGTGTATAGCGTACATAGCCACAGCGGCGCCAGGAGCTGCGTGAGCGGTGACTGTCACCTACATGCAGAAAGCAGATAATGGCGCCGTGAGGGAAAATGCCCGTATTTATAATGCACGGACATGTGACATGGACAGCCTATGACACATGCCCTTGCTTGTCTGGCAAAAAAGACCACTTAGCTGTCTGTGTGTCTGGGATTGGCTGACATGCTGGCCCGCCCCACTGCACGTGCGCTTAGGGAAAAAAAAAATGGTGATCGCCATTATCCCAGCAGCACTGATCTAAATGCGCCGCCTCCGCACACTATTACAGTGAAAAGCCAGCTAGTAACTAGCTAGGCTTTTTGCTGATCGAACCGTTCTCGAACGTAACTCGAGCTATCGAGCTTTTAGCATAAAGCTCGCGTTCGCGTTCGATCTCGAGCACCCCCAAAATCACTTGAACATGAAATTGGCGAACCTTGAACCTCGAACATCGCTCAACTCTACCCATGACGTTCACCTGCCTTGACCAACACAGTTACTGGAAAGGTCCACTTAATGACAAACACGTGAACAATTGCTTGTGACCGCACACTGGATGAACCTAGTGGAGGCCGGGACAGAGTCAGACCGTTGGATGGCAGACGTCCTACCGATGCAAATGTTTGTGGGTCCTAGTTTCAGCAATACTTCCTTCAACTCCTACACAAGTTTGTGTACCCCCTCCTCCTTGTCTTACTCCATTTCCAAATTGTCATCTTGTAGCACGTTGTCCATATCAGTAGCAAGCTTGAAGCAATACAGCACTGCCTCAGTGAAAAGGCAACAGGATCTGTTGAAACTAATTTGTTTTGCTAACAAACAGCACACTGCCAGAGTTTGTTGAAAGCTATACAGATATGTGCCTCTTGCACAATTAGGCATGGTTGTATGTGAAAATGGCCATAACCTGGTGGTGGCTCTAAAACTTGGCAAGCTCGCACATGTAACATGCCTGGCTCATGTGCTCAACTTAATGGTTCAGAAATTTCTGAAAACCTACCCAGATTTTTCTGAGCTACTTGTGACGATACGCCACGTCTGCACCCATTTTCGCAAGTCAGCTGCAGCTGCCGCTGGTCTAGCAGTGCTGTTGCAGTTCTTGCAAGTGCCAGTTCACCAACTGATGTGTGACGTGCTCACGCACTAGGACTCAACATCACAAATGTTGGCAAAGCTTTGTTAGCAGCAGAGGGAGTAGTTGAATATCAGCTACAACATGCTCGTTGATATTTCGATCAGCTTCCACATATATGAACTGGCAAGTGGCCATGAACCCAGATATGTTTAGCTTAGAAAAAAGACATCTCAGAGGAGATCTCATTTATATGTATAAATACATGTGTGGTCAATATAAAGGACTGGCACATGACTTATTTCTTCCTAAGACAATACCAAGGACCAAGGGGCATACACTGCGAGTGGAAGAAAAGCGATTCCGGCAGCTAAATAGGAAAGGGTTCTTTACAGTTGGAGCAGTCAGACTGTGGAATGCCCTATCACAAGAGGTAGTAATTGCAGATACTATAACAGCTTTTAAAAAAGGGCTGGATGATTTCCTCAGTACACAAAACATTGTTGGTTATAAATGACTTAGTGACCAAATGTAGAACTGGTGGAGGAAGGTTGAACTAGTTGGGTCTAGATCTTTTTTCAACCTAAGTAACTATGTAACTATGTAACCCGTCTGGCCTGTGGTTCGGTGGTGTCTACCTTATCTTTTTACAAATTTTTTTAGGCTTGCACAAAAGGGTAGTCAACAATAGTTTTGTTCACCTTTGAAAAGATGGACATGGCGGAAGAGAGGCTGAACGGACACTATAGTAGCTCTGCTGCCTTATTGTCGTAAATGGATCCTTCAGGGGTATCACCTGAATCACTTTTTTCGGAGACGAAGATGGAAACCCTGATGTAAGTGCTGTGTTTCAAAAATTAAATGGCGCTTCTTTCCTCCTGAACTCTGCGGTGTGGCCAAATAGTACTGTACAGTCACATCTAGGGTATTGCCACATTCAAGAGAAACTATGTGACATATTATGTGACCTTTTGTAAATATTCCCTTGTGAAAATTGAAAATCTGGAGTTAAAACAACATTTAAGTGTTAAAACTATAATTAGTTTCTCTTCACCACCCAATAGAATAAAATTTTGTGACACACCTGTGGTGTCAATATACTCACTGCACCACTAGATGAAGTCAATGAGGGATGCAGTTTGTCAAATGGGGTCACCTGAAGGGGATGTTTGCTGTTCTGACACCTCAGAGTCTCTGCCAATGGGACATGGCACCCCCAAACAATTTCAACTAAATTGGAACTGAAATATCTCTTCTTCACTTGTGTACTGTGCCTCAAAACTAGTTTTAGGTCACATATGGGGTATTGGCGTACTCAGGAGAAGTTGTACAACACATTGTAAGGTCTATTATCTCCTGTTAGCCTAGTGAAAATGAAAAATTTTGTGTTAAAGCAATGTTTTTGTGATTAAAAATGTATTTTTTTCATTTTCACAGATCAACATTATAAAATTCGTAAAGCACCTGGTGGTTCAAGGTGCTCACCAAACTACTACGTACCGTATTTCCATATTTTTGATTTTATAAGATGTACCCCAAATTTATAGATGAAAATGGTAAAAAAAATGAGGTCTGTCTTATACTTCGGTGGTGTCTTACCGAAGGGGGGTGGCAGCGGTGGTGGAGCAAGGTCACAGGAGGCAAGGGTAGTGGTGGAGCAGGGCAATGCTGCAGGTGCTGCAGTGGGGTCTGTGCTGGCAGCGTTGGGGGCTGTGCTGGCAGCGGTGGGGTCTGTGATGGCAGGAGTGAAAGCTGTGCTGGCTGCCTGGAGCAGGGTGGTGTGACGAGTGTCACAAATGCTCTGTCTGTGGTGCAGGCTTCAAAAAAATGGTGCCCAGAGTCGGCGGGTGTGCAGTTGGAGCTCTTGGCTCAATGACAAGCCAAGAGCTCCATCTGCACATGCACTGACTCTGGGCACCATTATTTGAAACCAGAGCATCTGGGAAACCCACTGCAACTCCCTGCTCTACACAGCCGCCCGCACAGGCAGACAGCCACCATAAAAGCAGACAGCCAGCCGCCAGCACAGACAGCTGCCTGCACAGACAGACAGCCCCCACTGCAGCTTGTACGCCAGCCAGCACAGCGCCCATTCTCCACTTCCCGGTAAGGTACATTCCGATTTTAAAATGCACCCCTCATTTTACTCCCAAATTTTTGTGAGGAAAAGTGCGTCTTATAATTGGAAAAATATGGTAAATTCATTGAGGGTTCTAGTTTCCAAATTGAGATCACTTATGGGGGATCTCCACTTTTTGGGCACCTCAGGGGCTTTGCCAATATTACATGGCACCAGCAAACCATTGAAACTAAATCTGAACACAAATATGGTGCTCCTTCACTTCATCAATTTGTACAGTGCTAAAAAAATGTTTTTCGACCACATATGGGGTATTGGCAAACTCAGGAAAAATTGCACAACAAATTGGGTGCATTATCTCTTGTTACCTTAGTGCAAATGAAAACTTTGGGGTTAAAACAACGTTTCTCTGGTAAAAATATATATTTTTTTTTTTCATTTTCACGGCTCAACGTTATAAAATTCTGTGATGCATCTGGGGTTTAAGGTACTTAGCAAACATCAAGATAAATTCTTCGAGGAGACTAGATTCCAAAATGAGGTCACCTGTGAGAGTTTCAACTGTTTAGGCACATCAGGGGCTATCCATACGCAACATGACGTGCACTAACGATTTCAGCCAAGTTTGTGTTTAAAAAGTCAAACACCGCTACTTCCCTTCCGAGCCCTGCCATGAGCCCAAACTACTGTTCATCACCACATATGAGGTATAGGTATACTTAAAAGTAATTTCACAATAAATTGTATAGTGCATGTCCTCATGTTACCCTTTGTCGCGCTCTCCGGGTCCCGGCGCCGCCTGTCACTCACCGCTCCGGTCTCCGGTCCTCCTGGCCGCGGCGTCCCCACTCACTCCTCCTTACGTGCGTCCTCCATGTTTCCCATCCGCCGCTCCCGACACCACGCTGCGATCCAGGACTCGGTGCCTGGCTCCTCTGCATCCCTTCCACCTTCCTCCCAGCTTCCTATACTGGTCTCGGGCACACTCACCTCTTCTTAAAGGGCCAGCGTCCCGGGAAAAGGATATAGCTGTTACAGGTACAGGGTATTTAAGACTTCCCTTTCCGGGTGGGCGGCGCCTGTTCAACGTGTTTCCATAGCTAGGTGTTCAGGTCTCTCTGTGCCTTGTCTCCCGTACAACACTGTCTCTTCCGCAGAGCCCGTCTGCTGTCTTGACCTGGTCCAGATTGCTGATTCCCCAGGAAGTGTCCCGGTGACTGTTTGCTGAGGATCCCGCCATCTTCCGTCAGCCTGATCCGTATTCGCCCGGGAGACGAATAGAAGACGGCATTCAACACCCGTGACGGGCACTACGAATACTGTGTGATGCCCTTCTGTCTCTGTAATGTCCCGGCTGTCCTCCAGGAACTGGGGAACGACATCTTCAGGGATCTTCTCTACGCCTGTGTGGTCATATATCTGGATGATATCCTGGTCTATTCCCCAGACTTGCCAACCCACAGAGAAAACGTACGACTCGTTCTGCAAAGGCTTAGGGAGAACCATCTGTACGCTAAGTACGAAAAATGTGTGTTTGAACGGACGTCCCTTCCCTTTCTGGGCTACGTGATTTCCGACACAGGCCTGCAGATGGATCCCAGGAAGGTGTCTTCTATCCTCAAGTGGCCTCCTCCCTCCGGACTGAAAGCCATCCAACGCTTCCTAGGCTTCGCCAATTATTATCGTCAGTTTATCCCTCACTTCTCTGCTCTGATGGCACTTCTCTTCGCCTTGACCAAGAAGGGGGCCAACCCGAAAGACTGGGCACCTGAGGCCGACGCCGCTTTCTGTTCCCTGAAACGGGCGTTTGCCTCCTCTCCCGTTCTCCACAGACTGGAGTTGAACCAACAATTCACCTTGGAGGTGGACGCCTCCTCCTCAGGAGACAGGGCTGTGCTCATGCAGAAGGCGTCCACCGGGAAGTTGGTTTCCTGCAGCTTTTTCTCCAAAATCTTCTCGGCACCCGAACGCAACTATACCATTGGCGATCGAGAGCTCCTGGCGGTCAAGTTGGCTTTGGAGGAATGCCGTTACCTGTTGGAGGGTGCGGTATACCCAGTTATCATTTACACCGACCATAAAAACCTGGAGTATCTGCGATCTGCTCGAAAACTAAACCCGTGACAAGCCCATTGGTCCCTGTTCTTTGCCCGGTTTGACTTCCAACTATATTTCCAGCCCGCGGACAAAAATGTGCGGGCTGATGCCTTGTCCCAGTCCTTCGATCCGGTGGAGCAAGAGGAAGAGACAAACCAGTCCATCATTTGTCCTAGTAAGGTCACTCCGGTGGCTCCCATTACCATGGCACAGATACACCCTGGGAAGACCTTCGTCACGGAGACCGACAGACTCAAGGTTCTTCAATGGGGGCATTCTTCGAAAGTGGCTGGACAAGCCGGTCAGAAGAAAACTTGGAGCGCTATTGTCCGTCACTATTGGTGGCCATCTCTCCGTAAGGATGTCGTCTCCTTTGTTTCCGCATCTCCATCCTGTGTCCGGAACAAAATGGTCAAACACCTGCCCTATGGCCATCTCCTGCCTCTACCGATTCCCTCCGTTCCATGGCAACACATAGCCATGGATTTTATCACGGACTTGCCGTTATCCTCTGGAAATAGAGTCATTTGGATTGTAGTGGACCGATTCTCGAAGATGGCTCATTTCGTCCCCATGGTCTTCTGGCTGCACGGATTTCCCTTGCATATAGTGTCCTACAGAGGAACTCAGTTCACCTCGCGCTTCTGGAGGGCGCTCTGTAAACATCTGGGAGTGTCTTTGGACTTTTCCTCGGCCTACCATCCCCAGTCTAATGGTCAAGTCGAACGAGTCAACCAGATCCTGACTTACTTCCTTCGACATTACATCAACGTCTATCATGACGACTGGTCCACATTACTCCCTTGGGCTGAGTTCTCCCATAATCATCACATCAGTGAATCCTCCTCCAGCTCTCCCTTCTATGTTGTCTACGGTCTTCAGCCTTCCGTCCCATTATCGGTATCCTCCACGTCTGATGTTCCCGCTGCAGATGCTTTGTCCAGAGACTTCTCTAATAGGGTTGCCTCTCTCGGGGAGTCCGGTGCACGGCCCCGTGAATCCACCTCCAGGACGTAACACCCTTGTGAAAAAGGAAAAATTTGGGGCTAAAGTAATATTTTTGAGGGAAAAAAGTAAAGTTTTCATTTTTTCCTTCCACATTTCCTTAGTTCCTGTGAAACACCTAAAGGGTTAATAAACTGCTTGGAAGTAGTTTAGAGCAGCTTGAGGGGTGCAGTTTTTAGAATGGTGTCACTTTGGAGTATTTTATATCAGTAAGGTCTCTCAAAGTCATTTCAATTGTGATGTGGTCCCTAAAAAAATGGGAAATCTTATTTACTAACTATTTTGTGTGACATACCGTATTTTTCAGACTATAAGATGCACCGGACCATAAGACGCACCCTGGTTTTAGAGGGGGAAAATAGGAAAATAAAATTTTAAGCAAAAAATGTGGTCATGACACACTGTTATGGGGCAAAGATCTGCTACCTACACTGTTATGGGGGTAATGTCCCCAAATTCTCTGCTAAGGTACCCCATCCTGGTAATGATCCTCCTGCCTTGTTTATGATCCCCATCCTTGTATATATGTGCCTCATCCTGGTATATACTGGCATCCTGCTATATACCCCCATCCTGTTATATACCCCCATCCTGCTATATGCTGCCATCCTGCTATATGCTCCCCATCCTGATATATACTGCCATCCTGGTATATGCCCTTATCTGCTATATACCCCCATCCTGCTATATACTGCCATCCTGCTATATGCCCTTTTCCTGCTATATACCCCCATCCATCCTGCTATATGGCCCCATCCTGCTATATGGCCCCATCCTGCTATATGGCATGTATCCTGTATCATACAAAAAAATAAACGTTTATACTCACCTTTCCTCGCTCCATGCAGCATCGCTCCTCCCCCTGTCTGTGGTGGCAGCAGCACTGCTGACCTGTGTGGAGCCGTCATTGTTCTCTGCAGCATCGCTCGTCCTGCTGTCTGCCGGTCAGCTGACCTGCGTGACTAGCGGCACGCAAAGTGATGACGTCATCGCTGTGCTCCCCGCTTGCTACACAGATCAGCTGGCCGGCAGACAGCAGGAGATCGCGGTGCTGCAGGGGAACGGTGATGGGTGAGCATACTGATTCACTGCCCCCGACGCTGACTTGTGTGGAGCCGTTCCCCTGCAGCATCGCGGTGTCCTCCTGTCTGCTGGCTGATGTGTGTGGAGCGCGCGCACAGGGATGACGTCATCTCTGTGCTCACCGCTCGCTACACAGATCAGCTGGCCGGCAGACTGGAGGAGATCGCGGTGCTGCAGGTGCACGGTGACGGGTGAGTGTACCGTACTTATTCACTGCCCCCCGTGCACCCCCCGCCCATCATCCCGCCCACCTGTCAGTGCTGGCTTCAGCGCTGAGAGATGATAGGCGGGATGATAGGCGTGCATATGTAATGAGCGGGCCCATGTGGTCACGGTAGGTGCTGCCACAGTCTCCTCGTGCCGCCGATGACCCGCTCGACCACAGCACCCTCATTCCTGGCCGCAGCCCTATATTCAGACCATAAGAAGCACCCCCTACTTTCCCCCAACATTTGGGGGGAAAAAAGTGTGTCTTATGGTCCGAAAAATACGGTAACTCACTGGTTTTAGAGCACAAAAATTAAAAATTTTAAAATTGCTAAATTTTTCAAATTTTTCCTGAATTTCAGATATTTTCACAAATAAATGCAAAAAATATCATCTTATGTTTACCACTATCATGAAATACAATATGTCATAAAAAAAAAATTGCAGAATAACTGGGATTCATTAATACATTTTAGAGCTATATGATATTCTCATAAAGTGAAACTGGTTAGAATTGAAAACAGTGGCCCTGTCATGAAGGTGAAAATAGGCTTAGGGTGAAGGGGTTATAGGATTATTAGGCAGCCCTCATTCCAGATTTTTAGAGGGTCATCATGTGACTCTCACTCTAAATCTTTCTAGGGTTTGCATGTTGCCTTTCCTTCAGAATTTTTTCAGAATGTGTATGAGGTCCACCTCCAAAATTCTCCTACATATATACTGTAGATGTATTTCCCACAGATATAAAATTTTTCAGCCCTTGCAATAAGTCAATAAGTTTTACCAGTCTAGTAGTCCCACTCCTCAAAAATGTACCTCCTCCGTGTCTTCCAAGATGTATCGCAGTCCCTCCTTCTAATTTTTGGCAGCTCTTACACTTGATGCTTCGCCTTTATGAGTATTGGAGTCCCACTTTCTAACAATTTTATCAGAATGTGTATGTAGCCATCCTTTCTGTCTGACACAGGATGTATCAAAGTCCCTCTTCCTTCTCATTTTTGGCAGTTCTTGCATTGTCCTCATATGCTTTGTGAGTTTCAGAGTATTTCCTTCATAAATTAAACAGCATGTGTCTGAACATGTCACACACACCACCTGGCCAGACCTGGTATTAATTTAGTAAAATGTTAAAATTACATTTACCGGTGACTACCAGTGGGTGTAGTTTTATTTCCCTCCTACTATGCCATCTACTGTAGTCATAGGCAACAGGGAAATGCAGTGAGATAGTGTAGCGCCCCTGAGGCCATCAGGAAGCTACAAGGTACTGCATCCCCACCAGAATGCAGGGCCTACCCCCTAGGGACCCAGAAGACCAGTGCCGGTAACAGCCAAACACTCCAGTTAATCCCTGTTTTCCCCAAAATTCCCCCATAGATTGGTACCAGGCTAGGGTCGGACCAATGGATGGCCGCCTAGAGGTGGAGCCAATCCAGTCTACTAGACCACCAGGTGGGAGGGGCAGACAGTGGACAGTCAGTCAGTCAGTCTAGCAGTGACAGTGAGAGAGAGAAGAAGGACTGTCAAGAGTGTGACGGTGACCTGAGGGCACAGGCGGTTAGTTGCCGGTAGAGTACAGTGGAGTACTCCCGGAACTACGCACCAACGGGGTACAGAATCCTAGGTCAGGCAGATGCTCCATGCAGACCTGATAAAATCTGCATAGTGAGGGGACCATCATGGACCTCACTGACCTTAAAGTTAGGGACACAGTAGCAATGGGAGAATCGGGGACAGGACCGTAGACTCCAACCCCACAGGGTTCACGCTACAGATCTGTTGAAGTGCTTGCTGAGCACGAAACGGCCATAATCTGCTGTGCTGGACGTCTGTTTTTCCCTTCCCCCACGAATTTGATGTAACCTGTTGCTGCAATAAAGGTATTTTTAGGCTATTGCTCATTGAGTGCCCTGCTTTCTTGTTTTTTTTTCTTCTTTGAAATGTATGATATGTTTGCATCATTCGAAGTTATCCTGCTTCCCATAAAAGGACATTTTTTTATTACTATGGCATACAAAAATTGCGGTATACTCTGCATTTTGTTTTGCAGCCCTGGAGTTCTGCAATTCGCTGTGGGGGGAATGTGGTGCCCTAAGGCTCAGTCGCCAAAGTATATTGCATCTGACTTAAGGTGCAATGCTCATCCGGCTAAGAAGAGGTTAACCACTGGTTTTCACTTACAAACCATTCACACAGAGATCTTACACAATCCCCAGCCCATGAGTCAGCTAGTTGTACAACACAGGAAGCCAGAAAGCCTGGGGAATTCTCGGTTACCAGGGCAACAGCCACTATGAGTCATCAAGAAGGTGGGGGATGATTGAGGGAGTAGGGACACAAACAGTTTCAGTTTAGAAAGGTCTGAGACTCTGAAGAACATGGTCGCTAAGAGAGAGTGCTCGAGATCTTCTCTTAGCTAGAACTGGGCAGACTTGAAGAGGGCGAGAAGCAACCGGTGGAGATGGTGAGACAGAGGAGAACATGGTAGCTGGAGGTCGAGCCTAACCGTTCCCACAGTGCCAGCACTGACAGGCTGCAGAAGCCCTAGGGCAGATCACATGTTATGTTGCTTGCCAGAATCTGCAGGGGATGGGCATTTCAGATCCCATCGCCCACCACCCATTTTCCCAGTGCACAGTGACACATAGGATCCGAGGTCAGGATTGCAGGCAGGCCCCATGGCGAGGATCCGCGCCACCTGCATACGGGATGGGACACAATGTTAAGAGAGACACTGGGGTCCCCAAGCCGCTTCAAGCCACGGGGATCCACAACCAAGCACAAGGAAGGGAGGTTTCACACTCCACAAACACCTGTGATTGCTTCTGATTTACCCGGGACCAGCTGAGGCCCATCACGGTAGAGAGCGGCACCTCCAGAGTATCTTACGAACTGTGAGTAAAGAGAACTTTGAACCACAGCCCCCTGTGTCATCCCTGGCTTTGCCGACGTCATTGCCTCACGCATCGACGCAACGTGGACTACTGCATCGTTATCCACCCACGGCCCGCTCCGCTTGTGGGGAGCGACACCATCCCGGCCGCCATAACAACTGACCCGGCCAAGAATTCTGCAGCGGTGGCTACTCCTTGCACACCTCGGGGCAACGGAACCGGGCAAGGCCACCCGTGAAATCGCCTGACCCGGCCCGTGACAGCCCGTCGGGCGCTGCACTGACCTATGCTGCAAACAGCAAAATGCTAAAGAGCCGATTCCAAAAGAATAATAATAATAATAATCTATTATATAAAGCTGCATGTATGTGTGTATCTATATATGTGTGTGTGTATGTCAGCTAAAGGAATCTACACCGTCGCATTTACAATAATGAAATTTTGCACAGATGCCTCATTTGACTCAGGGAACGTCATAGACTATGTTTTGACAGGGAAATTTAACTCTGCGCTTTACAGTTACTCTCCAAAATCCTGCCTCCATTAAACTGACGGGCAAAGAGACAGACCTGGAAAAAGACAGACCTGGAAAGAGACAGACCTGGAAAGAGACAGCCCTGGAAAGAGACAGCCCTGGAAAGAGACAGACCTGGAAAGAGACAGCCCGGCAAAAAGATAGCCGGGTAAAGAGACAGACGGGGAAAGAGACAGACGGTGAAAGAGACAGACCTGGTAAGAGACCGACCTGGAAAGAGACAGACAGGGAAAGAGACAGACCTGGAAATAGACAGCCCTGGAAAGAGACAACCGTGCAAAGAGACAACAGGGCAAAGAGACACCCGGGTAAAGAGACAGAAGGACAAAGAGACCGACCTAGAAAGAGACTGACCTGGTAAGAGACCGACCTGGTAAGAGACAGACGGGGAAAGAGACAGACCTGGAAAGAAACAGCCCTGGAAAGAGACAACAGGGCAAAGAGACAGCTGGGCAAAGAGACAGACCTGGAAAAAGACAGACCTGGAAAGAGACAGACGGGCAAAGAGACAGCCCTGGAAAGAGACCGACCTGGTAAGAGACCGACCTGGTAAGAGACAGATGGGGTAAGAGACAGCCGGGCAAAAAGACAGACCTGGAAAAAGACAGACCTGGAAAGAGACAGACCTGGAAAGAGACAGACGGGCAAAAAGACAGACCTGGAAAGAGACAGCCAGGGAAAGAGAAAGCCCTGGAAAGAGACCAACCTGATAAGAGACCGACCTGGTAAGAGACAGACAGGGAAAGAAACAGACCTGGAAAGAGACATCCCTGGAAAGAGGAGGATGTGCGACACAAACACCGTGACCCCGACGACATATCGTTAGTGATGTCACAGCGTGTAAAGCACCCTATAGAAAAAGACAGACAGAGACATAGACACAGACAGACAAGGAAAGAGAGAGACAGACAGCGACACACAGACAGAGACTAGGAGAGAGACAGAGAGACAGTTATTATCCCGGGCAACGCCCGGGTACTACAGCTAGTAATAATAATAATAATTGAAAACAATGGGATTGACAAGTGACACACTGCACACTTGAAGAAAGCATGGAAAAATCAAGAAAAATCAGTAAGAGAACAGCAAGAATCACTAATAAAATAAATTAGTATTTACTAAGCATCCCAAGAAAAAAACCCAAAACAATT
Organism: Anomaloglossus baeobatrachus; assembly: GCF_048569485.1. Lineage (NCBI taxonomy): Eukaryota > Metazoa > Chordata > Amphibia > Anura > Aromobatidae > Anomaloglossus > Anomaloglossus baeobatrachus. The sequence goes on along the minus strand of NC_134357.1, from coordinate 196,747,511 downwards.
AAAAACATTTAAAAAGTCACAGTTGACTAGTTTCAACCTATGGACAGTTTGCCCTCTTAGGGGTACTTTGCACACTACGGCATCGCAGGTGCGATGTTGGTGGGGTCAAATCGAAAGTGACGCACATCCGGCGTCGCTGTCAGCATCAGAGTATGTGAATCGTTTTTACTACGATTAACGAGCGCAAAAGCGTCGAAATCGTATGATCGGTGTAGCGTCGGTCATTTCCATAATTTCGGAAGGACCGATGTTACGATGTTGTTCCTCGTTCCTGCGGCAGCACACATCGCTGTGTGTGAAGCCGCAGGAGCGAATAACATCGCCTTACCTGCGTCCCGGCTGCAATGAGGAAGGAAGAAGGTGGGCGGGATGTTTACATCCCGCTCATCTCCACTCGCCTGCTTCTATTGGCCGCCTGCCGTGTGACGTCGATGTGATGCCGCACGACCCACGCCCTTAGGAAGGAGGCGGTTCGCCGGCCAGAGCGCCGTCGCAGGGCAGGTAAGTGCATGTGAAGCTGCCGTAGCGATAATTTTCGCTACAGTAGCTATCACTAGATATCGCAGCTGCGACGGGGGCGGGGACTATCGCGCTCGGCATCGCTACCATCGGCTTGCGATGTCGTACTGTGCAAAGTACCCCTTACAGCCTGATATGTGAGGCGGCTCTTTCTTGCCTCAGTCAACAGAACCATAACTTTCTTATTTAAACAGCATGAAGCCTAAGCATTTGCAGCATTTTTTTTATTGCCACCATTTCATTTATTATATAATATATTAAAAAAACAAAAAAATATATAATACTTTGTAGTGTGAAATGGGAAAAAAACCCAGCAATTCTGCTTAATATTTTTAGGCTTAACTTTTATACAGTTCTATGAACAGTAAAAATGACAAATTAACTTGGTTGTACATTTTAGTGTGATTATGTAGCGCCCCACAGGGCCTTAGGGTACTTGTCACCAGGCCAGTGGTTTCTTGGGGTTGCTGTGACTGGCCTGTCCCGGCTCCGTGGCCCCGTCGGCTACATGAAAAGACAAACAAGTGCAAGGGGGCATGGAAAGAGGGCGAAGGATCCCTGGGAAGTATGTCGCCAGTTGCAATGGCCTCCTCCGCCACAGACCCTTCCTACGATTCTTCCTCTCCCAGGAGCGGTGTTGGATGGGAATGGGGGATGCTTTGCAACGCCACCCGTGGTGTGCTGCCAGGAATTAGCCTCCTCTGCAGAGTCTCCCTCCGGGGCAGGTGTTGTGTACAGCCAGGATGGTATCGCTCCCCAGAGGCGGAGCAGGACCCCGGGAGGTTGGTGAGAACAAGGTGGCAGACCACAGGAGCGCCAGAGCGCAGGGCGGCATCATTTACTCACAGAGTCACTGGGTGCGGGTACCAGATGCTTTTATGCACTGGTTAAGATGGTATCGCACCCCAGGTGCTGGTATTCAGAGACTCTTGTCGATCCCGGGCAGGTCAGAGGTCCGGTCCGGTCTGGTAATCAGTGGGCTCTCTCCTCCGTGCACAACTCTGTACTTGGTGGGTCCCCATGGGCTGAAACCTCTTGGGATCCCTTCCTGCTCTTTCTCACTCTCTGTCTTGTACCATATGGCAGGCAGCTTGAACCTCTCCTGGGTCGGACCTCTTTCCCCGTCCCCATTCCATGGGTTTTCTCTTTGCTACTGTGTCTCGGACACTAACGTTGGTAAGGTCCTTGATGGTCCCCTCACCGGGCAGATTATTATCAGGTGAGTTTGAGTGTCCTCCTGAACTAGGGCTCTGTACCCCGCCTGTGCTCAGTTCAGTGAGTACTCACACCGTATTCTCCCTGGCAACTGTACTCCTTTTGCCCACGATTACTGGTACCGGGTCCCGTCCCTCCAGGTGTTACTAGCCCCAATCTGGCTGACTCCCCTCTACAGGAGACTCCTGCAGAGGTCGGTGTGGTGTTACATCCCAGACGGTTCTGTTCTGCCTCCCTGAGGGTTGCCTGGCAAGTACCCCTCAGGGAGATGCTCCACAGCGTGTCTGCTCTGTCTCTGACTGGAACTGAACTCAACTTCCTGTCTGCTTTGTAACCTATTCCCACTCCTGCACCCCCACCTTTGCAAGGATCCAGATCGATGTTATGGTGACCTTGAGTTCCCCTCAGTGCCTGGGTCTGCTAGGAACTGGCTGAGTCACTTCCTGACTGTGTTACCGGGTTACTGTTACTGTGTTACTGTTACCGGGTTAACCTCCTGCTGCCCAGGAAGGATATAATGATATTCCGACCAGTCTCAGGGGTGCTACATTTACAGTGGATGTTTAACACTAGAACTACTGGACTCGTGACACCTAATTAGAAATACATGGTGCAAAGTAGTCAAAATGACTACCTCAGTAGTTCTAGTGTTAATCCTTTGCTACTTAAAAATAACAAAAAAAAAATATTAAACAAATAATTTTCAGTGACACCATTTTTCTTAGTCCCATAGCTTTTTTCTAATTTTCTTTGATGGAGCTGTCAGAGACATTTTTCTGCATGGCGAGATGTATATTTCATTGATAATATTTTTTTAAATGCTTTTTTATTCTTTTTTGGCATGTAGTGTGACCACAAAACAGCAATTCACATTCTTACGTCTTTTTATGAAATTGATCTTGCAGGATTAATACCAAAATACTTTTTAGTTTGGACTTTTATGGACATAGCAATATCACTTATGTTTATTTTTCATTATTTACCTTTATGCTTTTGAAAAATGTTAATCTATTATTATTTTTTATTTTATTTTGTTTAATTTTTAATTCTTTTATGTGATGTTAACATTTGATAGTTTGATCTCAATTACATAACACTGCAATACTTCTGTTTTGCAGTGTATTTCCCTTTTAGCATTTAACTATTAAAGGCTGATTCCCTTCCCAAACGTTTCTAGCTTATTAACAGGAAATACCATAAAGGTTTGAGGCTTGGTTTTGTAGCACCCCTGAGGTGTCGGTCTCCACAGGGTACTACATCTCATTTGGTGCGCAGTATCCATCCCGGGTATGAGGAGGTGAATGTCTGGTATGTCTCACTTACACCACACAGTCAGAGAATGAGTCAGCAGTTTCCTTGCATAACACATACAGCAGGTGCTCTCCACTAATTAGGCTGAAGGTGATCACCATAACAACGGGACTTCCCCAGCTTGGTGATTCATCTGGAGGGAAGGGGGAGCACTGGTAAAATACTGGAGCAGGGATAGAATTACCTCAGAACCTCTGGGACACAGAAGAACACAGTCACCCAGAGAGTGTGCTTCAGAGCTTCTCCGGGTAGAATCAGCCAGACCAGGGGCAGGTTGGAGACCTTGGGAGGAAAGGAGCCCAGTACCGGTAGATCTCGTGGGACATAGGAGTTTAACGGTCGCTGAGGAAATACCGAGTCAGCTCTCCCAGGGCCGGTACTACTACAGGGTGCAGAGCCCTAGGGCTAGCTATACTTCACGTTAGCAACCAAATCTGCAGGACGGGAGGATTCCATGTCTTCCTGACTACAACCCACATAGCTCGAGGGACAGTCATACATAGAATCCGGGGTCTACATCCAGTCAGACTCCACAGCGAAGATCCGCTTCACCTGCGACAGAGCTGGGACACTTAAACAACCAAGGGGGTCCCCAAGGTGCTTCATTACACAGGGACCAACACAGCGCACATAGAGAAAGGGCCCACAGACTGCCATACCAGACATACCTTTAACCTGCCCAGGATCGACCTGAGCCCATCACGGCAAAGATCAGTACCTGAGGTGCAGCATTGAAACAGTAAGTTAATACCTGGAACCCGCACCTATTGACTCTGACTCTGATTGCCATTGCCCTGCGCTCCGGTGGTCCCAGGGACCCCCCGCCATGCTCCCGGGGCCTGCTCCGCCTGTGGGGTGTGATACCATCCTGACTGCACCCAACATCTGCCCAGATGGCGTCACGACTGACATTCCTATTCACCCCATCTCCCCACCATTTGCTGTATGCCTCGTGGTCACGAATCCGGGCCAGGCCACCCCGTGACAACGCAGAGGATCTGCATCCCTGGCCCGGCAATGAGTCGGGTGAGAACCCCTCGACCCCAGGGTGTTACAGTTTAGTCAACTGACTGTTTTTATTTTTTTGTCAGTTTTCTGTGCATGTATGCAACGAACTGCGCATGGACTGCATACTGATGAAATTAAGTAATGGGTTGGTGAACATGACCTGCATCTATTTTGAGATTGGGCTCCTATTACTCACTGTCTAAGGCCCCTTAACACATCAGTGTTTCCATTAGTGTGTCATCCATATGTGTGACACCACTCATGCCCATCATAACCTATGGCGATCTTCGCATGTCCACGTTTTCACACAGAACTTTTGTGTCTGTGGGAACCACACGTGTGTCCATGTGAACCACACAGAGACATGTCTGTTTACATATACACTAATATCTATAAATATACTATAAATCTAATATATATAGCTGAGTGTATGTGTGTATGTGTGTGTGTGTGTGTGTGTGTGTATGTACACTAAAGGAATCCGCACCGTCACATTTACAATCACGAAATTCTGCACAGATGCCGCATGTGACTCAGGGAACGTGATAGACTATGTTTTGACGGGAAAATTTAACTCTGCGCTTTAAAGTTACTCTCCAAAATCGTGCCTCCATTAAACTGAATGGAGGTGGGAGCTGCAGGCTATTAATAGCAACTGTCAGTGGTTGCTATAGGAACAAAATAAACTCTTAGGGCGGCTTTGCACGTTGCGACATCGCACGTGCGATGTCGATGGGGTCAAATCGAGAGTGATGCACATCCGGCGTCGCAGTCGATATCGCAACGTGTAAAACCTTTTTGATACGATGAACGAGCGCAAAAGCGTCGTTATCGTATCATCGCTGCAGCCTCTGACATTTCCATAATGCCGGTGCAGCGACAGGTGCGATGTTGTTCCTCGCTCCTGCAGCAGCACACATCGCTGTGTGTAAAGCCGCAGGAGCGAGGAACATCACCTTACCTGCCTCCCGGCTGCAATGAGAAGGACGGAGGTGGGCGGGATGTTTAAATCCTGCTCATCTCCGCCCCTCCACTTCAATTGGCCACCTGCCGTGTGACGTCGCTGTGACGCCGCACGACCCGCCCCTTAGGAAGGAGGCGGGTCGCCGGCCAGAGGGACGTCGCACGGCAGGTATGTGCGTGTGAAACTGCCGTAGCGATAATAATCGCTACGGCAGCTTTCACTAGATATTGCACGTGCGACGAGGGCGGGACTATCGCTGCAGCATCGGTAACACATTGTTACCGATGTCGCAGCGTGCAAAGCCCGCCTAAGTACAAGAAGCTTATGCGTGAGGTAATATGATGTTGGTGGGGAGAGGGCTAGACAGCCCGGGAAAGAAACAGCCCGGGAAAGAGACAGCCCGGGAAAGAGACAGACCGGGCAAAGAGACAGACCGGGCAAAGAGACAGACCGGGCAAAGAGACAGACGAGCAAAGAGACAGACGAGCAAAGAGACAGACCTAGAAAGAGACAGACCTGGAAAGAGACAGACCTGGAAAGAGACAGACCTGGAAAAAGACAGATGGGCAAAGAGACAGACGGGCAAAGAGACAGACGGGCAAAAAGACAGCCCTAGAAAGAGACAGACAGGCAAATAGACAGCCGGGCAAAGAGACAGACGGGCAAAGAGAGAGACGGGCAAAGAGACAGACCTGGAAAGAGACAGACCTGGAAAGAGACAGATGGGGAAAGAGAGACAAATCAATTAAGAAATAATGCCTGGAACACCAATTCTGAGTCTGAACTGGGTGCAAAAACCTAAAAATTCTACACTATATGGAGAGAAGGTATGCACACCAGTGACTATGTAAGGGAAATATATGAAAAGCAGAAACTGCTGTGTGAATACTGACATGAAAAATCCAATAGCTATATGTAAGAATGAAAATATGAAAATGGAATCTGCATTACTGCCATGAACATATGAATAAAGAGAAATTTAGCTATTGAATTGATCAATGCAATAGAGCCCCAACACTACGCCAAAGTATTTCTCTACGTTGGGGTCCCTAGCTAGTGTGTGTCCTCTCATGCAGTTAAAAAACTTACCGTGTTTCGGAAGCTGAGACCCAGGCTATATATGCGTATAATGTGGACTGGCAATAGGTGTGGTGGGGCCAGGTTCACAAACAAAATACTACAAATCAATTAAGAAATAACGTCTGGAACACCAATTCTGAGTTTGAACTGGGTGCAAAAACCTAAAAGATATACACTATATGGAGAGAAGGTATGCACACCAGTGACTATGTAAGGGAAATATATGAAAAGCAGAAACTGCTGTGTGAATACTGACATGAAAAATCCAATAGCTATATGTAAGAATGAAATATGAAAATGGAATCTGCATTACTGTCATGAACATATAAATAAAGAGAAATTTAGCTATTGAATGGATCAATGCAATAGAGCCCCAACACTACGCCAAAGTATTTCTCTACGTTGGGGTCCCTAGCTAATGTGTGTCCTCTCATGCAGTTAAAAAACTTACCGTGTATGGAAAGCTGAGACCCAGGCTATATATGCGTATAATGTGGACTGGCAATAGGTGTGATGGGGCCGGGTTCACAAACGAAAGTGCGGTGCTGAGCGAGCATCAGTCAGTGCGGTGCTGAGCGAGCATCAGTCAGTGCGGTGCTGAGCGAGCGTCAGTCAGTGCGGTGCTGAGCGAGCGTCAGTCAGTGCAGTGCTGAGCGAGCGTCAGGCAGTGCGGTGCTGAGCAATTGTCAGTCAGTGCGGTGCTGAGCGAGCGTCAGGCAGTGTGGTGCTGAGTGAGCGTCAGGCAGTGCGGTGCTGAGCGAGCATCAGGCCCTGTGGTGCTGAGCGAGCATCAGGCCCTGCAGTGCTCAGCAAGGGTCAGGCCCTGAGGTGCTCAGTGAGCGTCAGGCAGTGCGGTGCTGAGCGAGCATCAGGCAGTGCGGTGCTGAGCGAGCGTCAGGCCCTGCGGTGCTCAGCAAGGGTCAGGCCCTGAGGTGCTCAGTGAGCATCAGGCAGTGTGGTTTTGAGCGAGCGTCAGGCAGTGCGGTGTTGAGTGAGCGTCAGGCAGTGCGGTGCTGAGCGAGCGTCAGGCAGTGCGGTGCTGAGCAATTGTCAGTCAGTGTGGTGCTGAGAGAGCGTCAGGCAGTGTGGTGCTGAGCGAGCGTCAGGCAGTGCGGTGCTGAGCGAGCGTCAGGTCCTGTGGTGCTGAGCGAGCGTCAGACAGTGCGGTGCTGAGTGAGCGTCAGGCCCTGTGGTGCTGAGTGAGCGTCATGCAGTGCGGTGCTGAGCGAGCGTCAGGCAGTGCGGTGCTGAGCGAGCATCAGACAGTGCAGTGCTGAGCGAGCGTCAGGCCCTGCGGTGCTCAGTGAGCGTCAGGCGGTGCGGTGCTCAGAAAGCGTTGGGCAATGTTACTTTGGCTGCTGCTGGTTTGTACTTTTTTAAGAGGTTTTTGAAGGTATTCCAGGGTTGTTCTATTCACATCAATGATACAATGCTGTAATACTGCTATATAGTTGGCCGATAGATGGATCTCCAGATGTGATAATAGCCTGTCCTAAGGATAAGACCTGAAACTATGAAGGTTGGAACATGCACTTGATGCTGTTCAGTGGACTAGTCCGCAATGAAATTTAATTTTATTCCTAAATCTCTGTCTATCTAAATTCGCAATTTAATATTTTTCTAATATACAGTACTGTAATTAGAAATTCCCTATCCTTCCCTCACTTCTCTAACTGCTTTATTTTTTATATTTCCTCTATGATTTTGCTTCGTTTGAAAATCCCAATGCATGCTAGGAGGCTCAAGCGAGTCATGATCAGGGGGCAGAGGCTGTGGTCACTGTCGCAGCCTTTGCCCCCTCCCTGAAATTAATTGTCATCAGTGACGTCCATTTCAGGAGCTGGGCTCATCCCTGCTCTATTGATTATATGCCGGCTGTCAATTACCACGGATAGTCAGTGGAATCTTGTAACTGTGCAGAATTCTTCTCAGTGCACAATGGCAATGCACTCCCTTGCCGGCTCTGATTACAAGCTGGCAGCAGACCGCACAGGTTAGTGCACATGCTAAGTAAAGAACGAGCAAGCAGAGACCCGAGCCATTCCCACAAGTGACGTCACTTCTGAACAGAGCTGGCGAAGGAGTGCACTGTCATTGTGCACTGAGAAGAATAGTGCACAGTGGTAAGATTCTACTGAGCATCTGTTGGAATTGACAGCTGGTGCATACAAAATAAAACACGGATTAGCCTGACCCCTGAAATGGAGGTCACTGATGATGTTTTGTTTCAGCAAGAGGGCAGAGGCTGCAGATTGACCAGAGTCTCTGCCCCTTAATGACGTTTGAGTATCCCAGGGTGCAATGGGGATTTTCAAACATCATAGAGGAAGTAGTAAAACAATAAGGCAGAGGAGTGAGAGAATTTTTCATTAACGTATTTTAGAAAAATGATTAAATTATAACAGATTTAGAAGTAAAGTAAAACTTAGTTTTGGACCACCTCTTTAATGAATCAGAGCCAATAAGTATAGGCCACTTATCAGGGGCCACTGCTTTGTGCTTGCCCCCTAGGCAAACATTTGCCAGCCAGACCCTGATTCCCAGCCAGGCTGAGTGTCAGACTGTCAGTGTCTAAAGCTCAGCGCCGGTGCGTCATGTACACTGCAGTATCCTAGAGGCTCCTCCTGTTCTGTTGCGCCTCTGGAGACAGGCAGGCGGGTGGTAGCCATTGGTGGTTGTACTGCTCACGGGCGGCTCAGCACGGTGTCTGCACCCAGCAGAGACTCAAACGGGCGCATCAGGCACAGTCAAAACAGCAGAACGGTAATAGTCTACTTACTGGACTGGTAAATGTATATCCTGGCTAAAATAAAGATTAATTCCTAATGTGTATACACTGTGTGCAGAATTATTAGGCAAATGAGTATTGTGCTCACATGATAATTTTTATACATGTCCTACTCCAAGCTGTATAGGCTTGAGAGCCAACTACCAATTAAGTAAATCAGGTGATGTGCATCTCTGTAATGAGGAGGGGTGTGGTGTAATAACATCAACACCCTATATAAGCTGTGCTTAATTATTAGGCAACTTCCTTTCCTTTGGAAAATGGGTCAGAAGAGAGATTTGAGGGGCTCTGAAAAGTCCAAAATTGTGAGATGTCTTGCAGCAGTCTTGAAATTGCCAAACGTTTGAAGCGTGATCACCGAACAATCAAGCGTTTCATGGCAAATAGCCAACAGGATCGCAAGAAGCGTGTTCGGCAAACAAGGCGCAAAATAACTGCCCATGAATTGAGGAAAATCAAGCGTGGAGCTGCCAAGATACCATTTGCCACCAGTTTGGCCATATTTCAGAGCTACAACGTTACTGGAGTATCAAAAAGCACAAGGTGTGTCATACTTCGGGACATGGCCAAGGTAAGGAAGGCTGAAAAACGACCACCTTTGAACAAGAAACATAAGATAAAACGTCAAGACTGGGCCAAGAAATATCTTAAGACCGATTTTTCAAAAATTTTATTTACTGATGAAATGAGAGTGACTCTTGATGGGCCAGATGGATGAGCCAGAGGCTGAATCAGTAAAGGGCAGAGACTCAGACGCCAGCAAGGTGGAGGTGGGGTACTGGTATTGGCTGGTATCATCAAAGATGAACTTGTGGGACCTTTTCGGGTTCAGGATGGAGTGAAGCTCAACTCCCAGACCTACTGACAGTTTCTGGAATACAACTTCTACAAGCAGTGGTACAGGAAGAAGTCGGTATCGTTCAAGAAAAACATGATTTTCATGCAGGACAATGCTCCATCACATGCATCCAACTACTTCACAGCGTGGCTGGCCAGTAAAGGTCTAAAATAATGACATGGCCCCCTTGTTCACCTGATCTGAACCCCATAGAGAACCTGTGATCCCTGCTAAAATGTGAGATCTACAGAGAGGGAAAACAGTACACCTCTGGGAACAGTGTCTGGAGGCTGTGGTGGCTGCTGCACACAATGTTGAGCGTAAACAGATCAAGCAATGACAGAATCTGTGGATGGTAGACTGTTGAGTGTCATCATAAAGAAAGGTGGCTATATTGGTCACTCATTTTTTTGGGTTTTGTTTTTGCATGTCAGAAATGTTTATTTCTAAATTTTGTGCAGTTATATTGGTTTACCTGGTGAAAATAAACAAGTGAGATGGTAATATATTTGGTTTTTGTTAAGTTGCCTAATAATTCTGCACAGTAATAGTTACCTGCACAAACAGATATCCTCCTAAGATAGCCAAATCTAAAAATCCCCACTTCAACTTCCAATAATATTAAGCTTTGATATTTATGAGTCTTTTGGGTTGATTGAGAACATAGTTGTTGATCAATAATAAAAAAAATCTTTAAAATACAACTTGCCTAATAATTCTGCACATGGTGTATACGCCCTTAGCAACTTGTATGCCAGCCCCCAGTAGTTTATATGTCCCCCCAGTAACCTTTATGTCCCCCCCAGACGTGCGCTGTTTATTATGTTAATATTTTATTGTATTTTTTTTTTCGCGTGAGGGGCCCCATTCAGACTTTTGCTATGGGGCCCCATGATTTCTATGTACGCCCCTGCTACAGCTAGTATCTATATATAATACATACTCCTGAGACCGGTCAGGCCTTTTAACTTCTTGGTTGTAGATAATTTGGCCTTTATATATCTTGCGGAATACTCTCTGAATGTTTGGACTTGTAATTCATCCTTTATTCAGTGTTAGGCTATGTGCGCACTTTGCTTTTTACCTGCTTTTTACCTGCTTTTTACCTGCTATTTCAACTGCAGCGTTTAATGCCAAAATGCTTGTGTTCTGCTTTTCAAGCATAGTCTATGGGAATTTGGGTTTCTTGTCCGCACTATGCAGTTCAAACTGCTGCCTTTTTGTTGCAGAACTTTGGTCAAAAACTCACCTTTGCAGGGCAAAACCCAAATGGCAAAAACAAAAACATGACAATTGTTTTTGCCATTTGGGTTTTGCACTGCAAAGCTGAGTTTTTGACCAAAGTTCTGCAACAAAAAGGCAGCATTTTGAACAACATAGTGTGAACAAGAAACCCAAATTCCCATAGACTTTGCTTGAAAAGCAGAACACAACCATTTTGGCATTAAACGCTGCAGTTGAAAAAGCAGGTAAAAAGCAGGTAAAAAGCAAAGTGCGCACATAGCCTTATGGTCATCATATCGAAAAGACTAATTGCCACATCATTTGTATCGCAAAGAACATTGTTGCTATGTATGTAGAATGTTTCATAAATAATCTTTACTTTCTGATGTAATAATCAGGTGATCACCATATCTGGAGTGATACGTGTGCAGACGGATATTTGCCGGACATTCATTATGATGCTCAGATGTTACAGTCAAGAGATGACAATTTGGTATATTTTATTCTTACAAATCAGGCCTTATACTGGCCTTCATTGCTTCTGCTTTTACATTGCACTTTGATGTTCTTGGCAATAGCTGGCAAACTGTGAAAGTAAAAAAAAGGTGGGGGTAGGGGAGACAGGTGGGCCAGAAAATAGAAGCCTATTTCAGGGAACTGTTCAAAGGGAGCAGCATTTGTCACAGAGGCGGGTGACGGGTCTAATTAGCTTGTCAGTCTGACGGAGGCTGCACCCTGCACCGTGAGCTCAGAACGATGGACTGACTGGCAGGGCAGCTGACAGACAGTCGATAATACAGCAATTAATGTCATAAATAATTCGGGAGCCAATTACAACGGAATGGACACTGAGCTGTGTGAGAGAGGCGAAAAGGGAGGGAGCGCGTTTATGTGCTCACTGTCAGCAGAAACTACATCTCAGGTTCTGGCAGTAGAACAACCTAGAACAACTTTTGCTTTATAAATAGTCATCCTTAACATTCAGCTGCCTCTACCTGAATGTAATGGTGGAGGAAAATGTAGGAGAGACTGTAGCTGGGAAAAGCCCCGTACAGATCTGTGACCCATAGTTAGAAATATCTAAGTATAATTACTGTGTGTATCACCTACCAGGTGTTACATGCTGGGGGCAGGAGTCTATGAAATTCCATATATGCAGTCAGTGCTGTTAAAATCAGGAATTATTTATTGTTTATATTTTTTACAAATGAGCTACATTTGTGGTTTCATGCTGGCATTTCCCATTTACTTAACTGGGGAAATTGTTGTGACTATAATGAAAACTTCAGCTCTACCTATATAGTCTGGCACTAAAATAGGGTTTCTGAAGGTGCGTTTTTTATATGTTTCCCCAAACTCTATTTTAGGGCAATCATGCTTTTTTTGTGTGCTAAAAGAAACATGTCAAAGTTTTGAACAATAAACGAATGCCGTGATGCTGTATTTCTTGTAAGATGTTTATATATGATTTGCGTATCTTGAAATCAATTTGACTTTGCAAGAGGAAAAGCTGAGCTCTGAGCACACCTATTCCTCCTTTTCTTGCCATCTCAGGGGATGTGAAATAAGTGCTTGGTGTGCCCCTTGGAATTTTTACTCAAGAAAGTATACAACGACTTCCGCTAGGCAGAGCTATGAGGTAGCTGCTTTTATCATGAGCTCCTGCAGCAGCCTAGGCCAAAAACATTATCCAGGCCCATCCTAACATCTCAAGGCTGCGGGAAAAAGAGAATTTTGTTACTTACTGTAAATGCTTTTTCTTATAGTTCCGTATTGGGAGACCCAGACCATGGGTGTTTAGCTTCTGCCTCCGGAGGACACACAAAGTACTACACTTAAAAGTGTAGCTCCTCCCTCTGAGCTTATACACCCCCTAGTAGCCAGTCCTAGCCAGTTTAGTGCAAAAGCTGAAGGAGAATAGCCACCCACAAGTAGAACCGAGTAAGAACCGGAGCAACCGGAGACTCTATCCACGACAACAGCCGGTGATAACACACGGAACAAGAAAATTGCCAACAGGCAACAGGGAGGGAGCTGGGTCTCCCAATACGGAACTATAAGAAAAAGAATTTACGGTAAGTAACAAAATTCTCTTTTTCTTTATCGTTCCTTTGGGAGACCCAGACCATGGGACGTTCCAAAGCTGTCCCTGGGTGGGAATAAACAGAAAAAACTAAGAAGTAGGCGGAGCCTAACTTCACAAGTGGGCGACAGCCGCCTGAAGGATGCGTTTGCCCAAGCTCGCATCTGCCGAAGCATGAGCATGCACTTGGTAGTGCTTCGAAAAGGTATGCAGGCTAGTCCTAGTGGCAGCCTGACAGACTTGTTGAGCCGTAGCCTGGTGCCTAAAAGCCCAAGAGGCACCGACAGCTCTGGTCAAGTGTGCTTTGATCCCCGGCGGGGGAGGCACCTGAGTACTCTGGTAGGCGTCCGAAATGGTTGATCTAATCCAACGGGCCAAGGTCGGCTTAGAAGCAGAGAGACCCTTGCGCCGCCCTGTGGTTAGCACAAAAAGAGAGGTGCACCGCCTAAGCGCAGCGGTGCGAGACACATAGATCCGGAGAGCATGCACCAGATCTAGAGTATGCAGCGCTTTCTCAAAGCGATGAACAGGGGCCGGACAGAAGGAAGGCAAGGAAATATCCTGGTTAAGGTGGAAGGGAGAGACCACCTTAGGAAGAAAGTCCGGGGTCGGACGGAGAACTACCTTGTCTTGGTGAAAAAACAAAAAAGGTGACTCCGAGGAGAGCGCAGCCAAATCAGAGAATCTCCTGAGAGAAGTCATGGCAACTAGAAAGGCCACCTTTTGAGAAAGACGATACAAAGAAACCTCCCTAAGGGGCTCGAAAGGGGGTTTCTGCAATACCGTGAGGACCAAGTTAAGGTCCCAGGGATCCAAGGGCCGCCGATAAGGCGGAATGATGTGAGACGCACCTTGCATGAAGGTGCGGACCTGAGCCAGCCGGGCGAGACGCCGCTGGAACAGCACTGATAGAGCTGAGACTTGTCCCTTGAGAGAGTTGAGGGACAGTCCTAGCTGCAGACCGGACTGTAAAAAAGACAGAAGGGTCGGCAACAAGAATGGCCAAGGAGAATGGCCGGAAGAGCGACACCAGGACAGGAAAATTTTCCAAGTCTTGTGATAGATCTTGACGGAGGAAGACTTACGGGCCCGAGTCATAGTGGAGATGACTTCAGGAGGAATACCAGAAGCCGTCAAAATCCAGGACTCAAGAGCCACGCCGTCAATTTGAGTGCCGCAGAATTCGGGCGGAAAAACGGACCTTGCGAGAGCAGGTCTGGACGGTCCGGAAGATGCCACGGCATCTCCACGGACAGTTGGAGCAGGTCCGGATACCAAGCTCGCCTGGGCCAGTCCGGTGCAATGAGGATGACTCGACGGCCCTCCATTCTGATCTTGCGCAGGACTCTGGGCAAGAGAGCTAGAGGGGGAAACACGTAGGACAGACGAAACTGGGACCAGTCTTGAACCAGAGCGTCCGCGGTGAAGGCCTGAGGATCGTGGGAGCGAGCCACGTAAACCGGAACCTTGTTGTTGTGACGGGATGCCATTAGGTGCACGTCCGGAGTGCCCCACTTGCGGCAGATTGACTGAAACACTGCCGGGTGCAGGGACCACTCGCCACCGTCCACGGATTGACGGCTGAGATAATCTGCCTCCCAGTTTTCTACGCCAGGGATGTGGACTGCGGATATGGTGGACTTGGAGTCCTCCGCCCATTGAAGAATGCGTTGGACCTCCAACATTGCCAGGTGGCTGCGTGTCCCGCCTTGGTGATTGATGTAGGCAACCGCTGTCGTGTTGTCTGACTGGACTCGAATGTGCCTGCCCGCCAACAGGTGGTGAAAGGCTAGGAGAGCTAGAAGCACAGCTCTGGTTTCCAGCACATTGATTGAAAGGGCTGACTCGGACGGAGTCCAAGTGCCCTGTGCTCTGTGGTGGAGATATACCGCTCCCTAGCCGGATAGGCTGGCATCCGTGGTGAGAATCACCCAGGACGGAGTCAGGAAGGAGTGCCCTTGGGACAGGGAGAGGGGTCGAAGCCACCACTGAAGAGAGCTCCTGGTCCGTGGCGACAGAGCCACTAACCTCTGTAAGGAGGAAGGCCGCTTGTCCCAACAGCGGAGAATGTCCAGCTGCAGAGGACGCAGATGGAACTGGGCAAAGGGAACCGCCTCCATGGAGGCCACCATTTGACCCAGCACCTGCATCAGACGCCTGAGGGTATAACGGCGGGGCCTCAGGAGAGAGCGCACCGCCAACCGGAGTGACAGCTGTTTGTCTAAGGGCAACTTCACAAGTGCCGGCAAAGTCTCGAACTGCATCCCTAGGTACGTGAGACTCTGGGTCGGAGTCAGAGTGGATTTGGGAAGATTGACAATCCACCCGAATTGGGCTAGGGTGGCGAGAGTGAGCGAAACACTCCGCTGACAGTCTGCGCTGGATGTACCCTTGACCAGAAGGTCGTCCAGATAAGGAAGCACTGCTAACCCCTGGAGGTGCAGGACCGCAATCACTGCCGCCATGACCTTGGTGAATACCCGAGGGGCCGTGGCTAACCCGAAGGGGAGAGCCACGAATTGGAAATGATCCTCTCCTATCGCAAAACGTAACCAACGCTGATGTGACACTGCGATTGGCACATGTAGATAGGCATCTCTGATGTCGATGGACGCCAGGAACTCCCCTTGGGTCATAGAGGTAATGACTGATCGCAGAGACTCCATGCGAAAATGCCGTACCCGGACATGCTTGTTGAGAAGCTTGAGATCCAGGATGGGCCGGAAGGTACCGTCCTTTTTTGGAACTAGGAAGAGATTTGAGTAAAAACCTCTGAACCGTTCCTGAGCGGGAACTGGGACAATCACTCCGTTTGCCTGCAAGGATGCCACGGCCTGCGAGAAGGCGGCGGCCTTGGAGCAGGGGGGAGTTGAGAGAAAAAATCTGTTTGGAGGGCTGGAAGAGAATTCTATCCTGTAGCCGTGAGATATGATGTCTCTCACCCACTGATCGGAGACTTGCTTTAACCAAGCGTCGCCAAAATGGGAGAGCCTGCCACCGACTAAGGACGTGGCTGGAGCGGGCCGAGAGTCATGAGGAAGCTGCCTTAGTGGCAGAACCTCCTGCGGTCTTCTGCGGACGCGCTTTTGGGCGCCAGTTGGATTTCTGATCCTTGGCTGAGTTAGCGGACGAGGCGGAAGGCTTAGAGGATGACCAATTGGAGGAACAAAAGGAACGAAACCTTGATTGATTCCTACCCTGGGCGGGTTTCCTGGTCTTGGTTTGTGGCATGGAAGTACTCTTCCCGCCAGTAGCTTCTTTAATGATTTCATCCAGCTGTTCACCAAACAGCCGTGAACCAGCAAAAGGGAGCCAGGCAAGAAACTTCTTGGAAGAAGCATCTGCCTTCCACTCTCGAAGCCACAAAATCCTGCGGATAACAAGAGAATTAGCTGAAGCCACCGCAGTGCGGTGAGCAGCCTCTAGCATGGCAGACATGGCATAGGATGAAAAAGCTGAAGCCTGAGCAGTTAAGGTAACCATCTCAGGCATAGATTCCATGGTGAGGGAATGCATCTCCTCTAGAGAAGCAGAGATGGCTTTGAGAGCCCACACTGCTGCAAAAGTCGGGGAAAACGCGGCCCCCGCAGCTTCATACACAGATTTGGCCAGAAGGTCAATCTGACGGTCAGTGGAATCCTTAAGTGAGGTGCCGTCAGCCACCGACACAACGGACCGGGCTGATAGCCTAGACACCGGAGGGTCTACCTTTGGGGAGTGAGACCTCTCCTTGACCACCTCAGGTGGAAATGGAAACCGGTCATCAGAACCACACTTTGGAAAGCGTTTGTCAGGGCAGGCCCTGGGTTTGGTCACAGCGGTCTGAAAACTGGAGTGGTTAAAGAACACACTCTTCACTCTCTTAGGCGAGGTAAACTGATGTTTTTCTGCCAAGGAGAGTTGCTCCTCTGACACTGGCGGATTGAGATCCAGCACAGAATTAATAGAAGCAATCAAATCACTAAGATCTGAGTCACCCTCAGAGAAATCGATGGGATACATAGCCTCCGAGCCCCCAGTAAGGGCATCCTCCTCATCTTGAGAGTCAGCTCTTGAGACAGAGCCGTGGGATGGGGTGGGGGAGGAAACCCTGCACCTTCTCTTAGAAGGACGGGGTCTGGGATCAGATGATGAATCCTCCGTGAGCGCCGATGGACGGAGGTCAGAGGATAGGAGTCCTCTGTCAAGAGTATTAGAGACACCCTGTGAGGGGGGCTGATGCATATTCATCAAAGTCCTGGACAAAAGCCCCATGGACTCAGCAAATGACTGGAATATGGACCTAGAAAAGGACTCTACCCAGGCCGGGGGTTCAATCACAGGTGCAGCAGCAGCCTGAGAGACCACTGGGGGCGAGACTCCAGGCTGTGGCACTGTGGATAAGAGAATGAACCCCAGGGAGAATATACAGAGGTCCACAACCGGAGACCGGCTGTGGCTTACCAGACCGCTGAGCGCGGTGTTGTGTGCCCTCCAGATCCCAAAGCCCGGTCCCCCAGTCGCAGCACCTCAGCAGAGATGCAGAATGCAGGATGTCCCAGAGCAGAGTGAACTCTGCCTGAGAAGAGGGCGTTCCTATAAAAGAGCGGGAACTGGAGGGCTATAGAGATCTGCAGGGAAGGAGGGACGCCCCAGCAGTGGGGAGTGTCCCTCCCCTGTGTAGAACGGCTGCCGGGAGAAGCCGAACCTGTCCCTCTGCATGAGTGACATGCAAGGGCAGGAAGATGAAACTAGGCCTCCGGCGAAGCCGGGGCCTAAATTTAAGTGGCGAGGCCGACAAGCAGGCACCATCGGCGCGGTTCTCAGGCAAAAGCTAGAGAACCCGTCGGAAAAGTTAAAACAATCACATACAGCATACTCTCCCCTTACAATAAAGAACCGGGACCCCCAACATAAACGTCTCAGGTACTTAGCTGCTGAGACGCAGGGCCATGTCCCTGGGGATGAGTGCTCCGGTCCAGCAGAATCATCAAGGGGCTGTGGATGGAGACCGGACTCCTGCCAGGCATGGAGACCGTGCTGGCTCCCACTTCAAGCCAGAGCCCAGAATGGATGGTGAAGGAGCGCGGCATGTAAGGCTGCAGCCTTGTAAATCAACCTTAACAACACCGCCGACACAGTGGGGTGAGAAGGGACATGCCGGGAGTCCAGACATGGACCCGCTTTTCTTCAAACTCTTTCCAAAAGTCAAACAAATCAGATGAGAATGCATGTGTGGATGTATGCCTCCTGACACAAAGCAATAAACTGGCTAGGACTGGCTACCAGGGGGTGTATAAGCTCAGAGGGAGGAGCTACACTTTTAAGTGTAGTACTTTGTGTGTCCTCCGGAGGCAGAAGCTAAACACCCATGGTCTGGGTCTCCCAAAGGAACGATAAAGAAAAAGGTCAGGACAAGGGGCGCACATCGGGCCCGGCTCTCCTGATACTCCGGAGGTGAAAGGTGTATGCTGCACCACAAAGAAAGGAGTGCTCTGACACCAAGCACCAGGCTGCAGGCTGTGGACTGTGCTGCACAGAGGAATGCTGCCCATTCTCCCTGCTCCCCCTGCAGCTGTGCCACTGCAAAAGGAAAGCACCCGGGACCTGGTAAGAGAGGGGAGAAAAAACGAGCACTAACATCCAGAAGGAGACAGGGAGGGGGACTGGAAGTGCTTCCAGCGGCAGCCATAGTTTTCAGTAAACTCTCACACACTCCCCGCCCCCCTCCTCTCCCTGCCACAGAAGAAACAGTGAAAGTCTGTAGTTACAGGACAGAGCAGAGGGGCTGGAGGTAGCTGACAGGGGGAGTGGCTGTGGAGGCAGAGCTGCCTGAGAGAACTGGGGGTGGATACCCTGAAGTCTTTCTAATTTAAATTGCATTCAAGCATATAAACCACTTCTGAACCAAAGCCCCAGCAAACAGCCTCCCTTCAGAGCAGCTGGGCTATAAAGGGTCATCTTCAGAGCCCACAGACCCCAGTGCCAAAGGACTTTAACCCCTATTAAAATAAAAGAAGTATGAAGAATAAGGGAGGAGGGGAGTTACAGTGCAGGGAAGCTTGGACTCCTGCTAGAATCCCCCGGGAGAAAGAACTTCTCATAGCTCTGCAGCCTGATTGACATCCAGGACCAGGGCTCAGCATACTAACTATCCTTCCTATACAAATGTAAAAACATTTTAAAGTGCAGTCACCCATTTCTGCAAAGAAGCTGCCTGGAGCTCCACACAACATGGACAAATTTGTAGGTAAAAATATTCCCACATCTGCTAAAAAAGGAGGGAGGACTCGGAGTCAGGAGTCGCCCCCTCTGGCAAAGGCTGCAGCAGAGGCCAACATGCCTGCATCCGATTCCCAATCCACTGCCAAAGCCATAATGGACTTGCTGATGCCGGTCATTGATAGTAGGCTGGCAGCATTCCAATCCTCTCTGAACATTATTGTTACTCAGGTTAACACACAAGGAACCAGGCTGACGGAGGTGGAACAGAGAGTTTCGGGCCTAGAAGACTCTTTACAGGACCTCGCCGGGAAGCTGGAAGCCAAGGAGAAAGATGTAGCCTCCCTGTTGGAAAAGATGGATGATCTGGAGAACAGATCGAGGCGAAACAACCTCAGGCTAGTAAGTCTCCCTGAATCAGTTCACCCAAAGTACTTACAAAAATTTACAGCAGAATGGCTACCTAAGGCCCTAAAAGTAAAAACAACATCAGGATCGATAGCCATCGAAAGAGCACACAGAATCGGTCCCCCTCGCAGGGATGGAAGTTCCAGACCCCGTCCGGTCATCTTTAGAGTGCTGGACTTTCAAGACAAACAAAAAATCTTGGCAGCTTTCCGGAATGAGAAGGGTCTCTCATACAACAACAATAAACTCTTAATTTTTCAAGACTATTCAGCAATTGTGGCAGCAAAACGTAAAGCATTCAGCCCGGTATGCCGACTATTAGTGGAAAGAGATATTCGATTCAGCCTACAATATCCAGAGACCCTTTGCTTCACAGTGGAGGGGAAAAATTGGGAGTTCGGGGATCCGAAGAAGGCCCTGAACCACCTAAACTCAGGAGCATCACCTTCACCATCTAACAATGATACTTGACATGGTGACTTCAAGCACGATTTCTTTGACGTAATGTTTGAAATTTTACGGTTACTCATTGGTATGTTTATATTGAAGGCAGGAAGCCTTGCTGCTGGGATGGGGGGGTTTAATGGGGTGTTGATGGGGGAGGGTGGGAGGAACCTCTGCGTGTGTATCTCCAAAAGTGCCCTTTTGTGGGGGTCTCTACTCACTGGCTGGGATGGGTGGAGCACCTGAAATGAGACAAGATTAGGCTTTGAAAAAATTCCCAAGGGGTGCTTCACACACAGCGAGATTGCTGCTGAGATTGCTGCTGAGTCACGGTTTTTGTGACGCAGCAGTGACCTCATTAGAGATCTCGCTGTGTGTGACACTGAGCAGCGATCTGGCCCCTGCTGTGAGATCGCTGCTCGTTACACACAGCCCTGGTTCCTCTTTTTATTGTTGCTCTCCCGCTGTGACGCACAGATCGCTGTGTGTGACAGCGAGAGAGCGACGAAATGAAGCAAGCAGAGAGCAGGAGCCGGCGTCTGGCAGCTGCGGTAAGCTGTAACCAGGGTAAACATCGGGTAACCAAGGTGGTTACCCGATATTTACCTTCGTTACCAGCCTCCGCCGCTCTCATGCTGCCAGTGCCAGCTCCCTGCTCTCTGCACATGTAGCTGCAGTACACATCGGGTTAATTAACCCGATGTGTACTGTAGCTAGGAGTGCAGGGAGCCAGCGCTAAGCAGTGTGCGCTGCTATTTGCACATGTAGCTGCAGTACACATCGGTTTAATTAACCCGATGTGTACTGTAGCTAGGAGAGCAGGGAGCCAGCGCTAAGCAGTGTGCGCGGCTCCCTGCTCTCTGCACATGTAGCGACGTTATGATCGTCGTTGCGATCGCTAAGCAGCGATCATAACAGCAACATACAAGGTCGCTG
The DNA here is from genome assembly GCF_048569485.1 of Anomaloglossus baeobatrachus. Lineage (NCBI taxonomy): Eukaryota > Metazoa > Chordata > Amphibia > Anura > Aromobatidae > Anomaloglossus > Anomaloglossus baeobatrachus. The sequence continues at coordinate 196,726,492 of NC_134357.1, read as the reverse complement.
TTGCTTCACAGAAAATGGTGACGTAACAGCGACGTTGTTGTCGCTATCGCTATGTGTGAACCCAGCCTAAGGCAAGTATTCGGTAATGGCTAACCAAACAAACTTAGGAGTAGAGATGAGCGAACCGGTCCCGGTTCGGCTCGAGGTCGGTTCGCCGAACGGAGGTCCCGTTCGAGTTCGGCTCGTCGAACGTTCGACGAACCGAACTCGAACTGCATAGAAAACAATGGCAGGCAATCACAAACACATAAAAACACCTAGAAAACACCCTCAAAGGTGTCCAAAAGGTGACAAACAACTCACAACACAACACAAACACATGGGAAAGTGACAAGGACATATACTCATGCGAAAACAAAACAGCTGGACAAGGAAAAAGAGGAGGACACACAGATATAGGCATGGCACGCCTTTCTAAAATCATGTAAAACACCGCAAGGTGACTCCAAGCATAGTCTCCCTTTTTTTCCAAAAATTGGGCCCCACACACACCCACCCATTCAGTGGCAGCACTTGTGCCCTAGTTGTACACTTCCCAGCTAGATTTGCATCAAGCACATTCAAAAATACGCCATACTTAACCGTCCCCAGGATGACTCCGGGGTAGGTAGCAAAGTCTTTGCTGAACCATGACTTGTTCATCTTGGCTCCTTTTAAAAAACACAGCAAGCAAGGGTTACTCCAAGCGGAGTCTCCCTTTTTTCCAAAAATTGAGCAACACAGACACCCCATCAGTGGCAGCACTTGTGCCCTAGTTGCAAACATGATGTTTTGATTTGCATCAAGCACATTCAAAAATACGCCATTCTTATCCGTCCCCAGGATGACACCGGGGTAGGTAGCAAAGTCTTTCCTGATCCCAGCTCTGTTCATCTTGGCTTCTTTTAAAAACACAGCAAGCAAGGGTTACTCCAAGCGGAGTCTCCCTTTTTTCCAAAAATTGGGCCACACAGACACCCCATCAGTGGCACCACTTGTGCCCTAGTTGCAAACATGATGTTTTGATTTGCATCAAGCACATTCAAAAATACGGCCTAATTAACCGTCCCCAGGATGACACCAGGGTAGGTAGCAAAGTCTTTCCTGATCCCAGCTCTGTTCATCTTGGCTTCTTTTAAAAACAATGTAAGCAAGGGTTACTCCAAGCGGAGTCTCCCTTTTTTCCAAAAATTGGGCCACACAGACACCCCATCAGTGGCAGCACTTGTGCCCTAGTTGCAAACATGATGTTTTGATTTGCATCAAGCACATTCAAAAATACGCCATTCTTATCCGTCCCCAGGATGACACCGGGGTAGGTAGCAAAGTCTTTCCTGATCCCAGCTCTGTTCATCTTGGCTTCTTTTAAAAACACAGCAAGCAAGGGTTACTCCAAGCGGAGTCTCCCTTTTTTCCAAAAATTGGGCCCCACACACACCCACCCCTTCAGTGGCAGCAGTTGTGCCCCAGTTGTACAATTCACAGCTAGATTTGCATCAAGCACATTCAAAAATACGCCATTCTTATCCGTCCCCAGGATGACACCGGGGTAGGTAGCAAAGTCTTTCCTGATCCCAGCTCTGTTCATCTTGGCTTCTTTTAAAAACACAGCAAGCAAGGGTTACTCCAAGCGGAGTCTCCCTTTTTTCCAAAAATTGGGCTCCACACACACCCACCCCTTCAGTGGCAGCAGTTGTGCCCCAGTTGTACAATTCACAGCTAGATTTGCATCAAGCACATTCAAAAATACGCCATTCTTATCCGTCCCCAGGATGACACCGGGGTAGGTAGCAAAGTCTTTCCTGATCCCAGCTCTGTTCATCTTGGCTTCTTTTAAAAACAATGTAAGCAAGGGTTACTCCAAGCGGAGTCTCCCTTTTTTCCAAAAATTGGGCCACACAGACACCCCATCAGTGGCAGCACTTGTGCCCTAGTTGCAAACATGATGTTTTGATTTGCATCAAGCACATTCAAAAATACGGCCTAATTAACCGTCCCCAGGATGACACCAGGGTAGGTAGCAAAGTCTTTCCTGATCCCAGCTCTGTTCATCTTGGCTTCTTTTAAAAACACAGCAAGCAAGGGTTACTCCAAGCGGAGTCTCCCTTTTTTCCAAAAATTGGGCCACACAGACACCCCATCAGTGGCAGCACTTGTGCCCTAGTTGCAAACATGATGTTTTGATTTGCATCAAGCACATTCAAAAATACGGCCTAATTAACCGTCCCCAGGATGACACCAGGGTAGGTAGCAAAGTCTTTCCTGATCCCAGCTCTGTTCATCTTGGCTTCTTTTAAAAACACAGCAAGCAAGGGTTACTCCAAGCGGAGTCTCCCTTTTTTCCAAAAATTGGGCCACACAGACACCCCATCAGTGGCAGCACTTGTGCCCTAGTTGCAAACATGATGTTTTGATTTGCATCAAGCACATTCAAAAATACGGCCTAATTAACCGTCCCCAGGATGACACCAGGGTAGGTAGCAAAGTCTTTCCTGATCCCAGCTCTGTTCATCTTGGCTTCTTTTAAAAACACAGCAAGCAAGGGTTACTCCAAGCGGAGTCTCCCTTTTTTCCAAAAATTGGGCCCCACACACACCCACCCCTTCAGTGGCAGCAGTTGTGCCCCAGTTGTACAATTCACAGCTAGATTTGCATCAAGCACATTCCAAATCCACAATCATTTACTCTCCCCAGGATGACACAGGGGTAGTAAATTCCTTCTGGATCCATGACTTGTTCATTTTGATGAATGTCAGTCTGTCCACATTGTCACTGGACAGACGCGTGCGCTTATCTGTCAGCACACACCCAGCAGCACTGAAGACACGTTCAGAGACAACGCTGGCAGCTGGACATGACAAAATCTCCAAGGCGTAACTGGATAGCTCTGGCCATTTTTCTAGATTTGAAGCCCAAAAGGAGCAAGGCTCCATTTGCAAAGTCATGGCATCGATGTTCATTTGGAGATACTCCTGTATCATCCTCTCCAGCCGTTGACTATGTGTCAGACTTGTTGTCTCTGGTGGCCTTGTAAAGGAGGGTCTAAAAAAATTATGAAAAGATTCCATAAAATTGCTGTTACCAGCACCAGATACGGTCCTACTGGTACAGGTAGACTGTTGAAGATGACGAGACCGTCCCATGTTTGTCAAGTTACAACTGGTAGATTCACTCCCTGCACCTGCACGGTTGTTTGGTGGAAAAGCCGATCTAAGATCGAGTAACAGCTTCTGCTGATACTCCTGCATACGTGCGTCCCTTTCTATGGCTGGAATTATGTCACAAAATTTGGACTTGTACCGGGGATCTAATAGTGTGGCAAGCCAGTAGTCATCATCACTTCTAATTTTGACAATACGAGGGTCATGTTGGAGGTAGTGCAACAAGAAGGCACTCATGGGTCTTGCGCAGCCATGCGGACCAAGTCCACACTGTGTTTGTGGCATAGAGGTGCTAACCGTTCTTTCTTCCTCTGACATCTCCCCCCAACCTCTTTCAACTGAAATTTGACCAAGGTCTCCCTCATCTGCTGAGTCTTCCATGTCCATGGACAGTTCGTCCTCCATTTCTTCATGTTCTCCTGCACCTTCCTCAACATCTCGCCTGCTACCATGCACCCTTGTTGATCCCTGTCCCCCATGGTCCCATGCCTGGCGCCTTGGTGATGATGAACGTCTGGACATTGGTGATGTTGTTGTGTCTTGCGCATATGAATCCTTCTGTAGTTCATCCCCTTCCTGTTGTCCCACCCCCTGACTCCGAATAGTGTTTAGCGTGTGCTCCAGCATGTAAATGACTGGAATCGTCATGCTGATAATGGCATTGTCAGTGCTAAACATATTCGTCGCCATGTCGAAACTGTGCAGAAGGGTGCATAGGTCCTTGATCTGAGACCACTCCATCAGGGTGATCTGCCCCACCTCTGCATCTCGTTGGCCCAGGCTATACGTCATGACGTATTGCACCAGGGCTCGGCGGTGCTGCCACAGTCGCTGTAACATGTGGAGAGTTCAATTCCAGCGTGTCGCCACATCGCATTTCAGGCGATGAACCGGCAGGCCGAAAGACTTCTGGAGCGATGCAAGTCGCTCAGCTGCGGCGCTTGAACGGCGGAAGTGAGCAGACAGTTTTCGTGCCCTGTTCAGAAGGCCATCTAGGCCGGGATATTGTGTTAAAAATTGCTGGACGACAAGGTTCAACACGTGAGCCATACAAGGTACGTGTGTCACCTTGCCCAGGCGAAGGGCCGCACCCAGGTTTGCAGCATTGTCGCACACGGCCTTACCAGGCTGCAGGTTGAGTGGAGACAACCATTTATTAAACTCGGACCGCAGAGCTGACCACAACTCCTCAGCTGTGTGACTCTTATTCCCAAGACATGTCAAGCTAAAGACCGCCTGATGCCGTTGCGCTCTGCTGCCAGCATAGTAATGAGGGGTGCGTGATTCCTTCTGCGCAGTGAGAACGCTGGTGGCCTGACCAGGCAGGCTTGGGGCGGAGGTGGAGGAGCCAGATGAGGTGGAGGATGCAGAAGCAGTGGCGGAACTTGGACAGACAGAGGATTGACACACAAGTCGTGGGGACGGCAAGACTTGTGCAGCAGACCCTTCACCATCTATCACCATAGTTACCCAGTGCCCAGTCAGCGACATGTAACGTCCCTGTCCATGCTTACTGGTCCAAGTATCGGTGGTGAAATGCACCCGTTCACACACAGAGTTTCTCAAGGAAGCGGTGATGTTGTGTGCGACATGCTGGTGTAGCGCGGGCACACCTTTCTTAGAGAAGTAGTGGCGACTAGGCATCTGGTACTGGGGCACAGCGACAGACATAAGGTCTCTAAAATCCTGTGTGTCCACTAGGCGGAAAGGCAGCATTTCGGTAGCCAACAGCTTACAGAGGGATAGAGTCAACCTCTTAGCTTTGTCATGGGTCGCAGGAAGTGGCCTTTTATTTGACCACATCTGAGGGACAGAGATCTGGCTGCTGTGTGTAGACGGTGTTGAGTAGGGTGTCCCTGGAAAAATGCAGGTTTGTGAGGAAAGTGCAGGCGGAGACATGATGTTGCCTTCATCCAACGTTGGTGCTATCGATGTCTGAGAGAGCTGTACACACTCACTTGTTTCCCCTTCCAAACCAACTGACGACCTACCAAGCAAACTGCCTGTTGTGGTTACAGTGGTGGAAGTTGTGGGTGGAAAAACAGGTGTGACAGCTGTCCCCACAGTCCTAGAAGATGACGAGCGCGCGGATGCACTGGAAGGGGCAGGCGGTGGATGGTTCGCTCCGCTAGGCCGCATTGCAGCACGGTGAGCTTCCCACCGGGCCATATGATATTTATTCATGTGACGATTCATGGAAGAAGTTGTCAAACTGCTGAGGTTTTGACCTCTACTAAGAGAACCATGACAAATTTTACAGATCACATAATTTGGGCGATCTTTTTCTATGTCAAAAAAGGACCAGGCTAGGCAAGGCTTAGAGGCCATGCGACCTGTTGATCCACCCCGAATAATGCTCAGAGGCAGAGTGGTGGCTGAGGATGCAGTTGTAGACGTGCTACCAGTACTCCGACTGTGTCCAGGAAGGCGCAAGGTAACTTCGTCATCAGTTGCATCCTCCTCCACCACCTCTGTTGACCTCCTCGAGTGCCTGACTGTGGGTTGACAGTAGGTGGAATCTAGAACTTCATCATCAATTGTTGTGTTTGCACTCCCCTCCCCCTCAGACCGAGCCTCTTCTTGCCCTGACCGAATATTTAAGCTGTCATCCCAATCGGGTATCTGCGTCTCATCTTCATCAGTATGTTCCTCATTGTCTATAACCACAGGTGTTACAGTTTGTGACAAAGGGTCAACATTATGCTCAGAAACTTGGTCCTCACGGCCTGAATCAGAGTCACAAAGGTTCTGGGCATCACTGCAGACCATTTCCTGTTCTGTACTCATTGTAGCTTGGGAGCAGACCTCTGATTCCCAGGCTATAGTGTGACTGAACAGCTCTGCAGACTGAGCCATCTCAGTTCAACCATACTGTGCAGGGCTGATGGAGACTTCAGAGCTGGGAGAAAGCAAGTTTGATTGGGATGACAACTCAGAGGACTGGTGTTTTTTGGATGCGGTACTTGAAGTGGCTGAGAGGGCACTTGTTAGACCACTTGAGATCCATTCAAGCATTTTCCTTTTTTGGCCATCATCTACCTTTGTTCCTGTTGTTCGTGTCCGTAAAAAAGGGAGCACATCGGATTGTCCACGGTAAGTAGTAGACATCTTACTTTTGCTGGTAGATGGTCTATCTTCAGCAGATGATAATGGAGCTTTGCCACCTTCCCCACGGACAAAACCTTTTTTGCCTTTTCCACCACGCCTCTTCCCCTTTCCACCAGCATCTGTCATTTTGCCACTCATGTTGATTGCGACAAGATTGTGCACTGAAAATGTGGTAGTAAAAATTGAGAGGTGGTGTAGATTGCAGTGGTGGTCTAGCTTTATTAACAGCAGAATAATAAAGAATAAATATCCCTGACAATGCAACTACGGCCCTTAAACTGGCAGCAAAAATTGCTAGTATAATGGCTTAGTTATAATGAGTTGGAGTGTGCAATGCAGGCAAAGGTGCTGCAAATGTCTTTGCACTAGTGGGACTATAGCAAAGTCCAATAGCCACGTTTAGGATGCCACTAGGTACACTGAGTGTTTGCTAGTATAATGGCTTAGTTATAATGAGTTGGAGTGTGCAATGCAGGTAGAGGTGCTGCAAATGTCTTTGCACTAGTGTGACCAGACAACAGTCCAATAGCCACGTTTAGGATGCCACTAGGTACACTGAGTGTTTGCTAGTATAATGGCTTAGTTATAATGAGTTGGAGTGTGCAATGCAGGCAGAGGTGCTGCAAATATCTTTGCACTAGTGGGACTATAGCAAAGTCCAATAGCCACGTTTAGGATGCCACTAGGTACACTGAGTGTTTGCTAGTATAATGGCTTAGTTATAATGAGTTGGAGTGTGCAATGCAGGTAGAGGTGCTGCAAATGTCTTTGCACTAGTGTGACTAGACAACAGTCCAATAGCCACGTTTAGGATGCCACTAGGTACACTGAGTGTTTGCTAGTATAATGGCTTAGTTATAATGAGTTGGAGTGTGCAATGCAGGTAGAGGTGCTGCAAATGTCTTTGCACTAGTGTGACTTGACAACAGTCCAATAGCCACGTTTAGTATGCCACTAGGTACACTGAGTGTTTGCTAGTATAATGGCTTAGTTATAATGAGTTGGAGTGTGCAATGCAGGTAGAGGTGCTGCAAATGTCTTTGCACTAGTGTGACTAGACAACAGTCCAATAGCCACGTTTAGGATGCCACTAGGTACACTGAGTGTTTGCTAGTATAATGGCTTAGTTATAATGAGTTGGAGTGTGCAATGCAGGTAGAGGTGCTGCAAATGTCTTTGCACTAGTGGGACTATAGCAAAGTCCAATAGCCACGTTTAGGATGCCACTAGGTACACTAAGTGTTTGCTAGTATAATGGCTTAGTTATAATGAGTTGGAGTGTGCAATGCAGGCAGAGGTGCTGCAAATGTCTTTGCACTAGTGGGACTATAGCAAAGTCCAATAGCCACGTTTAGGATGCCACTAGGTACACTGAGTGTTTGCTAGTATAATGGCTTAGTTATAATGAGTTGGAGTGTGCAGAGGACAGGAGGGTACAGTGCCAGGATTGTGGTGCTCTGGGTAGAGGAAAGGAAGCCTGCCTTTCTATTCCCTCCTAATGGGGAAATGCAGCGACGAAATCCCTGACCTTGGCTACACAGACGCTGTCTCTGTTTTCAGGACCTGTCACCTATGGCTCTGACCCTGCCGGTACGAGCCCTTAAAAGGACTGATAGAAAGTGCTATCCCTAAGCTGTCTAGCGCTGTGTATGGAGCGCATACAGCAGTATCGGCGATAGGACAAAGGACGGAGCTGCGCCAGTGATGTCTGACACCAAGGACGCAGAAGAGATAATGGCGTCCTGGAGGAAAATGTCCGGTTTTATAATGCAGGGACATGTGACATGGACATCCTATCACACATGCCGTTGCTTCTCTGGCTAAAAGTCCACTTAGCTGTGTGTGTGTCTGGGATTGGCTGACATGCTGGCCCGCCCAACAAGACGCGCGTGCTTAGGGAAGGAAGACAAGGAAAAAAAAAAAAAAATGGCGATCGCCATTATACAAACAGCAGTGATCTGAAGGCGCTGTTCACGCACACTATACACTGAAATGTCATAATAGTGTGAGTCACAGAGTGACTTACACTATTACAGCGGAAAGCCAGCTAGGAATTAGCTGTTTTTTTGCTGCTAGAACCGTTCTCGAACGTTTCTAGAACTATCGAGCTTTTGCAAAAAGCTCGAGTTCTAGTTCGATCTAGAACAGGCCCCAAAATCACTCGAGCCTAGAACAGGAGAACCTCGAACCGCGAACCGCGCTCAACTCTACTTAGGAGTGTCCATGCTGCAGGAGTTGATATGGTATTCGTGGAATGTGAACGGGCTCAGTTCATCAGTTAAAAGGAGAAAAGTTCTTAACTATCTGAGTCGCTCAAATTTTCACATCATATTTCTGCAGGAGACACACTGGCTAAAAGGTAACCACCCTTCTCTTCTGAGTAGGAAGTACATCATGTGTGCTGAGGCATCCTTTACCAAGAAACAGAGAGGGGTCGCCATTCTCATCAATAAGAACATCAATCATGAGGTATTAGATGTGATGGAGGACCCTTCTGGGAGAGTACTCTTGGTCAAAATTAACATTGAAGGTACGTTTTATGGATTAGCTAACATATATGCACCTAACACTCCTGACACAAGATTTGACTCCGAACTCCTGGAAAACATAGCAGGGTGGAACACTTCTAATCTGATAGTGGGAGGTGATTTTAACGAGGCTTATGACCCAGTCCTGGATAGATCGAACCCTCAAAAACCACATCTGGCCACATATAAGGGAGGTATAAAATTATTAATGGACCATCTGGGCTTATTTGACGTCTGGCGGTTACAGCATCCAATTGATAAAGACTATTCACTCTTCTCTCATGTTCATAATTCTCATGCGAGATTAGATTATTGGCTGGTGAGTCCATCAGTGTTACCCTCACTTATGTCCTCAAACATCCTAGACATTTATCTATCAGACTATGCACCAGTCACATTCAAATCCAGTTTGGGCGGGGCGGTAATTAGAGAGCGGAAATGGAGATTCCCATCGTATCTTTATCAGTCAGAGGACTTTAAGAAGTCTTTACAGACCTTTTGGGACACATACAAAATAGACAACCAGGAACATAGCGAGGACGTTTATCTATTCTGGGTGGCCTCTAAAGCAGTGGTAAGGGGGCAAATACTTGCATATGTTAGCTACAGAAAGAAAAAGCTAATGAAGCGTACTCTGGAAGCCCAGAAACATTTAACCCAGACATACAAGGCGTTTAAACTTTCTAATACACCCGTGGCAAAACAAAAATTCCTAGAAGCCAAAGAGTCTGCAGACATGTTGGCTCACGAAGCAGCATTGAACAATATTGATTACTTGAAACACAAATACTTTAAATGGGGCAACAAACCGGGAAGACTTTTGGCTTCCATGACAAAACCATTCAAACAGGCCACTAGAATCCAAAAGATTAAAAAAAGGGACGGGACAATCACATCCAGAGACGAGATCACAGAGGAGTTTAGGGCCTTTTTTGGGTCACTTTACTCAGCTGAGACTGGAAATACTGCTGATGGGGCTGGTTTTCTTCGGCCTGAGGTAACTCCACCCCTGTCTGAGGAACAGAAAGCCATACTGGATGCACCACTTGGTACGGCGGAGGTTATGCAAACTATTAACACCCTCAAGGTCGCTAAAGCACCGGGACCTGACGGGTTTAGCAACGAGTATTATAAATTGTTAGGACCCTCTGTAGGACCGCATCTATGTGCAGTGTTCAATGAAATAGTGAAGGCTAAGAAACTTCCAGACGGTTTCAATGAAGCGTGTATTATTGTCCTGCCCAAGCCAGGTAAAGATCCCTTACAAGTTGAAGGGTATAGGCCAATTTCTTTACTCAACTCAGACTTTAAAATCTTCACTAAAATATTAGCTAATAGATTACAACAAATTATCCCGGATTTGAAATTGCCTTGCCAGACTGGGTTCATTCATGGAAAGTCGATTACCTATAATATTAGGACGACAATAGGAGCTATCTCATACAGCAGACAGCACCGACACACCAAGAACATCATTGTAGGATTAGATGCGGACAAGGCCTTTGATATGGTCTCCTGGGGCTATCTGTATGGCCTTCTTGATAAACGGAAATTTAGTCCCTGGTTTGGCGAGGCAATCCAATTGATTTACAAGGACCCAAGATCTTATCTGTCCATAAACAATGCGCCATCTCAATCTTTTAATATACAGAGGGGAACGCGTCAGGGATGCCCACTTTCACCGTTATTATTTAACCTGGCATTAGATCCACTTCTACGAACATTACAAAATTTGCCAGAGTTCCAGGGAGTGAAGGTCGGACATTCTATGATCAAAATGTTGGCCTTTGCAGATGATGTATTGCTATTTATAGCCAACTCTGCTCAAGCAATCACGGCAATTATGAATACACTAAACAGAGTTGGGGAAATCTCAGGCTTTAAAGTTACCTACAAAAAATCGGAGGCATTGGCGATATTTAGAACTGGTAAAATTAATGATGCCTCATTTCCATTTCAATGGTGTTCGGAGTCTATTAGGTACCTGGGCATCCAACTTCCAGCCAACCCATCACTGATGTATAAATTAAACTATAGGCCTTGGATAGCCTCCTTGCTTCAGCTCCTGCAGTCATGGGACAGATTTAAACTATCTTTCTACAGCCGGTGTCATCCCATAAAAATGATAGCGTTTCCTAAATTGATGTATCTCTTCCAATCTCTTCCATTGCTGCTAACCAACTCTGATATAAAGATGCTAAATACGGGATTCAGGAAATTAATCTGGGGATGTGTGGGGTGTTCCAGGATGAGGCTCTCTAAACTTACCCTTCCCAAAAAGGAGGGGGGAATTAATCTTCCAGATATTGGTAGATATAATCTTGCAGCAAACTTCAGATATGTCTTGGATTGGATGCGAGGCTCCTCCCATTTTGCCAATGTCCAACTGGAAGGACAATTATACCCACACTTATCTTTGATGACCTTGTTACACCTGAGAGGAGATGAGCTTCCAGGCGACATCGCAGAGCATCCCACACTTTGGGCTACAATAAAAACATGGAGGAGGGTAAGAAAGATTTGCGGTGCTAGCTGCTATGTAACACCATTCCAGACATTTAGGGGGAACTCACAATATCTAGAGGGCAGGCCCACAGTGGAGTATGAGATTCTGGCCACGCAAAAATGTCAGATGGCGGTGGATATGCTGGATTCCAGCTTTTATTTACTAACTTTTGAGGAATCGAGACGTCGCTTTCCAGCATTCACGCACAAACCTTTCTTATTCCTTCAAGCTCGTAGCTTGGCACTAAAAAATATTGCTCAAGGAGCAGGAGTAGGGCCAAGTAGAAAATTGGACACTTTTATCCGTAACGCTAGGACGCAGGCCACCTCCACTAGCCAGATATACTCGTTGCTACGTCCTCACTGGAACTGGGAGGAGAAGGCGGGCCCTGCGAAATGGAAAACAGAGTTCCCGGAATATGAGATAGCAAATATACTGGGAGCTACCCTGTCTCTAGTAAAATTAGTGCCATATGCTAGTTACACAGACATGGCTTTGCGGGTCTTTCATAGGGCGTACATATCACCTCTGGTTTCGGTCCAGAATGTCATCTACAATATACGCTTGCGCTAAGTGTGGTCTGGAAAAAGCTACACTATACCATCAGTTTTGGGAATGCACGCAAATTTTGGAACTGTGGGAACAAGTACAAGGGTGGGGATTTACTAACTTCCACATCATGTCAGCACTTTTCTTTGCATTATGATGAGATGTCTTTGTCCGTTTGGTTGTGGCAGCATAGGTATCTGATACAGGTTGTATACTGAATACTTTTGGGTGATATTTGCTATGAATTATAATTACCTATCGGATCCCAGTGACATAGATTATTTCCAGCCTTGATGTCTTTTTTGAGGGCTTTGATATGTGGATAATCTTCATGACTGTTTATGCCTGGTGTAGATATTGTATCCACTGTTTATGTATTGCTCCATACGGACTTTGCTCATGACAACCTTATTCTATTTATGCTGTATTTATGATGGATGGCACTTTGTTTTTAATATGGTTTTATCTTTCTGTCTAAATAAACTTGTGTGAAAATTTAAGTATATTAGTGAGTGGAGTGCATTTCTTAGCCCAAACCTGTTTCTTCGTTTTTCATTAATCCCCTTTTGTGCTCATGCACCCTCACATTATTAATCAAACATTATTTATTGCTGTGCATCCCCAACCTTGTTGTTTGGAACAAGTACATCTGAGAATTCAAAGCATATACAAGATTAAATTCCAGTTAACCCCTCAATGGGCCATCTTTAATATCCTAGAGGAGACTCAGCAAAGTATCCCCAGAGGAACAAAGGCGGCACTTTCTATTTGGGCAGCGGCCACTAGGAAAAGCATTTTACACCAATGGATAAACTCAAATCCCCCAACTATGGCATTGGTTGACACAAAAATCAAATTTCTGTTTAAAATGGAGAGATTGGAGACACTGACAAACAAGGAAAAATTGACCAGGAAATTTTTTGAAACATGGAGTCCATACATCCAGACACTCCCCATAGACACTAAAAATAGTCTTAGATCACAATTTGACAATACCTCATGGTACCTGCGGGAAGTCATTGGAGGGCACAACCCAATACCATAAAGATCTAGGTTTGGAGAGAGGACACGCAGAGGTGAGGTGGGGTGGGGGGAGGTCAGGAGGGGAGTTGGGATTCGAGGAGATAAATTATCTGTAATTTTGTAATTTAACATAATCATAATGTATGTATTATATGAATATTGATTTTATGTTTTTGTTATTAAAATCTAATAAAAAGAAGGTTAAAAAACAAAAGAAATTATACAACCCCTGGCAAAAAATATGGAATCACCTGGCTCTAAGGATGTTCATTCAGTTGTTTACTTTTGTTTAAAAATAGCAGATCACAGACATGGCACAAAACTAAAGTAATTTCAAATAGCAATACTCTGGCTTTAAGAAACACTAAAAAAAATATCATGAAAACATAATGTGCTAGCCAGTAATGGTTACTTTTCAAGACCAAATGGGGGAAAAATTATGGAATCACTCAATTATGAGGAATAAATTATGGAATCATGAAAAAAAAAACAAAAACAAAAGAACACTCCAATACATCACTAGTGTTTTGTTGCACCATCTCTGGCTTTTATAACAGCTTGTAGTCTTTGAGGCATGGACTTAATGAGTGACAAACAGTACAATAACAATAATCTGGCTCCAACTTTCTCTGATTGCTGTTGCAAGATCAGCTTTGTAGGTTGGAGCCTTGTCATGGAACATTTTCTTCAACTTCCACCAAAGATTTTCAATTGGATTGAGATCTAGGCTATTTGCAGGCCATGTCATTGACCTTATGTGTCTTCTTTGAAGGAATCTTTTCACAATTTTTTTCTCTATGGCAGGATGCATTATCATCTTGATAAATTATTTCATCATCCCCAAACATCCTTTCAATTGATGGGATAAGAAGAGTGTCGAAAATTTCAATGTAAACTTGGGCATTTATTGACAGCCATCTCCCCAGTGCCTTTACCTGACATGCAGCCCCATATCATCAATGACTGTGGAAATTTACATGTTCTCTTCAGGCAGTCATCTTTTTATTGTTTAGCTTTTCTGTATGTACTGTAAATACCATTTCTTATAGGCGATTTCTTACAGTTCTGTCACAGACATTAAAAAGGAGATATCCCTGGCACACTGTTATGTTTCCCAAATGAAGTCCAAGAAAGAGTCTTGATATATATTCCAAGTTTTATTTTTCAGAAGAAGGGAATAATAGTACAATTTGCAGAGAGTCCGCCTAAAAACGTTTCGACCTAACCTTGGCCTTCATCTGGTCCGACAGACTGACTAGTTATAAGGATAGATGAGGATAGTCAGTAATAGAAATTTATCATACATGGAAGAGGTGAACCGTGTGAGGGCCCCTGGCGTCTGGTGACCTCACCTCTTCCATGTATGCCTGCATAGAGGCAAAGGTATTCCTAGCAACTGCTATACCTTTCCACTGTATTGTTCAATCCCTATATCCTGGACACTGAGCCCCTGACTATAGGCAACTTTAGATTCATTTTTCTGCATTTTCCTGCAAAGGTATTTAGTTACATGCTAAGTGCTGACTAATGTGCCAAATGCACTAGTTTGATTCAGCTATACTACATACAGACCTGGTTCCATATTGCTCTTTTTTGCAATCCATATACAGATTGTTATCCTGCCTTACCTTGACGGACACGAAAACGTGCACATAAGCAGAGGCGGTAGCCCTTTCTCATATACAGAATCATGATAACTATGATAAATTTCTATTACTGACTATCCTCATCTATCCTTATAACTAGTCAGTCTGTCCGACCAGATGAAGGCCGAGGTTAGGCCGAAACGTTTTTAGGCGGACTCTCTGCAAATTGTACTATTATTCCCTTCTTCTGAAAAATAAAAATTGGAATATATATCAAGACTCTTTCTTGGACTTCATTTGGGAAACATAACAGTGTTCCGGGGATATCTCCTTTTTCTCTGTTTTTTCCCCCTGAGCACCTGTAACAGGTGATGCTAGGTCCTCCCACACCCCCTCTGTCACAGACATTGACTCCAGTTTCCTCCCATTCGTTCCTCATTTGTTTTGTTGTGCATTTCCTGTTTTGGAGACATATTACCTTAAGTTTCCTGTCTTGATGCTTTGATGTTGTCACGCTCCCCGGGTCCTCGGCTCCCCTCCCCGGGTCCTCAGCTCCGCTCCCCGGCTCACCTGCCACGCTCCCCTCGTCCCAGCCTCCGGTGCCCGTCCTCCATAGGTCCTCTGGTCGCCGATCCCGGCGTCCGACATCTTCCCAGGCCCTGGCCGGCTCTCCTGCGTCCTCCTCGCAGCCTCCTTCCCTGGCTTCTGGCACCCGAGCCGCGCGCATGCGCATTAGGGCACGCGCGCGGTCACTGACCCTTTCTTAAAGGGCCAGCGTCCAGTAACAGGAAATGAGGTTAGTCAGGTTCAGGGTATAAAGGGGGTTCTTGTCCAAGGGGGCGGGGCCTGATCTTCGTGTTCCCTGAGCTAGGAGTCAGGTCTCCTGGTGTTTATGTGCCTGTACTCACCTATCTCTCTTTGTAGAGCCGTACCTGCCTCGCCATCCAGTCTGCCGTATCCCGAACCCCGCACGCTGTCCGTCTGCCATCCGACAGCACCTGCCATCTCGGATCCCTGCGGTGACCCGTCATCTTGCTCCAGAGGTTCCGGACTCCGCCTGATATCATCTCGGCCTCCGAACCTGAGCTACGTCACCAAGACTACCTTCTGTGACTCCGTGGTCCCAGGGACTCCTCCGCTGTCTTCACTTGCACGGACTATCCTGCTGCCCTTCAGTGCTTCAGCTGCCGGACTCCCTACCTCCATCTTAGAGTTCGGTCCAGTGGATCCACCTCCTGGGTCTGCCCGACCGCCCGGCCGTGACAGTAAGATCAGGCCATGGATCCCGCTGCTGCACTAATGGCCCTGCAAGAGGAACTCCAACGCCAGCGTGAAGTCCAGACCCGCATGCTGCAATTCATGACCTCCGTGGACACCCGCCTGTACACATTACAAGCATCAATGACGCCTGCGGCACCCAGGTCCCCCGCCAGGCAAGCCATGGCTCCCGTACCAGTGGCAGCCTCTTCAGATGCTTCCCGACTCCGTTTGGCGTCACCTCCTCGGTATGCTGGAGATCCCAAGACCTGCAGGGGCTTCATAAACCAATGTTCCCTTCACTTCACGCAGCTGCCACATCTGTTCGCCTCCGACCAAGCCAAGGTCGCCTTTATAATGTCCCACCTAGAGGGCGAGGCGCTGGCGTGGATGAACCCCTTGTGGGAGACGGAGGACCCCATGACCAAGGATCTTCAACAGTTCCTACAGGCCTTCCGCAGTACCTTTGACGAGCCAGGACGCGCCTCTGCCTCTGCTTCATCACTCCTCCGCCTACGTCAAGGGACACTGACGGTGGGTCAATACGCCATCCGTTTCCGCACTTTGGCTTCAGAACTCGGGTGGAATAATGAGGCCCTAACAGCCGCCTTCTGGGAAGGACTCTCGAGTCGCATCAAGGATGAGTTGGCGGGTCGGGACGTGCCCTCCACCCTAGATGCACTGATCGCCCTAGCAACTCGTGTGGACATACGTTTTCAGGAGCGCTCCAAAGAGCTATCTCGGGAGAGACGCCCGGTACGGCATTCTCCTCCTCCGCAGAAGTCCTCCGTTCCTCAGTCATCAACAGCTGGGATTCCCGTCCACGAGCCCATGCAGATCGACCGAGTGCGGCAGTCTGAACGACGTCGAGCAGAGCGGCTCGCCCAGGGCCTCTGCTTTTACTGTGGTGAGGACACCCACCTGCTACGCTCCTGTCCAGAGAGGCCGGGAAACTCCAAAGCCTAGGGTTGGTAGGAGAGGCCACCCTAGGTGCTGGGACCCTCTCTGACCCAGTTACATGGACAGTGCAAGTGACCACGGGAGAGACGCGGTTCACGGCTGATGCCTACCTCGATTCCGGGGCAGCAGGCAATTTCATCCAGCAGGCCACGGTGGACAAGTACCGGGTGCCTGTCATGCCACTCGACAAACCCCTAGTGATTGCCTCGGTGGATGGGAGGCCTCTCTCTGATACCATCTCCTTGATCACCAGGCCTGTCGAACTACGCATCGGTGCTCTTCACACCGAAAAAATCGCTCTCTACGTTCTCCCACACATGTCCCACCAGATCCTGTTGGGACTCCCATGGTTGCGGACACATGAACCATCGGTTAGCTGGGGTACTGGCGAAGTCACCCGTTGGGGCTCTTCGTGTCATGAGAGGTGCCTAAAGTCCATACCACCCCTCCGACGACCTCCGGTTCCTGAGACCCTAACGGGGCTGCCTTCGGCCTATTGGTCCTTTGCCGATGTCTTTGACAAAAAGGAATCCGAGGTACTGCCGCCACATCGTCCATACGATTGTGCCATTGACCTGCTTCCAGGGACAACCCCACCTAGAGGACGGATATATCCTTTATCTCCAGCCGAAACTAGGGCCATGTCAGATTACATCTCAGAGAGCCTAGCAAGGGGGTTCATTCGGAGATCCTCCTCTCCTGCTGGAGCAGGTTTCTTCTTTGTCAAGAAGAAAGAGGGAGACTTACGCCCATGCATAGACTACCGGGGTCTCAACCAAATCACCGTGAAAAACAAATACCCCCTGCCGCTCATTCCCGAATTATTTGACCGGCTTAGAGGAGCTCGTGTGTTCACCAAGCTGGATCTTCGGGGTGCTTACAATCTGGTACGCATCCGCTCTGGTGACGAATGGAAAACCGCGTTTAATACGCGCGATGGACATTATGAGTACTGCGTGATGCCCTTCGGTCTGTGTAACGCTCCTGCCGTCTTCCAAGAACTGGTGAACGACGTGTTTCGGGACCTTCTCTACATCTGTGTGGTTGTTTATCTAGATGACATCCTTGTCTTCTCTCCGGACCTCCAAACCCACAGAGAAAACGTACAGCTGGTCTTACAAAGACTGAGAGAGAATCGCCTGTACGCAAAGTATGAGAAGTGTGTCTTTGAGCAGTCGTCCCTCCCCTTTCTGGGGTACATCATCTCTGATACTGGACTGCAGATGGACCCCAAGAAGGTCTCCGCCATCATCAACTGGCCTCCGCCTTCTGGACTGAAGGCAATCCAACGCTTCCTGGGATTCGCCAACTACTACCGCCAGTTTATCCCGCACTTCTCTGCCTTGACCGCTCCTCTCTCCGCTTTGACCAAAAAGGAGGCTAATCCTAAGGACTGGTCACCTGCGGCAGACGCCGCATTTTGTTCTTTGAAGCGAGCATTCGCCTCCGCCCCTGTACTCCACCGACCGGAGTTAAACCGCCAGTTCACCTTGGAGGTGGATGCCTCCTCCTCAGGAGCCGGAGCAGTGCTCATGCAAAAATCCTCCTCCGGGAAGATGGTGACCTGCGGTTTCTTCTCTAAGAGCTTCTCAGCACCCGAACGTAATTACACCATCGGTGACCGAGAACTACTGGCGGTCAAACTGGCTCTGGAGGAGTGGCGCTACCTCCTGGAAGGAGCAGTGTACCCCGTGATTATCTACACGGACCACAAAAACCTGGAATACCTGCGGTCCGCTCAGCGACTGAACCCACGGCAAGCCAGGTGGTCCTTATTCTTTGCCAGGTTTGACTTCCAGCTCCACTTCCGACCAGCGGACAAGAACATACGCGCTGATGCCTTGTCTAGGTCTCTCATGCCCATGGAACAGGAGGAAGAGACTATCCAGCCTATCATCTCTCCTAGCAAGATTGTTCCGGTGGCTCCTGTCACTCTGGCCCAGATACCACCTGGGAAGACCTATGTCTCGGAGACCGACAGGCTAACGGTCTTACACTGGGGTCATACCTCAAAAACAGCCGGCCATGCAGGCCAGAAGAGAACATGGGGTGCGATTGTACGCCATTACTGGTGGCCATCTCTTCGCACGGACGTCGCCGCCTTTGTCTCTGCCTGCTCCTCTTGTGCCAGAAACAAGACGCCCAAACACCTCCCACATGGCCGCCTTCTGCCTCTGCCGATACCTTCGATTCCGTGGCAACACATAGCAATGGACTTTATTACGGACTTGCCATTGTCATCCGGGCACACAGTCATATGGGTCGTGGTGGACCGGTTCTCAAAAATGGCCCATTTCGTTCCTATGGCTGGACTGCCCTCTGCTCAGGAACTCGCGGACGCTTTTATACAACACATCTTCCGCTTGCATGGCTTTCCATTACACATCGTATCAGACAGAGGAACTCAGTTCACCTCCCGCTTCTGGAGGGCTCTCTGTAACCATCTGGGAGTGACTCTGGACTTTTCATCTGCATACCATCCTCAGTCTAATGGCCAAGTAGAGAGGGTCAATCAAATCTTGACCTCATTTCTACGTCACTATGTTAACGCCCATCACGACGACTGGTCCGCTCTTCTACCTTGGGCTGAATTCTCCCACAACCACCACATCAGTGAGTCGTCCTCCAGCTCTCCCTTCCATGTTGTTTACGGACTTCAGCCTTCCATCCCATTGCCTGTATCCCCCTCTTCGGATGTCCCTGCTGCAGATACAGTAGCCCGTGACTTTGCCACCATTTGGGACTCTGTCAAGGTGTCTCTAGGACGTGCTTCCCTGCGGATGAAGAGACACGCAGACAAGAAACGCCTGGATCCTCCGTGTTTCTCTCCTGGAGACCTCGTCTGGCTTTCTTCCCAGTACGTCCGCCTGAAGATACCTTCATACAAGCTGGGTCCTCGCTACATTGGGCCGTTTAAAGTCCTCACCAGGATCAATGAGGTCTCCTACAAGCTGCAGCTCCCGGCCACGATGAAGATACCCAACTCGTTCCACGTCTCCCTGCTCAAGCCGGTGGTCCTTGGTCCCTTCTCCGCTGCTGCCAGTCCAGCTCCTCCACCTATTGCCGATGATGACATCTATGCGGTAAGGGATATCGTGGCCATGAAGACCGTACGAGGTCGGCAGTTCTTCCTGGTGGACTGGGCAGGGTATGGTCCTGAGGATAGGTCCTGGGAGCCCAGGGAGAACGTAGGCACTCCTCTTATCCGTGCCTTCATGTCCCGGTTGCGGGGAGGGGGGCGTGGGGGGGGGGGGTACTGTCACGCTCCCCGGGTCCTCGGCTCCCCTCCCCGGGTCCTCAGCTCCGCTCCCCGGCTCACCTGCCACGCTCCCCTCGTCCCAGCCTCCGGTGCCCGTCCTCCATAGGTCCTCTGGTCGCCGATCCCGGCGTCCGACATCTTCCCAGGCCCTGGCCGGCTCTCCTGCGTCCTCCTCGCAGCCTCCTTCCCTGGCTTCTGGCACCCGAGCCGCGCGCATGCGCATTAGGGCACGCGCGCGGTCACTGACCCTTTCTTAAAGGGCCAGCGTCCAGTAACAGGAAATGAGGTTAGTCAGGTTCAGGGTATAAAGGGGGTTCTTGTCCAAGGGGGCGGGGCCTGATCTTCGTGTTCCCTGAGCTAGGAGTCAGGTCTCCTGGTGTTTATGTGCCTGTACTCACCTATCTCTCTTTGTAGAGCCGTACCTGCCTCGCCATCCAGTCTGCCGTATCCCGAACCCCGCACGCTGTCCGTCTGCCATCCGACAGCACCTGCCATCTCGGATCCCTGCGGTGACCCGTCATCTTGCTCCAGAGGTTCCGGACTCCGCCTGATATCATCTCGGCCTCCGAACCTGAGCTACGTCACCAAGACTACCTTCTGTGACTCCGTGGTCCCAGGGACTCCTCCGCTGTCTTCACTTGCACGGACTATCCTGCTGCCCTTCAGTGCTTCAGCTGCCGGACTCCCTACCTCCATCTTAGAGTTCGGTCCAGTGGATCCACCTCCTGGGTCTGCCCGACCGCCCGGCCGTGACAGATGTCTTCCTTGGTCTACCAGTATGTTTGCCTTTAACAACATTCCCATGTTGATTGTATTTGGTCCAGATTTTAGACACAGCTGACTGTGAACAACCAACATATTTTACAACATTGCGTGATGATTTACCCACTTGTAAGAGTTTGATAATTCTCTCCTTTGTTTCAATTGACATCTCTCGTGTTGGAGCCATGATTCATGTCAGTCCACTTGGTGCAACAGCTCTCCAAGGTGTGATCACTCCTTTTTAGATGCAGACTAACAAGCAGATCTTATTTGATGCAGGAGTTAGTTTTGGTAATGAAAATTTACAGGGTGATTCCATTATTTTTTCCTCATAATTGAGTGATTCCATAATTCCCCCCCCCCCCCCCCCCCCCCGTTTGGTCTTGAAAAGTAACCGTTACTGGCTAGCACATTATGTTTTCAGGATTTTTTTTAGTGTTTCTTAAAACCCGAAAGTTGACATTTTAAATTACTTTAGTTTTGAGCCATGTCTATGATCTGCTTTTTTAAACAAAAGTAAACAACTGAATGAACATACTCAGAGCCAGGTGATTCCATATTTTTGCCAAGGGTTGTAGGCTTGCAAACAGACAAGAAACCATGATTAGGCTGGACTCACATGAACGTATGAAAAAACTGTCCCATTCTCATCCAGCAGATTAGGATGATTTTTGTTTCTCACTTGTTGTCCATGTGCTCTCCGTGTGCAATCCATTTTTTTCTCAGCAGCTATTAGTCATTTACAGTCTTTTACAGCACCATTTACAGTCCTGTACAGTACCATTTACAGGACCATTTACAGTGTTCTGTACAAAATGATAGAGTTGTATCCATAAAAACAGACGTCACTAGGTTGGTCCATGTGCCGTCCGTGTGACATCTGTTTTTTCCTCGCACCCATTGACTTGTATTGGCGAGTCTCGGACATATTCTGGATCAAATCGCAGCATTTTGCGACTTTTCTCGCATCCAGAGACTGTGGAGACCAGCGTGTCTGAAACGGTGCCTTCCCCTCCTCCCACCAGTCCCCAAATGAAAACACGGCCAGGCCTAGATGGGGTGAAAATAGGTTGGTCACTGTTTATTAATTTCATAGGTAGAGAAAGGTTCTTTAATGTTCCAACATGTTCCAATAAGCTCGTCACCACAACCTTGTCTGCGACCGACAGGCGAACAACCAACGAGCGGTTATGACCTTTGCCCCTCTCCACCTTTTCTGCTGTGACATAATTTCAAATACAAGGGTTTCATCTCTATTCATTTAACAAACAATTATTCTAGGGGTCAGCCGGAGGGAAAAAGGAAATCACTGATCCCGGGCACTGAATTTAACCCCTGTAGGTGTGGCTGGACCCCCTTCCCCTGGGATCCTGTTGGTTAGCTGGGCGTCCCAATTAGTGCCTCACCTGGGGAGTGGGGGAAAGAGGGTAAATGGACACGACCATTGTTTCCTTTAGCATTGGCCAGGTGGGCTCCACAGTCAAAGGCACGTTCCTTATTCAGTACCTTGCCTGCCATTCTGAAAGCGAGAAAAGCTGACCAACTGCTCTGCCTCATTGACCAACATTGGTCAGAGTGCACGCATTGCATTCATCCGTTTTTAATGCTCGTGTGAGCATACCCTTACACGACTGTTCCCTTTAGCAGAGCACAGATGACTCCTATGTGTCGATTTAAAACTGATTTTTCCTCCACAATGTAATATAAAGATCTAGAAAGGTAATAAAAGCACAAGTGTCATGACATTGATCTATTGCCAAAAATGCTGGTGACAAGATGACTTTACAAAAATAGAACTTTTTTTTGTATAGTTTTACTGCTTGTAAATACCTTTCTAGAAATCTTACTACTATCAACCCTTTTGGGCTTCATTCAGATAGCCACATTGCATGAATGTGTTGTATCCATTTTATTCACTGATGCAACACATACCCACATACCCATTTTTCTATGGTGCAAATCCCATATCCGGCTGCTATTCACACGGATGGCATCAGTGTACAGTCCATACAGTCTGTATTTAAGATTGAAATGCACAGAAGCTTTGTAATTTATTTATCCATATGATAATTCAGTTTTTATTAAGATGACACACTGATGGTAAAAACGAACACATGGACCGTACACTAATGACATACTGAAAGTAAAAATGGACACATGCGCCACACACTGATGACATACTGATGGTAAAAACGGACACAAGGACTGTACACTCAAGACACACTGATGGTAAAAATGGACACACGGACCATACACTGATGACACACTGATGATTAAAACGGACACATGTGTGACGTCCTGGCAAATCCAGGTGGTCACAAACAGGCCCCCGCATAACACCTTCCCTCACTAGGAAACACACAGCCAACCTAGAAACCCTAGTCACTCCCCCTTAGGGAAAGATAGACACACCAGTGGGCGTGACCAGGCGGTTGGAGACGCCCACCCAGCTGCCTATTTGTACCCGGAAGGGAACCAAAAATATAGGAAAGCCCTTTTTTTTAATTATTTCATGAATTTCATTAAATAATTTTTTTAAAAAAATGACGTGGGCTTCGCCACATTTTTGTGTCCAGCCAGATACAACTAGGCAGCTGGGGATTGGAATCCGCAGCACAGGTTGCCTTGAGCTTACTGGGCCCCTCTGCTGCGAATTGCAGTCCGCAGCCGCCCCAGAAAATGGCGCTTTCATAGAAGCGCCATCATCTGGCGCTGTATCCAACTCTTCCAGCAGCCCTGACGCCGGGTGGCTTGCTGGGTAATCATGAGTTAATACTAGCTTTGTTTTACTAGATAGTATTAAGCCAGAGATTCTTAATGTCAGGCAAGTTTGACCTGGCCATTAAAGCGGGCTTTACACACTGATGGTAAAACTGGACACACGGACCGTACACTGATGACATACTGATGATAAAAACGGACACAAGGACCGTACACTGATGACACTCTGATGGTAAAAACGGACACATGACCCGTACACTGATGACACACTGATGGTAAGAATGGACACAAGGACGGCATACTGATGATATACTGATGGTAAAAAGGGACACATGGACCGTGCAGTGATGACACACTGATGGTAAAAACTGACACACGGACTGTACACTGATGACACACTGATGGTCACAATGGACACATATGATGACATCGGTACCACTTTTTCACATATGTGTTTACTAGAGATGACCCACCCTCTAGAGGCTCGAGTTTGGTTCGGTTCGTCGAACGGAGGCCGCGTTCGTGTTCGGTTCGGCGAGTCGTTCGATGAACCTCTCGAACCCCATTGAAACCAATGGGAGGCAATCACAAACACATAAAAACACATTATAAATGTACACATACAGTTAATACACATTGCCATAACACTTACAGGTACCCGCGATGCGTCCTGCACTCTGTCTCCTGCCGCTTTTCCTTCCGATAATCGCTGCGTCCTCCCAGTAACCAGCACCAGCATAGGACCTATCCTGACGTCAAAATAGCCATGTGCAGTCATGTGTCTATTATCTCATTGGCTACAGACTGGTCACATGGCTAGATGTCATTGCTAGGTCCTGTCAGTACATGTCTCCGGTACGCGGTGCTCGTTTGTGCATTCCCGTGTACCGGCGATATGCTCTGGCACATGACCGGCTCCCCGTTCTGCTTCCCCATTCCGTTATTCACCGGCTGCCACAGCTGGTCAATAACAGAGATCACCATTGCTATAGCAACGCGCCTGTCAGCGGTGATGTCGTTTTTTTTTTTTTTTAATTATTTCATGAAATAATTAAAAAAAGGGCTTCCCTATATTTTTAGTTCCCAGCCAGGTACAAATAGACAAATAGACAGCTGCCTGCTGTACCTGGCTAGCATACAAAAATATGGCGAAGCCCACATCTTTTTTTTGGTGGGCAAAAAACTCCTGCATACAGTCCTGGATGGAGTATGCTGAGCCTTGTAGTTCTGCAGCTGCTGTCTGCTCTCCTGCATACACTAGTGAATGGAGCATGCTGAGCCTTGTAGCTCTGCAGCTGCTGTCTGCTCTCCTCCATACAGACAGACAGCCGCTGCAGAAC
Source organism: Anomaloglossus baeobatrachus (assembly GCF_048569485.1). Taxonomy (NCBI): domain Eukaryota; kingdom Metazoa; phylum Chordata; class Amphibia; order Anura; family Aromobatidae; genus Anomaloglossus; species Anomaloglossus baeobatrachus. The sequence goes on along the minus strand of NC_134357.1, from coordinate 196,701,753 downwards.
TACAAGGCTCAGCATACTCCATCCAGGACTGTATGCAGGAGTTTTTTGCCCCCTAAAAAATTACGTGGGCTTCGCCATGTTTTCGTATGCTAGCCAGGTACAGCAGGCAGCTACGGGCTGCCCCCAACTCCCAGCTGCCTATTTGTACCCGGCTGAGAACCAAAAATATAGGGAAGCCCTTTTTTTTTTAATTATTTAATGAATTTCATGAAATAATTAAAAAAAAAAATGATGTGGGCTTTGCCCAATTTTTGTGTCCAGCCAGGTACAACTAGGCAGCTGAGGCATGGAATCCGCAGCTCAGGGTGCCCAAGCTTTCTGGGCACCCCTGCTGCGAGTTGCAGTCCGCAGCCGCCCCAGAAAATGGCGCTTTCATAGAAGCGTCATCTTCTGGCGCTGTATCCAACTCTTCCAGCTGCCCTGGTGATGGGTGGCTCACTGGGTAATAATGGGGTTAGGGCTAGCTGTATATTATCAACTGGCCCTAAGCCCGAAATTCATGGTGTCACACCAATATTAGACATGGCCACCATGAATTTCTAGTACAGATAAAAAAAAACACAACACACAGAAAAATATTTTTATTAGAAATAAAACACAACACAATTAGTGACTCCATCTTTATTGAAATAAAGAACCCCCCTCCTCAGTAATCCTGGGTCAAGGGTCCCGCACCGTCCAATCCGGATCCAATATCATCTGATCGGTTTGCTGGAAGGCAAAGCGATCAGATGATGTGTCAGGTTCAAGGGCCTGAATCACATGACACAGCAGCTGATTGTATAAACAGCTTTTATACAATCAGCTGATGCATCAGTGCAAAAAAAAAAAAACTACACACTTCAGTGCAGACTCCTGTCCAACAGCATCAGCTGATAGTTTAGCCGTCCGGGAGGTAAAAAGCCGGCCTCACCGCTCGACTTATAGTGTCAGCTGATTCCGTTAGGTGACCGCATCAGCTGATCATCGCCAGGTCTGAGAGAGAGAGAGAGAAGAAAGAGAGGAGAGAGGAGAGAGAGAAAAGAGAGAGAGAGAGAAAAGAGAGAAGAGAGAGAGAGAGAAGAGAGAGAGGAGAGAGAGAGGAGAGGGAGAGAGGAGAGAGAGAGGGAAAGAGAGAAAAAGAGTAAGGAGAGAGAAAAGAGAGAGAGAGAGAAGAGAGAGAGGAGATAGGAGAGAGAGAGAAAAAGAGAGAGGAGAGAGAGGGAGACAGAGAGAAAAAGAGAGAGAGAGAAGAGAGAGAAGAGAGAGAGGAGAGAGAGGAGAGAACAATGCAGCCTCATTCCGTGAACTGCTCCGATTTTAGAGGTGTGTCCCGCGGCTCACAGCTGATGTCTGTCTCCTCCCCTCAGTGCATAATTAAATTAAATTATAATTATAAATAAATAATAATTATATTATAATATAATATGTTTTCTCTGCCCTCTCTGAAACACTTTCTTTCCTCTCCTTGTCCATAGTATGTTTTCTCTGCCCTCCCTGAAACACTTTCTTCCCTCTCCTTGTCTGTAGTATGCTTTCTCAGCCCTACCTGAAACACTTTCTTCCCTCTCCTTGTCCATAGTATGTTTTCTCTGCCCTCCCTGAAACACCTTCTTCCCTCTCCTTGTCTGTAGTATATTTTCTCTGCCCTCCCTGAAACACTTTCTTCCCTCTCCTTGTCTGTATTATGCTTTCTCAGCCCTCCCTGAAACACTTTCTTCCCCCTCCTTGTCTGTAGTATGTTTTCTCTGCCTTCTGTGAAACACTTTCTTCCCTCTCCTTGGGAGACAGAGAGAAAGAGAGAGAGAGAAAGAGAGAAGAGAAAGAAAGAGAGAGAAAGAGAGCGAGAGAAAGAGAGAGAGAGAGAGAAAGAGAGAAGAGAGAGGAGAGAGAGGAGAGAGCAATGCAGCCTCATTCCGTGAATTGCTCTGATTTTAGAGGTGTGTCCCGCGGCTCACAGCTGATGTCCGGCTTCTCCCTTCAGTGCATAATTAAATTAAATTATAATTATAAATATATAATTATAATTTAAAATTAAAAAAAAAATCTTAAATCTTAAAAAAAGTCTGCCTCTAATGATAAAGATAGGCAGCTTTGGTAATCTTGACTTTTGCATTGCTGAAGTCTCTGCTGACAGTGCGATTTATTTCATTGCTACTTGGAGCTGATACAGTGCGATCGTGTTCTACGGTGCTGCTGTAGCTTCATGTAGCCGAGCTGACAGTGTCGTGTGGATTACGTCAGTCCTAGAGGGGTATTTGGTGATTATTAAAGAGGTAAATGAGATGTTTTATTGTCTTTTATTCCAAATAAAGGATTTTTCGCTGTGTGTGTTTATTTACTTTCACTTTATAAATAAATAATAATTATAATTTAAAATTAAAAAAAAAAAATCTTTATCAGGACTAGGATTAGAACTCCTGAAGTTATACTTCTTAAGCAAGCACTCTATCCACTAGTCTACTGCCTATAATGATAAAGATAGGCAGATTTGGTAATCTTGACTTCTGCATTGCTGAAGTCTCTGGTGACAGCGCAATCAGGTTCTACGGTGCTGCTGCAGCTTCCTGTAGTCGAGCTGACAGTGTCGTGTAGATTACTTCGGACCTGGATGTGTATTTGGGGATTAATAAAGGGGTGAAAGAGGATGTTTTTTTTGTCTTTTATAACAAATAAAGGATTTTTCGGGAAGACGCCTGGCATGATTAAACTCATTATTACCATTGCCACCACACCAGGGCAATTCAGGATGAGCTGGGTGGAGTCCCCCGGGACTCTCACATCTAATGGATGCGTCTATTCCGGGCGGCTGCTGGGTGATATTCTTAGGGTGGTGGGTTCCCGATAACGTGGTGCTCTCCATCCTGACAATAGCAGCCTCCAGCCGTGCAGCTTTATCCTGGCTGGTATCAAATATGGGGGAACCGCGTTTTTTGTTTTCTTTTTATTATTATTATTATTTATTTATTTATTTTACTGCACGATATAGACCCGCCCGCCGGCGGCTGTGATTGGTTGCAGTGAGACAGCTGTCACTCAGCTTGGGGACGTGTCTGAGTGCAACCAATCATGGGCGCCGGTGGGCGGGGAAAGCACGGAATAACTAATTGACTAATGAAGCGACAGCCATTTTCTAAAGAGGAAAAGAGGAAAAGACACCGCAGATTTCTGACAGACGTGGAGCGAGACGCCCATGATCGGTGAGTAGGAAAGAGAGAGGGATTGTGCTGGAGACGCAGGACGCATGCAGACAACAACATGTGCACATATCCTTACTGTGAAAAGCCACATTTATGGTGATCGAACCGTTTTCGAACCTAACTCAAACTGTCGAGCTTTTAGCAAAAAAGCTTGAGTTAGAGTTCGATCTCGAACACCCCCCAAAATCACTCGAACATGAAATTGGCGAACCTTGAACCTCGAACATCGCTCAACTCTAGTGTTTACATACAGAGGTGTAAATGAGGCCTTAATGTGGGATTTAGTGTGGCCAAATTATCTCTTTGGGTCTGTGACTTGAAACCCTTGGAGACCACTGACATCCAGGCAGATGAATTGACAATAATGACCACAAGGAAAATAAGATTTCACATTATACTGAAGCATTTTGGGTGTAAAATCCTAAGTCATAAACACATCTTTGCTTGATGGTAATGACATACAGTATATGGCTGATAAACACATAAAACTCTAGGCATCTATATAGTAGTAACAGTAAGTTATAGGGAGTCTGGAGGTGATGATATTCAACCAGTCTGTGTATTAACTGCAGAGCTTGTATGCATGTGTGAACATCGTTCTACATTTCATCAGGGTAACTTGACATATTCAAAATGACATAGCTATGTATTTGCACAAAGGATAACCTGACACTGGCTCCAGCAAAGAAAGAGTTATTTGTTTTAGGTGTCATGCTGGTGACACAGGGGCTGGAATACTGGTGATTGGAAATTAAGATGTTGCGGGTTGGTATGGATCTGTCTTATGCCTTCAAAGGTTGCTGTGACTTTGCTGGCACTGAGCATATTGATTTTGCCATTGGCTCGTTAGTGGAACATGCTGGGAGCTGAAAGGATCTTTACCCTTGTAAAGTACAAATAAATCTATGTCAGAGCTGTGTGGGGACAAAGAGTCGAAAATATCAGGCATCTTTATTATGTTCTGCTTACTGTGTGATACAGACAGAAGCAAGAAATTCCTGGTAGAGAAACTTCATATTGTAAAAAGCTATAATGATAAAATATGCATATGTGTCGCCCCAGGGACGTCGCTCCAGCTTCAGGATCGCCACAGGGTCTTCTTTTAATATGGCAAACAGGTATGTTAGTTTTTGTAAATATGTCGTGACGCCACTCACGGCTTGCGGTCAGGGATATGGATGACCGCCACTGCAGATTTTATGAGCGTCTGGGGCTGATGTGGTCTGCAGTCAGATGGTGTGGCCTCCCGTGAGTGAGGCAGGCCCCAGGGGCTCAGGTGTGTAGGGTAGCGGGTCTCAGAATAATTCAGTCTCAGTCCAGAAAGTCTTTCAACTCGTTTTTACTCACTTTGGTGTTGTTATCAGCTGACCTGGGCGATGCTGTGATTAACCAGGTAAGAACCAGGAGCTCCTTCAGGCCAGTCCAAGGGTAACAGGTTAGCTCGCCTTCCTAACATTTCTGTGTTCGGATAACCCCCTGACCTGAAGTACCGTAGGGGTCTATCCAGGGAGTCCCTACTGCCTTTTCTCCCCTTTTTGGACCGTTTGCCGGCAGCGTGGACCAGGTGAGATGGCTTCAAGCTCTGTCTCCTTATGGGTCCCTGCGTTGCTGCTGAGGCTCAGACTCTGTGTGGTTGGTGAGGTACTTGTAGTTCCCCTCACCGGCAGGTTTAGCAGATAGTTAAAACTGAAGTCTGCTATAGGGACCTGTTGCCCGTACGTGCCTAGTCACCGGCAGCCCCCGTCCTCTCTGACTGACTGACTCGGTAACCGTTCTCCTCTGCCAACTGTCACTACACCGTGCAGGGTTTGACTAGTGTGAGCTCGCGTCTGTGTCACCTAGCAACCGCCGCTCACCACTACCTGACTGGCTCGCTCCACTCCTTTCCTTACAACCTCTGCACTTTAGCTCTCAGCCCATCCACTACACCTCTTGAAAAGAATGAAGGTTAGCCCCCCTCTGGAGACAACCCAAGGGTCCCCTCTAAAGGTGTGGAAGACCTGGTTGCTATGTGTCTGTGCGTACACACCTCATTCTGGTCTTTAGGATTACCTGGAAGTACTGTCCCAGCATGGGTGCAGTACTCAGTGGTGCCTGACCGGGTCAGGGGCGCCACATTCCCCCTTGGTTAGCAACAGCACATCCTCGGGCTACAAAGACAAGAAAAAATGATACAAATTTTTCCCACACAGGGGAAATATTTACATATAAACATACCAGGTACCATACCACCACCACCCACCACCCATGAGTCTTTTTAACCCAAGACCCAAATTCAGAGTAATCACCAGTCCTTTTGGTGACCTGGTTTCGGCCACAAACCATTCTGGCGACAGTCCTCCTTTTCCTGGTGGCATAAGGTAGGCCCCATAAACAGGCGTACCGGCTTCATCTTTGTTGGAGAGCAGGCCTTATAAACAGGCGTGCCCCCTTGGTGGTGCAGAGCCATGCCCCTCAACAGGCAGACTCTGGGGTTGGTACCACTGGGGTAACTACATACACTGCGAGAGTTTGTTGTTATAGCCAGTTCATAACCTATGGTCCATTTAGATTGAATGCACTTAACCAGGTGCTAAATAAAATAAATATTTAAACAGTTCGCGCAAAAGTCTTTGCGGGCACATATACTTCTTTAAACGTTGCTTAACTGGTTGTAAAACATTTTAACTTTTTCTTTACAAACATTTTAAACTGACTTCCTCCTTCCAAGACCAGTGCTCGATTCCTCAGTGCACTGACTCCTGAAATTTGTGTCATGGGCGTCCCCTGGTGGTGATGGCAATGGGGAACTGGTCGAAGAGGTGGGGTTGGAACCTGGGCTCACTGAGGTTTCCCTTGGACACTGCACTACGTCCAAGACGAACCAGCCTCTCTCTCCCATATGCCTCGTAAATTCCACTACGTCCCCCACATACAAATCACGACCAGGGTGACCCCGCTGTAGATGGGATTGTACATCTCGCCGGGATACAAAAATTCCTTCTTTCACTCCTGCCTCTACAATAAAGCCCCACCCCATACGGTAGTTAAATTTCTCCACTACTCCCAAGTGGAGGAGACATCTAGCCTGGTGGCTGGGCTGCCACAGGGACTGCTTCTCTTGCAGGTCCCGGGCCTCTAACTCTTCACTCTCTGGGATGGGCTTCACAAGGGGGCGTGGGTGCCTGGCTCTCACCCATCGTCGCTCTCTGCGGGCTGGTGTCCCCATCGACATCACCTGGTCATCAGCGGGACACCAAGTAATGTAAGCGCTGGGACTTGCTGCGACCTGTTCTCCCTCCCTGACGGAGGGTGCTGCAACCTCTTCTAGTCGGCTGGGGAACAGCAGCGATGGAGTAGCGGCTGCCACCGGTGGCAGGACCTGTTCTTCCTCCCTGGCAGAGGGTGTTGCGACCTCTTCCGGTTGGTGGGGGGATGGCAGCGCAGCCTCATGGCCTCCCTCTCTTTCAGAGGGTGCTGCGGCTTCCTCTGGTCGGGTGAGTGGCAGCCAGGTATCTAGCAACCAGGTGAGCCAAGGGCAGAGCATCCAGTTCTCTCTCCAGCGGAGAGGGTGCTGCGACCGCTTCAGGTCAGGACGGCAGGAATCGATTCCTCAGTCAGCAACTGGGGCGCTGTGACCATCTCTGGTCTGGGGGCAGAAACTTGATCCTCAGTCAGTGACTGGGGCGCTGTGACCATCTCTGGTCTGGGAGCAGGAACTGGATCCCCAGTCAGCGACTGGGGCGCTGTGACTATCTCTGGTCTGGGGGCAGGAACTGGAGGCGTTGCGGCCTGGTCTGGTCTGGCCACCGGAACAGGAGGCATCGCGACCTGGTCTGGTCTAGCTGCGGGCATCGCACCGGGCATCTCACCGGCTTATGACAGTAGCGCTGGCGGGATAAGCACACCAGGTAGGGCATGGGTAGTTTTGGACTCACCTGGGGTCGTGCTGGAGACTTCTAATGGCGGGGTCGCTGTGGCTGACGGGCCCCGCTGCGCGGACAGTCGCAGGTTTCTGATCGCTATTAGCATCCTGTGCCTCCAGGCGGCCACCTCACGGTTCCGCTGCTCATCCATGCGGTCAGCCATTTTCTCCACTTCTGCTTCCAGCTCCTATGCTGACATAGGCCTGGGCCAGCCCTGATCCTTATGATCTCCTTCTGCTGACGCCATCCTGCTCCTTCCCTGGTTCATCAGGTTGTGCCTCTATTTTCATTTCTCCTCCCACAGGGCGAGGGGCGTCCCAGAAGTCCAGGGACAGATCAGCTCTCCCATTTCCTCTTCTCACGGGATCAGAGCGCTCTGGAGATCCTGGGACAGTCATTCCTCTACATGGGCAGTTAGTTTTCCTGCACGAGCTGCAGATGTTTGATGACGCACTTTCAGCAGTGGCACAAAATGGCGGCGGTTCAAATTTTTCAGTCAGACCACTGAGGCACCTTGTCACCCGTTTGAACGGGTCTAGTCCAGCATCCTGTTCGTGATGCCAAAAGAGAAGATGTGTCGCCTCAGGGACGGCGCTTCAGCTTCAGGGACGGATGGCAAACAGGTATGTTAGTTTTTGTAAATGTGTCGTGACACCACTCATGGCTTGCGGTCAGGGATATGGATGCCCGCCACTGCAGATTTTATGAGCGTCTGGGGCTGATGGGGTCTGCAGTCAGATGGTGTGGCCTCCCGTGAGTGAGGCAGGCCCCAGGGGCTCAGGTGTGTAGGGTAGCGGGTCTCAGAATAATTCAGTCTCAGTCCAGAAAGTCTTTCAACTCGTTTTTACTCACTTTGGTGTTGTTATGAGCTGACCCGGGCGATGCTGTGATTAACCAGGTAAGAACCAGGAGCTCCTTCAGGCCAGTCCGAGGGTAACAGGTTAGCTCGCCTTCCTAGCACTTCTGTATTCGGATAACCCCCTGACCTGAAGTACCGTGGGGGTCTATCTATCTATCTACTGCCTTTTCTCCCCTTTTTGGACCGTTTGCCGGCAGCGTGGACCAGGTGAGATGGCTTCAAGCTCTGTCTCCTTATGGGTCCCTGCGTTGCTGCTGAGGCTCAGACTCTGTGTGGTTGGGGAGGTAATTGTAGTTCCCCTCACCGGCAGGTTTAGCAGATAGTTAAAACTGAAGTCTGCTATAGGGACCTGTTCCCCGTACGTGCCTAGTCACCGGCAGCCCCCGTCCTCTCTGACTGACTGACTGACTCGGTAACCGTTCCCCCCCGCCAACTGTCACTACACCACGCAGGGTCTGACTAGTGTGAGCGCGTGTCTGCGTCTCCTAGCAATCGCCGCTCACCACTACCAGACTGGCTTCCTCCACTCCTTTCCTTACAACCTCTGCACTTTAGATCCCAGCCCCTCCACTACACCTCTTGAAAAGAATTGAAGGCTAGCCCCCCTGGAGACTACCCAAGAGTCCCTTCTAAAGGTGTGGGAGACCTGGTCGCTATGTGTCTGTGTGTACACACCTCATTCTGGCCTTTAGGATTACCTGGAAGTACTGTCCCAGCATGGGTGCAGTACTCAGTAGTAGAGTTGAGCGCGGTTCGCGGTTTGAGGTTCTCCAGTTCTAGGCTCGAGTGATTTTGGGGCCTGTTCTAGATCGAACTAGAACTCGAGCTTTTTGCAAAAGCTCGATAGTTCTAGAAACGTTCGAGAACGGTTCTAGCAGCAAAAAAACAGCTAATTCCTAGCTGGCTTTCCGCTGTAATAGTGTAAGTCACTCTGTGACTCACACTATTATGACATTTCAGTGTATAGTGTGCGTGAACAGCGCCTTCATTCAGATCACTGCTGTTTCTATAATGGCGATCGCCATTTTTTTTTTTTTTTCCTTGTCTTCCTTCCCTAAGCGCGCGCGTCTTGTGGGGCGGGCCAGCATGTCAGCCAATCCCAGACACACACACAGCTAAGTGGACTTTTAGCCAGAGAAGTAACGGCATGTGTGAAAGGATGTCCATGTCACATGTCACTGCATTATAAAACCGGACATTTTCCTCCAGGACGCCATTATCTCTTCTGCGTCTTTGGTGTCAGACATCACTGTCGCAGCTCCGTCCTTTGTCCTATCGCTGATACAGCTGTATGCGCTCCATACACAGCGCTGGACAGCTTAGGGAGAGCACTTTCTATCAGTCCTTTTAAGGGCTCAAACCGGTAGGGTCAGAGCCATAGGTGACAGGTCCTGAAAACAGAGACAGCGTCTGTGTAGCCAAGGTCAGGGATTTCGTCGCTGCATTTCACCATTAGGAGGGAATAGAAAGGCAGGCTTCCATTCCTCTACCCAGAGCCCCACAATCCTGGCACTGTACCCTCCTGTCCTCTGCACACTCCAACTCATTATAACTAAGCCATTATACTAGCAAACACTCAGTGTACCTAGTGGCATCCTAAACGTGGCTATTGGACTTTTGTGTAGTCAAACTAGTGGAAAGATATTTGCAGCACGTCTGCCTGCATTGCACACTCCAACTCTTTTTAACTAAGCCATTATACTAGCAAACAGTCAGTGTACCTAGTGGCATCCTAAACGTGGCTATTGGACTTTTGTGTAGTCAAACTAGTGCAAAGATATTTGCAGCACGTCTGCCTGCATTGCACACTCCAACTCTTTTTAACTAAGCCATTATACTAGCAAACAGTCAGTGTACCTAGTGGCATACAAGAAGTGGCTGTTGAACTCCATTAGTGCCCCATTGGTGCAAATCTATGTGCAGCACCTCTGCATGACACCCTCCTGCTCTGTTTTTAATGAGCTATAATGATAGCAAAAAATACTGCCATTTAGTGGCATCATAGAACTGGCTGTTGTATTCCATTAGTGCCCCACTGGTGCCAAGCTATTTCTATCACCTATGCATGACACCCTCCTGCTCTGTTTTTAATAAGCTATAATGATAGCAAAAAATACTGCCATTTAGTGGCATCATAGAACTGGCTGTTGTATTCCATTAGTGCCCCACTGGTGCCAAGCTATTTATAGCACCTCTACATGACACCCTCATGCACATTTTCCTACGCTAATGTTATAGCAAACTCAGGGAATTCATTGCTGCATTTGATAATTCGGAGGGATAGAAAGTCAGGCTTCCTTTAGCTTTTCCTTCTGTTCATAGACAGCATCTCCAAGAGCAATTTCTCCTCCACGTCTAAGTGTGGAGAGGCAGCTAGTGCGCATGCGTGTGCCGATTTACCCCAGCTGCAGCCTAATTACAGTGTTTCGCCTAGTGAGTATGCTCAGCCTGACTGTGCCATTCCTGACGCTAAGTCTTCATTTCGGGATACAGCGCATGCTCCCACACTAAGTGTGAAAAGCCTCTTTGCACAGGTACTTGCATTCCGTGCCGGGTCTAAGTCCTGTTTTGTGCCTAGACACCATGCTAAAGCTGATAGTCTTTTTTCAGAGACTGTATTTAATGCTACTGAGCATGCTCAGGCACTTACTGCATCAGAGACTAGGTCCGGTAATGAACTCTTTGGCCCTGCCCCTGATGTGGGGGTCCCATATAGACCACAGGGCATCAGGTGTCCTCCCAAATGGCTTGCAGAGGCCCACCCCTATGACTTGTGACCGCATTATTGATGGTCAGACGATGACTGGTGAGGTGTTTGGGTCATGGCAGCCATGAGGTCATCATTGAAGTTGCGGTTCCAAATAGGACGCTAGTTATGCCACTCATGACGTGTCACTCTACTTTTGTCTCCAGGAGGTGCATTGTGGTTCACCCTGGTTTGGGGCGGACCCAGGTTATAAAAGGGGCTGGAGCCAACAAGGAGGTGCGCAGTCTTCTATTATGCTCCGAAAGAGCACACCTCCATGTGTTGAACCCATTGCGGCTTTAGGCCAGAGGTAGGCAGGGATAGGGTGTCGATGCAGGCCACCACCACAGTTTGTAACGCAGAACGGTTAAGACCAGCTCCTGTCCTACCAGTCCTGCTTGTGCAGCCCAGTGGCATTAACAGGCCTGCTGCTGCTGATGCGCCTGCTGTCCACAGGTGTGCCCCTACGCACACGGTCAGCGTACTCAATGGCCCCTGTGTTATTAACAGGGAGTTCCTGGGCTGGGTGGGCATGTGGACCCTGTGACGCTAACAGGGCTCCCAGTCTCCAGATCCGAATGGCGTCTAACTCGGTTCAGGCTACTATTAGTTTCATAGCCACACAGCTCTGTATCCTCCACCAAACCTTCCAGTTGCCAACCTCTCCTTTTCCAACTGGGAGCACGGTGGACACTGACTGCTGATGGGGATATATACCTTTCTCTTTCTTTTCTTATTAATTTTCGTTATATAGCGGTAACATAGTATATACCACTTTATCCAAATCTGCCAGTCCCACTGTAACAGATGGTGTTTCTTCAGCAAATGTTACTGTTGCTTAACCACCAAATCCACGGACCAAAACTTTTTTCCCCTTTCCAACACACCTGTTCCCCTTTCCACCAGCATCTGTCCTTTTTCAACTCATTTTGGTATATGACCAAAAGTGCAACTCTGCAGGGACACCGTACTCAACGCCATCTCAGCACAGCAGCCAGCCCTCGGTCCCTCAGATGTGGACAAGTAAAAGACCATTTCCTCCTATCCATGACAAAGCGTTGAGATTCACTCTGTGCAGCACTGGTGTTTAGTGGAAAAGCAGATCTAAGATTGCGTACCACATTCTGCAGATACTCCTGTATACGTGCAACCATTGATGAAACTCGGTCTCCAGAGCTAACCGTCCACAACTTCTCAGCGGTGTGACTCACATTTCCCATACATTTCAAAGTAAACCTTTGACCGCCTGATGGCATTGAGCTCTGCTGCCAGCATAGTAAGGAGGTGTGTGGTAGTCCTTGTGCGCAGTTACAAGGAAGGGTGGCCTGACCACACAGGGTTTGCGCCAAGGTGGAGGACCCACACGAGGTTGAAGAGGCAGAAGCAGTGTATTAACTTCTACATACAGAAGAAGGATTGAAACAACTCGTGGGGACGGCAAGACTTGTACAGCAGACCCTTCTCCATCTCTCCCCACAGTAACCCATTGCCCAGTCAGCGACATGTAACGCCCCTGTCCATGCTTACTGGGCCAATTATCTGTGGTGAAATGCACCCTGTCACACAGAGTTTCTCAAGGAATCAGTGATGTTTAGTGCGACATGCTGGTGTAGCGCGTGCACGCCTTTGTTGGAGAAGGAGTGGCGCCTGGGCATCGGCTCTTGGGGCACTGCGATGGGCATAAGGTCTCGAAAATCCTCGGTTAAATAGGTTGGAAAGGCAGCATTTTGGTAGCCAACAGTTTCCAGATGCTGAAAGTCAACCTCTAAGCCATGTCATGCCCTTCTAAAAGCATGTAAAACACAGCGAGTGGACTCCAACCACAGTCTCCCTCATTTCCACTAACTGGGCCACACACACCCCACTTGACTGGCATCGGTTGAGCCCCCTTTTGAAAAAGAAAAAGATGCTTTGCATGAAGCACTCTCAAAAATACGCGTGCCTTTCCCGTCCCCTGGCTGACCCAGGGGAAGAAAAGTCCTCTGAGAGCCATGACTTGTTCATCTTGGTTCTTTTAGAAACACAGCGAGGGGACTCCAACCACAGTCTCCCTCGTTTCCACTAACTGGGCCACACACACCCCACTTGACTGGCATCGGTTGAGCCCCATTTTGAAAAAGAAAAAGATGCTTTGCATGAAGCACTCTCAAAAATACGCGTGCCTTTCCCGTCCCCTGGCTGACCCAGGGGAAGAAAAGTCCTCTGAGAGCCATGACTTGTTCATCTTGGTTCTTTTAGAAACACAGCGAGGGGACTCCAACCACAGTCTCCCTCGTTTCCACTAACTGGGCCACACACACCCCACTTGACTGGCATCGGTTGAGCCCCCTTTTGAAAAAGAAAAAGATGCTTTGCATGAAGCACTCTCAAAAATACGCGTTCCTTTCCCGTCCCCTGGCTGACCCAGGGGAAGAAAAGTCCTCTGAGAGCCATGACTTGTTCATCTTGGTTCTTTTAGAAACACAGCAAGCGGACTCGAACCACAGTCTCCCTCGTTTCCACTAACTGGGCCACACACACCCCACTTGACTGGCATCGGTTGAGCCCCCTTTTGAAAAAGAAAAAGATGCTTTGCATGAAGCACTCTCAAAAATACGCGTGCCTTTCCCGTCCCCTGGCTGACCCAGGGGAAGAAAAGTCCTCTGAGAGCCATGACTTGTTCATCTTGGTTCTTTTAGAAACACAGCGAGGGGACTCCAACCACAGTCTCCCTCGTTTCCACTAACTGGGCCACACACACCCCACTTTACTGGCATCGGTTGAGCCCCCTTTTGAAAAAGAAAAAGATGCTTTGCATGAAGCACTCTCAAAAATACGCGTGCCTTTCCCGTCCCCTGGCTGACCCAGGGGAAGAAAAGTCCTCTGAGAGCCATGACTTGTTCATCTTGGTTCTTTTAGAAACACAGCGAGGGGACTCCAACCACAGTCTCCCTCGTTTCCACTAACTGGGCCACACACACCCCACTTGACTGGCATCGGTTGAGCCCCCTTTTGAAAAAGAAAAAGATGCTTTGCATGAAGCACTCTCAAAAATACGCGTGCCTTTCCCGTCCCCTGGCTGACCCAGGGGAAGAAAAGTCCTCTGAGAGCCATGTCCACATTGTCAGTGGACAGACACGTGTGCTTATCTGCCAGCAGACCCCCAGCAGCACCGAAGACAGGTTCCGAGAGAACGCTGGCTGCAGGACACGACAAGATCCCCAAGGCGTACGTGGCGAGCTCAGGCAATTTATCAAGATTGGAAGCCTAAAATGAGCAGGGCTCAAGTTGCACAATAATGGAATCGATGTTTCCTTGCATATACTCATATATCTGTGTGTCCTCCTCTTTTTCCTTGTCCAGCTGTTTTGTTTTCGCATGAGTATATGTCCTTGTCACTTTCCCATGTGTTTGTGTTGTGTTGTGAGTTGTTTGTCACCTTTTGGACACCTTTGAGGGTGTTTTCTAGGTGTTTTTCTGTGTTTGTGATTGCCTGCCATTGTTTCCTATGCAGTTCGAGTTCGGTTCGTCGAACGTTCGACGAGCCGAACTCGAACGGGACCTCCGTTCGGCGAACCGACCTCGAGCCGAACCGGGACCGGTTCGCTCATCTCTACTCAGTAGTGCCTGACCGGGTCAGGGGCGCCACACATACACCTGGGCAAATACAGTATACAGGTTTCAGGACACTGTAGAATATGCCAGTGAAGCTGCAGTTCAGATTTGTGCAACCTCTGCAGAGGCACTATTCCAGCATTTTGTTCTTTTTCAGGGCTGGAGTGGTGCCTCTAATCTAAGGTCTCAGACCCTGACCATACTCTTGTACCCACCCTCTGGCATCTTTGAAGGATGGTACGGACACCGGGTCATGGGGCTCTGCACTCCGTCAGAGAGTCACTGTGTATGTGTGTATAACTTTGGGCAGGTTGTACCACACTTACTGTTTCTTTCAGGTTGATATTGATGAACCCGCAGCCAGTCCCCTTCGTAGATGCAGTGAACAAACACATGACACTAGAGTACTCTTGGCAAACCAAACTTGAACAGTTTATTCTTTCCATGCTATGACAGACATGGCCTCAATCCTGATGGTTCTGCAGTTTCTTTGGGGTACTCTCACTCTACCTATACCCGCTATCTTGGAACTAGTCCACAATCTGCCAGGTACATGTGTCTCCGTTCCCCCACTCTTTTTCTCACCTCTGTCTGCTTCTGTGCCCCAACAGCTGTCTAGTAGTGTGACTTCACTGAGGCCACTGAGGTGATCTGTAGGCTTCAGACCTTTAAGAGGTTACCTAAGGGTTCCCTGACTGGCTCCTGACACCGTGACACATCTTTACTCCTCTAACCCTTCTGCAGAACTCCCTCACTAGGCCGATCTCTCTTACCAACCCACTGGCACTGCTCTTGCCTGACTGCTATTTGGTGCCAACCATTATACGGTCCTTGCTCTGCTAGATCGTGGACCTTCATTTCACTAGCAGCAATGGTCATTTTATCACACACATCGACAGCACACATGGTACCTAAAACACATTATTTTCATAAAATAGATAAATGGCATAAAACACTGGGGGGGGCGACCACCTCCTACATGCTTCCCCACTTAAATACGGTCGTCTCTGACCAAAACTATCTTATAAGACATTAAAACATATAAAATGACAAGATAATACACTGTTATAAATAAGATCAAAGTTCGCTTTTTTTATGGCGTGGGTGTCAGAGTCCAGTTCACTCATCCGGGTACCAGACAAGGGTACAACTTTTAACATAGTCCTTTTTTTAGCTGGGAATTTTGCGAATGCCAGTCCCTGATGTGGAACACTGTCCCAGAGCACTGGGTGCAGGTAGAATTCCACACAGTCCTTAGGGGGTGAGGGCAAAATCTTGGGGTCAAGGGAGCAATGTCCTCAGGGCTGGGCAAAGTCCATCTGACCAGGGCAGTGTCCACAGTGCAGGTGCAAGCAGGTTTGCCACCTGCCCAACAGTTCCGCATTCCAGCAGAGGGAAGCACAATGTGCGCAAAACAAGGAGGGGGAAAACAAACTCAAAACTTTGGCCTCTCTGGGCTACCTTCAGGGAGAGGGTCTCCTGACTCTCCCCCTCACAGAAAACAGAACACTCCTGTACATCTCTTGTGCAACTAGCACAACTGAGGGGGTATTTAGGACTGGCAATTGATTATGCCACTCAACTCAAGGCCGTCCTCAGACCCGAATGGTCTTTCACTCAGCCACTTTCAAGTAAATTAAACAAGCATTGTTGACCTTAGGGAGGTCAACATATCCACTGCGGAGACACCATCATGTGTTTCTCAACGCAGTGATTCTAGAGCAATGCCCCCTGGGAAGTATGCAAATAAGAAAGCCGCGGAGACACCATCACGTGTTTCTCAACGCTGCCAGGAAACTAGCCAGGTCTTTCACCGGGAAGGAACAACCACGGGAAGGGCAGTCTCCAGTCAAGGAGACCACCTATACCAAACATGGTATCCATCCACAGACAGCCGTTTCGGGGTATTTGCCCCTCATCAGTGTGGAGTAGGAATCTGGCTAGTGGGGGCAATGCCTAGTAAAAGACTACTTAAGCAAGCATTGTTGACCTTAGTGAGATCAACATATCCACTGCGGAGACACCATCACATGTTTCTCAACGCAGTGATTCTAGAGCAATGTCCCCTGGGAAGTATGCAAATAAGAAAGCCGCGGAGACACCATCACGTGTTTCTCAACGCTGCCAGGAAACTAGCATTACTTACTTGCATACTTTCAAGTAAATGGCTGAGTGGGCCCCCTGAGCAACGTTCACCACTGCCGGAGTAACTGCCGCCTTCGCTCAGGGTTACAAGACTGCTGCAAGGAAACGTCCTTGGTATCCCCCATAGGGTGGCGAGTACGCAGCATAAGCAACGCTGGAAGTCCATCGATGGGTCACGCACCCTCAGCCTCCAGCACCTCCCTGAAGGCTTGCTTGGTCTCCCTAGGTAAGACCCTCACACACCAAGCGGACATTAACATATACCTTGGCTCCGGTCCCCTCCTCCTTGAGAAACTGTAGCCTTGCTTATGATCCAGGTGGCGAATTACCCCATAGGTTAGTGTCCATCAATGGTTCCGCCACCGGGGAGTGGCAGCTGAGTCCGCACCCAGGCCTCTTGCTTCTTCTTGCTTTTGATCACCTGGGCCACCCAGTTAGCCTCAGCGGGATGAAGGGTCAGAGGCTCCTCGGCTGGGGAATATTGGGGCTAGGGTTTCTGGGTCAGTGGTCTACTCACTGTTACTGTGGCCACTGTAGACTGTACTTCCAGGGGGCCGATGCTGTCTCTAGGTCTCTGGGTTTCTTGGCCACCCACAAGTCCTGCATCTGCCGGAGGTGCTTCCCTCGGCTGAAGGAATGTTTGGCAGAAACCATCGCGGTCATCACCTTAGGTAATGGGGTCAACTCCGCCATGGCCACCAACCGTGATCATGGGTCCCAGTTCTCAGCAATCCTCTTCCACATTTTCTGGCCCCCAAGTCGCCCCTTCTTGGTTTCTGTGGCCTGCTGAGCATCCCAGTCCTGCCAGGTTTTTTGGCCGTGGCCTCTATGGGCACATAACCCCTATCAGCATCCGTCCCTGGTAAGAAAAGGCTCAGCAGTCAAATCTCTGTCCATCCTCCTCTGCTTTGGGCACAGAAATAGAGCCGACTTGTAGTGTTGGGGGAGTCTCCATTTTTGGGGCCGCACCCTCCAGGGTGGGGCCTTTTCCGATTCCTCCTCCCGTTTATTCAAGGCCGCCATCTGTTCCCCATCAGCTTCATAGGAATGGCGGTCTCTCTCTCTTAGGTGCACCAGAAAAAGGTATTCATCACTGAAAATAAGGCGTTTCTTAATCCCCAGCTTTCAAGCATACAGGATACAGCTTTACGTTCTTTTCCCTCTATACTGTGACGCCCTGGCAAAACCAGGTAGTCACAGATGACTGTACCCCCACCAAGGGTACAGGAATCGCCTCCTCCTTGGGAATTAACACCACACATCCCACACATAGGAACATCAGCCACAAACCCTAGTTGCCCCCCCCCATGGCAGCCACGATACACCAGTGGGCAGGACCAGGCGGATGGGAACGCCCACCTAGGGGTCTTGAGGTGACCAGGGGAGGGAACCAGTTAGTTTTAGTTTGGAGTTCAGTGAAGTTGGAGTTTGAGTCATAGAGGAGTGGAGAGTGAGCAGTCGGTGAGAGGAGCTGAAGTGCAGTGTGGTCAGGGTTGGAGCCCTTGGACCACGGGAGGACCGACTAGGTGGCAGAGGGAATTTTAGGGCCACATACGATGGAAATCCGGTCATGGGAGACCTGAAATGGATCGGGGCAGGGTTGTAGCCCGCTGGTACTGACAACGGGAATCCGGTCCGGGGGCCGTGCACAGGCGGGGTACCTAGACCCTAGGACGAGGCAAGCTTCAAGCCCCTTGTTAATTGACCAGCCTGTACAAGGTACCAGGCCTTGTTTCCGAGGAGAGAAGCCCAGATAGAGCAGACCGGCAGCCCAAAGCGGGGGATAGGGTGTCCGCCAAGAAGCCATTGAGATCCCACAGGTCAGAGTTTGCGGGCAACGGCTCCCTCTGCGTACAAAGCTGCAGGGGAGCGGATTTCTCCCATTTCAAGCGATTTTAATCTACACACAGCAAGACACAAGTGCAGGAGGAAGGGTCCCTACCTTGCCAACCCGTGTGCGGGACCAGCATACCCCTCCAGAGGCAGCCGGCATCCGGCCTTGGTTTACAATACAGACTCTGTGCGAATCCTTCCTAATTGTGAGTACACTGGTATTATCTGGTCCGACCTGCCGACGGCACCCCAGCACTGCTCCCTACCTACACCTGCACCCCGGGACTACACCTCCCCCTACCCATGGAGGGGATACCACCTTGCTGCCCCCACACCATTGGTCCCGGACACCGGCCCCGAGAGGCAGCGGCGGTGCCATTATCCCATCACTGCAGCCCACGGGTGGCGTCACAGACAATCTCCCCTGTAAATACCCCCCTTTTTCACTGTTGCAAGGACGGGTGGTTGCACGAGCCCCAGGTCCGGTCACCACTCGAGCCCCAGACACAATTCCGGATCCGAGTGTCACTCGAGCAGCCCCGGTTGCCACAATGGAGGTGGCACTCGTCCGCGACAACACCAAAACTGGCATCACGAACAGGATTCTTACCCCATCAGTAGATGCCGTGCGCCTTGCTTTGAATTCCGTGAAATGCTCAAAAATCTTGAACTGCCGCCATCTTGCACGCCATCTTTGGCGCCAAAACAACAACAGCGTCATCTTCTTCCCCGAAAAAGGCGCAAAGCCAAAGGCCCACCCCCTAAGAACGCGGGCGGAATCTGGTGACTCCCAAAGCAGGAAGTCGTAAAGGACAGTGGGTCTCGTGAGACGGCTGTTGAAAACCAAGGGGGAAAGAACGGAAGGATGTTGGCGCCCGATGGTGACGGTGGAGCTGCAGCTCCTGCTGCCGTGCAGGATGACGGAGAAGCAGCAGGCCCTGCTCCAGTCGCAAGAGCGGTGGACACCGCGATCCCAGCGGTCACGCAAGTCATGCTGATTACTTTGCCTTATGTGCCCGGTGCCGCCTGGCTGCCCCAGTATGATGGCCGACCTGATGCCCTGCAGGTATTCAAGAAAAAGATATGTACTGTCCGCGACATGTATGCAATGACCGGCAGGCAGCGTGCGTCCGTGGTGTTCGCACAGCTGACAGGCGCAGCCGAGCTGGAGGTTGAGACATGGACTGATGAGGATCGGGCCTTCGTACCCACCATATTTGATAAGCTGCAAGTTGCCTTCGAAACCCGTACGGAGGCGGAGCTACGAATGAACTTATATAACTGCAAACAGCGTCCCCAGGACAGCATCTGGGACTACGCCCTGACACTACAAACCGCTCTGTGTACCCTAAGGCTCTTAGATCAGATCAACGAGCTGGAGAGCAACAAAATGCTAGTGGAACAGTTCTTGCAGGGGCTGGGGTCGACGGAGGACTGCAAACAGCTGTGGCTGTGGGCCCTGGAGCGTCCAGACATAGACTTTGCAGTTTTAAAGGACCGAGCCATAAAGGCTCTGCAGGCTCGTGAAGCCAGTGACCCTACATCATCATCCTGGCCGGCAGGCACCTCCCACTTGCTGGTGAAGCCCCCTCTACTAGCTTAACCGGCACCTGCAGTGCCAAAAGAGTTCCCAGGAGTTCCCGGTGATCTGAATTCCCAAGTTCAGCAGCTGAGCAAAGACGTCGCCAGGATCCTCGAGGCCATGCAGCTACAATCAAAGCCCAAGCCGCCGGAGAAGATCCAGCTTGCCGACAGCCCTGAAGATGTCCCCTGGATGCAGAGAAGGAGCAACAACCGGTATGGACAACCCGTCTGTTACAGATGCAACAAGACCGGCCATTACTCCCGCCGGTGTCCTTTAAACGGGCCACCCCTGAGGCCAAGGGCCAATCCTCAGGAATAGATCAACAAGGCCCAGCTGATTGGCATGAGCGGTATGTCGGAGGCCGCCCCATCATCTCCCTTACCATGGATGGGATCCCAACGTTCGCGCTCCTGGACACCGGCTCACAGGTAACGACTATACCTCATGTACTGTATAAGCGTTACTGGTCTGATGACGACCTTACCCCACCAGACTTTGGCCTGACTATTATGGCAGCCAATGGACTTCCTATGACCCAAGTGGGGTTTAAGGAAGTGACTCTTAAGGTGGGGAGGGTGGAGTTAAAGCACCAAGGACTAATAGTGGTGCAGAATAACCCTAGTGATCGCAACCCGAAAATAGTCCTAGGGACCAATGTAATTGAAAATTGCATGGGGGAAGTGTTGTATTTGCTTCAGCAGCTGTCTGCAACCACAGGAGTGGAGCCACTGTCTTCAGAAAACTGGCCCAGAGTTTTGACAGCCAAAATAGTGATTGATGTCCGGAAGGGAAGAGTGCCCGTAAGAGTGAGGAATTGCGTGGAGGAAGAGGTTAGGCTACCCAGATATGCCACAATTGCCATACTGTTCACAGTAGACACATATGCCATCCAAGCAGCAGCATCCACTAACCCTACACCTCAACCGGTCAGTGAAAGCTCACCAAGCCAGTCAGAAGAATGGTGTCAGGAATTACATGTAGGCACTAACTCCACACCTTCACACCACAAGCAGGGGGTCTACAGGGTATTGCAAGAATACGAGCAGGTTTTCAGCAAACACCCGTTAGATTTTGGGAGGATCAAAGGGGTCCAACACCACATTCCCACAGGTGCACATCCGCGCATCAAAGAGAGGTATAGGCCGATACCACCCGCACACTACCAGTGTGCCAAAGACATGTTGAGGAACATGAAAGAGGCAGGGGTAATCCGTGATAGCTGTAGTCCCTGGGCATCGGCGCTGGTTCTGGTAAAAGAAGAAGTACGGTACCATAAGGATTAGAGATGAGCAAACTGCCCGCGGTTCGGCTCGAGTTTGGTTCGCCGAACCGAGGTCTGGTTCGAGTTCGGTTCGGCGAACCGCTCGAACCCCATAGGAAACAATAGAAGGCAATCACAAACACATAAAAACACATTATAAATGAACACATACAGTTAAAAAACATTGCCATAACACTTACCTGTCCCCGTGATCCGTCCTGCACTCTGTCTCCTGCCACTATTCCATCCGATGATCGCTGAATCTTCCCGGTAACCAGCACTGCCAGCAGTGATGCAGGACCTATCGTGACGTCAAAATAGCCATGTGACCAGTCACGTGTCTGTTATCTCATTGGCTACAGACTGGTCACATGACTATGACGCCAACATGCTAGGACCTGTCATTGCATCTCTCTGTTACGCTCCAGCGATCCCACCAGCAACCTGACCTGGCAGGGATCGCTGGAGCGTCGCTACACAGGTTGCTGGTGAGCTGTCAGGCAGATCTCACCAGCAACCAGTGACCAGCCCCCAGCCAGCAGCGACGTGTGGAAGCGATACTGCGCTTGGTAACTAAGGTAAATATCGGGTAACCAACCAGCATAGCGCTGGCTCCCTGCACTCCTAGCCAGAGTACACATCGGGTTAATTTTACCCGATGTGTAGTCTGGCTATGTGTGCACGGAGCAGGGAGCCGGCACTGACAATGTGACAGCGGCGGCGCTATTCACTTATTTCTGCCTGCTGTTTATAAACGGCAGATCAGAATAAGGGTACTTTCACACTTGCGTTTATTTCCTTCCGTTACAATCCACCCTTTTGGAAAACAGTTTCCCATAGACTTGTATGGGTGACGGATTGTACCAAAAGGACCTGCGTTGCTTCCGCTGGGCGACGCTCCGTTGCTTCCGCCCAGCGAGAGGAACGCAGCATGTAACGTTATTTTGAGTAGCGGAATCCTCTGGATTTCACTGCGCATGCTCTTTTTTTTTTATTTATTTATTTTTTTAAATCAAACTTTATTTTGGCTCGCGGTGGCCGAACGTTCAGCTGAGCGCCCGGCCGTCAGCAAGCGACAGCGCTCAGCTGAGCGACCGGCCGCCAGCATGCCCGGCCGCTGGCAAGTCACAGCGCTCAGCTGAGCGCCCGCCCGCCCGCTGGCATGCCCGGCCGCCGGCAAGCCCGGCCGCCGGCAAGTGACAGCGCTCAGCTGAGCGCCCACCCGCTGGCATGCCCGGGCACCGGCAAGTGACAGCGCTCAGCTGATCACCCGGCGGTCGGCTGCAGGGAGCGATCAGCTGATCACCGGCGGTCGGCTGCAGGGAGCGATCAGCTGATCACCCGGCGGCCGGTTACTGGGCGCGATCAGCTGATCACCCGGCGGCCGGCTACTGGGAGCGATCAGCTGATCACCCGGCGGCCGGCTACTGGGAGCGATCAGCTGATCACCCGGCGGCCGGCTGCAGGGAGCGATCAGCTGATCACCCGGCGGCCGGCTACTGGGAGCGATCAGCTGATCACCCGGCGGCCGGCTGCAGGGAGCAATCAGCTGATCACCCGGCGGCCGGCTGCAGGGAGCGATCAGCTGATCACCCGGCGGCCGGCTGCAGGGATCGATCAGCTAATCACCCGGCGGCCGGCTGCAGGGAGCGATCAGCTGATCGTTCACAATAGTCTGCCGCTGGTAAAAAAAAAAAAAAAATCAAAACGAATTGCGTTGTTTTGCAGCATCCGTTGCATCCGTTGTGCCACTATATGCAACACATCCGTTGCATCCGTTACACAACGCAATGCAACGGATACCGTTCAACACAAGTGTGAAACTAGCCTTAGGCTACATTCACACGACTGATCCGTTTTTGCGGTTTGCAAAAAACGGTCTGTTTTTTTTCACGGGTGCATCCGTGTGGCATCCGTTTCCGTTCCGTATTGTTAGGTCCGGGGGGTGGATCCACTGGGCCGTGTACCCCACCGGAGGCCTGGATGCACGGTAGCCGGAGCACTAGCATGGCAGGGACTGCGTCCCACAGGGGACGGGTAGAACAGTCACTGGGGCTTCAGAGTTCCTGGAGACAGTGCAGGAATCCGGCACAGGTGCCGGGTAGGAATGCTAGGCAATAGTATGATCACAGGCAGGGCCGGCCTTAAGCCAGCTTTACACCTTACAATTAGGTGTGCGATCTCGTATGCGATGTGACACGCCCAGGTCGTATATGCGATTGAATGAGATTGCACGTAGGTCGTTCATTTGCTGCCACACGTGCGTTAGTAGCCTATGTTAAATTGATCAATTTTGTGTGCGATCCTTTAGATCATGTGTTCTGTGACGTATACATCGGGCACCTTTTTTTTTTTTATTTATTGACTTGATAAGCGTGTGTAATGTGTAGGGATGCGTTTTTACTATGTCATCTGCCATTCAGCTCTGCTACATGGCCGCTAACAGCAGACACAGACAGCCATGTAGCAGCGGTGAATGGCAGATGACAGCAGACACAGACAGAGCCGCACTGTCAGAATGAACTCATGGTCATGCTGCGGCTCTGTCTGTGTCGCGCCCTGATTAGCGGTCACCAGTGAAGGACTCACCGGTGACCGCTAAACTCCTGAGTAACTGAATTGAGCAGCCCTCTCTCATACTCACCGATCCCCGATCCCCGGCGCTGCACGGCATTCACACTGCTCCGGCGGCTTTTACTGTTTTGAAAAAGCCGGCCGCCCATTAAACAATCTCGTATTCCCTGCTTACCCCGCCCACCGGCGCCTATGATTGGTTACAGTGAGACACGCCCCCCACGCTGAGTGACAGGTGTCACACTGCACCCAATCACAGCAGCCGGTGGGCGTGTCTATACTGTGTAGTGAAATAAATAAATAAATAATTAAAAAAAACGGCGTGCGGTTCCCCCCAATTTTAAAACCAGCCAGATAAAGCCATACGACTGAAGGCTGGTATTCTCAGGATGGGGAGCTCCACGTTATGGGGAGCCCCCCAGCCTAACAATATCAGCCAACAGCCGCCCAGAATTGCCGCATACATTATATGCGACAGTTCTGGGACTGTACCCGACTCTTCCCGATTTGCCCTGGTGCGTTGGCAAATCGGGGTAATAAGGAGTTATTGGCAGCCCATAGCTGCCAATAAGTCCTAGATTAATCATGTCAGGCGTCTATGAGACACCCTCCATGATTAATCTGTAAATTACAGTAAATAAACACACACTCGAAAAAATCCTTTATTAGAAATAAAAAACACAAACATATACCCTGGTTCACCACTTTAATCAGCCCCAAAAAGCCCTCCATGTCCGGCGTACTCCAGGATGCTCCAGCGTCGCTTCCAGCGCTGCTGCATGGAGGTGACCAGAGCTGCAGAAGACACCGCCGCTCCGGTCACCTCCACGCTGGTAATGAAGACAGCCATGCGATCAGCTGAGCTGTCACTGAGGTTACCCGCTGTCACTGGATCCAGCGGTGGATGCAGCGGAGGCCGCGGGTAACCTCAGTGACAGCTCAGCTGATCGCGCTACTCACCTCAGTTGCTGACTGGAGCTGACCGGAGCGGAGGTGAGTAGCGCGATCAGCTGAGCTGTCACTGAGGTTACCCGCGGCCACCGCTGCATCCACCGCTGGATCCAGTGACAGCGGGTAACCTCAGTGACAGATCAGCTGATCGCACGGCTGTCTTCATTACCTGCGTGGAGGTGACCGGAGCGGCGGTGTCTTCTGCAGCTCCGGTCACCTCCATGCAGCAGCGCTGGAAGCGACGCTGGAGCATCCTGGAGTACGCCGGACATGGAGGGCTTTTTGGGGCTGATTAAAGTGGTGAACCAGGGTATATGTTTGTGTTTTTAATTCCTAATAAATGATTTTTTTCGGGTGTGTGTGTTTATTTACTGTAATTTACAGATTAATCATGGAGGGTGTCTCATAGACGCCTGACATGATTAATCTAGGACTTATTGGCAGCTATGGGCTGCCAATAACTCCTTATTACCCCGATTTGCCAACGCACCAGGGCAAATCGGGAAGAGCCGGGTACTGTCCCAGAACTGTCGCATATAATGTATGCGGCAATTCTGGGCGGCTGTTGGCTGATATTGTTAGGCTGGGGGGCTCCCCATAACGTGGAGCTCCCCATCCTGAGAATACCAGCCTTCAGTCGTATGGCTTTATCTGGCTGGTTTTAAAATTGCGGGGGACCGCACGCCGTTTTTTTTAATTATTTATTTATTTATTTCACTACACACTATAGACACGCCCACCGGCTGCTGTGATTGGGTGCAGTGTGACACCTGTCACTCAGCGTGGGGGGCGTGTCTCACTGTAACCAATCATAGGCGCCGGTGGGCGGGGTAAGCAGGGAATACGAGATTGTTTAATGGGCGGCCGGCTTTTTCAAAACAGTAAAAGCCGCCGGAGCAGTGTGAATGCCGTGCAGAGCCGCGCTGGGGATCGGGGATCGGTGAGTATATGAGAGAGGGGGTAAGAGGGATAGACTGACATGGACAGAGAGAGAGGGACAGAGATAGTGACGGACTGACAGAGATTAGTGCATGACAGACATTGTGAGGCGCTTCAGAACGCAGCTTTTCAGCTCCGCTCTGAAACAGACCTTTTTTAAGCTGCGGTGCAGAGCGCACACCTGCGCACATAGCATCAGACACCGAAATCGTATGAGGGATGTCACACGTTACAATTGACTAGTTTCGTACTACCAAACGTCCAATGTATGAGGAATAAACGACGTGTATGCGATCACCGTATTTTGGTTCAATATCGATCGCATGTAGGTTTCACACGCAAACACGTCACGAACGATGCCGGATGTGCGTCACTTACAACTTGACCCCGACGACGGATTGAAAGATTTATTGAAGTGTGTAAAGCAGGCTTTAGCCTGAATGGTGCCCTGTGCAAAACTGCCCTTTGGTGCCCCCCCTACTGATTTTGTACCCAGTTTCCAGGAAACAAACGAGGACCAGAGGCAATTTTTTATATCCTAAGAAAATTGATTTCTTCAAATGTACAATAAAGTCCTCCAGATTTGTGCTGGAGAATGTGATTCTCAATCCACATTAATTCCACCACATCTGGCACATGCTGTATATCTGGATATTACATTATGGATTGTACATATGGATCCCCCCAATGGGGCGCACATGTATCTGCAGAATGAGGCGCTGCTGCTCTTTGTGGAGAGATGATATAAATTCCTATACACTTAGAGGGGCGCAGGTCATGGTCCCATTGGTGGGATCAACATCTACTATACAAATCCTGAGGATAAATATACCAGATGATACCAGACAATGCACGATGGAGCCGGCGGCCGATGCTGTGTGTACGCCGGACCAAAAAGTCCAAAATACAGATGTTAAAGGGAATTGTACGAAATTAGAAAAAAATCTCTGCTTTCTACATAATAAAGAGTCCTCAGGTTATACAGTGCCTACAAGTAGTATTCAACCCCCTGCAGATTTAGCAGGTTAAGGGTAAGTTCACACAGTGCATTTTTCGCGGCGTTTTTGCGCAGTTTTCGGGTGCATTTTTGCTCAGAAAACTGCATGACTTTGCTTCCCCAGCAAAGTCTATGAGTTTTCATTTTTGCTCTCTGCACACAGCGTTTTTTTTCAGCTGCGTTTTTGTGGTGCCACAAAAACGCAGCATGTCAATTATTCCCGCGTTTTTCACTGCGCTTTTCATCCATTGAGTGCAATGGGATGTTGAAAGACGCAATGAGAAACGCAAATAGCTGCGTTTTGGTGCGTTTCTAAGACCAAAAACGCAGCTATAAACGCAGGAGGTGGGTAGTAAAGTGACATGTACAAGAAGAGGATTCCTTCTGTCAGTAAATACAGAAGCGTGAATCCTCCCGGTACCGTCACCGCCGCTTCCACCTCCGGTCCTGTGCATGTACAGTTAGGTCCAGAAATATTTGGACAGTGACACAATTTTCGCGAGTTGGGCTCTGCATGCCACCACATTGGATTTGAAATGAAACCTCTACAACAGAATTCAAGTGCAGATTGTAACGTTTAATTTGAAGGTTTGAACAAAAATATCTGATAGAAATTGTAGGAATTGTACACATTTCTTTACAAACACTCCACATTTTAGGAGGTCAAAAGTAATTGGACAAATAAACCAAACCCAAACAAAATATTTTTATTTTCAATATTTTGTTGCGAATCCTTTGGAGGCAATCACTGCCTTAAGTCTGGAACCCATGGACATCACCAAACACTGGGTTTCCTCCTTCTTAATGCTTTGCCAGGCCTTTACAGCCGCAGCCTTCAGGTCTTGCTTGTTTGTGGGTCTTTCCGTCTTAAGTCTGGATTTGAGCAAGTGAAATGCATGCTCAATTGGGTTAAGATCTGGTGATTGACTTGGCCATTGCAGAATGTTCCACTTTTTTGCACTCATGAACTCCTGGGTAGCTTTGGCTGTATGCTTGGGGTCATTGTCCATCTGTACTATGAAGCGCCGTCCGATCAACTTTGCAGCATTTGGCTGAATCTGGGCTGAAAGTATATCCCGGTACACTTCAGAATTCATCCGGCTACTCTTGTCTGCTGTTATGTCATCAATAAACACAAGTGACCCAGTGCCATTGAAAGCCATGCATGCCCATGTCATCACGTTGCCTCCACCATGTTTTACAGAGGATGTGGTGTGCCTTGGATCATGTGCCGTTCCCTTTCTTCTCCAAACTTTTTTCTTCCCATCATTCTGGTACAGGTTGATCTTGGTCTCATCTGTCCATAGAATACTTTTCCAGAACTGAGCTGGCTTCATGAGGTGTTTTTCAGCAAATTTAACTCTGGCCTGTCTATTTTTGGAATTGATGAATGGTTTGCATCTAGATGTGAACCCTTTGTATTTACTTTCATGGAGTCTTCTCTTTACTGTTGACTTAGAGACAGATACACCTACTTCACTGAGAGTGTTCTGGACTTCAGCTGATGTTGTGAACGGGTTCTTCTTCACCAAAGAAAGTATGCGGCGATCATCCACCACTGTTGTCATCCGTGGACGCCCAGGCCTTTTTGAGTTCCCAAGCTCACCAGTCAATTCCTTTTTTCTCAGAATGTACCCGACTGTTGATTTTACTACTCCAAGCATGTCTGCTATCTCTCTGATGGATTTTTTCTTTTTTTTCAGCCTCAGGATGTTCTGCTTCACCTCAATTGAGAATTCCTTAGACCGCATGTTGTCTGGTCACAGCAACAGCTTCCAAATGCAAAACCACACACCTGTAATCAACCCCAGACCTTTTAACTACTTCATTGATTACAGGTTAACGAGGGAGACGCCTTCAGAGTTAATTGCAGCCCTTAGAGTCCCTTGTCCAATTACTTTTGGTCCCTTGAAAAAGAGGAGGCTATGCATTACAGAGCTATGATTCCTAAACCCTTTCTCCGATTTGGATGTGAAAACTCTCATATTGCAGCTGGGAGTGTGCACTTTCAGCCCATATTATATATATAATTGTATTTCTGAACATGTTTTTGTAAACAGCTAAAGATGGAGACTTCATCCCTGATTACCGGCAGCTGCTGCAGCGATCGGACGGGATCAGACTTCTCCAATCGCTCCAGGAGCTGCCGGTAATCAGCACATAAGTGAGTATTTTTTTTTTTTTTTGCACCGATGCATCTGCTGATTGTATAAACGGCTTTTATACAATCAGCTGATGTGTGATGTGCTTCAGCCCCTAGAACCTGACACATCATCGGATCGCTTTGCCTTCCAGCAAATCCATCAGATGATATTGGATCCGGATTGGACGGCGCGGGACCCTTGACCCAGGATTACTGCAGAGGGGGGTTCTTTATTTCAATAAAGATGGAGTCACTAATTGTGTTGTGTTTTATTTCTAATAAAAAATATTTTTCTGTGTGTTGTGGTTTTTTTTTAATCTTTACTAGAAATTCATGGTGGCCATGTCTAATATTGGCGTGACACCATGAATTTCGGGCTTAGGGCCAGCTGATAATATACAGCTATCCCTAACCCCATTATTACCCAGCGGGCCACCCGGCATCAGGGCAGCTGGAAGAGTTGGATACAGCGCCAGAAGATGGCGCTTCTATGAAAGCGCCATTTTCTGGGGTGGCTGCGGGACTGCAATTCACAGCGGGGGTGCCCAGAAAGCATGGGCACCCTGCACTGTGGATTCCAATCCCCAGCTGCCTAGTTGTACCCGGCTGGACTCAAAAATTGGGCGAAGCCCACGTCAATTTTTTTTTTTTTAATTATTTCATGAAATTCATGAAATAATTAAAAAAAAAAAGGGCTTCTCTATATTTTTGGTTCCCAGCCGGGTACAAATAGGCAGCTGGGGTTGGGGGCAGCCTGTACCTGCCTGCTGTACCCGGCTAGCATACAAAAATATGGCGAAGCCCACGTCATTTTTTGGGGGCAAAAAACTTCTGCATTCAGTCCTGGATGGAGGATGCTGAGCCTTGTAGTTCTGCAGCTGCTGTCTGCTCTCCTGCATACACTATTGGATGGAGTATGCTGAGCCTTGTAGTTCTGCTCCCTCTGCCTCTCCCTCCAGCATACAGTCCTGTATGGAGCATGCTGAGCCTTGTAGTTCTGCAGCTGTCTGCTCTATTGCATACACTAGTGGAGAATGAAGAACATATTGAAGAAGGAAATGACATCAGACCTTTTTTTTTTTTTTTTTTTCAACAATCTTTAATGGCATTGTTCACTGATAAAAAAAACGCATAAAGACGCAATGAGCAAAAACGCAGCAAAACGCCGCAAAAAAAACGCACCAAATCGCGGCAAAACGTGTGCTTTTTTTTGCCGCGTTTTTTTGCCGCAGGTGCGTTTCTGTGCGGTTTTTGGCCAAAAAAACGCACAAAAACGCAGCGTCAAAAAAACGCAGTGTGTGAACCTAGCCTAACACATTTGGAATTAACTTGGCATTGGGACATTTGGACTGTAGATCAGCCTGGAAGTGTGAAATGCACTGCAGCAAAAAAGAATGTTATCTCTTTTTTTTTTTTTTTTTTTTAAAATTGTGAAAAGTTTATTCAGAGGGTCATTTATTATTCAACCCCTCAATCCACCAGAATTCTGTTTGGTTCCGATAAAGTATTAAGAAGTATTTCAGGCACAAAGAACAATGAGCTTCACATGTTTGGATTAATTATCTCTTTTTCCAGCCTTTTCTGACTAATTAAGACCCTCCCCAAACTTGTGAACAGCACTCAAACGTAGTCAACATGGGAAAGACAAAGGAGAATTCCAAGGCCATCAGAGACAAGATCGTGGAGGGTCACAAGGCTGGCAAGGGGTACAAAACCCTTTCCAAGGAGTTGGGCCTACCTGTCTCCACTGTTGGGAGCATCATCCGGAAGTGGAAGGCTTATGGAACTACTGTTAGCCTTCTACAGCCTGGACAGCCTTTGAAAGTTTCCACCTGTGCCGAGGCCAGGCTTGTCCGAAGAGTCAAGGCTAACCCAAGAACAACAAGGAAGGAGCTCCGAGAAGATCTCATGGCAGTGGGGACATTGGTTTCAGTCAATACCATAAGTAACGTACTCCACCGCAATGGTCTCCGTTCCAGACGAGCCCGTAAGGTACCTTTACTTTCAAAGCGTCATGTCAAGGCTCGTCTACAGTTTGCTCATGATCACTTGGAGGACTCTGAGACAGACTGGTTCAAGGTTCTCTGGTCTGATGAGACCAAGATCGAGATCTTTGGTGCCAACCACACGCGTGACGTTTGGAAACTGGATGGCACTGCATACGACCCCAAGAATACCATCCCTACAGTCAAGCATGGTGGTGGCAGCATCATGCTGTGGGGCTGTTTCTCAGCCAAGGGGCCTGGCCATCTGGTCCGCATCCATGGGAAGATGGATAGCACGGCCTACCTGGAGATTTTGGACAAGAACCTCCGCTCCTCCATCAAGGATCTTAAGATGGGTCGTCATTTCATCTTCCAACAAGACAACGACCCAAAGCACACAGCCAAGAAGACCAAGGCCTGGTCCAAGAGGGAAAAAAATCAAGGTGTTGCAGCAGGCCTAGTCAGTCTCCTGACCTTAACCCAATTGAAAACTTGTGGAAGGAGCTCAAGATTAAAGTCCACATGAGACACCCAAAGAACCTAGATAACTTGGAGAAGATCTGCATGGAGGAGTGGGCCAAGATAACTCCAGAGACCTGTGCCAGCCTGATCAGGTCTTATAAAAGACGATTATTAGCTGTAATTGCAAACAAGGGTTATTCCACAAAATATTAAACCTAGGGGTTGAATAATAGTTGACCCACACTTTTATGTTGATAATTTATTAAAATTTAACTGAGCAACATAACTTGTTGGTTTGTAAGATTTATGCATCTGTTAATAAATCCTGCTCTTGTTTGAAGTTTGCAGGCTCTAACTTATTTGCATCTTATCAAACCTGCTAAATCTGCAGGGGGTTGAATACTACTTGTAGGCACTGTATGTGTCGCTGCCTCTCAGCTCCAATGACCCGAACAGACTGAGGTGCAGTACCACATACACACCATAAGGACGGGGGGCGCTGTGTATGTGTCGCTGCCTCTCAGCTCCACTACCTTGAGCAGACTGAGGTGCAGCACCACATACACACCATAAGGGAGGGGCAGGGTGTATGGAAGAACTACAGCATATATATTGTAATCCCTTTATTAACCAGACTGGGCACACCCCGTTTGGCAATGCTGCAAATAATTTTGCTGGAAAATTTGTAAGATAAATCCACGCCGAATAATGTAATATGCAGAACTTCATAATGCACACCTCAGCTGCTGCAGAACCTCAAAATACACACCTCAGATGCAATAGAACCTCATTATACACATCTCAGCTGCTGCAAAATCTCATAATTCCCCTCAGTTGCTTCAGAACCCCATAACACACACCTCAGCTGCTGAAGGACCTCATCATACACAACTCAGCTGCTGACGATGCATTACATTGATAGAATGGCGTCGTTCATAACAACATTAAGGCTAAGTTCACACAGGACATCTTTTGTAGCATTTTTGAGGTCACAAAGATGCCCCTGCATGTATTTCCTCCTCCCAGCAAAGTCTATGGGATTTCTCTTTTGCTGTCCACACTGGGCATCTTTTGTTGGCTGCGTTTTTGAAGATACAGCTGTCAGTTCTTTTTGAGTTTTCGTTTTTGAACCCTTGCAGTCAATAGATTAGACTTAAAAACCACATTGGGCAAAACGCGGTAAAAATGTGTCAAAAACACATTGCGGTTTTTTATGCATTTTCGCCGCGGTGCATGTTTGGTGCATTCTTGGGACAAAAACACTGCATATTTGTGGTATAAAAGATGCCCCGTGTGAACATCCCCTAAACCAGTGATGGCGAACAGGGCACGCTGAGCCCATTCTGGTGGCACGCGTGCTGTCGCCCGATTCTGCAGTTTTGATCTGCTAGTGCAGTGGCGCCGGCAGATCAAATCTGTGTTTGAGCGGAGGAGACATTTCTCCTCCGCTGAGACATTTCTCCTCCGCTCTGACACTCCTCCTCTCCCAGGCTGCAGGTGTGTTGCCTAGGAGACGGAGGAGCGGCCCCGACGCCGTCTGCTGGCCGCGTGGGAACTGAGGACCCAGCAGCGCGCAGCGGGTGAGCGTGTGCAGGTAAGTTGTGTGCTGCGCTTTTTCTTTTTTTTTTTATAACTCGTGTGCGGCTGTGCCAAGGTGGGGATGGGGGGGCAGCGCCAGCATGGGGTGGGGGGGAACGCACATGGCAGCATGGGGTGGGGGGAATGCACATGGCAGCGTGGGGTGGGGGGTGAACGCACATGGCAGCGTGGGGTGGGGGTGATCGCACATGGCAGCGTGGGGTGGGGGGAATGCACATGGCAGCGTGGGGTGGGGGGAATGCACATGGCAGCGTGGGGTGGGGGGAATGCACATGGCAGCGTGGGGTGGGGGTGAACGCACATGGCAGCATGGGGTGGCGGTGGGGGAACGCACATGCCAGCTTGGGGTGGGGGAGGGGGAACGCACATGCCAGCATGGGGTGGGGGAAGGGGAACGCACATGCCAGCATGGGGTGGGGGAGGGGGAACGCACATGCCAGCATGGGGTGGGGGGACATGCATGCCAGGATGGGGGGGAAACATGCTTGCCAGCATGGGGGGGACATGCATGCCAGGATGGGGAACAATGCATGCCAGGATGGAGGAAACATGCATGCGAGGATGGAGAAAACATGCATGTGAGGATGGAGGAAACATGCATGTGAGGATGGAGGAAACATGCATACGAGGATGGAGGAAACATGCATGCCAGGATGGAGGAAACATGCATACCAGGATGGAGGAAACATGCATGCCAGGATGGAGGAAACATGCATGCCAGGATGGAGGAAACATGCATGCCAGGATGGAGGAAACATGCATGCCAGGATGGAGGAAACATGCATGCCAGGATGGAGGAAACATGCATGCCAGGATGGAGGAAACATGCATACCAGGATGGAGGAAACATGCATACCAAAATGGAGGAAACATGCATGCCAGGATGGAGGAAACATGCATGTCAGGATGGAGGAAACATGCATGTCAGGATGGAGGAAACATGCATGTCAGGATGGAGGAATCATGCGTGCCAGGATGGAGGAAACATGCGTGCCAGGACGGAGGAAACATGCGTGCCAGGACGGAGGAAACATGCGTGCCAGGACGGAGGAAACATGCGTGCCAGGACGGAGGAAACATGCGTGCCAGGACGGAGGAAACATGCGTGCCAGGATGGAGGAAACATGCGTGCCAGGATGGAGGAAACATGCGTGCCAGGATGGAGGAAACATGCGTGCCAGGATGGAGGAAACATGTGTGCCAGGATGGAGGAAACATGCGTGCCAGGATGGAGGAAACATGCGTGCCAGGATGGAGGAAACATGCGTGCCAGGATGGAGGAAACATGCGTGCCAGGATGGAGGAAACATGCATGCCAGAATGAAGGAAACATGCATGCCAGGATGGAGGAAACATGCGTGCCAGGATGGAGGAAACATGCGTGCCAGGATGGAGGAAACATGCGTGCCAGGATGGAGGAAACATGCATGCCAGGATGGAGGAAACATGCATGTCAGGATGGAGGAAACATGCATGTCAGGATGGAGGAAACATGTATGCCAGGATGGAGGAAACATGCATGCCAGGATGGAGGAAACATGCATGCCAGGATGGGGAAACATGCATGCCAGGATGGAGGAAACATGCATGCCAGGATGGAGGAAACATGCATGCCAGGATGGAGGAAACATGCATGCCAGGATGGAGGAAACATGCATGCCAGGATGGAGAAAACATGCATGCCAGGATGGAGAAAACATGCATGCCAGGATGGAGGAAACATGCATGCCAGGATGGAGGAAACATGCGTGCTAGGATGGAGGAAACATGCCTGTCAGGATGGAGGAAACATGCGTGCCAGGATGGAGAAAACATGCGTGCTAGGATGGAGGAAACATGCATGCCAGGATGGAGGAAGCATGCATGCCAGGATGGAGGAAACATGCCTGCCAGGATGGAGGAAACATGCATGCCAGGATGGAGGAAACATGCATGCCAGGATGGAGGAAACATGCATGCCAGGATGGAGGAAACATGCCTGTCAGGATGGAGGAAACATGCATGCCAGGATGGAGGAAACATGCCATGATAGGGTACATTTACCAGGAAGGGGTACATTTACCTGGATGGGGGTAAATTAACCAGGATTGGGAACATTTACCAGGCTGGAGGACATTTACCAGGAATGAGGTACATGCCATGACGGGGGAACATTTACAAGGATGGGCAATATGTCAGGATGGGGTACATTTACCAGCATGGGGGAACATGCCAGAATGGGTAACATTTACCAGGATGGAGGACATTTACCAGGATGGGGCCGTAATAGGGACAAATATACCAGAATGTAAGAAATATATATCAGGATGGGGGACATGTTTACCAGGAAGTGGCCGAGGAAGGGGACAGAACTACACAATGATGGGGAGGGGAGCCACTCGTACGTCTTTATGGGATTTCAAGATGTTCAGACTTTGAAATGTAGATGTGGATTACAGGGTGACATCTGATTGCATTCCAGGCTAAAATCTCTGTCTAATATGCTGCAATTTTTTCCAGAAAGATCAATCCAACTGCTGTGTCTGTAAAGGGCAGGGGCTCAGCTTCAATGTGTGGTAAGCATGTGCGTGATGCCCCTGCTGAAGAGAAGAGAAGACGGCAAAGGTAAGGTTACTATTAATTATTTACATAATAGGATTGGTTGGCACTTCGGAAAAAAAATTGGGTTTAGGGCTACAGTTTGGGCACTCGGCCTGTAAAAGGTTCGCCATGACTGCCCCAAACCATTCCATGTGATGTGCAAACGGCAGTGACGCCATGTAACATATGAGACTCCACTGTTATTTTCTACCAGGTAAGGAATTTGACGGCTGACTCCTGCACGACCCCCGCGTGGAAGGAATCAGGCACTGGCTCCATTATTGCAGTCGTGTATATTTTACTCTGATGCTTCCACATTTCAGATAAAACACATTTTATCTCTGCCGAGGACGATGCAGTCAGGATGAGGAGCCCGGGAGGCTGGTGCCCAATGGCTTCTCCCTGCTCTGCTGCACATTGACTGGTCGAACCCCCATTTGCCAATGAAATCACTCACAAGTGATTTGCAGACTCGGGGTCATCTGCTGAATGACATCTCCTCCTGCTTATCTCATTGTTATCATTTTCAATTTGAGAGGAACAGGAGGAGACGTCATTCTGCAGATGACCACACATTGCAAATCGCATGTGAGTGATCAGGTGACAACTACTCGAATCAGCATGTGAAATCCTAACAGAGCGCATATTACACACCTATAGGATATGACAGGTCAATATTCAGAATTACATTACATTACACACTATATGTGACCGGCAAAGGGCATATGTAGGGTGTACAATCTAATATATAAAAGTGTGTGTGTGTGTGTGTGTGTGTGTGTGTCCAATAAAGGAATTCGCACCGTCACATTTACAATCACGAAATTTTGCACAGACACCTCATGTGACCCAGGGAACGTCATAGACTATGTTTTGATGAGAAATTTTAACCCCGCACTTTACAGTTATTCGCCGCAAAAACCTGCTTACACTAAAACCAATGGCGCTGGGAACTACAGGTCATTAATAAGAGCTGTAATTGGTTGCTATAGGCAACAAAGGACATTCTTTTTTTAAGACAGGTAATGTGTCAGATAATATGATGTCAATAGAGACAAACACAGACACACACAGAGACACAGAGTCTGATACAGAGACACACAAACACAGAGACAGAAACAGAGACACAGAGAGAGATACACACACACACACACACAGAGACTGATGCAGGGACACACACAGGGACAGGGACACACACAGGGACACACACAGGGACACACACAGGGACACACACAGGGACAGGGACGCACACAGGGATAGGGACGCACACAGGGATAGGGACGCACACAGGGATAGGGACGCAGACTGACAGACACACAGAAACAGACACACAGAGACCTAGACACATACATAGAATCACAGAGACTGATATAGAGACAGAAGAGACACACAGAGACAAAGAGAGAGAGAGACAGAGACACACAGACATACAGAGACTGACAGAGACTGATACAGAGACACACAAAGACACACACAGAGACAGACTGATACAGAGACTGATAAAGAGACACACAGAGACATAGACACACAAAGACTGATTCAGAGACACAGAGGCACAGAGAAAGAGATGGAGACACAGACAGAGACACACACACACAGGGACACACACAGGCACACATACAGAGACAAAGACACAGAAACACAGACACATACAGAGACACATTCACACACAGAGACACACAGACAGAGACACAGAGGCAGAGACACACAGAGACAGACACAGACAGAGATACACAGACAGACACACACAGAGACCCACAAAGACAGAAACACACAAAGACACACAGAGAAACACAGAGACACATATATAGTCACAGAGACAGAGATACAAAGAGACAGAGACACACAGAGATACATACAAACACAAGCACAGACACGCAGAGACATCAACACAGAGAGAGCGGGAGACAGACAGACATAGAGGGACACAGAGGCAGAGACACACAGACAGAGACACAGAGGCAGAGACACACAGAGACAGACACATAGACAGAGATACAGACAGACACACAGAGACCCATAAAAACAGAAACACACAGAGACACACAGAGACAGACACAGAGACACAGATATAGTCACAGAGACAGAAATACACAGAGACAGAGACACACAGAGATACATACAAACACAAGCACAGACAGGCAGAGACAGAAACACAGAGAGAGAGCGGGAGACAGACAGAGAGGGACACAGAGAGTGGAGAGAGGGAGAGAGACAATTACTTTCCCGGGCACTGCCAGGTGCTACAGCTAGTACATATATATATGTATCTATTACCCCCTACACATGCTCTGCACCCACTGTGGCCGCAGCTGCAGGGCCCACTGGCATCACGTCACAGGCTCCCCCTGATGTCATTACACCTATCCGGGGCCCACAGCTGCAGAGCAAGGGCGAAACAGGGAGCCAGTGGCCATCCAGTCCTCAATGGTGTTCAACCATGCATCCGAGAAAATAGCAATGGCCCCCATCACCGACAGGCCCAGTCACTGCCACTGCATAAATTACACAATATACATGACACATACATAGATACTATGGAAAAGATAGATGGAAGCAGGGTCGGGACTGGGGTGTCTGGGGTCCAAAGGAGGAGTTAACTCTAGAGGCCACGCAACTATATGCAAATAGCTGCAGGAGCCCCACACAGCCTCCTATGCATAGCAGGAGCCCCCACACAGCCTCCTATACACAGGAGGAGCCCCTACACAGCCTCCTATACACAGCAGGAGCCCCCACACAACCTCCTATACACAGCAGGAGCCCCCACACAGCCTCCTATACACAGCAGGAGCCCCCACACAGCCTCCTATTCACAGCAGGAGCCCCCACACAACCTCCTATTCACAGCAGGAGCCCCCACACAACCTCCTATTCACAGCAGGAGCCCCCACACAACCTCCTATGCACAGCAGGAGCCCCCACACAACCTCCTATACACAGCAGGAGCCCCCACACAGCCTCCTGCACACATCAGGAGCCCCCACACAGCCTCCTATACACAGCAGGAGCCCACACACAACCTCCTATACACAGCAGGAGCCCCCATACAGCCTCCTATACACAGCAGGAGCCCCCACACAGCCTCCTATTCACAGCAGGAGCCCCCACACAACCTCCTATGCACAGCAGGAGCCCCCACACAACCTCCTATACACAGCAGGAGCCCCCACACAGCCTCCTGCACACATCAGGAGCCCCCACACAGCCTCCTGCACACAGCAGGAGCCCCCACACAGCCTCCTGCACACAGCAGGAGCCCTCCACACAGCCTCCTGCACACAGCAGGAGCCCCCACACAGCCTCCTGCACACAGCAGGAGCCCCCACACAGCCTCCTGCACACAGCAGGAGCCCCCACACAGCCTCCTGCACACAGCAGGAACCCCACACAGCCTCCTGCACACAGCAGGTGCCCCCATACAGCCTCCTGCACACAGCAGGTGCCCCCATACAGCCTCCTGCACACAGCAGGTGCCCCCATACAGCCTCCTGCACACAGCAGGTGCCCCCACACAGCCTCCTCTGCATAGCAGGAGCCCCCACACAGCCTCCTATGCATAGCAGGAGCCCCCACACAGCCTTCTATGCATAGCAGGAGCCCCCACACAGCCTCCTATACACAGCAGGAGCCCCCACACAACCTCCTACTCACAGCAGGAGCCCCCACACAACCTCCTATGCACAGCAGGAGCCCCCACACAACCTCCTATGCACAGCAGGAGCCCCCACACAACCTCCTATACACAGCAGGAGCCCCCACACAGCCTCCTGCACACAGCAGGAGCCCCCACACAGCCTCCTGCACACAGCAGGAGCCCCCACACAGCTTCCTGCACACAGCAGGAGCCCCCACACAGCCTCCTGCACACAGCAGGAACCCCCACACAGCCTCCTGCACACAGCAGGAGCCCCCACACAACCTCCTATTCACAGCAGGAGCCCCCACACAACCTCCTATGCACAGCAGGAGCCCCCACACAACCTCCTATGCACAGCAGGAGCCCCCACACAACCTCCTATACACAGCAGGAGCCCCCACACAGCCTCCTGCACACAGCAGGAGCCCCCACACAGCCTCCTGCACACAGCAGGAACCCCCACACAGCTTCCTGCACACAGCAGGAGCCCCCACACAGCCTCCTGCACACAGCAGGAACCCCCACACAGCCTCCTGCACACAGCAGGTGCCCCCATACAGCCTCCTGCACACAGCAGGTGCCCCCATACAGCCTCCTGCACAGAGCAGGTGCCCCCATACAGCCTCCTGCACACAGCAGGTGCCCCCACACAGCCTCCTATGCATAGCAGGAGCCCCCACACAGCCTCCTATGCATAGCAGGAGCCCCCACACAGCCTCCTATGCATAGCAGGAGCCCCCACA
Source organism: Anomaloglossus baeobatrachus (assembly GCF_048569485.1). Taxonomy (NCBI): domain Eukaryota; kingdom Metazoa; phylum Chordata; class Amphibia; order Anura; family Aromobatidae; genus Anomaloglossus; species Anomaloglossus baeobatrachus. Next base: position 196,662,033 of record NC_134357.1, on the reverse strand, counting down.
CAGCCTCCTATACACAGCAGGAGCCCCCACACAGCCTCCTATACACAGCAGGAGCCCCCACACAGCCTCCTATAAACAGCAGGAGCCACCACACAGCCTCCTATGCACAGCAGTGGCCTCCACATAGCCTCTTATATACAACAGGAGCCCTCACAGATCCCATATAGAAAATAAAAAAAAATTATACTCACCTAATCCTGATTCCCAGCACCGCAGCCTCCATCTTCTCTTCTATGGTGGCCTGTGGAGGCAGCGCGATGCAATGATGTCACTGCAGTGCCCTTGTGGATATACGGTCTCCTAAGACACAGGCCTGCAGCGGTCTGTGGCTTAGGAGACGGGCAGTGATAGAGCAGGGAGCTCTGTGCTCTGTCACAGGATTGAACTGTATCGGGGTGACGCCGACATAGTTCAGTGCGGTGGTTGCAGAAGATTCGGGGCTCCGGCCAAGAAGTTCTGGGTCGGAGCTCTGGATCTTTGATGCCAGTGGTGCCCCTGCCGGCGGGTCCCTTTTATGTTCAGTTAGGCTGCTTTCACACATCCATTTTTTGCTGAGCGGCACAATACGGCGCTTTGCAGAAAAAACGCAACTGTTTCTTTTGCCGCCGCTTGCGTTTTTCCGCATAGACTTGCATTAGCACTGTATTGTGCCACATGGCCTTGCGTTGTGTCAGTTTTTTGCCGCATGCGGCATATTTAGCAAAAAACGCATTGCACCAGATCCGGCGCGATGCGGCGCAATTTACAATGCAAGTCTATGGACGCTGGATGCGGTTTTTTACACTGCGTATGCTCAGTATCAAGCCGCATCAGTCAAAAAACGGATGGGCCGCATGGAAAAACGTATGCAATGGATCCGTTTTTTTCGCCGCATCTGTTGCATAGGTGTTGGAGCCGCATTGAGCCGTACAGCAAAAACCGGATGTGTGAAAGCAGCCTAAGAGAGCTTTCTGGGGCATTGACTGGTGTCTGTGTACCAGACTGATGCTGGATAGATGATAGACAAATAGATATCAGACAGATAGATAGATAATAGAAAGATAGATAGATAGATAGAGATACATAGATAGAGACATATATAATAGAGAGATAGGCAGACAGATAATACATAGATAGATAGATATAGGATAGATAATTGAGATATATAGACAGATATATAATAGCAAGATAGGCAGACAGACGGATATACATTGCACAGTATACAGGACACACACACATGTTACATAACACACATACAGACAGCACATAATACAGCACACAGCATGTTATACTCACAGTCACTTCCTGGCTGCAGGAGTTCAGTGTGGCCTTTATAACAGCATCTCCGGCAGTGCTGCTGCTGCCCCTCCCCTCTCTATGGTAAAGACAGGAGAGGCCACAGAGCGGAGAGCAGGTGAGGGCGCCCCCTGCCTGAGGCTGTGCCGAGCGGGAGGAGACCAAACGCAGGACACAGAGGAGGTGGAGGGGCGCTCCGTGCTGGAGGCTGTGTAGGGAGAGGAGAGGAGGGCGCCCCCTGCCTGAGGCTGTGCCGAGCGGGAGGAGACCAGACGCAGGGCACAGAGGAGGGGGGAGGGGCACTCTCTGCTGGAGGATGTGTAGGGAGAGGAGAGGAGGGCGCCCCCTGCCGGAGGCTGTGCCGAGCGGGAGGAGACGAGATGCAGGGCACAGAGGAGGGGGAGGGGCGCGAGCAGCAAAGTGAAAGTAAACAGCTGCTCCCTGCGGCGCCCCCTTTGATGTCTGCCTGCCGGCGCCCTGTGCGGCCGCACAACTTGCACATGCCTAAAGCCGGCTATGATCACAGGACATGGCACAAGGGGGTCCTGAGCACCTAGCTTTCAAGACAAGGCTTACAAGACACGTTGATCAGGCCCCGCCCACATGGCAAGGCCAGTCTTATATACCCAGCACAGCCTCATGTCATATCCTGCTGCAGCAGTGCTGGGCCCATAAGACCAGGTGAGTGGGCGCGGCCCGACCCTATGCAGAAGCATGAGTCAGACACATGAGACTGGGGACAGGACACAGGAGAGCACGAGCAAGAGCGGCAGCCGTGACCGGTGGACACGTGGACTGGATCAGTGGGTAAGGAGCGGTGCCGTACAGGTGCGACTGGATCAGTGGGTAAGGAGTGGTGCCGGGATGGTGCGACCGGATCAGTGGGTAAGGAGCGGTGCCGAGGCATCGGGAGCGTGACACGTATACGGTCCGTATGTCATCCATTTGTCATCCGGGTGCCTTCCGTTTTTTTGGCGTACTGCCAAAAAACTAAAGGAGGGAAAATACATAAATTTACCCAGGATCTATAGCTTCAACCTACATGAGGCGGTCACATGTTCAGTCTAGTGCCATTTTCTACTGCCTTTCACAGCGTAGAGCGCTCTGGTGATTTTCCTGTGCTTGTACACTTCATATCAGTCTTTTCTGTCATTATAATGGCAGAAAGACACATAATGTCCCACTCTCCTGCATTTTGTAATTTTGCACCCTTTGGTTCCTTTCATGTGGCACTAAGGGGTGCTTAGCCTTGTATTTACCAAAATAAATAAATTTAAAAAAAATGACGTGGGATTCCCCCTATTTTTGTAGCCAGCTAGGGTAAAGCAGACGGCTGCAGCCTGCATTACATTAAGGAATAACGTTTGGAACTCCATTCTAAGTCTGAACTGGGTGCAAAAACCTAAAAAACATCACTATGGGGAGATAAGGTATGCACACCAGTGACTATGTAAGGGGAATACATGGAATAGCAGAAACTGCTGTGTGAATACTGACATGAAAAATTCAATAGCTATATGTAAGAATGAAATGTGAAAAATGGAACTTGCATTACTGCCATGAATATATGAATAAAGAGAAATTTAGCTACTGAATTGATCAATGCAATAGAGCCCCAACACTACGCCAAAGTATTTCTCTACGTTGGGGTCCCTAGCTTGTGTGTGTCCTCTCATGCAGTTAAAAAACTTACCGTGTATGGGAAGCTGAGACCCAGGCTATATATACGATGTGGATTGGCAATAGGTGTGTGTGGGGAGGGTTCACAAACGAAAGACTACTAACATTAAGGAATAACGTTTGGAACTCCATTCTATGTCTGAACTGGGTGCAAAAACCTAAAAAACATCACTATGGGGAGATAAGGTATGCACACCAGTGACTATGTAAGGGGAATACATGGAATAGCAGAAACTGCTGTGTGAATACTGACATGAAAAATTCAATAGCTATATGTAAGAATGAAATGTGAAAAATGGAACTTGCATTACTGCCATGAATATATGAATAAAGAGAAATTTAGCTACTGAATTGATCAATGCAATAGAGCCCCAACACTACGCCAAAGTATTTCTCTACGTTGGGGTCCCTAGCTTGTGTGTGTCCTCTCATGCAGTTAAAAAACTTACCGTGTATGGGAAGCTGAGACCCAGGCTATATATACGATGTGGATTGGCAATAGGTGTGTGTGGGGAGGGTTCACAAACGAAAGACTACTAACATTAAGGAATAACTCCATTCTATGTCTGAACTGGGTGCAAAAACCTAAAAAAACTTCACTATGGGGAGATAAGGTATGCACACCAGTGACTATGTAAGGGGAATACATGGAATAGCAGTTTCTGCTATTCCATGTATTCCCCTTACATAGTCACTGGTGTGCATACCTTATCTCCCCATAGTGATGTTTTTTAGGTTTTTGCACCCAGTTCAGACATAGAATGGAGTTCCAAACGTTATTCCTTAATGTTAGTAGTCTTTCGTTTGTGAACCCTCCCCACACACACCTATTGCCAATCCACATCGTATATATAGCCTGGGTCTCAGCTTCCCATACACGGTAAGTTTTTTAACTGCATGAGAGGACACACACAAGCTAGGGACCCCAACGTAGAGAAATACTTTGGCGTAGTGTTGGGGCTCTATTGCATTGATCAATTCAGTAGCTAAATTTCTCTTTATTCATATATTCATGGCAGTAATGCAAGTTCCATTTTTCACATTTCATTCTTACATATAGCTATTGAATTTTTCATGTCAGTATTCACACAGCAGTTTCTGCTATTCCATGTATTCCCCTTACATAGTCACTGGTGTGCATACCTTATCTCCCCATAGTGATGTTTTTTAGGTTTTTGCACCCAGTTCAGACATAGAATGGAGTTCCAAACGTTATTCCTTAATGTTAGTAGTCTTTCGTTTGTGAACCCTCCCCACACACACCTATTGCCAATCCACATCGTATATATAGCCTGGGTCTCAGCTTCCCATACACGGTAAGTTTTTTAACTGCATGAGAGGACACACACAAGCTAGGGACCCCAACGTAGAGAAATACTTTGGCGTAGTGTTGGGGCTCTATTGCATTGATCAATTCAGTAGCTAAATTTCTCTTTATTCATATATTCATGGCAGTAATGCAAGTTCCATTTATCACATTTCATTCTTACATATAGCTATTGAATTTTTCATGTCAGTATTCACACAGCAGTTTCTGCTATTCCATGTATTCCCCTTACATAGTCACTGGTGTGCATACCTTATCTCCCCATAGTGATGTTTTTTAGGTTTTTGCACCCAGTTCAGACATAGAATGGAGTTCCAAACGTTATTCCTTAATGTTAGTAGTCTTTCGTTTGTGAACCCTCCCCACACACACCTATTGCCAATCCACATCGTATATATAGCCTGGGTCTCAGCTTCCCATACACGGTAAGTTTTTTAACTGCATGAGAGGACACACACAAGCTAGGGACCCCAACGTAGAGAAATACTTTGGCGTAGTGTTGGGGCTCTATTGCATTGATCAATTCAGTAGCTAAATTTCTCTTTATTCATATATTCATGGCAGTAATGCAAGTTCCATTTTTCACATTTCATTCTTACATATAGCTATTGAATTTTTCATGTCAGTATTCACACAGCAGTTTCTGCTATTCCATGTATTCCCCTTACATAGTCACTGGTGTGCATACCTTATCTCCCCATAGTGATGTTTTTTAGGTTTTTGCACCCAGTTCAGACATAGAATGGAGTTCCAAACGTTATTCCTTAATGTTAGTAGTCTTTCGTTTGTGAACCCTCCCCACACACACCTATTGCCAATCCACATCGTATATATAGCCTGGGTCTCAGCTTCCCATACACGGTAAGTTTTTTAACTGCATGAGAGGACACACACAAGCTAGGGACCCCAACGTAGAGAAATACTTTGGCGTAGTGTTGGGGCTCTATTGCATTGATCAATTCAGTAGCTAAATTTCTCTTTATTCATATATTCATGGCAGTAATGCAAGTTCCATTTTTCACATTTCATTCTTACATATAGCTATTGAATTTTTCATGTCAGTATTCACACAGCAGTTTCTGCTATTCCATATATTCCCCTTACATAGTCACTGGTGTGCATACCTTATCTCCCCATAGTGATGTTTTTTAGGTTTTTGCACCCAGTTCAGACATAGAATGGAGTTCCAAACGTTATTCCTTAATGTTAGTAGTCTTTCGTTTGTGAACCCTCCCCACACACACCTATTGCCAATCCACATCGTATATATAGCCTGGGTCTCAGCTTCCCATACACGGTAAGTTTTTTAACTGCATGAGAGGACACACACAAGCTAGGGACCCCAATGTAGAGAAATACTTTGGCGTAGTGTTGGGGCTCTATTGCATTGATCAATTCAGTAGCTAAATTTCTCTTTATTCATATATTCATGGCAGTAATGCAAGTTCCATTTTTCACATTTCATTCTTACATATAGCTATTGAATTTTTCATGTCAGTATTCACACAGCAGTTTCTGCTATTCCATGTATTCCCCTTACATAGTCACTGGTGTGCATACCTTATCTCCCCATAGTGATGTTTTTTAGGTTTTTGCACCCAGTTCAGACATAGAATGGAGTTCCAAACGTTATTCCTTAATGTTAGTAGTCTTTCGTTTGTGAACCCTCCCCACACACACCTATTGCCAATCCACATCGTATATATAGCCTGGGTCTCAGCTTCCCATACACGGTAAGTTTTTTAACTGCATGAGAGGACACACACAAGCTAGGGACCCCAACGTAGAGAAATACTTTGGCTTAGTGTTGGGGCTCTATTGCATTGATCAATTCAGTAGCTAAATTTCTCTTTATTCATATATTCATGGCAGTAATGCAAGTTCCATTTTTCACATTTCATTCTTACATATACCTATTGAATTTTTCATGTCAGTATTCACACAGCAGTTTCGGCTGCAGCCTGCAGACCGCAGCTGGCAGCTTCACCTTGGCTGGTAATCCAAAACTGAGGGCACCCCACGCTGTTATTTTAAATTAAATAAATAATTTAAAAAAAAAAACTATGTAGGGGTCCCCCCAAAATTTAACCACCAGCCAAGGTAAAGCAGACAGTTTGGGTCTGATATTCTCAGACTAGGGAGGTCCACTGTTATTGGACACTCCCCAGCCTAAAAATAGCAGGCCGCAGCCGCCCCAGAAGTGGCGCATCCATTAGATGCGCCAATCCTGGTGCTTCGCCCCAGCTCATCCCGTGCCCTGGTGCGGTGGCAAACGGGGTAATATATGGGGTTAATACCAGATGTGTAATGTCACCTGGTATCAAGCCCTGGGGTTGGTGAGGTCAGGCGTTTATCACATACCCGACATCACGAACCCAGTCAGTAATAAAAAAAAAAATAGACGAAAAACACATTTTTATTTGAAAACACACTGCCCATACATTGCCTCTTTCACCAATTTATTAGAAAGAAAAACAAATCCAGGTCTGCTGTAATCCAAGCGGTTCTCACGACGATCCATACCATAGTCACTGTCCCAGTCAAAGAAGAACAGAATGTTCCCCTTTGGCTGGGAGAGCAATGCAGTGACCTGAGCTAACATCAATGGGTCAGCCCAGGTCACTGCAGGGCATGATAAGTGCTGCTGTCAGGAGCGAGGTACATTACCTGCGGTGACGATCTCCTGCACTGCTGACAGCAGACCTGTCACTGACTTTAATCACCTTCACAGCCAAGTATCGCGAGCGGCCCGTGACGTCACCGCTAGTGACAGTCTCGGGCCACAGTGACAGATGTGAAGCGGCAGCCATGGAGGACAGTGTCAGCGCTGAGGTCGGGAGGGCAGGACTTCCTCACCACAGGTAAGCCGAGCGGGGCCATGTGTGCGGTGTGAGGTGGGCGATGCCTAGCGAGGTAATGTCTGCGGGTGTGAGGTGGGCGGAACCTAGCGACGTAATGTGTGTGGTGCGAGGTGGGCGTAGCGTAGCGGGGTAATGTGTGTTGGTGCGAGGTGGGCGGAGCCTAGCGGGGCTATGTGTGCGGTGCGAGGTGGGCGGAGCCTAGCAGGGTAATGTGTGCGGGTGCGAGGTGGGCGGAGCCTAGTGGTGTAATGTGTGCGGGTGCGAGGTGGGCGGAGCCTAGCGAGGTAATGTGTGCGGGTGCGAGGTGGGCGGAGCCTAGCAGGGTAATGTGTGCGATGCGAGGTGGGTGGAGCCTAGCGGGGCTATGTGTGCGGGTGCGAGGTTGGTGGAGCCTAGCGGGGTAATGTGTGCGGTGTGAGGTGGGCGGAGCCTAGCGGTGTAATGTGTGCAGGTGCGAGGTGGGCGGAGCCTAGCGGGGCTATGTGTGCGGTGCAAGGTGGGCGGAGCCTAGCGGGGCTATGTGTTCGGTGCGAGGTCGGCGGAGCCTAGCGAGGTAATGTGTGCGGGTGCAAGGTGGGCGGAGCCTAGCGGGGCTATGTGTGCGGGTGCGACGTGGGCGGAGCCTAGCGGGGCCATGTGTGCGGGCGGCGGAGTGCAAAGTGGGTGGAGCCTAGCGGGACCATGTGACGCTGAGCGGGGACTGCATAGCTGGGGACAGGTGAGTGTGTGTGTGTGTGTACATGCAGAGAGCAGGAGGGGGCAGAGTGAGCTGAGCGGAGAAGTGTTGGCTCCCTGCACGCGTAACCAGGGTAAATATCGGGTTACTAACCAAAGCGCTTTGCTTGGATACCCGATGTTTATCTTGGTTACCAGCTTACCGCAGGCTGCCAGCGATGGCTCCCTGCACACTGTAGCTGTAAAAAGCCCTGCTTTTGCTGATAGACCCGTCTCGAACGTAACTCGAACTGTCGAGCTTTTAGCAAAAAGCTCGAGTTCTAGTTCGACCTAGAACACCCCCCAAAAACACTCGAACCGCGAACTGGCGAACCTCAAACCGCGCTCAACTCTAATAAGGATGTGTGTGGACTATCAGAAGATCAATCAGATCACCCACAAGGATGTGTATCCACTCCCCCGTATTGAAGAATCACTAGCTGCATTGAGAATGGCGAATTACTTCTCTACCCTTGATCTCACTAATGGCTACTGGCAAGTGTCCGTTGCTGAGGAAGACCGTGAGAAAACTGCCTTCGCCACCCCAATGGGACTCTGCGAGTTCAACAGCATGCCCTTTGGGTTGTGCAATGCACCCGGAACCTTCCAGAGGCTGATGGAGTGCTGCTTGGGACACCGTAATTTCGAGACGGTACTGTTATACTTGGATGACGTCATCGTCTATTCAAAGACGTATGAAGATCACCTAGAACATCTAGCAGAAGTCTTCGAAGCCCTCTCCAGGTATGGAATGAAGTTGAAGCCGTCCAAGTGCCACTTGCTGAAACCTAAGGTCCAATACCTCGGGCATGTGGTGAGCACAGAGGGTGTGGCCCCGGATCCGTAGAAGATAACTTCCATCCAGAGCTGGCCGAGACCTACTACCATTAAAGAGGTGCGACAGTTCTTGGGCCTGATGGGCTACTACCGCCCCTTTGTCAAGGGATACACCAAGATGGTAGCTCCTATGCAGGACCTCCTTGTCAGGCAAACTCAGCATGGCAAGGCTTCTGGGTCCCCATTCACATGGGGTGAGGAGCAACAGATGAAGTCGGCCCAGACTGGAGAAGAGATCCTGGCATACCCCGACTACGGTCTCCCGTTCATACTGTATACAAATGCCAGCAACGTGGGATTAGGGGCCGGCTTGCCCCAAATGCAGAATGGAAAGGAGAAAGTGATAGCTTATGCAAGCAGGAAGCTCTGCCTGACAGAGAGGAATCTGGAGAATTCCTAAGGCTGTGTGCACACGTTGCGTTTTTTACCGCGGAAACGCTGCGTTGCGTTTAGAACCGCAGCGTTTCAGTGGCAAATTGCATGCGTTCAGCTTTCCCAGCAAAGTGTATGAGAAAGCCGAAAAATCAGTGCACACGCTGCGTTTCTAAACGCAGCGTTTTGGATGCCAAAAATCGGTGCGGAAAGAAAAGCAGAATGTCACTTCTTTTGTGCGGTGTGGCTGCGTTCTCTCCCCCATTAAATCAATGATGTGGGTCAGAACACAGCTACACCGCAGTGAGCTGCTTTTTTGTTGCGGTCCGCGGGCTTTGTCGGCATGCCAGAACGCAGGCATTTACCTGGAAGTGAGGTCAAGAGGTTTCCTGTTGACCTCACTTCCTGGCAAAGGCCTGGAAAGCCCCCGGTGTCGCCAAAGTGCCCGCCCCGACCCCCCTCCCGAAAATCCAACATGGCCGCGCGCACAGTAGCGCACCGGCCGCCCTACTCCTATGATTTCTGTCGCATGTGCCTTGAGACATGCGACAGAAAAATGCCCCCCAGGCCCTGCCAGGTCACCCCCTATTCCCCCGGTATTCCCCCTTACCTGTCCGGTCGCAGCACTGATCCCCCGCGGCCCCCTCCTCCTTCACAGTGCACACTGGCCGGTCACATGTGCAGATCAGCTGACAGCCAGCACTGTGTTCAGAGAGCTGTGCTGGCTGCTCGCACTGTGCAGCTGTGACCCGGGGAGAGTGGGTGCAGATTTTTGGCACCCACTCTCCTCAAATGGAGGGTCTGCCCTCCTAGAAAATGGGGGATACGTTCCCTGAACGTGCCCCCATATTCTAGAAGGTCCAGAGCCGACGTGGGACGTCCAAATGGATTTCTGCGGACCCATTTTTTTCAAATTTTTTGATTAAATTGGAGAACAAGGGAATGATTTGGGGAGTGTTTTTTCTAATAAAAAATTTTGTCATTTTTTTTTTGCTTTTGTTTACTGTCAATTAGTTATGTCTGGTATCTGATAGACGCTGTGACATCACTAATTGCTGGGCTTGATGCCAGGTGACATTACACATCTGGTATCAACCCCATTTATTACCCCGTTTGCCAACGCACCAGGGCGCGGGATGAGTTGGGGCGAAGCGCCAGGATTGGCGCATCTAATGGATGCGCCACTTCTGGGGCAGCTGCGGCCTGCTATTTTTAGGCTGGGAAGAGTCCAATAACCATGGCTCTTCCCACCCTGAGAATACCAGACCCCAGCTGTCAGCTTCACCTTGGCTGGTGATCTAATTTGGAGGGACCCCACGTTATTTTTTTTTTTAATTCTTTATTTATAAATGAAAAAAAAAAGCCTGGGGAGCCCTCCAAATTGATCACCAGCCAAGATGAAGCTGCCAGCTGTGGTTTGCAGGCTACAGCTGTCTGCTTTACCCTGACTGGCTATCAAAAATAGGGGGGACCCCACACCATTTTTTTCACAGTTTTTTTTTTTTTGGATAAATACTAAGCTAGGCACCCTTTAGTGCCACATGAAAGGTACTAAAGGTGCCAGCTTAGAATATGCAAGCGGGGGTGGGACGTTATATATATTTGACATCCATTCATCCATTGACGCTTTTTAGGCTGTGTGCCCACAATCAGGGTTTGCAGCGTTATGGGCGCTGAATGTTTTCCCTGCGTCCATAACGCTGCGTTGTGCAGTAGAAGCACAGTGGAAGGATTTTTGGAGATCCCATGCCCACTGTGCTTCTTTTCTCCGCAGCATAAACTGACCGGTGGCGTGGCTTCCCGAGCCTCAGCATGTCAGTTTATGCTGCGGAGACGAGAGTGTTCTCTGCAGGTAGCATAGAGCTCCACAGCAGCCTGAACCCAAATCGTAGGCATGGGCAGCTGCAGGAAGGCTGACACTGTGTACTAGATGCCATGTCGCTGGATCATGGCCACATAGCCTTAGGCCCCTTTCACACGTCAGTGATTCTGGTACGTTTGTGCTTTTTTTTAAACGTACCAGAATCACTGACATACGCAGAGCCATTATAATGAATGGGTCTGCTCACACGTCAGTGATTTTTCACTGCACGTGTCTCCGTGCGGCGTACCCGCGTGTGCGTGATTGCCGCACGGAGACATGTCCATTTTTTTCTGGCATCACTGATGTTCCACGGACCACGCAGTGGTGTGGTCCGTGAAACACGTGCCAGAAAAAAACGTGCTTTTAAAATAAAAATCCTTTTAACTCACCCGGCGTCCAGCAATGTCCTCTGCAGCCCGTGCAGCTTGCTGCTTCAGAGCCGGCTCATTACTGTCGCGCATATTCATGATGCGCGACACAGCCGACCCGGAAGCAGCTGCTGCGGGGGTCAGCACCAGCCGGATGCTGCACCGCGGGAGCGATCAGCACCATGGACAGCGGGAGCGGGCGCAGGTAAGATGATTACTGAGTGCAATCACGGGCCACGGAGAACGGAGCCCGGATTGCACTTAGACAACCCACGTGTGCCGTGATTCACGGCACACGCAGGGACATGTGCGTGTTTTACACACCAGTGAAAAACGTCAGTGTTTTTGACTGACGTGTGAAACGGGCCTAAAAGTGAGAATATTGTTGCTACAGCAACATTTTGGGGGAAGTAGCTGTGGATTCAAAATGCTTAATATACTCCTGAATAAAATCCTTGAGGGGTGCAGATTCCAAAATGGGGTCACTTGTGGGGGTTTTCTGACGTATAGGTACCCAAGGGGCCCTGCTAATGTGACATGGTGCGCGAAGTTTATTTCAACTTTTCCAAAATTCAAATGGTGCTCCTTCCATTCCAAGCCCTCCCATTTATCCAAACAGAATGTGGAGAAGGAAATGACATCACAAGTTTTTTTTTCCAAAGGTCTGTGTTCAACCAACTTTATTAACACTGACAAGTCTTAAAAAAACGCACCTAAAAAACGCATGAAAAACGCATGCGTTTTCGATGCGTTTTTCTCAAAAAGCATTGTTTACAATTCTCCCCTCTGCCAGAGGGTGCGTTTTTTTCCGCGCTGAAAAAAAAGCAACGTGTGCACATAGCCTTACAGTTCTTTCAAGTTGGAGTTCCTGGCACTCATCTGGGCTGTGACAGAGAGGTTTAAGCATTACGGACAACAATCCATTAACTCACTTGGATACAGCGAAGCTTGGTGTCAAAGAGCAACGCTGGGTAGCCCGGCAAACTATGACTTCACCATAAAATACAGAGCCGGTCGGAAGAACACCAATGCTGATGCGTTGGCTAGGATGCCACACCTGCCTGATGGTGGAGTCGACGAAGATGAGCTGGAAGAGATTGAGTTGCCTGCCTTCCATCAACCTGACAGGTCGGAAAATATCAAGCACTACAGCAATCAGCAGGAGGCAGCATTCAACCCATTACCCCATCACGGCTGAAGAGAAGTACAAGATAAAGATCCTGCCGTCAGTCTGGTCAAGACGCTGATTTCGCAGGCTGGTTCCCAATTAGAACCCACTGCCCCGGCAGAAGCCCGAAGGTTGTGGAAAGAGAGGGGCCGGTTGTACCTACAGCGAGGCAGGTTGTGCAACGGACTGATCAACCCCAAGACGCACGAGAGGATCTGTCAGATAATCATACCTCAAACATACGTACTAGTGGTCTTGGAAGCCTATCATCATGGAGCTGGACACTTCGGCTGGAAGAAGTTGGAAATGCTATTGAGGGAGCGCTTCTACTAGGCTGGAATGAGGGAATCCATTGAAGCATGGTGTCGGGATTGTGGCCCCTGTATGCTAAGGAGAAAGGATGGCACCAGCCAGAAGGCCCCATTGCAGCCGATCATCACCAATCAGCCGTTGGAACTTGTTGCTCTAGATCATGTCAAGCTGACGCCAAGCCGGAGCGGGTACACATATACCCTCACCATAGTGGACCACTCTTCAAGGTTCATGGTTATGGTACCCGTTAAGGAACTAATGGCCCGTACTGCGGCCAGGGTTTTCCAGGCGCACTTCTGCAGACCGCATGGATATCCCGAGAGGGTCCTTACGGATCAAGGCCCTGCTTTTGAAGCGAAGATCTTCAAGGAATTTTGCAGTCTGTATGGATGCAGGAAGACACCTTACCATCCCGAAACCAATGGGATGTGTGAGAAGATGAACAATCTAGTTCTCAACCTGCTCAAGACTCTACCCCTTGAAGAGCGGAATCAGTGGCCTGAGAAATTGCCCGATCTAGTAGATATGTACAACCACATTCCCGTAAATTCTACTAAGTGTACGCCTGTTTACCGCATGAAGGAGAGGCCCGGGAGGTTACCAGTGGATCTGGACATGGATGTTGAAGTGCCCGAAACCATCTCCCCGACCATGGACTGGAATTCCAAACGTCAGATGCAGTATCGGCAGATTAAAAATTATGTGGAAGGGAATCTGAACCAAAGCCGGAAAAGGCAAGAGCAGCACTTCAACAAACAGGCAAAAGCTGCCCCCTTTGTACCGGGAGATGTGGTACTGAAGAGGAAGAGAAGACTGCATAAACTGGATGACCAGTAGGAAAACGTCCCCTATGTCATACAACCCTGTGACTCCGGGAATCAAAAGACTTATCTCATCAGTCGAAACCAAGGGAAGACTACAGCTACCGTCTCGAGGGACCACCTGAAAAGGTGCCCAGACTCTGAAGGTCGTGGAAGAAGTGCCCATTCCAGTCCCGGGTGCGGAAAGAAGGAAAGAGGTGATCCACACTGTCCTAGGTGACTTCCCAGCAGATTGGCCTATGCAAAATGGGGCCATGATCGTTCCCGTTCTAACATTCCCACAACCCGTGGAAGAGCCAGAACTAGAGAGGCCTGCTGACCCTGCACCTAGACCTACACCTAGGGTTGCACCTATACCTATGCCCCGCACCCGGCGGTCTTTGCCCACCTTACCTAACACAAGGAGTGGGGAACCCGTAAGTAGTCTAACCCCACCGAGCCTAGGAGAGAACTTAGGGTTAAGGAGGTCTGTGCGCCCTAACCTAGGTCAGCCACCACTCAGATACAGGGAATGAGTGAAGCCTGTATGCCTATGTAAATAGTAATGTATAAGCAAATCAAATGCCAATCAATTGTGTACTTCACTTGATTACAGTTGTTTTGAAATACGTTTACCCCAGTTAACCGTTAAAAATGGACTATGGTGTCAGGACTGGCGACACCAGCCCAAAAACTTTCTTGGGTCTTGCAAATAACCCCCAATCTACCTTCTTGTTACCTCACCGCCAGGAGGCGGCACCCGCTGGAGAGGTCGGTTGGAGGAAGGTCCTGCGATGGAGTCGGCCGAGGCCCAGTCACCACGGAAACCGGTGACTACCCTCCAGGCCAAAGGGTTCCGGTCCAAGGGACCCTTTGGGGTGATGCAGGGTGCGGAACTTTGACCCGGACACTGACAGAGACACCCACCAGAACCCAGGATGGTGTGACATCTGACTAGCGGTGGCACCAAGGGAAGGTATAAGTGTTTTGGGTGGCGGGAAAAAGAGGAGATGGTAACCTGTTTCGTAACGTTCAAGCTATGTGCCTCCCATAAAAGGAAGAAATGTTCTAATGTTGACTGTTAAAATGTTATTCTTGTTTTTACCTTTTTTCAGATGCTAAAAAATAAATACCGGTGCCGGACAGCCTGCAGACAGGCTGTGTTTTACAAAGAAGGAATGTGATGCCCTCCTGGTAAAACCAGGTAGTCACAGATGACTGTACCCCCACCAAGGGTACAGGAATTGCCTCCTCCTTGGGAATTAACACCACACATCCCACACATAGGAACATCAGCCACAAACCCTAGGCGCACCCCCCATGGCAGCCAGGACACACCAGTGGGCGGGACAGGGCGGATGGGAACGCCCACCTAGGAGTCTTGAGGTGACAAGGAAAGGGAACCAATTAGTTTTAGTTTGGAATTCAGTGAAGTTGGAGTTTGAGTCGCAGAGGAGTGAAGAGTGAGCAGTCGGTGAGAGGAGCTGAAGTGCTGTGTGGTCAGGGTTGGAGCCCTTGGACCACGGGAGGACTGACTAGGTGGCAGACGGCATTGTAAGGCCACAGGCGACGGAGATCCAGTCTCAGGAGACCTGAAGTGGACCAGGGCAGGGTTGTAGGCCGCTGGTACCGACGACGGGAATCCGGTCCGGAGGCCGTTCACAGGCGGGGTACCTGGATCCTAGGACGAGGCAAGCTTCAAGCCCCTTGTTAATTGACCAGCGGGACAAGGTACTAGGCCTTGTTTCCGAGGACAGAAGCCCAGATAGAGCAGACCGGCAGCCCAAAGCGGGGGATAGTGTGTCCGCCAAGAACCCATTGAGATCCCACGGGTCAGAGTTTGCAGGCAACGGCTCCCTCTGCGTACAAAGCTGCAGGGGAGCGGATTTCTCCCGTTGAAAGCGGATTTAATCAACACACAGCAAGACAAAAGTGCAGGAGGAAGGGTCCCTACCTTGCCAACCCGTGTGCAGGACCAGCACACCCCTCCAGAGACAGCCGGCATCCGGCCTTGGTTTACAATACAGACTCTGCGTAAATCCTTCCTAATTGTGAGTACACTGGTGTCATCCGGTCCGACCTGCCGACGGCGCCCCAGCACTGCTCCATATCTACACCTGGGCCCCGGGACTACACCTCCCCCTACCCATGGAGGGGATACCACCTTGCTGCCCCCACATCATCGGTCCCGGACGCCGGCCCCGAGAGGCAGCACCACCCCATCAACGCAACCCACGGGTGGCGTCACAGACAATCTCCCCTGTAAATACCCCCCTTTTTCACTGTTGCAAGGATGGCCGGTTGCACGAGGCCCGGGTCCGGTCACCACTCGAGCCCCAGACATGATCTCGGATGCGAGCATCACTCGAGCAGCCCCAGTTGCCACAGCAGAGGCGGCACCTATCTGAGACAATACCACCCACAATGGGTGGGGCTCACAGTCAGTCCCAGGATATGTTCTGCCATCTTTGTTTTAATGGCCAGTAGTCTTTTTATTTAAGACATCTTCCGCACAGCCTCTCTTGAAAGACCCTGTTCACAGTGTCACTTGAAGGATGATATGGACCGAGCAATGGGGGCTGTGTACTCTTTCACCAGAGTCAGTGTGTGTGTGTGTGTGTGTGTGTGTATAAGACTTCGGATGTGGTGTTTGACCCTTAGGGCTACTTTGCACGCTGCGACATCGCAAGACGATGCTGCGATGTCGAGCGCGATAGTCCCTGCCCCCGTCACAGCAGTGATATCTTGTGACTCCTGGCATAGCGAACATTATCGCTACGCCAGCTTCACATGCACTCACCTGTCCTGCGACATTGCTCTGGCCGGCGACCCGCCTCCTTCCTAAGGGGGTGGGTCGTGCGGCATCACAGCGACGTCACACGGCAGGCGGCCAATAGCAGCAGAGGGGCGAAGATGAGCAGGATATAAACATCCCGCCCACCTCTGTCCTTCCACAATGCAGCCGGGACGCAGGTAGGAGATGTTCCTCGCTCCTGCGGTTTCATACACAGCGATGTGTGCTACCGCAGGAACGAGGAACAACATCGTACCTGTCGCTGCACCGACATTATGGAAATGTCGGACCCTACACCGATGATACGATAATGACGTTTTTGCGCTCGTTAATCGTATCAAAAAGGATTTGCACATTACGATATCGACTGCGACGCCAGATGTGCGTCACTTTCGATTTGACCCCACCGACATCGCACCTGCGATGTCGTAATGTGCAAAGCTGGCCTTACTGTTTCCTTCGGGTTGGTGTCCATCACCCTGTAACCGATCCCCGTTGTAGACACATTAGATAGACATGTGAGACCAAAATACTGTTGGCAAATCAAACTTAAACAGATAATGCTTTCCACACTATTACAGACATGGCCTCAATCTTGATGATTCTATGGTTACTGTTTCTTTGGGGTACTCTCACTCAACCTATCACTGGTATCTTGGAACTAGTCCGCAAGCTGCAAGGCACCATTGTATGCGTTGCCCCTACTTTTCTTCTCACCGCTGTACGCTTCTGGGCCCTTATGGCTGTCTAGCATTATGACTTCCCTGAGCCCGCCGGGGTGACCTGTAAGCTCCGAACATTTAAGAGGTTACCTCAGGGCTCCTTGACTGACTCCTGACACAATGCCACATTTTTACTCCTCAAACCCTTCTGCAGAACTCCCTCTCACCAGACCCTTTTCTCTAACCAACCCACTGGCCATCTTTCATTCCTACCATATCTAATCTAATATCTAATCCACCACTGCTCTTGCCCGACTGCTAGGTGGCAACGGTCGCTACATGGTCCAGCTCTGTTACATTGCGGACCTGCACTTCACTAGAAGCAGTGGTAATTTTATTACACACATTAATGGCATACTTGTGTGACGCCCCAGGGCAGTGGGGCACTTGGTCCCGGGCGTGCAGTGAGCAGGGGAGTCGTGGTCGCGGCCGATGCCTGGTTCCGTGACCCCGGGGGGCGATCCAAAAAAAGGGTGATAAAAGTAGAAAAATAAAATAAATAAAGAGTTTTTGACTACACCACTTGCGGGTTTCGGCTATTTTGTGGGAGCCGCCACTGCGTGGTCTTCCTGGGGCGGGTAGTATAATGCAGCTCAGGTGTTCAGGCCCTCCGCAAGCAGGGTTAGGCACCAAAAGAGGATGATGGTGGTTGTAGTGTGCGGTGTAAGCTGATGCTGCACCAAGGTAGAAAGGATTCAAACCACACAGGGATTGCAGTTTAAACTTGTTTTTACTTACTGTTCTGGTACCAGTGCCCTGGTGGTGCAGGTTTTCAGATGTTCCCTCACCCTTTGTTCCCAGTGCCAGTTGGTGACCTGGTGAGCTATCCTCCGTGTACACTTTAGTTTTTGATGGGTCCCCGTGGCCAAAAGCGTCTTGGGATTCCCATTCCCAAATTGTCCAGGCTGCCTACTATATGGGCCAAGACTGGGAAACAGTCTTGGCCCATATAGTAGGCAGCCTGGACAATTTTAATGCGTTGGACTCCTGTCTCTGTCCCCAGGTCCCCTTTTTGCTGCTTTGCTCCGGACACTCAGGTTGGTGAGGGACCCTGATGATCCCCTCACCGGGCAGATTGAACAGGTAGCTTCACGCGTACTCCCGTTCAAGGGTTCTGCACCCAGCAATGTGCTTAGTTCTGTGAGTACTGGTCCCACACTCCTCTGGCAACCCTCACTTCCTTGAGTACTGGTTCCTTACACTACAGCAACTCTCCTCCTGTTTTAGCTCCAGTTTTTTCTTCAGATTTTAACACCTTTCTCCTCACTTTCACCTCCTCACACTGTATTATCGTCCTCTCATCTTAACTCCTCCCTCTAACTTACTCCAACCTCACTCACGTCTTCCTTGCTCTTAACTGACTTAATTTCCTGCCTGCTCTCTGTTCAACTCCAGCCCTTCCCCCTCCCGGGTTTCTAGCTTACGGATTGGATAAGCTCCTACCAATAAGCGTCTTCCATCAGGCCCATCCTTAAGCTGTCTCCAGGCAGGGAAAAGGGGTTGTGCGTTTGTGTCTTGTGTTGTCACTGGCACTGGTATTCCAGGGTTTGGGTTGTCCACTGTTGGTTACATATTTTGAGGCATCTGATACCTCAGGGATGCTACATTCCCCCTTGGTAAATTCCAGCACGTTCTCGGGCTGCAAAGATGACAAAAGTACAGTTTACTGCAATTTTGAATATGCATCAACATCAAAACATGTAGACAATTCTTCCCATAAAAGGGAGGTATTTTGCTTGAACGTTTCAAACATTTAAAAACATATTTACATTTGTTCAGGTCATAGCCAGTCCAATAACCATAGGTCCATGTTTTATACCTATAAACTCAAATAATGACCCAAAACGTTCATACAGTAAAGTCTCTGTAGGGTTGACGTGTTCACCAATTATATTACATAAATATTCTATAACCATGTACATCTTATAACCGTTCACATTTTCTTATTTTTCTATGGTCCCTATGGGCGTCTCGGCTTAGGAGTCCTGGTTACTACCTCACCACTCAAAGAATTTGCTTTTCCTAACTTAATGTTCATGGGGCGAAGACCAGTTCCTCCACCCTTCTGTACACTACTATTTACAATCTATTTACATAAGGACATTTTTTTTATACCCACTATCCATACCTGGATGGAGGTCGACCAAAATTACTACGATTTGACCTACGTACTGTACGTCGAGTGTCTCACTAATGCAGGTATTCGGAGTGGACCTATGTGTGTTGGGTAATTGTCTGCGACTTCTAAGTCTTACCACAGGATTGACAAATTTACCGATTGCAGTATCCTCTGGTTCTGCTACAACAGGTGGTTCTTCTGGAAATTGAACAAGTTCTTTTTGTCTTTTTGGTATTTCTGCAGGTTGCGGAAAAGAGATCACTTGTACTATTATGGCTCCATTGTACTGAGGCCAATCTTCAGGGAAATCTCCAAATACAGTGTGGATCATTCTCTCTTTCTGTTTCTCTATCAGATGTGTATGAGGAATTTCTTTTCTAGATTTCAACTGTTCTGGGCATTACTTTAGGTGATCTCTAGAGACTATTGCTATTGTTCTTCCTTTTTTTACTGATCACACAGGTTTTCTTGTTGTCAAAATTGGAGGATAACACCGTGTAAGGTTCAGCTTCCCAGTGATCATCAAGTTTATGGGTTATTCTTTTCCTTTTTAGGACTAATTCACCAGGGGTTAAGGAAACTGCTTGTGCTTTCTTGTTATATTCTCTTTCTTCTTTTTCTCTGCTTTGGTTCAGATGCCTTTCTACACAGTCTTGTATTGTTTTTGTATTGCTCTTGACGAGTAGAGTCCCAATCAGCATCTGGTGAATGGGTTTTCATTTCCCATTTCAAGATCAACTGGTAGTCTTCCAGGTCTGGCTCTCATCAGGTATGCTGGAGTACAATTTATAGAAGTCAAGGGATATTGTTGTACATGTCCACTAAGTCGGGTAACTTTTCAGGCCACATGTTTCTCTCTTCCAATAGCAAGGTTTTTAAGAGTTCAATAACTATTTGATTCATTCTTTCACACGTGCCGTTGGTCTGTGGGTGACTTGGTGTGGTACGGATTTTCTTACAACCATTTAAGTTTCAGAATTCTTGAAAGATTTCAGCTTCAAATGCAGTGCCTTGATCTGCTAGTACCTGTTCAGGATAACCGTGTGGTCTGCAAAAGTAGGCTTGGAATGTTCTTGCTGCTGTCTGTGCTGTCTTTTACTGGAACTACTACTAGGAATCTGGAGTAGTGGTCCACCATTGTCAAAGCATATTTATAGCCATTTCTGCTGGGTGTCAATTTCACATGGTCTATGGCTACAAGTTCTAATGGCTGCTTGGTGATAATTGGCTGCAGTGGTGCTCTTTGACTTTCATGGTCTTTTCTTCTTAGACTACAAGGACCACAACGTCTGCACCAGTTCTCTATGGTTTTTATCATGCCAAATAACATGTTTCACATAGAAGTACGTCCAGCTTTTTCCATCCGAAGTGTCCTGTTCTGTTATGGTATGCCTCCAATACCACTGGGGCATCTCTCTTCGGTACTACTATCTGTCGCACTAGTTTGTGGGTCTATGGATTCATGAACTGTCTGCATAGTTTATCCTGATATATGAACAGCCAGCCTCTCTCTTTCCACAGGTGTTGTACTTCTGGGGATGCATCTGGTCCCAGATGAGAGTCTGGTTGGGTTATTAGTTTCTTAACCAAAGCAACAGCTGGATCACTGTCCTGGGTTTCTCTCCATCTATGGTGTGGTAATGGATTCAGGACATCTTCTGAACGTCTGCAAGAAGCTTGTTGACACTGGGATGCTCTCAGGCGGTTGAAGGCTGGTAGATCAAATTCCTTAAAGATCATCCACATCTTCTCCCGCATCTGGTAGATGAGGCATCCTCGATAGTGCATCTGCATTGTCGTATTTACGCCCAGAGCGGTACTTGATGGTGAAGTCATAGTTTGCCAATCAGGCTACCCAGCAATGCTCTAGTGCAACCAACTTTGCGGTATCAAGATGGGTCAGAGGGTTATTGTCGATGAATACAGTGAACTTGGCAGCTGCTAGATAGTGCTTAAACCGTTCTGTTACTGCACAGACCAAGGCCAAGAACTCTAACTTGAACAAGCTGTAGTTATCTGGGTTCCTCTCAGTAGGACGAAGCTTTCTGCCTGCATAGGCAACCACACGTTCTTTGCCCCTTTGCACCTGCGACAACACGGCTCCCAATCCCACATTACTAACATTAGTGTACAGCACGAACGGCAGGTTGTAATCAGGATAGGCTAAGATTTCTTCACCTGTCAGGGCCCGCTTCATGTATTTGAAAGAGTTCTCTTCTTTTTCACCCCATTCAAATGGAGGACCAGAGGTCTTGCCCTTCTTCTTTTGGCCTACCAAGAGATCTTCCATAGCTGCTTCTATCTTCATGTAGCCCTTTATGAATCTCCGGTAGTACCCCACTAAGCCCTGGAACTGACGTACCTCTTTGACGGTGGTCGGTCTTGGCCAGTTCTTGATAGGAGTTACCTTGTCTGGATCCGGTGCTACACCTTCTGCACTAACTACGTGCCAAGATACTGAACTTTGGGCTTCAGCAGGTGGCATTTTGATGGTGTTGATGGCTTCAACTTCAATCCATACTTTGACAATGTTTCAAATACCTCAGCCAGGTATTTCAGATGTTCTTCATATGTTTTGGAATATACTATGACATCATCAAGGTAGAGTAGCACGGTTTCAAAGTTATGGTGCCCTAGGTAGCACTCCATCAGTCTTTGGAATGTCCCAGGTGTGTTGCAGAGTACAAATGGCATACTATTAAACTCACATGTAGCGCCACTGAGCCACTCAGGGCATTACAAGGAACTGCATCCTCTTGGGGATGCAGGACCTACGCCTTGGGACCTTGAGCACGCACGGGGCACAGGGCCCTAGATCAGGCACCAGTTCTACACGGCTTGATAATCACCTGCACGGTGTGGACACCTTCATGGACTTCACCGAACCAAATAATCCGGGAGCATCAGCAGTAAACTAGGATCGGGATTCGGACACTTACCTCCCCACATGGTCTGCACTGCCTGCCGTACGGAGAAGGAGACTGATAACCCAAAAGGGACAGTCGGGCCCCCAAACGCTCTATGCTACGGGGACCCAATCAACAGAGAGTGTCGGGGACAGAGCAACCTGGGTCACTATATTGGCACTGATACTCCATGGGTCTCCATTATTGCCCTTCAGAACTCCCAGGCACGGCCCTACCTGTGGAGGGTCCAACATCATTGCTGAAACCACCACCAGCCCTGGTAGTACCCACATTTAGCAGCGGTGGTTCTCCACCCTTAACCGCAACCTGCAGGTGGCATCACATACACTAACTTTCATCCCTACTTAAAAATAATTCCCCTTTTATAAGAGAAGCCCCAGGGCATGGGACCGGGCAACGGCCACCAGAGTGACATTCCCATTTGCAACCGCCTGGGACCGAGTACCCCCTTCCCTGGGCAACACACACATAAGCCCATGTGTGTTGCAAATGCAGTCTTCTCCCAGTCTTCTTCTGCTACTGAGACCTGACAATACCCACTGGTAAGATCTAGAGTGGAGAAGCAGTTAGAAGCTTTCAGTGCAGCAAGGGATTCCTCTATACGTGGTAAAGGGTAAGCATCTTTATGTGTTATGCGGTTTATTTGCCTATAATTCACACACATCCTCATGGTGCCATCCTTTTTCTTAACTAGGACGAGGGGAGCTGCCCATGGGCTACAACTGTCTCTAATAACCCCAGCCTCCTTCATTTCCTGTAACATTTTCTTGGCACGCTGATAGTGAGCTGGTGGCATAGGTCTACATCTTTCTTTAATGGGGGGATGATTTCCTGTAGGGATCTGATGGTGTACCCCTTTTACTCTTTACCCAAAATCTAATGGGTGCTTACTGAAGACCTGTTCATATTGTTGAACTACCCGATAGACTCCCTGTTTTTGGTAAGAAGGGGTGGAATCAGTCCCAACATGTAGTTCCTAATCCAAAAAGGTCCATGGAGCCTTGTTAGGAGTCTCGACACAGAAAATAGCCAGATATCCCTCCAGGAAGGACCTAGGCAAGGAGGGGCTCTTTTTAGGAGACCACAATAACCACCATATTAAGTGGCCCTTTTAGTCAATATCCAACTCTTTGACAAGTTTAAAGATATGACAAGGGAAATACCAAGGCCAGGTATCCATCCACAGACAGCTGTTTCGGGGTATTGCCCCTCATCAGTGTGGAGTAGGATTCTGGCTAGGTGGGAGCAATGCCTAGTAGAGCAGCTAGACAAAACAATCACTGATCTCGGGAAAACCAGCCAGAGAAAACACTGCTTGCAGCCAGCAAAGGCGCTCAACACAGTGAAATCCTAGGTGTATTACTATAGCAATGCACCTAGGATTTCACTGTGTTGAGCGCCTTTGCTGGCTGCCGACAGTGTTTTCTCTGGCTGGTCTCCCCGAGATCAGTGATTGTTTTGTCTAACATGTAGTTCCTGACACCAATCTTCTAATTGTTCAGTTGCACAACTACCTTCCACTGGCTCTGATGGGGTAAAGGGTTCTACTGCCTGGATGGAATTTTCACTAACAGTGAATAACTTGGCAATAGTAGCATACCTGGGCTGCTTGGCTTCCTCCTCTCCACAATTTAACACACGTACAGGTACCCTTCCCTTGCGTACATCAACCATCCCCCCGGGCTGTCAGGATTGTAGACCAACTTTCTGAGCACATAGGTTCTACCACTGCCTGGTAACCCTGCCCTCTAAGGCCTAAGGCTGCCCAACACCATATCATCATTTCACTTCTTGGGGGTATCACGATAGGGACTGAGTCTGTCACTCGTACACGGCCAATTTCCCCACCAGATAGGGGTACCTGCTACCTCATCAAGAGGGCTTTGATCTCTTTCTGCAGGACCTTCTGCTGCCCAGCACTGGCAGTTGCAGCAATCTGTTGGAGCAAAAACAACACTTCCCCCAGACAATTCTCAATGACATTAGTACCTAAAATCATCTGTGGATTTTTCTCATTGGTGTCAGTTTCAACTACAATAAATCCTTGACCTTTTAGCTCTACCCTCCCCACTTTTATGGTTACGTCCTTGAACCCCATCTGAGTCACTGGTAAACCATTAACAACATAAATGGGGAGGTCTGAGTCCGGACGGGTGAGTTCATCATCGGCCCAGAATGTCTTGTACAGCACATATGGGATAGTTGTTACCTGTGAATGCAACAACAATGCAGATGTGGGAATTCCATCTAGCGTGATAGACAGAACTGGTCGTCCTCCCACATATCTGTCATGCCAATCAGATGGGCCTTATCGTCCTACTCCTAGGGATTGGCCCTTGGTCCCAGGGGTTGCGGCTTTAAAGGACACACTCTTGCAATGTAGCCCACCTTGTTGCAACGGCGGCAAATAGGTTGTTCCGATGAATCATACCGGCCACTGTACCTTCCTCGAGTCGATGGAGTCTTCCTTCCTCGTATCCATGGATGTCCTCGGGCCAGTCAGCCAACTGGATCTTGTCTGATGACTTGGATTCTGGTTGGAGTTGCATAGCCCTCAAGATCTTGGCCACGTCTTTACTTAGTTGCGGTACCTGGAAGCGTAAGTCATCAGAAGCACCAGGTGGAGGAGCCTGTACATTTGTCCCTAAAAGGGTTAAGGAAGCAGGCTCCACTCCCAGAGGCAAGGCGCCGGCTGATGATGCACAAAGGTAGAAAGGATTCCCAAGATCACGGAGCCCGGGGATCACGGAGCGGGGAACAGCGGTCCGCAATAGCGCCTCTCACGGGCACTATTGCCAACATAAGGTATTTGAGAGAAACATTGTTTCTCAATATAATATTGATCTAAACAATAAAAAATATGGGTCAACCACCCTTTTAACACTGTACTGTGCAGTGTTTTATAATGGGGTGGTCCCAAGTGGTCTGGTGGCTTTATAAGCTTGTGTACATTTCTCCATTTAGAACATATGGGCTAATGCTGGAGTAGACTGCATGAAAGGCTTAAAGGATGAGACCTGAAGAAAGCGGATGATGGCTGAATGAACCTGTATTTATATACAGCATTTTTAAAAAGATACAAATTCCTTGTGCAAAATAACAATCTAAGGGATGCCATTTCCGGCATATCTCTTGTGGCATGCGCTCCAGGAAGGAGTGCACAGCTTCCGGTTTAGTGCCCTTAAGGCTATGTGCGCACGTTGCGTTCTGTCCCTGCAGAAATTTCTGCAGCGATTTGAACAGCACACGTGCACTTCAAATCGCTGCAGAAATAAAAAAAAAGCCGATATCATGCGCTCTGAGTGCAGACCCTCCCATAGACAGAGCGGGGGATGCATGCAGAGCGCACAAAAGAAGTGACATGCCACTTCTTAGAACACGGGCTTCGGGCAGCAGCCGAAGTGCTGCGCTCTAATACTAATAATAGATTATGCTGGGGACGCAGGGTGAACGCAGTTACGCTGCGGTGCAGATCGCAGCATAACTGCATGCAAATACGCAACGTGCGCACATAGTCTAACGCAGGGTATGTGTAAATAAAGCGACATGCACCTAGGATATGCAGATATGCGTGTGGCACGCAGATAAGGAAATGAATAGGTCATTACCCTGTTCTCATTTGTTCCAGGCTGAGGCGCAGAGCTTCCGGTTCAGGGCCCGCGATATGCGGCAGAGCCAGAAGATGCAGCCAGCCATGTGTGTACCATGCAAAGAGGCATGTGTCTGGCACATGAACAGGGAAGGGAAGCCACACCGCAGCCCCGCACATGTGCACCACCCTGACGCTCCACACTGTAATGCACAGTAAATCGATGCCACTGCTGGAGTGTAGCGACTATCTGCACAGTTGCATCAAACAATAGGCGCACCACTGCATCCCCACTCAATGCCAGGAGCGGACAGCACTGAAAATAGGTGTACCTTAGGAGGATAGGAGTTGCAGCTAAAGGAAATAAAAAGGGGAGGTGGTCATTAAATTGCATTACCCATAAATGATAAGGGATGCAAATGCACTATGTATAAACATACCCTAGCAGCCTGTGTGATCTGAGGCTGCTATACCAGATAAGAGGATAAAGATTAATTTATAGGTATACATCTCAGATAATGCTATATAGGACATTGATATTGGTATTCCCTCATAAAAATTAAAGGGAAGATGTTAGCTAGTGGGATCAAACAGATAGGGAACCAGAAAATGAAACATAATAGAGATATCTTTACAAGAAGTACACAAATAACAAATGTTCATTCATACACTTAGGGTTAATGGAGTTCATTCTAAAAGTCCACTCACTCTCCCTCTGAAGAATGTTTTTATTATGATCACCTCCTTTTCGTTTTGGTCTGACTACCTCAATAACACTGAAAGATACGTGGTGGATATCACCCTAATCTAAAAGGTTCATATGTCTCACTATTGGGTTGTCACACATGTTGTATATTGCCTAAATGTTCATCAACCTTCCTTCTGAATTCACACTTAGTTTTACCCATGTAGTCAAGTGGGCAGCTGCATTTGGCCACTTTTGACGCATGTTTTCTGCCAGGAGATGCAGGCCTGTGAACTCCGTAAGAGTTCATTGAGGTCCCTGAGGTCAGGTTATCTGTGGTCACAGGTGGAGGGCCGTGGGATCTGGGATCTTCCAGCTGTGATCGCAACTCACATTATATGCTATGAGCCCCACCCACAGGATGGAGGTATGTGGACATGCCCATTTCTTCAGGAACCTGCAAACCTGACCCTTGTAAGGCCTTAATAAATCTCGTGGCACCACAAATACCAGAGTAGCCTCTCATCATCCTACAATCTGTAAACAATAAATACAGTGCAAAGTCACCATCTTCAGTGACTACAGTGACTACAGTGCATCATCCCTCTCTATATGTTGAATTCTTGGCTTGTTTGTTACACCCGAGGTCAACCAGTGTTAGTCAAATGGAGCTCAGAAGCTACAGATTAATTTAGGGTCTGTAAAATTAATTTTCAACACTATGCTGTGTATTTGTTTGTGTATGTTGATGCAGGTTCCTCCAGGATAGGAGTCTGAAGTGTCGGTGTGCATGCTACAAAACCCTGTCTGCCACAACAACAACCAGAGAGCTACACAGCTTCTGAAAGGAAACAATGTGTCCCTTGCGGGGTAGTGCACATTCAACAAATCAGAGAAAATCTCCCACCTAGATGTGACACCTAAATTGGGAGCTATCTATAGAGTTCCACCCACATTCACCTCTACAGATGCTGTTACTTTGGTTGAACTGCAGGAAAACTACAATTTCCAAGGTGCCTTGCAAATCTGGGGGAGGTGGTAACAAGACTGTGGGGTGGGGAGAGGTTCAGCTGTGGCGCCCTGGACTAGCCAGGTCATCACAGATAACACACAAACACCCCACCCCCATCAGACAGGGACACCAGCCAAACACAAAACCCTTGTTGCCTCCCTCCAGTGTCTGATGTCCACACCAGGTGGGGCGGAGCCAAGCGGTTGGCCTCACCCACCAAGGAGTTCATAGGCCTGGAGGCGGGAAAAGTGTCAGAACAGTTTAGGAGGTGGAAGTGAGAAGAGTGAGCACTTGGGTGTCTGGGTTTGTGGCCCAGGCACTGACAGCAAGGTTGGCAGACGGTGGTGGCCGTCTGCAGGAGTAGTGGAGCAACGTGGAACCATAAGACCGGGGTCGGGTGTTGGCCCGCCGGTACCGACCGGGGAGCGAAGTGAAGCCAGCACACACAGGCAGGGCCATCGGACCCCGACCAGGCTTGGAGCCGCCGACAATAGTCAAGTCCGAATGTGACCTGAACCCCAGGGGTTTCCTAACAGCAAAAGTCCCGATTGAAGGCGACCGCCCACACCTTGAGGGTATACAGCTACCGCCTAAGGCTAGAGACCCAAGGGCCAGCGCCTGCAGGCAAACGGGCTCCTCCGGTACCCATACACCGGGGAGCGGACTACCGTTGGGGATCCACAGTAGTCAAACGAGAACATTAAGGTGCAGGGAAAGACAGCCGCCATCACCTGTCCGGGGAGAGACACAGCAGCCGGCTGCGGGACCCGTCCATCCAGCCGTTTGGTTTACCGAGGACTTTGTACATTTCTTACTGAGTGAGTACACCCGTGCCATCCGGCACCGCGCCGCGCTGTCCCTGCAACCCTGCACCTCACCAACCCTGCCTCCCCGTCACATCATCGGGCCCCGGGACCACTGACCCCTACCCACGGAGGGGGAAAACAACATCCCAGCTGCTCCCTACCATCGCTCCCGGGATCCCTGTCACCAGCAGCGGTGGTGCCCATCTTCACCACAACCCGTGGGTGGCATCACGGACTAAATCCCCCAAACAAACCACCCCTTTCACTCACGGGCGAGGAGCGCCGCTCGAGTCCCCGGATCCGGCCCACCGTTCGAGCCACCGAGCAGCAGCAGCGCCGGACCCGAGCATTAGCGAGAGCGCAGAATTGGCGGCGTCCTCCCCGCCCGCGACAATTTGGCGTCACGAACAGAATTGAACCCCTATACTTACCAGTAGAAGTGCGCCTTGTGGTCTCTGCCGGCGGT
This sequence comes from Anomaloglossus baeobatrachus, assembly GCF_048569485.1. NCBI lineage: Eukaryota > Metazoa > Chordata > Amphibia > Anura > Aromobatidae > Anomaloglossus > Anomaloglossus baeobatrachus. The sequence continues at coordinate 196,633,335 of NC_134357.1, read as the reverse complement.
GTCCGGCCGAAAATTTTGAAGCGCCGCCATCTTGGTGCAAAAATATCCCGCTCGAGCGTCTTCTCCGAGCAGGGAAGGCGTGAAAGCGAAGCCCCGCCCCCAACAAACGGAAGTGCTGAAGAGAACCAAGGGGGGACGGGAAAAAGATGTCTGTGCCCGACGGAGTTGTCGGAGGAGTGGCGGGTACAGCTCCCGCCGCACCCGTAGTTGGAAACGGGATAGCCCCTGCTCCGGTCGCAGGAGCGGGGGGACCGCGGGCCCAGCGGTCACCCAGGTGATGCCGTTCTCCCTGCCCTATGTGCCCGGTGCTACCTGGCTATCGCAGTACGATGGGAAGCCTGATACTCTGCAGGTGTTCCGGAAAAAGATTAGCCCGGTCCTCGATTTATATCCCTTGGCCGATAGACAACGGGCAGCGGTAGTGCTAGGGCAGCTAACCGGCGCGGCTGAGCAGGAGGCGGAGACCTGGACCGACGCGAACCGGGCCTCGGTGACTACCATTTTTTAAAAACTACAAATCGCTTTTGAGACCCGCACCGAAGCGGAGCTGCGGATGCAGTTTTATCAGTGCCGACAACGGCCTGCGGACAATGTGAGAGACTATGCCCTGCGCCTGCAAACGGCCCTCCGTACGCTGAAGCGGGTGGACACTATCAATGATGTGGACAGTAATAAGATGCTAGTAGAGCAATTCCTGCAGGGGCTGGGGTCCGTGGAAGACCGCAAGCAGCTGCGGCTGTGGGCCTGGGAACACCCCAATCTGGACTTTGCAGTACTGAAAGAGCGGGCCATCAAGGCCCTGCAGGCCCCATCGCCAGACGCTCCTGAGGCGGCCCCGTGGCCGGCTGAGACCGCTCCTATCACGGTGGCGCCTCCACCCCCGGCTCTACCGGCTCCTGCAGCACCCATCGGGATGATGGAGGAACTAGCAGCCCGGGTCCGCCGCATGGATGGAGACCTAGCCAAGATCCTCACCGCACTCCAGCTTCCAACGAGAGTCAAGCCTCCAGGAGGGATCCAGCTCACCGACAGCCCGGAGGACGTCCCCCGGATTCAGCGGAGAAGGACCAATGACTCACGGTATGGGCCTCCTATCTGTTACAGGTGCAGCAAGCCTGGCCACTACTCTAGGCGGTGCCCGTTAAACGAGCAACCCCTGGGGCCAAGGGTCAATCCTCAGGAGTAGACACCAACGGCCCCCCTGATTGTCGAGACCGGTACGTCGGAGCTCGCCCCATCATCCCCCTGGCAGTGGAGGGCGTCCCGCTCATGGCCCTCTTGGACACAGGATCACAGTTAACCACTATACCATATACACTGTACCAGCAGTATTGGGGTACTGACGAACTTGCCCCCTCTGATGATAGCCTGACCCTGATTGCAGTCAATGGACTCCCGCTAACCCAGGTGGGCTACAAGCAAGTGGCTCTGACTGTGGGACGTGCAGAGTTAAAGAATCAAGGGATGATTGTGGTAATGAATGAACCCAGTGATCACACCCCGAAAGTAATCTTGGGGACCAATGTGATGGAGCATTGTATGAGTGAGGTGCTGAATCTGTTGTAGCAGTTGGCCGCCACAGCAGGAGGAGGCCGGCAGAGGGCTGTGCAGCGTGAGATCCGGGTCCTTCTGTATTGGCAGCAAGTGAGCTCGACTGGCGGAGAGATTGGTGGAGTGAGGGTGATGGATGTGGCCCCCTTGGTAGTGCCACCCCGAAGTGAAATGATGATCAGGTGCAGGGCAGCAGTAGGCCACCAGGGGCGCGACTACCCGGCGATGGTGGAACCCACGCCTTCTGAACACTGGCCCACGGTGATGGCGGCCAGAGGGGTGGTTGACGTTAAAAAGGGGAGAGTGCCTGTAAGAGTGCTGAATTGTGGAGAGGAGGAAGTCAGGCTCCCCCGTTACGCTACCCTCGCCAAGTTGCTCACCTTAGACCCTCACACCATTCACGAAGCTGTCCCTCCTACCTCGGCATCCCCTGTCAGTAACCATACACCCTCTGCACAGTTAGAGGGGTGGTGCCAGGAACTACACGTAGGTACTGAAACCACACCCACGCATCACAAAGAGGGGGTATACAGGGTAGTGCAAGACTATGAGCAGGTTTTCAGCAAGCACCCATTAGATTTTGGGAGGATTAAGGGGATTCAACACCATATCCCTACAGGCCTACACCCACTCATCAAAGAGAGGTATAGGCCCATTCCGCCAGCACACTATCAATGCGCTAAAGACATGTTGAGGAACATGAAGGAGGCGGGGGTCATTCGGGATAGTTGTAGTCCCTGGGCAGCCCCACTGGTGCTGGTAAAGAAGAAGGACGGCACCATGAGAATGTGTATGGATTACCGGAAGATCAACCAGATCATGCATAAAGATGCCTATCCTCTCCCACGTATCAAAGAGTTGCTAGCTGCACTGAGAACTGCTAACTTCTTCTCTACCCTCGACCTCACTAGCGGGTACTGGCAGGTGGCGGTCGCGCCAGAGGACCGTGAGAAGATAGCATGCGCCACTCCCATGGGACTCTGTGAGTTTAACAGCATGCCGTTCGGGCTGTGCAATGCCCCTGGAACCTTCCAACGGCTGATGGAGTGCTGCTTGGGACATCTCAACTTCGAAACGGTCCTACTGTACCTGGACAATGTGATCGTGTACTCCCAGACATACGAGGCCCATCTGGAACATCTGGCTGAAGTGTTCGCGTCCCTAGCCAAATATGGGATGAAATTGAAGCCTTCTAAGTGCCACCTACTGAAACCCAGGGTGCAGTACCTCGGACATGTGGTGGGCGCAGAAGGCGTCGCCCCAGATCCTGAGATCACTGCCATTCAGGACTGGCCGAGACCAACCACGGTGAGAGAGGTGAGACAGTTCCTGGGCCTGGTGGGCTACTATCGTCGCTTCATTAAGGGGTATACGAAGATGGCCGCCCCCATGCAAGACCTCCTCGTGGGACAGACCAAGGGTGGCAGGCCCTCTGGAACCCCGTTCGTATGGGAAGAGAAGCACGAAGAGTCCTTCCGCCAGCTGAAGATGGCCTTGACCGGGGAAGAAATCCTGGCGTACCCCGACTATAATCTCACATTCATCCTCTACACCGATGCCAGTAATGTAGGCTTGGGAGCCGTCCTGTCCCAGGTCCAGAACAGAAGGGAAAAAGTGATCGCCTATGCCAGCAGAAAACTCCGGCCCATGGAGAGGAACACTGAGAATTATAGCTCCTTCAAGCTTGAGTTCCTAGCCCTGGTGTGGGCCATCACTGAACGATTCCGCCATTACCTCGCAGCCGCTAAGTTCACCGCCTATACGGACAATAATCTCCGTTAACCCATCTGGACACGGCCAAGCTGGGCGAGTGGAGCAGCGGTGGGTGGCCAGGCTGTCTAAATATGACTTCACGATGAAGTACCCAGCCGGCCGCAAGAACACTAACGCGGACGCGCTATCCCGGATGCCCAACCTATCGGATGAGGGGCCAGAAGGCGATGATCTCGAAGAAATCGAGCTGCCTGCATTTCACCAGCCACTAGTCAAGCAGTTGCATGTCAAACAGCAACAGGCGAACCTGGACCCGCTGCCCAGCCAGGGATGGCAAGAAGCCCAAGACCAAGCGCCTGCCGTCCTAGTGGTCAAGGCCATGATTGAACAAGGTTCCACTAGACTGGACCCTGCTGCTTCGCCTGAGGCCCAACGGCTGTGGAAAGAACGAGCCCGGCTGCATCTGGACCAAGGGAAATTGTACCGGGAACTGATCAACCCGAAGATCCATGAGAAGGTTCATCAGCTGGTGGTCCCACAGGCTAGTGTGCCCACAGTTCTGCGGGCTTACCATGACGGTGCCGGGCACTTTGGGTGGAAAAAGCTGGAGATGCTGTTGAGAGAGCGGTTCTATTGGAGTGGGATGTGGGAGTCTGTGGATGCCTGGTGCCGAGAGTGTGGTCCCTGTGCACTGAGAAGAAGGGACGAGGCCAGCCAGAAGGCCCCTCTACGCCCAATCGTCACTCATCAGCCGCTGGAGTTGGTCGCCCTCGACCACGTGAAGCTCACCCCTAGCCGAAGTGGGTACACCTACGCCCTGACCATAGTAGACCACTATTCAAGATTCATGGTGGTTGTCCCAGTCAAGGACCTGACTGGCCATACCGCCTCTAGAGCATTCCAGGCCTATTTCTGCCAACCGCACGGGTACCCGGAGAGCGTGATTACCGATCGGGGCCCGGCTTTTGAAGTGGAGGTGTTTCAAGAATTCTGTCAGTTGTACGGCTCCAAGAAGATTCGGACCATGTCTTACCATGCCCAGACTAATGGCATGCGTGAAAACATGAACCATCTGGTCCTGGGTCTCCTCAAGACGTTACCGCTAGAAGAGCGGAACCTGTGGACAGAAAAACTGCTTGACCTGGTCGATATGTACAATAACATCCCTTCTAGCTCTACCAAATGTACACCAGCGTATTTGATGAGAGCTCGGCCAAGCCGGTTGCCGGTGGACCTAGAGATGGGCTTGGAAGCTCAAGAAGCCCTCCCTTCGACTGCTGGATGGGACACTCGGCGGAGAGCGCAGTACCGACAGGTCCAAGAGTACGTGGAAAGGAACCTGTGTCGGAGCCGGGAACAGCAGGAACATTACTTCAACAAGCGGGCTCCAGCTGGCCACTTTAAACCTGGAGATGTAGTGCTGAAACGAAAAAGAAGAACCCATAGGCTTGATGACCAGTGGGAAAAGACCCCGTATGTCATACAACCCACTGAATGGGAGAATGAGAAGGCTTACCAGATTAGTCGTGACCAGGGGAATACTTCGGCCACGGTGTCCAGGGACCACCTGAAGAGGTGCCCATCGCCGTTGAAGGTGGCAGCTGAAGTTCCAACCCCCAGACCTACCGGGGAGAAAGAAAAAGAGGTGGTCCACACAGTGATTGGTGATTTCCCAGCGGACTGGCCTACACAGAACGGCGCGGTGCTTATTCCGGTAATAATGTTCCCACAACCCGTGGAGGAAAAGGAGACGGAAGTAACCGCCGGTGAACCAGTGCCCAGGGCTGCACCTGTACCCAGTCCCCCTGAGTCTCCGCCGGCCCCACACAGTAGACGGGAAGAGGAGCTGACTGTCTCTTCTGTCCCCTTGCCCTCCACTGATAGCATTGGGCCCAGAAGGTCCACACGCCCCAACCTATGCCAACCTCCGCTTAGGTACAGGGAAACTACCATCTAGGGGTGTCATATGTTAAGTATGTAAATATGTGAATGAATGACATTAATCAACCGTGACCTTCATCTGATTGACTACGTGATTTTCCCGGCCGTTGCTGTAAGTTGTCCCCGGAGGGACTTTCTGAGTTTGTACCACCTGCATGAGAGACTACTCATGGACATGGCCGAGAATTGACAGGCCACCCATGAACTGGTGGGCATGTAAATATGTTTTATGGGATGGAAACCGTTGCCGCCTCCGGAGAGGCAGATTGGAGGAAGGGCCCGCAGCAGAGCAGGCTGGGGCCCGGCCACCACCCGGACCGGTGGCCATCCTCCCGGGGTCAGGGGTCCCTCAAGGACGTGGGGTCCCCTGAAATGACAGCCGGGTGCGAGTAACCGTACCCGTTCCCGCTCGGGCAGCCTGAACCTGGACTGGGGTCAAGGGGTGCTGCCCACTTCTTAGGGGCAGCATCAGGGCTAGGTTGCTTGGGTGGGAGAGCGGAAGACATCCGTCCGTCCGTCTGTTATTATTAAAAATGTTTTTGTTTTATATGTGCAACGTTTAAGTGTCCTCACAAACATGCTTACATGTTCAAAATGTTTTATATGTTATTTATATTTTTTACAGCTTTTGAAAAAAAATAAAACCGGTGATGGACGGGCAGCCCGCGGATGGTCTGCATTTCACCAAGGGGGAATGTGGCGCCCTGGACTAGCCAGATCGTCACGGATAACACACAAACACCCCACCCCCAACAGACAGGGACACCAGCCAAACACAAAACCCTTGTTGCCTCCCTCCAGTGTCTGATGTCCACACCAGGTGGGGCGGAGCCAAGCGGTTGGCCCCACCCACCACCAGGAGTTCACAGGCCTGCAGGCGGGAAAAGTGTCAGAACAGTTTAGGAGGTGGAAGTGAGAGGAGTGAGCACTTGGGTGTCTGGGTTTGTGGCCCAGGCACTGACAGCAAGGTTGGCAGACGGTGGTGGCCATCTGCAGGAGTGGTGGAGCAACGCACAACCGTAGGACCGGGGTCGGGCATTGGCCTGCCGGTACTGACCGGGGAGCGAAGTGAAGCCAGCACACACAGGCAGGGCCATCGGACCCCGACCAGGCTTGGAGCCGCCGACAATAGTCAAGTCCAAATGTGACCGGAACCCCAGGGGTTTCCTAACAGCAAAAGTCCCGATTGAAGGCAACCGCCCACACCGTGAGGGTATACAGCTACCGCCTAAGGCTAGAGACCCAAGGGCCAGCGCCTGCAGGCAAACGGGCTCCTCCGGTACCCATACACCGGGGAGCGGACTACCGTTGGGGATCCATAGTAGTCAAACGAGAACATCAAGGTGCAGGGAAAGACAGCCGCCATCACCTGTCCGGGGAGAGACACAGCAGCCGGCTGCGGGACCCGTCCATCCAGCCGTTTGGTTTACCGAGGACTTTGTACATTTCTTACTAAGCGAGTACACCCGTGCCATCCGGCACCGCGCCATGCTGTCCCTGTAACCCTGCACCTCACCAACCCTGCCTCCCCATCACATCATCGGGCCCCGGGACCACCGACCCCTACCCACAGAGGGGGAAAACAACATCCCAGCTGCTCCCTAACATCGCTCCCGGGATCCCTGTCACCAGCAGCGGTGGTGCCCATCTTCACCACGACCCGTGGGTGGCGTCACAGACTAAATCCCCCAAACCAACCACCCCTTTCACTCACGGGCGAGGAGCGCCGCTCGAGTCCCCGGATCCGCCCCAACACTTGAGACACCAAGCAGCAGCCACAGCAGCGCCGGACCCGAGCGTTAGCGAGAGCGTAGCAGCGGCGGCGTCCTCCCTGCCCACGACACAGCCATCTTGATGAAGCTGAAGCTACCACTTCTTGTGAGAGGAGACTGAGTTCTACAGCTCCAGGAGATACTACAAATAAGAACTGCCATCCTCCGGGACTCTCACCCAGACAAAGGATTTTGCCTGACATTCCCACCCGTTCCAAACAGTTGAATCCAGAAGCACCAGTGTGGAATAGTCTGAGAGAACACACCGGCTGCAGTCAGAAGTGAGTAGGACATTGCTGAGACTTGTAGTTCTATAGTCTGAGAAGGGTGCTAGCGCAAACTACAAGGGCATTGCTGGGACTTGTAGTTGTACTACTGGAGAAGTGTACCGGAGCTATTCATAAGGCAGTGTACCTGGGACTTGTAGTTTTACAGTCTGAGAAGTGTGCTGAAGCTAATTACAAAGCCGTGCTAAAGGGGACTTTTGATTGCACTAATTGGGAGTTTGTGTAGGACCAGCTCTGGGAGAATATTCCCTTCATCATTTTAAGTGCACCAACGTACAGCAAGCGCGCCAACATCCGCGGCAACTGCGCCAACACCCGCAGCAACTGGGGCCCCAATTTGGGACTGTGTCATTTGCGAGGCTGCAGCTGTTAGTGTGGCACCCCAGGACCTGGTCGCCACAACAGCATTGCCCTCCCAAAGGGTTAATGCTGAGCCTGGAGGTAATGGGGAGGTCCACTGGCCAGCAAGTTTAACATCCAACGCAGTTCTCCCTCCGGCCAGCAGGGGGAGCTCTGAACCTGGGATTCCAGGGAGCATTCCTTAAGTCTGACCTGAGGGAGGAAGTAGTGTTCAGTCTGTAGAGAGAAGTGATAGTGAGCAGATGCAGAGTGTGCTGTCCTGTGGATCTGGGGCCTAGAGCTAGAGTAGCTTGGCCCAGGGAAGCAGGAGTAGCAGAGAGGCAGCGGAGAGACTCGGACATCGGAGTCTGTGGCCACCAGGGCTTAAAATACTCCCTGGTAGCCGAATCCGAAGGGCAGGAGAGCTGCAAGCACCTGGCCCATAAACATCCCGAAGGTACAGCTGCAGCATCAGGGCCCGGTGTGGACTCCAGAAGAGAAGCACCAGAGAGGGCCTGCGCAGCCTGCTACAGAGGGAAAGGGACGTACCATCGGTCCCAGCAGCAAAGAGGGCCATTGCTGGATTCAGAGAAGTAGGGTCCTATCATAACAAAGAAAAGCACAGGAGTAGGCCTCATACTCAGCTGGCCAGAAAGATCACCCCAAGTACTTCCAGGCCGACCGGATCCCCATCACCACCTGTAACGGTCTCCCAGGAATGGACTGTTCCCAAAGTAAAAGAGGAAAAGGTAAAGAGACGGTTGTTTGTGCCTGGTTCTTTCATTGCCTGTCGGCCCTGCATCATGTTAGCCACACAACCCCATAGACTTTCACGAGCACTAACAGTGTCCCCGGGGCTCCGCTCCACCTGTGGGGAGCAGTACCACCATTGCTGCTATATCATCACCCCGGAGGCCTCACACAGCAGCGGCGGCTTAATAGTCGCAGACCACAGGTGGCGTCACGAACACAAACTTTATTCATCAAGCCACATATTCTACTGACACCCACCAGGGCCACGGAGCCGGGCCCAGCCACCACTGAATACCACCGGACTAGTCCGGCCCGGCACCGGGTGTCCTATAGCCCTGGGGTGGGCAAGTCAATTTTGGCGTCACGAACAGGATCTCGTGTCCGGTCCCACCGGGTACTGTGCGCCTGCAGAAACTGTGCTCAAAAGACTGTGTTACTGTTTGCAAACTGCCGCCGCCATTAGCCTCGCCGAGCGCAGGAAGAAGGGGGGCGTGCCTGACAAAGAGCGCGAAGGAAGCGCGCCATCAGAGCAGAGCGCTGTTAACCCCGCGCGACCCAGAAGGGAATTTGAAAAGTGAACGGAGCCTGGTAAGGTTCACTAAGGGGGAGGAAGATGTCCGACTTGGAGGGGGGGCGGGTGGCTGCCATAGCCCGAAACGCCGCGGCACCAGCCGAAGCAATCCCAGTCGCCGTCGCCCCAGCCCCCGCTGTAGCGCCGGTAATGCCGATCACAATGCCGTACATCCCAGGAGCGGAATGGCTGCCGCAGTACTCCGGGGAGTCCCATACCTTGAGCGACTTCAGAGAAAGTCTGCACAGCTTGTTCCGGGTGTATCCGCTGACTGAGAGCCAGAAGGTGGGCATATTAATGGGGCAGCTAGCCGGCGCGGCCCAGCGTGAAGTGAAGTCCTGGCCTGATACAGATAAAGGGACAGCAACCCAGATACTGGCCAAGCTAAAGAGTACTTTTGACACCCGCACCGCAGCAGAAATAAAGATAAGATTCTTTGGGTGCAAACAACGGGCCACAGACAGCATAAGGGACTATGCCTTAAACTTGCAGGAGGCCCTGAAAGCAGTTAAACAGGTGGACCCAGAGAGTGTACGTGAAGAAGACAAACTCCTAACTGAGCAGTTCATAGAGGGGCTCCTGTCAGATGCCCACAGGACCCAGCTGCGTATCATGGTCCTGCAGAACCCTGCTCTGGACTTTGCAAAGTTTAAGGACCAGGCCATCCGGGTACTGAGAGAATCTACACCGAATGACCCAGTATCCCTCCGGCCTCTTGCTATCACGTACCCCAGGGTGGTGCCTGCCACACCAGCTGCTGCAGGGGCTGAGGCGCAGTCCCTGGATAAGGATCCCACTGCAGAGCTCAAACAGCAGGTCCAGGAGCTGACCAAGACTGTAGCTGCCCTTGCCAAGACCGTGCAGTCTCTACAAGTGACCCCATCGCCTGCAAGAATCGAGTTGGCCTCCAGCCCAGATGACGTCCCATGGATGCGACAGAGGAGGATTCCGCCGACCCGAGGAAAAGATACAGACCGGTATGATTCAACGGGACAACCGATCTGCCGCCGCTGCAGCCAGGCGGGCCACATTGCACGACACTGTCCTTTAAATGGGCCGAGCCTGGGGCCAGGAGCCAACCCCCAGGTATAAGGAAGCCCGGCTCAACCCCCAGCCGCAGCAAGTATGTGGGAGGACGACCGGTCCTTCCTATTGTGCTGGATGGGATCCCTTTGAATGCCCTCCTGGATACGGGGTCCCAGGTAACAACCATCCCTTATAAACTGTACAAAAGATATTGGGCTGATTCAGACATTGACCATGGCCCAGATGATGATTTAACAATTGTGGCCAGTAATGGTCAGCCCTTACCTCAAATTGGGTATAAAGAAGTAACCATTAAAGTGGGGTGGGTAGAATTGCCATGTCAGGGGATGATAATTGTAGATATGATCGCAAAGAATCTGACCCACTGCTAACCATTGGTACAAATGTGATAGAAAATTGTATTGCCGAAGTGATAATTTTGTTGCAACAGGCGTCTGAAACTGCCAGCTCCGGGCAGCAGCGTGCCCTACAGAGGGAGATCAGAGCCCTGATGAGGAAGCAGCAGGTAGAGCTGGCCAGAGGAGAAATTGGCAGTGTGAGGGTAAGTGACCCCTCCCCATTGCAATACCCCCAAGAAGTGAAATGTTGATATGGTGTCGGGCAGCAATAGGCCTCAAGGGTCAGGATTACCATGCCTTGGTAGAACCGGTGTATTCAGACAGTAGGCCTGGAGTCCTGATAGCCAGAGGGGTAGCAGACGTTCGCAAGGGGAGAGTGCCCGTCCGTGTCCTGAATTGTGGAGAGGAGGAAGCCAAATTGCCCCGGTACGCCACTGTAGCAAAACTGTACACTGTCAGCAACAATACCATCAAAGCAGTGGAACCCTTGATCCCGTCCGACCAGGCGGAAGACAATGGCTCCAAGGGGCAGCTGGAAGACTGGTGCCAAAAATTACATGTGGGCACCGACTCCACCCCCTCACACCAAAAGCATGGGGTTTACCGGGTGGTACAGGAGTACGAGCGGGTCTTCAGCAAACACCCCCTAGATTTTGGGCAGGTGAAAGGGGTTAAACATCAAATCCCCACGGGTGATCATCATCCCATAAAAGAGAGATACCGCCCTGTACCCCCCGCACAGTATCAGCGTGCCAAAGAGATGTTATGGGAAATGAAGGAGGCTGGGGTTATCAGAGATAGTTGTAGCCCCTGGGCAGCTCCACTAGTGCTCGTAAAGAAAAAAGATGGTACAATGAGAATGTGCGTAGATTACAGGCAAATTAACCGCATTACACATAAAGATGCTTATCCACTACCCAGAATAGAGGAGTCACTAACAGCCTTAAAGTCAGCTAACTATTTCTCCACCTTGGATCTCACCAGTGGGTATTGGCAGGTTCCCGTGGCAGAGGCGGACAAGGAGAAGACTGCATTCACGACACCAATGGGCCTCTGCGAGTTCAACTGTATGCCATTCGGGCTCTGCAACGCCCCAGGGACATTCCAAAGGTTGATGGAGTGCTGCTTGGGCCACCACAACTTTGAAACCGTGCTGTTGTACCTGGATGACGTCATAGTCTACTCCAAGACTTATGAAGACCATCTGAGGCACTTAGCAGAAGTGTTTGAGTCGTTGTCGAAATATGGCCTGAAGATAAAGCCGTCCAAATGTCACCTCTTGAAGCCAAAGGTACAGTACCTGGGTCATGTGGTCAGCGCAGAAGGTGTGGCACCTGATCCGGAGAAAGTCACCGTAATCCAGGACTGGCCAAGACCCACCACGGTAAAGGAGGTGCGGCAGTTCCTTGGGCTGGTGGGCTACTACCGAAGGTTCATTGATGGTTTCACAAAGATAGCAGCGCCCCTTCAAGATCTCCTGGTGGGCCAGCCAAAGCAGGCTAAGAAGCAGAGCCCTCCATTTGAATGGAGCAGCCAAATAGAAACATCCTTTGTCCGGCTGAAAGAGGCTCTCACGGGAGAAGAAATTCTGGCCTACCCTGACTACAGCCAGCCGTTTGTACTGTATACAGACGCCAGCAACGTGGGACTGAGAGCAGTTCTGTCCCAGGTGCAGGGAGGCAGATAGAGGGTGATAGCTTACGCCAGTAGGAAGCTTCGGCCCACAGAAAGGAATCCAGAAAACTACAGTTCCTTCAAGCTGGAGTTCCTCGCTATTGTTTGGGCAGTGACTGAACGCTTCAAGCACTATCTGGCATCGGCCAAGTTCACCATCTTCACGGACAACAATCCGTTGACACATCTGGCAACAGCCAAGCTAGGTGCGTTGGAACAGCGATGGATGGCCCGGCTGTCTAACTTTGACTTTACCATCAAGTACCGGGCTGGCAAGAAGAATAACAATGCTGATGCGCTGTCCAGAATGCCTCACTTACCCAAGTCTGGAGAAGACCTGGATGAACTCGAAGAGATAGAGTTACCGGCTTTCCATCACCAAGGTGTTTCCCAGTGTGAGCATGCTGTAGGAGTGAAGCGCTCGAGCCAGCACGAGGTCTCGGTCAACCCATTACTCCACCATAATTGGGAAGAGACACAGAACGGTGACCCGGCCGTGCGATTGGTCAAAGAAAAGCTAGCACAAGCTGAGATCCATCTTGGCCCAGATGCTCCAGAAGAAGCCCAGCAGCTGTGGAAGGAGAGGGGACGACTGTTCACATACCAAGGCAAGCTCTGCAAGAGATATGTCAACTGGCGAACGAATGAACTCGTCTGGCAGATAGTGGTCCCACAGAGGGATGCTCCAATGGTCCTTGCAGCTTATCATGATAACGCAGGACACTTCGGGTGGAAGAAGTTGGAGACCCTACTCCGTGATCGGTTCTACTGAGTGCACATGAGAAAGACAGTCGAGCAGTTGTGCCGAGACTGTGGTCCGTGTAACCTGAGGCGGAAAGATGATGCCAGCCAGAGGTCTCCCCTACAGCCAATTGTCACGAAGCAGCCCCTGGAGTTGGTGGCCCTGGACCACGTGAAGCTAACACCAAGCCGGTCAGGCTATGTGTACGCCCTCACCATTGTGGACCATTACTCTCGTTTCCTGGTAGTAGTGCCCGTGAAGGACCAGACAGCCAGAACAGCAGCTAGAGCATTTCAGGCATACTTTTGTCGACCTCACGGTTACTCTGAAAGGGTACTGACTGATCAAGGTCCTGCATTCGAGGCAGAAGTGTTCCAAGAGTTCTGTAACATGTACGGTTGTAAGAAAAACAGAACCACACCGTACCACCCCCAAACCAATGGATTGTGCGAGAAGATGAACCATGTGGTTATTGATATGCTCAAGACTCTACCTCTGGAAGAAAGAAATCAATGGCCAGAGAAGTTACCAGATCTGGTAGACCTGTACAACCATATCCCAGTAAATTCGACCAACTGCAGCCCTGCTTACCTGATGCGAGCAAGACCTGGCAAGTTACCTGTAGACTTTGAGATGGGGACTGTGTCACCTGAAGCGGTTCAGGAGATAGAAGATTGGGATACTGTTACGGGGGGCTGTCTGATAATAACCGAAGGAGTATCAGACAGTCAGGGTCCACCGTGCAAAGACTTTGCTGCAGACTATGGCAGAGTGCAATACCTCTGTTAACTCACAGAAGGATATAATAAGTAAGTAAATATAATAAGTAAAGCAATTCCTCCCTTACTTGGAGGGTGTGTGGAATGATCTCTGTTAATAATCACAGAGACAAAGGCAATGTGTGCGAAATGGCACCTACCTAGGTCCGCTCTTCTAGTGGTGCAAAAGAGACGAACAGCAGCATAAGCCGCACAAAGCTCCTACCTGCGTTCGCTCCACTAGTGTGCGAGGACACGAACCACTAGATATGGCACCTGCCTAGGTCCGCTCTTCTAGTGGTGCAAAAGAGACGAACAGCAGCGTAAGCCGCACAAAGCTCCTACCTCTGTTCGCTCCCCTAGTGTGCGAGGATACGAACAACTGCCAGACGCAGTATAAGGAACGTTACCCTAGCGGCAACGTCCACCTATGAGTAGAATCACAAGGCCCAGCCAGACCATGTGCCTCAGGCACCTGCCTATGTCCGCTCCCCTAAGAGGTAAGGATACGGACAGCAGCCGAAGCTGTAAGGTATAAGAACGCTACCCTGCCGGTAGCGCTCACCTAGCATAGACAGAGGAATGCCTAGAGGAACGCGCACAGAGCGTCTACTCATATGCATGAACCAAGAGGACTGAGCACCATGCGGCGTGTGTCAGGGTCTTATATAGACTCTGTGCCTCATCCAAGATGGAGGACACCAGAGCCAATCCGCTGCCAGAACGACAGGAGTGACGTCATGCTGGCCTATCACCGAGCAAGACGTCACAAGCACATGACCAGCGACCAATCGGCATAGAAGGTGTCAGAGACATGTGACCTCGTGTCAGCGATGATGTCACCCGCACATGTGCAATGGCTCCAAGATTGGACTTAGTCTCCGGCGCTCGCACATGTGCAGTAGCAAGAAATCTGGACTTAGTCTCCAGCGCTCGCACATGTGCAGTAGCAAGAAATCTGGACTTAGTCTCCAGCGCTCGCACATGTGCAGTAGCAAGAAATCTGGACATAGTCTCCAGTGCTCGCAGCAACCGTAACAGTACCTCCCCCTCAAGGGCCCCCCTCCCGGCGACGCAGGTAATCGGCAACTAAGTCGGGAGCATGGACAGCCTCCTCAGGCTCCCAAGAGCGATGTTCCGGGCCATAGCCCTCCCAATCTATCAAGAAGAACCTGCGCCCTCTAACCATCTTAGAACCAACTATGGCTCGGACCTCATAGCTAGAGCGAGAGGAATCAGAGGCAGGAGAGTGCACTTCACGAGCGTGAGGTAAAATAGCCGGCTTTAGCAGTGAGACATGGAATTTGTCATGAATCCTAAGATGGACAGGTAACTTCAATTGATAGACTACAGGATTTACCTGTCGAAGAACCTCATAAGGACCCAGGAAGCGAGGAGCAAATTTGACAGAGCTCACTCTAAGTCTCACGTGTTTTGCAGAGAGCCACACAAAGTCCCCTGGAGAAAAGACAGGAGCCGGGCGACGAAACCGATCGGACACCGTCTTCATACGGTCCTTAGCTGCTTGGATCGACTCTTGAGTCCGATCCCAAACCTCTCTGGCATTAGTTGCCCAGTCGGCCACAAGAGGAGGAGGTGCAGCAGCGGGAAACGGTACCGGTACCCTAGGGTGTTGCCCATTATTGAGTACGAACGGTGTCTGCCCAGTGGCCTCAGCCAGCGAATTGTTAAGGGCAAATTCTGCCCAGGGTAGGAGGGAGGACCAGTTATCGTGGTTCTCAGCAACAAAGTGTCGAAGGTATATAATCATAGATTGATTGGTACGTTCAACCAAACCATTAGTCTCCGGATGGTATGCCGAAGAGAGATTCAACTCAATTTGCAGAAGGCTACAAAGATCTCGCCAGAAACGGGAAGTAAATTGCGGGCCTCTATCACAAATGATACGATCTGGCATCCCGTGAAGCCTAAAGACATGCTTGAGGAATAGTTTGGCTAGTACCCTGGAAGATGGGATTCTCGATAACGGTACGAGATGAACCATCCGGGAGAAATGGTCCGTAATGACCCACACAAATCTATGTCCCTGTGAACATGGAAGATCACCCACAAAGTCCATGCCTACCACCTCCCATGGTCTATCTGGCACTGGTAAAGGATGCAAGAGCCCAGCCGGTCTCTGCCGTAATGGACGGTTGCGAGCACACGAGTAGCAGGAACCGACATATCTCTTGACGTGGCTGGCTAAGTGTGGCCACCAATACCACCTCTCCAGTAACTCTCGTGTCCGCCTAATACCAAAATGCCCACCCACCTTTGAGGTGTGGGCCCATGACAGTATATCATTCTGTCGATCAGGCGGAACAAAGGTCTTGCCCGGTGGGATTTGGTCTAACGTCACAGGGGAGAGCGTATGAAAAACCCTGGAGGGAAGGATAAGACGAGGTTCGTCAATCTCTTCCTGGGTAGAAAGCATAGAGCGAGACAGGGCGTCTGCCTTGTTATTCTTACTCCCAGACAGATAGTTGATGGAGAAGTGAAAGCGGGAGAAAAACAAGGACCAGCGGGCTTGGCGAGGATTCAGACGCTGAGCGGTTTGTAAGTACGTCAGATTCTTATGGTCTGTATAGACCTGGAAAGGATGTTTCGCTCCTTCCAGCAAGTGACGCCACTCCTCCAAGGCTAATCTCAAGGCGAGCAGTTCCCTATCCCCAATGGTATAGTTTCTCTCTGCCGGTGAAAAGGTTTTAGCAAAGAAGAAACACGGCCTTTTTCTACCTGCACCGTTCTTTTGATACAAGACCGCACCAGCACCCACTGAAGAGGCATCAACCTCTAAGAGGAAGGGCTTATTCTCATCGGGTCTTTGAAGAACGGGAGCAGTTGAAAAGTGTCTTTTTACTGCCTCAAAAGCCTGAGATGTCTCAGTAGACCAGGCTTTGGGATTAGCACCTTTCTTAGTCAAGGCCACCAAAGGGGCCACCAAAGTAGAAAAATGGGGTATGAACTGCCTGTAATAATTTATGAATCCTAAGAAGCGTTGCACCGCCTTCAAGGAATGAGGTTCGGACCATTGCAGGACAGCAGAGAGCTTCGCAGGATCCATAGCCAGACCCTCTTGTGAGATAATGTAACCCAAAAAAGGCAATGAGGACTGCTCGAATACACATTTCTCGAGTTTAGCAAACAATGAGTGCTCCCTTAAACGGGAAAGGACACGAACGACATCCTGACGATGAGTCTCCAGATCAGGAGAAAAAATCAGGATGTCGTCTAGATACACCACTACTGAGGATAACAGTAAATCCCTGAACACATCGTTTACGAAGTCCTGAAATACTGCGGGTGCATTACATAACCCAAAAGGCATGACGAGGTATTCATAGTGACCGTCTCGGGTGTTAAAAGCGGTCTTCCATTCGTCACCCTTTCGAATTCGTACCAAGTTATACGCACCCCGCAGATCCAACTTCGTAAAAACTTGAGCTCCTCTCAGTCTGTCAAAGAGCTCCGAAATTAAAGGTAATGGGTATTTGTTCTTTATTGTGATTGCGTTGAGACCCCTGTAATCTATGCAGGGACGCAAATCACCCTCTTTCTTCCGAACAAAGAAAAACCCAGCTCCCGCGGGAGAGACAGACTTACGAATGAACCCCTTCTCTAAACTCTCTCTTATATAGGTCGACATGGCCTCCGACTCAGGTATCGACAGGGGGTAAACCCTGCCTTTAGGTGGAACCGAACCTGGGATAAGGTCTATGGCACAGTCATACGGCCTATGGGGTGGAAGAACCTCAGCACCCTGTTTGGAGAACACGTCAGCGAAATCCAAATAGGGTGTAGGTATGGGAGAGAGATCAGTTGATGCAACCGCAACGACCTTAGGTGGTAAGGGAAGACATCGGGACTGACATTTCGAACCCCAACTAATAATGCTGTCAGACTCCCAGTCAATGTGAGGAGCATGAGTCCGAAGCCATGGAAGACCCAGAAGGACGTCGTCTATACCCTCAGGCAAAACAAGAAAAGAAATCTCCTCTATGTGACCCTGAGACAGGGAAAGGCGCAAGGGAACTGTCCTCAATGTAATGGAGTCAGACAACATAGTTCCATTAACAACACGGACAGGAATAGGCGCCTCTAACATGATAGAGGGAATATTGTGTCCCTTTACAAATCCTGAGGACACAAAAATCCCGTCAGCTCCGGAATCCACAAAAGCCATAATAGGCCATGTATTCTCAGATAACGAGAGCTGACCTGGGATACAACACTTAGAGGGTGCAGAAGACGTCTCTAGTAACCCCCCTCTAATGGTTACTAGACCAGGGAGTTTCCCTGACGACTAGGACACTTGTTGGCATAGTGCCCAGCCTGACGACATACGTAACATATAGGAGGACCAGACTTGCGTAGTCTGGAGAACGTATGACCTAACTCCATAGGAGTGGGAGATGTTTCAGATGCTGAGGAAGATGGTAGTGGACCCTCAACAACTGGAATAGCCCGATGCTTAGGGCGTGAGGAAGAGACCTCGAGTCTACGTTCCTTATGGCGTACATCGATCCTCGTTGCTACTGTGATCAAGTCCTCCAGAGAAGCAGGGACCTCACGAGTAGCAAGGGCATCCTTGACATAGCCTGCCAACCCTCTCCAGAAGATAGGAATCAACACCTTCTCTGGCCAATCTAGTTCTGCCACCAGAGTTCTAAAAGCAATGGCATAAGAACTAGTGGATAACGAACCCTGAGATAGATCTAACAGTCTCAGGGCCGCATCATGGGTAACCTGCGGACCCATGAATACCGCCTTAAGAGCATCAAGAAAGTCTTGATGTCTCAGAGTAACCACATCAGAGCGCTCCCATAGGGGAGTCGCCCATTCTAAGGCTTTGTCCTGAAGTAAGGAGATGATAAAGCCTACTCTGGACCTCTCCGTAGAGAAGCGAGAAGAGTTGACCTCTAGGTGTATCTGACACTGACTAATGAAACCACGACATGATCTGGCATCGCCAGAATATCTGTTTGGCAGAGCAAGTCGAGGATCATGTGCAGATGTCACCATGGTCTGAGGTTTATCCTCTATACTCTTGAGCCGTGACTCAAGTACTTGTATGTAACGGTGTAACTGCTGATATTCTGCCATAACTGCCAGACCCTTGGCTCAGTCCTAATGTTACGGGGGGCTGTCTGATAATAACCGAAGGAGTATCAGACAGTCAGGGTCCACCGTGCAAAGACTTTGCTGCAGACTATGGCAGAGTGCAATACCTCTGTTAACTCACAGAAGGATATAATAAGTAAGTAAATATAATAAGTAAAGCAATTCCTCCCTTACTTGGAGGGTGTGTGGAATGATCTCTGTTAATAATCACAGAGACAAAGGCAATGTGTGCGAAATGGCACCTACCTAGGTCCGCTCTTCTAGTGGTGCAAAAGAGACGAACAGCAGCATAAGCCGCACAAAGCTCCTACCTGCGTTCGCTCCACTAGTGTGCGAGGACACGAACCACTAGATATGGCACCTGCCTAGGTCCGCTCTTCTAGTGGTGCAAAAGAGACGAACAGCAGCGTAAGCCGCACAAAGCTCCTACCTCTGTTCGCTCCCCTAGTGTGCGAGGATACGAACAACTGCCAGACGCAGTATAAGGAACGTTACCCTAGCGGCAACGTCCACCTACGAGTAGAATCACAAGGCCCAGCCAGACCATGTGCCTCAGGCACCTGCCTATGTCCGCTCCCCTAAGAGGTAAGGATACGGACAGCAGCCGAAGCTGTAAGGTATAAGAACGCTACCCTGCCGGTAGCGCTCACCTAGCATAGACAGAGGAATGCCTAGAGGAACGCGCACAGAGCGTCTACTCATATGCATGAACCAAGAGGACTGAGCACCATGCGGCGTGTGTCAGGGTCTTATATAGACTCTGTGCCTCATCCAAGATGGAGGACACCAGAGCCAATCCGCTGCCAGAACGACAGGAGTGACGTCATGCTGGCCTATCACCGAGCAAGACGTCACAAGCACATGACCAGCGACCAATCGGCATAGAAGGTGTCAGAGACATGTGACCTCGTGTCAGCGATGATGTCACCCGCACATGTGCAATGGCTCCAAGATTGGACTTAGTCTCCGGCGCTCGCACATGTGCAGTAGCAAGAAATCTGGACTTAGTCTCCAGCGCTCGCACATGTGCAGTAGCAAGAAATCTGGACTTAGTCTCCAGCGCTCGCACATGTGCAGTAGCAAGAAATCTGGACTTAGTCTCCAGCGCTCGCACATGTGCAGTAGCAAGAAATCTGGACATAGTCTCCAGTGCTCGCAGCAACCGTAACAGATACAGAGCGACAACAGCAGTACCGCAAGGTCCAGTAATGCGTAGAAAGGAGCCTGTCCCAAGCAAGAACGAGACAAGAGCAGCATTACAATCAAACAGCTCCAGCAACTCCCTTAGCACCTGGAGAACAGGTCCTCAAGAAAAAGCGGAGGGCGCATAAATTAGATGATCAGTGGGAGAATGAACCCTACACCATTATCCCCTCCAACTTTGACAATAGTAAGGTATGCCTCATAAGCAAAGATGAAGGCAAGACCTATCAAGCAGTTTCTCGAGACCGCCTGAAAGCGTGCCCCGAACGGTGCAGAACCCAAAAAGAAGTACAAGAAGTACAAGAAAGTCCCCAAAGTCCAGAAAAAGAGGAAGAGATGATCCAAACAATCCTTGGAAAATTCCCCAAAACTTGGACCCGAATAAACAATTCCATAGTGGTACCAGTGTTGACGTTCCCGCAGTTGGTCGAGCCAGAAACAGAAGAGGTTCCAGATCCACCTAAAGAACCGTCCGCTCCAACACGAGATGACACGCCAGCAGTGGAACAGGAGAATCAACCCCCTGTCAGTGGTGAACCTGTCATACCCTTGGCGACTCTTAGACCACATAGGCAATCATGACGCTTACCTATCAGGGTTAGGCCTACCTGTAGTGCTGAGGTAGAAGACACACCAAGTAGTCAGGGGCAGACACCAGAGCTACGCAGGTCCCAACGCAGCACTCGGGGACAGCCCCCTCCAAGGTATAGAGAGTAAAAAGAAAGAGTACTTATTAGAATGTAAATAGTTATGTGAAATGTCTGTAATGTTGTGTACAAAATGTTTTTCTTTTTTGATTGAGAAAATAGACAATTGGGCCACTGGACTATGGGTGGCCAACACCTAGCTGTACATAGTTAGCACCAGTGTGCTCAGCACCCCTGAAGAAAAACCCGTCCGGCGTGCATAGAGTGGGGTCATCAATGCTCTGATGCACGCCCAGAGCCTACGTTGGGGGTTTTATCGTGGCGGGTCCCCCATGGAGCAGTGTAATGGACACCCGGCAGGGAGCCACACTGGACTCTTATAGTTGTTTAAGGTTGTAACATGTATGTCTTGTTTTGTTTTCTACAGTCCGGGAGTACTGAATTTAACTAAGGGGGAGTGTGGCGCCCCAGGACCTGGTCGCCACAACAGCATTGCCCTCCTAAAGGGTTAATGCTGAGCCTGGAGGTAATGGGGAGGTCCACTGGCCAGCAAGTTTAACATCCAACGCAGTTCTCCCTCCAGCCAGCAGGGGGAGCTCTGAACCTGGGATTCCAGGGAGCATTCCTTAAGTCTGACCTGGGGGAGGAAGTAGTGTTCAGTCTGTAGAGAGAAGTGATAGTGAGCAGACGCAGAGTGTGCTGTCCTGTGGATCTGGGGCCTAGAGCTAGAGTAGCTTGGCCCAGGGAAGCAGGAGTAGCAGAGAGGCAGCGGAGAGACTCGGACATCGGAGTCTGTGGCCACCAGGGCTTAAAATACTCCCTGGTAGCCGAATCTGAAGGACAGGAGAGCTGCAAGCACCTGGCCCATAAACATCCCGAAGGTACAGCTGCAGCATCAGGGCCCGGTGTGGACTCCAGAAGAGAAGCACCAGAGAGGGCCTGCGCAGCCTGCTACAGAGGGAAAGGGACGTACCATCGGTCCCAGCAGCAAAGAGGGCCATTGCTGGATTCAGAGAAGCAGGGTCCTATCATAACAAAGAAAAGCACAGGAGTAGGCCTCATACTCAGCTGGCCAGAAAGATCACCCCAAGTACTTCCAGGCCGACCGGATCCCCATCACCACCTGTAACGGTCTCCCAGGACTGGACTGTTCCCAAAGTAAAAGAGGAAAAGGTAAAGAGACGGTTGTTTGTGCCTGGTTCTTTCATTGCCTGTCGACCCTGCATCGTGTTAGCCACACAACCCCATAGACTTTCACGAGCACTAACAGTGTCCCCGGGGCTCCGCTCCACCTGTGGGGAGCAGTACCACCATTGCTGCTATATCATCAGCCCGGAGGCCTCACACAGCAGCGGCGGCTTAATAGCCGCAGACCACAGGTGGCGTCACGAACACAAACTTTATTCATCAAGCCACATATTCTACTGACACCCACCAGGGCCACGGAGCCGGGTCCAGCCACCACTGACTACCACCGGACTAGTCCGGCCCGGCACCGGGTGTCCCATAGCCCTGGGGTGGGCGAGTCATTAGTTGGTAAATTGTAATTAGTCAGCAGAGTGTGTAGTGTAGGTTAAAAAGGAAGCATTACACCCTAACCTTCAGGTCTGTTGCAAAGAGCCCCTCCTGCATTTTTGTAGAATTGTAGAATACTGCATATCATTACCTGTTGTTCACTGTTGCTTGATTTTCTCCTGCAATTGACAGTTTTAATTCTCCCACAATTAAACCTGTTAAGATTTCTAACCTCAGTTATTGTGAGTATGTACGGAGCGAGGGCAGGGGTTTCACGAGTTGACCCCTAGCAGAAGACAAATACCCTTCTGCATTCCCCTAGAGGTCCTAGCAAGATTCGGGTGGAGGCACTGCGTCATATCAAGGTGAGAACTACCGAACACCCTGCCCCAGCGGCAGATTAAAGGGGTGTTGTAGTGGAGGCAGTGCTGAGATCGATCAAGACACGTTTCGTTGACATGGAGGCTTTAACTGAAGCACAGTGTCCACAGTGAAGTGTCTACATGGTGTGGGGAAAAAAGTATACTTGAAGAACACAGTTTTGCAGTATGAAGTGAACTCTTCAAGGTATTGGATGAAGAAGTACTGCAGATTGTGAACCAAGTTCATGGAGTTGTCCATCTCAGAGTGGTTGACAGAAGGACTGATGAAGGGAGTGCATTATCAGCAGCTCTAATCACTACTGAGGGGACATTGGAAAAAGGGTACTTCTCATCTGTCATAGCTGTGCCATTAAAACACGGACTGTTGCGGGCGGGGAGGGGACGCTGCGCTCACCACGCTCGGGTCCGGCGCTGCTGCTGCTCGGTGGCTCGAGCGGTGGGCCGCATCCGGGGACTCGAGCGGCGCTCCTCCCCCGTGAGTGATAAGGGGAATGGTTTTGGGGATTTATTGTCCGTGACGCCACCCACGGTTGTGGTGAGGTTGTGACACCACCACTGCTCTGGACGGGGATCCCGGGAGCGGTGACAGGGGGCAGCTTGGATGTTGTTCTTCCCCTCCGTGGGTAGGGATATTGGTTGTCCCGGGGCCTGGTGAGGGAGGGAAGGCAGGCGGGTTATGGGGCCTGGTGAGGTGCAGGGTCGCGGGGGCAGCGCGGTGCCGCACGGCACGGTGGTACTCACTCAGCCAATGAAGAATGTAAAGTCTCCGGTAAAACAAACGGCTGCGGTGGTTCTTCTCCCGGTAGGTTGGTGGTGACTGGTTTTCCCTGCACCTGTGTTATGTTTTCGGTTCTGGTGGCTTCCCACCGGTAACCTGCTCTCCAGCTTGGATGGAGGCTGAGGGAGCCCCTTTTGCCCGCCGGCTCTGGCCCTGGGAACTGTAGCCTTGGTGGTGACTGTATTTCCCTTCACGGTTTGAGCTGTTGCCTTTAATCGGGTCTTGACTGCTGGGAAACCATGGAGGTTCCCTTCGCTAACGGATTTGACCGGTTTTGCCCTGATGAATGGTGCTGGCTTCTCTTCGCTCCCCGATCCGGTACCGGAGGGCCACCGCCCGTCCCCGGTCTTTACAGTTCACGTCAATTGTGTGCAAAGGGCAGGAGGGTACAGTGGCAGGGTTGTGGGTCTGTATAGAGGAAAGGAAGCCTGCCTTTCTATCCCTCCTAATGGGGAAATGCAGCGAGGAAATCCCTGACCTTAGCTACACAGACGCTGTCATCTTGTGTAGCTGTTAAACTCTGTTTTCACGGCCCTGACTGTCACCTATGGCTCTGACCTTGCCGGTATTAGCCCTTAAAAGGACTGATAAATAAATCAATAAAAAGTTACTAAGCGTGCTTTCACTCACGGGCGAGGAGCACCGTTCGATCCATCTATCCATTATCTATCTATCTATCCATTATCAAATCAAATCAAATAAGCTTTATTGGCAGGACCAAATACAACTTTGTTTTGCCAAAGCAAGTGTACATTAGGGACTGGGACTGTGGGGATGGTGGGTGGGGACTGTGGGAAGGATGGATGGTGCATGTCCAGGGTGGGGACTGTAGGAAGGATGGATGGGGCACATCCAGAGTGGGGACTGTGGGGGCACATGAAGGGTGGGAGCTATGGAAGTGTGACGCCCTGGACTAGCCAGGTTGTTACAGGTAGGCCCTTACATAAACACCTTCCCCCCTTAATAAGGTGACAGCAGCCAAACTTCCCTGAGGAAGCGGTGTGAAACACGTGTTGGAGTGGCTGGCAGGGGAGCAGTTTTTGTACTACTGACATGACAGCAGGTCTGGTATTGTTATGAGCCAAGTACTTTGATGGGCAGCGATTTAAAGTAGACCATTGCTATTATTATATGGGGATAATGTTAGCTGCTTGATCAATGTTCTTGTTGTGTAATTTATAGCTGTTATATGACCTGCTGGGACTTAGGTTATTTAATACATATGGCTCCCATTGTGGGTGTAGTACATGCTCCCCTTTGCCTTGATTTTTAATTATTGTCTGTGTTTATGTTTTTTAATACCATCAATAAAAAAACGTTTTATCGATTTATAAGTTTTATTGGGATAATTTGGTTTGATAAACTACAAAAAAACCCTTGTCACCTCCCTCCGGGTTTGATGTTCACACCAGGGGGCGGAGCCAGGCAGTTGGCTCCACCCACCAAGGAGTTCACAGGCCCAGAGGCGGGAAAAACAGTGGAGTCTAGTTGAGCTTTGACTGTGAAGTGGAGTGGAGTGAAGTTCAAGGGCAGACCTGCGTCCAGGTCTGCCATAGTCTATACCAGGTGTCTGGGTTGGAGCCCAGTCACCTCTGGCAAGGAGGCAGACGGTTGTGGCCGCCTGCAGGAGCTGGGATTACAGCCGGTGGGACCGGGGACGGGCGGTGGCACGCCGGTACTGAACCGGGGAACCGATTGGAAACCGGAGCACCAGGAGGGGTACTCAGACCCAGTACGAGGCCCAGAAACAACTGGGCTGAGTCAAATCAACTGATTAGGACTGGACTTTAGGCCCTTTCCTGCCTAAGACCCGACTGAAGACAACAGCCCAACCATTGGGGTAAAGCCACCGCCCAGGCATAGAGACCCAAAGGGCAAGCGTATGCGGGCAAAAAAAAGGGCTCTCCCGGAACATACCAGGCTGGGGAGCGGACTACCGTTGCTCAGGCAGGCATAGCAGTCGTCATTTCTACACAAGTGAGGTGCAGGTGAAAGGTGGAAACCACCAACCTGATAAGGGGAAAAGCGCAGCCGGCTGCGGGCACCATTCAGCATCAATGCTAGGTTTGTTTGGGTGAGATGTAGGGGATAGCCGCCGCCGTGCCGGCATGTGAAGTGGCGGCAGTGTTGGAGGAAAGGGTACGCGACCCACACCCCTGTGACCTGGAGGGACCGGCCACTGTGGCTGAGGGACCCGGTCTGCTCCCGCCCTCCATACTGCCTCCCCCACTGCCCGTAATGGTCGCCGCTACCTCTCCGTTCGGATCCCCACCCCCATCACCGGTGGCGGAGTCCGTTCCAGACGCCTATGAGGAGCCGCGTGCAGATGCAGCACGCGGACAACCGCCCGTTCGGCCTGCACTACCTCCGCTCCCGTGGAAGGCCAATTCCCGGAAGGTGCCCGCGCCTGATGTGGTCCCGCTGGTTCCGGAAGGAGCCATGCTTGAGGAGGTCCCGGCCCCGGCTGTCCGCCCGGCCAGGGAGAAGAAGGGCGCTGCCCGAAGGATGGCCCAGCAGGTGAGGCTGGTCGTTTCCGGGTCTCAGGCCTCGGCTGAGGTCCTATGGGGTTGCCGCTGCCAAGCAGCAGAGCCGGCCATGACACAGCGGGGTTCCCCACAGAGGGTGTCGGTCGTCGCTGGCACCGGGGAGCACTGACTGAGCCAGACCCCCGCAAAAAGAGACCCTGGACAGGCAGACGCCCCGTATTGGGAGCGACGGCCAAACCAGCTGGGCCGGGAGATTGAGGCCTGTGAGAGGCGGAAGGCAGAAATCCTGACCCGTATCATCCGGGAGAAGGAAAACCTGAGGAGTGCCACCTACCGGGTGCGGGGCCCGACCTAGCAAAGGACAAGTATGCCGGTTTGACCCCCAGCGTGAATGGGGGTTCGTCTTAGAGCCGGGCCTGGAGGCCGAAATTTTCGTCTCCCGGCGGAATGTCAACTCCCACCTCCCGTTGGGCCATCCGGATCAGGATCTGATGCCAGGTGATGTCGTGACCTACACCCGGCATTGCGGGGAGAGAGGCTGGTTTGCCCTTGGTGTTAAGTAGAGTTGAGCGCGGTTCGCGGTTCGAGGTTCTCCAGTTCTAGGCTCGAGTGATTTTGGGGCCTGTTCTAGATCAAAGTAGAACTCTAGCTTTTTGCAAAAGCTCGATAGTTCTAGAAACGTTCGAGAACGGTTCTAGCAGCAAAAAAACAGCTAATTCCTAGCTGGCTTTCCGCTGTAATAGTGTAAGTCACTCTGTGACTCACACTATTATGACATTTCAGTGTATAGTGTGCGTGAACAGCGCCTTCAGATCACTGTTGTTTGTATAATGGCGATCGCCATTTTTTTTTTTTTTTCCTTGTCTTCCTTCCCTAAGCGCACGCGTCTTGTGGGGCGGGCCAGCATGTCAGCCAATCCCAGACTCACACACAGCTAAGTGGACGTTTAGCCAGAGAAGCAACGGCATGTGTGATAGGATGTCCATGTCACATGTCCCTGCATTATAAAACCGGACATTTTCCTCCAGGACGCCATTATCTCTTCTGCGTCCTTGGTGTCAGACATCACTGGCGCAGCTCCATCCTAAGTACTATCGCTGATACAGCTGTATGCGCTCCATACACAGCGCTGGACAGCATAGGGATAGAACTTTCCATCAGTCCTTTTAAGGGCTCGTACGGGCAGGATCAGAGTTAAGGTGACAGGTCCTGAAAACAGCGACAGCGTCTGTGTAGCAAAGGTCAGGGATTTCGTCGCTGCATTTCCCCATTAGGAGGGAATAGAAAGGCAGGCTTCCTTTCCTCTACCCAGAGCCCCACAATCCTGGCACTGTACCCTCCTGTCCTCTGCACACTCCAACTCATTATAACTAAGCCATTATACTAACAAACACTCAGTGTACCTAGTGGCATCCTAAACGTGGCTACTGGACTTTGCTATAGTCCCACTAGTGCAAAGACATTTGCAGCACGTCTGCCTGCATTGCACACTCCAACTCATTATAACTAAGCCATTATACTAGCAAACACTCAGTGTACCTAGTGGCATCCTAAAAGTGGCTATTGGACTTTTGTCTAGTCACACTAATGCAAAGATATTTGCAGCACGTCTGGCTGCATTGCACACTCAAACTCTTTTTAACTAAGCCATTATACTAGCAAACAGTCAGTGTACCTAGTGGCATCCTAAACGTGGCTATTGTACTTTTGTGTAGTCACACTAGTGGAAAGATATTTGCAGCACGTCTGCCTGCATTGCACACTCAAACTCTTTTTAACTAAGCCATTATACTAGCAAACAGTCATTGTACCTAGTGTGGCATCCTAAACGTGGCTATTGTACTTTTGTGTAGTCACACTAGTGGAAAGATATTTGCAGCACGTCTGCCTGCATTGCACACTCAAACTCTTTTTAACTAAGCCATTATACTAGCAAACAGTCAGTGTACATAGTGACATCCTAAACGTGGCTATTGGACTTTTGTCTAGTCACACTATTGCAAAGATATTTTCAGCACGTCTGCCTGCATTGCACACTCAAACTCTTTTTAACTAAGCCATTATACTAGCAAACAGTCAGTGTACCTAGTGGCATCCTAAACGTGGCTATTGTACTTTTGTGTAGTCACACTAGTGGAAAGATATTTGCAGCACGTCTGCCTGCATTGCACACTCAAACTCTTTTTAACTAAGCCATTATACTAGCAAACAATCAGTGTACCTAGTGGCATCCTAAACGTGGCTATTGTACTTTTGTGTAGTCACACTAGTGGAAAGATATTTGCAGCACGTCTGCCTGCATTGCACACTCAAACTCTTTTTAACTAAGCCATTATACTAGCAAACAGTCAGTGTACCTAGTGGCATCCTAAACGTGGCTATTGTACTTTTGTGTAGTCACACTAGTGGAAAGATATTTGCAGCACGTCTGCCTGCATTGCACACTCAAACTCTTTTTAACTAAGCCATTATACTAGCAAACAGTCATTGTACCTAGTGTGGCATCCTAAACGTGGCTATTGTACTTTTGTGTAGTCACACTAGTGGAAAGATATTTGCAGCACGTCTGCCTGCATTGCACACTCAAACTCTTTTTAACTAAGCCATTATACTAGCAAACAGTCAGTGTACCTAGTGGCATCCTAAACGTGGCTATTGTACTTTTGTGTAGTCACACTAGTGGAAAGATATTTGCAGCACGTCTGCCTGCATTGCACACTCAAACTCTTTTTAACTAAGCCATTATACTAGCAAACAGTCAGTGTACCTAGTGGCATCCTAAACATGGCTATTGGACTTTTGTCTAGTCACACTATTGCAAAGATATTTTCAGCACGTCTGCCTGCATTGCACACTCAAACTCTTTTTAACTAAGCGATTATACTAGCAAACAGTCAGTGTACCTAGTGGCATCCTAAACGTGGCTATTGTACTTTTGTGTAGTCACACTAGTGGAAAGATATTTGCAGCACGTCTGCCTGCATTGCACACTCAAACTCTTTTTAACTAAGCCAGTATACTAGCAAACAGTCAGTGTACCTAGTGTGGCATCCTAAACGTGGCTATTGGACTTTTGTGTAGTCACACTAGTGGAAAGATATTTGCAGCACGTCTGCCTGCATTGCACACTCAAACTCTTTTTAACTAAGCCATTATACTAGCAAACAGTCAGTGTACCTAGTGGCATCCTAAACGTGGCTATTGTACTTTTGTGTAGTCACACTAGTGGAAAGATATTTGCAGCACGTCTGCCTGCATTGCACACTCAAACTCTTTTTAACTAAGCCATTATACTAGCAAACAGTCATTGTACCTAGTGTGGCATCCTAAACGTGGCTATTGGACTTTTGTGTAGTCACACTAGTGGAAAGATATTTGCAGCATGTCTACCTGCATTGCACACTCAAACTCTTTTTAACCAAGCCATTATACTAGCAAACAGTCATTGTACCTAGTGTGGCATCCTAAACGTGGCTATTGGACTTTTGTGTAGTCACACTAGTGGAAAGAAATTTGCAGCACGTCTGCCTGCATTGCACACTCAAACTCTTTTTAACTAAGCCATTATACTAGCAAACAGTCAGTGTACCTAGTGGCATCCTAAACGTGGCTATTGGACTTTTGACTAGTCACACTATTGCAAAGATATTTTCAGCACGTCTGCCTGCATTGCACACTCAAACTCTTTTTAACTAAGCCATTATACTAGCAAACAGTCAGTGTACCTAGTGGCATCCTAAACGTGGCTATTGTACTTTTGTGTAGTCACACTAGTGGAAAGATATTTGCAGCACGTCTGCCTGCATTGCACACTCAAACTCTTTTTAACTAAGCCATTATACTAGCAAACAGTCAGTGCACCTAGTGGCATCCTAAACGTGGCTATTGTACTTTTGTGTAGTAACACTACGGCAAAGATATTTGCAGCACGTCTGCCTGCATTGCACACTCAAACTCTTTTTAACTAAGCCATTATACTAGCAAACAGTCAGTGTACCTAGTGGCATCCTAAACGTGGCTATTGGACTTTTGTCTAGTCACACTATTGCAAAGATATTTTCAGCACGTCTGCCTGCATTGCACACTCAAACTCTTTTTAACTAAGCCATTATACTAGCAAACAGTCATTGTACCTAGTGTGGCATCCTAAACGTGGCTATTGAACTTTTGTGTAGTCACACTAGTGGAAAGATATTTGCAGCACGTCTGCCTGCATTGCACACTCAAACTCTTTTTAACTAAGCCATTATACTAGCAAACAGTCAGTGTACCTAGTGTGGCATCCTAAACGTGGCTATTGGACTTTTGTGTAGTCACACTAGTGGAAAGATATTTGCAGCACATCTGCCTGCATTGCACACTCAAACTCTTTTTAACTAATCCATTATACTAGCAAACAGTCAGTGTACCTAGTGTGGCATCCTAAACGTGGCTATTGTACTTTTGTGTAGTCACACTAGTGGAAAGATATTTGCAGCACGTCTGCCTGCATTGCACACTCAAACTCTTTTTAACTAAGCCATTATACTAGCAAACAGTCATTGTACCTAGTGTGGCATCCTAAACGTGGCTATTGGACTTTTGTGTAGTCACACTAGTGGAAAGATATTTGCAGCACGTCTGCCTGCATTGCACACTCAAACTCTTTTTAACTAAGCCATTATACTAGCAAACAGTCATTGTACCTAGTGTGGCATCCTAAACGTGACTATTGGACTTTTGTGTAGTCACACTAGTGGAAAGATATTTGCAGCACGTCTGCCTGCATTGCATACTTAAAGTCTTTTTAATTAATCCATTATACTAGCAAACAATCATTGTACCTAGTGTGGCATCCTAAACGTGGCTATTGGACTTTTGTGTAGTCACACTAGTGGAAAGATATTTGCAGCACGTCTGCCTGCATTGCACACTCAAACTCTTTTTAACTAAGCCATTATACTAGCAAACAGTCAGTGTACCTAGTAGCATCCTAAACGTGGCTATTGTACTTTTGTGTAGTCACACTAGTGGAAAAATATTTGCAGCACGTCTGCCTGCATTGCACACTCAAACTGTTTTTAACTAAGCCATTATACTAGCAAACAGTCAGTGTACCTAGTGACATCCAAAACGTGGCTATTGGACTTTTGTCTAGTCACACTATTGCAAAGATATTTGCAGCACGTCTGCCTGCATTGCACACTCAAACTCTTTTTAACTAAGCCATTATACTAGCAAACAGTCATTGTACCTAGTGTGGCATCCTAAACGTGGCTATTGGACTTTTGTGTAGTCACACTAGTGGAAAGATATTTGCAGCACGTCTGCCTGCATTGCACACTCAAACTCTTTTTAACTAAGCCATTATACTAGCAAACAGTCAGTGTACCTAGTGGCATCCTAAACGTGGCTATTGTACTTTTGTGTAGTCACACTAGTGGAAAGATATTTGCAGCACGTCTGCCTGCATTGCACACTCAAACTCTTTTTAACTAAGCCATTATACTAGCAAACAGTCATTGTACCTAGTGTGGCATCCTAAACGTGGCTATTGGACTTTTGTGTAGTCACACTAGTGGAAAGATATTTGCAGCATGTCTACCTGCATTGCACACTCAAACTCTTTTTAACCAAGCCATTATACTAGCAAACAGTCATTGTACCTAGTGTGGCATCCTAAACGTGGCTATTGGACTTTTGTGTAGTCACACTAGTGGAAAGAAATTTGCAGCACGTCTGCCTGCATTGCACACTCAAACTCTTTTTAACTAAGCCATTATACTAGCAAACAGTCAGTGTACCTAGTGGCATCCTAAACGTGGCTATTGGACTTTTGACTAGTCACACTATTGCAAAGATATTTTCAGCACGTCTGCCTGCATTGCACACTCAAACTCTTTTTAACTAAGCCATTATACTAGCAAACAGTCAGTGTACCTAGTGGCATCCTAAACGTGGCTATTGTACTTTTGTGTAGTCACACTAGTGGAAAGATATTTGCAGCACGTCTGCCTGCATTGCACACTCAAACTCTTTTTAACTAAGCCATTATACTAGCAAACAGTCAGTGCACCTAGTGGCATCCTAAACGTGGCTATTGTACTTTTGTGTAGTAACACTACGGCAAAGATATTTGCAGCACGTCTGCCTGCATTGCACACTCAAACTCTTTTTAACTAAGCCATTATACTAGCAAACAGTCAGTGTACCTAGTGGCATCCTAAACGTGGCTATTGGACTTTTGTCTAGTCACACTATTGCAAAGATATTTTCAGCACGTCTGCCTGCATTGCACACTCAAACTCTTTTTAACTAAGCCATTATACTAGCAAACAGTCATTGTACCTAGTGTGGCATCCTAAACGTGGCTATTGAACTTTTGTGTAGTCACACTAGTGGAAAGATATTTGCAGCACGTCTGCCTGCATTGCACACTCAAACTCTTTTTAACTAAGCCATTATACTAGCAAACAGTCAGTGTACCTAGTGTGGCATCCTAAACGTGGCTATTGGACTTTTGTGTAGTCACACTAGTGGAAAGATATTTGCAGCACATCTGCCTGCATTGCACACTCAAACTCTTTTTAACTAATCCATTATACTAGCAAACAGTCAGTGTACCTAGTGTGGCATCCTAAACGTGGCTATTGTACTTTTGTGTAGTCACACTAGTGGAAAGATATTTGCAGCACGTCTGCCTGCATTGCACACTCAAACTCTTTTTAACTAAGCCATTATACTAGCAAACAGTCATTGTACCTAGTGTGGCATCCTAAACGTGGCTATTGGACTTTTGTGTAGTCACACTAGTGGAAAGATATTTGCAGCACGTCTGCCTGCATTGCACACTCAAACTCTTTTTAACTAAGCCATTATACTAGCAAACAGTCATTGTACCTAGTGTGGCATCCTAAACGTGACTATTGGACTTTTGTGTAGTCACACTAGTGGAAAGATATTTGCAGCACGTCTGCCTGCATTGCATACTTAAAGTCTTTTTAATTAATCCATTATACTAGCAAACAATCATTGTACCTAGTGTGGCATCCTAAACGTGGCTATTGGACTTTTGTGTAGTCACACTAGTGGAAAGATATTTGCAGCACGTCTGCCTGCATTGCACACTCAAACTCTTTTTAACTAAGCCATTATACTAGCAAACAGTCAGTGTACCTAGTAGCATCCTAAACGTGGCTATTGTACTTTTGTGTAGTCACACTAGTGGAAAAATATTTGCAGCACGTCTGCCTGCATTGCACACTCAAACTGTTTTTAACTAAGCCATTATACTAGCAAACAGTCAGTGTACCTAGTGACATCCAAAACGTGGCTATTGGACTTTTGTCTAGTCACACTATTGCAAAGATATTTGCAGCACGTCTGCCTGCATTGCACACTCAAACTCTTTTTAACTAAGCCATTATACTAGCAAACAGTCAGTGTACCTAGTGGCATCCTAAACGTGGCTATTGGACTTTTGTCTAGTCACACTATTGCAAAGATATTTTCAGCACGTCTGCCTGCATTGCACACTCAAACTCTTTTTAACTAAGCCATTATACTAGCAAACAGTCAGTGTACCTAGTGTGGCATCCTAAACGTGGTTATTGGACTTTTGTGTAGTCACACTAGTGGAAAGATATTTGCAGCACGTCTGCCTGCATTGCACACTCAAACTCTTTTTAACTAAGCCATTATGCTAGCAAACAGTCATTGTACCTAGTGTGGCATCCTAAACGTGGCTATTGGACTTTTGTGTAGTCACACTATTGCAAAGATATTTTCAGCACGTCTGCCTGCATTGCACACTCAAACTCTTTTTAACTAAGCCATTATACTAGCAAACAGTCAGTGTACCTAGTGTGGCATCCTAAACGTGGCTATTGGACTTTTGTGTAGTAACACTAGTGGAAAGATATTTGCAGCACGTCTGCCTGCATTGCACACTCAAACTCTTTTTAACTAAGCCATTATGCTAGCAAACAGTCATTGTACCTAGTGTGGCATCCTAAACGTGGCTATTGGACTTTTGTGTAGTCACACTAGTGGAAAGATATTTGCAGCACGTCTGCCTGCATTGCACACTCAAACTCTTTTTAACTAAGCCATTATACTAGCAAACAGTCATTGTACCTAGTGTGGCATCCTAAACGTGGCTATTGAACTTTTGTGTAGTCACACTAGTGGAAAGATATTTGCAGCACGTCTGCCTGCATTGCACACTCAAACTCTTTTTAACTAAGCCATTATACTAGCAAACAGTCAGTGTACCTAGTGTGGCATCCTAAACGTGGCTATTGGACTTTTGTGTAGTCACACTAGTGGAAAGATATTTGCAGCACGTCTGCCTGCATTGCACACTCAAACTCTTTTTAACTAAGCCATTATACTAGCAAACAGTCAGTGTACCTAGTGGCATCCTAAACGTGGCTATTGTACTTTTGTGTAGTCACACTAGTGGAAAGATATTTGCAGCACGTCTGCCTGCATTGCACACTCAAACTCTTTTTAACTAAGCCATTATACTAGCAAACAGTCATTGTACCTAGTGTGGCATCCTAAACGTGGCTATTGGACTTTTGTGTAGTCACACTAGTGGAAAGATATTTGCAGCAAGTCTGCCTGCATTGCACACTCAAACTCTTTTTAACTAAGCCATTATACTAGCAAACAGTCAGTGTACCTAGTGGCATCCTAAACGTGGCTATTGTACTTTTGTGTAGTCACACTAGTGGAAAGATATTTGCAGCACGTCTGCCTGCATTGCACACTCAAACTCTTTTTAACTAAGCCATTATACTAGCAAACAGTCAGTGTACCTAGTGGCATTCTAAACGTGGCTATTGGACTTTTGTCTAGTCACACTATTGCAAAGATATTTTCAGCACGTCTGCCTGCATTGCACACTCAAACTCTTTTTAACTAAGCCATTATACTAGCAGTCAGTGTACCTAGTGTGGCATCCTAAACGTGGCTATTGGACTTTTGTGTAGTCACACTAGTGGAAAGATATTTGCAGCACGTCTGCCTGCATTGCACACTCAAACTCTTTTTAACTAAGCCATTATACTAGCAAACAGTCATTGTACCTAGTGTGGCATCCTAAACGTGGCTATTGGACTTTTGTGTAGTCACACTAGTGGAAAGATATTTGCAGCACGTCTGCCTGCATTGCACACTCAAACTCTTTTTAACTAAGCCATTATACTAGCAAACAGTCATTGTACCTAGTGTGGCATCCTAAACGTGGCTATTGAACTTTTGTGTAGTCACACTAGTGGAAAGATATTTGCAGCACGTCTGCCTGCATTGCACACTCAAACTCTTTTTAACTAAGCCATTATACTAGCAAACAGTCAGTGTACCTAGTGTGGCATCCTAAACGTGGCTATTGGACTTTTGTGTAGTCACACTAGTGGAAAGATATTTGCAGCACGTCTGCCTGCATTGCACACTCAAACTCTTTTTAACTAAGCCATTATACTAGCAAACAGTCAGTGTACCTAGTGGCATCCTAAACGTGGCTATTGTACTTTTGTGTAGTCACACTAGTGGAAAGATATTTGCAGCACGTCTGCCTGCATTGCACACTCAAACTCTTTTTAACTAAGCCATTATACTAGCAAACAGTCATTGTACCTAGTGTGGCATCCTAAACGTGGCTATTGGACTTTTGTGTAGTCACACTAGTGGAAAGATATTTGCAGCAAGTCTGCCTGCATTGCACACTCAAACTCTTTTTAACTAAGCCATTATACTAGCAAACAGTCAGTGTACCTAGTGGCATCCTAAACGTGGCTATTGTACTTTTGTGTAGTCACACTAGTGGAAAGATATTTGCAGCACGTCTGCCTGCATTGCACACTCAAACTCTTTTTAACTAAGCCATTATACTAGCAAACAGTCAGTGTACCTAGTGGCATTCTAAACGTGGCTATTGGACTTTTGTCTAGTCACACTATTGCAAAGATATTTTCAGCACGTCTGCCTGCATTGCACACTCAAACTCTTTTTAACTAAGCCATTATACTAGCAGTCAGTGTACCTAGTGTGGCATCCTAAACGTGGCTATTGGACTTTTGTGTAGTCACACTAGTGGAAAGATATTTGCAGCACGTCTGCCTGCATTGCACACTCAAACTCTTTTTAACTAAGCCATTATACTAGCAAACAGTCATTGTACCTAGTGTGGCATCCTAAACGTGGCTATTGGACTTTTGTGTAGTCACACTAGTGGAAAGATATTTGGAGCACGTCTGCCTGCATTGCACACTCAAACTCTTTTTAACTAAGCCATTATACTAGCAAACAGTCAGTGTACCTAGTGGCATCCTAAACGTGGCTATTGTACTTTTGTGTAGTCACACTAGTGGAAAGATATTTGCAGCACGTCTGCCTGCATTGCACACTCAAACTCTTTTTAACTAAGCCATTATACTAGCAAACAGTCAGTGTACCTAGTGGCATCCTAAACGTGGCTATTGTACTTTTGTGTAGTCACACTAGTGGAAAGATATTTGCAGCACGTCTGCCTGCATTGCACACTCAAACTCTTTTTAACTAAGCCATTATACTAGTAAACAGTCAGTGTACCTAGTGGCATACAAGAAGTGGCTGTTGTACTCCATTAGTGCCCCACTGGTGCAAATCTATGTGCAGCACCTCTGCATGACACCCTCCTGCTCTGTTTTTAATAAGCTTTAATGATAGCAAAAAATACTGCCATTTAGTGGCATCATAGAACTGGCTGTTGTTTTCCATTAGTGCCCCACTGGTGCCAAGCTATTTCTCGCACCTCTGCATGACACCCTCCTGCTCTGTTTTTAATAAGCTATAATGATAGCAAAAAATACTGCAACTTAGTGGTATACAAAAAATGCCTGTAGGACTCCTTTATTGTGCCACTTGTGCCAAGCAATCTCAAGCACCTCTGCATTCTACCCTCATGCACATTTAGCTATGCTAATTTTATAGCAAACTCAGGGAATTCCTTGCTCCATTTGATCATTAGGAGGGATAGAAAGTGAAGCTTCTTTTACTGTCCTGGTACCCACAGAACACGGCCACTGTACCCATCTGTCCACTTTTGCCACGCTATTTAATTTGCACAAAGAGCTGACTCTTTTTCTGCCTTCCTAAAATTGTCTGGAATACTAAGTTAGTGTTCCTTTGCTGCCAAGCAAGGTACAACACATGTGCACATTCTACACTCCTTTCCATTTCTGGAATGCAATTATTAACTGCAGGTAGTCCAGGCAATCTGTGACGAAGGTGCAGGCGTGGATATAATGTAATTAATTATCACATTAGTCCCAACTTCAAATTAAGAAGCATCACTCGATTAAGACACTAACAACATTGTCACCAAATATCAATTCAGGAGACACAAAGAGTGTATTTATGCATATTAATGACTTCAATAAACTCTTTTAGGATAAAACCCAAACTTTATTGAACAATCAGATATACAAATATTAAAAAATAAACAGGGAGACACACCTTGTTGGAGAACGGTTATAAGCCCCTATTCTATACACACATCAGTATTAAACGTCAGATATCAACTCAAGATCACTAACTTTTTAATTATTAATACATCTAGTCGCTTATTATTGATATAGGATCAAAGTTATTGCCTAGGTATTAGTGCTATACAGTTGCAGCATACTGCTACTCATATTTCCACTCAATGCAGCCTTCCAACCAGGAATATTACCAAATTGCAATAAGTGATCAAGAAGCTATCATATACCCAAATGGTTCCATTCACCTAACACCATGAAGTGTCATAGCATGCACATAGACAGAGGCATAGGCGGCAGCGCATCAAATGGATTTTTATATTTTAATATTTTTTTCAAAACATTTTTTTCAGATTTTTAAAATACTATTATACCCATACAGACACTGCATTATCCCTGCGTTTAGATTAAATGTCCAAAAATCACCGATTGTGTTTACACGCAGGGGCAAGTCAGTTGTTATATGATATGATATTCCATTGGGCTATATTAAATCCGATGCGCTGTCGTCGGTGCACTCACGCCACGTGCATCAACCACCCCGCAGATTTGCAAAAGTAAATGCAGATATTGCCATCAAAAATTCATTGCAGGATCACCAATGAATTTGCCATATGCAGAAATTCACAAGCATAACCAAATGCTATAGTAAATAAGGGTGGCCGCTGTTACATTTAGTTGGAATATACCAGATATACTTGTTCACAAACAGCAGACATGCATATATATACCTAGCTGCATATAGTCTAAATTTTAAAGGCACATCCCCATTGTTTAATCACTAATGGATTTATAGCATGCATATAGTCGCATACAGAGTCAACTGCTACATTAAAGCGAAATAGCCGCTGTTGTATTCAATTGGAAAATACATATATTTTTAATCACCAGGCATACATATATATCTAGTGGTACAATTTAGTTTCAACACATGTGCCGGTGATAAAAGATGCATTTACCAAAACGAATATATAAATCATTAAGCACATATACCAAAAGACAAACTGACGTAAGTTCGTTATACCTGAGTGTGGGGCAGACCGTCCCTCCACCTTTGACGCACGTTTCACTAATGCTTCTTCAGAAAGAGGCATGTGTCAAAGTGGGGAAACACTGCCAAAGATATACTGCAATGCAACCAATCAAATTCTGCCATTTCGGCTTTCAACCAATGCATATGTCAGAATCCTGATGGGCTTTGTATTAGCGCATGGAATAGTCTCAGCTGCACTTATCAAAAATACTTGCCGAGTACGCACACCCAATCCTGTGCATACAAGCACATGGATCTAAAAGCACATGTCCAGCAAGTACAAGTGGCATTAACCCATACATGCGCTAAGCACATCAGGATAACCGCGTTTTTAGGCATAATGTCAGTAATGGCAAAGAACATAATTATTACCCTCTCACAATGGATCATTTACCTAATTTGTTATAAAAATATCAAACTTATGCTTTAGCAAACAAGAAAATATATTGAAAACATTTTTTAAGATTTTTTATCATTTTTATAATAATTCTTATTTAGATCATAGTGTTGGTCTCAGCAATCATACATCAAAGTCAAACAATACATTAGGATTCACTCTGTTTTGATGATAGTACGACCACCACCAAAACGAACTATTAACAAATTTCTCATAATGCATTGATGCTGTAGGCGATGATTTTCTTTGATTCCACCAAAGAGAGGAAATTCCCATGTGGTATTAGACGCATTCCTGGCAGTTCTTTATCATGTCAAAGGTTCGAATAATATGGTTGCATTGATTATCTAAAATCAAAAAACATAATAATATTACATATTACATAATTATAAACAGCTAAAAACACCCACCCATAAAATGACCCACAAGCGACTAGACCAATTAGATCTAAACTATGCTCAAAATCCTATAGCTGTACCCAAAAGGAGAGAAGACTAAAAAGAGAGAAGCAGAAACAGAGAGAAAAAGGGGTACATAGGACCCATGAGATCCTAAGTTCCTCATATCTAACCTACATAACAATGGAACTAGCTTAAAGATGAAACAACGTTCCAAGGGCTAATCATTCAAAAATGACCCAAACCCATTGCTCTCATTCAAGCCCTGGGGGGTCATAGACCCAAGGCGGTAAATCCATTTACATTCAATTTTGGCCAAAATATGGCCTAGATTACCACCCCTCGGACCCAAACTTACCTGATCAATTGCCCTAAACTGCAACCCATTGATTTTACACTCATGGTGCATTTTAAAATGTTTGGGCAAGCTTTTTAATGTGGTCACATCATCCACCGTCTTGGCGTTTTTAATATCTTTCAAATGTTCCAAGACTCTCACTTTCATTTCTCTCGTCGTCAAGCCCACATATATCTTGGAGCATGGGCATTCTGCTACGTATATTATGCCTACCGATGAGCATGTAAGAGTCCTACGAATTTCAAATATTCTGGATCCGTTATGGTTATGGAATTTTTTAGTTTTTACACAATTTCCACAAGCCTTACATAGGCCACAGGGGAAAAAACCCCATATCGGGGGGGTAGATTTTCTTGTAAGGGTATCTCCAACATAGTGGCTATGAACCAACAGATCTCGCAAATTGCTTGATCGTTTGGCCACCATTGATGGTTTTAAGGGCAAATAATTCCTTAAGATGGGGTCAGTTAGTAATATGTCCCAATGTTTTTCAACTATATTCTTCAACTGTCCCCACTGGGAGTTATACGTTGTAATCACCCTGGTAACATTATCCAATTTCTTCTCCAAGCTAGGTCTTGATCTAAATAGCAGGTCATCTCTTTTGGTATTGGCCGCCCTTTTGTACCCTTTTCTGATGTTTCTCCGGCTATAACCTCGTTCTTCAAATCTTTGGGCAATATCCACAGCTTGAGTTTGAAAGTCAACCTCACTAGAGCATATTCGCTTGGCTCGTAGGAATTGGCCTACCGGGATGCCTCTTATTGTTGATGGTAGATGGGATGACGTGGCGTGCAGCAACGAATTAGTGGCTGTGGGTTTTCGATACATATCTGTCGTGATTACCCCCTTATCATTAGATGTTATTTTTATATCCAGAAATTCCAATTGTTTCCCAAATTTATAGGTTAATTTGATATTGAATTTGTTTCTGTTAAGATTAGTCATCAGAGTCTGTAATTCACTCACCGACCCCTCCCACAAAAACCACACGTCGTCAATATAACGCATCCACTCCTGAACTCCTACCATAGCTGGTAAATTATCCTCTAAAAAAATTTGGCGTTCCCAATACCCCAGAAACAGGTTAGCGTAAGAGGGGGCGCAAGACGCCCCCATCGCAGTACCCTGTTTCTGGAGATATATTTTGCCATTGAACGTAAAAAAATTATGATATAAAACATATTCAAGTAAAGCCAGGAGGAGTTCAGCAGTGGATGCGTCAATGTCACTAGATCTTAAAAACCAAGCTACTGCTCGCAAGCCATCCTCGTGCCTTATTGAGGTGTATAGTGATTCGACGTCTGCCGTCACCATGACCATTCCCTCATCAACATGAATTTGGTTGAGCCTCTGGAGAGCGGACGTAGTGTCCTTAATAAATGATGGTAAATTACTCACCAGAGGCTTGAGGAAATGGTCAATGGCAACGGAGACAATCTCACACAAACTGCCATTCCCGGAAATAATTGGCCTGCCAGGGGGATCTGCTGGGTCTTTATGTATTTTGGGAATGAGATACAGACAAGGCATACGGGGTTGTAATTTCTTAACGTGATCCAAAAAACATTTAGGAATCGTGCCTTCATCAAAGGCTTTTTCCAAAAGCTGTACCAGCTTAGATTGAAATATTGCTGTAGGGTTATTGGTCAGTTGTCTATAGCATGCAGTATCGTCCAATAATCTATATGCCTGCTTCTCATACAAACTACACGGCCATACTACCAGGTTACCCCCCTTATCAGCTGGTTTAAACTGAATGTCTTTTAGTTCTTGTAATTGTTTCAAAGCTAACCTTTCTTGTGTATTCAAATTGGATTTACCCAAGGATCCATTATATTTCAAATTCTCTATTTCATTGGTGACCAATTTGGCAAAAACATCCACCGCCGGACACAGGGTGAGTGAAGGAAACGTTTTTGATCTACCAAATATATGATCAGGAAACTTACCCTTGTGGGGAATTTCACTCTCTAAGGCCAAAGATTCCAAAGCTCGCAATGCTTCCCTTTCCGCTATGGTGGTAAAAATCTCATTGGAATCAGATTTATGGTGCAGACGTCTTAATACTAGCTTGCGGGCAAACAAATTGATGTCTTTCACCGCCGAAAATTTGTCTAGGTGTTGAGAAGGGGAAAAGGTCAAACCTTTTTCAAGAACACGCAATTGAACATCAGATAAAACATGAGTGGATAAATTAATTACCTTATAATGTTCATTTGCCTTTTTTCGTTTATTGTTGGAATTGAAGATATCTGGATATCGTGTTTGATCTTTGTTACGGGCTCTTGTTCTTTGATATATATCACCAGCATCATCCAGATCACTTGATGATGCATAGTTGTCTGACATAGACACACTAATGTTCCATTGGTGCTGCTCTGTGTGGACAGCTTTCTCAGAGCCGTCTTTTTTTGCTGCCAACGATAAATAACTTTATTTTCAAAATCCTTGACATCACGTTGGTATTTCTTAGCTTTATTTTGGCTAATTTCTTGTTCCCATTTGTCTATATCGGCTTCAATATCGCTCATATACTTATTCAGTTGTTCTAAGGTCAAATCTTTTTTCATGGTTTGCATAAGATTCTCAATGTCCTCATCCAATTTTTTTAAAGTTAGTAGGTTACTCTCTATAATTATCTGGATAAACTCCAGCGAGCACGTTTCCGCTGCTTTCATCCATTTATTCACTAATTCTTCATTATTGAGCTCAAAAGATGGAAACACCTGAATTCTCAATCCTCTTGGAATAATTTTTTGAGATACATAGTTAGCTAAGGACGTTCTATTCCACCAAAGTTTGATTTTTTTGTGGATACATTGTTTATATTTTTTGAGATGTTCCTTATTGTCGCTTGTAGTATTCAATACGCCTGAGGAGGTCCCCTGTTTAAACAGATCTGAAGCTTTAGAAAGCCAAAGCATTTCTTTAGCTTTAAAGTCCATAGTGGATAAATATTTCTGTGGACACACTGTAGCAAAACAGCAAAATAGCAATTAATTATCACATTAGTCCCAACTTCAAATTAAGAAGCATCACTCGATTAAGACACTAACAACATTGTCACCAAATATCAATTCAGGAGACACAAAGAGTGTATTTATGCATATTAATGACTTCAATAAACTCTTTTAGGATAAAACCCAAACTTTATTGAACAATCAGATATACAAATATTAAAAAATAAACAGGGAGACACACCTTGTTGGAGAACGGTTATAAGCCCCTATTCTATACACACATCAGTATTAAACGTCAGATATCAACTCAAGATCACTAACTTTTTAATTATTAATACATCTAGTCGCTTATTATTGATATAGGATCAAAGTTATTGCCTAGGTATTAGTGCTATACAGTTGCAGCATACTGCTACTCATATTTCCACTCAATGCAGCCTTCCAACCAGGAATATTACCAAATTGCAATAAGTGATCAAGAAGCTATCATATACCCAAATGGTTCCATTCACCTAACACCATGAAGTGTCATAGCATGCACATAGACAGAGGCATAGGCGGCAGCGCATCAAATGGATTTTTATATTTTAATATTTTTTTCAAAACATTTTTTTCAGATTTTTAAAATACTATTATACCCATACAGACACTGCATTATCCCTGCGTTTAGATTAAATGTCCAAAAATCACCGATTGTGTTTACACGCAGGGGCAAGTCAGTTGTTATATGATATGATATTCCATTGGGCTATATTAAATCCGATGCGCTGTCGTCGGTGCACTCACGCCACGTGCATCAACCACCCCACAGATTTGCAAAAGTAAATGCAGATATTGCCATCAAAAATTCATTGCAGGATCACCAATGAAT
This sequence comes from Anomaloglossus baeobatrachus, assembly GCF_048569485.1. Lineage (NCBI taxonomy): Eukaryota > Metazoa > Chordata > Amphibia > Anura > Aromobatidae > Anomaloglossus > Anomaloglossus baeobatrachus. Next base: position 196,590,189 of record NC_134357.1, on the reverse strand, counting down.
TTGCCTTATGCAGAAATTCACAAGCATAACCAAATGCTATAGTAAATAAGGGTGGCCGCTGTTACATTTAGTTGGAATATACCAGATATACTTGTTCACAAACAGCAGACATGCATATATATACCTAGCTGCATATAGTCTAAATTTTAAAGGCACATCCCCATTGTTTAATCACTAATGGATTTATAGCATGCATATAGTCGCATACAGAGTCAACTGCTACATTAAAGCGAAATAGCCGCTGTTGTATTCAATTGGAAAATACATATATTTTTAATCACCAGGCATACATATATATCTAGTGGTACAATTTAGTTTCAACACATGTGCCGGTGATAAAAGATGCATTTACCAAAACGAATATATAAATCATTAAGCACATATACCAAAAGACAAACTGACGTAAGTTCGTTATACCTGAGTGTGGGGCAGACCGTCCCTCCACCTTTGACGCACGTTTCACTAATGCTTCTTCAGAAAGAGGCGTGTGTCAAAGTGGGGAAACACTGCCAAAGATATACTGCAATGCAACCAATCAAATTCTGCCATTTCGGCTTTCAACCAATGCATATGTCAGAATCCTGATGGGCTTTGTATTAGCGCATGGAATAGTCTCAGCTGCACTTATCAAAAATACTTGCCGAGTACGCACACCCAATCCTGTGCATACAAGCACATGGATCTAAAAGCACATGTCCAGCAAGTACAAGTGGCATTAACCCATACATGCGCTAAGCACATCAGGATAACCGCGTTTTTAGGCATAATGTCAGTAATGGCAAAGAACATAATTATTACCCTCTCACAATGGATCATTTACCTAATTTGTTATAAAAATATCAAACTTATGCTTTAGCAAACAAGAAAATATATTGAAAAAAATTTTTAAGATTTTTTATAATTTTTATAATAATTCTTATTTAGATCATAGTGTTGGTCTCAGCAATCATACATCAAAGTCAAACAATACATTAGGATTCACTCTGTTTTGATGATAGTACGACCACCACCAAAACGAACTATTAACAAATTTCTCATAATGCATTGATGCTGTAGGCGATGATTTTCTTTGATTCCACCAAAGAGAGGAAATTCCCATGTGGTATTAGACGCATTCCTGGCAGTTCTTTATCATGTCAAAGGTTCGAATAATATGGTTGCATTGATTATCTAAAATCAAAGCACAGCTTTGGATAAAATCACAGCTATAGGATTTTGAGCATAGTTTAGATCTAATTGGTCTAGTCGCTTGTGGGTCATTTTATGGGTGGGTGTTTTTAGCTGTTTATAATTATGTAATATGTAATATTATTATGTTTTTTGATTTTAGATAATCAATGCAACCATATTATTCGAACCTTTGACATGATAAAGAACTGCCAGGAATGCGTCTAATACCACATGGGAATTTCCTCTCTTTGGTGGAATCAAAGAAAATCATCGCCTACAGCATCAATGCATTATGAGAAATTTGTTAATAGTTCGTTTTGGTGGTGGTCGTACTATCATCAAAACAGAGTGAATCCTAATGTATTGTTTGACTTTGATGTATGATTGCTGAGACCAACACTATGATCTAAATAAGAATTATTATAAAAATTATAAAAAATCTTAAAAATTTTTTTCAATATATTTTCTTGTTTGCTAAAGCATAAGTTTGATATTTTTATAACAAATTAGGTAAATGATCCATTGTGAGAGGGTAATAATTATGTTCTTTGCCATTACTGACATTATGCCTAAAAACGCGGTTATCCTGATGTGCTTAGCGCATGTATGGGTTAATGCCACTTGTACTTGCTGGACATGTGCTTTTAGATCCATGTGCTTGTATGCACAGGATTGGGTGTGCGTACTCGGCAAGTATTTTTGATAAGTGCAGCTGAGACTATTCCATGCGCTAATACAAAGCCCATCAGGATTCTGACATATGCATTGGTTGAAAGCCGAAATGGCAGAATTTGATTGGTTGCATTGCAGTATATCTTTGGCAGTGTTTCCCCACTTTGACACACGCCTCTTTCTGAAGAAGCATTAGTGAAACGTGCGTCAAAGGTGGAGGGACGGTCTGCCCCACACTCAGGTATAACGAACTTACGTCAGTTTGTCTTTTGGTATATGTGCTTAATGATTTATATATTCGTTTTGGTAAATGCATCTTTTATCACCGGCACATGTGTTGAAACTAAATTGTACCACTAGATATATATGTATGCCTGGTGATTAAAAATATATGTATTTTCCAATTGAATACAACAGCGGCTATTTCGCTTTAATGTAGCAGTTGACTCTGTATGCGACTATATGCATGCTATAAATCCATTAGTGATTAAACAATGGGGATGTGCCTTTAAAATTTAGACTATATGCAGCTAGGTATATATATGCATGTCTGCTGTTTGTGAACAAGTATATCTGGTATATTCCAACTAAATGTAACAGCGGCCACCCTTATTTACTATAGCATTTGGTTATGCTTGTGAATTTCTGCATAAGGCAAATTCATTGGTGATCCTGCAATGAATTTTTGATGGCAATATCTGCATTTACTTTTGCAAATCTGTGGGGTGGTTGATGCACGTGGCGTGAGTGCACCGACGACAGCGCATCGGATTTAATATAGCCCAATGGAATATCATATCATATAACAACTGACTTGCCCCTGCGTGTAAACACAATCGGTGATTTTTGGACATTTAATCTAAACGCAGGGATAATGCAGTGTCTGTATGGGTATAATAGTATTTTAAAAATCTGAAAAAAATGTTTTGAAAAAAATATTAAAATATAAAAATCCATTTGATGCGCTGCCGCCTATGCCTCTGTCTATGTGCATGCTATGACACTTCATGGTGTTAGGTGAATGGAACCATTTGGGTATATGATAGCTTCTTGATCACTTATTGCAATTTGGTAATATTCCTGGTTGGAAGGCTGCATTGAGTGGAAATATGAGTAGCAGTATGCTGCAACTGTATAGCACTAATACCTAGGCAATAACTTTGATCCTATATCAATAATAAGCGACTAGATGTATTAATAATTAAAAAGTTAGTGATCTTGAGTTGATATCTGACGTTTAATACTGATGTGTGTATAGAATAGGGGCTTATGACCGTTCTCCAACAAGGTGTGTCTCCCTGTTTATTTTTTAATATTTGTATATCTGATTGTTCAATAAAGTTTGGGTTTTATCCTAAAAGAGTTTATTGAAGTCATTAATATGCATAAATACACTCTTTGTGTCTCCTGAATTGATATTTGGTGACAATGTTGTTAGTGTCTTAATCGAGTGATGCTTCTTAATTTGAAGTTGGGACTAATGTGATAATTAATTGCTATTTTGCTGTTTTGCTACAGTGTGTCCACAGAAATATTTATCCACTATGGACTTTAAAGCTAAAGAAATGCTTTGGCTTTCTAAAGCTTCAGATCTGTTTAAACAGGGGACCTCCTCAGGCGTATTGAATACTACAAGCGACAATAAGGAACATCTCAAAAAATATAAACAATGTATCCACAAAAAAATCAAACTTTGGTGGAATAGAACGTCCTTAGCTAACTATGTATCTCAAAAAATTATTCCAAGAGGATTGAGAATTCAGGTGTTTCCATCTTTTGAGCTCAATAATGAAGAATTAGTGAATAAATGGATGAAAGCAGCGGAAACGTGCTCGCTGGAGTTTATCCAGATAATTATAGAGAGTAACCTACTAACTTTAAAAAAATTGGATGAGGACATTGAGAATCTTATGCAAACCATGAAAAAAGATTTGACCTTAGAACAACTGAATAAGTATATGAGCGATATTGAAGCCGATATAGACAAATGGGAACAAGAAATTAGCCAAAATAAAGCTAAGAAATACCAACGTGATGTCAAGGATTTTGAAAATAAAGTTATTTATCGTTGGCAGCAAAAAAAGACGGCTCTGAGAAAGCTGTCCACACAGAGCAGCACCAATGGGAACATTAGTGTGTCTATGTCAGACAACTATGCATCATCAAGTGATCTGGATGATGCTGGTGATATATATCAAAGAACAAGAGCCCGTAACAAAGATCAAACACGATATCCAGATATCTTCAATTCCAACAATAAACGAAAAAAGGCAAATGAACATTATAAGGTAATTAATTTATCCACTCATGTTTTATCTGATGTTCAATTGCGTGTTCTTGAAAAAGGTTTGACCTTTTCCCCTTCTCAACACCTAGACAAATTTTCGGCGGTGAAAGACATAAATTTGTTTGCCCGCAAGCTAGTATTAAGACGTCTGCACCATAAATCTGATTCCAATGAGATTTTTACCACCATAGCGGAAAGGGAAGCATTGCGAGCTTTGGAATCTTTGGCCTTAGAGAGTGAAATTCCCCACAAGGGTAAGTTTCCTGATCATATATTTGGTAGATCAAAAACGTTTCCTTCACTCACCCTGTGTCCGGCGGTGGATCTTTTTGCCAAATTGGTCACCAATGAAATAGAGAATTTGAAATATAATGGATCCTTGGGTAAATCCAATTTGAATACACAAGAAAGGTTAGCTTTGAAACAATTACAAGAACTAAAAGACATTCAGTTTAAACCAGCTGATAAGGGGGGTAACCTGGTAGTATGGCCGTGTAGTTTGTATGAGAAGCAGGCATATAGATTATTGGACGATACTGCATGCTATAGACAACTGACCAATAACCCTACAGCAATATTTCAATCTAAGCTGGTACAGCTTTTGGAAAAAGCCTTTGATGAAGGCACGATTCCTAAACGTTTTTTGGATCACGTTAAGAAATTACAACCCCGTATGCCTTGTCTGTATCTCATTCCCAAAATACATAAAGACCCGGCAGATCCCCCTGGCAGGCCAATTATTTCCGGGAATGGCAGTTTGTGTGAGATTGTCTCCGTTGCCATTGACCATTTCCTCAAGCCTCTGGTGAGTAATTTACCATCATTTATTAAGGACACTACGTCCGCTCTCCAGAGGCTCAACCAAATTCATGTTGATGAGGGAATGGTCATGGTGACGGCAGACGTCGAATCACTATACACCTCAATAAGGCACGAGGATGGCTTGCGAGCGGTAGCTTGGTTTTTAAGATCTAGTGACATTGACGCATCCACTGCTGAACTCCTCCTGGCTTTACTTGAATATGTTTTATATCATAATTTTTTTACGTTCAATGGCAAAATATATCTCCAGAAACAGGGTACTGCGATGGGGGCGTCTTGCGCCCCCTCTTACGCTAACCTGTTTCTGGGGTATTGGGAACGCCAATTTTTTTTAGAGGATAATTTACCAGCTATGGTAGGAGTTCAGGAGTGGATGTGTTATATTGACGACGTGTGGTTTTTGTGGGAGGGGTCGGTGAGTGAATTACAGACTCTGATGACTAATCTTAACAGAAACAAATTCAATATCAAATTAACCTATAAATTTGGGAAACAATTGGAATTTCTGGATATAAAAATAACATCTAATGATAAGGGGGTAATCACGACAGATATGTATCGAAAACCCACAGCCACTAATTCGTTGCTGCACGCCACGTCATCCCATCTACCATCAACAATAAGAGGCATCCCGGTAGGCCAATTCCTATGAGCCAAGCGAATATGCTCTAGTGAGGTTGACTTTCAAACTCAAGCTGTGGATATTGCCCAAAGATTTGAAGAACGAGGTTATAGCCGGAGAAACATCAGAAAAGGGTACAAAAGGGCGGCCAATACCAAAAGAGATGACCTGCTATTTAGATCAAGACCTAGCTTGGAGAAGAAATTGGATAATGTTACCAGGGTGATTACAACGTATAACTCCCAATGGGGACAGTTGAAGAATATAGATGAAAAACATTGGGACATATTACTAACTGACCCCATCTTAAGGAATTATTTGCCCTTAAAACCATCAATGGTGGCCAAACGATCAAGCAATTTGCGAGATCTGTTGGTTCATAGCCACTATGTTGGAGATACCCTTACAAGAAAATCTACCCCCCCCGATATGGGGTTTTTTCCCCTGTGGCCTATGTAAGGCTTGTGGAAATTGTGTAAAAACTAAAAAATTCCATAACCATAACGGATCCAGAATATTTGAAATTCGTAGGACTCTTACATGCTCATCGGTAGGCATAATATACGTAGCAGAATGCCCATGCTCCAAGATATATGTGGGCTTGACGACGAGAGAAATGAAAGTGAGAGTCTTGGAACATTTGAAAGATATTAAAAACGCCAAGACGGTGGATGATGTGATCACATTAAAAAGCTTGCCCAAACATTTTAAAATGCACCATGAGTGTAAAATCAATGGGTTGCAGTTTAGGGCAATTGATCAGGTAAGTTTGGGTCCGAGGGGTGGTAATCTAGGCCATATTTTGGCCAAAATTGAATGTAAATGGATTTACCGCCTTGGGTCTATGACCCCCCAGGGCTTGAATGAGAGCAATGGGTTTGGGTCATTTTTGAATGATTAGCCCTTGGAACGTTGTTTCATCTTTAAACTAGTTCCATTGTTATGTAGGTTAGATATGAGGAACTTAGGATCTCATGGGTCCTATGTACCCCTTTTTCTCTCTGTTTCTGCTTCTCTCTTTTTAGTCTTCTCTCCTTTTGGGTACAGCTATAGGATTTTGAGCATAGTTTAGATCTAATTGGTCTAGTCGCTTGTGGGTCATTTTATGGGTGGGTGTTTTTAGCTGTTTATAATTATGTAATATGTAATATTATTATGTTTTTTGATTTTAGATAATCAATGCAACCATATTATTCGAACCTTTGACATGATAAAGAACTGCCAGGAATGCGTCTAATACCACATGGGAATTTCCTCTCTTTGGTGGAATCAAAGAAAATCATCGCCTACAGCATCAATGCATTATGAGAAATTTGTTAATAGTTCGTTTTGGTGGTGGTCGTACTATCATCAAAACAGAGTGAATCCTAATGTATTGTTTGACTTTGATGTATGATTGCTGAGACCAACACTATGATCTAAATAAGAATTATTATAAAAATGATAAAAAATCTTAAAAAATTTTTTCAATATATTTTCTTGTTTGCTAAAGCATAAGTTTGATATTTTTATAACAAATTAGGTAAATGATCCATTGTGAGAGGGTAATAATTATGTTCTTTGCCATTACTGACATTATGCCTAAAAACGCGGTTATCCTGATGTGCTTAGCGCATGTATGGGTTAATGCCACTTGTACTTGCTGGACATGTGCTTTTAGATCCATGTGCTTGTATGCACAGGATTGGGTGTGCGTACTCGGCAAGTATTTTTGATAAGTGCAGCTGAGACTATTCCATGCGCTAATACAAAGCCCATCAGGATTCTGACATATGCATTGGTTGAAAGCCGAAATGGCAGAATTTGATTGGTTGCATTGCAGTATATCTTTGGCAGTGTTTCCCCACTTTGACACACGCCTCTTTCTGAAGAAGCATTAGTGAAACGTGCGTCAAAGGTGGAGGGACGGTCTGCCCCACACTCAGGTATAACGAACTTACGTCAGTTTGTCTTTTGGTATATGTGCTTAATGATTTATATATTCGTTTTGGTAAATGCATCTTTTATCACCGGCACATGTGTTGAAACTAAATTGTACCACTAGATATATATGTATGCCTGGTGATTAAAAATATATGTATTTTCCAATTGAATACAACAGCGGCTATTTCGCTTTAATGTAGCAGTTGACTCTGTATGCGACTATATGCATGCTATAAATCCATTAGTGATTAAACAATGGGGATGTGCCTTTAAAATTTAGACTATATGCAGCTAGGTATATATATGCATGTCTGCTGTTTGTGAACAAGTATATCTGGTATATTCCAACTAAATGTAACAGCGGCCACCCTTATTTACTATAGCATTTGGTTATGCTTGTGAATTTCTGCATATGGCAAATTCATTGGTGATCCTGCAATGAATTTTTGATGGCAATATCTGCATTTACTTTTGCAAATCTGTGGGGTGGTTGATGCACGTGGCGTGAGTGCACCGACGACAGCGCATCGGATTTAATATAGCCCAATGGAATATCATATCATATAACAACTGACTTGCCCCTGCGTGTAAACACAATCGGTGATTTTTGGACATTTAATCTAAACGCAGGGATAATGCAGTGTCTGTATGGGTATAATAGTATTTTAAAAATCTGAAAAAAATGTTTTGAAAAAAATATTAAAATATAAAAATCCATTTGATGCGCTGCCGCCTATGCCTCTGTCTATGTGCATGCTATGACACTTCATGGTGTTAGGTGAATGGAACCATTTGGGTATATGATAGCTTCTTGATCACTTATTGCAATTTGGTAATATTCCTGGTTGGAAGGCTGCATTGAGTGGAAATATGAGTAGCAGTATGCTGCAACTGTATAGCACTAATACCTAGGCAATAACTTTGATCCTATATCAATAATAAGCGACTAGATGTATTAATAATTAAAAAGTTAGTGATCTTGAGTTGATATCTGACGTTTAATACTGATGTGTGTATAGAATAGGGGCTTATAACCGTTCTCCAACAAGGTGTGTCTCCCTGTTTATTTTTTAATATTTGTATATCTGATTGTTCAATAAAGTTTGGGTTTTATCCTAAAAGAGTTTATTGAAGTCATTAATATGCATAAATACACTCTTTGTGTCTCCTGAATTGATATTTGGTGACAATGTTGTTAGTGGATATAATGTAGCCTGCATCCAATGATGGTTCTCTCGATGCCTGACAGCTCAACAATACCTTCTGTTTTCACTTCCAAAACAAGTGATGACCTGCCAATCACACTCCCTGTTGCGGGTTAAGGAGTGGAAGTTCAGTGTGAAAAACCATGTGTGACTGCTGTCCCCACAGTCACAGAGGATGAAGAGCACGCAGATGCACTTGATGGGGCAGGCGGTGGTTGCACAGGCACGCTAGGCCGCATTGTAGCACAGTGAAATTCACATTGCGACTTATGCTTCATTTTAAGTCGTGTACAGGGTGGGCTCCCCAGTATGCAGCAAAACCAGGCAAAAGGAAAAGGACTCTAGGAAGTTGGGTTGATAAATGATTGTTTAACTTTACCAAAACAAACAATAAGAACCATGCATACAATTAAAATAATTGAACAATCTATTCTGTTGCCTACTACCTGCTAATCCCTCTGTGTAGCAGTAATTGTGTGTTTGTGCGTGTGTGTGTGTGTGTGTGTGTGTGCGCGAACACGACCTACCAGTGGCGCATCACAAGAGCTTCCAAGTTATCTACCTAAACATAGACAAAACACATGACCCCCCCTGAATACCCTTGTTAGCTGAAGCCTCACAGATAATGCAGATGATAACAGTGTGAATGCAAACCACACAGCTCTGCAACACAATCATGGAAATCTTGAAAAGCAACATTCAATGCAAACATGTGTTGCTGTCCCTCTATGATTTAAACTGTACGTGACAATTTGACAGTGCAGAGGTAGCAAGTCTTATTGTCTATATAGTCGACCTACCCAGAACAGATATGTGTTTTGCTAATAAAACAAAGTGTTGCGTGCTCGCATTATTGTCTGGGCATAGTCTACCGTACCCGGGTACTGTGATGTCCAGTTGCCAGAAATACAGACTTTACGCTCCTCTCACGGTAAACAGTATAGACAGCACCGTTAGAATGTTGGTCTGTGGCACAGGATGCTGCTCACTGACGTTACAGTGCTCATCATCAAAGTACAACACAACTCCCCTCACAATTGAACGAAGTGTTTCCGCGGTGGCTCCTTGCTGTAATTCACACCTTTAGCTTTTCCTTCTGTTCATAGACAGCATCTCCAAGTCCACCCCCGAAGAGCAATTTTCTATTTACTATAGTGACCAAAGGCAGATCCAAAAAAACAGCAGCCCCTTGTGTGTAGTCTGCAACAATGCATGCAATGAACGGCAAATAAGCATATTGTGTTGACAGTTGCTAAAGCTGAGCAATACACCTTCACGCTGTCATTTTATATTTATGTGATACTTCATGGAGGAAGTACTCAAAAGTGTGAGTTTTTGCCTTCTACTTACAGATTGTTGACAAATCTTACAGATTCCATGACTTTGGTGATCCTTTGCGATGTCCAAAAATTCACAGGCTAGGAAAGGCTTACAGCCCATGCGACCTGCATAGCCAACACGACATCTGCTCAGAGTCAAAGTTGTGGTCCAGGATTCAGTTGTTGACGTGCTCCAGTACTTTGTCTCTGGCCAGGAAGACGCAACGTAACCTCGTCGTCAGTAGCATCCTCCTCCACCTCCTCTGCCGACCTCATCGACTGGCTGACTTTGGTTTGACACTAAGTGTTGTCTCCAACCTCATCAATAACCCTGTGTGTTTTCATTCCCCTCGTCCTGAGTCCTCCGAGACAACCTCTTCCTGCCCTGACCGAATAGTAAAGTTGTCCTTCCAATCAGATATCTGTGCTCCTCATCATGTTCCCCATTGTCTCCACCAGGAGGATTTACTTTTTGGAAATGAGGGTGTAGATTAGGCTCAGCACCTTCTTCATCGGGGCCTGGATCCCAGTCACAAAGCTTCAGGCTATCTGCGCAGATCATTTCCCCTGTCTCATGGAACTCGCTACCTCAACACGTTAGATTATCTGCTACACACGCAAGCTTTAAACTGAATCTTAAAACTCATCTGTTCAGAAATGACTATAACCTTCATTGACACCACCACCATACGTACTTGACGCTCAACCTAAACAACTCCTACTGTCTCCTCACAAAAATCCTTTAGAATGTAATCCTGCAAGGGCAGGGCCCTCTTCCCTCTGTACCAGTCTGTCTATAGTTACTTGTATATGTATTCTGTATGTAACCCCTTCTCATGTACAGCACCATGGAATCAATGGTGCTCTATAAATCAATAATAATAAAAATAATAATAACTTCCTTGTCTGTACTCATTGCAGCTTTGGAGCAGACCTCTGATTCCCAGGCTATAGTGCGACTGAACAGCTATGCAAACTCAACCATCTCTGTCACCCCATACTCAGCAGGGCTGGTGGAAACTTGAGAGCTGTTAGGAAGCAAGTGCGATTGGATTGACACCACAGAGGAATGGATTATTTGGGATCTTGAAATTGGGGTGGAGGAGAGGCCACTTTATGGAGCAATTCAGATCCATTGAAGCAGCTGCTGATTTGGCCTCATCTACATTTGTTAGTGATGGTCGTGTCCATGAAAAAAGGGATCATATCAGATTATCCATGGGAAGAAGTACATCTGTTCTTTTTGATGTTATTTGTTGTTACAAAACGGTGACGCCTTAAACGCAAGCAGCCTGCTGTGGTTTCAGTTGCGCCCAGGCATCAGCTGCCATTTAGGCCTGTGCCTCGGGTTGTCCAGCTGGCTGCTTTCTCCTCCACGTCTAAGTGTGGAGAGGCAGCTAGTGTGCATGCGAGTGCCGATTTACCCCAGCCTCAGCCTAACTCCAGTGTTTCGCCTAGTGAGTATGCTCAGCCTGACTGTGCCATTCCTGAGGCTAAGTCTTCATTTCGGGCTACAGCGCATGCTCCCACACTTAGTGCGAAAAGCCTCTTTAAACAGGTACTTGCACTCCGTGCCGGGTCTAAGTCCTGTGTTGTGCATAGACACCATGCTAAAGCTGATAGTCTTTTTTCAGAGACTGTATTTCATGCAACTGACCATGGTCAGGCACTTACTGCATCAGAAACTAGGTCCGGTAATGAACTCTTTGACCCTGCCTCTGATGTGGGGGGCCCATTTAGACCACAGGGCATCAGGTGTCCTGACGATGGGGCCAGGCCACTGCCAAATGGCTTGCAGAGGCGCGCCCCTATGACTTGTCACCTCATTATTGATGCTCAGACGATGACTGGTGAGGTGTTTGTGTCATGACAGGCATGAGGTCATCATTTAAGTTGCGGTTCCAAATAGGACGCTAGTTATGCCACTCATGACGTATCACTCTGCTTTTGTCTCCAGGAGGTGCATTGTGGTCCACCCTGGTTTGGGGCGGACCCAGGTTATAGAAGGGGCTGGAGACAACAAGGAGGTGCGCAGTCTTCTATTATGCTCCGAAAGAGCACACCTCCATGTGTTGAACCCATTGCGGCTTTAGGCCAGAAGTAGGCAGGGATAGGGCGTCGATGCAGGCCACCACCACAGTTGGTAACGCAGAACGGTTAAGACCAGCTCCTGTCCTACAAGTCCTGCTTGTGCAGCCCAGTGGCATTAACAGGCCTGCTGCTGCTGATGCGCCTGCTGTTCACAGGTGTGGCCCCAATGCACACGGTCAGCGTACTGAATGGCCCCTGTGATGTTAACAGGGAGTTCCTGGGCTGGGTGGGTGTGTGGACCCTGTGACGCTAACAGGGCTCCCAGTCTCAAGATCCGAGTGGCGTCTAACTTGGTTCAGGCTACTATTAGTTTCATAGCCACACAGCTCTGTATCCTCCACCTAACCTTCCAGTTGCCAACCTCTCCTTTTCCATCTGGGAGCACGGTGGACACTGACTGCTGATGGGGATATATACCTTTCTCTTTCTTTTCTTATTAATTTTCGTTATATAGCGGTAACATAGTATATACCACCTTATCCAAATCTGCCAGTCCCACCGTAACAGATGGTGTTTCTTCATCAAATGTTACTTTTGCTTAACCACCAAACCCACGGACCAAAACTTTTTTCCCCTTTCCAACACACCTGTTCCCCTTTTCACCCGCATCTGTCCTTTTTCAACTCATTTTGTATATGACCAAAAGTGCAACTCTGCAGGGACACCGTACTCAATGGCATCTCAGCACAACAGCCAGCCCACGGTCCCTCAGATGTGGACAAGTAAAAGACCATTTCCTCCTATCCATGACAAACCGTTGAGATTCACTCTGTGCAGCACTGGTAATTAGTGGAAAAGCAGATCGAAGATTGCGTAACACCTTCTGAAGATACTCCTGTACACGTGCGTCCCTTTATATGGCATGAATTTTTTCGCCAAATTTTGTCTTGTACCGGGGATCTAACAGTGTGGCAACCCAGTAGTTAGCATTACTTGGAATTCGTACAATCCGAGGGTCATGTTGTAGGTAGTGCAGCAAGAAGACGCTCATGTGTCTTGTGCATCCAGGAGGACCAAGTCCTTGGTGTGTTGGTGGCAGAGAGGTGAGAATCGTGCCTCCTTCCTCTGCCCTCTCCCCCCAACCTCACACAACCGAAATGTGAGCAAGCTCTCACTCATCTGCTGAGTCTTCCATGCCCATCGCAAGTTCGTCCTCCATTTCTTCATGGCTCCTGCACCTTCCTCAACAATTTTTGCTGATACTATGCGCCCTTGTTAATCCCTATCCCCCACCATAACTGCTGCCTAGGTGCCGCTTACCGTATGGACCTTGTAGATCTTATTATGCCTTCTGCATATGACTCCTCCTGTACTTCCTCACCTTTCTCTTGGACCAATACCTGACTCCGAATAATGCTTACAGTGTGCTCCATCATGTAGATGACCAGAATTGTCACGCTGAGAATGGCATTGCCAGTGCTAAACATCTTCGTCGACATTTGGAAACTGTGTAGAAGGGTGCATAGGTCCTTGATCTGACACCACTCCAGCAGCGTGATCTGCACCACCTCTGGATCAAGTTAGCCCAGGGTATACGTCATACCGTATTTCAGCAGGGCACTGCGGTGCTGCCACACACGCTGCAACATGTGCAGATTCCAATTCCTGCGTGTCGGAACATCGCATTTCCGGCGTTTAACCGCCAGACCCTAAGACTTCCGGAGCGATGAAAGTTGTTGAGCTGCTGGGTGCGAAGGATGAAAGTGAGCACATAGCAGCGTGCCCGCTGCACAAGGCCATGTAAGCCGGGATGGTATTTTAAAAATTGCTGGAGAATCAGATTCAACACGTGAGCCATACAAGGCCCGTGTGTCACATTGCCCTGACGAAGGGCCGCAGACAGGTTTGCATCATTGCCGCACACGGCTGTTAAGTCACCAACGTAGTCCACTCAATCAATTTGTACTCTGGTTCCAATGGGAAGACACCGCACCCTTTTTTAGGCCCCTCCTGTCTGCAGACCACTGCCAGACAAAGCTATGAACCTCTTGTTACTGTTACCCCCAGTTCAGTTTTATGAGTTTGTGTGCTTGTTACCTGACTACGTTTCCTGCTTGCTGTTTTTGTACCTCGTTGGCCGATCCGCACTTCACCTCTGCTTGTTTTCTGATTAAGTCCTGGCCATCCCATTCTGTTCCTCTTCCTCAATTAATGTTTTTGACCCTGCATAACTACTATTCTCTGGAACTGCAGCCTTCCACAGGTATTGATCAACTTGGGCCCTGTGTAATTCCAAATCACTGTATAGGGGTTAAAGGGTTTCAGGGTTCTGGGTGTCCAGCTTGGTGAGTGGCTTGCCTCTAGCCTATCCTTTACAGCCCATCTGAGTGTGTCGATCCAGGCAGGCGTTACACCGTGCCCTCTGCAGAAGGCCATGTAGGCAGGGATAGTGTTTTAAAAATTGCTGGACAACCAGATTCAACACGTGAGCCATACAAGGCACGTGTGTCACATTGCCCTGAAGAAGGGTCGCAGACTGGTTTGCATCATTGTCGCACCCGACCTTCCCTGACTGCTGGTTGACTGTAGACAACCATTGATGAAACTCGGTCTCACTCTCCAGAGCTAACCGTCCACAATTCCTCAGTGGTGTCTCACATTTCCCCTACATTTCAAAGTAAACATTTGACCGCCTGATGGCCTTGAACTCTGCTGCCAGCATAGTAAGGAGGTGTGTGGGATTCCTTGGGCGCAGTTACAAGGAAGGGTGGCCTGACCACACAGGGTTTGGGCCGAGGTGGAGGACCCACACGAGGTTGAGGAGGCAGAAGTAGTGGAGGAACTTGTACATACAGAGGAAGGATTGACACACAAGTCGTGGGGACGGCAAGACTTGTACAGCAAACCCTTCTCCATCCCTCACCATAGTTACCCAGTGCCCAGTCAGCAACATGTAACTCCCCTGTCCATGCTTACTGGTCCAAGTATCTGTGTTGAAATGCACCCTGTCACACACAGAGTTTCTCAAGGAATCGGTGAGGTTGTGTGCGACCTACTGTGGTAGTGCGGGCACGCCTTTCTTGGAGAAGGAGTGACGACTGGCCATCGGCTCTTGGGGCACTGCAATGGGCATAAGGTCTCGAAAATCCTCGGTCTCAAAAGGGTGTAAAGGCAGCCTTTCTGTTGCCAACAAGTTGCAGATGATGAAACTTAACCTCTTAGGCATGTCATGCCCTTCGAAAATCATGTAAAACATAGCGAGGGGACTCCAACCACAGTCTCCCTCGTTGCCACTAACTGGGCCACACACACCCCACTTGACTGGCATCGGTTGACCCCCCCTTTTGAAAAAGAAAAAGATGCTTTGCATGAAGTACTCTCAAAAATACGCGTGCCTTTCCCGTCCCCTGGCTGACCCAGGGGAAGAAAAGTCCTCTGAGAGCCATGACTTGTTCATCTTGGTTCTTTTAGAAACACAGCGAGGGGACTCCAACCACAGTCTCCCTCGTTGCCACTAACTGGGCCACACACACCCCACTTGACTGGCATCGGTTGACCCCCCCTTTTGAAAAAGAAAAAGATGCTTTGCATGAAGCACTTTCAAAAATACGCGTGCCTTTCCCGTCCCCTGGCTGACCCAGGGGAAGAAAAGTCCTCTGAGAGCCATGACTTGTTCATCTTGGTTCTTTTAGAAACACAGCGAGGGGACTCCAACCACAGTCTCCCTCGTTGCCACTAACTGGGCCACACACACCCCACTTGACTGGCATCGGTTGACCCCCCCCTTTTGAAAAAGAAAAAGATGCTTTGCATGAAGCACTCTCAAAAATACGCCTGCCTTTCCCGTCCCCTGGCTGACCCAGGGGAAGAAAAGTCCTCTGAGAGCCATGACTTGTTCATCTTGGTTCTTTTAGAAACACAGCGAGGGGACTCCAACCACAGTCTCCCTCGTTGCCACTAACTGGGCCACACACACCCCACTTGACTGGCATCGGTTGACCCCCCCTTTTGAAAAAGAAAAAAGATGCTTTGCATGAAGCACTCTCAAAAATACGCGTGCCTTTCCCGTCCCCTGGCTGACCCAGGGGAAGAAAAGTCCTCTGAGAGCCATGACTTGTTCATCTTGGTTCTTTTTTCAAAAGCGAGGGGACTCCAACCACAGTCTCCCTCGTTTCCACTAATTGGGCCACACACACCCCACTTGACTGGCATCACTTGCTCCCCCTTTTCAAAATGAAACAGATGCTTTGCATGAAGCACTCTCAAAAATACGCGTGCCTTTCGCCTCCCCTGGATGACCCAGGGGAAGAAAAGTCCTCTGTGAGCCATGACTTGTTCATCTTGGTTCTTTTTTCAAAAGCGAGGGGACTCCAACCACAGTCTCCCTCGTTTCCACTAATTGGGCCACACACACCCCACTTGACTGGCATCACTTGATCCCCCTTTTCAAAATGAAAAAGATGCTTTGCATGAAGCACTCTCAAAAATACGCGTGCCTTTCGCCTCCCCTGGCTGACCCAGGGGAAGAAAAGTCCTCTGAGAGCCATGTCCACATTGTCAGTGGACAGACACGTGTGCTTATCTGCCAGCAGACCCCCAGCAGCACTGAAGACAGGTTCCGAGAGAACGCTGGCTGCAGGACACGACAAGATCCCCAAGGCGTACGTGGCGAGCTCAGGCAATTTATCCAGATTGGCAGCCTAAAATGAGCAGGGCTCAAGTTGCACACTAATGGAATCGATGTTTCCTTGCATATACTCATATATCTGTGTGTCCTCCTCTTTTTCCTTGTCCAGCTCTTTTGTTTTCGCATGAGTATATGTCCTTGTCACTTTCTCATGTGTTTGAGTTGTTTGTCACCTTTTGGACACCTTTGAGGGTGTTTTCTAGGTGTTTTTATGTGTTTGTGATTGCCTGCCATTGTTTCCTATGCAGTTCGAGTTCGGTTCGCCGAACGTTCGACGAGCCGAACTCGAACGGGACCTCCGTTCGGCGAACCGACCTCGAGCCGAACCGGGACCGGTTCGCTCATCTCTAGTGTTAAGAGGAAGGTGCGCCAAGATGTCCCGGAGCGCCCTCAGTCC
Source organism: Anomaloglossus baeobatrachus (assembly GCF_048569485.1). NCBI lineage: Eukaryota > Metazoa > Chordata > Amphibia > Anura > Aromobatidae > Anomaloglossus > Anomaloglossus baeobatrachus. Next base: position 196,573,054 of record NC_134357.1, on the reverse strand, counting down.
CCTCCCCGCCGTACAGAGCTGATGTTATGGAGGAATATTAAGAGAATGAAGGTTAGAGGCAGCAGATCCCGGCTGCCAAGTTGAAAAGTCCTCGTTGGGACCATACTGCCCGTCGCCGTTGGGACTTTGTTTTGCCCCATTTTGAAACAGACAAGGCCGAAAACTTGCAGGTTTGTAAGGTTTGTAAATAATCCCTTGACCGGCCTGTCCCAGTTCCCGACCTCCGGAGAGGCAGACTGGAGGATGGGCCTGCGGGGAAGTGATGGCCGAGGCCCCGTCACCACAGAAACCGGTGGCGATACTCCGGGTCAGGGGTCCCCTGGACGTGGGGCCCCTGAGAGACAAACAGGTGTGGAACCCTGCACCCGTCCCGTAAAGCAACCTGGGCCCGTTCCTGGACTGGGGAAAAGGGGTGCTGCCCGTTTCTTAGTGGCAGCATCAATGCTAGGTTTGTTTGGGTGGGTGGCTGAAGGACCCGTTCCAGTGCCCGTATTAATAAAAATGTTTGATTTTTGCAACGTTTAAGAATATGCCTCCCGAAAGGGAAGAGTCCTAAATATGCTTGAATTGTACAAAGTTTATTATACTTGTAACCTGTTTTGCTCTTTTCCAGTTATAAAGCAACAAAATAAACCGATGGTGGACGGTCACCCCGCGGATGATCTGCATTAAACCAAGGGGGAATGTGACGCCCTGGACTACCCAGGTTGTCACAGATAGGCCCTTACACAAACACCTTCCCCCCTTAATAAAGTGACAGCAGCCAAACTACAAAAAACCCTTGTCACCTCTCTCCGGTTTTGATGTTCACACCAGGGGGCGGAGCCAGGCGGTTGGCTCTGCCTACCGAGGAGTTCACAGGCCCAGAGGCGGGAAAAACAGTGGAGTCTAGTTGAGCTTTGACTGTGAAATGGAGTGGAGTGAAGTTCAAGGGCAGACCTGCATCCAGGTCTGCCATAGTGTACACCAGGTGTCTGGGTTGGAACCCAGTCACCTCTGGCAAGGAGGCAGACGGTGGTGGCCGCCTACAGGAGCTGGGATTACAGCCGGTGGAACCGTAGGGACCGGGGACAGGCGGTGGCCCGCTGGTACCGAACCGGGGAACCGATTGGAAACTGGAGCACCAGGAGGGGTACTCAGACCCAGTACGAGGCACAGAAACAACTGGGCTGAGTCAAATCAACTGATTGAGGACTGGACTTTAGGCCCTTTCCCACCTAAGACCCGACTGAAGACAACAGCCCTACCATTAGGGTAAAGCCACCGCCCAGGCATAGAGACCTGACGGGCCAGCGTCTGCGTGCAAAAAAAAGGGCTCTCCCGACACATACCAGGCTGGGGAGCGGACTACCGTTGCTCAGGCATAGGAGTCGTCATTTCTACACAAGTGAGGTGCAGGAGAAAGGCGAAAACCACCAACCTGATAAGGGGAAAAGCGCAGCCGGCTGCGGGCACCGTTCACCATCTTGTTTGGTTTACCAGAGACTCCAGCGTGTTTGTAATAGTGAGTACAACAGTGCCTTCGGGCCGCGCACCGCGCCGCACCGCACCAACACACCAGTACCATCCATTCCCACACCTCAGCACCTCCCACGGGCCCTCGGGACAATCATCCCCCTACCCACGTAGGGGTCAACACTAGAGTTGAGCGCGGTTCGTGGTTCGTGGTTCTCCAGTTCGCGGCTCGAGTGATTTTGGGGCATGTTCTAGATCGAACTAGAACTCGAGCTTTTTGCAAAAGCTCGATAGTTCTAGAAACGTTCGAGAACGGTTCTAGCAGCCAAAAAACAGCTAAATCCTAGCTTGGTTTCTGCTGTAATAGTGTAAGTCACTCTGTGAATCAAACTATTATCACATTTCAGTGTATAGTGTGCGTGAACAGCGCCTTCAGATCACTGCTGTTTCTATAATGGCGATCGCCATTTTTTTTTTTTTTTTCTTGTCTTCCTTCCCTAAGCGCGCGCGTCTTGTGGGGCGGGCCAGCATGTCAGCCAATCACAGACACACACACACCTAAGTGGACTTTGAGCCAGAGAAGCAACGGCATGTGTGATAGGATCTGCATGTCACATGTCCCTGCATTATAAAACCGGACATTTTCTTCACGAACGCCATTATCTGCCTTCTGCGTCTTTGGTGTCAGACATCAGTGTCGCAGCTCCGTCCTCCTGAGTCCTATAGCCGATACAGCTGTATGCGCTGCATACACAGCGTTAGACAGCTTAGGGAGAGCACATTCTAGCAGTCCTTTTAAGGGCTCAAAGCGGCAGGGTCAGAGAGCCATAAGTGACAGGTCCTGCAAACAGCAACAGCGTCTGTGTAGCCCAGGTCAGGGATTTCCTCCCTGCATTTCACCATTAGGAGGGAATAGAAAGGCAGGCTTCCATTCCTCTACCCAGAGCACCACAATCCTGCCACTGTACCCTCTTGTCCTCTGCACACTCCAACTCATTCTAAGTAAGCCATTATACTAGCAAACATTCAGTGTACCTAGTGGCATCCTATACGTGGCTATTGGACTTTGCTATAGTCCCACTAGTGCAAAGACATTTGCAGAGCACGTCTGCCTGCATTGCACACTACAACTTTTTTAAACTAAGCAATTTTACTAGCAAACACTCAGTGTACCTAGTGGCATCCTATACGTGGCTATTGGACTTTGCTATAGTCCCACTAGTGCCAAGACATTTGCAGAGCGCATCTGCCTGCGTTGCACACTCCAACTAATTATAACTAAGCCATTATACTTGCACACACTAAGTGTTTTTTAGTGGCATCCTATACGTGGCTATTGGACTTTGCTATAGTCCTACTAGTGCCAAGACATTTGCAGAGCTCATCTGCCTGGGTTGCACACTCCAACTAATTATAACTAAGCCATTATACTAGCACACACTCAGTGAACCTAGTGGCATCCTATACGTGGCTATTGGACTTTGCTATAGTCCTACTAGTGCCAAGACATTTGCAGCACGTCTGCCTGCGTTGCACACTCCAACTAATTATAACTAAGCCATTATACTAGCACACACTCAGTGTACCTAGTGGCATCCTATACGTGGCTATTGGACTTTGCTATAGTCCCACTAGTGCCAAGACATTTGCAGCACGTCTGCCTGCGTTGCACACTCCAACTAATTATAACTAAGCCATTATACTAGCACACACTCAGTGTACCTAGTGGCATCCTATACGTGGCTATTGGACTTTGCTATAGTCCCACTAGTGCCAAGACATTTGCAGCACGTCTGCCTGCGTTGCACACTCCAACTAATTATAACTAAGCCATTATACTAGCACACACTCAGTGTACCTAGTGGCATCCTATACGTGGCTATTGGACTTTGCTATAGTCCCACTAGTGCCAAGACATTTGCAGCACGTCTGCCTGCGTTGCACACTCCAACTAATTATAACTAAGCCATTATACTAGCACACACTCAGTGTACCTAGTGGCATCCTATACGTGGCTATTGGACTTTGCTATAGTCCCACTAGTGCCAAGACATTTGCAGCACGTCTGCCTGCGTTGCACACTCCAACTAATTATAACTAAGCCATTATACTAGCACACACTCAGTGTACCTAGTGGCATCCTATACGTGGCTATTGGACTTTGCTATAGTCCCACTAGTGCCAAGACATTTGCAGCACGTCTGCCTGCGTTGCACACTCCAACTAATTATAACTAAGCCATTATACTAGCACACACTCAGTGTACCTAGTGGCATCCTATACGTGGCTATTGGACTTTGCTATAGTCCCACTAGTGCCAAGACATTTGCAAAGCGCATCTGCCTGCGTTGCACACTCCAACTAATTATAACTAAGCCATTATACTAGCACACACTCAGTGTACCTAGTGGCATCCTATACGTGGCTATTGGACTTTGCTATAGTCCTACTAGTGCCAAGACATTTGCAGAGCGCATCTGCCTGCGTTGCACACTCCAACTAATTATAACTAAGCCATTATACTAGCACACACTCAGTGAACCTAGTGGCATCCTATACGTGGATATTGGACTTTGCTATAGTCCCACTAGTGCCAAGACATTTGCAGCACGTCTGCCTGCGTTGCACACTCCAACTAATTATAACTAAGCCATTATACTAGCACACACTCAGTGTACCTAGTGGCATCCTATACGTGGCTATTGGACTTTGCTATAGTCCCACTAGTGCCAAGACATTTGCAGCACGTCTGCCTGCGTTGCACACTCCAACTAATTATAACTAAGCCATTATACTAGCACACACTCAGTGTACCTAGTGGCATCCTATACGTGGCTATTGGACTTTGCTATAGTCCCACTAGTGCCAAGACATTTGCAGCACGTCTGCCTGCGTTGCACACTCCAACTAATTATAACTAAGCCATTATACTAGCACACACTCAGTGTACCTAGTGGCATCCTATACGTGGCTATTGGACTTTGCTATAGTCCCACTAGTGCCAAGACATTTGCAGCACGTCTGCCTGCGTTGCACACTCCAACTAATTATAACTAAGCCATTATACTAGCACACACTCAGTGTACCTAGTGGCATCCTATACGTGGCTATTGGACTTTGCTATAGTCCCACTAGTGCCAAGACATTTGCAGCACGTCTGCCTGCGTTGCACACTCCAACTAATTATAACTAAGCCATTATACTAGCACACACTCAGTGTACCTAGTGGCATCCTATACGTGGCTATTGGACTTTGCTATAGTCCCACTAGTGCCAAGACATTTGCAGCACGTCTGCCTGCGTTGCACACTCCAACTAATTATAACTAAGCCATTATACTAGCACACACTCAGTGTACCTAGTGGCATCCTATACGTGGCTATTGGACTTTGCTATAGTCCCACTAGTGCCAAGACATTTGCAGCACGTCTGCCTGCGTTGCACACTCCAACTAATTATAACTAAGCCATTATACTAGCACACACTCAGTGTACCTAGTGGCATCCTATACGTGGCTATTGGACTTTGCTATAGTCCCACTAGTGCCAAGACATTTGCAGCACGTCTGCCTGCGTTGCACACTCCAACTAATTATAACTAAGCCATTATACTAGCACACACTCAGTGTACCTAGTGGCATCCTATACGTGGCTATTGGACTTTGCTATAGTCCCACTAGTGCCAAGACATTTGCAGCACGTCTGCCTGCGTTGCACACTCCAACTAATTATAACTAAGCCATTATACTAGCACACACTCAGTGTACCTAGTGGCATCCTATACGTGGCTATTGGACTTTGCTATAGTCCCACTAGTGCCAAGACATTTGCAGCACGTCTGCCTGCGTTGCACACTCCAACTAATTATAACTAAGCCATTATACTAGCACACACTCAGTGTACCTAGTGGCATCCTATACGTGGCTATTGGACTTTGCTATAGTCCCACTAGTGCCAAGACATTTGCAGCACGTCTGCCTGCGTTGCACACTCCAACTAATTATAACTAAGCCATTATACTAGCACACACTCAGTGTACCTAGTGGCATCCTATACGTGGCTATTGGACTTTGCTATAGTCCCACTAGTGCCAAGACATTTGCAGCACGTCTGCCTGCGTTGCACACTCCAACTAATTATAACTAAGCCATTATACTAGCACACACTCAGTGTACCTAGTGTCATCCTATACGTGGCTATTGGACTTTGCTATAGTCCCACTAGTGCCAAGACATTTGCAGCACGTCTGCCTGCGTTGCACACTCCAACTAATTATAACTAAGCCATTATACTAGCACACACTCAGTGTACCTAGTGGCATCCTATACGTGGCTATTGGACTTTGCTATAGTCCTACTAGTGCCAAGACATTTGCAGAGCGCATCTGCCTGCGTTGCAGACTCCAACTAATTATAACTAAGCCATTATACTAGCACACACTCAGTGAACCTAGTGGCATCCTATACGTGGCTATTGGACTTTGCTATAGTCCCACTAGTGCCAAGACATTTGCAGCACGTCTGCCTGCGTTGCACACTCCAACGAATTATAACTAAGTTACATTGTCAGGGATATTTATTCTTTATTATTCTGCTGTTAATAAAGCTAGACCACCACTGCAATCTTCACCACCTCTCAATTTTTACTACCACATTTCCAGTCCACAATCTTGTCGCAATCAACATGAGTGGCAAAATGACAGATGCTGGTGGAAAGGGGAAGAGGCGTGGTGGAAAAGGCAAAAAAGGTTTTGTCAGTGGGGAAGGTGCCAAAGCTCCATTATCATCTGCTGAAGATAGACCATCTACTAGCAAAAGTAAGATGTCTACTACTTATTGTGGACAATCCGATGTGCTCCCTTTTTTACGGACACGAACAAGAGGAACAAAGGTAGATGATGGGCAAAAAAGGAAAATGCTTGAATGGATCTCAAGTGGTCCAACAAGTGCCCTCTCAGCCACTTCAAGTACCGCATCCAAAAAACACCATTCCTCTGAGTTGTCATCCCAATCACACTTGATTTCTCCCAGCTCTGAAGTCTCCATCAGCCCTGCACAGTATGGTGGAACTGAGATGGCTGAGTCTGCAGAGCTGTTCAGTCACACTATAGCCTGGGAATCAGAGGTCTGCTCCCAAGCTACAGTGAGTACAGAACAGGAAATGGTCTGCAGTGATGCCCAGAACCTTTGTGACTCAGATTCAGGCCGTGAGGACCAAGTTTCTGAGCATAATGTTGACCCTTTGTCACAAACTGTAACACCTGTGGTTATAGACAATGAGGAACATACTGATGAAGATGAGACGCAGATACCCGATTGGGATGACAACTTAAATATTCGGTCAGGGCAAGAAGAGGCTCGGTCTGAGGGGGAGGGGAGTGCGAACACAACAATTGATGATGACGTTCTAGATCCCACCTACTGTCAACCCCCAGTCAGGCACTCGAGGAGGTCAACAGAGGCGGTGGAGGAGGATGCAACCGACGACGAAGTTACCTTGCGCCTTCCTGGACAGAGTCGGAGCACTGGTAGCACGTCTACAACTGCATCCTCAGCCACCACTCTGCCTATGAGCATTATTCGGGGTGGATCAACAGGTCGCATGGCCTCTAAGCCTTGCCTAGCCTGGGCCTTTTTTCACATCGAAAAAGATCGCCCAACTCATGTGATATGTAACATTTGTCATGATTCTGTTAGTAGAGGTCAAAACCTCAGCAGTTTGACAACTTCTTCCATGAATCGTCACATGAATAAATATCATAAGTCCCGGTGGGAAGCTCACCGTGCTGCAATGCCGGCTAGCGGAGCGAACCATCCACCGCCCGCCCCTTCCAGTGCATCCGCGCGCTCTTCATCTTCTAGGACTGTGGGGACAGCTGTCACACCTGTTTTTCCACGCAAAACTTCCACCACTGTAACCGCAACAGGCAGTTTGCTTGTAAGGTCGTCAGTTGGTTTGGAAGGGGAAACAAGTGAGTGTGTACAGCTCTCTCAGACATCGATAGCACCAACGTTGGATGAAGGCAACATCATGTCTCCGCCTGCACTTTCCTCACAAACCTGCATTTTTCCAGGGACACCCTACTCAACACCGTCTACACACAGCAGCCAGATCTCTGTCCCTCAGATGTGGTCAAATAAAAGGCCACTTCCTCCGACCCATGACAAAGCTAAGAGGTTGACTCTATCCCTCTGTAAGCTGTTGGCTACCGAAATGCTGCCTTTCCGCCTAGTGGACACACAGGATTTTAGAGACCTTATGTCTGTCGCTGTGCCCCAGCACCAGATGCCTAGTCGCCACTACTTCTCTAAGAAAGGTGTGCCCGCGCTACACCAGCATGTCGCACACAACATCACCGCTTCCTTGAGAAACTCTGTGTGTGAACGGGTGCATTTCACCACCGATACTTGGACCAGTAAGCATGGACAGGGACGTTACATGTCGCTGACTGGGCACTGGGTAACTATGGTGATAGATGGTGAAGGGTCTGCTGCACAAGTCTTGCCGTCCCCACGACTTGTGTGTCAATCCTCTGTCTGTCCAAGTTCCGCCACAGCTTCTGCATCCTCCACCTCATCTGGGTCCTCCACCTCCGCCCCAAGCCTGCCTGGTCAGGCCACCAGCGTTCTCACTGCGCAGAAGGAATCACGCACGCCTCATTACTATGCTGGCAGCCGAGCGCAACGGCATCAGGCGGTCTTTAGCTTGACATGTCTTGGTAATAAGAGTCACACAGCTGAGGAGTTGTGGTCAGCTCTGCGGTCCGAGTTTAATAAATGGTTGTCTCCACTCAACCTGCAGCCTGGTAAGGCCGTGTGCGACAATGCTGCAAACCTGGGTGCGGCCCTTCGCCTGGGCAAGGTGACACACGTACCTTGTATGGCTCACGTGTTGAACCTTGTCGTGCAGCAATTTTTAACACACTATCCCGGCCTAGATGGCCTTCTGAACAGGGCACGAAAACTGTCTGCTCACTTCTGGCGTTCAAGCGCCGCAGCTGAGCGACTTGCATCGCTACAGAAGTCTTTCGGCCTGCCGGTTCATCGCCTGAAATGCGATGTGGCGACACGCTGGAATTCAACTCTCCACATGTTACAGCGACTGTGGCAGCACCGCAGAGCCCTGGTGCAATACGTCATGACGTATAGCCTGGGCCAACGAGATGCAGAGGTGGGGCAGATCACCCTGATGGAGTGGTCTCAGATCAAGGACCTATGCACCCTTCTGCACAGTTTCGACATGGCGACGAATATGTTTAGCTCTGACAATGCCATTATCAGCATGACGATTCCAGTCATTTACATGCTGGAGCACACGCTAAACACTATTCGGAGTCAGGGGGTGGGACAACATGAAGGGGAGGAACTACAGGAGGATTCATATGTGCAAGGGACAACAACATCACCAAGGTCCAGACGTTCATCATCACCAACGCAGCAGGCATGGGACCATGGGGAACAGGGATCGACAAGGGCGCATAGTAGCAGGCGAAATGTTGAGCATGGTGCAGGAGAACATGAAGAAATGGAGGACGAACTGTCCATGGACATGGAAGACTCAGCGGATGAGGGAGACCTTGGTCAAATTTCAGTTGAAAGAGGTTGGGGGGAGATGTCAGAGGAAGAAAGAACGGGTAGCACCTCTATGCCACAAACACAGCGTGGACTTGGTCCGCATGGCTGCGCAAGACACATGAGTGCCTTTTTGTTGCACTACCTCCAACATGACAGTCGTATTGTCAAAATTAGAAGTGATGATGACTACTGGATTGCCACACTATTAGATCCCCGGTACAAGTCCAAATTTTGTGACATAATTCCAGCCATAGAAAGGGACGCACGTATGCAGGAGTATCAGCAGAAGCTGTTACTCGATCTTAGCTCGGCTTTTCCACCAAACAACCGTGCAGGTGCAGGGAGGGAATCTCCCAGTTGTAACTTGACAAACATGGGACGGTCTCGTCATCTTCACCAGTCTACCCGTACCAGTAGGACCGTATCTGGTGCCGGTAACAGCAATTTTATGGAATCTTTTCATAATTTTTTTAGACCCTCTTTTGCAAGGCCACCAGAGACAACAAGTCTGACACATACTCAACGGCTGGAGAGGATGATACAGGAGTATCTCCAAATGAACATCGATGCCATGACTGTGCAACTGGAGCCTTGCTCCTTTTGGGCTTCAAACATAGAAAAATGGCCAGAGCTCTCCAGTTACGCCTTGGAGATTTTGTCGTGTCCAGCTGCCAGCGTTGTCTCTGAACGTGTATTCAGTGCTGCTGGGTGTGTGCTGACAGATAAGCGCACGCGTCTGTCCAGTGACAATGTGGACAGACTGACGTTCATCAAAATGAACAAGTCATGGATCCAGAAGGAATTTACTACCCCTGTGTCATCCTGGGGAGAGTAAATGCTTGTGGATTTGGAATGTGCTTGATGCAAATCAAAACATCCTGTTTGCAACTAGGGCACAACTGCTGCCACTTAAGGAGTGGGTGTGTGTGGGGCCCAATTTTTTGAAAAAAGGGAGACTCCGCTTGGAGTAACCCTTGCTTGATGTGTTTTTAAAAGAAGCCAAGATGAACAGAGCTGGGATCAGCAAAGACTTTGCTACCTACCCCGGTGTCATCCTGGGGACGGATAAGAATGGCGTATTTTTGAATGTGCTTGATGCAAATCAAAACATCCTGTTTGCAACTAGGGCCCAAGTGCTGCCACTGATGGGGTGGGTGTCTGTGTGGCCCAATTTTTGGAAAAAAGGGAGACTCCGCTTGGAGTAACCCTTGCTTGATGTGTTTTTAAAAGAAGCCAAGATGAACAGAGCTGGGATCAGGAAATACTTTGCTACCTACCCCGGTGTCATCCTGGGGACGGATAAGAATGGCGTATTTTTGAATGTGCTTGATGCAAATCAAAACATCCTGTTTGCAACTAGGGCCCAAGTGCTGCCACTGATGGGGTGGGTGTCTGTGTGGCCCAATTTTTGGAAAAAAAGGGAGACTCCGCTTGGAGTAACCCTTGCTTGATGTGTTTTTAAAAGAAGCCAAGATGAACAGAGCTGGGATCAGCAAAGACTTTGCTACCTACCCCGGTGTCATCCTGGGGACGGATAAGAATGGCGTATTTTTGAATGTGCTTGATGCAAATCAAAACATCCTGTTTGCAACTAGGGCCCAAGTGCTGCCACTGATGGGGTGGGTGTCTGTGTGGCCCAATTTTTGGAAAAAAGGGAGACTCCGCTTGGAGTAACCCTTGCTTACATTGTTTTTAAAAGAAGCCAAGATGAACAAGTCATGGGTCAGCAAAGACTTTGCTACCTAATCCGGTGTCATCCTGGGGACGGTTAATTATGGGGTATTTTTGAATGTGATTGATGCAAATGTAGCTGTGAAGTGTACAACTAGGGCCCAAGTGCTGCCACTGATGGGGTGGGTGTCTGTGTGGCCCAATTTTTGGAAAAAAAGGGAGACTCCGCTTGGAGTAACCCTTGCTTGATGTGTTTTTAAAAGAAGCCAAGATGAACAGAGCTGGGATCAGCAAAGACTTTGCTACCTACCCCGGTGTCACCCTGGGGACGGATAAGAATGGCGTATTTTTGAATGTGCTTGATGCAAATCAAAACATCCTGTTTGCAACTAAGGCCCAAGTGCTGCCACTGATGGGGTGGGTGTCTGTGTGGCCCAATTTTTGGAAAAAAAGGGAGACTCCGCTTGGAGTAACCCTTGCTTGATGTGTTTTTAAAAGAAGCCAAGATGAACAGAGCTGGGATCAGGAAATACTTTGCTACCTACCCCGGTGTCATCCTGGGGACGGATAAGAATGGCGTATTTTTGAATGTGCTTGATGCAAATCAAAACATCCTGTTTGCAACTAGGGCCCAAGTGCTGCCACTGATGGGGTGGGTGTCTGTGTGGCCCAATTTTTGGAAAAAAGGGAGACTCCGCTTGGAGTAACCCTTGCTTGATGTGTTTTTAAAAGAAGCCAAGATGAACAGAGCTGGGATCAGGAAATACTTTGCTACCTACCCCGGTGTCATCCTGGGGACGGATAAGAATGGCGTATTTTTGAATGTGCTTGATGCAAATCAAAACATCCTGTTTGCAACTAGGGCCCAAGTGCTGCCACTGATGGGGTGGGTGTCTGTGTGGCCCAATTTTTGGAAAAAAAGGGAGACTCCGCTTGGAGTAACCCTTGCTTGATGTGTTTTTAAAAGAAGCCAAGATGAACAGAGCTGGGATCAGCAAAGACTTTGCTACCTACCCTGGTGTCATCCTGGGGACGGATAAGAATGGCGTATTTTTGAATGTGCTTGATGCAAATCAAAACATCCTGTTTGCAACTAGGGCCCAAGTGCTGCCACTGATGGGGTGGGTGTCTGTGTGGCCCAATTTTTGGAAAAAAAGGGAGACTCCGCTTGGAGTAACCCTTGCTTGATGTGTTTTTAAAAGAAGCCAAGATGAACAGAGCTGGGATCAGCAAAGACTTTGCTACCTACCCCGGTGTCATCCTGGGGACGGATAAGAATGGCGTATTTTTGAATGTGCTTGATGCAAATCAAAACATCCTGTTTGCAACTAGGGCCCAAGTGCTGCCACTGATGGGGTGGGTGTCTGTGTGGCCCAATTTTTGGAAAAAAAGGGAGACTCCGCTTGGAGTAACCCTTGCTTGATGTGTTTTTAAAAGAAGCCAAGATGAACAGAGCTGGGATCAGCAAAGACTTTGCTACCTACCCCGGTGTCATCCTGGGGACGGATAAGAATGGCGTATTTTTGAATGTGCTTGATGCAAATCAAAACATCCTGTTTGCAACTAGGGCCCAAGTGCTGCCACTGATGGGGTGGGTGTCTGTGTGGCCCAATTTTTGGAAAAAAGGGAGACTCCGCTTGGAGTAACCCTTGCTTGATGTGTTTTTAAAAGAAGCCAAGATGAACAGAGCTGGGATCAGGAAATACTTTGCTACCTACCCCGGTGTCATCCTGGGGATGGATAAGAATGGCGTATTTTTGAATGTGCTTGATGCAAATCAAAACATCCTGTTTGCAACTAGGGCCCAAGTGCTGCCACTGATGGGGTGGGTGTCTGTGTGGCCCAATTTTTGGAAAAAAAGGGAGACTCCGCTTGGAGTAACCCTTGCTTGATGTGTTTTTAAAAGAAGCCAAGATGAACAGAGCTGGGATCAGGAAAGACTTTGCTACCTACCCCGGTGTCATCCTGGGGACGGATAAGAATGGCGTATTTTTGAATGTGCTTGATGCAAATCAAAACATCCTGTTTGCAACTAGGGCCCAAGTGCTGCCACTGATGGGGTGGGTGTCTGTGTGGCCCAATTTTTGGAAAAAAAGGGAGACTCCGCTTGGAGTAACCCTTGCTTGATGTGTTTTTAAAAGAAGCCAAGATGAACAGAGCTGGGATCAGGAAAGACTTTGCTACCTACCCCGGTGTCATCCTGGGGACGGATAAGAATGGCGTATTTTTGAATGTGCTTGATGCAAATCAAAACATCCTGTTTGCAACTAGGGCCCAAGTGCTGCCACTGATGGGGTGGGTGTCTGTGTGGCCCAATTTTTGGAAAAAAGGGAGACTCCGCTTGGAGTAACCCTTGCTTACATTGTTTTTAAAAGAAGCCAAGATGAACAAGTCATGGGTCAGCAAAGACTTTGCTACCTACCCCGGTGTCATCCTGGGGATGGATAAGAATGGCGTATTTTTGAATGTGCTTGATGCAAATGTAGCTGTGAAGTGTACAACTGGGGCACAACTGCTGCCACTGAAGGGGTGGGTGTGTGTGTGGCCCAATTTTTGGAAAAAATGGAGACTCCGCTTGGAGTCACCTTGCGGTGTTTTACATGATTTTAGAAGGGCGTGCCATGCCTATATCTGTGTGTCCTCCTCTTTTTCCTTGTCCAGCTGTTTTGTTTTCGCATGAGTATATGTCCTTGTCACTTTCCAATGTGTTTGAGTTGTTTGTCACCTTTAGGACACCTTTGAGGGTGTTTTCTAGGTGTTTTTCTGTGTTTGTGATTGCCTGCCATTGTTTCCTATGCAGTTCGAGTTCGGTTCGTCGAACGTTCGACGAACCGAACTCGAACGGGAGGTCCGTTCGGCGAACCAACCTCGAGCCGAACCGCGACCGGTTCGCTCATCTCTAGTCAACACCAAGCTGCGCAACACCGTCCCCGGGAGCCTAGTCAATGGCAGCGGTAATGTCCATCCATTCACCACAACCCGTGGGTGGCGTCACAAACTCAATTCCCCCTACAAACAACCGCGGCTCCTGCCATGGACCTCCCCACCGAAGTCCCTACGTGTAGCGCCAACCCCCTTTCAGAGCGACGTGACCCCCGGGTCTGTGAGGAGCTCGAGCCACCCACCGACGAGCACGGATCCGAGCGGCTCGGCAGCCGGCTGACCTCCGGGGCGGTACAGAAGTCCATGGCTTATAATGGGGCATATCCAGGGTGGGCACTGTAGTAAGGGTGGATGGGGAACATCCATGGTGGGGACTGTGGGGCCACATCTGGGATGGGGGGCTATGAAAGTCCATGGCTTATCATAGTTCTCTTTCCCGAAGTTTATGACATTCACTCACATACTGCGCTGCTATGTCCACTGCGCTCTCTTCTTCCCCCAGCAGGATATATGTTTTCTATTCCTCCTTCATGGAGCTGAAATTCGGGAAGAGATGGGAGAGTCTCCTGAAGTGAGTTTCCCTCACTGCTGAGTACTTGGTGCTCTATCTATCTATCTCTCTATCCCACTATCTATCCATTATCTATCTCTCTATCCCTCTATCCATTATACATCTATCTATCCATCTATCTATCTATCTATCTATCCATCTGTCTATCTATCCATCTATCCATTATCTATCTATCTATCCATTATCTGTCTATAGCCCACTTTACACGCTGCGACATCGCTAGCGATTGCTAGAGATGTTGAGTGCGATAGCACCCACCCCCGTAGTCCGTGCGATATTTGGTGATCACGCACATACCTTGTCAGCAACGTCGCTGTATCCGCTGAACAATCCCTCCCTCAAGGGGGAGGTGCGTTCGGTGTCATAGCGACGTCACTGCTGAGTCACTAAGCGGCCGTCCAATAGAAGCGGAGGGGCGGAGATGAGCGGGACGTAACATCCCACCCACCTCCTTCCTTCCGTATTACCGGTGGACGCAGGTAAGGAGATGTTCGTCACTCCTGCGGTGTCACACATAGCGATGTGTGGTGCCGCAGGAACGAGGAACAACATTGCTACTTACCTGACAACAATATTTTGTAATTAAACGACCTCTCCAAAACAAACAATTTTTGTCTTTTTTGCAATCGTCTTAGGTCGCTCCAGCCTGTCACACGCTGCGACGTCGCTAACAACGCCGGATGTGCGTCACAAACACTGTGACCCCGACGATATATCGTTAGCGATGTCGCAGCATGTAAAACTCCCTTATCTCTCTATCCTTTATCTATCCATTATCTATCTCTCTATCCCTCTATCTATCCATTAATCTATCTATCTATTTATCTATCTATCCATCTGTCTATCTATTTATCCCTCTATCTATCCATCTATCTATCTATCTCTCTATCCCTCTATATATCCATTATCACAGCCAGAGTCCCTAATGTACACTTGCTTTGGCAAAACTAATTTGTATTTGGTCTTGCCAATAAAGCTTATTTGATTTGATTTGATTTGATAGAGGGATAGATAGAGGGATAGATAGAGGGATAGATAGAGGGATAGATAGAGGGATAGATAGATAGAGGGAGAGATAGAGGGAGAGATAGAGGGAGAGATAGAGGGAGAGATAGAGGGATAGACGGAGAGATAGAGGGATAGACGGAGAGATACAGGGATAGGGGGAGAGATAGAGGGATAGAGGGAGAGATAGAGGGATAGAGGGAGAGATAGAGGGAGAGATAGAGGGATAGATGGATAGAGGGATAGATGGATAGAGGGATAGATGGATAGAGAGATAGATGGATAGATAGAGGGATAGAGGGAGAGATAGAGGGATAGAGGGATAGATAGAGGGATAGATAGAGGGATAGATAGAGGGATAGAGAAATAGATAGATGGATAGATAGATAAAGGGATAGATAGAGGGATAGATAGATAGAGGGAGAGATAGAGGGATAGAGGGAGAGATAGAGGGATAGATAGAGGGATAGCGAAATAGATAGATAGATGGATAGATAGATAAAGGGATAGATAGAGGGATAGATAGAGGGATAGAGGGAGAGATAGAGGGATAGATAGATATGTGAATGTGAATATGCAGCAGTGAATATGCATCTGCAGGAAATAAGAAGCAAAATGTGTGAACTGCAGCAAGAAAATGCCCGACTGAGACTGGAGATAACAGAGCTGAAAACTCCTGGACACCTGAAACAGGAGGACGCCATAGAAACACAGAGGAGTGAAGACAACATGGCCCCCACTGGCCAGGAGGGAGCTATGGTAACTAACACCAGTACAGACACCATGGCCTCCACTGGCCAGGACACTGAGATACCAAATAACTCCAACAATATGAATGCTCCTGAAAATAACATAAGTGAACCACAAACCAGAGAAACAGAAAAGAGAAGAGAACTAGCCACCAGCAAAATCTCCAGCACAGACCCCCAGCTTCACCCACGTACCCCACCCGTGACCTCACAACGTTTTGATACCATCCTAATAATGGACTCAAATGGGAAATACCTGAAAACATGGCGACTATTTCCAGGAAAAAGGGTCAAAAAAATCCACTGTGCAACTATTGAGCAGGTGACAGCAGTCATCAATAACCCACGGTTCACAAGCCCAAATCATATTTTTATACACACAGGAACAAACAATCTGCCAGCCCAACACCAGCAGATCGCAGGACAACTGACCCAACTAGCAAAGACGGCAAAACTAAAATTCCCAGACAGCAAAATAATTCTATCATCTCTGCTCCCAAGAAATGATGTATCCAGCCAAACTACCCAGAACATCAACACGGACCTGACCACAAGAATCAAGGCTGTGCCCGACGTGATCCTGGCACAACACCCCTCCATAAATCACCAACACCTCTATGACGACAAGCACCTAAACAAACAAGGGGTCAGCCTACTGGCCAAAGAGCTGAAGGACATTATACTAAACAGAGACCCCATGCCTGGACTCAACAACAACCAAAATCCCATGGAAAGACCCCCAACAATAAAAAGACAGGAAACCCCAATTTCATCACAGGAGGCCAGACACAAAGCCCTTCACCCAACATCGGGCCATCAGAGGAGGAGACCACCATGGAGGGGACCATCAGCCCCACACAGAGACATGCAGGGCAGAGATATGGAAGAGATTAGAACCCTGCTCAGCACATTGTGCAGGAAACTAATGTGACTGGATCTAACATACCTATAAACCAGTCGTAAATCCAGAGTGTCTTACACAGCCGCACTCATTACAAGGTATATACACATGAGGTATATATAGAAAAAAAAAAAATGACCTCATTCACAATCAGCAGCTGGAACATCCAAGGCCTGACCACCTCGGCCTTTGGATGTAAAACAAATGACCCCGACTTTATTCAAAGACTGAAGAATATAGACATTCAGATCCTCCTGGAAACATGGACCAGAGCTGAAAACGAATCTCTGGTGCCAATCGGATACAGAGAAATCTCTGTCCCTGCCCTTAAAAATAAAAACATCAAACAGGGCCGCTGCTCAGGAGGAATACTGATCTGGTATAAAGAAGAGCTCCACCAGTACATCACACCAGTGAAGAGAGGAGGCAGCCACATATGGATCAGAATCAGCAGCTCCATCCTCACCTCTCAGTCCGATGTCTACCTCTGCACCACCTATATACCACCGCCAGAGTCCCCCTACTTCAATCCAGACAGCTTTGAGATCTTACAAGAAGAAGCCACCCATTATCAGGTCCTGGGCAAAGTTCTCATCTTTGGAGACCTCAATGCAAGAACAGGGAGAGAAAAAGACTTTCTGACCACAGATGGAAACATCTACATATTTGGGGCAGAGAATGACAGTCACGACTCAGAACACTCAGAGAGAAACAGCTATGACAGTACAGTCAACAAAAGTGGCAAAAAGCTCCTGAACTTATGTAAAAGTTTAGGTCTTCATATTCTTAATGGACGTACAAAGGGAGACTCACTGGGAAGATATACACTAAACTCCCATGTAGGAAGGAGTGTAGTAGACTACGCCATTACAGATATGGACCCGGCAAATATTAGCGCCTTCATAGTCACCCCACAAACGCACCTGTCAGACCACAGCCAACTTCTCCTGTACATAAAATCTACAGAGAAACCATCCACACAAAAGCCACAGCAGAGCAGCCTCTACAACCGACCTCCATCCTATAAATGGTCCAAGACGTCAGAAATAAAATATAAAGAGGCTCCCAACAGACCGGAATTACAGGAGATGCTCCACAACTTCTACAGCTACAAGTACAAGTCAAACCCAGAAGGAGTGAATCAAGCTGCAAAAGACCTCAACAAAATATTCCACACCATGGCCAAATTGTCCGACCTCAAACAAGTCAACTACAAGAGGCCAAAAGAAAAGCAGATCAATGGTTGGTTTGACAAAGAGTGTAAAGCCGTTCGAAAGACCCTGAGAACAGCCTCAAACAATAAACACAGAGACCCCAACAACCCAGACCTGAGGGAAGCCTATGACACCATACAAAAGCAGTACAAAACCATCCTCAGGAGGAAGAAGCAGAGCTACATCTCTACCAAACTTAGCCAACTCCAAGACGCCCTCCAAGACAACTCCTTCTGGGAAATATGGAGCCACATGGACACAAAGAGCAAGAAAAAGACTGATACCCATATCCAAAATGGCAACATCTGGCTCCAGTACTTCAGAGACCTCTACAAAGACATCCCAAAAGAAGGACTAAGCCAAGAGCAGGAAAACATAACATCAAAACTAAAGGCAATGGAAGAGAAAATCAAAAACTTCCAAAACCCACTGGACACACCAATTACATTACAGGAAGTTGCAGAGAAAATCACTTCCATAAAGTGTAAAAAATCTAGTGGTCTGGATGGAATCCCCCCAGAGATGTTGAAGTACAGCCCACCAGAAATTCAAGCTGCAATGGTTAAACTGTTCAACATTGTGCTGAGTGCTGGCTACTTCCCTCGTACCTGGAACCAAGGACTCATTACACCGATCCACAAGAGTGGGGACAGGTATGACCCTGCCAACTACAGAGGCATATGTGTCAGCAGTAACTTGGGAAAACTGTTCAACAGCATCCTAAACAAAAGGATCATCAGTTTCCTTACCGAGCACAATGTCCTGAGCAAAAGCCAAGCAGGGTTCGTGCCAAACCACCGCACCACGGACCACATCTACACCCTGCACAGTCTCATTCAGAGCCACGTCCACAATACAAAGCATGGGAAGATATACGCCTGCTTTGTAGACTTTAAAAAGGCCTTTGACTCAGTGTGGCACCCGGGATTGTTCTTAAAAATGCTGGAAAGCGGAATAGGAGGAAAGACCTACGATGTCATCAAAAGCTCCTACACCGAGAACCTCTGCAGCGTGAGTGTGAACGGTAGAAGAACGGCTTATTTCCAGCAGAGCCGAGGAGTCAGACAGGGCTGCAGCCTAAGTCCAACGCTCTTCAATATTTACATCAATGAGCTGGCTACTGCTCTAGAATCTTCACCTGCTCCAGGTCTCACACTCCATGACGCCCAGGTGAAATTCTTGCTCTATGCAGATGACCTACTGCTGGTGTCACCAACCGAGAAAGGTCTCCAAGACAACCTACAAATTTTGGAGAAATTCAGCTCCACATGGGCACTACCGATCAATCTAAAGAAAACCAACATCATGGTATTCCAGAAGAGAAAAAGAAGATTTGACCAGCATCCTTCATTTGTCGTAAACGGCTGCACTCTAACAGGAACAGACAAATACACCTACTTGGGCCTGGAAATTCACCAGTCAGGGAGCTTTAAACAAGCCATAGAGACCCTGAAAAACAAGGCCTGCAAAACCTTTTATGCCATCCGAAGGAAATTGTATCATCTGAAGCCACCAGTGAGGGTCTGGCTAAAAATCTTCGATTCCATCATTGCCCCAATCCTCCTGTATGGCAGCGAAGTCTGGGGCCCTCACACTTACCCAGATTGGTCAAGGTGGGATTCCAGCCCAACAGAAATATTCCACCTGGAATTCT
This sequence comes from Anomaloglossus baeobatrachus, assembly GCF_048569485.1. Lineage (NCBI taxonomy): Eukaryota > Metazoa > Chordata > Amphibia > Anura > Aromobatidae > Anomaloglossus > Anomaloglossus baeobatrachus. Next base: position 196,553,378 of record NC_134357.1, on the reverse strand, counting down.
GTAAGCACCTTCTCCAGGTCCATCGAAGCACCTCCAACAGTGCCTGTCGAGCTGAGCTGGGCAGATTCCCTCTACACCTAGCAGCTCTGAAGAGGTCACTATCATTTCAGGCTCACCTACAGAGTAGCAATCCAAGCTCCCATCACCACAAAGCTCTGATACATATACGTGGGCCAGATGAACCAGGACCCCTGGCACAGCTCTCCCAAACCCAACTGGACAAAATAACCAATCACAGCAGCCTGACAAGAACCAGAATCAGGAAGATGGTAGACGAGGGCCAGGAGAGGTATGTCAGTGACTGGAGGACCGACATCAACACCTCACAGAAACTGACCACGTACCAGAGTCTACAGAGAGACTACAGACTGGCCCCGTATCTGGAGAAAATCCCGGACCCCAGAGACCGCAGGACCCTGAGCCGATATAGACTCAGTGCCCACAGTCTAGCCATCGAATCCGGTCGACACAAGCAGAGCTACAAGCCAAGGGAGGACAGACTGTGCCAACACTGTGACCTGGAGGCCCTGGAGGATGAAACCCACTTCCTGCTACACTGCACCAAGTACTCAGCAGTGAGGGACACTCACTTCAGGAGACTCTCCCATCTCTTCCCGGATTTCAGCTCCATGAAGGAGGAAGAGAAAATATATATCCTGCTGGGGGAAGAAGAGAGCGCAGTGGAGATAGCAGCGCGGTATGTGAGCGAATGTCATAGACTTCGAGAAAGAGAACTATGATAAGCCATGGACTTCCATAGCCCCCCATCCCAGATGTGGCCCCCCAATCCCCACCCTGGATATGTCCCATCCACCGTTACCACAGTCCCCACCGTGGATATGCCCCATCATAAGCCATGGACTTCCATAGCCCCCCATCCCAGATGTGGCCCCCCAATCCCCACCCTGGATGTGCCCCATCCATCCTTCCTACAGTCCCCACCCCCCATCCCCACAGCCCCAGTCCCTAATGTACACTTGCTTTGGCAAAACTAATTTGTATTTGGTCCTGCCAATAAAGCTTATTTGATTTGATTTGATTTGATAGAGGGATAGATAGAGGGATAGATAGAGGGAGAGATAGAGGGAGAGATAGAGGGAGAGATAGAGGGATAGACGGAGAGATAGAGGGATAGACGGAGAGATACAGGGATAGAGGGAGAGATAGAGGGAGAGATAGAGGGATAGAGGGAGAGATAGAGGGATAGAGGGAGAGATAGAGGGATAGAGGGAGAGATAGAGGGATAGAGGGAGAGATAGAGGGAGAGATAGAGGGATAGATGGATAGAGGGATAGATGGATAGAGGGATAGATGGATAGAGAGATAGATGGATAGATAGAGGGATAGAGGGAGAGATAGAGGGATAGAGGGATAGATAGAGGGATAGATAGAGGGATAGATAGAGGGATAGAGAAATAGATAGATGGATAGATAGATAAAGGGATAGATAGAGGGATAGATAGATAGAGGGAGAGATAGAGGGATAGAGGGAGAGATAGAGGGATAGATAGAGGGATAGAGAAATAGATAGATAGATGGATAGATAGATAAAGGGATAGATAGAGGGATAGATAGAGGGATAGAGGGAGAGATAGAGGGATAGATAGATGAATAGATAGATAGATTGATTGATGGATAGACAGAGGAATAGATAGATAGAGGGATAGATAGATAGATAGATAGATAGAGGAATAGATAGATAGATAGATAGATAGATAGAGGAATAGATAGATAGATAGATAGATAGATAGATAGATAGATAGAGGAATAGATAGATAGATAGATAGATAGATAGAGGGATAGATAGAGGGATAGATGGATAGATAGAGGGATAGATAGAGGGATAGATAGATAGAGGGATAGATAGAGGGATAGATAGTTAGAGGGATAGATAGATAGACAGAGGGATAGATAGATAGACAGAGGGATAGACTGATGGATGGATAGATAGACAGAGGGATAGATAGATAGATAGATAGAGGGATAGATAGAGGGATAGATAGAGGGATAGACAGATAGAGGGATAGATAGATAGATAGATAGAGGAATAGATAGATAGATAGATAGATAGATAGATAGAGGAATAGATAGATAAAGGAATAGATAGATAGATAGATAGATAGAGGGATAGATAGAGGGATAGATAGAGGGATAGATAGGTAGAGGGATAGATAGAGGGATAGATAGAGGGATAGATAGGTAGAGGGATAGATAGAGGGATAGATATATAGAGGGATAGATAGATAGACAGAGGGATAGATTGATGGATGGATAGATAGACAGAGGGATAGATTGATAGATAGAGGGATAGATAGAGGGATAGATAGATAGATAGATAGATAGATAGATAGAGGGATAGATAGATAGATAGAGGGATAGATAGATAGATAGATAGATAGATAGAGGGATAGATAGATAGATAGATAGAGAGAGATAGATAGATAGATAGATAGAGGGATAGATAGATAGATAGATAGATAGCTCACCAAAGAAGATTAACCGAACAATAGGTCATAAAATCAATTTTTATTCATGTATTATAAACTTTTTTAACATTACATATATATTTAAAAGGCACACTGTGACTGAAAAAAGGGGGCGTCACACAATTACATAATCACAAAATCACACATATAGTCGTGTAATACCATGTAAAACCATATAATGGTGGGGGTGAACAAACTGGAGATGTTACTATAGCATATGTGATATAAATACAGGTATGCACATATTAATCAAATCATACATACACACATGCTAAGATCAGAGACAAAGAGCTCTAAACTGCAGCTAGAAACAGGCTATAGAAGCACAAATACCTATCTCCGTAATAGCCAGTGCAGTTCACCCAGACCACCGCAATGGAATTCATTAAATGTAGGAGGCTGTAGTAATTGGAACAAAATACCTCAGAAAAGTCAAAATATAATTAAAGGTATACATAATAGCGAGGTATTTACCAAACCAATGATGTAATGCTGCCTCCTGGTAACGACAAAGGACGCCCACACCCTGACGCGCGCACGTTTCGTTGCCGTCTTCCTCAGGGGGTGGAGTCATCTAATTACACAGGAGTTTAAGTATATGTAAGCAACCAATAGATGAAGGGGTGTGAACCTACGTAGTGGCCGGACATCGTAAGGTATCACGTGGGAGAATGCCAGTACTTGTCATAGAGGGCTCATCCAATCATAACGGTGTAGTGCTACGGTGGGGATGGTAAATATGACAAGATATACAACAAGTGCAAGCGTAGTAAGTCTTATGAAAAATACATAATAATCCCAGCACGATATAGTCATAATGACTAATATACCTGATTTCAACCGCAGTCAAACACGCCCATGGAATGTCACATGATATGTAATAGTACGTCATGTATAGGGCGGGAACGCACCTCGTGGCTCCATAGTGATATGATTTTAAAATAAGGTGTGTATGGAAAGAAAATCTATAAGCGTTCCAGATGATATCAAGAGGTTTTAACCGTATATCATACACATTATAAATAAGAGCCACATAGAGCCGATGTTATGGGAGAAATGGTCACAACCGCAATCAAGCACGCCCACAGAGTGTCACATGACATGTAATAGTACGTCATGTATGGGGCGGGAACGTATCTCATAGCTTTATAGCGATATGATTTTAGGATAAGATGTGTATGAAGAGAAGTATATAAGCATTCCAGGTATATCAAAAAGGTTTTAACTGTATATCATACATATTATAAATGAGAGCCAAATAAAGCCGATGGTATGGGAGAAGTGGTCACAACCGCAATCAAACACGCCCACAGAATGTCACATGACATGTAATGATACGTCATGTATGGGGCGGGAACACACCTCGTAGCTCTATAACGATATGATAAGGTGTGTGTGGAAAGAAAATATATATAAGCGTTCCAAGTGAGATCAAGAGGTCTTAACCGTATATCATATATATTACAAATACGAGCCAAATAAAGCTGATGTTATGGGAGAAGTGGTCACATCTCCAGGCAATCTCATTCATGTTACACGCCCCCAGAGATCATGTGACGTATACAATGCATCACATATTGGAGCGGGAATATCCCAGGCAACTATATCGCATGTAATTCCAAAATCAGAATATACATCTAAGATCAACGCTATATATATATATATATATATAAAAGATTAGATAATAATATATCAAATATCCAAATAAGGGGGCTGTGAATAGGGAAAGTGATCTTACTATACTCTTATTAAATCTACAAGTGAAATTAGGGCTTTAGTAAATGAATTGTTACAGAACCGTTAAAATTCACATATATGAATCGAATATCTAAAGCTAAATCAAAAATGATATATAAGTGTTAAAACCCGCGCTGTGCACAAAGAGAGGTTTACTAAGAGAAAAACCACACATTCTATGATTATAAATATAAACACAGTGGGGGCACATATAAGTCCACATTCACATACATACATGTATTCGCATAGAACCATATATATATGTGCATACACATACATGCACTCATACTAACACCCACCCCCTAAAATATACATGAACACAAGATAATTGATAAGTGAAGGTAATATAATCCAGTTAATGGACCAGGGAATACTCCTGAGAATAAATATAAATATAAAGTAAGGTAAAAGTGAGGAAAAGGGAGTGACAATGTGAGGGAAGAAGGTGGTGAATTACTATATAAATGATCACAGAAAAGACTATGGTCCACAACTGAATCATAAAGACCTAAGTAAGGAAATTCATGTGATAAGGTGTCAATGCCCATTCAATATGGACACCAAACACTTAAATAACAAGTGCAAATATAATAAATATAGATATAAAAATTAAAATTAAAATCGTAAAGATTATTATGACCAATAGCTGGAATAAATATAACGTATATCCCTATATATTCACACTGTGCATACATGTAAACCCACATGTGCAATCCAAACATACAGTATAAACAATAATTAAATATTACATCATAGTAAAGTACACATAATAAACAGTGAACACAATAAATATCAATTCATAAGACAAAGGTAATATACACAGACAACCTGATAAAAAATATATTACAAATGTGATTTGTAGATAGATAGATAGATAGATAGAGGGATAGATAGAGAGATAGAGGGATAGATAGAGAGATAGATAGATAGATAGATAGAGGGATAGATAGATAGATAGATAGATAGAGGGATAGATAGATAGATAGATAGATAGATAGATAGATAGATAGAGGGATAGATAGATAGATAGATAGATAGAGGGATAGATAGATAGATAGATAGATAGATAGATAGATAGATAGATAGATAGATAGATAGATAGATTTTGTCACCGAGTTTATATGTGCCACAGAAAGATAAAAAGACATGATTAAGCTGCAAGGGCTTCTATAAATGCTCAGGCCCAAAGTGTAATGTATGCCAATATGTTTTACAAACAAAGAAAATTGACACGAATATGGATATAAAATATATAAGATAGATAGAGGGGTAGATATATAAATAATGGATAGATAGAGGGATAGAGAGATAGATAATGGATTGATAGATGGAGGGATCGATAGATCAAAAAGGATAGATGGATAGATAGACAGGCAGACCCATGTCAAACACATATATAATGTCCCACCTCCCTGCATATTCTAAGCTGGCACTCTTTAGTGACTTTCATGTGGCACTAAAGGGTGCCTAGCCTTGTATTTAGCAAAAAAAAAAAAAAAATAATTAAAAAAAAAGTGACGTAGGGTGCCCCCTATTTTTGATAGCCATCCAGGGTAAAGCAGATGGTTGCAGCCTGTAGACCACAGCAGACAGTTTTACTTTTGTTGGGGATCCAATTTGGAGGGGCCCCAGGCTCTTTTTTATAATTATTTATAAATAAATAATTAAAAAAAAAAAAGGGGGTTCCCCCAAATTGGTTCACCAGCCAAGGTAAAGCGTACAGCTGTGGTCTGGCATTCTCAGAGTGGGAAGGTCCATAGTTATTGGCCCTTCCCAGCCTAAAAAAAGCAGGCCACAGCCGCCTCAGAAGTGGCGCATCCATTAGATGTGCCAATCCTGGTGCTTTGGCACAGCTCATCCCGTTGCCCTGATGCGGTGGCAAACGGGGTAATAAATGGGGTTGATACCAGATGTGTAATGTCACCTGACATCAAGCCCAGCAGTTTGTGATGTCATGGCGTCTATCAGATACCTGACATTACCAACTGTCAGTAAGAAAAGTAGAAAAAAAAATAGACGACAAAAAAAAAAAAAATTTGATAAAACACTCCCTACAACATTCCCTCTTGCACCAATTTATTGTAAAGAAAATAAAAATCTCCTGTAATCCATTTTGGAAGTCCCATGAGGACTCTGAACCTTCTAGAATATGGGGGCATGCTCAGGGAACGTGTCCCCCATTTTCTAGGAGTGCAGACCCTCCATGTGAGCAGTGTGGGTGAAAAGAATCTGCACCTACCCTCCCCGGGTCACAGCAGCAGAGTGCATGCAGCCAGCTCACACTGAACACAGGAAGCTGAGCTGAGTCTGACAGCCGTGCTCTGCGCATGTTCATAGCGTTCATTGTGAAGGAGGAGGGATGCGGGGGATCAGCGCTGCAAAAAGGTAAAAACAGCGGGGGAACACCGGGAGACACTGGGAAGGTATGGGGGGGACTTAGCTGGACCCGGAGAGGAGTTTTCTGTCGCATGTGTCATGGCACATGCGACAAAAATTAGAGGAAGGGGGTGAATGTGGGCAGCGCATTAGTGTGCGTCCTGTTATCTTGGATGAATCAGGAGAGGGCAGAAATGCAGTGAGGAACCTTCTATAGGCTGTGACCATACTGTTTCTGCCTTTTCCCATCCATTTCAGCCTCTGCCTCAGTCACCACAGCTCACCGACGGGTCCAACATGAAATTATTCTGTTTTACCATAGGCTTGCATTGGGGCCGAATATTCGTGAATACTCGAATAGCTGCTAAGTATTCATCGGATATTCGGCGAAGCGAATAATAGGGTATTCGATTATCCCTAATTAGGACATCTGCAAAAAGAGAGAGAATGTTAGAGTGTTTATAATAAAGGGTGCTTTACACGCTGCGACATCGCTAACGATATATCGTCGGGGTCACGTCGTTAGTGACGCACATCCAGCGCTGTTAGCGACATCGCAGCGTGTGACACCAATGAGCAACAATCAACAAGCGCAAAAATGTGAATAATCGTTGACATCATTGACACGTCGTTCATTTCCTTAATATCGTTGCTGCTGCAGGTACGATGTTGTTCGTCGTTCCTGCGGCAGCACACATCGCTATGTGTGATGCCGCAGGAACAACGAACATCTCCTTACCTGCATCCACCAGCAATGAGGAAGGAAGGAGGTGGGCGGCATGTTCTGGCTGCTCATCTCTGCCCCTCCTCTGCTATTGGGCAGCCGCTTAGTGATGCCACAGTGACGTTGCTATGACGCCGATCTAAACTCCCCTTTGAAGGAGGGATTGTTTGTCGGTCACAGCGATGTCGCTGAAAAGGTATGTGCGTGTGACGCTGCCGTAGCGATAATGTTCGCTACGGCAGCGATCACCAAATGTCGCATGAGCGACGGGGCGGGTGCTATCGCGCACAACATCGCTAGTGACCCGCCCCAGGGCCGTGGGGTACTCAGTTCCGGGTGTTGGTTAATGGGATTATGTCACGGGGGCCTGTGCCCGGTTCCGTGGCCCTGGTAGTCGCTGAAAGTCAATAAATAATAAAATAAAAAAAATAAAAAAAAAATAATAAAGAAAAAAATAAATAAATAAATAAATAAATAAATAAATAAAAGTATTTCGTGACGCCACCTACGGTTCCAGTATGGTTACTGGGGCTGCAGGTCAGACCTCTGGGGTGATGGTTAGGTAGCCAGTTGTTTACGCTTCCCATAGGTGAAGCGGGGTCCCCAGGGCAGTTTTAGTAGTACACAGATATGGCGGCCGTTTTTCCTCACAGCCTTTTCAACTGTCACTTTAGTGCAGCAGCCTATAGCTCCTCAGATGAAGAAATAAAGTGCGTCACACCAATTCATTAACTCTGACCAGATTTTACTTGCAGGTGTTAAAAAGGGGTTCAGTTTCTGATGTTACAGTTTTTGGGTGATCTGGGAACAGTTCAGGATCTCTGCACCAGGTTAGTTGTGAGGCCTCCCTGCTGCGCTGTGTCTCTCCTTCGTACTAGGCTGCCTGTAGCTATACCTTGTCCCTCTCTCACTGTCTTCACCTGTATGGCAGGCGGCGGGAGCTTCTCTAAGGGGCACTGCTGTACTCACTGCGGTCCCTAAGCTCTGTGTAGCGGCTTTGCCTTCAGGTGCTGCTGCGGCCAGGAGATCTGCAGTCTCCCTGGCCCCCGGTCTTTATTGCTTGGCAGATTAGATCCCTCACAATCTCGGACGCCGGTGTCTGATAATCAGCGCTGTTCCTTGGGGATGAACCGGTCAGGCTCCACCTCCCCGGTCTCTCCTCTTTTGCCTCACTCTTGATCCCTCAGGCGGTCACACAGTTACTTGTGCGGGCTAAGCACTGCCCTCTCCAATTTGATGTCTTCCCTCACTCTCTGCTCGCACAGTCTCCTTTTCTCCAACTGTCAACTGTCTCTCTGACTCCACCTCCAAACCTGGATTTAAAGGGGACCTCATCTGAACTCGACTTGTAGAGCTCCCCCTCCAGGCTTGGAGTGGAAATGTTGTATGTGGGATTACCTAATGTGGAGATCCTTCCCTGCCCAGGTACAGGTATATTGGTGGCAACTGAACCCTGTGGTACCACATTCCCCCTTAGTTAAATTCAGTACTCCTGGACTGGAAACACGAACTTATAAAACATTAGCAACAATAAAGAGTAGTACAAAGTCTTAAAAAATAAAAATTACAAAAGCCAATAAAACAGAAAAATGCAGTCCTTCCGCTGCAAAATGTGAGTATGGTATATATAAGAAAGTTTTTGACCGACCACTACCAGTTCTGTGGTCCATTGGTCCATAAAAGTTCAAAAAGATGCAAAAGTTCATGCAAAAAGTCCTGCAGGCTCAACACGCTTGACGGTTACGGATTTACTTAGTTGCAATAAACAAATAAATAAAATATTTTTACATTTTACTAACTACTACACTTTCTATTTAATATTCTTCTATATAACGGGACGGGGGCTGACCAAAGTTGCTACGGCTTGACCTACGTAATGCCTGTGTCACAACTGGTCGGTGCAGTGTACTGGTACCTAGTGCTGGTGCTATGCGTGCACTATCTACTAGTCTGCATGAGGATCTACGCAATATTGGTATGCGTGAATGTTGTCTTAGTCTTACCATAGGACTGGCAGGATCCCCAATAGCAGGGTTCTCTGGTTCTACTGCGACAGGTAGTTCTTCTGAAACGTTGATCGGTTCCTTCAGTCTTTCTGGGACTTTTACTGGTTGAGCGCCAGTCAATAATGGTATAATTATGGCTCCATTGTACTGAGGCCAACTTTCAGGAAAATCACCAAGTACTGTTCTTATCATCTTCTCTTTCTTTTCCTCTTTAGGTTGAGGTATACAGGGGATTACTTCTTTTTGCTTCAACTGTTCAGGACATTTTTTAAGGTGGTCTCTAGAAACTGCCGCTGACGTTTTTCCCTTATCCTTGCTGATTAAGCAGATTTTCTTGTTGTCAAATTTAGAGGGCAAAACTGTGTATGGTTCTGCTTCCCACTGGTCATCAAGCTTATGGGTCTTTCTTTTTCTTTTTAGAACCATCTCTCCAGGTATTAAAGGAGCAGCTGGTGTATTCTTGTTATAATCTTTCTCTTGCCTTTCTCTAACTTGGTCTAGGCTTCTTTCTACGCACTCCTGTACCTTTTTGTACTGCTCTTGGCGCTTAGTGTCCCAATCAGCTTCAGGTGAACTGGTTTCAGGAACGACAATTCCCATCTCTAGGTCAACTGGTAACTTCCCGGGTCTTGCTCTCATCAAGTATGCTGGCATGCAATTGGTGGAACTCACAGGGATGTTGTTGTAGATGTCCACTAAATCAGGCAACTTCTCTGGCCACATGCTTCTTTCTTCCAAGGGCAAGGTTTTTAACAGGTCTATAACAACCTGGTTCATTTTCTCACACATGCCGTTTGTCTGTGGGTGATTCGGTGTGGTTCGGATTTTCTTACATCCATACAGGTTGCAAAACTCCTGGAACACTTCAGCTTCGAACGCAGAACCTTGATCCGTCAACACCTGTTCCGGGTAGCCATGTGGTCTGCAGAAGTAGGCTTGAAAGGTTCTCACTGCGGTTCTTGCTGTCAAGTCCTTTACAGGTACTACCTCCATAAACCGGGAATAGTGGTCCACCATAGTGAGGGCATACATATAACCGGATCTACTGGGTGTCAATTTCACATGGTCCAAGGCTACAAGTTCCAGCGGCTGCTTGGTGACAATTGGTTGTAGTGGAGCTCTTTGACTGTCATGATCCTTTCTTCTCAGGTTGCATGGGCCACAGTTTCGGCACCAGTTCTCAATGATAGTTCTCATGCCAACCCAATAGAATCTGTGGCGTAACAGTACCTCAAACTTCTTCCACCCGAAGTGTCCTGCTCCGTCATGGTACGCCTCCAGCACCATCTGAACATCTCTCTTCGGTACCACTATTTGCCACACCCTCTCATAGGTTCGGGGGTTGATGTAATGTCTGCTGCATAGCCTACCCCTGTAGATGAACAATCTGCTCTTTTCCTTCCACAGGTGCTGCGCTTCCGATGGGGCATCTGGGCTAAGACTTGAGTCTGGTTGTATTATTAGCTCTTTAACTAGGCGAACAGCCAGATCGCTGTCTTGCGTTTCCTCCCACCCGTGATAAGGTAACGGGTTCAGCGTGGCCTCTTGGCGTTTGCCTTTAACTCCTTGGTTACACTGGGATGCACTGTTGCGGTGAAAAGCCGGCAGCTCTATCTCTTCTAGCTCATCCGAGTCTTCTCCTGCATCTGGTAAATGGGGCATTCTCGACAATGTATCAGCATTAGCATTTTTGCGGCCTGCCCGATATTTGATGGTGAAGTCATAGTTTGACAACCGGGCCATCCATCGCTGCTCTAGTGCACCTAGCTTTGCGGAGTCCAAGTGGGTAAGCGGGTTGTTATCCGTAAATATGGTAAACTTCGCAGCCGCCAGGTAGTGCTTGAACCGTTCAGTGACGGCCCAGACTAAGGCCAGGAATTCCAGCTTGAACGAACTATAGTTTTCCGGGTTTCTCTCAGTAGGACGGAGCTTCCTGCTTGCAAAGGCAATTACACGTTCTTTGACATTCTGCACCTGCGACAGCACAGCTCCCAATCCCACATTACTGGCATCTGTGTACAGCACGAATGGAAGATTATAATCAGGGTAGGCCAGGATTTCCTCACCGGTCAGGGCCCACTTCATGTGCTTGAAGGAGTCTTCTTCTTTTTCACCCCATTCAAACGGAGGGCCGGAAGTCTTGCCCTTTTTAGTCTGGCCTACCAGGAGATCTTGCAAAGGCGCCGCTATTTTCGTGAAGTCTTTTATGAACCTCCTGTAGTATCCTACCAGCCCCAAGAACTGACGCACCTTTTTGACGGTTGTTGGCTTTGGCCAGTCTCTGATAGCAGTGACCTTTTCAGGGTCTGGTGCCACACCATCCGCACTGACCACATGCCCAAGATACTGAACCTTCGGCTTCAGCAAATGGCATTTTGAAGGCTTTAGTTTCATACCAAACTTTGACAATGCTTCAAACACCTCGGCCAGGTGCTCCAGATGTTCCTCATACGTCTTGGAATACACGATGACGTCATCAAGATATATCAGTACAGTCTCGAAGTTTCGGTGCCCCAGGCAACACTCCATCAGCCTTTGGAACGTGCCGGGTGCATTGCAGAGTCCAAACGGCATGCTGTTGAACTCACACAGACCCATCGGCGTCGTGAATGCGGTCTTCTCTCGATCTTCTTCTGCCATGGAAACCTGCCAATACCCACTGGTAAGATCTAAGGTGGAAAAGAAATTAGCAGCTTTCAGTGCAGCAAGTGATTCCTCAATGCGGGGCAACGGATAAGCATCCTTGTGTGTTATGCGGTTTATCTGCCTATAGTCAACGCACATCCTCATTGTGCCATCTTTCTTTCTTACCAGGACAAGTGGGGCTGACCAGGGGCTACAACTATCTCTAATAACCCCAGCTTCCTTCATTTCCCGTAACATATCTTTAGCACACTGATAGTGAGCTGGTGGTATAGGCCTGTATCTCTCTTTTATAGGTGGATGGTCTCCCGTGGGTATGCGATGGTGTACCCCTTTTATCCGCCCAAAGTCTAATGGATGCTTACTAAAGACCCGTTCATATTCCTTCACCACCCGATAAACTCCGTGCCTTTGGTAAGAAGGGGTGGAATCAGTGCCGACATGCAGCTTCTGATACCAGTCTTCCAGCTGTCCCTTGGAGCTGTTGTCCTCCGCCTGGTCGGACGGGGTCAAGGGTTCCACTGCCTGAATTGATTTGTTGTTGACAGTGAACAACTTGGCAACAGTAGAATATCTGGGTAGCTTGACCTCTTCCTCTCCACAGTTTAAAACTCGTACATGTACCCTCCCTTTGCGTACATCAACTATCCCCCTGGCTGTCAGGACTGTGGGCCTACTATCTGAGTACATGGGCTCTACAATTGCCTGGTAATCCTGCCCTCTGAGGCCTATAGCTGCCCGACACCAAATCATCACTTCACTTCTTGGGGGTAACACAATGGGGAATGGGTCGCTTACCCGTACACTGCCGATTTCTCCACCAGACAACTCTACCTGTTGTCTCTGCAGAAGGGCTTTGATTTCTTTCTGTAGGACCCTCTGCTGCCCGATGCTGGCAGTTTCTGCAACCTGCTGGAGCAAGAAAAGAACTTCTCCTAGACAATTTTCAACATTAGTACCTAATATCATTGTTGGATTTCTTTCACGACAATCAGTATCCACCACAATAAGTCCTTGGCCCTTTAGCTCCTCCCTCCCCACCTTTATCGTCACCTCCTTGTACCCTACTTGTGATACCGGCTGTCCATTAGCAGCATATATAGTAAGGTCTGGGTCTGGGCGAGTGAGCTCAGAATCGGCCCAAAATCTTTTGTAAAGGATATGCGGGATCGTCGTCACCTGTTAGCCAGTGTCCAATAGAGCAAGTGTGGGAATGCCATCTAGGATGATAGATAGGAATGGTCGTCCTCCCACATATCTATCGCGCCAGTTCGATGGGCCTGGTTGTTTTATTCCTGGTGGCCGGCCCGCTGACCCAGGAGTCGCTGGTTTAAAGGACATGACCTGGCAAAGTGGCCCGCCTCGTTACAACGGCGGCAGATAGGTTGTCCTGACGAGTCGTAGCGGTCGTTGGGTCTTCCTCTGGGCGGTGGGTTCCTCCTTCCTCGCATCCACGGGATGTCCTCAGGGCTGTCAGCCAACTGAATCCTCTCCGACGACTGTGGTTTCTGCTGGAGTTGCATGGTCTTTAGGAGCATGGCCACATCTTTTGTCAGCTGCTGTACCTGGGAACGCAAGTCATCAGAGGCACCAGGTATTACAGCCTGTCCATTGATTTCTGCTGGAGTTAAGGAAAGGGACGCCACCTCTGAGGGAGAGGTGATGGCTTGCCGCGGTTGAGGTGCGGGGTCTGTAGTCACAGGGACTCGCAGTGCTCTAATGGCCCGGTTCTTCAGAGTTACAAAGTCTAGACTCGGATGCTCCATGACCCATAGACGCAGCTGTGTTTGATGAATTGGTGAATGTAGCCCCTCAAGAAACTGTTCAATTAACATTTTATCTTCCTCTCGTGCACTTTCAGGGTCTACCTGCTTTACAGTCTGCAGCGCCTCCTGAAGGTTCAATGCATAATCCCGTATGCTATCCTGCGGTCTTTGTTTGCAGTTGTAAAACCTCATTCTTAGCTCAGCTACAGTACGAGTTTCAAACGCAGCTTTTAAATTAGCAAATATCTGGGTTATTGTCCTTTTATCTGTATTCAGCCAGGATTTAACCTCTCGCTCTGCTGCACCCATCAGTTGCCCCAGCAAAACAGACACTTTTTGCTTGTCAGTCATAGAGTATATATCCAGGAAATTGCACATCTTTTCTCTAAATTCAGCTAGGGTATTGGGCTCCCCAGCATATTGCGGTAACCATGCCGCCCCTGGGACATACGGCAGAGCAAGCGGCATGATCGGGGCTACAGCTTCAGGTGCTGCAGCTGCTCCAGCGGCATCAGCATCGCCTTGCATCTCCATCCTCACTGTGGCGCAGTTAGTTTTTCAAATGCTCAAAATGGCGGCAAAGTTCAGTTATTATTAAACAGTTTTCAAGGCACACGTTACCCAGGGTTACTGGGCCTTGTCCAGATCCTGTTCGTGACGCCAAAAGCTGACCCGCCCCAGGGCCGTGGGGTACTCGGTTCCGGGTGCTGGTTAATGGCATTATGTCACGGGGGCCTGTGCCCAGTTCCGTGGCCCTGGTGGTCGCTGACAGTCAATAAATAATAAAATAAAAAAAAATAAAAAAAAAATAATAAAGAAAAAAATAAATAAATAAATAAAAGTATTTCGTGACGCCACCTACGGTTCCAGTATGGTTACTGGGGCTGCAGGTCAGACCTCTGGGGTGATGGTTAGGCAGCCAGTTGTTTACGCTTCCCGTAGGTGAAGCGGGGTCCCCAGGGCAGTTTTAGTAGTACACAGATATGGCGGCCGTTTTTCCTCACAGCCTTTTCAACTGTCACTTTAGTGCAGCAGCCTATAGCTCCTCAGATGAAGAAATAAAGTGCGTCACACCAATTCATTAACTCTGACCAGATTTTACTTGCAGGTGTTAAAAAGGGGTTCAGTTTCTGATGTTACAGTTTTTGGGTGATCTGGGAACAGTTCAGGATCTCTGCACCAGGTTAGTTGTGAGGCCTCCCTGCTGTGCTGTGTCTCTCCTTGGTACTAGGCTGCCTGTAGCTATACCTTGTCCCTCTCTCACTGTCTTCACCTGTATGGCAGGCGGCGGGAGCTTCTCTAAGGGGCACTGCTGTACTCACTGCGGTCCCTAAGCTCTGTGTAGCGGCTTTGCCTTCAGGTGCTGCTGCGGCCAGGAGATCTGCAAGTCTCCCTGGCCCCCGGTCTTTATTGCTGGGCAGATTAGATCCCTCACAATCTCGGACGCCGGTGTCCGATAATCAGCGCTGTTCCTTGGGGATGAACCGGTCAGGCTCCACCTCCCCGGTCTCTCCTCTTTTGCCTCACTCTTGATCCCTCAGGCGGTCACACAGTTACTTGTGGGGGCTAAGCACTGCCCTCTCCATTTTGATGTCTTCCCTCACTCTGTGCTCGCACAGTCTCCTTTTCTCCAACTGTCAACTGTCTCTCTGACTCCGCCTCCAAACCTGGATTTAAAGGGGACCTCATCTGAACTCAACTTGTAGAGCTCCCCCTCTAGGCTTGGAGTGGAAATGTTGTATGTGGGATTACCTAATGTGGAGATCCTTCCCTGCCCAGGTACAGGGAAATTGGTGGCAACTGAACCCTGGGGTGCCACACTAGCGTTGTCGCAGCATGTAAAGTTTGAATCATAGGACATAGCAGACATGATAGCCGTGGATATGAATGTATACACATAAGGATATATGCACATATGTATGTATATGTATGTGAATAAATGTATAAATGATAACATGCAGTTTTAATTATAAGTAAACATTACATATAAGGGCAGACAGGATCTCATTGTCACAACAATGATCAGTTATGCCATTTCAATCACATTCCAATAGTGCAAGGGAAATATTGAACACTTTACAAAGGAATAATTAAAAGGTTTCATATTCCCTGTTCAATCCATTGGGTTCCATTGTTTTCAGGGTGTGAATCTAATAGGATTCACGTTTTCTGAGGCGCTGAATCCTATTACCACTTCTCCTACTCTTGAGGTCCAGTCACACTAAGCAACTTACCAGCGATCCCAACAACGATACGGATCGCTGGTAAGTTGCTAGGAGGTTGCTGGTGAGATGTCACACTGCGACACTCCAGCGATCCCACCAGCAACCTGACCTGGCAGGGATCGCTGGAGCGTCGCTACACGAGTTGCTGGTGAGCTCACCAGCAACCAGTGACCAGCCCCCAGCGCTGTGTGGAAGATGCTGCGCTTGGTAACTAAGGTAAATATCGGGTAACCAACCCGATATTTACCTTGGTTGCCAGTGCACGGAGCTACAGAACAGAGCAGAGAACAGGGAGCAGCGCACGCTGAGTGCTGGCTCCTTGCTCTCCGAGTTACAGCACACATCGGGTTAATTACCCGATGTGTGCTGCAGCTAAATGTGCACAGAGCAGGAAGCAGCGCACAATGCTTAGCGCTGGCTCCCTGCTCTCCTAGTTACAGCACACATCGGGTTAATTACCCGATGTGTGCTGCAGCTAAATGTGCACAGAGCAGGGAGCAGCGCACAATGCTTAGCGCTGGCTCCCTGCTCTCCTAGTTACAGCACACATTGGGTTAATTACCCGATGTGTGCTGCAGCTAAATGTGCACAGAGCAGGGAGCAACGCACAATGCTTAGCGCTGGCTCCCTGCTCTCCTAGCTACAGCACACATCGGGTTAATTAACCCGATGTGTCCTGCAGCTACATGTGCACAGAGCAGGAGCCGGCACTGATAGTGAGAGCGGCGGAGGCTGGTATCAAAGGTAAATATCGGGTAACCAAGGACAGGGCTTCTTGGTTACCCGATGTTTACATTGGTTACCAGCCTCTGCAGAAGCCGGCTCCTGCTGCCTGCACATTTAGTTGTTGCTGTCTCGCTGTCACACACAGCGATCTGTGCTTCACAGCGGGACAGCAACAACTAAAAAATGGCCCAGGACATTCAGCAACAACCAACGACCTCACAGCAGGGGCCAGGTTGTTGCTGGATGTCACACACAGCAACATCGCTAGCAACGTCACAAAAGTTGTTCGTTAGCAGCGATGTTGCTAGCGATGTTGCTTAGTGTGACGGAGCCTTTGGTCACCTGCTCTATTATCTGAAATCTCAATTGTGAGATACTATGTCCCCTTTGTACAAAGTGAGCTGGAATTGGTAATAAAGCCATCATGCCGCCCGCATTCACCCTCTTCCTCTGATTTCTGTCGCATGTGCTTTTTGTTTGCACATTTATGGTTCCTTAAAAATAAGAGAAGCAAGAAGGAAAAGAAATTTGGTATACAGTAATTTGATTATTTGATAAATTAATTCTTGTTTCTCTGCAGTTTCAGAGTGTTCACACTGCCATTAAACCTGCTGCCTCCTATGGATAGAAGCTTATATTGCATTCATGTTCACATTAAATGATTACTAGTATGTGGTAATATTTTAGATCCAAATAATTGCGGTAATAGTATGGACTTGCTGTTTGTACACTCTCTGGTACTGTTTTTTCAAATTGATGACTGAAAAATGTGAATGATTATAGGTTGTAGTTTTGTTGTAGAAAAAGATAGTGATAAAAACAACGGATCACTATTTTTTAATGATCATGCCATGTCTTAGTCTGCTGCCCTTTATGGGTAGAAATTTATGTTACATCAGAGTTTATGTCAAATGGTTGCACAAATGTGGTAATATTATAGATTCATGTTTTAAAATGCGGTATGAACATGGTTTCTTGGTATACACATTTCCTGATAAAATTTTAGTAATCAAAAGGATAAATAAAAGGGGAAGGAAAGAAAGAAAAAAAAAAAGAAAAAAATTTTGTATAAGATTTTAGATGTTTGAAACATTCGGAATAGTCTCTTAATGTTATTTGTTATGTCTGTGAAATTGTTCTATTTTTCTTGGATGATGTCAGTCAAAAGGGTTTGATTGCAAATATGGTTCTAATTGTTTTTCCCCACCCTTTAAGGCTATGTGTCCACGGTAGAATGTACCTGCGGATTTTTCTGCATGAAAAAATCCACGACTTTCGCGGCAAATCCGCACCTTCTTTTTGCCGCGGATTTACCGCGGATTACCGCGAATTTGCCGCGGATTTTGATGCAGATTTTTTTTTTTTCCCCCATTCTATACCCAAAATCCGCACCAAAATCCGCAACAATAATTGACATGCTGCAGATTTTTCCGGATCAAAATCCGCGGCAAATTCGCCGCGGAAAAAAACGCAGCATGGACACATCATTTCCAAAATGCCATTGAAATGGCTTGGAAGTGCCGCTGCTGCAGATTTTCGGAAAATCCGCGGTAAATCCGCGGCAAATCCATGGCAAAATCTGCGCAAAATCCGCAGCGTGGGCACATAGCCTAATTGTATGTTACCCTTTATAATGGCAATGTGATTCATATGGCTCTGTTCAGAGTAAGTAGTTGTCACTCCGAAACGCGTTCCGTTTTTTCTACCCTGCCATGTAAACTGGATTTTATTATCATGGAAGAACCCTTTTATCATTGTTGAATAAAGAAAATGTTTTAATTCAATTGGAACTTGGATGCTGGATCCCTTCTTTTTCTTCAAGTTCACAGACAGACACATAGTATACACAGACAGTATACACAGACAGTATACACAGACAGTATACACAGACAGCTACATATTGCACACTATACAGGGCACACATATTTTATACATAACACAAACAGACAGCACATAACACATGATTCACATTATATTCACCTGCATCTTAGCCTCCTAGAGTTCAGAGAGTCTTTAGAAGCAGCTTCTCCTGCCGCAGCAGTGCAGGCGCCCCTCCCCCCTCTCTGTGTGGTGAAGACTGGAGCAGACAGGACGCAGAGGGGGGAGGGCGCCCTGTGCAGGAGCCTGTGCATCACAGGAGCAGCATGTGACAGTGAACTGCTACTCCCTGCGGCGCCCCATCTGCTGCCTGCCGGAAGGGGCACTGTGCATGGCAGGAAGGGGTCCTGTGCGACTGGTGGCCATGGCACTCACCTATCCCACTCTCCCCCGGCATCCTCCTGCGACGCTGATGGCCACTGACCACCGTGTAAGTGGCGCAGCGCATGACGTCAGTGTCATGCACGGCAACTTACAGCAGCGTCAGCTGACAGTGCAGCCTCTGACTCACATCTATTTGATTCAGGGGCTGGGGCTGGTGGGCTCACTGCAACCCGGGCCCGGTGGCAGTGGCGACCTCTGCGACCGCGGTCGTTACGCCCCTGTCTGTTACCACTTACTCTTTGGCTCAGGTGACGCTTGTTAGACCCATATGGGTCTTGGCTCCCCTGAACCATTTTTGTGCTTTGGGATATTATCAACTTTTTTGACTATATACATTCCTTGGTCTTTGTATTCTGATTGCATTTTTTTGCATGGTTTTATTTTGACCCTAGCACATGCATATTTCATGATATTTTCTATAATAGTGTTTTCTATGTAAAGACTGTTTTTGTATATTAATTTGTGTATTTAAATACGGTACAGACCAAAAGTTTGGACACACCTTCTCATTCAAAGAGTTTTATTTATTTTCATGACTCTGAAAATTGTAGATTCACATTGAAGGCATCAAAACTATGAATTAACACATGTGGAATGAAATACTTCCAAAAAAGTGTGAAACAACTGAAAATATGTCTTATACTCTAGGTTCTTCAAAGTACCCTCCTTTTGCTATGATTACTGCTTTGCACACTCTTGGCATTCTCTTGATGAGTTTCAAGAGGTAGTCACCAGAAATGGTTTTCACTTCACAGGTGTGCCCTGTCAGGTTTAATAATTGAGATTTCTTGCCTTATAAATGGGGTTGGGAGCATCAGTTGTATTGTGCAGAAGTCTGGTGGATACACAGCTGATAAATCCTACTGAATAGACTGTTAGAATTTGTATTATGGCAAGAAAAAAGCAGCTAAGTAAAGAAAAACGAGTGGCCATCATTACTTTAAGAAATGAAGGTCAGTCAGTCCGAAAAATTGGGAAAACTTTGAAATTTTTTGCCACTGCACTTGGGGACACTTTCAAACGCTACAAAGAAACTGGCTCACATGAGGACCGCCCCAGGAAAGGAAGACCAAGACTCACCTCTTCTGCGGAGGATAAGTTTATCCCAGTCTCCAGCCTCAGAAATTGCAGGTTAAAGGGAACCAAACATCAGGATTTTCGTGTATAAGCTGCAGCCAGTGCAGTACTGGCACTATCATGCACAGTGTGTACATACCATTAGGGGGCAGCTCGGGTGATTAGTCAGTGAAATACAACTTTATAAAGTTTGAAATTTCGTGCACTTTTTGATTGACGTGTGCACCTCTGCAGATAATGTCCGGGCGGGTTATGCAGGAGTTCCCCGCCCCCCACCAGCCTGTTCCTCCCTCTCTCCTGATGTCCGGGCGGGTTATGCACGTGTTCCCCTCCCCCCCGCGCCGCCTGTTCCTCCCTCCCTCCCTCTGGCTGTATGTAAATATCTAATCTTCAGAAACATGGCGCCGGAGTGGGCCTCTGCGCATAGCGCTTATCTCCGGCGCCATGTTTCTGAAGCCCCCGCATTACACAACTTGGTGTCTGAGAGGGCGGCGCCACAGCGATGTCACACCGGCTGGTGTGTTGGCCCGGTGTCCTGGGGCGGCACGATACAGGAGCAGCAGGTAATCGCATCCTCCGGTCAGCTGTTCTGTCCTGTTCTAATCGCGCGCCCTCCCGCGGTCACAACGGGCTGTGAAGAAACGAGGGCGCATGCGCCGCCCTCTCAGACACCAAGTTGTGTAATGCGGGGGCTTCAGAAACATGGCGCCGGAGATAAGCGCTATGCGCAGAGGCCCACTCCGGCGCCATGTTTCTGAAGATTAGATATTTACATACAGCCAGAGGGAGGGAGGGAGGAACAGGCGGTGCGGGGGGGCGGGGAACACATGCATAACCCGCCCGGACATCAGGAGAGGGGGAGGAACAGGCTGGTGGGGGGGCGGGGAACTCCTGCATAACCCGCCCGGACATTATCTGCAGAGGTGCACACGTCAATCAAAAAGTGCACGAAATTTCAAACTTTATAAAGTTGTATTTCACTGCCTAAACACCCGAGCTGCCCCCTGATGGTATGTACACACTGTGCATGATAGTGCCAGCACTGCACTGGCTGCACCTTATACACGAAAATCCTGATGTTTGGTTCCCTTTAACAGCAGCTCAGATTAGAGACCAGGTCAATGCCACACAGAGTTCTAGCAGCAGACACATCTCTAGAACAACTGTTAAGAGGAGACTTTGTGCAGAAGACCTTCATGGTAAAATAGCTGCTAGGAAACCACTGCTAAGGACAGACAACAAGCAGAAGATACAGTACTTGTTAGGGCTAAAGAACACAAGGAATGTACATTAGACCAGTGGAAATCTGTGCTTCGGTCCGATTAGTCCAAATTTGAGATCTTTAGATCCAACCATCGTGTCTTTGTGCGACGCAGAAAAGGTGAACGGATGGACTCTACATGTCTGGTTCCCACCGTGAAGCATGGAGGAGGAAGTGTGATGATGTGGGGGTGCTTTGCTGTTGGGGATTTATTCAAAACTTGAAGGCATACTGAACCAGCATGGCTACCACAGCATCTTGCAGCGGCATGCTACTCCATCTGGTTTGCGTTTAGTTGGATCATCATTTATTTTTCAACAGGACAATGACCCCAGACAATGACTCCAGGCTGTGTAAGGGCTATTTGACTAAGGAGGAGAGTCATGGGGTGCTACACCAGATGACCTGGCCTCCACAGTCACCAGACCTGAACCCAATCGAGATGGTTTGGGGTGAGCTGGACCGCAGAGTGAAGGCAAAAGGGCCAACAAGTGCTAAGCATCTCTGGGAACTCCTTCAAGACCATTTCCGGTGACTACCTCTTGAAGCTCATCAAGAGAATGCCAAGGGTGTGCAAAGCAGTAATCGAAGCAAAAGGTGGTTACTTTGAAGAACCTAGAATATAAGACATATTTTCAGTTGTTTCACACTTTTTTGTTAAGAATTTCATTCCACATGTGTTAATTCATAGTTTTGATGCCTTCAATGTGAATCTACAATTTTCAGAGTCATGAAAATAAAGAAAACTCTTTGAATGAAAAGGTGTCTCCAAACTTTTGGTCTGTACTGTATATACCCAGCACTTAGGCCCTTTAGAATCGACTTTCTATTGTTCATGCTGCTGCCTTACCATGTGGTTCATGTGATCCTTCATGATGCTTTCATTTCTTTTTCACTACTTTTTACAATTTAATAAATTATTCCTATTGCACGTAATTTCTCCTTTTTCGTTCTTTGTTAAATGATATTTGGTGTGGGCTGTCTCTTGGTCATTTCGGGGGGGGCTTCTTATGCCCTATTCCAGTAAGGCGAGATCGTGTGGCTCTTTGTTTGGAAATTCATTTCAGTGCATTGTTTAAAGCAGACCCAGAAAAGTGGCAATAAATACTTTTTAGAGACTGCACTAAAAACCTTATTAGACCCGCCAGTAATACATGGTAATACCCAGAGCGGTGTTTTTTTCTACAGGCAATTTTTTCTACAAGCAATTAAACTTGTCATGATGCAGTGTGTCGATAATGCACTAACATTTTTTTTAGGACCGCCAATAATACGTGGCTATACCCAGAGTGGTGTTTTAAAATTTTCCTAAATGCAATTAATATTTACACGATACAGTGTGTAGCTACTGCACTAACAATACCTATTAATGTGTTGGCCTGTGTAATTTAGAACACGTAGCAATACCTATTTGGATGCCTCACTGGCAACTGTTTCTCAGGCACTACAAGTACTTCCAATCCCTATTCCTATGACTTAATGTGCCAATTTGTGCCACAACAACACCTCTCCCTACACTGCACATCCCTATTCTAAACTATCGCTGGCCTATATAGCTAAACTGCCTAGCATTACATGTAAACTCCTAATCTCACTGTCTAGCAGCAGCACCTTCCCTGACAAGCAACATTCAGAAAATGGAGCCCACGCAAAGTAACCGCTACTTATAAGCACACTGTTTCTGTTTCCACATTGAAAATGTTTGCTGTGCCATGATTGGCTGCAGGAACATCCGAAAATAAAGTTAAGGAAAAAAAACAAGGCGCCGAGCGCAAAAAGCCTTCTACCAGTGCAGAGTCTCCGCCTCCCCCACTGATTTTACACATCCCCACATCAAACAGCATAGCAATCCTATCCATAACCAGAATATGCTATTAAAACAGCATTTTTGCAAACTTGTCCAGCGTTCGGGGACAAAAAACGAACATAAATGGACATTGCCGACTTTTGGGGGGAGGGGCTTGGGTTTGCCGAGCTCGAATGAACAAGTTCTAGCTCATAGCAAATTTGAAATTGGCGAAGCTTTATCGAACAGGTTAGTTCATCTCTACTTATAACGGTGTAAAATAAATAAATAAAAATATTTTGGGTCCCAACCTGTATAGATACCATCACAGATAAAGCCTAAAGGCTGCAGCCCCCAGCCATGCACTTATCATGGTTGTGTATCAAAATAAGAGGAAGCACATGAGGCTTATTTTTATTTATTTATTTTTTTAAAAAATATTTAAATAAATAAATCATTTAAAAAAACAAGGTGCGGTCACCCCAATTTTGATACCCAGCCAAAATAAAGCCGACAGCGTGGTGTTGGTATTCTGAGTCTGGGGAGACCCATGGTTATTGCCCCATATAACTTAAAGAAATCAGTCTGCAGCTGCCTAGGATTGCCACACTTATTAGATGCGACGATCCCGGCTCATTACCTGGCTCATACTGATTGCCCTGGTGCGATGGCAATCGAGGTAATAAGGGGTAAATGGCAGCTGTGAGCTGCCACTAAACACTAGATTAGTGATGGGTAGGAGTCTATGAGACTCCACACCACTAATCCTATAAGTATAAGATGAAAGATTAATATTACCAGAATAGAGTATGTGTAAGCAAATGGTAATAAAAAATAACTTTTAATTAATATATTAAAAGGACAATAGTCCAAAAACACCAATGAGATCAAGTACCACAAAAGTGAAGATAAAAAACAATTGGGTATTAATTTTCATATATCAAAGGGTTATTTTTGGTTGAAATAGACCTTAACCCAATGGAGTACAGTCAGCTTTTGTTTTATCCAGACAACTTTAGTTATTTGACAGAAAGTGTCATATAGTGTACAGAACAACTGACTGTGTTACCTCAAATTGTTATAAGTGCATCTGGCAGGACAGGGATGTCATGTTGTAACCAGTCCTTTCTGCCAGAAAGATTATGTGGATATTACCTTACATTTGGGGTATAGAGTTTTGAAATTTCTCACAAAGGCCCCGGCAAGAGTCCACATAGGTGCTCAAACGCTCTCCTTCCCTTCCCGACGTGTTTCCTCAAAATTGATTCATGAGGCGAGACCTTTGGGAGGCTTGTCAGAGGAGCATGGAGCTTATCTTTCCCTGTGCATGAGCCATCGCACTATATCAGGGGCCGTGCTGCCTTTGGCATCCACCATTGTGGAAGGAACAGCCCCTAATATAGTGTGATGGCTCATGCACAGGGAAAGATAAGCTCCATGCTCCTCTGACAAGCCTCCCAAAGATCTCCCCTGATGAATCAATTTTGAGGAAACGCGTCGGGAAGGAAAGGAGAGCGTTTGAGCACCGATATAGACTCTTGCCGGGGCCTTTGTGAGAAATTTCAAAACTCTATACCCCAAATTTAAGGTTATTTCCACATAATCTTTCTAGCAGAAAGGACTGGTTACAACATGACATCCCACTCCTGCAAGATGCACTTATAACAATTTGAGGTAACACAGTCAGTCGTTCTGTACACTATATGACTCTGTCAAATAACTAAAGTTGTCTGGATAAAACAAGAGCTGACTGTACTCCATTGGGTTAAGGTCTATTTCAACCAAAAATAACCCTTAGTTTTTATTACCACTTGCTTACACATAATCCTATAAGTAAAAATAAATAAACACAAACACATAGAAAAAAAGATAGGTTTTGTGCACATATTAGTGTAGTGTAGGGCAATCTAGGGTTACTCTAGGGTCTCCCGTCGGTAAATGGGGCGCCACAATAATGGGGTGTCATACCCTCCATTAATAGGTAGGGTATAAATTAGGGGTAAATTATTGATATGCTCCCCCTCCTTTTGGTATTTACCTGTTTTGTTGCCCCTACACTATTAGGGTGAGTGTTACACTTTGGTAAATTTTATGCCTTTTAAATGATATATTAAAGGTTATTTTTTAATGGGAATTTTTCTTTTTGGTCCTTAACATATTGTTTCTCTGTAAAATTAGCTGCGGCTTTGGTTTATTCTTTCATACATTAAAGGTGCCAGCCACCTCTGCAGTGGATCTGGTCTTCAGCCTCTTGATAATCAAGGCTTTGGTCACAGGGTGGATTTTTGGCATGTTGTCAGAGGTCAAGTTGCAGTT
The DNA here is from genome assembly GCF_048569485.1 of Anomaloglossus baeobatrachus. Taxonomy (NCBI): domain Eukaryota; kingdom Metazoa; phylum Chordata; class Amphibia; order Anura; family Aromobatidae; genus Anomaloglossus; species Anomaloglossus baeobatrachus. The sequence continues at coordinate 196,527,987 of NC_134357.1, read as the reverse complement.
CAAGTGAAGGTCTGGGGTGCTGGGTTTCTTTTTATACACGCCCACTAATTAACCAATCATTTAGTGAGCACAGGTGAGGATATAAACTAGGATTGGGTGCATTATATGACAAGGCGACAAAACTTTTGTCTTGCCAAAATCTGACCTTTCTGTGTTCATTAAATGATCAATATTGCAGCTTTGCAGCAAATTTATTTTCATAACCTAAACCAAATTTGGGAGGGTTTCAGCTTTCAAAAGAGTAATTTATAAAACCAATGGATGAATTTAAAGTCAGGTTATAAGCTGCTTTTATTTACATAACATGGATAAGCGGCAGAACGTTTCTCAGGGAGTGTACCAGGATGGGGTCATATATACCAGGATATAGGGATGATGAGGTAATACACCAGAATGGGGCCATGATTGGAATATATACCATAATGGGGTCATAATGGGGATATATATATATATATATATATATATATTAGGATGGGGCCATGATAGTGGACTTATATACCAGGATGGGACTATATGGGACTATATATATATATATACTAGGATATAGCCATGGTTTGTCATACACCAGTATTGGACCATGATGTGGACATTAGAGTTGAGCGTGGTTCGCGGTTCGAGGTTCTCCAGTTCTAGGCTCGAGTGATTTTGGGGCCTGTTCTAGATCGAACTAGAACTCGAGCTTTTTGCAAAAGCTCGATAGTTCTAGAAACGTTCGATAATGGTTCTAGCAGCAAAAAAACAGCTAATTCCTAGCTGGCTTTCCGCTGTAATAGTGTAAGTCACTCTGTGACTCACACTATTATGAAATTTCAGTGTATAGTGTGCGGGAACAGCGCCTTCAGATCACTGCTGTTTGTATAATGGCGATCGCCATTTATTTTTTTTTTCCCTTGTCTTCCTTCCCTAAGCGCGCGCGTGTAGTGGGGAGGGCCATTATAGCAGCCAATCCCAGACACACACACAGCTAAGTGGACTTTTAGGCAGAGAAGCAACGGCATGTGTGATAGGATGTCCATGTCACATGTCCCTGCATTATAAAAACGAGTATCTGCCATCCGGACGCCATTATCTCTTCTGCGTCCTTGGTGTAAGACATCACTGGCGCAGCTCCGTCCTTTGTCCTATCGCCGATACTGCTGTATGCGCTCCATACACAGCGCTGGACAGCTTAGGGATAGCACTTTCTATAAGTCCTTTTAAGGGCTCGTACCGGCAGGGTCAGAGCCATAGGTGACAGGTCCTGAAAACAGAGACAGCGTCTGTATAGCTAAGTTCAGGGATTTCGTCACTGCATTTCCCCATTAGGAGGGAATAGAAAGGCAGGCTTCCTTTCCTCTACCCAGAGCCCCACAACCCTGGCACTGTACCCTCCTGTCCTCTGCACACTCCAACTCATTATAACTAAGCCATTATACTAGCAAACATTCAGTGTACCTAGTGGCATCCTAAACGTGGCTATTGGACTTTTGTCTAGTCACACTAGTGCAAAGATATTTGCAGCACGTCTGCCTGCATTGCACACTCCAACTCATTATAACTAAGCCATTATACTAGCAAACACTCAGTGTACCTAGTGGCATCCTAAACGTGGCTATTGGACTTTTGTCTAGTCCCACTAGGGCAAAGATATTTGCAGCACGTCTGGCTGCATTGCACACTCCAACTCATTATAACTAAGCCATTATACTAGCAAACACTCAGTGTACCTAGTGGCATCCAAAACGTGGCTATTGGACATTTGTCTAGTCCCACTAGTGCAAAGATATTTGCAGCACGTCTGCCTGCATTGCACACTCAAACTCATTATAACTAAGCCATTATACTAGCAAACACTCAGTGTACCTAGTGGCATCCTAAACGTGGCTATTGGACTTTTGTCTAGTCCCACTAGTGCAAAGATATTTGCAGCACGTCTGCCTGCATTGCACACTCAAACTCATTATAACTAAGCCATTATACTAGCAAACACTCAGTGTACCTAGTGGCATCCTAAACGTGGCTATTGGACTTTTGTCTAGTCCCACTAGGGCAAAGATATTTGCAGCACGTCTGCCTGCATTGCACACTCCAACTCATTATAACTAAGCCATTATACTAGCAAACACTCAGTGTACCTAGTGGCATCCTAAACGTGGCTATTGGACTTTTGTCTAGTCCCACTAGTGCAAAGATATTTGCAGCACGTCTGCCTGCATTGCACACTCAAACTCATTATAACTAAGCCATTATACTAGCAAACACTCAGTGTACCTAGTGGCATCCTAAACGTGGCTATTGGACTTTTGTCTAGTCCCACTAGTGCAAAGATATTTGCAGCACGTCTGCCTGCATTGCACACTCCAACTCATTATAACTAAGCCATTATACTAGCAAACACTCAGTGTACCTAGTGGCATCCTAAACGTGGCTATTGGTCTTTTGTCTAGTCCCACTAGTGCAAAGATATTTGCAGCACGTCTGCCTGCATTGCACACTCAAACTCATTATAACTAAGCCATAATACTAGCAAACACTCAGTGTACCTAGTGGCATCCTAAACGTGGCTATTGGACTTTTGTCTAGTCTCACTAGTGCAAAGATATTTGCAGCACGTCTGCCTGCATTGCACACTCCAACTCATTATAACTAAGCCATTATACTAGCAAACACTCAGTGTACCTAGTGGCATCCTAAACGTGGCTATTGGACTTTTGTCTAGTCCCACTAGTGCAAAGATATTTGCAGCACGTCTGCCTGCATTGCACACTCAAACTCATTATAACTAAGCCATTATACTAGCAAACACTCAGTGTACCAAGTGGCATCCTAAACGTGGCTATTGGACTTTTGTCTAGTCCCACTAGTGCAAAGATATTTGCAGCACGTCTGCCTGCATTGCACACTCCAACTCATTATAACTAAGCCATTATACTAGCAAACACTCAGTGTACCTAGTGGCATCCTAAACGTGGCTATTGGACTTTTGTCTAGTCCCACTAGTGCAAAGATATTTGCAGCACGTCTGCCTGCATTGCACACTCCAACTCATAGTTACTAATCCATTATACTAGCAATTTATGCTGCCAGTTTAAGGGCCGTAGTTGCATTGTCAGGGATATTTATTCTTTATTATTCTGCTGTTAATAAAGCTAGACCACCGCTGCAATCTACACCACCTCTCAATTTTTACTACCACATTTTCAGTGCACAATCTTGTCGCAATCAACATGAGTGGCAAAATGACAGATGCTGGTGGAAAGGGGAAGAGGCGTGGTGGAAAAGGAAAAAAAGGTTTTGTCCGTGGGGAAGGTGGCAAAGCTCCATTATCATCTGCTGAAGATAGACCATCTGCCAGCAAAAGTAAGATGTCTACTACTTACCGTGGACAATCCGATGTGCTCCCTTTTTTACGGACACGAACAACAGGAACAAAGGTAGATGATGGCCAAAAAAGGAAAATGCTTGAATGGATCTCAAGTGGTCCAACAAGTGCCCTCTCAGCCACTTCAAGTACCGCATCCAAAAAACACCAGTCCTCTGAGTTGTCATCCCAATCAAACTTGCTTTCTCCCAGCTCTGAAGTCTCCATCAGCCCTGCACAGTATGGTGGAACTGAGATGGCTGAGTCTGCAGAGCTGTTCAGTCACACTATAGCCTGGGAATCAGAGGTCTGCTCCCAAGCTACAGTGAGTACAGAACATGAAATGGTCTGCAGTGATGCCCAGAACCTTTGTGACTCTGATTCAGGCCGTGAGGACCAAGTTTCTGAGCATAATGTTGACCCTTTGTCACAAACTGTAACACCTGTGGTTATAGACAATGAGGAACATACTGATGAAGATAAGACGCAGATACCCGATTGGGATGACAACTTAAATATTCGGTCAGGGCAACAAGAGGCTCGGTTTGAGGGGGAGGGGAGTGCAAACACAACAATTGATGATGAAGTTCTAGATCCCACCTACTGTCAACCCACAGTCAGGCACTCGAGGAGGTCAATAGAGGTGGTGGAGGAGGATGCAACTGATGACGAAGTTACCTTGCGCCTTCCTGGACAGAGTCGGAGTACTGGTAGCACGTCTACAACTGCATCCTCAGCCACCACTCTGCCTCTGAACACTAGTCGGGGTGGATCAACAGGTCGCTTGCCCTCTAAGCCTTGCCTAGCCTGGTCCTTTTTTGACATAGCAAAAGATCGCCCAAATTATGTGATCTGTAAAATTTGTCATGGTTCTATTAGTAGAGGTCAAAACCTCAGCAGTTTGACAACTTCTTCCATGAATCGTCACATGAATAAATATCAAATGTCCCGGTGGGAAGCTCACCTTGCTGCAATGCGGCCTTGCGGAGCGAACCATCCACCGCCTGCCCCTTCCAGTGCATCCGCGCGCTCTTCATCTTCTATGACTGTGGGGACAGCTGTCACACCTGTTTTTCCACGCACAACTTCCACCACTGTAACCGCAACAGGCAGTTTGCTTGGTAGGTCGTCAGTTGGTTTGGAAGGGGAAACAAGTGAGTGTGTACAGCTCTCTCAGACATCGGTAGCACCAACGTTGGATGAAGGCAACATCAGGTCTCCGCCTGCACTTTCCTCACAAACCTGCATTTTTCCAGGGACACCCTACTCAACACCGTCTACACACAGCAGCCAGATCTCTGTCCCTCAGATGTGGTCAAATAAAAGGCCACTTCCTGCGACCCATGACAAAGCTAAGAGGTTGACTCTATCCCTCTGTAAGCTCTTGGCTACCGAAATGCTGCCTTTCCGCCTAGTGGACACACAGGATTTTAGAGACCTTATGTCTGTCGCTGTGCCCCAGTACCAGATGCCTAGTCGCCACTACTTCTCTAAGAAAGGTGTGCCCGCGCTACACCAGCATGTCGCACACAACATCACCGCTTCCTTGAGAAACTCTGTGTGTGAACGGGTGCATTTCACCACCGATACTTGGACCAGTAAGCATGGACAGGGACATTACATGTCGCTGACTGGGCACTGGGTAACTATGGTGATAGATGGTGAAGGGTCTGCTGCACAAGTCTTGCCGTCCCCACGACTTGTGTGTCAATCCTCTCTCTGTCCAAGTTCCGCCACTGCTTCTGCCTCCTCCACCTCATCTGGGTCCTCCACCTCCGCCCCAAGCCTGCCTGGTCAGGCCACCAGCGTTCTCACTGCACAGAAGGAATCACGCATGCCTCATTACTATGCTGGCAGCAGAGCGCAACGGCATCAGGCAGTCTTTAGCTTGACATGTCTTGGGAATAAGAGTCACACAGCTGAGGAGTTGTGGTCAGCTCTGCGGTCCGAGTTTAATAAATGGTTGTCTCCGCTCAACCTGCAGCCTGGTAAGGCCGTGTGCGACAATGCTGCAAACCTGGGTGTGGCCCTTCGCCTGGGCAAGGTGACACACGTGCCTTGTATGGCTCACGTGTTGAACCTTGTTGTCCAGCAATTCTTAACACACTATCCCGGCCTAGATGGCCTTCTGAACAGGGCACGAAACTGTCTGCTCACTTCCGCCGTTCAAGCGCCGCAGCTGAGAGACTTGCATCGCTCCAGAAGTCTTTCGGCCGGCCGGTTCATCGCCTGAAATGCGATGTGGCGACACGCTGGAATTCAACTCTCCACATGTTACAGCGACTGTGGCAGCACCGCCGAGCCCTGGTGCAATACGTCATGACGCATAGCCTGGGCCAACGAGATGCAGAGGTGGGGCAGATCACCCTGATGGAGTGGTCTCAGATCAAGGACCTATGCACCCTTCTGCACAGTTTCGACATGGCGACGAATATGTTTAGCGCTGACAATGCCATTATCAGCATGACAATTCCAGTCATTTACATGCTGGAGCACACGCTAAACACTATTCGGAGTCAGGGGGTGGGACAACAGGAAAGGGAGGAACTACAGGAGGATTCATATGCGCAAGGGACAACAACATCACCAGGGTCCAGACGTTCATCATCTCCAACGCGGCAGGCATGGGACCATGGGGGACAGGGATCAACAAGGGCACATGGTAGCAGGCTAAATGTTGAGGTAGGTGCAGAAGAACATGAAGAAATGGAGGACGAACTGTCCATGGACATGGAAGACTCAGCAGATGAGGGAGACCTTGGTCAAATTTCTGTTGAAAGAGGTTGGGGGGAGATGTCAGAGGAAGAAAGAACGGTTAGCACCTCTATGCCACAAACACAGCGTGGACTTGGTCCGCATGGCTGCGCAAGACACATGAGTGCCTTCTTGTTGCACTACCTCCAACATGACCCTCGTATTGTCAAAATTAGAAGTGATGATGACTACTGGATTGCCACACTATTAGATCCCCGGTACAAGTCCAAATTTTGTGACATAATTCCAGCCATAGAAAGGGACGCACGTATGCAGGAGTATCAGCAGAAGCTGTTACTCGATCTTAGCTCGGCTTTTCCACCAAACAACCGTGCAGGTGCAGGGAGTGATTCTCCCAGTTGTAACTTGACAAACATGGGACGGTCTCGTCATCTTCAACAGTCTACCCGTACCAGTAGGACCGTATCTAGTGCTGGTAACAGCAATTGTATGGAATCTTTTCATAATTTTTTTAAGCCACCAGAGACAACAAGTCTGACACATAGTCAACGGCTGGAGAGGATGATACAGGAGTATCTCCAAATGAACATCGATGCCATGACTTTGCAAATGGAGCCTTGCTCATTTTGGGCTTCAAATCTAGAAAAATGGCCAGAGCTATCCAGTTACACCTTGGAAATTTTGTCGTGTCCAGCTGCCAGCGTTGTCTCTGAACGTGTCTTCAGTGCTGCTGGGTGTGTGCTGACAGATAAGCGCATGCGTCTGTCCAGTGACAATGTGGACAGACTTACATTCATCAAAATGAACAATACATAGATCCAGAAGGAATTTACTACCCCTGTGTCATCATGGGGAGAGTAAATGCTTGTGGATTTGGAATGTGCTTGATGCAAATCAAAACATCCTGTTTGCAACTAGGGCACAAGTGCTGCCACTGATAAGGTGTCTGTCTGTGGCCCAATTTTTGGAAAAAAGGGAGACTCCGCTTGGAGTAACCCTTGCTTATATTGTTTTTAAAAGAAGCCAAGATGAACAGAGCTGGGATCAGGAAAGACTTTGCTACCTACCCCGGAGTCATCCTGGGGACGGTTAAGTATGGCGTATTTTTGAATGTGCTTGATGCAAATCTAGCTGTGAAGTGTACAACTGTTGCACAACTGCTGCCACTGAAGGGGTGGGTGTGTCTGGGGCCCAATTTTTGGAAAATAAGGGAGACTCCACTTGGATTAACCCTTGATTGCTGTGTTTTTTATAAATGATCCAAGATGCACAGAGCTGGGATAAGGAAAGACTTTGCTACCTACCCCGGTGTCATCCTGGGGACGGTTAATTATGGCGTATTTTTGAATGTGCTTGATGCAAATCTAGCTGTGAAGTGTACAACTGGGGCACAACTGCTGCCACTGAAGGGGTGGGTGTGTGTGGGGCCCAATTTTTGGAAAAAAGGGAGACTCCGCTTGGAGTAACCCTTGATTGCTGTGTTTTTTTATAAATGATCTAAGATGCACAGAGCTGGAATCAGGAAAGACTTTGCTACCTACCCCGGTGTCATCCTGGGGACGGTTAATTATGGCGTATTTTTGAATGTGCTTGATGCAAATGTAGCTGTGAAGTGTACAACTGGGGCACAACTGCTGCCACTGAAGGGGTGGGTGTGTGTGGGGCCCAATTTTTGGAAAAAAGGGAGACTCCGCTTGGAGTAACCCTTGATTGCTGTGTTTTTTATAAATGATCCAAGATGCACAGAGCTGGGATCAGGAAAGACTTTGCTACCTACCCCGGTGTCATCCTGGGGACGGTTAATTATGGCGTATTTTTGAATGTGCTTGATGCAAATCTAGCTGTGAAGTGTACAACTGGGGCACAACTGCTGCCACTGAAGGGGTGGGTGTGTGTGGGGCCCAATTTTTGGAAAAAAGGGAGACTCCGCTTGGAGTAACCCTTGATTGCTGTGTTTTTATAAATGATCCAAGATGCACAGAGCTGGGATCAGGAAAGACTTTGCTACCTACCCCGGTGTCATCCTGGGGACGGTTAATTATGGCGTATTTTTGAATGTGCTTGATGCAAATCTAGCTGTGAAGTGTACAACTGGGGCACAACTGCTGCCACTGAAGGGGTGGGTGTGTGTGTGGCCCAATTTTTGGAAAAAAAAGGGAGACTCCGCTTGGAGTATCCCTTGATTGCTGTGTTTTTTATAAATGATCCAAGATGCACAGAGCTGGGATCAGGAAAGACTTTGCTACCTACCCCGGAGTCATCCTGGGGACGGTTAAGTATGGCGTATTTTTGAATGTGCTTGATGCAAATCTAGCTGTTAAGTGTACAACTGGGGCACAACTGCTGCCACTGAAGGGGTGTGTGTGTGGGGCCCAATTTTTGGAAAAAAGGGAGACTCCGCTTGGAGTAACCCTTGCTTGCTGTGTTTTTTAAAAGGAGCCAAGATGAACAGAGCTGGGATCAGGAAAGACTTTGCTACCTAACCCGGGGTCATCCTGAGACGGTTAAGTATGGCGTATTTTTGAATGTGCTTGATGCAAATCTAGCTGTGAAGTGTACAACTGGGGCACAACTGCTGCCACTGAAGGGGTGGGTGTGTGTGGGGCCCAATTTTTGGAAAAAAGGGAGACTCCGCTTGGAGTAACCCTTGATTACTGTGTTTTTTATAAATGATCCAACATGCATAGAGCTGGGATCAGGAAAGACTTTGCTACCTACCCCGGTGTCATCCTGGGGACGGTTAATTATGGCGTATTTTTGAATGTGCTTGATGCAAATCTAGCTGTGAAGTGTACAACTGGGGCACAACTGCTGCCACTAAAGGGATGGGTGTGTGTGGTGCCCAATTTTTGGAAAAAAGGGAGACTCCGCTTGGAGTAATCCTTGATTGCTGTGTTTTTTATAAATGATCCAAGATGCACAGAGCTGGGATCAGGAAAGACTTTGCTACCTACCCCGGTGTCATACTGGGGACGGTTAATTATGGCGTATTTTTGAATGTGCTTGATGCAAATCTAGCTGTGAAGTGTACAACTGGGGCAGAACTGCTGCCACTGAAGGGGTGGGTGTGTGTGGGGCCCAATTTTTGGAAAAAAGGGAGACTCCGCTTGGAGTAACCCTTGATTGCTGTGTTTTTTATAAATGATCCAAAATGCACAGAGCTGGGATCAGGAAAGACTTTGCTACCTACCCCGGAGTCATCCTGGGGACGGTTAAGTATGGCGTATTTTTGAATGTGCTTGATGCAAATCTAGCTGTGAAGTGTACAACTGGGGCACAACTGCTGCCACTGAAGGGGTGGGTGTGTGTGGGGCCCAATTTTTGGAAAAAAGGGAGACTCCGCTTGGAGTAACCCTTGCTTGCTGTGTTTTTTAAAAGGAGCCAAGATGAACAGAGCTGGGATCAGGAAAGACTTTGCTACCTAACCCGGGGTCATCCTGGGGACGGTTAAGTATGGCGTATTTTTGAATGTGCTTGATGCAAATCTAGCTGTGAAGTGTACAACTGGGGCACAACGGCTGCCACTGAAGGAGTGGGTGTGTGTGTGGCCCAATTTTTGGAAAAAAAGGGAGACTCCGCTTGGAGTAACCCTTGATTGCTGTGTTTTTTATAAATGATCCAAGATGCACAGAGCTGGGATCAGGAAAGACTTTGCTACCTACCCCGGAGTCATCCTGGGGACGGTTAAGTATGGCGTATTTTTGAATGTGCTTGATGCAAATCTAGCTGTGAAGTGTACAACTGGGGCACAACTGCTGCCACTGAAGGGGTGGGTGTGTGTGGGGCCCAATTTTTGGAAAAAAGGGAGACTCCGCTTGGAGTCACCCTTGATTGCTGTGTTTTTTATAAATGATCCAAGATGCACAGAGCTGGGATCAGGAAAGACTTTGCTACCTACCCCGGTGTCATCCTGGGGACGGTTAATTATGGCGTATTTTTGAATGTGCTTGATGCAAATCTAGCTGTGAAGTGTACAACTGGGGCACAACTGTTGCCACTGAAGGGGTGGGTGTGTGTGGGGCCCAATTTTTGGAAAAAAGGGAGACTTTGCTTGGAGTAACCCTTGATTGCTGTGTTTTTTATAAATGATCCAAGATGCACAGAGCTGGGATCAGGAAAGACTTTGCTACCTACCCCGGTGTCATCCTGGGGACGGTTAATTATGGCGTATTTTTGAATGTGCTTGATGCAAATCTAGTTGTGAAGTGTACAACTGGGGCACAACTGCTGCCACTGAAGGGGTGGGTGTGTGTGGGGCCCAATTTTTGGAAAAAAGGGAGACTCCGCTTGGAGTCACCTTGCGGTGTTTTACATGATTTTAGATTTTAGAAGGACGTGCCATGCCTATATCTGTGTGTCCTCCACTTTTTCCTTGTCCTGCTCTTTTGTTTTCGCATGAGTATATATCCTTGTCACTTTTCCATGTGTTTGTGTTGTGTTGTGAGTTGTTTGTCACCTTTTGGACACCTTTGAGGGTGTTTTCTAGGTGTTTTTATGTGTTTGTGAATACCTGCCATTGTTTCCTATGCGGTTCGAGTTCGGTCCGTCGAACGTTCGACGAACCGAACTCAAATGGGACCTCCGTTTGGCGAACCGACCTCGAGCCGAACCGGGACCGGTTTGCTCATCTCTAGTGGACATATACCAGGATGGGGGACATATTTGCTAGGATGGGGGACATATTTACCAGGAAGTGGCCCAGGATGGGGGACATTAGTACTTGATGGGGTACATTCCTACACAATGAAGGGGAATGGGGGCAACTTTTATGTCTTTATAGGATTGTATATGTCCACATCATGGCTCCATGCTGGTATATGACCCCCGATCACGGATGTAGCCTAGTATATATGACCCCTTCTTGGTATATATGTCTGCATCATAGCCCATCCTGGTATATATGGCCTCATCATAGCCCATCTTGGTATATATGACCCCATCATGATATATATGTCCTATATATGTCCCCATCCTGATAGATATGGCCCCATCCTGGTTTATTTGGCTCCATCATGTCCCCATCCTGGTATATTGCCCCATTCTGGTATATGTCGAAAGCATGTCACCTTCCTGATATATAGCCCCCATCCTGGTATATAGCCCTCATACTAGTGTATAGCCTCATTATGTTATATAGCCCTCCATTGTGGTATATAGCTTGCCATCCTGGTATATAGCAACCCATCCTGGTATATAGCCCCCTCATTCTGATATATAGCCCTCCATCCTGGTATATATCTCTCCATCCTGGTATATAGCCCCCTCATCCTGGTATATAACCCCCTCATCCTGATATATAGCCCTCCATCCTGGTATATATCTCTCCATCCTGGTATATAGCACCCTCATCCTGGTATATAGCCGCTATCATGCTATATAGCCCCTTCATCCTGGTATATAGCTCTCCTTAGTTTCTATCCCCCATCATGCTATATAGCCCCCTCACCCTGATATATAGCCTCCATCATGCTAGATACCTCCATCATCCTGGCATATAACCCTCATACTGGTATATAGCTCTCTCATCCTGGTATATAGCACCAACCCCCGTACACAGAAAAAAAAAATAAATGATTGTACTCACCTAACTGCGCTCCTTTGGCATTGTCCTGTGATACTGGCATGCCGGCAACTGATCAGAGTGTAAGCTGATGTCAGTGTCATGCACGGCCACTTACAGCACCAGCAGCAATCAGCATATTCTCTGCTACTCATGCCCTGAATTGTGTGCATGGAGAGCAATGAATATTCATGGCCTTCATTGGTGCCAACACATCTCAGTGCAGGGACCCGACGGGTCTCTGTGCAGCGATCTATTTCAGCTGAATGCGTGCCCTCGGACACACATCCATCTGCATCAGGGGCTGGGGGGTGGGTCCCCTGCACACCTATGCCCAGTTGCAATGGCGATCTCCGCAACAGTGGTAGTTATGCCCCTGTTCAGTGGAAGAAAAGAAAAGGAACTGGCCACTTTTGACTGGGTCCTTGGTACTCTTTAAGCATATATTCTGTTTTTTCTCCAGGATGAATGCAGAAATAAAACTGAGTGAACCTCTCTAATACAAGAATAGAGGATCATTTGAATGAGGTTAAGATGAAAAACAAGGTCTCTAAGAACCTGATGTTCATTTTTTAAAACATTCGATTAGCAACAACAGCTTACTGTAAAAATATTAGCTTTGCGGACTGTCTTTCTTTCTGTTGTTGAGCTGTAGCCGCAGACAGTGCACAAGTGGTATTTCTGTCTTTTCTTTGAGTTGTGGCTGTATACTTAACCACATGAGATGATCCTGCTTCCTATGTTCAATATTTCATAAATTTGCTTGAGGTCTCTTCTCACTCCGCAGTAATATCACCCCCTACTTTTTCTTCTTTGCAGTTGTCAGATGTATACTTAGGGATTTAAATAATTGACAACTATGAATACAAATTTACAATTTTACAGTTACTGTCATAGGAATGGTTTAAATGCCATTTAATGATTTTCCTTAAAAAGTGTCAGATTTTAAAAAGAACTGTTCAACACTTGGAAATTAAAGATATCAACATCACGTACAGGAGAATTAATTGTTGAGTAGGCTTTTGCCATTGTGGAAGTTTCTTGCAATTACATTCTTCAGAAGAAAAAAATATTACATTATGTATAGGGATGAGCGAACCTGGGGCTCAAACTGGAACATGGAGTTTTCAAAAAAATCTGTGTTCAAGTTTGGAATTTGAGTGTTCTTTGTATACTAATAAAGTTTGTTGAAAGATTGCAGTGCAGCCAATCGTTTCAACATGAGGAAGATGCATGTATGCTGCTGTCTGCTTTACCTGCTGTGGTTATCAAAAATAGGGGGGGTTCCCACACCATTTTCAAAATTATTTATTTAAATGATTTTAAAAAATGACATGGGGGTCCCCATTATTTTTGATAAAAAGCCAAGGTAAAGCTGGTGGCTGGTATTTTCAGAGTGGGAAGGCCCATGGTTATTTGGCCCTTCCAAGCCTAAAAATAGCAGCCCGCAGCCACCTCACAAGTGGCCAAATCTGGCGCTTTGCCAGGCTTTTCCCGATTGCCCTGGTGCAATGGGAATTGGGGTAATACTTGTGGGATTGATGTCAGATGTGAATTGACAGCTGGCATCAAGCCCAGGGGTTAGGAATGGAGAAGTGTCTATCACACAGCCCCATTACTAACCCGGTAAGTGTAGAGTTAAATAGCAACAGACACTGGAAAAAAATATTTTATTTGAATATAGACTCCCTGACATTCCCTTGTTCACCAATTTATTATTTCAAAAGACGTGCTTGAAGTTCCGACATAATTCAATGGTGTAATGTCCCATGATGTCAATCGAATTGTATGGAGCTTTGTTCTGAAAACATTCTCAGAACAAAGCTCCATAGGTCACTCCCCATCAGCGGCAGATCCGGAATTACTCAAACTTATGAGAAATACTGGGTCTGCCACAGACCGTGAGTGATCTATGCAGCCTCATTCTGAGAACGATCTCAGAATGAGTATCTATAGGTCACTCCAGCTCAGAGGCAGACCCAGAATTCATCAAGCTCCATAAGATTTGATGGGTGTTGTGGGACATTATGCCATTGGATTACATAAGAACTTCGAGGATTTATTTTGAATTAATACATTCGTAAACAAAGGCATGTGGAGGAGTCTTTATCCAAATAAGATATTTTTTTCCTGTGTGTGATTTTTTAACTCTACTCTTACTGGGTTCTAGTAGGTGTGCTTGATAGACGACTCTCCATTACTAACCCTTGGGCTTGATGCCAGCTGTTGATGCCAGCTGTCTCTGCCCACATACAGCCAGGAGAGGGAGGGCAAGGTTTTTGTTTTTTTTGCTCACAGCATCTGAAAACGTTATTTTTACCCCCAGTGAAAGCCATTTAGAGACTGTAGGTGACAGACCACTGGGCCAAGCACCGAGAGTATCCCAGTACCCCAATTCTTGATCAAGTGGTTAGCATATGAAGAGCACTCGAACTTCGAAACTCAGACACTGAGGTTTTTTTTTTAAAAGTTCGTGCTTGGTATAAACTCCGAAGTTTACATTTTGGATTCGCTCATCGCTAATCCCTAATACCTATGTGGTATCAACTTATTAAGCTACATGTCCCTGTGATTCTATATTACGGAAGTGTGGAAACTCTAGTTTTCATCAAATTGTACCATATTTCAGTTATTTTTCTCTAGCAGGAATGCTGCTAGAGTACACTACCTAATAAAGGTTTTTTTAAGCTGAGTTTGTCTGGATTTCAGCAGGAATAAAGGCAAGCTGAAGTACAGTAGCCTTCTACCTGAACATTTCAGAACTGCTTATTATGACAAGTAGGCTGTCACTAAATCACAAACACTGCCAATGATATGATTTTTAACTTTTTAAACTCTTGACAAAGGCCAATGGTTTGAGCTGTTTCACTATCGTCATCACTGACTATATCTTACATGAGACCTGAGTGGCTTTCTTTTTCCTGGCCCCAGCAGCTTATATACCACAGACTAATTAATTTAACAGCTTGCTCAACTAAATATTTATCATGTTTTAAATGGAAGCAGACTTTATGTGCCGTCAGATTTTGCTCCCTGAGTCTGTGCCTCATCAATAAAAACACATTTTATCAACTTTTAATTGTACCATTTCCAGCATAGTCACAGAGGGAAGAGATCCCCATAAATTAAGTCCTTCTTAAGTGCACTGTTGAGTAATTTTACTTAATTAAACCAGTTTTCATTTTTCATGTGTTTTATGAGTTTCACCATTTTGTTGTAAAAGAACGGAACTTTTGTGCTGACGAAACTTCAAATATCAAAACTTTGATCTGGTGACTATTACAAAAATAAAAGGATATAAATTTTGGTAGTACATTTAATGGAATCATGATTATTTGTTTGGTTGTACTGAAGCGGTTCTAATAATGCAATATTCGGACAACTGTAGATTCATTCTGCGAACTATTGATTGCCTGATTTATTGTTTAGTGAATGAAAACCTTAAGTCCAGTAAGATTTTTTTTACATAACCTAATAAAATAAAATCCCTTGCACAATCATCAAGGCTTATGAAAAGGTTGTCCAGCCTTGGGGTACAAGTCTGCCGTCACTATATCTAACTGCAAACATGTGAATCGTGTAGTGCGCGTATGCAGTCCTCATACATGTTAACACGGTGTGTATGTGGCGCCCCTGACCTGGTCAGGCACCACTGAGTACTGCACCCATGCTGGGGACAGTACAATACAGGTAATCCAGAAGGCTGACCAAGGTGTGACTACACAGGCGCATAGTGATCAGGTCTCACACATGTACCTTTGAGAGGACCCCTGGGGATCCCAGGAGGGGGCAAAGCCTTCACCTCCACTGGAATAGTGGAGGGGGCCAAAAGCCTCCATCTCCAATCAAGGGGTGTGGTAAGAGAGTCTGGTTGCTAGGTGGCGTAGGCAAGAACAGGAGAGGAGGAGCAGTGAGCCGGCTCAGTGCAGAGTCCAGGGAGCTCAGAGAGGAGCAGACCCCGGGGCTGTTGCAGTCTGACAGCGTCCGCGCAGTGGCTACCGACGGGGGAGAACGGTCACCTAGGAGTGCTACCCGAAATCCATCTTCAGCTGAAGAGAGAGCACGGAGTGGGAAGTAAGGAGACTGCTAGGGAGAACCAGGCCCAAACGGGCGGCAGATCCCGGAGCGGGGATAGATCCACCTTTCCCTGCTAAACCTGCCGGTGTGGGGCCCTCAAAGCCCACACCACAACACCTAAAAGCCGCAGCCACGTAGCCACAGTTAGGGCCCATAGTTCACAGGAGGCAAGCAGCTGGAGTGATCTGGCCCAGGCAACAAGCAAACGGCAAACGAAGGGGAGAGAGGCTTCAGCAACTTCCCTGGGTGACCCCCATAGGGACTAAAAGTCGGGGTTACCCCAAACCACCAAGGGCTAAGGAAGGCGAGTTGGTAGTCACCATCAGAAGTCAGCCTGAAGGATACCTGGTTCCAGCCTGGTTCATCCCAGCTACGCCCGGGTTACTCACCCTGCCATCTGAAGTGAGTAAAACCCCTGAAAGACATTCTGCGTGTGTGGAGTTATTCTGCGCCTTGTGGTTCTACGCACCTACACAGGGTCCTGGGGCTTGCCTCACTCTCAGGAGGCTATTCCAACTAACTGCACTCACCATCAGCCCCAGGCGTCCCTCAACCTGCAGTGGCGGTCCCCACTGACCGCAATACTGAGAGTGGCGTCACGACAAATAGAAGATTTCCTACCGGTGACAAGATCCAGACAGCCGAGTGGAGTCCCTGAAGGTAATGCACCGACACAGCGTACCCGGGGCCCGACATCTGGCGTCACGAACAGGATAAGGACTAGACCTGTCCAGACAGGTGACCATGTGCCTGGGCGGTCCGCTTGGAAAATTGGAAGCGCCGCCATATTGCCACCATGAAAAGCGCGCTGAAAAACAACAGCAGCCCGCGCTGGGAGAAGTTACCGCCCACGAAGAGGTGTGGCTACCCAGAGATCCCCTGCAGAGTTCTGACCTCGCTTGTGAAGAGAGCGGAAGCGTCCAGAGACGGCGGAACGGAAAAGAAGCCAGCAGCTTGTTGTTAGAGAAAATGGCGTCTGAATGCAGAGACCCAGAGCCAGGCTCCGCTGCCTGGTGGTGTCGGGAGCTTGCCGAGTTCTGCGATCAACTGGAAGCCAGGGTCGGAAGGCAGATCAGAGAGGGACGTGCGGAGTTCCTGGGAATGACCGCGGCGGTTCAGGCCTATGAAGAGAGAGCCGTGCGCCGAGTGCCAGACCGGGCGGTGACGACTCAGACCCCGATGCTGCCAACGATGGGTGAGTCCAGTGTTGCCCCTGCCAGCCCGGATGCCCCGACCCCTGCTGCCACGCCCGCGGTCCCTGAAGAGGCGCCCGGCGCGGCGACGCTGAGCCAGGCCGCAGCCACGCCAGGTGCGGCCCGCCAAGCCCAGGCCGCCGCAGCGATGCCCTGCTCGGCCCACCAAGACCCGGTCCCTGCAGTAACGCCAAGTCCGGCCCGCAAAGAACCGGCTGCCACCGCGACCCTCATCCACGCCGCAGGTGTGACGCTGACCCAGGCCGCCGCCATGCTAGGCCCGGCCCGCCGAGACCCCACCGCAGCAGCAACGCTCGTCCGCGCCGCAAGTGAGGTGCTGAACCAGGCCGCAGCCACGCCAGGTGCGGCCCGCCAAGCTCCGATCGCTGCAGCGACGCCCAGCCCAGCCTGCACCGATCCCATCGCGACAGCGACGCCGATCCAGGCCGCCGCCATGCAGGGCGCGGCCCGCCAAGACCAGGCCGCCGCCATGCCAGGCGCGGCCCGCCAAGACCAGGCCGCCGCCATGTCAGGCGCGGCCCGCCAAGATAAGATTGCATCACCATTTATCCCGGCCTGCAAGGCCAGAGCAGACACCGCTCCCCAGTCCAAGGAGGTCCCTGCAAGGAAATCCCTGATAGGAGAGGACCCCGCATACTGGCAGCTGAAGGCTGACCTGGAGGCCAAGTTCCCACAGGAGATGGTGGACCGGTACATGCTCCCTCCGCATACCCCCAAGAGGATTCCGGCAACCCCTGCAGCAACCACGCCAAAGAGTCCCCTGCCTGGGCCTGCTGAAGAAAGTCCATCCCCAGCACTGCCACCAAAGGAGTGCTCAGAAGAACTAAGGGGGAGGGGAGGCCAGGAAGCTGAGGAGCTGACTCAGGAGCCACCAGCAGTGGATCCATGCCCAGAGCCAGAGATGTTGCCATATTCCCGCTGGGATGAAGAAGACCTGACACCGTCTGCTGAAGAAGATTTGCCTAAAAGCCTCACCTGGGAGCTTGTAAGCTGTACCCCGCAGAATCCAGTCCGCAAGACACGGCGCCGTAGCAGAACCCAGTCTTTCCCTGCACCGCAGTCCCCAGAGCAGAGAGATGAAATAACGGCCAGAGACCTACAGGAGAAACGGTTCCTGAGAAGAGCCAAAGCCCAGGTCAGAGGACCCCTTTGTAGAGGAGTAGTAGAAGATTTCAGCCTAAAATCAGGATACGGCTTTATAGTTGCACCTGGTATGAAGGAAGGCATTTTTGTCAATAGAAGGGACGTGAGAGCTCATTTGCCCAGAGGACATCCTGGAAGAAACCTAAGAATGGGAGACACAGTGCAATTCACAATGCATCAAGAAAAAACTGTGGAGGAAGAAAGCGCAAAATAGGGTCTTATCTGGTGGACAAGAGATTAAAATGTAAAGAGACAGGTACTCACCTGTTTCCGTTGTGACAGGCACAACTCCTCTGCGAGCATTTAGGCAGAAAGTGCATATGGTGGTCAGCTGCAGCCCCGATGGGAAAGTAGATCACAAGATGTATGAGAAAAACGGGTTTGATGCTGCGCTAAAAACCACAACTCCAGGGGATTTGATGAAATCCTTTTCTTTATTTGCACGGGTCAACGCGTTTCGAAGGCACAGCCGCCTTCTTCATCAGGACAATATAAAGCAAAAAAGAACAGCATAACACATGTTGCTGCACACAGTGAGATATATAGTAATGAACAAGCAACAGGAAAGACGTCAGAAGACCAGTGACTAATCGCCACGTGGAGTTCTCAGAGTAGAGAAAAAAAAGCGGGTGTAACTGTGAGATGAGAAAAAAGGAAAAAAAGGAAAAAAAAAAAAAAGGGAGGGTGTAACCAGTGTTGGTCTCAAAGGTGCTGGAAAAATACATTGATAACATTAAATTAATGAAAATAAATTGTGAAAAATATATATATGCACATGTATGTATATCTGCAAAAAAATATACACATGCATAAAAAGCTGCAAAAATATGAATATATAAATAAAAATGAATTAATAAGAAATATATGAAAAGTGTACAGTGAACACATGAAGGTATCTGATATATCCATATTCTTCTTCAAAAAGGAGTGATAACTGTTAGATAAAAATATTGTTTAAGGGGTTTAATTTATTAGATTCATTAAAGCGACTGATAAAGTATATTTGGTGCAGGACTATTTGTGGTTGAACAAGTGTGGAGAACCCTTATCTAGATCGAGGTGAAGAAAGTTCAAACAAGACCGTGGGAAAAAGAGATACTGAGCATGCGTGAGCTGACCCAGCTCATTATCACAGGGACCCACTCGCAAGGGTAATGTGCGGACAGAGCGTGGGAAAAAGGAAAAAACACATGTGTAAAAGGAAAAAATAAAAAATAAACGCAGCAAAGGGAAGGATTAAGAAATATGCCTGCGAAGGCTAAAGATATCTGTAGCCTTCGCAGGCATATTTCTTAATCCTTTCCTTTGCTGCGTTTATTTTTTATTTTTTCCTTTTACACATGTGTTTTTTCCTTTTTCCCACGCTCTGTCCGCACATTACCCTTGCGAGTGGGTCCCTGTGATAATGAGCTGGGTCAGCTCACGCATGCTCAGTATCTCTTTTTCCCACGGTCTTGTTTGAACTTTCTTCACCTCGATCTAGATAAGGGTTCTCCACACTTGTTCAACCACAAATAGTCCTGCACCAAATATACTTTATCAGTCGCTTTAATGAATCTAATAAATTAAACCCCTTAAACAATATTTTTATCTAACAGTTATCACTCCTTTTTGAAGAAGAATATGGATATATCAGATACCTTCATGTGTTCACTGTACACTTTTCATATATTTCTTATTAATTCATTTTTATTTATATATTCATATTTTTGCAGCTTTTTATGCATGTGTATATTTTTTTGCAGATATACATACATGTGCATATATATATTTTTCACAATTTATTTTCATTAATTTAATGTTATCAATGTATTTTTCCAGCACCTTTGAGACCAACACTGGTTACACCCTCCCTTTTTTTTTTTTTTCCTTTTTTTCCTTTTTTCTCATCTCACAGTTACACCCGCTTTTTTTTCTCTACTCTGAGAACTCCACGTGGCGATTAGTCACTGGTCTTCTGACGTCTTTCCTGTTGCTTGTTCATTACTATATATCTCACTGTGTGCAGCAACATGTGTTATGCTGTTCTTTTTTGCTTTATATTGTCCTGATGAAGAAGGCGGCTGTGCCTTCGAAACGCGTTGACCCGTGCAAATAAAGAAAAGGATTTCATCAAATCCCCTGGAGTTGTGGTTTTTAGCGCAGCATCAAACCCGTTTTTCTCATACATCTTGTGGAATGCATCAAGAAGAAAGAGGTCAAGGAAGCAACAGGTGCCGCAGCCCTACAGGCCCAAGCCCTGGTAAGGAGGAGTCTGCATAAAGTATGTTTAAGAGATGTGCCCACATAAACTAATGTGAGAAATGAACCTTAAGGCTATGAACTGGCTATAGCCACAAACTCTCGCAGTGTAAATAGTTACACCAGAGGCACCACCCCCAGAGCCAGCCTGTTTAGGGGCTTGGCTCGTCTGCAACCAGGGAGCACGTCCGTATATAGGGCCTTGGCTCACCTGCAACCAGAGAGCATGCCTGTTTATGGGGCCTGGCTCTCCACCACAAAGAGGGTACCTGGTCAGCACCAACTGTGGAGGCCGCCTCTACATCCTGCCAGAAGAGGCTGAAGGCGCGGATCCACCAGGCCAGGTATACCCTGAAACCACCAGCCCATGTAAGCCGCCTCTACATCCTGCCAGAAGTGGCTGAAGGCGCGGCCAACGTGAGAGGGTTTTGGGTGGGTAACGGACTTGTGGGTGGAGGGTGGTGATGTATGGTACCTGGTGGTTTTAAAAATGTTTTACATGTTTTAATGTTTTATGCATGCATTTTAAAATGTTGTCTTGCAGCCCGAGGACGTGCTGGTGATAACTAAGGGGGAATGTGGCGCCCCTGACCTGGTCAGGCACCACTGAGTACTGCACCCATGCTGGGGACAGTACAATACAGGTAATCCAGAAGGCTGACCGAGGTGTGACTACACAGGCGCATAGTGATCAGGTCTCACACATGTACCTTTGAGAGGACCCCTGGGGATCCCAGGAGGGGGCAAAGCCTTCACCTCCACTGGAATAGTGGAGGGGGCCAAAAGCCTCCATCTCCAATCAAGGGGTGTGGTAAGAGAGTCTGGTTGCTAGGTGGCGTAGGCAAGAACAGGAGAGGAGGAGCAGTGAGCCGGCTCAGTGCAGAGTCCAGGGAGCTCAGAGAGGAGCAGACCCCGGGGCTGTTGCAGTCTGACAGCGTCCGCGCAGTGGCTACCGATGGGGGAGAACGGTCACCTAGGAGTGCTACCCGAAATCCATCTTCAGCTGAAGAGAGAGCACGGAGTGGGAAGTAAGGAGACTGCTAGGGAGAACCAGGCCCAAACGGGCGGCAGATCCCGGAGCGGGGATAGATCCACCTTTCCCTGCTAAACCTGCCGGTGTGGGGCCCTCAAAGCCCACACCACAACACCTAAAAGCCGCAGCCACGTAGCCACAGTTAGGGCCCATAGTTCACAGGAGGCAAGCAGCTGGAGTGATCTGGCCCAGGCAACAAGCAAACGGCAAACGAAGGGGAGAGAGGCTTCAGCAACTTCCCTGGGTGACCCCCATAGGGACTAAAAGTCGGGGTTACCCCAAACCACCAAGGGCTAAGGAAGGCGAGTTGGTAGTCACCATCAGAAGTCAGCCTGAAGGATACCTGGTTCCAGCCTGGTTCATCCCAGCTACGCCCGGGTTACTCACCCTGCCATCTGAAGTGAGTAAAACCCCTGAAAGACATTCTGCGTGTGTGGAGTTATTCTGCGCCTTGTGGTTCTACGCACCTACACAGGGTCCTGGGGCTTGCCTCACTCTCAGGAGGCTATTCCAACTAACTGCACTCACCATCAGCCCCAGGCGTCCCTCAACCTGCAGTGGCGGTCCCCACTGACCGCAATACTGAGAGTGGCGTCACGACAAATAGAAGATTTCCTACCGGTGACAAGATCCAGACAGCCGAGTGGAGTCCCTGAAGGTAATGCACCGACACAGCGTACCCGGGGCCCGACATGTAGTGTGACATGTAGCCAAACCCCCTGTCCTCTTAAGAAAAAAGGCTGTGAAGTTGGAACCTTTTCTTTAATTATAGTAGATTTCAACAGGAAAGGTGAACTTTAAGCTGCAATCAGGGGCAGAACAATCACGGTCGCAGGGGTCACCACTGCAACCGGGCCCGGTGGTTCAGGGGGCCCGAGGAACTCTGCACTTGTTTCAACTGGATGTGCTTCCAAGTGCGCAGATCCAGCTGAAATATATTGCAGCACTGACCATCTGGTGCCTGCGCTGCAAATTGCGGCATCACAGTAGGTAGCAGCCAGTTCTGGAGCGAACCCTGCTTTCCACGCCCATAATCCCGCCCACCTCTTTCCACTGAAGCTGATGCTGAGAGGTGGGCAGACTTATGGGCGTGGAGAGCAGTAATAGCAGCACAGTGATCACCCGGCCGCTGGCTTTGTGCATCTGCTGGGTGATGTATCCCCCACTGGGTCCCTGACAGTCTTTCCTCAAGCATACAGCACATATGCTGCATGTTCCATCCACCAGAAGAGGGGAGAAATGCTGAGCATTGCCTCCTCTGCAGCACAGCCATCCCCTGCACTCACTGCTCCGGAGCCTCATAGTAATAAGCCCCGCCAACCGGTTGTAAGCCCCCACCCACCGGCATGGAGCTGCTGTGGAGTCTCAGGCCTGTGCAGGGAGTGCTGCAGAAATATGAGAGACTTCTGAGGAGATTGTATCCCTCTCTCCTGCACTTCCATTGCTCGGTAATCGGCAGTAGTAGGAGGGGGAGGCTCCATAGGAACACAAAGCGACCTGAAGTGAGTACTGAAGCTCCCTGAATGATGACTCTAGCCCCACTACCCTCTTCTATCCTCCTATTTGCCTCTCACAGCTGCACTCTCCTGACCCCTTCCCCAACAGCTGCACTCTCCTGCCCCCTCCCCCACAGCTGCACTTTCCTGCCCCCCTCCCCCACAGCTGCACTGTTCTGCCCCCCTCCACCACTACCCTCTTCTATCCTCCTATTTGCCTCTCACAGCTGCACTCTCCTTACCCCCTCCCGAACAGCTGCACTCTCTTGCCCTCCTCCCCACAACTGCACTCTCCTGACCCCCTCCCCCACAGCTGCACTCTCCTGCCCCCTCCGCTACAGTTGCACTCTCCTGCCCCTCTCCACCACTACCCTCTTCTATACCCCTATTTGCCTGTCACAGGTGCACTGTCCTGCCCCCTCCCCACAGCAGGACTCTCCTTCCCCTCCCCACTGCCCTGTAACTGATGATATGTCCTGTGATGGAGGCCGGGTCACCTCATCTTCATGGTTTGCTGTCAGACATCCAACTTTCTTATTTATTTGTATATACAGTGTGTACAAAATGCTCACATATACAGTATATAAAAATCTAGTGTATATGTCTGCATATGTGTGAATGTGTACATATGTGAGATTTTTAAAAATTCAGATACTAAAAAAGCAGAATTAATACTAAAAGGGACAAAAAACCCTCTTAAAAATACCAAAACTCATGTACCACTAACAAAAACTACCATTTTTAGATGCAACATGAATACATTTATAATGTTATTTACAGCACAAATATAATGTACAGTAAAAAAAAAAAGATGGATAGGGCTATATACCAGGATGGGGGACAAAGATACAAGCATGGGATGGAAAAGCTGGGTGCTGAGGGAAAGAGGCTCTTTCCCTCAGCACCTAACTTTCCCATGCTCTGCTATACATCTTTAACTCAGAACCCAGCTTTACTCTGATATCCCTCAGAACCCAGATTTCATATATTCTGATATCCATCTTGTCCTCAGCGCCCAGCTGATGCTGAGTGCTGGGTCACCCACCCATGCTCTGCTATACTGTACATCTTTCTCTTACCACTCAACTTTCCCATGTTTTGTTATACAACTTTCCCTCATCACCCAGCTTTCTCACGCTCTGATATCAAGGGCAAGCTGGGTGCTGAGGGAAAGTTGTATGGCAGACCATTGGAAACCTGGGTGCTGGGACAAAATGGATATCAGAACATGGAAAGCTGGGCACAGAGGGAAAAAGGGATATTTGAGCATGGGAAAGCTGGGTGCCGAGGGAACGAGCCAAGTGTTAGCGTCATCATCCTGTATCCTGAGGGGGAGCCCTGGTCCTAATTTTGCACTAGGGCCCATCGAACTCTAGTTATGCCACTAGCTACAATAACACCAGTACTTCAGAAAGTGTACTGTATTTTTTGGACTGTAACACACTTTTCCCCCCAAGATTTGGGGTCTTATAGTCTGAAATGCATCTGGCTTGCTAAGGGGGTGGGGCAAAGAAGGCAGGAGCAAGGTTATGGCAAGAATTGGGCTATCACATGTCTCTGTTATTAAAGTTAGTGACCATTTACTGCTCCCCACAACCATAATCTTGCCCACCTCTCGGCACCAAGGTCAGTGACAGTAAATGACTGTGAAGATTTTTACTATCACTGACACCAGCATCGATAGGTGGGCGGGATTATGGGCGTATGGTGCAGTGAAAATTCATTTTTGATTAACCAGCAGCAGACGTCGTCCTGTGATTGGGGGCACATAGTAGTGGCGTCAGGTACTGCCAGTCGCTTATATGCCAAAGTAAGTCAGAAAAGGACGTTGCACACCTGGGAAGCGGAGGTCAGGATGAGTATCATATAGGGATCATATATACAAGGATGTGGAACATATATACTAGGATGAGGGACATACAGTGCCTACAAGTAGTATTCAACCCCCTGCAGATTTAGCAGGTTTACACATTCGGCATTAACTTGGCATTGTGACATTTGGACTGTAGATCAGCCTGGAAGTGTGAAATGCACTGCAGCAAAAAAGAATGTTATTTCTTTTTTTTTTTTTTTTTAAATTGTGAAAAGTTTATTCAGAGTGTCATTTATTATTCAACCCCTCAATCCACCAGAATTCTGTTTGGTTCCCCTAAAGTATTAAGAAGTATTTCAGGCACAAAGAACAATGAGCTTCACATGTTTGGATTAATTATCTCTTTTTCCAGCCTTTTTTTACTAATTAAGACCCTCCCCAAACTTGTGAACAGCACTCATACTTGGTCAACATGGGAAAGACAAAGGAGCATTCCAAGGCCATCAGAGACAAGATCGTGGAGGGTCACAAGGCTGGCAAGGGGTACAAAACCCTTTCCAAGGAGTTGGGCCTACCTGTCTCCACTGTTGGGAGCATCATCCGGAAGTGGAAGGCTTATGGAACTACTGTTAGCCTTCCACGGCCTGGACAGCCTTTGAAAGTTTCCACCCGTGCCGAGGCCAGGCTTGTCCGAAGAGTCAAGGCTAACCCAAGGACAACAAGGAAGGAGCTCCAGGAAGATCTCATGGCAGTGGGGACATTGGTTTCAGTCAATACCATAAGTAATGCACTCCACCGCAATGGTCTCCGTTCCAGACGAGCCCGTAAGGTACCTATACTTTCAAAGCGTCATGTCAAGGCTCGTCTACAGTTTGCTCATGATCACTTGGAGGACTCTGAGACAGACTGGTTCAAGGTTCTCTGGTCTGATGAGACCAAGATCGAGATCTTTGGTGCCAACCACACACGTGACGTTTGGAGACTGGATGGCACTGCATATGACCCCAAGAATACCATCCCTACAGTCAAGCATGGTGGTGGCAGCATCATGCTGTGGGGCTGTTTCTCAGCCAAGGGGCCTGGCCATCTGGTCCGCATCCATGGGAAGATGGATAGCACGGCCTACCTGGAGATTTTGGCCAAGAACCTCCGCTCCTCCATCAAGGATCTTAAGATGGGTCGTCATTTCATCTTCCAACAAGACAACGACCCAAAGCACACAGTCAAGAAAACCAAGGCCTGGTTCAAGAGGGAAAAAATCAAGGTGTTGCAGTGGCCTAGTCAGTCTCTTGACCTTAACCCAATTGAAAACTTGTGGAAGGAGCTCAAGATTAAAGTCAACATGAGACACCCAAAGAACCTAGATAACTTGGAGAAGATCTGCATGGAGGAGTGGGCCAAGATAACTCCAGAGACCTCTGCCGGCCTGATTAGGTCTTATAAAAGACGATTATTAGCTGTAATTGCAAACAAGGGTTATTCCACAAAATATTAAACCTAGGGGTTGAATAATAATTGACCCACACTTTTATGTTGAAAATTTATTAAAATTTAACTGAGCAACATAACTTGTTGGTTTGTAAGATTTATGCATCTGTTAATAAATCCTGCTCTTGTTTGAAGTTTGCAGGCTCTAACTTATTTGCATCTTATCAAACCTGCTAAATCTGCAGGGGGTTGAATACTACTTGTAGGCACTGTATATGCCAGGATGAGAGGCAAATATATCAGGATGGAGGACATATATACCAATAAGGGGGACATATACACCAGGATAAGAAACATATATACCAGGATGTTCATCAATACAGAAGAAGAATAATAGGACCGCACCAATGCTGATGTCTTTTTCCGGATAATCTTTATTCCATAAACTTGGTTAAAAGGTGTTGTAAAATCAGCGGGTGGAGGAGACCTGGATGCGGCTCCTCACTATGGACGACGGCCGTTTCGCCTGTAATTAGGCTTCCACGGGTCCACATGTGGGGTAAGATCAGCCCTCCCTAAATAGGGTCATGCATCCAGGTGACCTCCCCGCATATAAAACATGTGAGCGAAGTGTATAATACAATAAAAGGTACTATATATACATATATTTCACGTACCCAAAATTAAAAACAAACATTGTGAATAATACAAAAATCGGACAATATTACAGAGGTATGAAATATTATAATATCCACAAAAACCAATTCATACATGGTTTATATATGTGATAAATTGCAACCTAATTTCATTTATCTGGGATATTTATTCTGTTAATAATCCCACCACTTGTAAAACATATACCATTATTTTACCATGCTCTGTTTTTGCGGAAAAAAGTCCATTACAAAAAGACTGATAAGTCATTGCGGTCATTCATTCCCAATGCGCCCTGTGCTCCATATTTTATAATTAATTTTGCCTCCATTTGCAACAACAGTTTGTGGTGATCCCCTCCTTGCGATGGGAGTGACACCCTTTCCAAACCGGCAAAATTCAGGACATCAGGGCAGCTATTGTGCGATTCACGTACATGTGCTATCAATCTTGGGGATCCCTTTCCTGTCAGAATTGAATTATAGTGCTCCTTGAATCGAACATATAGGCATCTGATAGTTTTTCCTATATAAAATCTCCCACAGGGACACACTATTGCATAGACTACAAATTTTGTCTTGCACGATATAAACTGGTTAACATAATGTGTATGTGCACCAATTTTTACAGACTTGCCGGTCAAACGCAGACTACAAAACCTGCATTGACCACATTTAAAGTTGCCATTGGGGGACAGTTTTTCCAACCATGTATTTCTGCTGGTTAATCTATTTTTGACAAGCAAGTCTCTCAAATTGTGGCATCTCCTGTAGGAGATTAATGGCTTAGAAGCCGTCATGTTTTTCAATTCAGGATCCCTTTCTAGGATGTGCCAGTTCTCATTAAGCGTTTTTCTTATGATGTCAAACATAGGTCCGAATTTGAAACTAAAGGTGAACCTATCATTAGTTTTCTTTTCTTTCCTCTTTTTCACCCCTCCTGCATCGGCTACTGGACAGGGATGATCATCCTCGTTTGTAGATTTTTTAGTTTTTTCATATGCTGCATTGATAATAGTATCGGGATAACCCCGTTGTAAAAATCTATTTTTTAATTCAGAAGCCTGTTCCTCAAAGGTCACACTGGTACTGTTCGTTCTTTTTACCCTCAAAAACTGCGAGTACGGTAGGGCAGTTTTTGTGTGCTGCGGGTGGGCGCTTTCATAATGTAACACAGAATTGGAGGCTGTGGGTTTTCTATAAATTTTTGTTACGATCTCTCCATCATAAATCCCAACCTCCACATCCAAAAAACTTATGGAATTGCCTCCAAAGGTAGAGGTAAACGACATGTTCATGGTGTTGGTGGTGTTTAAATAGGAAACAAAATCGGAAAAATCCTTTTCTGTCCCATCCCACACCATGAACACGTCGTCGACATACCTTAAATAGTATTTTATATGTTTCAAAAACGGGTTGATTATCCTTTAATTCCTCCATGACACCATTTTTCGTTTGCGTCCCCTTCCTCTTGTGCCCCTTCCTGCCCCCCCGTCGGATGCGTTTCCTAAAGGGGCAGGAGTGGGAACTGAAGAAGAGGTATCCCTTGAAGGACCCGGTACCACCTCTTCAGAGCCACTAGACTCTGAATCGGTGGTCCAATATCCTTTATTTTGTACATGCGATTTTTTCTTATTATACATATAAAGATCTGATTGGTGTCATAATCATGCTTGTCTCTTAAAAATTTTTCTCTTTTTTTAATTTTAATTTCTGTCTGAACATCCATTAGTTTTTTATCCAACCTAGATGTGAATGAGGACCAATAATCCTCGGTTACTCTAGAATGGGTATCCTGTTTTAAATTTTCCAATTCCAAACTCAAATCATTATAATCTTCTATGTTTTTCTTTAAAACTAACTGCAACACTCTCATAGAGCAATCAAGTTGTATGGTTTCCCATTCCTTAACAAAAGTCGCATCCTGGTGGAATTGTGACACTGACTTAATAATACGTAAGCCCCTTGGGACTCTGTTGCAGTCCACATAAGATTGTAGTGACTGTACCGTCCAAAATAACCGCACCTCTCTTTCAGAGAGGGAATATATTTTCTGTTCCAGGGTTTTTACGCCCATTACCTCTGTGTCCTTTTTCTGATTGCACTCCACAAAAAATGCCTTCATGTTTCTAGACGGGTGGTATGTACAATGCGGGGGTACTGCAATGGGTACCCCCGTATCATGTGCCATGGCCAACATTTTTTTGGGACAGTTTGAAGGCAAATATGTGTATACAGTGGACAACCCGTTTTTGAAACATATAAAATACTATTTAAGGTATGTCGACGACGTGTTCATGGTGTGGGATGGGACAGAAAAGGATTTTTCCGATTTTGTTTCCTATTTAATCACCACCAACACCATGAACATGTCGTTTACCTCTACCTTTGGAGGCAATTCCATAAGTTTTTTGGATGTGGAGGTTGGGATTTATGATGGAGAGATCGTAACAAAAATTTATAGAAAACCCACAGCCTCCAATTCTGTGTTACATTATGAAAGCGCCCACCCGCAGCACACAAAAACTGCCCTACCGTACTCGCAGTTTTTGAGGGTAAAAAGAACGAACAGTACCAGTGTGACCTTTGAGGAACAGGCTTCTGAATTAAAAAATAGATTTTTACAACGGGGTTATCCCGATACTATTATCAATGCAGCATATGAAAAAACTAAAAAATCTACAAACGAGGATGATCATCCCTGTCCAGTAGCCGATGCAGGAGGGGTGAAAAAGAGGAAAGAAAAGAAAACTAATGATAGGTTCACCTTTAGTTTCAAATTCGGACCTATGTTTGACATCATAAGAAAAACGCTTAATGAGAACTGGCACATCCTAGAAAGGGATCCTGAATTGAAAAACATGACGGCTTCTAAGCCATTAATCTCCTACAGGAGATGCCACAATTTGAGAGACTTGCTTGTCAAAAATAGATTAACCAGCAGAAATACATGGTTGGAAAAACTGTCCCCCAATGGCAACTTTAAATGTGGTCAATGCAGGTTTTGTAGTCTGCGTTTGACCGGCAAGTCTGTAAAAATTGGTGCACATACACATTATGTTAACCAGTTTATATCGTGCAAGACAAAATTTGTAGTCTATGCAATAGTGTGTCCCTGTGGGAGATTTTATATAGGAAAAACTATCAGATGCCTATATGTTCGATTCAAGGAGCACTATAATTCAATTCTGACAGGAAAGGGATCCCCAAGATTGATAGCACATGTACGTGAATCGCACAATAGCTGCCCTGATGTCCTGAATTTTGCCGGTTTGGAAAGGGTGTCACTCCCATCGCAAGGAGGGGATCACCACAAACTGTTGTTGCAAATGGAGGCAAAATTAATTATAAAATATGGAGCACAGGGCGCATTGGGAATGAATGACCGCAATGACTTATCAGTCTTTTTGTAATGGACTTTTTTCCGCAAAAACAGAGCATGGTAAAATAATGGTATATGTTTTACAAGTGGTGGGATTATTAACAGAATAAATATCCCAGATAAATGAAATTAGGTTGCAATTTATCACATATATAAACCATGTATGAATTGGTTTTTGTGGATATTATAATATTTCATACCTCTGTAATATTGTCCGATTTTTGTATTATTCACAATGTTTGTTTTTAATTTTGGGTACGTGAAATATATGTATATATAGTACCTTTTATTGTATTATACACTTCGCTCACATGTTTTATATGCGGGGAGGTCACCTGGATGCATGACCCTATTTAGGGAGGGCTGATCTTACCCCACATGTGGACCCGTGGAAGCCTAATTACAGGCGAAACGGCCGTCGTCCATAGTGAGGAGCCGCATCCAGGTCTCCTCCACCCGCTGATTTTACAACACCTTTTAACCAAGTTTATGGAATAAAGATTATCCGGAAAAAGACATCAGCATTGGTGCGGTCCTATTATTCTTCTTCTGTATTGATGAATGGAACTGACTGTTGCTGTTTGGACCTGCACGCTGATCCGGCTTCCAACAAGGACGTCTGGTGCTATATTCCTTACCCTCCAGTGATCCCAGGTGTGGTAGGCATATACGGGTGGTGCAGGACTGCGTTCTTTTGGATATATACCAGGATGTGCCATGGATAGGGGAAAAATATTGATGGATCTGGGACATATATACCAGGATGTGCCATGGATAGGGGACAAATATTGATGGATTGAGGACATATACCAGGATGCAGTATATCACAAAAGTGAATACATAGCTCGCATTTTTGTAAGTATTTTATTATATCTTTTCATGGGACATTACTGAAGATAAAACACATTGATACAATGTAAAGTAGTCAGTGTATAGGTTGTATAGCAGTGTAAATCTGGTGTGCCCTATAAATAACTCAACACAGCGCTATTAATGTCTAAACTGCTGGCAACACAAGTAAGTACACCCTTAAGTGAAAATGGCCAAACTGTGCCCTATTAGCCATTTTCTGTCCCGGAAATGTAGGGGTAACTGGAGCAGGGACCTCTAAACTGGTCCTCAAACTAGGGACCCTGCACTGTCACTTATTCCAGAGGTAGGCTTGATGGTAGCCATTTCTGGACCGCCAGAGTGATCCTAACTCCTGTCCAAACCCTGAACTAACACCCCCTCTCACCCACCCCAGGAGAGGGCCAGGACCGGAGAAGCAAAACCCACAAATACCACAGACAGGAGAAAAAACAAAACACAATCAGACACAAGGGAGAGACAATACGTGCGCAGGAAATAAAACACAGGGAAGAAATAAACTAACAACAGAAATATTTCCACACAACACTGGAAAGCAGACAACAGATCACCAGGCTCTGGATCACTACAATCGGACCGGTATTCACTGCAGCAAATCTGAACTATATTAAGCGATGGGCAACCGGATCCAGTACCTTATAAAGAGTGAAGATGGCTGTGAGTGGTCAAAGCAGCCTGAGCTCCTAGCAGCAGTTCACAAAGCCAGCAGGAATTAACTCCTGCTGGACTGTACAGCAGTGAAGCTAATACAGCTGACGCCCGAGTCAGGCTAAGCAACTATGAGATCTCAGATTGTATGTCAGACTCTGTGGTGTGAATACAGTCTGTCGCGGCCCTGACACCCAGCGAATGAGGGTTCACATTATATGTAACTGTATATAGGGGGCTAAGTGGGGGTTTGCAGTACATAGGGGGCTATGGGGGCTCATACTGAATATAAAAAGGCCATATAGGAGCTCATGCTGTATATAGAGACTAATTGGCAGCTCATACTGAATATAAAGAAACTATGTAGGGGCTCATAATGTATATAGAAGACTATGTTAGGGTTCACACTGTATATTGGAGGCTATGTGGAGGATCACACTGTAAATAGGAAGCTAAGTGGGGGCTCACACTGTAAATAGGTGGATTGTGTGGGACAAATTGTATATAGTGGGCTATGTTGGGTTTCATACTGTATATAGTATACAGTATCTAGAGAGGCTATGTAAGTGGAAATACAGTACTGTATGTGAGTTATGTGGGTGCTCATACTATATATAGGATAACTGTGTTGGGGCTCATCTTGTACATAAGCAAAGGAAAAAATCCAGCATCATGGAGATTTGTAGAAATAAAACTTGATTTTATTGTAGCAGAAAAAAAACATGCAGACTGTACAGTTGGCACAGAGGCCCAGGTTAAAATGTGGGTTATCCAACGTGTTTCGACCAGAGAGTCTTATTCATGGCATGTGATTTACCCCAAACTGATTCAGTATTTAAAAGGTACACATTACACGTCATGGGATGGACTTAGTGCTCAATTAAAACTAAAAACCGTGCAGGTGTGCATTCCCAGTGAACAGATGCACCAATAGCACGTAGTGGAGA
Organism: Anomaloglossus baeobatrachus; assembly: GCF_048569485.1. NCBI lineage: Eukaryota > Metazoa > Chordata > Amphibia > Anura > Aromobatidae > Anomaloglossus > Anomaloglossus baeobatrachus. The sequence continues at coordinate 196,495,427 of NC_134357.1, read as the reverse complement.
TAAAAACATGTATGTAGAAAACCTCAATATGAAGAATGAATAAATAAGATTGAGAAAAATATCACAAAAACATTGGATTTGTATGTAAAAATGGTGAATCCATAATGAGAGAACTACAAAACAGCTTTCAATACTATTATAAAACATTTCCATATAAGACATACAGCAATAAATTTGGAATGATTATTGGAAGCTGAAAATAACAGAGGGCAAACATGAGAGAGATGTCTATTAGTCCTGCATAAAGCAGTTATCAAGTACACAGTTAATTTTATATTAGTACATAAAATATATCTGAATGTTAGATAGTGAATTCCTGCACAGGAGGCAAAAAAAACAACAAAAAACCGCCAGCATATATACCGCAAATGCCATAGTTAATCCAGGTAATATATATATGGACCATTATGCATTAAGGGAGAGACCACAGATCGTTGTTATTAGGTGTACTGCAAGATTAAATCAGGATTTAGGATTTGGGAGTGAAGAGGGGTGAACTGACAACCTTTGTTATTCTTATCATCCTGTACATAGGCGTACTGTGTGTGGGGCTCATACTTAATATAGGGGCTGTGTCTGCACTCATATATGTAGGAGGACTGTGTTGAGGCTCATGCTATATATATGGGTCTATGTGGGGCTTATACTCTATATAGAAGGTTATGTGGGTGCTTATATTGTTTATTGATGGACAGTGTCGGGCTCACTATATATAGGGGCTATGTGGGGGCTCATACTGTATATAGTGGTATTGTGTTGGGGCTCATACTGTATATAGGGAGGCTATGTGAAGGCTCATCATGTACATAGTGAGTTATGTATGGGCTTCTACTATATAAAGGTGACTTTGGGGAGGGTCATACTGTATATTAGCAGACTGTGTTCTTGGAGCTCCTACTATATATAGGAAGACTGTGTGGTGTCATATACTGTGTATAGATAAACTATGGGAGGCTTTTTCTATATATAGTAAGCTATGTGAGTTTTCCTACTGTATATAGGAGAATATATGAAGGCTCACACTGTATATAGGAGGCTACAGTGCTAGCCAAAAGTATTGGCACCCCTGCAATTTTGTCACAAAATACTCCGTTTCTTCTTGAAAATGATTGCAATCACAAATTATTTGGTTTTATTATCTTCATTTAATGTCTTCAGCGAAATAAAAAAAAAAATGTCATAAAGCCAAATTGGATATAATTCCACACCAAACATAAAAAGGGGTGAACAAAAGTATTGGCGCTGTTTGAAAAATCATGTGATGCTTCTCTAATTTGTGTAATTAACAGCACCTGTAACTTACCTGTGGCACCTAACAGGTGTTGGCAATAACTAAATCACACTTGCAGCCAGTTGACATGGATTAAAGTTGACTCAACCTCTGTCCTCTGTCCTTGTGTGTACCACATTGAGCATGGAGGAAAGAAAGAAGACCAAAGAACTGTCTGAGGACTTCAGAATCCAAATTATGAGGAAGCATGAGCAATCTCAAGGCTACAAGTCCATCTCCAAAGACCTGAAAGTTCCTGTGTCAACGGTGCACAGTATCATCAAGAAGTGTAAAGCTCATGGCACTGTGGCTAACCTCCCTAGATGTGGAAGGAAAAGAAAAATTGACGAGAGATTTCAACGCAAGATTGTGCGGATGGTGGATAAAGAACCTCGACTAACATCCAAACAAGTTCAAGCTGCCCTGCAGTCCGAGGGTACAACAGTGTCAACTAGAGATGAGTGATGTTCAAGGTTCGTCAATTTCATGTTCGAGTGATTTTGGGGGGTACTCGAACTTGAGCTTTTTGCTAAAAGCTCGACAGTTCGAGTTACGTTCGAGAACGGTTCGATCACCATAAACATGGCATTTCACAGTAAGGATATGTGCACACGTTGCTATCTGCATGCGTCCTGCGTCCCCAGCACAATCCCTCTCCTTTTCCTACCCACCGATCATGAGCGTCTCGCTCCACGTCTGTCACAAATCTGCGGTGTCTTTTCCTCTTTAGAAAATGACTGCCGCTTCATTAGTCAATTAGTTATTCCGTGCTTTCCCCGCCCACCGGCGCCTATGATTGGTTGCAGTCAGACACGTCCCCAAGCTGAGTGACAGCTGTCTCACTGCAACCAATCACAGCTGCCGGAGGTCGGGTCTATATCGTGCAGTAAAATAAATAAATAATAATAAAAAAAAAAATGCGGTTCCCCCATATTTGATACCAGCCAGGATAAAGCCACATGGCTGGAGGCTGGTATTGTCAGGATGAAGAGCGCCACTGTATGGGGAGCCCTCCAGCCTAACAATATCACCCAGCAGGCGGCTGGAATAGCCGCATCCATTAGATGCGACAGTCCCGGACTCTACCCAGCTCATCCCGAATTGCCCTGGTGCGGTGGCAATCGGGGTAATAACGGGGTTGATCATGCCAGGCGTCTCCCCGAGACACCTGCTATGATCAACCTGAAAGTGAAAGTAAATAAACACACCGTGAAAAATCCTTTCTTTGGAATAAAAGACAAAAAAGCACCCTGTTTCACCCCTTTATTAATCACCAAATACCCCTGCCTATCTTTATCATTACAGGCAGTAGACTAGTGTATAGAGCACGTGCACAAGAAGCATAACATCAGGAGTTCTGGTCCTGGTAAAGAATTTATTTATTTATTTATTTATTTTTTTTAATTTTAAATTATAATTATTATTTATTTATAAAGTGAAAGTAAAGAAACAGCGAAAAATCCTTTATTTGGAATAAAAGATAAAAAACACCTTCATTTACGTCTTTATTAATCCCAAAATACACATCCAGGTTCGACGTAAACCACACGACACTGTCAGCTCTGCTACAGAACACGAGTGCTCTATCTCCTCTCCATGTAGCACCACATGAAGAGAATCGCCTGTCACCTCAGACTTCACTCTGCTTTGCAGAGCTCAAGATAACGAAATCTGCCTATGTTCCTCATTGGAGCAAGTAGCTCAATGGATAGAGCACTCACTTAAGAAGCATAACTTCATAAGTTCAAATCCTGCCTGTGTTGTAATTTTTTTTTTTAACTTAATTAATGATTATTCTTTATTTATAATTAATTATGCAATATTATTATTTTAATTATGCACAGAGGGGAGTAGCCGGACATCATCTATCAAGGTCTTTGTCTTTCCCCATCTATGTTTGTCTGTCTCTCTGGTTGTTTTTCTTTCTTTTTTTCTTGCTCTTTCTTTTTTTCTTTTTTTTTTTGCTCTTTCTTTCTTTCTTTCTTTCTCCTCCTTTCTTTTTTCTTGCTCTTTCTTTCTTGCTCTTTCTTTCTTGCTCTTTCTTTCTTTCTTGCTCTTTCTTTCTTGCTTTCTTTCTTGCTCTTTCTTTCTTGCTCCTTCTTTCTTGCTCTTTCTTTATTCCTCTTTCTTTCTTTCTTTCTTTCTTTCTCTTTCTTTCTTTCTCTTTCTTTCTTTCTCTTTCTTTCTTGCTCTTTCTTTCTTGCTCTTTCTTTCTTGCTCTTTCTAACTTGCTCTTTCTTTCTTTCTTTCTCTTTCTTTCTTGCTTTTTCTTTCTTTCTTACTCTTTCTTTCTTTCTTTCTTGCTCTCTTTCTTTCTTTCTTGCTCTTTCTTTCTTGCTCTTTCTTTCTTGCTTGCTTTTTCTTTCTTTCTTGCTCTTTCTTTCTTGCTCTTTCTTTCTTGCTCTTTCTTTCTTGCTTTTTCTTTCTTTCTTACTCTTTCTTTCTTTCTTTCTTTCTTGCTCTCTTTCTTTCTTTCTTGCTCTTTTTTTCTTTCTTGCTCTTTCTTTCTTGCTCTTTCTTTCTTGCTTGCTTTTTCTTTCTTTCTTTCTTGCTCTTTCTTTCTTGCTCTTTCTTGCTCTTTCTTTCTTGCTCTTTCATTCTTGCTCTTCCTTTCTTGCTCTTTCTTTCTTGCTCTTTTTTTTGTTCTTTCTTTCTTGCTCTTTTTTTCTTGCTCTTTCTTTCTTGCTCTTTCTTTCTTTCTTGCTCTTTCTTTCTCTTTCTTTCTTGCTCTTTCTTTCTTTCTTGCTCTGTCTTTCTTGCTCATTGTTTCTTTCTTGCTCTTTCTTTCTTTCTTGCTCTTTCTTTCTTTTTCTTTCTTGCTCTTTCTTTCCTTCTTGCTCTTTCTTTCCTTCTTGCTCTTTCATTCTTGATCTTTCTTTCCTTCTTGCTCTCTCTTTCCTTCTTGCTCTCTCTTTCCTACTTGCGCTCTCTTTCCTTATTGCTCTCTCTTTCCTTCTTGCTCGCTCTTTCTTTCTTGCTCTCTCTTTCTTTCTTGCTGTCTCTCTCTTTCTCTCTCTCTTTTTCGCTCTCTTTTTTTTTGTCCGTCGGACAGGAGTCTGCACAGAAGTATGTAGATTTTTGAGGATTTTTTTGCACTGATGCATCAGCTGATTGTATGAAAGCCATTTATACAATAAGCTGCTGTGTCATGTGATTCAGGCCCTTGAACCTGACACATCATCTGAGCGCTTCCAGCAAATCGATCAGATGATATTGGATCCGGATTGTATGGCGTGGGACCCTTGACCCAGGATTACTGCGGAGGGGGGTTCTTTATTTCAATAAAGATGGAGTCACTAATTGTGTTGTGTTTTATTTATAATAAAAATATTTTTCTGTGTGTTGTGTTTTTTTTTATCTGTACTAGAAATTCATAGTGGCCATGTCTAATATTGGCGTGACACAATGAATTTCGGGCTTAGGGCCAGTTGATAATATACAACTAGCCCCAACCCCATTATTACCCAGCGAGCCACCCGTCACCAGGGCAGCTGGGAGAGTTGGATACAGCACCAGAATATGGCACTTCTATGAAAGCACCCTTTTCTGGGGTGGCTGCGGACTGCAATTCGCAGCAGAGGGGACCAGAAAGCTCAGGCCAACCTGTGCTGTGGATTCCAATCTCCAGCTGCCTAGTTGTACCTGGCTGGACACAAAAATATGGCGAAGCCCACGTCATTTGTTTTTTAATTATTTCATGTAATAAGTGAAATAAAAAAAATGGGCTTCCCTATATTTTTGTTTCCCAGCCGGGTACAAATAGGCAGCTGGGGGTTGGGGGCAGCCCGTAGGTGCCTGCTGTACCTGGCTAGCATACAAAAATATGACGAAGCCCACGTCATTTGTTTTTTAATTATTTCATGAAATTCATGAAATAATTATTAAAAAAAGGGCTTCCCTATATTTTTGGTTCCCAGCTGGGTACAAATAGGAAGCTGGGGGTTGGGGGCAGCCCGTAGGTGCCTTCTGTACCTGGCTAGCATACAAAAATATGGCGAAGCCCACGTCATTTGTTTTTTAATTATTTCATGAAATTCATGAAATAATTATTAAAAAAAGGGCTTCCCTATATTTTTCGTTCCCAGCCGGGTACAAATAGGCAGCTGGGGGTTGGGGGCAGCCCGTAGGTGCCTGCTGTACCTGGCTAGCATCCAAAAATATGGCGAAGCCCACGTCATTTGTTTTTTAATTATTTCATGAAATTTATGAAATAATTAATAAAAAAAGGGCTTCCCTATATTTTTGGTTCCCAGCCGGGTACAAATAGGAAGTTGGGGTTTGGGGGAAGCCCGTAAGTGCCTGCTTTACCTGGCTAGCATGCAAAAGTATGGCGAAGCCCACGTCATTTGTTTTTTAATTATTTCATGAAATTCATGAAATAATTATTAAAAAAAAAGGCTTCCCTATATTTTTGGTTCCCAGCCGGGTACAAATAGGCAGCTGGGGGTTGGGGGCAGCCCGTAGGTGCCTGCTATACCTGGCTAGCATACAAAAATATGGCGAAGCCCACGTCATTTGTTTTTTAATTATTTCATGAAATTCATGAAATAATAAAAAAGGGCTTTCCTATATTTTTGGTTCCCAGCCGGGTACAAATAGGCAGCTAGGGGTTGGGGGCAGCCCGTAGGTGCCTGCTGTACCTGGCTAGCATACAAAAATATGGCGAAGCCCCCCCAATTTTTGGGGGGGGGCAAAAAACTCCTGCATACAGTCCTGGATGGAGTATGCTGAGCCTTGTAGTTCTGCAGCTGCTGTCTGTCTGTATGGAGGAAAGCAGACAGCAGCTGCAGAACGACAAGGCTCAGCATGCTCCATTGACTAGTGTATGCAGGAGAGCAGACAGCAGCTGCAGAACTACAAGGCTCAGCATACTCCATCCAGGACTGTATGCAGGAGTTTTTTGCTCACCAAAAAAATGACATGAGCTTCGCCATATTTTTGTATGCTAGCCAGGTACAGCAGGCAGGTACAGCTGCCCCCAACCCCCAGCTGCCTATTTGTACCTGTCTGGGAATAAAAAAAACAGGGAAGCCCTTTTTTTAATTATTTAATGAATTTAATGAAATAATTAAAAAAAAAAATTGACATGAGCTTCGCCCCATTTTTGTGTCCAGCCAGGAATCCGCAGCACAGGTTAGCCCGAGCTTTCTGGGCCCCTCTGCTGTGAATTTCAATCCGCAGCCGCCCCAGAAAATGGCGCTTTCATAGAAGCGCCATCATCTGGCGCTGTATCCAACTCTTCCAACAGCCCTGGAGCCGGGTGGCTTGCTGGGTAATTATGAGTTAATACTAGCTTTGTTTTACTAGCTAGTATTAAGTCAGAGATTCTTAATGTCAGGCAAGTTTTACCCAGCCATTAAGAATCCCCAATAAAGGGTTAAAAAAAAAAGACACTACACAGAGAAAAAATACTTTAATAGAAATAAATCCACAGACACACGTAGAGACTCTATGTTTATTACTCCCTGTCACACCTCCACGATCCTGGTCTTCTGTCTTCTTTCTCCTTCAACCCATGCAGCTCTGCTACATCAGACAGCACAGCATGGGAGGAAGAACGCTGCTGTTCCCATGCAGCCTTTTCACTCCGTGAGTGACCACAAGCTGTTGCCTGTAAGCGGTGACGTCACCGCTGACAGGCGCGTTGCTATAGCAATGGTGATCTCCGTTATTGACCGGCTGTGGCAGCCGGTGAATAACGGAACGGGGAAGCAAAACGGGGAGTCGACTGTGTGCCAGAGCATGACGCCGGTACACGGAGATACACAAACGCTCACCGCGTCCTGGAGAGATGCACTGACAGGTCCTAGCATGACGTCAAAGCCATGTGACCAGTCTGTAGCCAATGAGATAATAGACACGTGACTGGTCACATGGCTATTTTGACGTCACGGTCCTATGCTGGTGCTGGTTACCGGGAGAATGCAGCGATTATCGAAAGGAAAAGCGGCGGGAGACGGAGTGCAGGATGCATCGCGGGGACAGGTAAGTGTTATGGCAATGTTTATTAACTGTATGTGTACATTTATAATGTGTTTTTATGCGTTTGTGTTTGCCTCCCATTGGTTTCAATGGGGTTCGAGAGGTTCGTCGAACGGCTCGCCGAACCGAACTCGAACGCGGCCTCTGTTCGACGAACCCGTACTATCCATCGGCGTCTGAATGAAAAGGGACTGTATGGTAGGATACCCAGGAAGATCCCACTTCTTACCCCGAGACATAAAAAAACCCGGCTGGAGTTTGCTAAAACTTACCTGAGAAAGCCTAAAACGTTCGGAAGAATGTTCTCTGGTCAGATGAGACAAAAGTAGAGCTTTTTGGGAAAAGCCATCAACATAGAGTTTACAAGAAAAAAAAAAGAGGCATTCAAAGAAAAGAACACGGTCCCTACTGTCAAACATGGCGGAGGTTCCCTGATGTTTTGGGGTTGCTTTGCTGCCTCTGGCACTGGACTGTTTGACCGTGTGCATGGCATTATGAAGTCTGAAGACTACCAACAAATTTTGCAGCATAATGTAGGGCCCAGTGTGAGAAAGTTGGGTCTTCCTCAGAGGTCATGGGTCTTCCAGCAGGACAATGACCCAAAACACACTTCAGAAAGCACTAGAAAATGGTTTCATAGAAAGCACTGGAGACTACTAAAGTGGCCAGCAATGAGTCCAGACCTGAATCCCATAGAACATCTGTGGAGAGATCTCAAAATGGCAGTTTGGAGAAGGCACCCTTCAAATCTCAGGGATCTGGAGCAGTTTGCCAAAGAAGAATAGTCTAAAATTCGAGCAGAGCATTGTAAGAAACTCATTGATGGTTACCGGAAGCGGTTATTCACAGTTATTTTGGCTAAAGGTTGTGCAACCAAGTATTAAGGCCACTTTACAGACAGAGATAAATCTGCGGCAGATCTGTGGTTGAAGTGAAATTGTGGACAATCAGTGCCAGGTTTGTGGCTGTGTACAAATGGAACAATATCTCCATGATTTCACTGCAACCACAGATCTGCCAAAGATTTATCTCTGTGTGTAAAGTGGCCTTTAGGCTAAGGGTGCCAATACTTTTGTCTGGCCCATTTTTGGAGTTTTGTGTGACATGATCAATAATTTGATTTTTGTTTCATTCTCTTTTGTGCTTTTTCATTGCAAGCAAAATAAATGAAGATAATAATACCAAAGAATTTGTGATTGCAATCATTTTCAAGAAGACACGGAGTTTTATGTGACAAAATTGCAGGGGTGCCAATACTTTTGGCCAGCACTGTATATGGGGGCTAATACTGAATATAAAGAGGCTATGTGGGTGCTCATACTGTATATAGGAGAATATGTGGGTGCTCACACTGTATATAGGAGGTTATGTGGGGGTTCACACTGCACTGTTTATAGAGGCTATAGGTTTATAGTGGGGGCTTACAGTACATAGATGACTACAGAGGGTTATGTGTGGCTCATACTGTTTGTAGGTGGATTGCATGGGTCTCACTGTGTATAGGGACTATGTGGGGGAGTCATACTGTATATAGTGGTATTGTGTGGGGGCTCATACTGTATTTAAGGAGGCTATGTGAGGGATCACCTAGTATATATGGGGTTTAATAGGGTCTCATACTATATATAGGCAGACTGTAGGGGTTCAAATTTTACATAAGGAAACTATGTGATGGCTCATACTGTATATTGGGGCTATGTCAGGCTCATACTACACTGTGTGCAGAATTATTAGGCAAATTAGTATTTTGATCACATGATAATTTTTATACATGTTGTCCTACTCCAAGCTGTATAGGCTTGAGAGCCAACTACCAATTAAGTAAATCAGGTGATGTGCATCTCTGTAATGAGGAGGAGTGTGGTGTAATGACATCACCACCCTATATAAGGAGTGCTTAATTATTAGGCAACTTCCTTTCCTTTGGCAAAATGGGTCAGAAGAGAGATTTGACGGGCTCTGAAAAGTCCAAAATTGTGAGATGTCTTGCAGAGGGATGCAGCATTCTTGTAATTGCCAAACTGTTGAAGCGTGATCACTGAACAATCAAGAGTTTCATGGCAAATAGCTGTCACGCTCCCCAGCTCCCGTGCCACGGTCCCCGGCTCCCCTGCCTTGCTTACCGGCTCCCCTGCCACGCTTCCTCGCTCTCAGGCTGCGCTCCGCCGCCCCCGTGCCAGGCCTCCCGGTCCCCCACTCCACAGCCTTCCTGCTTCATCGCCTGCGGTCCCCAGGCAGCCCGGTCCCCGCTCCCGGCGCCCGTCGGCTACTCAGCCCCAGCCCGGCTCTCCTGCTTCCTGCTCACCGCTCCCTGCTCTGGCTTCTGGCACCCGGGCCTCGCGCATGCGCATTAGGGCACGCGCGCGGTCATTGACCCTCTCTTAAAGGGCCAGCGTCCTCCAACAGGATATTGGTGAATCAGGTACAGGGTATATAGGGGAATCCTTTCCAAGTGGGCGGGGCCTGTTCTTCGTGTTTTGCTAAGCTAGGAGTCAGGTCTCCTTGTGTCTTGCGGTATACTTACCTCTCTCTCTCCTAGAGCCGCTCCTGCCACGCCAACCGGTCCTGCCGATTCCCGAACCCCGAACGGTGACTGTCCGCCATCCCGTCAGTCCATACCATCTCTGATCCCTGTGGTGACCCGTCTTCTCGCTCCGTCGGTTCCGGACTCTGCCTGACAACATCTCGGCCTCCGAACCTGAGCTCCGTCACCCGGCCTACCTTCGGTGACTCCGTGGTCCCAGGGACTTCTACACTCCACTTCCTTGAACGGACTCTCCTGCTACCTGTAGTGCTCCGGCTACCGGACCCCTTGCCTTCAGTGAGGTGTTCGGCCCAGTGGATCCACCTCCTGGGTCTGCCCGTCCACCCGGCCCTAACAGTAAGAACAGGCCATGGATCCCGCCGAAGCACTAGCGGCCTTGCAGCAGGAACTCACACGCCAGCGCGAGACCCAGACCCGCATGCTGAACTTCATGTCTTCTGTGGATACCCGCCTGAACACGCTACAAGCGACGGCCACATCCTTGGCGTCTCAGGTTTCCACTGTACAATCCACGGCCACAGCTCCCGTGGCAGCCTCTTCGGATGCTTCCAGACTTCGTTTGGCCTCACCACCCCGGTACGCCGGAGATCCCAAGACCTGCAGGGGATTCATCAATCAATGCTCTCTCCATTTCAAGCTGCTGCTGCACCTTTTTGCCTCTGACCAAGCCAAGGTCGCGTTCATGATGTCCCATCTTGAGGGAGAGGCACTGGCCTGGATGAACCCCTTGTGGGAAAAGGAGGACCCTGTAACCACAAACATCCACGACTTCCTGCAGGCGTTTAGAACCACCTTCGACGAACCCGGCCGTGCCGCCGCATCCGCCTCATCACTCCTCAGGCTACGTCAGGGGACCATGACGGTGGGGCAGTATGCCATCCGCTTCCGCACTTTGGCCTCAGAATTGGGCTGGAACAATGAAGCCCTCACCGCCGCCTTCTGGGAAGGACTCTCCAGTCGTATTAAGGACGAGCTGGCAGGCCGCGACATTCCTTCTACTCTGGATGCCCTGATCGCACTAGCCACCCGCGTGGACCTCAGATTCCAGGAACGATCCAAAGAGGTGTCCCGTGAGAGACGTCCGATACGGCATTCCTCTCCTCTGCAGAAGCCCGCCGTACTTCAGTCAACGTCGTCTGGTGTCTCGGTCCACGAGCCCATGCAGATCGACCGTTTGCGGCAGTCCGAACAACGCCGAGCAGAACGGCTCGCCAAGGGCCTCTGCTTCTACTGCGGAGAGGGCACACATCTTCTACGCTCCTGTCCAGAGAGGCCGGGAAACTCCAAAGCCTAGGGTTGGTAGGAGAGGCCACCCTAGGTGCTGGGACTCTCTCAGACCCGGTTACGTGGACTGTTCAAGTGACAACGGGAGAGACGCGGTTCACGGCCGAGGCGTACCTCGATTCCGGGGCAGCAGGAAATTTCATCCAGCAGGCCACAGTGGACAAGTACCAGGTGCCTGTTACTCCACTCGACAAACCCCTCGTGATTGCCTCTGTAGATGGGAGACCCCTCTCTGACACCATCTCGTGGATCACCAAGCCGGTGGAACTACGTATCGGTGCCCTGCACACCGAGAACATCGCACTCTACGTCCTCCCACACATGTCTCATCAAATCCTGCTGGGACTCCCCTGGTTACGGACACACGAACCGTTAGTCAGCTGGGATACGGGTGAAATCACCCGATGGGGCTCCTCTTGCCACGAGAACTGTCTGAAGACTATACAGCCCATCCGACGCCCTCCGGTTCCGGAGTCCCTACCGGGACTGCCCTCGGCCTATTGGTCCTTCGCGGACATCTTTGATAAAAAGGAGTCCGAAGTACTGCCGCCATATCGTCCTTACGACTGTGCCATCGACCTACTCCCGGGAACTACACCACCTCGAGGACGGATATATCCGCTGTCTCCTTCTGAAACAAGGGCCATGTCTACTTATATCACAGAGAACCTGGCAAGAGTATTCATTCGGAGATCCTCCTCTCCTGCTGGAGCAGGCTTCTTCTTCGTTAAGAAGAAAGAGGGCGACCTACGCCCATGCATTGACTACCGGGGATTAAACCAAATCACCGTGAAAAATAAATACCCCCTGCCGCTCATCCCCGAATTGTTTGATCGTCTTAGAGGAGCTCGTGTGTTTACCAAGTTGGATCTTCGGGGTGCCTACAACCTGGTCCGCATCCGCTCTGGGGACGAATGGAAGACCGCATTCAATACTCGCGATGGGCACTATGAATACTGTGTGATGCCCTTCGGCCTCTGTAACGCACCAGCAGTCTTTAAGGAATTGGTGAACGACGTGTTCCGGGACCTTCTCTACGTCTGTGTGGTGGTGTATCTGGATGACATCCTGGTCTTCTCTCCGGACCTCCAGACCCACAGAGAGAACGTGCAGCTGGTACTACAAAGACTGAGGGAGAATCGTCTGTACGCCAAGTACGAGAAGTGTGTCTTCGAGCAGTCTTCTCTTCCCTTCCTGGGTTACGTAATCTCCAACACCGGTCTGCAGATGGACCCGGAGAAGGTCTCTTCCATTCTCAACTGGCCTCCTCCTTCCGGACTGAAGGCAATCCAACGCTTTCTGGGATTTGCAAACTATTACCGTCAGTTCATCCCTCACTTCTCTGCTCTGACTGCACCTCTCTCCGCCTTGACCAAGAAGGGGGCTAATCCAAAGGACTGGTCACCTGCGGCCGACGCCGCGTTTGGCTCCTTGAAACAGGCATTTGCTTCCTCCCCTGTGCTCCACCGTCCTGAGTTAAACCGACAGTTCACCTTGGAGGTGGATGCCTCCTCCTCGGGAGCCGGAGCAGTGCTCATGCAGAAGTCCTCCTCCGGGAAGATGGTTACTTGCGGTTTCTACTCCAAGAGCTTCTCAGCGCCTGAACGCAACTACACCATCGGTGACCGAGAGCTATTGGCCGTCAAACTGGCTCTGGAGGAATGGCGCTACCTTCTGGAGGGAGCAGTGTACCCCGTGATCATATACACGGACCACAAGAACCTGGAATACCTGCGGTCCGCTCAGCGACTGAACCCACGGCAAGCCAGGTTGTCCTTGTTCTTTGCCAGGTTCAATTTCCAGCTCCATTTTCGATCCGCGGACAAGAATGTATGAGCAGATGCCTTGTCCAGGTCATTCATGCCCCTGGAGCAGGAGGAGGAGACATCCCAGCCCATCATCTGCCCTAGTAAAATCATTCCGGTGGCCCCTGTCACCCTGGCCCAGATACCACCCGGGAAGACCTATGTCTCTGAGACGGACAGGCAAAAAGTGTTGCACTGGGGCCATGCCTCGAAAATAGCTGGCCATGCAGGTTAGAAGAAAACATGGAGTACAATTGTACGTCACTACTGGTGGCCATCCCTTCGCACGGACGTCACGTCCTTTGTCTCAGCCTGCTCCTTTTGTGCCAGGAACAAGACGCCCAAACACCTGCCATATGGCCGCCTTCTGCCTCTGCCTATACCCTCCGTTCCGTGGCAACACGTTGCAATGGACTTTATTACGGACTTGCCCCTGTCCTCCGGACACACTGTCATATGGGTCGTGGTGGATCGGTTCTCCAAAATGGCTCATTTCGTCCCTATGGCTGGACTGCCTTCTGCCCAGGAACTCGCTGATGCTTACATACAGCACATCTTCCGGTTGCATGGCTTTCCATCACACATTGTGTCCGACAGAGGAACTCAGTTCACCTCCCGCTTCTGGAGGGCTCTCTGCAAACATCTGGGAGTGACTCTGGACTTTTCTTCAGCCTACCATCCTCAGTCGAATGGCCAAGTGGAACGAGTCAATCAGATCTTGACCTCCTTCTTACGTCACTACGTCAACGCCCATCACGACGACTGGTCCACGCTTCTTCCTTGGGCTGAATTCTCCCATAACCATCACATAAGTGAGTCCTCCTCCAGCTCTCCCTTCCATGTCGTTTACGGACTTCAGCCTTCCGTCCCTTTACCTGTATCCTCTTCCTCGGACGTCCCTGCTGCTGATGCTGCAGTCCGTGACTTTGCAACAATTTGGGACTCTGTCAAGGTGTCCCTTGGACGTGCTTCCCTGCGGATGAAGAGACACGCAGACAAGAGGCGGCTGGATCCTCCGTGTTTCTCTCCAGGAGATCTGGTCTGGCTTGCTTCCAAGTATGTCCGATTGAAGCTACCATCATACAAGCTGGGTCCTCGCTACATCGGGCCGTTTAAAGTCATCAGCAAAATAAATGAGGTCTCCTACAAGCTGCAGCTCCCGGCCACGATGAGGATACCCGACTCCTTCCACGTCTCCCTGCTCAAGCCGGTTGTCCTTGGTCCCTTCTCCGCTGCTGCCAGTTCTGCTCCTCCTCCGATTGCTGATGATGACATCTATGCGGTAAGGGATATCGTGGCCATGAAAACCGTGCGGGGCCGACAGTTCTTCCTGGTGGACTGGGCAGGGTATGGTCCTGAGGATAGGTCCTGGGAACCCCGGGAGAATGTGGGTACTCCCCTGATACCTGCCTTCCTGTCCCCATTGCGGGAAGGGGGGCGTGGGGGAGGGGGTACTGTCACGCTCCCCAGCTCCCGTGCCACGGTCCCCGGCTCCCCTGCCTTGCTTACCGGCTCCCCTGCCACGCTTCCTCGCTCTCAGACCGCGCTCTGCCGCTCCCGTGCCAGGCCTCCCGGTCCCCCGCTCCACAGCCTTCCTGCTTCATCGCCTGCGGTCCCCAGGCAGCCCGGTCCCCGCTCCCGGCGCCCGTCGGCTACTCAGCCCCAGCCCGGCTCTCCTGCTTCCTGTTCACCGCTCCCTGCTCTGGCTTCTGGCACCCGGGCCTCGCGCATGCGCATTAGGGCGCGCGCGCAGTCATTGACCCTCTCTTAAAGGGCCAGCGTCCTCCAACAGGATATTGGTGAATCAGGTACAGGGTATATAGGGGAATCCTTTCCAAGTGGGCGGGGCCTGTTCTTCGTGTTTTGCTAAGCTAGGAGTCAGGTCTCCTTGTGTCTTGCGGTATACTTACCTCTCTCTCTCCTAGAGCCGCTCCTGCCACGCCAACTGGTCCTGCCGATTCCCGAACCCCGAACGGTGACTGTCCGCCATCCCGTCAGTCCATACCATCTCTGATCGCTGTCAGGTTTCCAGGTTTTCCAGTTCTCTTTTGATTGCCCTTGCCCTCGGTTAACATGGAGGTTACCGTTCTGTTGCCCTACTTCCTGTCCAGCTGCTTAAAAGGCCGCCTCTAAGTCCAGTCCAGTGCCTGAGTATACTGCCTGCTGTGTGCTCCTGCTGTGTTGCTGCTTATTCCTGATTGCCTCTGGATTCCCCTAAAAGACTACCTACCGATTGACTCTGGACTGTACCCGGCTCTTCAAGGCTGTGCCCGGATTCTGTTTACCATCTTCGGTCAGCACTCCGCCTGGTTCTCTATTGGTTCGTAACCATTCTGGACAAACATTTCCCGTACGGACACTCATTGACTTTACCGCTTGCTCCTTATCCCGGCTGCTGCGCACTTAGGCCTTCCGGGGTAGATTGCCAGACAGTCCCTGTATAGGGGTTCGCTCTGGTGGTCTCCCTGGGGGAGTCCGGTGCGTGGTCCCGGGAATTCCCTCCGCGTCGATTCCGGAAAGTATTGCATGTGTTATTGTGTTGCTGTGTTGTTCTGTATCTACCGTGGTTGCATACTATAAAACATCTTGTACCCGGAACTCGTCTCTGATTGTCATTGCCCTACGCTATCGAAATCCTCAGAACATAGAATAAGTATTACATTATACTCAGGCCATTAGAGGATTTCGCTGGGGCAATGACTGAGACACGAGTAGATCAGCTGTTCTCCATGATTAACTCCCTGCAGCAGGAGATGGAGGTGGTGCAGACTAAGCTTAGAGATGTGGAGGCGCAGCTGGGCCATGATCACCAGGTACTGGGTCCGGCTATACAGGATTTGCAAGTCAGAGTGGAGGCTCAGGAAGCCGTCCCCACTGCGTCCGTATCAGCTGCCGGTATGCCTAGGTTACCCCCATTCCGTTTCAATGGTGATCGTAGTCAGTTCCGTGGATTTGTTAACCAATGTATACTGTTTTTCGATGTACATGCTGATTATTACCGTTCTGACCGGTCAAAGGTGTTATGTATCATCATGTTATTAACCTCACGAGCACTGGCTTGGGCTAATCCTATGATAGAGAACCGGGACATCCGTTTAAATCACCTAGATGACTTCCTGAACGCAATGGCACAAATGTTTGATGATCCGAATCGCCGTGCTACCGCTGAATCGGCTCTCCTTTCCTTACGTCAGGGAAAGCGTTCTGTCGTTGAATACGCCACTGAGTTCCAGAGGTTAGTGGTAGATACCGACTGGGGAAACAATGCATTATTGTCCGTTTTCAGAAAAGGTTTGTCCGGTACCATCAAGGACGAGTTAGCCCGTTCTGAATCCCCAGGGGATTTTGACCTGTTTCTCCAGCACTGTGTGCGCATAGATACCCGTTTGACGGAACGTAGACAGGAAAAATGGGCAGCTATAAACCGTGTAAATAATAATACGTTTCCTTCCAGAGAACCCGCTCTCAGGACGCCACGGGAGGCCGAGGACGTTCCTATGCAAGTGGACTCTCTGCAAAGACGAGAGACCAACGAACGTCGTGAACACCGGCTCCGTGAGCGTTTGTGTTTCTACTGCGGTCAATCGGACCATTTCTTAATCGACTGCCCGAAACGTCCGAATCGCCCAAATAAGGTATTGGCAGCCATGGCAGAGTGTGACAACACGGACGCAGAGTCGGATATCTCTGAGGCAAGTGGACACTTGGATGCGGTATTTCCCTTGACTGTAATGTCTACCTCACCGAAGGACTCAGAAGGGAAATATACCCATTGTTCACTCCCCATTCAGATCCGGTGGGAGGGACAGCTAATTCCTACCTCTGCAATGATAGACTCTGGGGCAGGGGGAAATTTCATGGACTTTTCTTTTGCCAGAAAACACGGTATCCGAACTCAGCAAAGATCCTCACCGGTTACCATGGAGACGGTAGACGGATCTCCGTTAACCTCTGGACCAGTGGATCGGGAAACAGTACCGCTAGAATGCGTGATGAAACCAGGTCAGCAGGAGACCCTTATTTTCATGATGATCTCTTCTCCACATTTTCCGATTATTTTAGGTATTCCGTGGCTACGGTCTACAAATCCGGTCATCGATTGGGAAACTAAGGAAATATCCTTCCCACCGCAGAGTGGTTCGGCCATTTGTCCAACTGTTCCGGTTCCGGTAACACCACATGCAGAAGGCACGGTACAGGTACCTGTTTTACCCCCGGTTTATCGTGACTTCGCTGACATATGCGACAAAAGAAAGGCCGATCGGCTTCCTCCGCATAGACCGTATGATTGCCCCATAGACTTACTCCCAGGGGCAGAGATCCCGTTTGGTCATGTTTACCCGTTGGCGGCACCTGAGCTAGAAGCCCTAAAGGAGTATATTGATGAAAGCCTGGCCAAGGGATTTATTCGCCCGTCTACCTCACCCGCAGGGGCACCCATCTTTTTCGTGAAAAAGAAAGAGGGGACTCTGAGACCCTGTATTGACTACCGGGAACTGAATAAAATAACCATCCGGAACCGGTATCCGTTACCGTTGATTCCGGAGCTATTGGAGAGGGTCCAACAGGCAAAAATATTCACCAAATTGGACCTCCGTGGGGCATATAATCTGCTTCGTATACGTCCCGGAGACGAGTGGAAGACCGCGTTCCGATGTCGGTACGGACATTTTGAGTATTTAGTGATGCCTTTTGGACTTTGTAACGCTCCTGCGGCATTTCAACATCTAGTTAATGATATTTTTAGGGATATCATGGACCAATTCATGGTGATCTATCTGGATGATATTCTAATCTTTTCTGATTCTCTCCAGGAACACCAGGAGCACGTCAAGACCGTACTTACCCGGCTGAGGGAAAACCACCTGTACATTAAACTGGAGAAATGCGAGTTCCACTGCTCACAAATACAATTCTTAGGTTATGTCATCTCTCCTCAGGGGCTGAACATGGAGTCTAGCAAGATACAAGCAATTCTAGACTGGCCGGAACCGGGAAACATCAAAGAGGTACAACGCTTTGTCGGTTTTGCCAACTTTTACCGACGCTTTATCCGTAACTTTTCAGAGATTGTTCGTCCCATCACTCTGTTGACTAAGAAAGGACAGAAGTTTGTATGGTCCGCCCAGGCCCAGGAAGCGTTCCATCGTCTCAAGGGATGTTTTACCTCAGCACCCATACTAGTACATCCGAATCCCGCACTTCCCTTCATCGTGGAGGTCGACGCTTCTGACTACGCATTAGGGGCCATTCTTTCTCAAAGGACCGGGGACAAGAGTCTCCTGCATCCGTGTGCCTTCTTTTCCCGCCGGTTGTCCCCTGCAGAAAGGAACTACGACATTGCGGATAAGGAATTATTGGCGATTATTTCCGCTTTCAAGGAATGGAGACACCACTTACAGGGAGCCGCGCAGCAAGTGATAGTACTCACAGATCATCGTAATCTGGAATTTCTTAAGTCTGCCAGGTGCCTGTCTCCACGGCAAGCCCGTTGGAGCCTATTTCTTAACCAATTCAATTTTGTCGTTACATACCGTCCAGGTTCACGTAATGGGAAAGCCGATGCCTTGTCCCGAATCCATGCCGTGGACTCCGTGCCTGGAACCCCGTCTCAGACCGTGTTATCGGATGCCAATTTCGTTGGAGTGATCCAGGATCAGGACTTATGGAAGGACATCAAGCTGGCCTATGATGGTGATGTATTTCTTGCTGCCCCCCCGAAGGATGTAACTCTTGTTCTTCGGAATGGTGTGTGGTTGAGAGAACGACGCATTTATGTCCCGGAGGCCGTAAGACTTCGGGTTCTCAACTTGGTCCATGACTCCGTGTTGGCTGGTCATAGGGGGGTACAGAAGACGCAGGAATTTCTAAGCCGTTTTTTCTGGTGGCCTACCTGTTTGAAGGATGTGAAGGACTATGTCCACTCCTGCGTGGTTTGTGCCCGGTGCAAGGTCCCTCGTGTGGCTCCTACGGGACTCCTCCAACCGTTACCCGTGCCATCTCGCCCTTGGGGGTCTATCTCCATGGATTTTATTGTAGAGTTGCCAGTCTCTGGCGGGCACAATACCATCTTAGTGGTGGTGGATCGATTAACTAAAGCTGCTCACTTCATTCCGTGTACCGGTCTTCCCTCAGCCGCAGAGACAGTGGATTTAGTGATCCAGAACGTATTCCGTTTGCATGGGGTACCAGATGAGATCATCTCTGACCGGGGCGTGCAGTTTACGTCTAGGTTCTGGAAAGGCTTTTGTACGGCACTCCAGATTGATGTCTGTTTGTCTTCTGCATACCATCCTCAGACTAATGGGCAAACCGAACGGACGAATCAAACCCTGGAACAATACCTTCGATGTTACGTCAGCCATCTCCAAGACGATTGGTTGAAGATGCTTCCGTTGGCGGAGTTCTCCTATAACAACACTCAGAGCAGCTCCACTAAGGTAACTCCCTTTTTTGCCAACTTGGGTTACCATCCGAATGTGTTGCCTAGGTCCCCGGTTGCGGTTTCAGTACCGGCGGTGGAGGACAGAGTTTCAGAGCTTCGACAAAATCTGGAGGTTCTGAAGGACACGGTGGCTACGGCCCAGGAGCGTTACAAGAGGTCAGCGGACGCTCACCGGAAACCGGCACCCATGTATAAGGTAGGGGACTCTGTATGGTTATCCACCAAAAACCTTAGATTGGGTGTTCCTTCGCAGAAGCTGGGACAGAAATTCATCGGTCCATTTAAGATCACCGGGATCGTGAGCCCTGTGGCCTGTCGGCTACGGTTACCGCACCATCTAAAGGTACACA
This sequence comes from Anomaloglossus baeobatrachus, assembly GCF_048569485.1. Classification (NCBI taxonomy): domain Eukaryota; kingdom Metazoa; phylum Chordata; class Amphibia; order Anura; family Aromobatidae; genus Anomaloglossus; species Anomaloglossus baeobatrachus. The sequence continues at coordinate 196,475,746 of NC_134357.1, read as the reverse complement.
CGGTTTTTCATGTGTCTCTCCTCAAACCCGTTTCCCCTAATATGTTTCATGGTCGTGTCGTGCCTCCTCCTCCGCCTGTGATGGTCGACGGCGAGGAGCAGTTCGTCGTCGAGGACATTATTGACTCCCGGCTCCATCGACGTCGGCTTCAGTATCTGGTACGTTGGCAGGGGTACGCCCCCGAGGACGATTCCTGGGAACCGGTGGGTAACATTCGGGCACCCCGGAAGATCGCTCAGTTTCATCGACGGTACCCGGACAAACCTGGCCCTGATCCGTCCTGAGGCCGTCTCTGGGGGGGGGAGTAATGTCAGGTTTCCAGGTTTTCCAGTTCTCTTTTGATTGCCCTTGCCCTCGGTTAACATGGAGGTTACCGTTCTGTTGCCCTACTTCCTGTCCAGCTGCTTAAAAGGCCGCCTCTAAGTCCAGTCCAGTGCCTGAGTATACTGCCTGCTGTGTGCTCCTGCTGTGTTGCTGCTTATTCCTGATTGCCTCTGGATTCCCCTAAAAGACTACCTACCGATTGACTCTGGACTGTACCCGGCTCTTCAAGGCTGTGCCCGGATTCTGTTTACCATCTTCGGTCAGCACTCCGCCTGGTTCTCTATTGGTTCGTAACCATTCTGGACAAACATTTCCCGTACGGACACTCATTGACTTTACCGCTTGCTCCTTATCCCGGCTGCTGCGCACTTAGGCCTTCCGGGGTAGATTGCCAGACAGTCCCTGTATAGGGGTTCGCTCTGGTGGTCTCCCTGGGGGAGTCCGGTGCGTGGTCCCGGGAATTCCCTCCGCGTCGATTCCGGAAAGTATTGCATGTGTTATTGTGTTGCTGTGTTGTTCTGTATCTACCGTGGTTGCATACTATAAAACATCTTGTACCCGGAACTCGTCTCTGATTGTCATTGCCCTACGCTATCGAAATCCTCAGAACATAGAATAAGTATTACAATCGCTGTGGTGACCCGTCTTCTCGCTCCGTCGGTTCCGGACTCTGCCTGACAACATCTCGGCCTCCGAACCTGAGCTCCGTCACCCGGACTACCTCCGGTGACTCCGTGGTCCCAGGGACTTCTACACTCCACTTCCTTGAACGGACTCTCCTGCTACCTGTAGTGCTCCGGCTACCGGACCCCTTGCCTTCAGTGAGGTGTTCGGCCCAGTGGATCCACCTCCTGGGTCTGCCCGTCCACCCGGCCCTAACAATAGCCAACAGGGTCGCAAGAAGCGTGTTGGGCAAAATAGGCGCAAAATAACTGCCTATGAATTGAGGAAAATCAAGCGTGAAGCTGCCAAGATGCCATTTGCCACCAGTTTGGTCATATTTCAGAGCTGCAACGTTACTGGAGTATCAAAAAGCAGAAAGTGTGCCATACTCAGGGACATGGCCAAGGTAAAGAAGGCTTAAAAATGACCACCTTTGAACAAGAAACATAAGATAAAACGTCAAGACTGTGCCAAGAAATATCTTAAGACTCTGATTTTTCAAAGATTTTATGGACTGATGAAATGAGAGTGACTCTTGATGGGCCAGATGGATGGGCCAGAGGCTGGATCAATAAAGGCCAGAGAGCTCCACTCCGACACAGACGCCAGCAAGGTGGAGGTGGGGTACTGGTATGGGCTGGTATCATCAAAGATCAACTTGTTGGACCTTTTCTGGTTGAGGATGGAGTGAAGCTCAACTCCCAGACCTTCTGCCAGTTTCTGGAAGACAACTTCTTCAAGCAGTGGTACAGGAAGAAGTCAGTATCGTTCAAGAAAAACATGATTTTCATGCAGGACAATGCTCCATAACATGCATCCAATTACTCCATAGCGTGGCTGGCCAGTAAAGGTCTAAAAGATGAAAAAATAATGACAGGGCCCCCTTGTTCACCTGATCTGAACCCTATAGAGAACCTGTGATCCCTCATAAAATGTAAGATCTACAGGGAGGGAAAACAGTACACCTCTCGGAACAGTGTCTGGGAAGCTGTGGTGGCTGCAGCATGCAATGTTGATCATAAACAGATCAAGCAACTGACAGAATCTATGGATGGTAGGCTGTTGAGTGTCATCATAAAGAAAGGTGACTATATCGGTCACTAATTTTTTGGGGTTTTATTTTTGCATGTCAGAAATGTTTATTTCTAAATTTTGTGCAGTTATATTGGTTTACCTGGTGAAAATAAACAAGTAAGATGGGAATATATTTGGTTTTTATTAAGTTGCCTAATAATTCTGTACAGTAATAGTTACCTGCAAAAACAGATATCCTCCTACGATAGCCAAATCTAAAAAAAAAAACACTCCAACTTCCAAAAATATTAAGCTTTGATATTTATGAGTCTTTTGGGTTGATTGGGAACATAGTTGTTTATCAATAATAAACAAAAACTCTCTAAAATACAACTTGCCTAATAATTCTGCACACAGTATATATATATATATATATATATATATATATGGGCCCATCCTGTGTATTGGTGGACTGTGTGTGGTGCTCATCTAAAATAAAGCTCAGAGTATGTATGTGTGTGTGTCCGCTAAAGGAATCCGCACTGTCACATTTACAATCACGAAATTTTGCACAGACACCCTATGTGACCCAGGGAACGTCATTGACTATGTTTTGATGGGAAAATTTAACCCCGCGCTTTACAGTTATTCACCAAAATCCTGCCTCCATTTAACTGAATGGAGGTGGGAGCTACTGGCTTTTATTAGCAACTGTCAGTGGTTGCTATAGGAACAAAATAAACTGTTCGTATAAGAAGCTTATGTGTGAGGTAATAAGATGTCGGGGGCGAGACGGATAGAGAGAGACAGAAAGAGACAGACAGACAGACAGAGAGAGACACAGACAGAGACAGACGGGGAAAGAGACAGACAGAGACAGACGGGCAAAGAGATACGGGCAAAGAGACAGATGGGCAAAGAGACAGACGAGCAAAGAGACAGCCGGGAAAAGAGACAGCCCTGGAAATAGACAGATGGGCAAAGAAACAGACTTGGACAGAGACGGCCCTGGAAAGAGACATCCCTGGAAAGAAAAAGCCTTGGAAAGAGAAAGCCTTGAAAAGAGACAGACAGAGAGAGACACAGACAGAGACAGATGGGGAAAGAGACAGACAGAGACAGACGGGCAAAGAGATACGGGCAAAGAGAGATGGGCAAAGAGACAGATGGACAAAGAGACAGACGGGCAAAGAGACAGCCGAGCAAAGAGACAGATGGGCAAAGAGACAGACGGGCAAAAAGATAGACGGGCAAAGAAACAGACCTAGAAAGAGACAGCCCTGGAAAGACACAGCCCGGGAAAGAGACAGCCCTGGAAAGAGATAGCTGGGCAAAGAGACAGCCGGGCAAAGAGACAGCCGGGCATAGAGACAGATGGGCATAGAGACAGATGGGCAAAGAGACAGACTGGCAAAGAGACAGATGGGCAAAGAGACAGACCTGGAAAGAGACAGACCTGGAAAGAGACAGACCTGGAGAGAGACAGACGGTGAAAGAGACAGACAAAGACAGATGGGGAAAGAGACAGACAGGGAAAGAGGGGGACAGACAGACACACACATAGAGACAGACACAGAGATAGTGTTACGAACCGGCGCCGCCATAGCTGCAAGCAGCCTGCTGCGGTTCCTGTTGCGCCCAGGCGCCGGCTGCCATTCTTGGCCGTGCCTCGGGTCGTCCAGTTGGCTGTTCCTTCCACCATGTCTAAGTGTGGAGAGGTGGCTAGTGCGCATGCGTGCGCCGATTTACCCCAGCCAGAGTTTAAGCCCGGTGTTTTGCCTTGTGAGCATGCTCAGCCTGATTGTGTTATGTCTGAGACTAAGTCCTCAGTTCAGGCTACTGAGCATGCTCCCACAATTAACCCTAACAGCCTCTTTGCACAGGTACTTGGACTTCGTGCTGTGTCTAAGTTCTGGGATGTGCCTACTGAGCATGCTCAAACTGATAGTCTGCTTTCTGAGCCTGTTGCTCAGGCTACTGGGCATGCTCAGGCACTTAGTGCACCAGAGGCTAGGTCCGGTAAGGACCTCACTGAGCATGTCCGTGAGGTGGCAGGTCCTGATAGGGCAGAGGGTGTCAGGTGTCCTGATGACGTGGCAACTCCGGACTGGCTCGAGAGGCCCGCCCCTATGATCTGGCACCTCAGTATTGGTCGTCAGACGATGACTGGTGAAGTGTTTGGGGGCGTGGCTGCCATGAGGTCATCAATGACGTGGCGGTTCCGGATAGGTCGCATGTGACGTCACTGATGACATGGCACTCTGCTATTGGACCTTGGTGGTTCCACCCTGGGTTTGGGGCGGACCCAGGTTATAAAAGGGGCTGGAGACAACATGGAGGGGCGCAGTCTTCACATTTGCTCAGTCAGAGCACACCTCCATGTTAGAGCCTCATTGCGGCATAAGCCTATGTTGGGAAGCGGTAGGTAGGGTTAGGCGAACGGTGCCTGTCACACCAAGATTCGTGGCTCAGCACATCAGGGTCAGACGCCGTGCTTCCCTCCTGCCGCTCCAGTCTTGCTATAGCAGCCCAGTGGCGTTAACTGGGTTGCGGCTGCTGTGCTTCCTGTCCGATTGTGCCCCCTACGCACACGGGCAACGCACCTGCTGCGCCACCTGTCTGATTGTGCCCCCTACGCACACGGACAACGCACCTGCTGCGCCACCTGTCCGATTGTGCCCCCTACGCACACGGACAACGCACCTGCTGCGCCACCTGTCCGGTTGTGCCCCCTACGCGCACGGACAGCATACTCCAGGACCTCTGTGGAGTTAACAGGGTGTTCCTTATTTTCCTCGGCTTCCCGGTCAACGCTACTGGTGTACCCATCTGGCCTGACGTGTCCTACACACACGTGGCCAGTCGAGAGGTGGCCAGAAACGCTAATCGGAGGACCGCTCGGCCTGACGTGTCCTACACACGTGGCCGACAGGGCGCTTTCGTGGCGGTCTTCCGGTCAACGCTACCTGGTTACCACCCGGCCTGACGTGTTTCCTGCACACGTGGTTGGTGTAGCGCTAGGTGCACCAAAACGCTAATCGGGTTGTCGTCCGGTCTGACGTGTCCCAACACACGTGACCGGTTCCCAGAGTTCCTGGGTTATCTCAGAGCCATCCAGCTCTATAGTCTCCGCCTAACCCTCAGGTGCCAGCAGCTCCATTGTCATCTGGAGCACGGTGGGCCCCGACTGGTGATTAGGATATATACCCCCTGGTCCTAATCTGCCAGTCCCCCGCAACAGATAGAGAGAGAGACAGATACAGAGATGGAGACAGATAGACTGATAACAAATACAGACAGAGAGATAGAAACAGACAGACAAAGAAAGACACAGACAGAGACTAATATCTAAAGCTGAGTGTATATGTGTGTGTGTGTGTGTGTGTGTATGTATGTCTGCTAAAGGAATCCGTACCGTCGCATTTAAAATCACAAAATTTTCCACAGATGCCTCATGTGACCCAGGGAACGTCGTAGGCTATGTTTTGACGGGAAAATTGAACCCCGCGCTTTACAGTTACTCTCCAAAAACATGCCTCTATTAAAGTGAATGGGGCCTGGAATTACAGTTTATTAATAGCAGCTGTGATTGGTTGCTATAGGAACAAAGAACGGTGTTAGTATAAGAAGCTTATGTGTGAGGTAATATGATGTCTGTGATGGTGGGATATGGTGTACTGTGTATCATAATGTGTAGGTCGTATCTTACGCTTGGTTCACTGTCCATTATTTGTATTGCTTGTGTGTACATTGTATTGTCTGTAAGTAATCACTCCCTGTAGTGTTTGTACCTAGGTGTGGGAGGAGGTGGGCCTTTAATACACTTAACCTCTTTGCTTACCAGGGGGGGATGAGGCAGTCTGTTTGGAGAACTTGAAGAGAGAAGGATTGATCCTCTGGGAGAAACTGTGGCTTCTCAGAGAGACCTGGACATTTATCGCTTACTGGACTATATTTGTGTTACTGGACTAATTTTACCCTGTGTTTTGTGGATTATCTCATGGACCGTTTGATTTGCTTGGAATAAATGCTTATTGGATTGATTCTCGCTCTGTTGATTGTGTGATATGGGAGAAGAACTCCATCACAACTGGTGGCACCGGTGGGATCAACAGAGCACAGCCCAATGGAGATCCACCCACAGAGTGAGTACAGAGACTGGACCACATCTAGTCTACAGGAGAGAGCCAGAGATCTGAGCATAAACTACCAGGGACTGAGTAAAGAAGCCTTAATTTATCTACTGGTGGATGCGAGCCAGGCAACCTCCTCCCAGATGTATGACAGACAAGCATTGGGGATGGGGATTCCTGCCCAAAAAGCCAGTGGTTGGTGTGATTTGAAAAAGAGATGTCAGCTCTTGGCCCCAGTGTATCTCAGCAGTATAAGGAGGAGGCTGCTCGCCGAGCACAGAGGAGACAAGAAGCAATGGAGTCCGACAGAGGGAGTAATGGGAGTATAAACCCAGCGATCCGGGAGCCTGTACGGAAAGGACTTTGAGCAGCAGTGTGCGGTGATGGAGGTTCCCCACTCAGGCTGGATGCTTTTGTTAGGGGGACTCCTGAATGGAAGCCTGGCAGAGGCTTATCGCACCATTGACTCACAGCAGAACCGGGATTACAACATTGTAAAGCGGACTATCCTGGATTACCATGCCATCACCCCAGACTCACGAAGGGCACAGTTCCGAGACCTACCATGCAACACGGGGGAATCGTTTATGAAGTATTCCCATAAGATGTCCCAGGCATGTCGGAGATGGCTGGAAACAGAAAACGCCTTCACTGTGGAAGACGTTATACAGGTATTTCTTATAGAACAATTTCTTTAGAAGTAACCCTCAAAAATAAGGGAATGGGTCAGAGAAAACACGCCATGCACCTTGGATAGAGCTCCAGCCCTGGCTGATGAGGCCCTTACTATCCGACCGCAATGGAGGAGGTTTATGGACAATAAGTCACAGTCTGATCCCCCCTCGGCTCTCTCCATTTATATCTGCCCCTCCACCCAGCTACAAGCCGATGACATCCAAGTCTCACAATTTTGGGCCCCAACAGTTCCGACCACGCCCTGTGGGAATCCCAGAGAGGAGATGTTATGGGTGCAGGCAATCTGGGCACTTGCAATCCAGTTGTCCCGCAAGGACTCGGAGGGATCCCCATGCACCTCCATCGCGTCCGGTACATTTTGTGCACTCCATCCCGCCTGAGGAAGAGTTACCACCGCCTACACCGGAGTGTACCGCTGACCCCTGCACCATAGATGCCCCTGTTGGAGTGTATGGCCTCTGGCCTCTGTCACCAGGATCTCCTACTGCCTTCTCCAGAATGCACATTGGAAGGAGTATGACAAAGCACAAATGTTATCGATGTGGGCAGCCTGGGCATTTGCAAAACACTTGCCCTGCTGGTCGATTGAAGAATGACCTTGCACCAAATCGACCTGTTCATTCTCTACAGCCAAACACAATGGGGAAAGAGTTCTCAACCCTTCAAGTTGACTTGCCTAATGACTCAGATACTTGTGGTCAACCACTAGGGGTTTATGGGGTGCAAGCCACAGCCCTGAGTTCCTCTTACCTACAAAGTAAGCACTTACAGGAGGTTGTGCTGAATGGACAGAGAGTCATTGGATTTTGTGACTCTGGGGCATTTGTCACAATAGCTGATCTCTGGGTGCTTTGGCCAGAGGCGATACATCATGGACTAGGGATTGTTATTGAATTGGCTGGAGGACAAAGGAAGAATATCGCAAAAGCACTGTAGATCTGGACTTGGGCTTTGGGGTCAAGCAATGTGTGGTTGGGGTGATGAGCGGCCTGCCTGCAGATATTCTCCTAGGAAATGATGTGGGAGATCTACAATGCCGATTTGTGGGTGCAGGAAATACAGTTTGAGTGAAGGAGAACACAAATGGAAGCTTGTCCTTCCAACCCCACCACTGTACAAGGGACTATATCTACAGCTTCTCCATCCAATACAAGTGTGGAAGCCAACACCAGAATGCTGATGGACTGTCCCGGCAAGAAGAACCATAGACTATCCACAGTTGAGCAACATGGACTTAAGTGAGATTGCCAGGGGTCTGTGTAGACCTCATGGCATACTCACTTATTCAGAAGGAGGGAGAGGTTGTGATGGTGGGATATGGTGTACTGTGTATCATGTTGTCTAGGTTCGTATCTTACGCTTGGTTCACTGTCCATTATTTGTATTGCTTGTGTGTACATTGTATTGTCTGTAGGTAAACACCCCCTGTAGTGTCTGTCCCTAGGTGTTGGGGGAGGTGGGCCTGGAATCCACCTAACCTCTTTGCTTACCTGGGGGGGAATGAGGCAGTGTGTTTGGAGAACTTGAAGAGAGAAGGATTGATCCTCTGGGAGAAACTGTGGCTTCTCAGAGATACCTGGACATTTATTGTTTCCCGGACTATATTTCTGTGACGCCCTGGACTATTCAGGTCGTCACAGGGTTTTGCACAATCTGCCCTTCCCGTGCAGAACTCAAACCCCCATGGTTCTGGGAACCTAACCTGCAGTACTGCCTCCACCAGCATTCACAAATCCTAGATACATCTTGCACCACACCTGTTAGGCACACCAGTGGGCTGCTTAAGCAGGAATAGGGCCGCCCACCTAGGGGTTAGACAGGGAGGTGGGAGTTGTCAAGTCAGACGAGTGGTAGCCCTCAAGCTGTGAGTAGCCCTGAGGAAGCTGGGAGTTGTAACTCCCAGGGGAGAAGTAAACTAGGTCGCAGACGGTGGTCTGGACCTAGAGGAGTCGGACCCCCGGTCGCAGGGGATTGAGGCTAGGTGCCTGGAACCCGTTAAGGAGGACGGTCAGCAGCCTGGTCCTATCACCGGTCCGGGACCGAAGGCACGTTGGGGTACACGGACCCTAGGTCGGGAAGAAGCTTCAGGCAACCCGGCAATTAACCTGCGGATTACAGGGCCTTTATGGACTGTTCCCACGAAGCTCAGAGATCAGGGCACTAGTGCAACGAGGGGGATAGGGCTTTCCAAACAAGCGGCTAACTGAAATCCCAAGCGTGAGCTCCTGAGAGCAGGCTCCTTCATTTAGCCACAGTGGGGAACGGGGCCTGGAAAGCTCCAAGCTACCGGGCCACAACGGACAATCTAAATTGATGCCAGGAGGCAGGTTACAGGCCACCAGGGGACGGGACCCGGTCGAGCTCCCCTCAAGAGGCAATGGAAGCCAGAGACTTGGTTTACCCTGTTGTCAGCGTCTGCTTCATTGCTGAGTGAGTACCCGACTGATCCCTGCACTGCAGCCCCTCATCTCCATCCAGAGTCCCGGGGCCTACCCCTATCCGTGGAGGGTAACGTCATCTTGCTGCTCCACTCCATCACCCCGGATACTCCAAACAGCAGCGGCGGTACTCCCAATTACCGTACATCACGGGTGGCATCACGAACTGTACCAATCCCCTGTAAATACCCCATTTTCCATTTGACTGTGGCCCCTAGCCCCCGGGTCCCGAGATCCTCGAGCCACGAGTAATCACCACCCACGGATCCGAGCGGTTCGATCCACTGCAGGGGCGGCACATTTACCCTCTGTTTCGTGGATTATCTCATGGACTGTTTGATTTGCTTGGAATAAATGCTTATTGGATTGTACAGCTATCTCTCGCTCTGTTGATTGTGTGATATGGGAGAAGGACCCCGTCACAATGTCAGTGGTGAGATGGATAGAGAGAGAGACAGAAAGAGACAGACAGACAGAGACAGACAGACAGAGACAGACAGGGAAAGAGACAGAGAGACAGACAGAGACAGACGGTGAAATAGGCAGATGGGGAAAGAGACAGACAGAGACAGACAGGGAAAGAGACAGATGGGGAAAGAGATAGACGGGTAAAGAGACAGATGGCGAAAGAGACAGACAGAGATAGGCAGACAGGGACAGAGACAGGCAGACAGGGAAAGAGACAGACAAAGGCAGATGGGAAAAGTGACAGACATTGATTGAGACAGACGGGGAAAGAGACAGAGAAAGCGAGACAGACAATGAAAGAGACAGACAAAGACAGGCAGAGAGAGAAAGAGACAGACAGGAAAAGACACAGAGAAAGAGATGGACAAAGACAGACATGGAAAGAGACAGGAAAAGAGACGGGAAGACAGACTGGGTAAGAGACAGACCTGAGAAAGAGACAGACCTGGAAAGAGACAGATAAGGAAAGAAACAGAGAGATACAGACAGACAAATAAAGAGACAGAGAGAGACAAGCAGACAAGGAAAGAGACAGACCTTGAAAGAGACAGACGGGGAAAGAGAGAGACGTGGAAATAGACAGACGTGGAAAGAGACAGAAAGGGAAAGAGACAGACCTGGAAAGAAACAGACCTGGAAAGAGACAGATGGGAAAAGAGACAGACAGAGAGACAGACAAAGACAGACAGGGAAAGCGACAGACTGGGAAAGAGACAGACCTTGAAAGATACAGACCTTTGAAAGAGACAGACCTGGAAAGAGACAGATGGGGAAAGAAACAAACCTGGAAAGAGACAGACCTGGAAAGAGACAGACCTGGAAATAGACAGACGGGGAAAGAGACAGACAGAGAGATGGACAAAGACAGACGGGGAAAGAGACAGACTGGGAAAGAGACAGACCTGGAAAGAGAAGGACCTGGAAAGAGACAGACCAGGAAAGAGACACACCAGGAAAGAGACACACCAGGAAAGAGATCCGGAAAGAGACAGATAGGGAAAGAGACAGGCCTGGAAAGAGACAGACCAGGAAAGAGACAGACCTAGAAAGAGACAGACGGGGAAAGAGACAGACAGAGAGACAGACAAAGACAGACGGGGAAAGAGACAGATGGGGAAAGAGACAGACCAGGAAAGAGACAGATAGGGATAGAGACAGACCTGGAAAGAGACAGACCTGCAAAGAGACAGATGGGGAAAGTGACATACCTGGAAAGAGACTGACGGGGGAAGAGACAGACAGAGAGACAGACAAGAACAGATGGGGAAAGAGATGGACCTGGAAAGAGACAGACCAGGAAAGAGACACACCAGGAAAGAGACAGACCGGGAAAGAGACAGATAGGGATAGAGACAGACCTGGAAAGAGACAGACCTGCAAAGAGACAGATGGGGAAAGTGACATACCTGGAAAGAGACTGACGGACAGACAGAGACAGACAGAGAGACAGACAAGAACAAGATGGGGAAAGAGACAGATGGGGAAAGAGACAGACGGGGATACAGACAGACCTTGAAAGAGACAGACCTTGAAAGAGACAGACCTGGAAAGAGACAGACCTGGAAAGAGACAGACGGGTAAAGAGACAGACCTGGAAAGAGACAGAAGGGGAAAGAGACAGAAAGAGAGACAGACAAAGACAGATGGGGAAAAAGACAGATGAGGAAAGAGACAGATGGGGAAAGAGACAGTCCTTGAAAGAGACAGACCTTGAAAGAGACATACCTGGAAAGAGACAGACCTGGAAAGAGACATTTGGGGAAAGAGACAGACCTGGGAAGAGACAGACCTGGAAAGAGACAGACCTGGAAAAAGACAAATGGGGAAAGAGACAGATGGGGAAAGAGACAGACCTTGAAAGAGACAGACCTTAAAATAGTCAGACCTGGAAAGAGACAGACCTGAAACAGACAGATGGGGAAAGAAACAGAGAGATACAGACAGACAAAGAGACAGAGAGAGACAAGCAGACAGGGAAAGAGACAGACCTTGAAAGAGACAGACGGGGAAAGAGAGAAACCTGGAAAGAAACAGACCTGGAAAGAGACAGCTGGGGAAAGAGACAGACAGATAGAGAGACAGACAAGGACAGATGTAGAAAGTGACAGATGGGGAAAGAGACAGACGGGGAAAGAGACAGACCTTGAAAGAGATAGACCTTGAAAGAGACAGACCTGGAAAGAGACAGACCTGGAAAGAGACAGATGGGGAAAGAGACAGACCTGGAAAGAGACAGACGGGGAAAGAAACAGACAGAGAGACAGACAAAGACAGATGGGGAAAGAGACAGACGGGGAAAGAGACAGACCTTTAAAGAGATGGACCTGGAAAGAGTCAGACCAGGAAAGAGACACACCAGGAAAGAGACAGACCAGGAAAGAGACAGATAGGGAAAGAGACAGGCCTGGAAAGAGACAGACCTGGAATGAGACAGACAGGTAAAGAGACAGACCTGGAAAGAGACAGACGGGAAAAGAGACAGAAAGAGAGACAGACAAGAACAGATGGGGAAAGAGACAGACAGGAAAGAGACAGACGGGGATACAGACAGACCTTGTAAGAGACAGACCTTGAAAGAGACAGACCTGGAAAGAGACAGACCTGGAAAAAGACAGATGGGGAAAGAGACAGACCTGGAAAGAGACAGACCTGGAAAAAGACAGACGGGGAAAGAGACAGACAGAGAGACAGACAAAGACAGGTGGGGACGTGGAAAGAGACAGAAAGGGAAAGAGAAAGACCTGGAAACAAACAGACCTGGAAAGAGACAGATGGGGAAAGAGACAGATAGATAGAGAGACAGACAAGGACAGATGGGGAAAGTGACAGATGGGGAAAGAGACAGATGGGGAAAGAGACAGACCTTTAAAGAGATGGACCTGGAAAGAGACAGACCAGGTAAGAGACACAACAGGAAAGAGACAGACCAGGAAAGAGACAGATAGGGAAAAAGACAGACCTGCAAAGAGACAGACGGGGAAAGAGACAGACCTGCAAAGAGACAGACGGGGAAAGAGACAGACCTGGAAAGAGACATACGGGGGAAGAGACAGACAGACAGACAGACAAGAACAGTGGGGGAAAAAGACAGATGGGGAAAGAGACAAACCTTGAAAGAGATGGAACTGGAATGAGACAGACCTGAAAGAGAAAGATGGGGAAAGAAACAGAGAGATACAGACAGACAAATAAAGAGACAGAGAGAGACAAGCAGACAGGGAAAGAGACAGACCTTGAAAGAGACAGACGGGGAAAGAGAGAGACGTGGAAAGAGACATACGTGGAAAGAGACAGAAAGGGAAAGAGACAGACCTGGTAAGAAATAGACCTGGAAAGAGACAGATGGGGAAAGAGACAGACAAAGATAGACAGGGAAAGCGACAGATGGGGGAAGAGACAGACGAGGAAAGAGACAGATGGGGAAAGAGACAGACCTTGAAAGAGACAGACCTGGAAAGAGACAGATGGGGAAAGAGACAGACCTGGAAAGAGACAGACCTCGAAAGAGACAGACGGGGAAAGAGACAGAGAGACAGACAAAGACAGACGGGGAAAAAGACAGACCTTTAAAGAGATGGACCTGGAAAGAGACAGACCAGGAAAGAGACACACCAGGAAAGAGACAGACCAGGAAAGAGACAGATGGGGAAAGAGACAGATAGGGAAAGAGACAGGCCTGGAAAGAGACAGACCTGGAAAGAGAGATGGGTAAAGAGACAGACCTGGAAAGAGACAGACGGGAAAAGAGACAGAAAGAGAGACAGACAAAGACAGATGGGGAAAAAGACAGATGGGAAAGAGACAGACGGGGAAAGAGACAGTCCTTGAAAGAGACAGACCTTGAAAGAGACAGACCTGGAAAGAGACACACCTGGAAAGAGACAGATGGGGAAAGAGACAGACCTGGAAAGAGACAGACCTGGAAAGTTACAGATCTGGAAAAAGACAAATGGGGAAAGAAACAGATGGGGAAAGAGACAGACCTGGAAAGAGACAGACCTGGAAGGAGACAGACTTTGAAAGAGACAGACCTGGAAAGTGACAGATGGGGAAAGAGACAGACCTGGGAAGAGACAGACCTGGAAAGAGACAGACGGGGAAAGAGACAGACAGAGAGAAAGACAAAAACAGATGGGGAAAGAGACAGATGGGGAAAGAGAAAGACCTTTAAAGAGATGGACCTGGAAGGAGACAGACCAGGAAAGAGACACACCAGGAAAGAGACAGACCAGGAAAGAGACAGATAGGGAAAGAGACAGGCCTGGAAAGAGACAGACCTGGAATGAGACAGACAGGTAAAGAGACAGACCTGGAAAGAGACAGACGGGAAAAGAGACAGAAAGAGAGACAGACAAGAACAGATGGGGAAAGAGACAGACAGGAAAGAGACAGACGGGGATACAGACAGACCTTGTAAGAGACAGACCTTGAAAGAGACAGACCTGGAAAGAGACAGACCTGGAAAAAGACAGATGGGGAAAGAGACAGACCTGGAAAGAGACAGACCTGGAAAAAGACAGACGGGGAAAGAGACAGACAGAGAGACAGACAAAGACAGGTGGGGACGTGGAAAGAGACAGAAAGGGAAAGAGAAAGACCTGGAAACAAACAGACCTGGAAAGAGACAGATGGGGAAAGAGACAGACAGATAGAGAGACAGACAAGGACAGATGGGGAAAGTGACAGATGGGGAAAGAGACAGATGGGGAAAGAGACAGACCTTTAAAGAGATGGACCTGGAAAGAGACAGACCAGGTAAGAGACACAACAGGAAAGAGACAGACCAGGAAAGAGACAGATAGGGAAAAAGACAGACCTGCAAAGAGACAGACGGGGAAAGAGACAGACCTGCAAAGAGACAGACGGGGAAAGAGACAGACCTGGAAAGAGACATACGGGGGAAGAGACAGACAGACAGACAGACAAGAACAGTGGGGGAAAAAGACAGATGGGGAAAGAGACAAACCTTGAAAGAGATGGAACTGGAATGAGACAGACCTGAAAGAGAAAGATGGGGAAAGAAACAGAGAGATACAGACAGACAAATAAAGAGACAGAGAGAGACAAGCAGACAGGGAAAGAGACAGACCTTGAAAGAGACAGACGGGGAAAGAGAGAGACGTGGAAAGAGACATACGTGGAAAGAGACAGAAAGGGAAAGAGACAGACCTGGTAAGAAATAGACCTGGAAAGAGACAGATGGGGAAAGAGACAGACAAAGATAGACAGGGAAAGCGACAGATGGGGGAAGAGACAGACGAGGAAAGAGACAGATGGGGAAAGAGACAGACCTTGAAAGAGACAGACCTGGAAAGAGACAGATGGGGAAAGAGACAGACCTGGAAAGAGACAGACCTCGAAAGAGACAGACGGGGAAAGAGACAGAGAGACAGACAAAGACAGACGGGGAAAAAGACAGACCTTTAAAGAGATGGACCTGGAAAGAGACAGACCAGGAAAGAGACACACCAGGAAAGAGACAGACCAGGAAAGAGACAGATGGGGAAAGAGACAGATAGGGAAAGAGACAGGCCTGGAAAGAGACAGACCTGGAAAGAGAGATGGGTAAAGAGACAGACCTGGAAAGAGACAGACGGGAAAAGAGACAGAAAGAGAGACAGACAAAGACAGATGGGGAAAAAGACAGATGGGAAAGAGACAGACGGGGAAAGAGACAGTCCTTGAAAGAGACAGACCTTGAAAGAGACAGACCTGGAAAGAGACACACCTGGAAAGAGACAGATGGGGAAAGAGACAGACCTGGAAAGAGACAGACCTGGAAAGTTACAGATCTGGAAAAAGACAAATGGGGAAAGAAACAGATGGGGAAAGAGACAGACCTGGAAAGAGACAGACCTGGAAGGAGACAGACTTTGAAAGAGACAGACCTGGAAAGTGACAGATGGGGAAAGAGACAGACCTGGGAAGAGACAGACCTGGAAAGAGACAGACGGGGAAAGAGACAGACAGAGAGAAAGACAAAAACAGATGGGGAAAGAGACAGATGGGGAAAGAGAAAGACCTTTAAAGAGATGGACCTGGAAGGAGACAGACCAGGAAAGAGACACACCAGGAAAGAGATAGACCAGGAAAGAGAGAGATAGGGAAAGAGACAGACCTGGAAAGAGACAGACCTGGAAAGTTACAGATCTGGAAAAAGACAAATGGGGAAAGAGACAGACGGGGAAAGAGACAGATGGGGAAACAGACAGACCTTGAAAGAGACAGACCTTGAAAGAGACAGACCTGGAAAGAGACAGACCTGGAAAGAGACAGATGGGGAAAGAGACAGACCTGGAAAGAAACAGACGGGGAAAGAGACAGACAGAGAGAAAGACAAAGACAGATGGGGAAAGAGACAGATGGGGAAAGAGACAGACCTTTAAAGAGATGGACCTGGAAGGAGACAGACCAGGAAAGAGACACACCAGGAAAGAGATAGACCAGGAAAGAGACAGACGGGGAAAGAGACAGACCTGGAAAGAGACTGATGGGGGAAGAGACAGACAGAGAGACAGACAAGAACAGATGGGGAAAGAGACAGACGGGGAAAGAGACAGATGGGGAAACAGACAGACCTTGAAAGAGACAGACCTTGAAAGAGACAGACCTGGAAAGAGACAGACCTGGAAAGAGACAGATGGGGAAAGAGACAGACCTGGAAAGAGACAGACCAGGAAAGAGACAGACGGGGAAAGAGACAGACAGAGAGACATACAAATACAGACGGGGAAAGAGACAGATGGGGAAAGAGACAGACCTTTAAAGAGATGGGCCTGGAAAGAGACAGACCAGGAAAGAGACACACCAGGAAAGAGACAGAACAGGAAAGAGACAGATAAGGAAAGAGACAGACCTGGAAAGAGACAGACCTGCAAAGAGACAGACGGGGAAAGAGACAGACCAGGAAAGAGACTGACGGGGGATGAGACAGACAGAGAGACAGACCTTGAAAGAGACAGACCTGGAAAGAGACAGATGGGGAAATAGACCTGGAAAGAGACAGACCTGGAAAGAGACAGACCTGGAAAGAGACAGACGGGGAAAGAGACAGAGAGAGAGACAGACAAAGACAGATGGGGAAAGAGACAGATGGGGAAAGAGACAGACCTTTAAAGAGATGGACCTGGAAAGAGACAGACAAGGAAAGAGACACACCAGGAAAGAGACAGACCAGGAAAGAGACAGATAGGGAAATAGACAGACCTGGTAAGAGACAGACCTGCACAGAGACAGACGGGGAAAGAGACAGACCTGCAAAGAGACAGACGGGGAAAGAGACAGACCTGGAAAGAGACAGACGGGGGAAGAGACAGACAGAGAGACAGACAAGAACAGATGGGGAAAGAGACAGACAGGGAAAGAGACAGACGGGAAAAGAGACAGATGGGGAAACAGACAGACCTTGAAAGAGACAGACCTTGAAAGAGACAGACCTGGAAAGAGACAGACCTGGAAAGAGACAGATCGGGAAAGAGACAGACCTGGAAAGAGACAGACCTGGAAAGAGAGAGACCTGGAAAGAGACAGACGGGGAAAGAGACAGACAGAGAGACAGACAAAGACAGAATGGGGGAAAAGACAGCTGGGGAAAGAGACAAACCTTGAAAGAGATGGACCTGGAAAGAAACAGACCAGGAAAGAGACAGATGGGGAAAGAGACAGAAGGGGAAAGAGACAGATGGGGAAAGAGACAGACAGAGAGATAGACAAGAACAGATGGGGAAAGAGACAGATGGGGAAAGAGACAGATGGGGAAAGAGACAGACAGAGAGACAGACGGGGAAAGAGACAGACGGGGAAAGAGATAGACGGGGAAGAGACAGATGGGGAAAGAGACAGATGGGGAAAGAGACAGACCTGGAAAGAGACAGACGTGGAAAGAGACAGACCTGGAAAGAGACAGATGGTGAAAGAGACAGACCTTGAAAGAGACAGACCTTGAAAAAGACAGACCTGGAAAGAGACAGACCTGGAAAGAGACAGACCTGGAAAGAGACAGACCTGGAAAGAGATAGACCTGGAAAGAGACAGATGGGGCAAGAGACAGACGGGGCAAGAGACAGATGGGGAAAGAGACAGACGGGGAAAGAGTCAGATGGGGAAAGAGACACACAGGGAAGGAAACAGACCTGGAAAGAGATAGACCTGGAAAGAGACAGATGGGGCAAGAGACAGACTGGGCAAGAGACAGATGGGGAAAGAGAGAGACAGACAGACACAGACATAGGGACAGACATAGAGAGAGACAGACAGATACAGAGACACAGAGATAGAGACAGATAGACTGATACAAAGACAGACAGAGAGAAACAGACAGAGACATAGACACAGATAGACAAGGAAAGAGACAGAGAGACAGACAGACAGCAACACACAGACAGAGACTGGGAGAGAGACAGAGAGACAGTTACTATCTCAGGCAACGCCTGGGTACTACAGCTAGTCTGCTAAAGAAATCCACACCCTTGCATTTACAATCACGAAATTTTGCACAGACACCGCATTTGACTCAGGAAACATCATAGACTATGTTTTGAGGGAAAAATTTAACCCTGTGCTTTACAGTTATTTGCCATAAAACCTGCTTACATTAAAGTCAATGGAGCTGGGAGCTGCAGGTCATTAATAGGGGCTCTGATTGGTTGCAACCGGCAATGAAGCACATTCTCAGTATAAGATGCTTATGTATGAGGTTATATAATTTCAGTAGAGACAGAGACACACAGAGACAGAGACACACAGAGGCAGAGATAGACACACAGGGACAGTCACACATAAACACAGAGACACACAAAGACAAATACAGAGACACACAGAAACCCACAGAGACAGAGAAACACACAGACTGAGACACACACAGAGACTCACACACAGAGACACACACAGAGACACACAGACTGATACAGAGACACATAGAGACATAGACACACACAGAGACTGAGACATACAGAGACACAAAGAGACAGAGACACAGAAACTCAGAGACAGACACAGAAATAGAGGCACACAGAGAGACAGAGACACACAGAGAGACACACAAAAACAGAGACACACAGAGACAGACACAGATGCACACAGAGACAGAGCCACACAAAGACAGAGACACACACACAGAGACAGACAGAAACACACAGAAACACACAGAGACACACAGAGATAGACAAAAACACACAGAGAGATTCACAGAGACACACACAGAGACAAACACACACAGACCACACAGACAGAGACACAAACAGCCCGAGACACACAGAGACAGAAACACACACAAAGACACACAAACAGAGACATACAGAGACAGTGACACAGAGACTGAGACAGAGACACCCAGAAACAGACACACACAGAGACACACAGACACAGAGACACACAGACACAAAGTCACATGCAGAGACACAGACCAAAACACAGAGACATAGACATACACACAGAGACACCGACATATAGAGACAGCCACACAAAGACACAAAGACAGAGATACAAAGAGAGAGACACAAAGTGACAAAGACACAAAGAGACAGAGACACACAGAGACAAAGACACACAGAGGTACACAGACAGACAGAGACACAGAGAAAGAAACGCACAAGGAAACGCATAGAGACAGAGACACACACACAGAGACAGAGACAAACAGAGACTGAGACAGAGACACCCAGAAACAGACACACACACAGAGACACACAGACACAAAGACACACACAGAGACACAGACACACACAGAGACACATACACACAGAGAAACAGACATACAGAGACAGACACACAGAGACACAAAGAGACAGAGACACAAAGAGACAGTGACACAAAGAGACAGAAACACACAGAGACAGACACAAAGACACACAGACACAGAGACATATAGAGACACACACAGAGAGACATACATACAGAAACAGAGACACTTAGAGACAGACACAGAGATGCACACAAAGACAGAGAGAGATAGAGACACACAGAGACACACAGACACAGTAATACACACAAAGACAAAGTGATACACTGAGACAGACTCACAGAGGCAGAAACAGAAAGACACACAGAGACACATACAAAGACAAACCAAGACAGAGACACACACAGAGACAGAGACACACAGGCACACAGAGACATAGACACACAGAGACAGACACAGAAACAGAGGCACACAGAGAAACAGAGACACACAGAGATACACAGAGACAGAGAGACAGACAGAGAGACAGACATAGATGCATACAGAGACAGAGCCACACAGAGACAGAGACACACACAGAGACACAGACACAGTGACAGACAGAGACAAACAGAGTCGCACAGAGACAGACAGAGACAGAGACACACACAGAGACACAAACAAAGACACACACACACACAGAGACAAACAGGAACTGAGACAGAGACACCCAGAAACAGACACACACAGAGACACACAGAAACAAAGACACACACAGAGACACCGACACACAGAGACACCAACATACAGAGACAGAGACACAAAGAGACAGAGACACAAAGAGACAGAGACACACAGAGACAGAGACACACAGAGACACACAGACTTAGACACAGAGAAAGAAAAACACTGAGACAAGAAGAGACACACAGAGACAGACACAAAGACACACAGACACAGAGACAAATAGAGACACACACAGAGACACAGACACACAGAGACAGAGACACACAGAGACAGACACATAGACATAAATACAGAGACAGAAACAGAGACACTTAGAGACAGAGACGCACAGAGACAAAGACACAGACAGACACACAGAGACAAAAACAGAGATACACAGAGAAAGAGACAGACACACAGAGACAGAAACAGAGATAGAGAGACACACAGAGACACAGACAGAGACATGCGCCGCCCTCTCAGTCGGAAGAATAGAACAGCAGTGGGTAACGCGGGTTTCAGAAAGATGGCGCCGGAGATAAGCGCTATGCGCAGGTGCCAACTCCGATGCCATCTTCCTAAGTAGAAAAATTAGCATAGAGCCAGAGAGAAGGAGGAACAGGCGGCGGGGAGGGGGCGGGAATCCAGATGAATACTCACCCAGTTATTATCTGCTCCGGTGAAACTGTCAATCAAAAAGCTGACAAATGTTTAAACTTCACTTTCTTGGATTTCAAAGCCTAAACATCCAAGCTGGCCACTAATGGTTTACAGATAATCAGCCTGATAGTGGCAGTACAGCACTGGCTTTACCTTATATACAAAAATCCTGGTGGTTGGTTCCCTTTAAGACCCACCATTAGGAATGGACAGAAGTGACCTTTCCCCCCAAAATCCCAAATATCTAAATAATAGTATGATTTTGCTAAGCCCTTTTTGTAATCTTAATTCACAGTGCCTGCAGAGAGTAGTGCACTTCCCTATGCTAGTGAAATCAGTATTTGAAGACTGAGATGTAGACAAGGTATTTAGAAGCTCTATAGCATCCAGACGGTGTTTTACTCATCACAACTTTGATTAAAAGCTCACGTTAAGGTAAGCCAAGACAATTGGGGCAAATGTCCAAACACTGTTGCTAATCCCTGTTGGGTGAATCTCTCTTTAAAAGGAAACATTTATTTTATGAACATTGCAACTTTGCCATGACTGCATCAAACTGTCACAGCGATGATGGCTATAAAACGCAAATTAAAAATGATAGAAAGGCTGTAGCAGGTAAAGGCTTTCTAAGCTGTAAAACTTTAAAATCTTATCTCTTCATTGCATTGTTCGGCTGCACCTTCAAGTTCAGTCACTCCATCATCTCTAGTGTCTTTTCCATCAAGTGCTAATAGCGTGCATTGATGAAAGCATGGCATTTACCTTTTGTTTCCCCGATTTTGACCATTTAATTTTTTTCATGATCTTTATACATAGGTTGCAATGCAGTTTTTACGGACTGATTTAGAAAGAGCTTCCACAATGTTAAAAAGTCAGTCTTGTTTATACAAATTAAAGAATGTATGTCTGGATCACCATGGTGTGAACAAGATGCAAGACTGAAAAATACAATAACGAAAAGCAGAACTATGGGAATACTAGACTGAAGTGAAATAAGAAATATGTGAAATAAGAAACATGGCTATGGGTGGAGCAGGGTTCTCAGAAAGAAAATGCATACTAATTAAAGAATGTACGTCTGGAACACCATGGTGTGAACAAGGTGCAAGACTCAAAAATATACAACTAAACAATAGTATAAAGAGTTGCACACCAGTCACAATGTATAGGGGAATAATGAAAAGCAGAACTGCTATGGGAATACTAGACTGAAAAATACAATGGACTATCTGAAAAAAGTGAAAAACATGAAAATGGAATGTGCATAACTGCTATGAATAATAGGAATGAGAGATGTTTCGCGATTGTATTAATCAATGCAAAGGAGCCCCAAACCAAACGCCAAGGTAATCTCTATTTTTGGGGTCCCTAACCTACATGTAACCTCACCTGCAGTTAAAAACTTGCTCTGTATGGGAAGCAAAGGACCAAGCTACATATGTGAAATAAGACACATGGCTAAGGGTGGGGCAGGGTTCTCAGACAGAAAATGCATACTAATTAAAGAATGTACATCTGGAACGCCATGGTGTGAACAAGGTGCAAGACTCAAAAATATACAACTAAACAATAGGATAAAGAGTTGCACACCAGTCACAGTGTATAGTTACTGCAGGTGAGGTTACACATAGGTTAGGGAGCAAAAAAATAGAGATTACCTTGGCCTTTGGTTTCGGGGCTCCTCTGCATTGATCAATACAATGGCTAAACATCTCTCATTCCTATTATTCATAGCAGTTATGCACATTCCATTTTCATGTGTTTCACTTTTTCAGATAGTCCATTGTATTTTTCAGTCTAGTATTCCCATAGCAGTTCTGCTTTTCATTATTCCCCTATACATTGTGACTGGTGTGCAACTCTTTATCCTATTGTTTAGTCTTGTTTATACAGACAGATAACTACCGTGTTTTTCCAAAAATAAGCCCTCCCCCAAAAATAAGCTCTAGAAGGGATTTTGAGCAGTTTCGGAGCAAGGCTTAAATATAAGCCCTCCCCCGAAAAAAAGCCCTAGTCGCAGTTCAGTAATGAAGTGTCCATGCAGCTAAAAAAGTTAAAGATACTGTAGGACACATAATTATAGAAAGCGGGCACCTCGCAATCATGCTCCCCAGACACCGAGCGGGAGGCCCTGCAGTGATCTCACACCCACACACATCCGATCTCTCACACACACACATCAGATCGCACATGTGACGTTCCTGCTGTACCAGGTGTCACAAAAATAAGGTAACAGTTAAGGTAACAAGCTAAGTCCAATATAACTGTGCCAGCCACTACACACACACACACTAGCATATCAGGACATTTACACTCGCTGTACCCGGCTGGGAGACTCACCTAGTCAGATGACAGGGCTGGGCACTGTGAGATAACAGGCAGTCAATTGGGAGGAAGATAATATAGAGATAGACCTGGCTCACTCAACGTGGGGGTGCTCTGGAATAATAAGTCCAATATAACAAAAGAATATATCCGGCACACCACTATGCAAAAGAGGAATCTTGGAATTGGTTTGAAAAAAACATGGATTTATTGTGTATGTACAGGAAAGTCCGTCCAACGTTTCGATCCAAAAGGATCTTTCACAGGGACAATGGGACTAGTGTGAAAGAAACAACAAAAAACATACATAGAATTAAAAAACAGAAACAAAATGTCATCAGTGGTACACTGTAATGATTATATTACAGACATCATGAAAACAGCAGTACTGCAGTGACAAAAATAACAATATGTATATGTAAATCCATAGATTTCATAGGCACCAACTGATGAAGCATGTAGATCTCCATTAAGACATAAAATAAATAACAATCTGTTGAAACATGAAAGAATTCGTTAGAAAAGTGACCATACATAAAAATAAGACACGTACCCTGAGGTATACAAGGATTGTCAACTCCTATCAGTGCAGGAGGCCATCAAAGTGTACCAGAAGGATGCAAAAGCGGTCTATGAAAAAGGTAGATGAGGAAATGAGATGATGGTTTGAATAAAAAAAGGTCTGATTACGCAAGTCAAACAGGAGAGAGGGAACATACCTCAGTGTTTCTATAAAGTGATATAGTGCTAAGGGAGTGTCCAACAAGAACGTGCCGTGGTCTTGTGTATAGAAGGGAAAAATCCTAAAGGGGATACATAGGAAAAAAGAGAGAGAGAAGTGAGGGGTAATCCTACGGTCCTACTTATAAAAACAGTTCTTTTTTACAGAGGTCTTTTGTATGAAAGTGTAATGGGGCATATAAGTATCAACCTACCGGATCAATGGAACCAAAAATGTTAGTTACACAATGTCGGATGGGGAAACCGATCATGCCACTGACTGGGTCACATTAATGTAATTCCTTTATATAACGTGATCTGTATAGGCAATAAAATGTACAATGTGAATAACAAAGGAGGAAGAAAGAAGCAGAAGAGAACAAGGTAAGAGGGTGAATGTACCGGAGAAGGGGGAACCTTGCTGGTAAATAGGGCATTAATATTAAACGTGGAGTGGCACAATGACGGTCACTAAGATGAGAACAAATAATAGGTAGTATATGTTACATGACCCTATATCTCAATAAATATTAGTGACAGGAACAATTGAGAGTACGTAATTCTCCTGTACCTGTAAATGCGTATCACTGGGTATATGGCTGGTTTGTAGGTAATGGCTTTTGTTGGAAAGACATATACCAGTTCCTTACAGAGGAGGGATCCAATTTGTCTGAGGGGAATTCCCTTACAGCAAGCAGAGCAGGAATGCTGGATTAAGGAGAAAGAAAAGGGGGGAGAGAGACCTGTAATTACTATACACTTATCCCACTGGTGCATATAGGACAGAAAGAAGTGTAAAGCAGAAATAGTATACCTTCCAGAGAGGAGGAATGGCAGTGCTGCCGGCTGAGAATGAATGTTGCAGGCTTCCGTTTACCCATTCTCAGCCGGCAGCACTGGTATATGTCTTTCCAACAAAAGCCATTACCTACAAACCAGCCATATACCCAGTGATACGCATTTACAGGTACAGGAGAATTACGTACTCTCAATTGTTCCTGTCACTAATATTTATTGAGATATAGGGTCATGTAACATATACTACCTATTATTTGTTCTCATCTTAGTGACCGTCATTGTGCCACTCCACGTTTAATATTAATGCCCTATTTACCAGCAAGGTTCCCCCTTCTCCGGTACGTTCACCCTCTTACCTTGTTCTCTTCTGCTTCTTTCTTCCTCCTTTGTTATTCACATTGTACATTTTATTGCCTATACAGATCACGTTATATAAAGGAATTACATTAATGTGACCCAGTCAGTGGCATGATCGGTTTCCCCATCCGACATTGTGTAACTAACATTTTTGGTTCCATTGATCCGGTAGGTTGATACTTATATGCCCCATTACACTTTCATACAAAAGACCTCTGTAAAAAAGAACTGTTTTTATAAGTAGGACCGTAGGATTACCCCTCACTTCTCTCTCTCTTTTTTCCTATGTATCCCCTTTAGGATTTTTCCCTTCTATACACAAGACCACGGCACGTTCTTGTTGGACACTCCCTTAGCACTATATCACTTTATAGAAACACTGAGGTATGTTCCCTCTCTCCTGTTTGACTTGCGTAATCAGACCTTTTTTTATTCAAACCATCATCTCATTTCCTCATCTACCTTTTTCATAGACCGCTTTTGCATCCTTCTGGTACACTTTGATGGCCTCCTGCACTGATAGGAGTTGACAACCCTTGTATACCTCAGGGTACGTGTCTTATTTTTATGTATGGTCACTTTTCTAACGAATTCTTTCATGTTTCAACAGATTGTTATTTATTTTATGTCTTAATGGAGATCTACATGCTTCATCAGTTGGTGCCTATGAAATCTATGGATTTACATATACATATTGTTATTTTTGTCACTGCAGTACTGCTGTTTTCATGATGTCTGTAATATAATCATTACAGTGTACCACTGATGACATTTTGTTTCTGTTTTTTAATTCTATGTATGTTTTTTGTTGTTTCTTTCACACTAGTCCCATTGTCCCTGTGAAAGATCCTTTTGGATCGAAACGTTGGACGGACTTTCCTGTACATACACAATAAATCCATGTTTTTTTCAAACCAATTCCAAGATTCCTCTTTTGCATAGTGGTGTGCCGGATATATTCTTTTGTTAAATTGGGAGGAAGAGACCAGACCTGGGGAAGGAGACATTGACCTGGGAAGTGTTATTGAGCAGTCAGTCTGGAGAAGACTGTGGAAGAGGAAGAGTGTCAATACAGACCAGAGACTCTTGAGACACAGAAAGGAAAGTGAGGAGTAAGAAAGCCGGCGGAGTGGTAGTAAAAGAGACTGAAAAGACCTGAGTAGTAAGAACAGCCACTCACAGGAGGAAAGTAGCTGCAGAGTGAGAGCGCAAGCCCCAAGGACAGAGGAACCCTGTGGGTTGGACATCCAGGGCTCACAGTACTTTGCATGCACCGGTTGCAAATCCCAGAACAGACATGGACTTCAAGCCCTCTGTTAACTCTGCCAGGCGGGTGGGTTTTCAGGACTCATCTGCCACCCTTTAACGTCCGAGGCATCAGCAGCAAAGTGGGGACCGGGACATATTCCCTCAAATAGTCCAAGCTGCCTGCGGCAGGACCCAGACACCAAGAGGACCTCCAATTGCTCCACGCCAGGGAGGTCCCATATACACAGGAGGGCACAGGTGGACACGGTTGGCAGGCACAGCCATCAGGACACGGGCGCACCTGGAAACCAGTATGTCTCAGGGTGTCGAACCAGTGAGTAAACACCATCAAACTGCTCTCCTTGCCTGGACTGCTTCACTGTCGTGCGCCTCCATGTTAAGCCTTCACCTACCCCTGGGGTAAAGCCCTGCTCGTGGAGGGCTCCACTATCCACGCTGCCCCCATCCATCATCCCCAGTGGGAACCTTCAGCGACGGCCCTATCATCCCTGGCCGCAAACCGCGGACTTTTATTTTTATTTTTCATTTAAAACTGTTTGACGGTGCCCCCGGGTCCGGGACCCCTCGAGCCACGGACCGCCCGGATCCGAGCAGCCCGGGTGCCCCGGAGCGCGACAGCTTTTAAAAACTGGCGTAGTCGGCAGAATTCAGACTAGACCCACCAAAATGGGTGACAGCACCCCTTTTTGGACTTTACCGCCCAAATTTAAACTTGCTGCTATTTTCTGGACTGTAAAACCACGCCAAAAGACAGTAAAAGGGCACGAAGCCAGTGTCCCCGCCCACGCAGCTTCCGAGCGGAAAAGACATCACCGCCTGACTTGGAAGTCCGCCCAGTGCTCTAAGTCCCGCGAGAGTAATCCCGAGAAACCAAGGGGGCGAGCAAAATGGACGACAGCAATGCATCAGGTCCCAGTGAAATAGCGCCAGCAGCAGTAGCCTGTGGGATGGCGGCGCCGATCATGCCAATCATGCTGCCCTATGTCCTGTGAGCGGCGTGGCTACCCCAGTATGACAGCAAACCAGACATCCTCATTGACTTTTAAAAGAGGATCTGCATGGTACTGGATATGTACCCAATGACCGGCGGACAACGGGCATCCATAGTCCTGGGACAATTAACTGGAGCTAGCTGGAGGTGGAAACCTGGTCTGATGCTGACAGCAAACTGAGACTTGTTTCTGAAATGCGAACTGAAGCAGAGCTGCGGATGGAGTTCTATAACTGCCGTCAGAGCCCCCAGGATAACATAAGAGACTATGCCCTCCAGCTTCAGATGGCCCTGAGGACTCTCAACTATGTTAAAACTATCAGCGAGCAGGAAGCTAATAAAATGCTGGTAGTGCAATTCCTGCAAGGGCTGCAGTCAGTTGAGGACCGCAAGCAGCTGTGTTTTTGGTCCCTGGAACATTCAGATGAGAGCTTCTCTGTCTTAAAGGAGCGGGCCATAAAGGCCCTGCAGCCACCTTCCCTTCCAGACTCAGTGCTTCCACCGGATTTTGGCCCCTTGGTACCTGTGAAACAAGAACCCTGATCAGGAGCCGCAGCAGAGACCAGCGTGCAGTCAGCGACCCCGGTGCCTCCACTGATCTGCGTTCCCAAGTTCAACAGCTCAGCAGAGACGTGGCCTTGATTCCAAAGACCATGCAACTCCAGCCGGAACCCAAGTCATCAGAGAAGATCCAACTAACCGACTGCCCTGAGGAAGTCCCGTGGATGCAAGCCAGAAGGATTCTCCTGCTGCGAGGAAGATCCAGTGACCGTTATGACTCAGCAGAATGCCCTATTTGCCGGCATTGCAGTAAGTCTGGACACTATGCCCGGAGGTGTCCTTTAAAAAGGCAACCCCTGTGGCCAAGGGCCAGTCCCCAGGAATAAATCTTCAAGGCCCAAGTGACTGGTGTGACTGGTATGTGGGAGAACGGACGATCCTGTCCATCACAATTGATGGGATCCCTAATCTTGCTGCACTGTTGGACACCGGCTCGCAGGTAACCACCATACTCTATGTACTGTACCGGAAATTTTGGTCTGATAATGAACTTATCCATCCAGATCCTAACCTCACCAAGTTGGGTTTAAAGAGGTGACCATAAAGGTGGGGAGGGTGGAGCTCCGGGATCAAGGGTTAATAGTGGTTGTTACTGATCCCCATGAAAGGAATCCCCAGGTGATTCTAGGTACCAATGTAATTGAAAACTGTCTATGTGAAGTGTTGTTTTTGCTTCAGCAGCTTGCTACCACTGCAGAGGGTTCTACAGATAGACATCTGTGCCCTCCTGCTTAAACAACAGGTAAACCTGTCTCATGGGGAGATTGGTAAAGTACGTGTAGCAGATTCAGTCCCTATTGTGTTACCGCCAAGAAGAGAAGTAATGCTGTGGTGTCGAGCGGCAGTGCACTGTAAAGGGCGGGATTACCAAGCAATGGTGGAACCCGTAAATTCAGAGAATTGGCACACGGTTCTGACAGCCCGGGGGGTAGTTGATCTGCGCAGGGGCTGGGTCCCAGTACGCGTAATGAATTGTGGGGAAGAGGAGGCAATATTACCAAAGTACGCCACAATTGCCAAGCTATTCACTGTACACGAGAATGCCAATCAGTCAGTGGAACACACAAGCCCATCAGGACCGGAGGAGGGTGATAGCAACACTGAACACCTAGAGGACTGGTGCCAGGAGTTACACATGGGAACTGATTCTACTCACTCTTACCAAAAGCAAGGTGTCTATCGGGTGGTACAAGCAAGTTTTTAGTAAGCATCGCTTAGATTTTGGGAGGGTAAAAGGGGTACACCATCACATCCCAACAGGTGACCATCCCCACATTAAAGAACGGTATCGGCCTATCCCACCAGCACACTACCAGCGTGCCAAAGAGATATTGAGGGACATGAAGGAGGCTGGGGTTATTAGAGACAGTTGTAGCCCCTGGGCAGCTCCCCTGGCCCTGGTAAAGAAAAGAGATGGTACTATGAGAATGTGCGTAGATTCCAGGCAAATAAACCACGTAACACATAAAGATGCTTACCCTTTACCACACATAGCGGAATCCTTAGCTGCATTAAAAGCCTTTAACTGCTTTTCTACTTTGGACCTTACCAGTGAGAATTGGAAGGTCTCCGTAACAGAAGAAGATCGGGAGAAGACTGCATTTGCAACACCCATGGGACCATGTGAGTTCAACAGCATGCTATTTGGACTCTGCAACACTCCTGGGACCTTCCAAAGGCTGATGGAATGCTGCCTAGGACACCGCAACTTTGAGACAGTGCTACTTTACCTGGATGATTGTCATCATGTACTCCAGGACCTATGAGGAGCACCTGAAACACCTGGCTGAGGTATTTGAAGCGTTGTCAAGGTACGGGATGAAGCTGAAACCTTCCAAATGTCACCTGCTGAAACCCAAGGTTCAGTACCTGGGACATGTAGTCAGTGCAGAAGGCGTAGCACCAGATATGGATAAGGTCACTGCAATCAAGGATTGATCTAGCCCTGCCACTGTCAAAGAAGTACGTCAGTTCTTGGGCCTGGTGGGATACTAAAGGAGATTTCTCCCAGGCTGCACCAAGATGGCAGCACCTATGCAGGATCTTCTGGTAGGCCAGAAGACAAAAGGCAAGGCCTCCAACCATCCATTCCACTGGGGAGACAAGGAAGTAAAATCCTTCAACCTCTTGAAAGAGGTACTAGCGGGTGAAGAAATTCTTGCCTACCCTGATTACAATCTGCCATTCGTGCTGTATACCGACCCCAGCAATGTAGGACTGGGAGCCATGTTGTCGCAAGTGCAGAGGCGCAAGGAACGTGTAATTGCCTATGCCAGCAGGAAGCTCTGTTCTACAGAGAGAAATCCAGCTAATTACAGCTCGTTCAAGTTGGAATATCTGGCCTTGGTCTGGGCAGTGACAGAAAGATTCAAACACTACCTAGTAGCTGCCAAATTCACAGTGAACACGGATAACAATCACCCTGACACACCTGGACACTGCAAAGCTGGGTGTCTTGGAACAACGCTGGGTAGCTAGACTAGCGAACTATGACTTTACAATAAAGTACAAAGCTGGGCGCAAGAATGGCAATGCAAACGCTTTGTCTAGAATGCCACACCTGCTGGATGATGGGAGAGATGAAGAGAAGCTGGAAGAAATTGAGTTACCCACCTTTCATCACCTGAAACCATCACAGTGTCAGGAAACTCACCGCAGGGAGGCAGAAGGAATCTTGAATCCCTTATCACATCATCAATGGAAGGAGACTGAGGACAGTGATCCAGCTGTTGTCATGGTCAAGGAGCTGATAACCCAACTAAAGCTGGTGTCACACATAACGACAACGACGTCCCTGCAACGTCACCATATTCTGTGACGTTGCAGCGACCTCAACAGCGATGTCGCTGTGTGTGACACATAACAACGATCAGACCCCTGCTGCGAAATCGTTGCTCGCTCCTGAATGCTCCAGGTCATTTTTTGATCGCTGCTATCCCTCTGCTATCCCGCTGCGCCATGCTGATAAGCTGATAATCCTTGTGTTTGACACCGCAGCAGCGACGCTACGCTACGTCTGAAACCACACAACGACTGTCGACGTCGCTATGATCGCTGCTCCGTCGCTGCTTTATATAACATGTTTGACAGCTTACTAACGATCATCTATGGTCGCTGCTACGTCACAGAATATGGTGACGTTGCAGCGACGTCGTTGTCGTTATGTGTGACACCAGCTTAAATGCTCATATGGAGGCAGATGAACCTCAAGAAGCACAACAACTGTGGAAAGAGAGAGGTTGGCTGTTTCTTCATCAGGAAAAGCTGTGTAGGCATAGAATCAACCCAAAAACCCAGGAATCGGTGTACCAGATAGTAGTGCCAAAGAGAGACGTCCCAATGGTGTTGGAAGCATACCATAACAGAACTGGACACTTAGGGTGGAAGAAACTTGAAGTACTCCTGTGTGACAGGTTTTACTGGTTTGGAATGAGAAGAACCATAGAAGATTGGTGTAGAAATTGTGGACCCTGCAGCTTGAGAAGAAGAGACCGTGGTAGCTAGAAAGCACCATTGCAGCCCATTATTATTATTAAATAGCCCTTAGAACTGGTGGTCTTGGATCATGTCAAATTGATGCCAAGCCGAAGTGGTTATGCTCTAACCATGGTAGACCATTACTCCAGGTTCATTGTGGTGGTACCAGTGCTTTCACTGGTCTTTACCTGACCGTATAAACAGCTGCAAAAACATTCCAGACCTACTTTTGCACACCTCATGGCTACCCTGAACAAGTATTGACGGATCAAGGAACGGATTTCGAAGCAGAAATCTTCCAGGAGTTCTGTCACCTATATGGTTGTAAAAAGATACAAACCACCAAATATCATCCTCAGACAAATGGTATGCGCAAGAGAATGAATCAGGTTGTCATTGAATTGCTGAAGACCTTACCACTAGAAGGGAGGGCTTTGTGGCCTGAAAAACTACCTGAGCTCGTGGATATCTGCAATAACGTCCCTGTGAGCTCTACCAATTGCACACCAGCCTATCTCATGAGGGCAAGACCAGGAAAATTGCCAATTGATCTGGAAATGGGAATTGAGCCTCAAGTACTGATGCACCAAATTCTGATTCGGCATGTCGAGAACAATACAGATGCATCTAATAGTGTGTGGAAAGAAGTTTGAACCCGAGCAGAGCAAAGCAAAAAGAGAACTACAACAAGAATGCTTCTGAAACGTCTTTAACCCCTGGACAAGTTGTTTTGAAGAGAAAAAGGAGAACCAATAAGCTAGATGACCAATGAGAAGGAGAACCCTATACAGTACAACCTTCAAACTTTAACAACAGAAAGACCTGTGCCATTAGAAAGGACGAAGGGATAACTACAACAACAGTTTCCAGAGACCATCTTAAGAAGTGTCCAGAACAGTGGAAGTTCATAAAGAATTTGTATCAGTTGAACAGAAGAAAATGATCCACACGGTATTAAGTGACCTTCCAGCAGATTGACCTCAGTATCACGGAGCAATAGTGGTACCAGTGCTTACATTTTCACAGCAAGCAGAAGCACCAGAAGACGCAAAAGAGAATGTTCCAGATGTGACACCCCTGGACTATCAGGTTGTCACAGGGTATTGTACAATCTGCGCTCCCGTGCAATATCCACCTCCTCCTTGGTTCAGGGTCCCAAACTATTTGGTGTTGCCTACAACAGCTAATAAATCCTAGGTCACTCTGCACTACACCCACCAGACACACCAGTGGATGGCCTGAGTGGAATAGGGTCGCCCACTGGGGGGTTGGTTAAGGGGAGGTCAGGAGTGTCAGGAGTAGGTCAGTGAAGTGTAGGAAGTGAAGGAGAGAGGAGGTCAGGAGCCGGGCTCCTTAGAAGCAACTAGGTAGGAGATGGTGGTCTAGACCTAGTAGTAGCGGGACCCCCGGTCGCAGGGGATCGTGACAAAGGGCACGGAACTGTCGAGGAGGACAGTTGGCGGCCTTGTAACATCATCGGGCTGGGACCAGGGCATGACGGGGTACGTGGACCCTAGGTCAGGGAGTAGCTTCAGGCAACCTGACAATTTACCCAACGAGAACGGAGCTTTCAAGATCCGCTCTCCACTCGCTCCAACATCGGGGTACTAGCGCAACAAGGGGGATAGGACTTTACACCAAAACGGTTCAGAAAATCCCAAGCGTGAACCCTGAGAGCAAGCTCCCACCGTTAGCCACATCGGGGAGCGGGACCCGACTAGTTCTATACTACCGGGACCAAGAGACAAGTGAACTTAGTGCCAGGAGGAAGGTCACAGATCACCAGGCAGCACCATTGGGGACGGGACCCAAACTAGCTCCCCTCAGCGGCAGCAGTGTCCAGAAGTTTGATTTATCCAGTTGTTAGTGTCAGCTTTTTGGACTGAGTGAGTACGCAAGTGACCCCCTTCGCTCCCCACAGCACTCCCCGAACACCATCACCAAGTCTCAGGGCATTTACCCTACCCGTGGAGGGTTCTAACATGGTTGGCTTTAGGCATGTGCGACTTGTGCGATTGCACAGGGCGCCGACGGCCATGCTTCAGGGGGGTGCCACAGAGAGGTCAGAAGTCATAAATTTCCTGTCTCCTCCAGTCCCAGCACTGCGTTTTTACTATAACCGCAGCCGCACGGGCAGCAGGCTTTGATGGGAAGAGCTGCAGGGAGACCCTATGTTTGAAACTAAACGTACTGTCTCCAGCGGCGTCTCTCCATCCCTTTCTTGAAGTTTGGCAACTGGGCGCCGGCTGCCTCTCTGTTCGGGCGGCCGGCTGCCTCTCTGTTCGGGCGGCCGGCTGCCTCCCTGTTCGGGCGGCAGGCTGCCTCTCTGTGCGGGCGGCCGGCTGCCTCTCTGTGCGGGCGGCCGGCTGCCTCTCTGTGCGGGCGGCCGGCTGCCTCTCTGTGCGGGCGGCCGGCTGATTCTCTGTGCGGGCGGCCGGCTGCCTCTCTGTGCGGGCGGTCGGCTGCCTCTCTGTGCGGGCGGCCGGCTGCCTCTCTGTGCGGGCGGCCGGCTGCCTCTCTGTGCGGGCGGCCGGCTGCCTCTCTGTGCGGGCGGTCCGCCGGCTGCCTGCATCTTCAGGCTAGAGGCTGGATATCTGTCTGTGTGTGCTGCAGTGGCTGTGTGGGGGCTGCTGCTGTGTAGGAGGCTGTGTGGGGGCTCTTGCTGTGCATAGGAGGCTGTGTGGGGGCTCTTGCTGTGCATAGGAGGCTGGGTGGGGGCTCTTGCTGTGCATAGGAGGCTGTGTGGGGGCTCTTGCTGTGCATAGGAGGCTGGGTGGGGGCTCTTGCTGTGCATAGTAGGCTGGGTGGGGGCTCTTGCTGTGCATAGGAGGCTGGGTGGCGGCTCTTGCTGTGCATAGGAGGCTGGGTAGGGGCTCTTGCTGTGCATAGGAGGCTGGGTGGGGGCTCCTGCAGGTATTTGAATATAGTTGTAATGTGGCCTCTAGATTTAACTCCTGTAGACCCCAGACACCCCAGTCGGACCCTACATCTATCTATCTTTTATATAGTATATATGTGTGTGTCATGTATATGGTGTAATTTATGCAGTGGCAAAATGACTTGGCCTGTGGGTGATGGGGGCCATTGCTATTTTCTCGGATGCATGGTTGAACACCATTGAGGAGCAGATGGCCACTGGCTCCCTGTTTCGCCCTTGCCCTGCAGCTGTGGGCCCCGGATAGGTGTAATGACATCAGGGGGAGCCTGTGAGGTGATGCCAGTGTGCCTCGCAGCTGCGGCCAGAGTGGGTGCGGAGCATGTGTAGGGGGTAATACATACATATATATATATATATATTTATTTATTTATTATACACCCTACATGTGCCCTGTACCTGTCACATGTAATGTAATGTAATTCTGAATATTGACCTGCCATATCCTAAAGGTGTGTAATATGTTCTCTGTTAGGATTTCACTTGCTGATTTGAGTGGTAGTCATCTGATCGCTCACATGCGATTTACAATGTGTGGTTATCTACTGAATGACGTCTCCTTCTGTTTCTCTCAAATTGAAAATTATAACAATGAGAGAAGCAGGAGGAGACGTCACTCAGCAGAAGACCCCGAGTCTGCAAATCACTGGTGAGCGATCACATGACCACTCAGACTGGCAAGTGAATTTCTAGCCGTATATTATATACTTTGAGGATTTGGCTACTGGGCAGAATGTCACACAGGGGAGACACTGGTCAGTCCAGGGAAGCAGAGCAGGGAGATGCCGCCGGGGACTGGCCTCCTGGGCTCGTCATCCTGGTTGCATCGTCCCCGGCCAGATATTAAATGTGTGTTTTATCTGAAACGCGGCAGTATCAGAATAAAATATACACAACTGCAATAATGGAGCCACTGTCTGATTCCTTACACCCGGAGGTCGTGCAGGAGGAATCAGCGGTCAGAGAACTTATCTTGTAGCAAAATAACATTTGTGTATCATACGTGACATGGCGTCACTGCCGTCTGCACATCACATGGAATGGTTTAGTGTAGGTATGAAGGCCATTCTATCAATGTAATGCATCGCCAGCAGCTGAGATGTGTGTTATGGGGTTCTGCAGCAGCTGAGGTGTGTATTATGAGATTCTGAAGAAGCTGAAATGTGTATGATGAGGTTCTGCAGAAACTGAGATGTGTATGATGAGGTTCTGCAGCAGCTGAGATGTGTATTATGAAATTCTGCAGAATATCACATGATTCGGCGTGGATTTATCTTACAAATTTTCCAACAAAATTATTTGCAGCAGGTGTGAGCCCAAACTAGTTAATAAAGGGATTACATTATATATGGCAATAGTTTTTCAATACACAGGGCCCCTCCCTCCATGGTGTGTATGTGGTTCTGCAGCTCAGTCTGTTCGGGTCAGTGGAGTTGAGAGGCAGTGACACGTATAACCTGAGGACTCTTTATTACATACGGTAGAAAGCAGAGATTGTTTTCTAATTTCGTACATTCCCCTTTATCATTTGTATTTTGGACTTTTTGGTCCAGAGTACACACGCATCGGCCGCCAGCTCCATTGTTCATTGTCTGACATCATCCTGTACTTTTATCCTCAGGATTTGTATAGTAGATGCTGATCCCACCAATGGGGCCACGACCGGCGCCACTCTAAGTGTATAGGAATTTATATAATCTCTCTACGAAGAGTGGCAGTGCCTCATTCTCCAGATACATGTGTGGCGCCCCTGACCTGGTCAGGCACCACTGAGTACTGCTTCCATGCTGGGTCAGTACAAACAGGTAATCCCAAAGGCTGAGTAGGGTGTGTACGCACAGACACGAAGTATCCGGGACACACAGCTTAGAGGGGACCCTGGGCAGACCCAGGGAGGGGGCGTAGCCCTCGCATCCCAGCTAGTGGTGGGTGGTTGGACTGGAGACAGGGAGTTGTGCAGTGGCAGTCAGAGGAGTAGGAGTGTAGCAGCTGAGTCTGAGGTGTAGAGCTGAAGAGCAGGACACTAGTCAGACCCTGCACCTGTAGTGGCTGCTGGTGGGTTAGTTCATCTACCAGAAGCTGGAAGGAAAGACGCTGGGGAAATCAGCTAGATCTGGAGAACACTGAGGGAACCAGCTGGTCGTGTACGGAGACTTCTGGAGGGCTAGGCACGCAGGGGAAACAGGTTCCGGAAGTAGGCTTAAGTTTAACTACCCACTAAACCTGCCAGTGGGCGTGGACAACAAGTCCCACACCAACCATCACAGAGCCCATCACAGAGCCCACAGCATCAACAGCAATGAGGGGGCCCATAAGGGGGATCGAGCCATCTTATCCTTGGTCCACGCTGTCAGCAAACGGGTCAGAAAGGGGAGGAAGGCAGTCGCGACTTCCCTGGGTGAACCCCGCAATACTTCAAGTTAGGGGTTATCCGAAACAAAAAGTGCTAGGAAGGCGAGTCAGCAGTCACCCCTATATCAGCCTGAAGATTACCTGGTTCCACCTGGCTCATCATAGCGTCGCCCGGGTTGTCTCACTCTACCATCAGAAAGTGAGTAAAAACCCTGAAAGACATTGCTGCCTGTGTGTGAGTTCTTCTGCGACCTGTGGTACTATGCACTTACACTCGAGCCCCTGGGGCCAGCCTCACTCTCGGGAGGCCACACCACCTAACTGCACATACCAACAGCCCCAGACGCTCGCTAAACTGCAGTGGCGGTCATCCCCTGACCGCAATTACCGAGAGTGGCATCACGATTCCTATTGAAGTTAACCTGACATACCTGTTGCCGGAAGATTCCCAGCACGTGAAGACCCTGAGGCGACCTGCAGGTGAGCGGAGTGGGGGCTTTACACATGTGCACCCCATAGGTGAGATCCGCATGTACCATCCATGATGTAATATCTAGGGAAACAGCATAAATGGTTGAAATAGAAAGACCCCTAAAAGAACGAGATCAAATGTGGTGGATTTGAGGTGCAGATTCTCCGGCACAAATATGGAGTTTATTGTCCATTTGAAGAGATCAATTTTATTAGGATATAAAAAAATGGCCTCCTGTCCTCGTTTGTTTCCTGGGAAACTGGGTAAAAAATCAGTAGGGGGGGCACCAAAGGGCAGTTTTGCACAGGGCATCATTCAGGCTAAGGTCGGCCCTGGGTTCTAACATCCGGCTGGCACACTCCATCGCCCCGGGTACTCCCAACTGCAACTGTGATACTCCAAATTACCACACACCACAGGTGGCGTCACGAACTCTAAACACAATCCCCTGTAAATTCCCCTTTATTTGAGTGGCCACACAACCCCCGGGTCCGGACGCCCCTCAAGCCACCGCGAATCCGGATCCGAGCAGCCCGGCTGCTGACACGGGGGCGGCACACAGACTCTACAGAATCTGTGAGCAAAGTATCTGCCAATCCTGTGGTAATACCCAGAACTAGTAGACAATTGCCTAGCCTACTCAATGCACATAGACACATTCAGAACACAGACACTAGTGGGACACCATTGCGTAGATCCAGTTGCAGCAATATTGGCAGACCCCCCCAACTAGACTAGGTGAATGGGTGTAAAAAGTAAATATGTGATTGAGTACAATGTAAATAGTTATCAAATGTTTTCAGTAAAAATTTGCAGTAAAATGTTTTAATGCCTTGAAAAGTTAAAAATTTTGCCAAATGCATTGAACTTTGAAATGCTTTGAAAAAGTTAACCAGTAAACATGGACCTAAGTCACAGAACTGGAAGTGACACAAACTTTCAATGTAAATAGTTACACTATTGTGTGATAAACCTGGTTAAACGTGCAGTCTGCTGTACAGGACTGTTCCCAGGAGGGTGGCAGGCGCAGGAAGGGTCCGTGGCAGAGCAGGCCAGGACGCCTTCACCACAGGAACTGGTGACGCTCTCCCAGGACTTTATCACCTTATTGCTCATCTAGGAACAAAAGGACACCATGGACTTTGGCTGGGAAACCACTAAGCAGTGGTGCCAGAGACTCTGGGTTGCGGGTGGTAAAGAAGGGGCAACCAGGTTGCAACGGTAAAGGAAATGTGCCTCCCGCAAGGGAAGAAATGTTTTAAAAATGTTTCAAATGTTTGAAAAATGTTCACAATGTTTGCATGTAAAAATTGCAGTATGCCCTGTTTGAATTACAGCCCGCGGACATGCTGGATTTAACCAAGAGGGAATGTGACGCCCCTGCAGTAACCAGGTGTCACAAAAATAAGGTAACAGCCCAAGTCCAACATAACTGTGCCAACCACTACATACACACACCAGGACATTTACACTGACTGTACCCAGCTGGGAGCCTCACCTAGCCAGATGACAGGGCTGGGCACTGTGAGATAACAGGCAGCCAACTGGGAGGAAGAGACCAGACCTAGGGGAGGAGACAGTGAACTGGGAAGTGTTAGTGAGCAGTCAGTCTGGTGTAGACAGTGAAAGAGGAAGAGTGTCAATACAGACCAGAGACTCTTGAGACACAGAAAGGAAAGTGAGGAGTAAGAAAGTCGGCGGAGTGGTAGTACAAGAGACTGCAAAGACCTGAGTAGTAAGAACAGCCACTCACAGGAGGAAAGTAGCTGCAGAGTGAGAGAGCAAGCCCCAACGACAGAGGGACCCTGTGGGGTGGATATCCAGGGCTCACAGTACTTTGCATGCACGGGTTGCAGATCCCAGAACAGATATGGACTTCAAGCCCTCTGTTAACTCTGCCAGGCGGGTGGCTTTCCAGGACTCATCTGTCACCCTTTAAAGTCCGAGGCATCAGCAGCAAAGTGGGCACTGGGACATATTCCCTTAAATAGTCCAAGCTGCCTGCGGCAGGACCCAGACACCAAGAGGACCTCCAATTGCTCCACGCCAGGGAGGTCCCACATACACAGGAGTGCACAGGTGGAGAGTGGCACCAGGTTGGAAGGCACAGCCATCTGGACACGGGCGCACCTGGAATCCAGTACGTCTCAGGGCATCGAAACAGTGAGTAAACACCATCAAACTGCTCTCCTTGCCTGGACTGCTTCATTGCTGTGCGCCTCCACGTTAACCCTTCACCTACCCCTGGGGAAAAGCCCTGCTCGTGGAGGGCTCCACTATCCATGCTGCCCCCATCCATCATCCCCAGCGGGAAACTGCAACGGCGGCCCTATCATCCCTGTCCGCAAACCACGAGTGGCGTAGTCGGACTTTTATTTTATTTTTATTTTTCATTTAAAACTGTTTGACGGTGCCCCTGGAGCCACAGACCGCCCGAATCTGAACAGCCCGGCTGCCTCGGGGCACGACACACACACAAACATCGGATCACACACACATCGCATTACACACATACTCATTACATCCAGAGACACCGATTTCTTCTGGCTGGCAGAATCCTGAGAGGCTGTGCAGCGGAGCGCAAGGACTAGAGTTGAGCGCGGTTCGCGGTTCGAGGTTCTCCAGTTCTAAGCTCGAGTGATTTTTGGGGCTGTTCGAGATCGAACTAGAACTCGAGCTTTTTGCTAAAAGCTCGATAGTTCTAGATACGTTCGAGAACGGTTCTAGCAGCAAAAAGCAGGGCTTTTTACAGCTACAGTGAGCAGGAGCCATTGCTGGCAGCCTGCCACAAGCTGGTAACCAAGATAAACATCGGGTATCCAAGCAAAGCGCTTTGGTTAGTAACCCGATGTTTATCTTAGTTACGTGCAGGAAGCCCACACTTTCCCGCTCAGCTCGCTCCGCCCCCTCCTGCCCGCGGCATGTACACATACATACACACACACACACACACACAACCCCCCCCCCCCGCTCGGCTTACCTGCGGTGATGAAGTCCCGCCATCCCGACCTCAGCGCTGTCACTTTCCTCCATGGCCGCCGCTTGTCACATCACCTCTCGCTTCCGACCCGAGACTGACTAGCGGTGACGTCACGGACCTCTCGCGATACTTGAGGGGAAGGCGCCGGTCATTGAACTCAGTGACAGGGGCTGTCGGCAGTGCTGGAGATCAGCGCAGGTAATGTACCTCGCTGACAGCAGCACTTGTCATCCCCTGCAGTGACCTGGGCTGACCCATTGATGTTAGCTCAGGTCACTGCATTGCTCTCCCAGCCAATGGGGAACATCCTGCTCTTCATTGACTGGGACAGTGTGGATCGTCATGGCAACCCCTTGGATTACACCAGACCTGGATTTGTTTTTCAATCTAATAAATTGGTTAAAGAGGGAATGTTTTGGGGAGTGTTTTTTCAAATAAAAATGTGTTTGTCGTCTATTTTTTTTATTACTGACTGGGTTGGTGATGTCGGGTATCTGATAGACGCCTGACCTCACCAACCCCAGGGCTTGATGCCAGGTGACATTACACATCTGGTATTAACCCCATATATTACCCCGTTTGCCACCGCACCAGGGCGCGGGATGAGCTGGGGCAAAGCACCAGGATTGGCGCATCTAATGGATGCGCCACTTCTGGGGCGGCTGCGGCCTGCTATTTTTAGGCTGGGGAGATTCCAATAACCATGGACCTCCCTAGTCTGAGAATATCAGGCCCCAGCTGTCTGCTTTACCTTGGCTGGTGATCCAATTTTGGGGGACCCCTACGTGTTTTTTTTTTTAATTATTTATTTAATTTAAAATAACAGCGTGGGGTGCCCTCAGTTTTGGATTACCAGCCAAGGTGAGGTTGCCAGCTGTGGTCTGCAGGCTGCAGCCGTCTGCTTTACCCTAGCTGGCTACAAAACTAGGGGGAACCCTACGTCATTTTTTTTTCATTTTTTTGGCTAAATACAAAGTTAAGCACCCCTTAGTGCCACATGAAAGGTACCAAAGGGTGCTCCACTTTTTCTCCATTTTTTTCTCCACTTTTTCTCCACTTTTTCTCCACTTTTTCTCCTCTTAATCTCCACTTTTTCTCCACTTTTTCTCCACTTTTTCTCCACTTTTTCTCCACTTTTTTCTACACTTTTTCTCCACTTTTTTCTCCACTTTTTCTCCTCTTATGCTCCACTTTTTCTCCACTTTTTCTCCACTTTTTCTCCACTTTTTCTCCTCTTATGCTCCACTTTTTCTCCACTTTTTCTCCACTTTTTCTCCACTTTTTCTCCACTTTTTTCTACACTTTTTCTCCACTTTTTTCTCCACTTTTTCTCCTCTTATGCTCCACTTTTTCTCCACTTTTTCTCCACTTTTTCTCCACTTTTTCTCCTCTTATGCTCCACTTTTTCTCCACTTTTTCTCCACTTTTTCTCCACTTTTTCTCCACTTTTTCTCCTCTTATGCTCCACTTTTTCTCCACTTTTTCTCCTCTTAATCTCCACTTTTTCTCCACTTTTTCTCCACTTTTTCTCCACTTTTTTCTCCACTTTTTCTCCTCTTATGCTCCACTTTTTCTCCACTTTTTCTCCACTTTTTCTCCACTTTTTCTCCTCTTATGCTCCACTTTTTCTCCACTTTTTCTCCACTTTTTCTCCACTTTTTCTCCTCTTATGCTCCACTTTTTCTCCACTTTTTCTCCACTTTTTCTCCTCTTATGCTCCACTTTTTCTCCACTTTTTCTCCACTTTTTCTCCTCTTATGCTCCACTTTTTCTCCACATTTTCTCCACTTTTTTCTCCACTTTTTCTCCTCTTATGCTCCACTTTTTCTCCACTTTTT
Organism: Anomaloglossus baeobatrachus; assembly: GCF_048569485.1. NCBI lineage: Eukaryota > Metazoa > Chordata > Amphibia > Anura > Aromobatidae > Anomaloglossus > Anomaloglossus baeobatrachus. The sequence continues at coordinate 196,433,891 of NC_134357.1, read as the reverse complement.
CTCCACTTTTTCTCCACTTTTTCTCCACTTTTTCTCCTCTTATGCTCCACTTTTTCTCCACTTTTTCTCCTCTTAATCTCCACTTTTTCTCCACTTTTTCTCCACTTTTTCTCCTCTTATGCTCCACTTTTTCTCCACTTTTTCTCCTCTTAATCTCCACTTTTTCTCCACTTTTTCTCCACTTTTTCTCCTCTTATGCTCCACTTTTTCTCCACTTTTTCTCCTCTTAATCTCCACTTTTTCTCCTCTTATGCTCCACTTTTTCTCCACTTTTTCTCCACTTTTTCTCCACTTTTTCTCCTCTTATGCTCCACTTTTTCTCCACTTTTTCTGCATTTTTTCTCCACTTTTTCTCCTCTTATGCTCCACTTTTTCTCCACTTTTTTCTCCACTTTTTCTCCACTTTTTTCTCCACTTTTTCTCCTCTTATGCTCCACTTTTTCTCCACTTTTTCTCCACTTTTTCTCCACTTTTTCTCCTCTTATGCTCCACTTTTTCTCCACTTTTTCTCCTCTTAATCTCCACTTTTTCTCCACTTTTTCTCCTCTTAATCTCCACTTTTTCTCCACTTTTTCTCCACTTTTTCTCCTCTTATGCTCCACTTTTTCTCCACTTTTTCTCCTCTTAATCTCCACTTTTTCTCCTCTTATGCTCCACTTTTTCTCCACTTTTTCTCCACTTTTTCTCCACTTTTTCTCCTCTTATGCTCCACTTTTTCTCCACTTTTTCTGCACTTTTTCTCCACTTTTTCTCCTCTTATGCTCCACTTTTTCTCCACTTTTTTCTCCACTTTTTCTCCACTTTTTTCTCCACTTTTTCTCCTCTTATGCTCCACTTTTTCTCCACTTTTTCTCCACTTTTTCTCCACTTTTTCTCCTCTTATGCTCCACTTTTTCTCCACTTTTTCTCCTCTTAATCTCCACTTTTTCTCCACTTTTTCTCCACTTTTTTTCCACTTTTTCTCCACTTTTTCTCCACTTTTTTCTCCACTTTTTCTCCACTTTTTTCTCCACTTTTTCTTCTCTTATGCTCCACTTTTTCTCCACTTTTTCTCCACTTTTTCTCCACTTTTTCTCCTCTTATGCTCCACTTTTTCTCCACTTTTTCTCCTCTTAATCTCCACTTTTTCTCCTCTTATGCTCCACTTTTTCTCCACTTTTTCTCCACTTTTTCTCCTCTTATGCTCCACTTTTTCTCCACTTTTTCTCCACTTTTTCTCCACTTTTTCTCCTCTTATGCTTCACTTTTTCTCCACTTTTTCTCCACTTTTTTCTCCACTTTTTCTCCTCTTATGCTCCACTTTTTCTCCACTTTTTCTCCACTTTTTCTCCACTTTTTCTCCACTTTTTCTCCACTTTTTCTCCTCTTATGCTCCACTTTTTCTCCACTTTTTCTCCACTTTTTCTCCACTTTTTCTCCACTTTTTCTCCTCTTATGCTCCACTTTTTCTCCACTTTTTCTCCTCTTAATCTCCACTTTTTCTCCACTTTTTCTCCACTTTTTCTCCACTTTTTTCTCCACTTTTTCTCCTCTTATGCTCCACTTTTTCTCCACTTTTTCTCCACTTTTTCTCCACTTTTTCTCCTCTTATGCTCCACTTTTTCTCCACTTTTTCTCCACTTTTTCTCCACTTTTTCTCCTCTTATGCTCCACTTTTTCTCCACTTTTTCTCCACTTTTTCTCCTCTTATGCTCCACTTTTTCTCCACTTTTTCTCCACTTTTTCTCCTCTTATGCTCCACTTTTTCTCCACTTTTTCTCCACTTTTTTCTCCACTTTTTCTCCTCTTATGCTCCACTTTTTCTCCACTTTTTCTCCACTTTTTCTCCACTTTTTCTCCACTTTTTCTCCTCTTTTGCTCCACTTTTTCTCCACTTTTTCTCCTCTTAATCTCCACTTTTTCTCCACTTTTTCTCCACTTTTTCTCCTCTTATGCTCCACTTTTTCTCCACTTTTTCTCCTCTTAATCTCCACTTTTTCTCCACTTTTTCTCCACTTTTTCTCCTCTTATGCTCCACTTTTTCTCCACTTTTTCTCCTCTTAATCTCCACTTTTTCTCCTCTTATGCTCCACTTTTTCTCCACTTTTTCTCCACTTTTTCTCCACTTTTTCTCCTCTTATGCTCCACTTTTTCTCCACTTTTTCTGCATTTTTTCTCCACTTTTTCTCCTCTTATGCTCCACTTTTTCTCCACTTTTTTCTCCACTTTTTCTCCACTTTTTTCTCCACTTTTTCTCCTCTTATGCTCCACTTTTTCTCCACTTTTTCTCCACTTTTTCTCCACTTTTTCTCCTCTTATGCTCCACTTTTTCTCCACTTTTTCTCCTCTTAATCTCCACTTTTTCTCCACTTTTTCTCCTCTTAATCTCCACTTTTTCTCCACTTTTTCTCCACTTTTTCTCCTCTTATGCTCCACTTTTTCTCCACTTTTTCTCCTCTTAATCTCCACTTTTTCTCCTCTTATGCTCCACTTTTTCTCCACTTTTTCTCCACTTTTTCTCCACTTTTTCTCCTCTTATGCTCCACTTTTTCTCCACTTTTTCTGCACTTTTTCTCCACTTTTTCTCCTCTTATGCTCCACTTTTTCTCCACTTTTTTCTCCACTTTTTCTCCACTTTTTTCTCCACTTTTTCTCCTCTTATGCTCCACTTTTTCTCCACTTTTTCTCCACTTTTTCTCCACTTTTTCTCCTCTTATGCTCCACTTTTTCTCCACTTTTTCTCCTCTTAATCTCCACTTTTTCTCCACTTTTTCTCCACTTTTTTTCCACTTTTTCTCCACTTTTTCTCCACTTTTTTCTCCACTTTTTCTCCACTTTTTTCTCCACTTTTTCTTCTCTTATGCTCCACTTTTTCTCCACTTTTTCTCCACTTTTTCTCCACTTTTTCTCCTCTTATGCTCCACTTTTTCTCCACTTTTTCTCCTCTTAATCTCCACTTTTTCTCCTCTTATGCTCCACTTTTTCTCCACTTTTTCTCCACTTTTTCTCCTCTTATGCTCCACTTTTTCTCCACTTTTTCTCCACTTTTTCTCCACTTTTTCTCCTCTTATGCTTCACTTTTTCTCCACTTTTTCTCCACTTTTTTCTCCACTTTTTCTCCTCTTATGCTCCACTTTTTCTCCACTTTTTCTCCACTTTTTCTCCACTTTTTCTCCACTTTTTCTCCTCTTTTTCTCCTCTTATGCTCCACTTTTTCTCCACTTTTTCTCCTCTTAATCTCCACTTTTTCTCCACTTTTTCTCCACTTTTTCTCCACTTTTTTTCCACTTTTTCTCCACTTTTTCTCCACTTTTTTCTCCACTTTTTCTCCACTTTTTTCTCCACTTTTTCTCCTCTTATGCTCCACTTTTTCTCCACTTTTTCTCCACTTTTTCTCCACTTTTTCTCCTCTTAATCTCCACTTTTTCTCCTCTTATGCTCCACTTTTTCTCCACTTTTTCTCCACTTTTTCTCCACTTTTTCTCCTCTTATGCTCCACTTTTTCTCCTCTTAATCTCCACTTTTTCTCCACTTTTTCTCCACTTTTTCTCCACTTTTTCTCCTCTTATGCTCCACTTTTTCTCCTCTTAATCTCCACTTTTTCTCCACTTTTTTCTCCACTTTTTCTCCACTTTTTTCTCCACTTTTTCTCCTCTTATGCTCCACTTTTTCTCCACTTTTTCTCCACTTTTTCTCCACTTTTTCTCCACTTTTTCTCCTCTTATGCTCCACTTTTTCTCCACTTTTTCTCCTCTTATGCCCCACTTTTTCTCCACTTTTTCTCCACTTTTTCTCCACTTTTTCTCCACTTTTTCTACACTTTTTTCTACACTTTTTCTCCACTTTTTTCTCCACTTTTTCTCCTCTTATGCTCCACTTTTTCTCCACTTTTTCTCCACTTTTTCTCCACTTTTTCTCCTCTTATGCTCCACTTTTTCTCCACTTTTTCTCCACTTTTTCTCCACTTTTTCTCCACTTTTTCTCCTCTTATGCTCAACTTTTTCTCCACTTTTTCTCCTCTTAATCTCCACTTTTTCTCCACTTTTTCTCCACTTTTTCTCCACTTTTTCTCCACTTTTTCTCCACTTTTTTCTCCACTTTTTCTCCACTTTTTTCTCCACTTTTTCTCCTCTTATGCTCCACTTTTTCTCCACTTTTTCTCCACTTTTTCTCCACTTTTTCTCCACTTTTTCTCCTCTTATGCTCCACTTTTTCTCCACTTTTTCTTCTCTTAATCTCCACTTTTTCTCCACTTTTTCTTCACTTTTTCTCCGTTCTTTTTCTATGGTCGGTCTACCCATTAGCTCTGCCATGCATACTGTAGCTCTACACCTACTGCACATGTTACTTTATGATTGACATCTCTTTCGTACCAGAGCTGTCTAAGTCTACTCTGACCCCATATTTGTCATTACTATATTGTCCTTGTACTGTATTATGACATTTGTATCATGTGTTTCATTTCTTGCTGTGTTGCAATTTTTTTGCTGCATCCCAATTGTACCTCTACATTGTTCGAGTTTATGTTATTGTTCTCTCACTCTTATGTGATACTGATTATTGTCATTTTTCATGATTACATGCAGATAAGTCCAATCTGATGAAGGCTCAGGCCGAAACGTCATTTGTAACTTGTTTTGGACAAAAACATATATGCTTATGAAAAATTTTTTTTTCTTAATATGGACCAATAAAGAGTGATTTTGCATTACTATCCATTGTGACTTACTGACTTAGTCTGGGAGATTTAGCGTGCCGAGGTTACTCACTAATTTTATCTATTATTACCTCTGAGCACCTATATACCAGTGAGCAGAGTTTCCTCTACAGTAGTTCTCCTGATTAGGCATGCCCTTACCTCATGAGCAGGGCATTGCAGCTTTGGTAGCAACCATTACGACATGGACTCTGCTGCTGTGGACCCGGGGAGAGTGAGTGCAGATTCATTGCACCCACACTCCTCACATGAAGGGTCCGCACTCCTAGAAAATGGGGGATACGTTCCCTGAGTGTCTCCCCCCCATATTCTAGACGGTCCAGAGTCGTCGTGGGACCCCTTTATTTTTTTTCTTACAATAAATTGGTGAAAGAGGAAATGTTTTGGGGACTGTTTTTTCAAATAAATTTCTTTTGTCGATTTTTTGTTTTTGTTAGTACTGACAGTTTATGATGTTGGGTATCTAATAGACGCCATGACATCACAAACTGCTGGGCTTGATCTCAGGTGACTTTACAGCTAGTATCAACCCGATTTATTACCCCGTTTGCCACTGCACCAGGGCACGGGATGAGCTGGGGTGAAGCGCCAGGATTGGCGCATCTAGTGGATGCGCCACGTCTGGGGTGCCTGCGGCCTGCTATTTTTAGGCTGTGAAGGCCCAAAAACTATGGACCTTCCCACCCTGAGAATACCAGACCACAGCTGTCAGCTTTACCTTGGCTGGTGATCCAATTTGGGGGGGACCCAACTTTTATTGTGTAATTATTAATATTTATAAAATTTTTGGCTAAATACAAAGCTAAGCACCCCTTAGTGTCACATGAAAGGTACCAAAGGGTGCTCCACTTTTTCTCCATTTTTTTCTCCACTTTTTCTCCACTTTTTCTCCACTTTTTCTCCTCTTAATCTCCACTTTTTCTCCACTTTTTCTCCACTTTTTCTCCACTTTTTCTCCACTTTTTTCTACACTTTTTCTCCACTTTTTTCTCCACTTTTTCTCCTCTTATGCTCCACTTTTTCTCCACTTTTTCTCCACTTTTTCTCCACTTTTTCTCCACTTTTTCTCCTCTTATGCTCCACTTTTTCTCCACTTTTTCTCCACTTTTTCTCCACTTTTTCTCCACTTTTTTCTACACTTTTTCTCCACTTTTTTCTCCACTTTTTCTCCTCTTATGCTCCACTTTTTCTCCACTTTTTCTCCACTTTTTCTCCACTTTTTCTCCTCTTATGCTCCACTTTTTCTCCACTTTTTCTCCACTTTTTCTCCTCTTATGCTCCACTTTTTCTCCACTTTTTCTCCTCTTAATCTCCACTTTTTCTCCACTTTTTCTCCACTTTTTCTCCACTTTTTCTCCTCTTATGCTCCACTTTTTCTCCACTTTTTCTCCACTTTTTCTCCACTTTTTCTCCTCTTATGCTCCACTTTTTCTCCACTTTTTCTCCACTTTTTCTCCACTTTTTCTCCTCTTATGCTCCACTTTTTCTCCACTTTTTCTCCACTTTTTCTCCTCTTATGCTCCACTTTTTCTCCACTTTTTCTCCACTTTTTTCTCCACTTTTTCTCCTCTTATGCTCCACTTTTTCTCCCCTTTTTCTCCACTTTTTCTCCACTTTTTCTCCTCTTATGCTCCACTTTTTCTCCACTTTTTCTCCACTTTTTCTCCACTTTTTCTCCTCTTATGCTCCACTTTTTCTCCACTTTTTCTCCACTTTTTCTCCTCTTATGCTCCACTTTTTCTCCACTTTTTCTCCACTTTTTCTCCTCTTATGCTCCACTTTTTCTCCACTTTTTCTCCACTTTTTTCTCCACTTTTTCTCCTCTTATGCTCCACTTTTTCTCCACTTTTTCTCCACTTTTTCTCCTCTTATGCTCCACTTTTTCTCCACTTTTTCTCCTCTTAATCTCCACTTTTTCTCCACTTTTTCTCCACTTTTTCTCCACTTTTTCTCCTCTTATGCTCCACTTTTTCTCCACTTTTTCTCCTCTTAATCTCCACTTTTTCTCCACTTTTTCTCCACTTTTTCTCCACTTTTTCTCCTCTTATGCTCCACTTTTTCTCCACTTTTTCTCCTCTTAATCTCCACTTTTTCTCCTCTTATGCTCCACTTTTTCTCCACTTTTTCTCCACTTTTTCTCCTCTTATGCTCCACTTTTTCTCCTCTTATGCTCCACTTTTTCTCCACTTTTTCTCCACTTTTTCTCCTCTTATGCTCCACTTATGCTCCACTTTTCTCCACTTTTTCTCCACTTTTTCTCCTCTTATGCTCCACTTTTTCTCCACTTTTTCTCCACTTTTTCTCCTCTTATGCTCCACTTTTTCTCCACTTTTTCTCCACTTTTTCTCCTCTTATGCTCCACTTTTTCTCCACTTTTTCTCCACTTTTTTCTCCACTTTTTCTCCTCTTATGCTCCACTTTTTCTCCACTTTTTCTCCACTTTTTCTCCTCTTATGCTCCACTTTTTCTCCACTTTTTCTCCACTTTTTCTCCACTTTTTCTCCTCTTATGCTCCACTTTTTCTCCACTTTTTCTCCACTTTTTCTCCTCTTATGCTCCACTTTTTCTCCACTTTTTCTCCACTTTTTCTCCTCTTATGCTCCACTTTTTCTCCACTTTTTCTCCACTTTTTCTCCACTTTTTCTCCTCTTATGCTCCACTTTTTCTCCACTTTTTCTCCACTTTTTCTCCTCTTATGCTCCACTTTTTCTCCCCTTTTTCTCCACTTTTTCTCCACTTTTTCTCCTCTTATGCTCCACTTTTTCTCCACTTTTTCTACACTTTTTCTCCACTTTTTCTCCTCTTATGCTCCACTTTTTCTCCACTTTTTCTCCACTTTTTCTCCTCTTATGCTCCACTTTTTCTCCACTTTTTCTCCACTTTTTCTCCTCTTATGCTCCACTTTTTCTCCACTTTTTCTCCACTTTTTTCTCCACTTTTTCTCCTCTTATGCTCCACTTTTTCTCCACTTTTTCTCCACTTTTTCTCCTCTTATGCTCCACTTTTTCTCCACTTTTTCTCCTCTTAATCTCCACTTTTTCTCCACTTTTTCTCCACTTTTTCTCCACTTTTTCTCCTCTTATGCTCCACTTTTTCTCCACTTTTTCTCCTCTTAATCTCCACTTTTTCTCCACTTTTTCTCCACTTTTTCTCCACTTTTTCTCCTCTTATGCTCCACTTTTTCTCCACTTTTTCTCCTCTTAATCTCCACTTTTTCTCCTCTTATGCTCCACTTTTTCTCCACTTTTTCTCCACTTTTTCTCCTCTTATGCTCCACTTTTTCTCCTCTTATGCTCCACTTTTTCTCCACTTTTTCTCCACTTTTTCTCCTCTTATGCTCCACTTATGCTCCACTTTTCTCCACTTTTTCTCCACTTTTTCTCCTCTTATGCTCCACTTTTTCTCCACTTTTTCTCCACTTTTTCTCCTCTTATGCTCCACTTTTTCTCCACTTTTTCTCCACTTTTTCTCCTCTTATGCTCCACTTTTTCTCCACTTTTTCTCCACTTTTTTCTCCACTTTTTCTCCTCTTATGCTCCACTTTTTCTCCACTTTTTCTCCACTTTTTCTCCTCTTATGCTCCACTTTTTCTCCACTTTTTCTCCACTTTTTCTCCACTTTTTCTCCTCTTATGCTCCACTTTTTCTCCACTTTTTCTCCACTTTTTCTCCTCTTATGCTCCACTTTTTCTCCACTTTTTCTCCTCTTATGCTCCACTTTTTCTCCACTTTTTCTCCACTTTTTTCTCCACTTTTTCTCCTCTTATGCTCCACTTTTTCTCCACTTTTTCTCCACTTTTTCTCCACTTTTTCTCCTCTTATGCTCCACTTTTTCTCCACTTTTTCTCCTCTTAATCTCCACTTTTTCTCCACTTTTTCTCCACTTTTTCTCCACTTTTTCTCCTCTTATGCTCCACTTTTTCTCCACTTTTTCTCCTCTTAATCTCCACTTTTTCTCCACTTTTTCTCCACTTTTTCTCCAGTTTTTCTCCTCTTATGCTCCACTTTTTCTCCACTTTTTCTCCTCTTAATCTCCACTTTTTCTCCTCTTATGCTCCACTTTTTCTCCACTTTTTCTCCACTTTTTCTCCACTTTTTCTCCACTTTTTCTCCTCTTATGCTCCACTTTTTCTCCACTTTTTCTGCACTTTTTCTCCACTTTTTCTCCTCTTATGCTCCACTTTTTCTCCACTTTTTCTCCACTTTTTTCTCCACTTTTTCTCCACTTTTTCTCCACTTTTTCTCCTCTTATGCTCCACTTTTTCTCCACTTTTTCTCCTCTTAATCTCCACTTTTTCTCCACTTTTTCTCCACTTTTTTTCCACTTTTTCTCCACTTTTTCTCCACTTTTTTCTCCACTTTTTCTCCACTTTTTTCTCCACTTTTTCTCCTCTTATGCTCCACTTTTTCTCCACTTTTTCTCCACTTTTTCTCCTCTTATGCTCCACTTTTTCTCCACTTTTTCTCCTCTTAATCTCCACTTTTTCTCCTCTTATGCTCCACTTTTTCTCCACTTTTTCTCCACTTTTTCTCCACTTTTTCTCCTCTTATGCTCCACTTTTTCTCCACTTTTTCTCCACTTTTTCTCCACTTTTTCTCCACTTTTTTCTACACTTTTTCTCCACTTTTTTCTCCACTTTTTCTCCTCTTATGCTCCACTTTTTCCCCACTTTTTCTCCACTTTTTCTCCACTTTTTCTCCACTTTTTCTCCTCTTATGCTCCACTTTTTCTCCACTTTTTCTCCACTTTTTCTCCACTTTTTCTCCTCTTATGCTCCACTTTTTCTCCACTTTTTCTCCTCTTAATCTCCACTTTTTCTCCACTTTTTCTCCACTTTTTCTCCTCTTATGCTCCACTTTTTCTCCACTTTTTCTCCACTTTTTCTCTTCTTATGCTCCACTTTTTCTCCACTTTTTCTCCACTTTTTCTCCACTTTTTCTCCTCTTATGCTCCACTTTTTCTCCACTTTTTCTCCACTTTTTCTCCTCTTATGCTCCACTTTTTCTCCACTTTTTCTCCACTTTTTTCTCCACTTTTTCTCCTCTTATGCTCCACTTTTTCTCCCCTTTTTCTCCACTTTTTCTCCACTTTTTCTCCTCTTATGCTCCACTTTTTCTCCACTTTTTCTCCACTTTTTCTCCACTTTTTCTCCTCTTATGCTCCACTTTTTCTCCACTTTTTCTCCACTTTTTCTCCTCTTATGCTCCACTTTTTCTCCACTTTTTCTCCTCTTATGCTCCACTTTTTCTCCACTTTTTCTCCACTTTTTTCTCCACTTTTTCTCCTCTTATGCTCCACTTTTTCTCCACTTTTTCTCCACTTTTTCTCCTCTTATGCTCCACTTTTTCTCCACTTTTTCTCCTCTTAATCTCCACTTTTTCTCCACTTTTTCTCCACTTTTTCTCCACTTTTTCTCCTCTTATGCTCCACTTTTTCTCCACTTTTTCTCCTCTTAATCTCCACTTTTTCTCCACTTTTTCTCCACTTTTTCTCCACTTTTTCTCCTCTTATGCTCCACTTTTTCTCCACTTTTTCTCCTCTTAATCTCCACTTTTTCTCCTCTTATGCTCCACTTTTTCTCCACTTTTTCTCCACTTTTTCTCCTCTTATGCTCCACTTTTTCTCCACTTTTTCTGCACTTTTTCTCCACTTTTTCTCCTCTTATGCTCCACTTTTTCTCCACTTTTTCTCCACTTTTTTCTCCACTTTTTCTCCATTTTTTCTCCACTTTTTCTCCTCTTATGCTCCACTTTTTCTCCACTTTTTCTCCTCTTAATCTCCACTTTTTCTCCACTTTTTCTCCACTTTTTTTCCACTTTTTCTCCACTTTTTCTCCACTTTTTTCTCCACTTTTTCTCCACTTTTTTCTCCACTTTTTCTCCTCTTATGCTCCACTTTTTCTCCACTTTTTCTCCACTTTTTCTCCTCTTATGCTCCACTTTTTCTCCACTATTTCTCCTCTTAATCTCCACTTTTTCTCCTCTTATGCTCCACTTTTTCTCCACTTTTTCTCCACTTTTTCTCCTCTTATGCTCCACTTTTTCTCCACTTTTTCTCCACTTTTTCTCCACTTTTTCTCCTCTTATGCTCCACTTTTTCTCCACTTTTTCTCCACTTTTTCTCCTCTTATGCTCCACTTTTTCTCCACTTTTTCTCCACTTTTTCTCCTCTTATGCTCCACTTTTTCTCCACTTTTTCTCCACTTTTTCTCCTCTTATGCTCCACTTTTTCTCCACTTTTTCTCCACTTTTTCTCCTCTTATGCTCCACTTTTTCTCCACTTTTTCTCCACTTTTTCTCCACTTTTTCTCCTCTTATGCTCCACTTTTTCTCCACTTTTTCTCCACTTTTTCTCCTCTTATGCTCCACTTTTTCTCCACTTTTTCTCCTCTTATGCCCCACTTTTTCTCCACTTTTTCTCCACTTTTTTCTCCACTTTTTCTCCTCTTATGCTCCACTTTTTCTCCATTTTTTCTCCACTTTTTCTCCTCTTATGCTCCACTTTTTCTCCACTTTTTCTCCTCTTAATCTCCACTTTTTCTCCACTTTTTCTCCACTTTTTCTCCTCTTATGCTCCACTTTTTCTCCACTTTTTCTCCTCTTAATCTCCACTTTTTCTCCACTTTTTCTCCACTTTTTCTCCAGTTTTTCTCCTCTTATGCTCCACTTTTTCTCCACTTTTTCTCCTCTTAATCTCCACTTTTTCTCCTCTTATGCTCCACTTTTTCTCCACTTTTTCTCCACTTTTTCTCCACTTTTTCTCCTCTTATGCTCCACTTTTTCTCCACTTTTTCTCCACTTTTTCTCCTCTTATGCTCCACTTTTTCTCCACTTTTTCTCCACTTTTTTCTCCACTTTTTCTCCTCTTATGCTCCACTTTTTCTCCCCTTTTTCTCCACTTTTTCTCCACTTTTTCTCCTCTTATGCTCCACTTTTTCTCCACTTTTTCTCCACTTTTTCTCCACTTTTTCTCCTCTTATGCTCCACTTTTTCTCCACTTTTTCTCCACTTTTTCTCCTCTTATGCTCCACTTTTTCTCCACTTTTTCTCCTCTTATGCTCCACTTTTTCTCCACTTTTTCTCCACTTTTTTCTCCACTTTTTCTCCTCTTATGCTCCACTTTTTCTCCACTTTTTCTCCACTTTTTCTCCTCTTATGCTCCACTTTTTCTCCACTTTTTCTCCTCTTAATCTCCACTTTTTCTCCACTTTTTCTCCACTTTTTCTCCACTTTTTCTCCTCTTATGCTCCACTTTTTCTCCACTTTTTCTCCTCTTAATCTCCACTTTTTCTACACTTTTTCTCCACTTTTTCTCCACTTTTTCTCCTCTTATGCTCCACTTTTTCTCCACTTTTTCTCCTCTTAATCTCCACTTTTTCTCCTCTTATGCTCCACTTTTTCTCCACTTTTTCTCCACTTTTTCTCCTCTTATGCTCCACTTTTTCTCCACTTTTTCTGCACTTTTTCTCCACTTTTTCTCCTCTTATGCTCCACTTTTTCTCCACTTTTTCTCCACTTTTTTCTCCACTTTTTCTCCATTTTTTCTCCACTTTTTCTCCTCTTATGCTCCACTTTTTCTCCACTTTTTCTCCTCTTAATCTCCACATTTTCTCCACTTTTTCTCCACTTTTTTTCCACTTTTTCTCCACTTTTTCTCCACTTTTTTCTCCACTTTTTCTCCACTTTTTTCTCCACTTTTTCTCCTCTTATGCTCCACTTTTTCTCCACTTTTTCTCCACTTTTTCTCCTCTTATGCTCCACTTTTTCTCCACTTTTTCTCCTCTTAATCTCCACTTTTTCTCCTCTTATGCTCCACTTTTTCTCCACTTTTTCTCCACTTTTTCTCCTCTTATGCTCCACTTTTTCTCCACTTTTTCTCCACTTTTTCTCCACTTTTTCTCCTCTTATGCTCCACTTTTTCTCCACTTTTTCTCCACTTTTTCTCCTCTTATGCTCCACTTTTTCTCCACTTTTTCTCCACTTTTTCTCCTCTTATGCTCCACTTTTTCTCCACTTTTTCTCCACTTTTTCTCCTCTTATGCTCCACTTTTTCTCCACTTTTTCTCCACTTTTTCTCCTCTTATGCTCCACTTTTTCTCCACTTTTTCTCCACTTTTTCTCCACTTTTTCTCCTCTTATGCTCCACTTTTTCTCCACTTTTTCTCCACTTTTTCTCCTCTTATGCTCCACTTTTTCTCCACTTTTTCTCCTCTTATGCTCCACTTTTTCTCCACTTTTTCTCCACTTTTTTCTCCACTTTTTCTCCTCTTATGCTCCACTTTTTCTCCACTTTTTCTCCATTTTTTCTCCACTTTTTCTCCTCTTATGCTCCACTTTTTCTCCACTTTTTCTCCTCTTAATCTCCACTTTTTCTCCACTTTTTCTCCACTTTTTCTCCACTTTTTCTCCTCTTATGCTCCACTTTTTCTCCACTTTTTCTCCTCTTAATCTCCACTTTTTCTCCACTTTTTCTCCACTTTTTCTCCAGTTTTTCTCCTCTTATGCTCCACTTTTTCTCCACTTTTTCTCCTCTTAATCTCCACTTTTTCTCCTCTTATGCTCCACTTTTTCTCCACTTTTTCTCCACTTTTTCTCCACTTTTTCTCCACTTTTTCTCCTCTTATGCTCCACTTTTTCTCCACTTTTTCTGCACTTTTTCTCCACTTTTTCTCCTCTTATGCTCCACTTTTTCTCCACTTTTTCTCCACTTTTTTCTCCACTTTTTCTCCACTTTTTCTTCACTTTTTCTCCTCTTATGCTCCACTTTTTCTCCACTTTTTCTCCTCTTAATCTCCACTTTTTCTCCACTTTTTCTCCACTTTTTTTCCACTTTTTCTCCACTTTTTCTCCACTTTTTTCTCCACTTTTTCTCCACTTTTTTCTCCACTTTTTCTCCTCTTATGCTCCACTTTTTCTCCACTTTTTCTCCACTTTTTCTCCTCTTATGCTCCACTTTTTCTCCACTTTTTCTCCTCTTAATCTCCACTTTTTCTCCTCTTATGCTCCACTTTTTCTCCACTTTTTCTGCACTTTTTCTCCACTTTTTCTCCTCTTATGCTCCACTTTTTCTCCACTTTTTCTCCACTTTTTCTCCTCTTATGCTCCACTTTTTCTCCACTTTTTCTCCACTTTTTCTCCTCTTATGCTCCACTTTTTCTCCACTTTTTCTCCTCTTAATCTCCACTTTTTCTCCTCTTATGCTCCACTTTTTCTCCACTTTTTCTCCACTTTTTCTCCTCTTATGCTCCACTTTTTCTCCACTTTTTCTCCACTTTTTCTCCTCTTATGCTCCACTTTTTCTCCACTTTTTCTCCTCTTAATCTCCACTTTTTCTCCTCTTATGCTCCACTTTTTCTACACTTTTTCTCCACTTTTTCTCCACTTTTTCTCCTCTTATGCTCCACTTTTTCTCCACTTTTTCTCCTCTTAATCTCCACTTTTTCTCCTCTTATGCTCCACTTTTTCTCCACTTTTTCTCCACTTTTTCTCCTCTTATGCTCCACTTTTTCTCCACTTTTTCTGCACTTTTTCTCCACTTTTTCTCCTCTTATGCTCCACTTTTTCTCCACTTTTTCTCCACTTTTTTCTCCACTTTTTCTCCATTTTTTCTCCACTTTTTCTCCTCTTATGCTCCACTTTTTCTCCACTTTTTCTCCTCTTAATCTCCACTTTTTCTCCACTTTTTCTCCACTTTTTTTCCACTTTTTCTCCACTTTTTCTCCACTTTTTTCTCCACTTTTTCTCCACTTTTTTCTCCACTTTTTCTCCTCTTATGCTCCACTTTTTCTCCACTTTTTCTCCACTTTTTCTCCTCTTATGCTCCACTTTTTCTCCACTTTTTCTCCTCTTAATCTCCACTTTTTCTCCTCTTATGCTCCACTTTTTCTCCACTTTTTCTCCACTTTTTCTCCTCTTATGCTCCACTTTTTCTCCACTTTTTCTCCACTTTTTCTCCACTTTTTCTCCTCTTATGCTCCACTTTTTCTCCACTTTTTCTCCACTTTTTCTCCTCTTATGCTCCACTTTTTCTCCACTTTTTCTCCACTTTTTCTCCTCTTATGCTCCACTTTTTCTCCACTTTTTCTCCACTTTTTCTCCTCTTATGCTCCACTTTTTCTCCACTTTTTCTCCACTTTTTCTCCTCTTATGCTCCACTTTTTCTCCACTTTTTCTCCACTTTTTCTCCACTTTTTCTCCTCTTATGCTCCACTTTTTCTCCACTTTTTCTCCACTTTTTCTCCTCTTATGCTCCACTTTTTCTCCACTTTTTCTCCTCTTATGCTCCACTTTTTCTCCACTTTTTCTCCACTTTTTTCTCCACTTTTTCTCCTCTTATGCTCCACTTTTTCTCCACTTTTTCTCCATTTTTTCTCCACTTTTTCTCCTCTTATGCTCCACTTTTTCTCCACTTTTTCTCCTCTTAATCTCCACTTTTTCTCCACTTTTTCTCCACTTTTTCTCCACTTTTTCTCCTCTTATGCTCCACTTTTTCTCCACTTTTTCTCCTCTTAATCTCCACTTTTTCTCCACTTTTTCTCCAGTTTTTCTCCTCTTATGCTCCACTTTTTCTCCACTTTTTCTCCTCTTAATCTCCACTTTTTCTCCTCTTATGCTCCACTTTTTCTCCACTTTTTCTCCACTTTTTCTCCACTTTTTCTCCACTTTTTCTCCTCTTATGCTCCACTTTTTCTCCACTTTTTCTGCACTTTTTCTCCACTTTTTCTCCTCTTATGCTCCACTTTTTCTCCACTTTTTCTCCACTTTTTTCTCCACTTTTTCTCCACTTTTTCTTCACTTTTTCTCCTCTTATGCTCCACTTTTTCTCCACTTTTTCTCCTCTTAATCTCCACTTTTTCTCCACTTTTTCTCCACTTTTTTTCCACTTTTTCTCCACTTTTTCTCCACTTTTTTCTCCACTTTTTCTCCACTTTTTTCTCCACTTTTTCTCCTCTTATGCTCCACTTTTTCTCCACTTTTTCTCCACTTTTTCTCCTCTTATGCTCCACTTTTTCTCCACTTTTTCTCCTCTTAATCTCCACTTTTTCTCCTCTTATGCTCCACTTTTTCTCCACTTTTTCTGCACTTTTTCTCCACTTTTTCTCCTCTTATGCTCCACTTTTTCTCCACTTTTTCTCCACTTTTTCTCCACTTTTTCTCCTCTTATGCTCCACTTTTTCTCCACTTTTTCTCCTCTTAATCTCCACTTTTTCTCCTCTTATGCTCCACTTTTTCTCCACTTTTTCTCCACTTTTTCTCCTCTTATGCTCCACTTTTTCTCCACTTTTTCTCCATTTTTTCTCCACTTTTTCTCCTCTTATGCTTCACTTTTTCTCCACTTTTTCTCCACTTTTTTCTCCACTTTTTCTCCTCTTATGCTCCACTTTTTCTCCACTTTTTCTCCACTTTTTCTCCACTTTTTCTCCACTTTTTCTCCTCTTATGCTCCACTTTTTCTCCACTTTTTCTCCTCTTAATCTCCACTTTTTCTCCACTTTTTCTCCACTTTTTTTCCACTTTTTCTCCACTTTTTCTCCACTTTTTTCTCCACTTTTTCTCCACTTTTTTCTCCACTTTTTCTCCTCTTATGCTCCACTTTTTCTCCACTTTTTCTCCACTTTTTCTCCACTTTTTCTCCTCTTAATCTCCACTTTTTCTCCTCTTATGCTCCACTTTTTCTCCACTTTTTCTCCACTTTTTCTCCTCTTATGCTCCACTTTTTCTCCTCTTAATCTCCACTTTTTCTCCACTTTTTCTCCACTTTTTCTCCTCTTATGCTCCACTTTTTCTCCACTTTTTCTCCACTTTTTCTCCTCTTATGCTCCACTTTTTCTCCACTTTTTCTCCTCTTAATCTCCACTTTTTCTCCTCTTATGCTCCACTTTTTCTCCACTTTTTCTCCACTTTTTCTCCTCTTATGCTCCACTTTTTCTCCACTTTTTCTCCACTTTTTCTCCACTTTTTCTCCTCTTATGCTCCACTTTTTCTCCACTTTTTCTCCACTTTTTCTCCTCTTATGCTCCACTTTTTCTCCACTTTTTCTCCACTTTTTCTCCTCTTATGCTCCACTTTTTCTCCACTTTTTCTCCACTTTTTCTCCTCTTATGCTCCACTTTTTCTCCACTTTTTCTCCACTTTTTCTCCTCTTATGCTCCACTTTTTCTCCACTTTTTCTCCACTTTTTCTCCTCTTATGCTCCACTTTTTCTCCACTTTTTCTCCACTTTTTCTCCTCTTATGCTCCACTTTTTCTCCACTTTTTCTCCTCTTATGCTCCACTTTTTCTCCACTTTTTCTCCACTTTTTTCTCCACTTTTTCTCCTCTTATGCTCCACTTTTTCTCCACTTTTTCTCCATTTTTTCTCCACTTTTTCTCCTCTTATGCTCCACTTTTTCTCCACTTTTTCTCCTCTTAATCTCCACTTTTTCTCCACTTTTTCTCCACTTTTTCTCCACTTTTTCTCCTCTTATGCTCCACTTTTTCTCCACTTTTTCTCCTCTTAATCTCCACTTTTTCTCCAGTTTTTCTCCACTTTTTCTCCAGTTTTTCTCCTCTTATGCTCCACTTTTTCTCCACTTTTTCTCCTCTTAATCTCCACTTTTTCTCCTCTTATGCTCCACTTTTTCTCCACTTTTTCTCCACTTTTTCTCCACTTTTTCTCCACTTTTTCTCCTCTTATGCTCCACTTTTTCTCCACTTTTTCTGCACTTTTTCTCCACTTTTTCTCCTCTTATGCTCCACTTTTTCTCCACTTTTTCTCCACTTTTTTCTCCACTTTTTCTCCACTTTTTCTTCACTTTTTCTCCTCTTATGCTCCACTTTTTCTCCACTTTTTCTCCTCTTAATCTCCACTTTTTCTCCACTTTTTCTCCACTTTTTTTCCACTTTTTCTCCACTTTTTCTCCACTTTTTTCTCCACTTTTTCTCCACTTTTTTCTCCACTTTTTCTCCTCTTATGCTCCACTTTTTCTCCACTTTTTCTCCACTTTTTCTCCTCTTATGCTCCACTTTTTCTCCACTTTTTCTCCTCTTAATCTCCACTTTTTCTCCTCTTATGCTCCACTTTTTCTCCACTTTTTCTGCACTTTTTCTCCACTTTTTCTCCTCTTATGCTCCACTTTTTCTCCACTTTTTCTCCACTTTTTCTCCACTTTTTCTCCTCTTATGCTCCACTTTTTCTCCACTTTTTCTCCTCTTAATCTCCACTTTTTCTCCTCTTATGCTCCACTTTTTCTCCACTTTTTCTCCACTTTTTCTCCTCTTATGCTCCACTTTTTCTCCACTTTTTCTCCATTTTTTCTCCACTTTTTCTCCTCTTATGCTTCACTTTTTCTCCACTTTTTCTCCACTTTTTTCTCCACTTTTTCTCCTCTTATGCTCCACTTTTTCTCCACTTTTTCTCCACTTTTTCTCCACTTTTTCTCCACTTTTTCTCCTCTTATGCTCCACTTTTTCTCCACTTTTTCTCCTCTTAATCTCCACTTTTTCTCCACTTTTTCTCCACTTTTTTTCCACTTTTTCTCCACTTTTTCTCCACTTTTTTCTCCACTTTTTCTCCACTTTTTTCTCCACTTTTTCTCCTCTTATGCTCCACTTTTTCTCCACTTTTTCTCCACTTTTTCTCCACTTTTTCTCCTCTTAATCTCCACTTTTTCTCCTCTTATGCTCCACTTTTTCTCCACTTTTTCTCCACTTTTTCTCCTCTTATGCTCCACTTTTTCTCCTCTTAATCTCCACTTTTTCTCCACTTTTTCTCCACTTTTTCTCCTCTTATGCTCCACTTTTTCTCCTCTTAATCTCCACTTTTTCTCCACTTTTTTCTCCACTTTTTCTCCACTTTTTTCTCCACTTTTTCTCCTCTTATGCTCCACTTTTTCTCCACTTTTTCTCCACTTTTTCTCCACTTTTTCTCCTCTTATGCTCCACTTTTTCTCCACTTTTTCTCCTCTTAATCTCCACTTTTTCTCCTCTTATGCCCCACTTTTTCTCCACTTTTTCTCCACTTTTTCTCCACTTTTTCTCCTCTTATGCTCCACTTTTTCTCCTCTTAATCTCCACTTTTTCTCCACTTTTTCTCCACTTTTTTCTACACTTTTTCTCCACTTTTTTCTCCACTTTTTCTCCTCTTATGCTCCACTTTTTCTCCACTTTTTCTCCACTTTTTCTCCACTTTTTCTCCTCTTATGCTCCACTTTTTCTCCTCTTAATCTCCACTTTTTCTCCTCTTATGCCCCACTTTTTCTCCACTTTTTCTCCACTTTTTCTCCACTTTTTCTCCTCTTATGCTCCACTTTTTCTCCTCTTAATCTCCACTTTTTCTCCACTTTTTCTCCACTTTTTTCTCCACTTTTTCTCCACTTTTTTCTCCACTTTTTCTCCTCTTATGCTCCACTTTTTCTCCACTTTTTCTCCACTTTTTCTCCACTTTTTCTCCTCTTAATCTCCACTTTTTCTCCTCTTATGCTCCACTTTTTCTCCACTTTTTCTCCACTTTTTCTCCTCTTATGCTCCACTTTTTCTCCTCTTAATCTCCACTTTTTCTCCACTTTTTCTCCACTTTTTCTCCTCTTATGCTCCACTTTTTCTCCTCTTAATCTCCACTTTTTCTCCACTTTTTTCTCCACTTTTTCTCCACTTTTTTCTCCACTTTTTCTCCTCTTATGCTCCACTTTTTCTCCACTTTTTCTCCACTTTTTCTCCACTTTTTCTCCTCTTATGCTCCACTTTTTCTCCACTTTTTCTCCTCTTAATCTCCACTTTTTCTCCTCTTATGCCCCACTTTTTCTCCACTTTTTCTCCACTTTTTCTCCACTTTTTCTCCTCTTATGCTCCACTTTTTCTCCTCTTAATCTCCACTTTTTCTCCACTTTTTCTCCACTTTTTTCTACACTTTTTCTCCACTTTTTTCTCCACTTTTTCTCCTCTTATGCTCCACTTTTTCTCCACTTTTTCTCCACTTTTTCTCCACTTTTTCTCCTCTTATGCTCCACTTTTTCTCCACTTTTTCTCCACTTTTTCCTCCACTTTTTCTCCACTTTTTTCTCCACTTTTTCTCCTCTTATGCTCCACTTTTTCTCCACTTTTTCTCCACTTTTTCTCCTCTTATGCTCCACTTTTTCTCCACTTTTTCTCCTCTTAATCTCCACTTTTTCTCCTCTTATGCTCCACTTTTTCTGCACTTTTTCTCCACTTTTTCTTCTCTTATGCTCCACTTTTTCTCCACTTTTTCTCCACTTTTTCTCCACTTTTTCTCCTCTTATGCTCCACTTTTTCTCCACTTTTTCTCCTCTTAATCTCTACTTTTTCTCCACTTTTTTTCCACTTTTTCTCCACTTTTTCTCCACTTTTTTCTCCACTTTTTCTCCACTTTTTTCTCCACTTTTTCTCCTCTTATGCTCCACTTTTTCTCCACTTTTTCTCCACTTTTTCTCCACTTTTTCTCCTCTTATGCTCCACTTTTTCTCCACTTTTTCTCCTCTTAATCTCCACTTTTTCTCCTCTTATGCTCCACTTTTTCTCCACTTTTTCTCCACCTTTTCTCCTCTTATGCTCCACTTTTTCTCCACTTTTTCTCCACTTTTTCTCCACTTTTTCTCCTCTTATGCTCCACTTTTTCTCCATTTTTTCTCCACTTTTTTCTCCACTTTTTCTCCTCTTATGCTCCACTTTTTCTCCACTTTTTCTCCACTTTTTCTCCAGTTTTTCTCCTCTTATGCTCCACTTTTTCTCCACTTTTTCTCCTCTTAATCTCCACTTTTTCTCCACTTTTTCTCCACTTTTTCTCCACTTTTTCTATACTTTTTTCTCCACTTTTTCTCCACTTTTTTCTCCACTTTTTCTCCTCTTATGCTCCACTTTTTCTCCACTTTTTCTCCACTTTTTCTCCTCTTATGCTCCACTTTTTCTCCTCTTAATCTCCACTTTTTCTCCACTTTTTCTCCACTTTTTCTCCTCTTATGCTCCACTTTTTCTCCACTTTTTCTCCACTTTTTCTCCACTTTTTCTCCTCTTATGCTCCACTTTTTCTCCTCTTAATCTCCACTTTTTCTCCACTTTTTCTCCACTTTTTCTCCTCTTATGCTCCACTTTTTCTCCTCTTAATCTCCACTTTTTCTCCACTTTTTTCTCCACTTTTTCTCCACCTTTTTCTCCACTTTTTCTCCTCTTATGCTCCACTTTTTCTCCACTTTTTCTCCACTTTTTCTCCACTTTTTCTCCACTTTTTCTCTTCTTATGCTCCACTTTTTCTCCCTTTTTTCTCCTCTTAATCTCCACTTTTTCTCCTCTTATGCCCCACTTTTTCTCCACTTTTTCTCCACTTTTTCTCCTCTTATGCTCCACTTTTTCTCCTCTCAATCTCCACTTTTTCTCCACTTTTTCTCCACTTTTTCTCCACTTTTTCCTCCACTTTTTTCTACACTTTTTCTCCACTTTTTTCTCCACTTTTTCTCCTCTTATGCTCCACTTTTTCTCCACTTTTTCTCCACTTTTTCTCCTCTTATGCTCCACTTTTTCTCCACTTTTTCTTCTCTTAATCTCCACTTTTTCTCCACTTTTTCTCCACTTTTTCTCCGTTCTTTTTCTATGGTCGGTCTACCCATTAGCTCTGCCATGCATACTGTAGCTCTACACCTACTGCACATGTTACTTTATGATTGACATCTCTTTCGTACCAGAGCTGTCTAAGTCTACTCTGACCCCATATTTGTCATTACTATATTGTCCTTCTACTGTATTATGACATTTGTATCATGTGTTTCATTTCTTGCTGTGTTGCAATTTTTTTGCTGCATCCCAATTGTACCTCTACATTGTTCGAGTTTATGTTATTGTTCTCTCACTCTTATGTGATACTGATTATTGTCATTTTTCATGATTACATGCAGATAAGTCCAATCTGACGAAGGCTCAGGCCGAAACGTCATTTGTAACGTGTTTTGGACAAAAACATATATGCTTATGAAAAAATTTTTTTTCTTAATATGGACCAATAAAGAGTGATTTTGCATTACTATCCATTGTGACTTACTGACTTAGTCTGGGAGATTTAGAGTGCCGAGGTTACTCACTAATTTTATCTATTATTACCTCTGAGCACCTATATACCAGTGAGCAGAGTTTCCTCTACAGTAGTTCTCCTGATTAGGCATGCCCTTACCTCATGAGCAGGGCATTGCAGCTTTGGTAGCAACCATTACGACATGGACTCTGCTGCTGTGGACCCGGGGAGAGTGAGTGCAGATTCATTGCACCCACACTCCTCACATGAAGGGTCCGCACTCCTAGAAAATGGGGGATACGTTCCCTGAGTGTCTCCCCCCCATATTCTAGACGGTCCAGAGTCGTCGTGGGACCCCTTTATTTTTTTTCTTACAATAAATTGGTGAAAGAGGAAATGTTTTGGGGACTGTTTTTTCAAATAAATTTCTTTTGTCGATTTTTTGTTTTTGTTAGTACTGACAGTTTATGATGTTGGGTATCTAATAGACGCCATGACATCACAAACTGCTGGGCTTGATCTCAGGTGACTTTACAGCTAGTATCAACCCGATTTATTACCCCGTTTGCCACTGCACCAGGGCACGGGATGAGCTGCGGTGAAGCGCCAGGATTGGCGCATCTAGTGGATGCGCCATGTCTGGGGTGCCTGCGGCCTGCTATTTTTAGGCTGTGAAGGCCCAATAACTATGGACCTTCCCACCCTGAGAATACCAGACCACAGCTGTCCGCTTTACCTTGGCTGGTGATCCAATTTGGGGGGACCCTACTTTTATTGTGTAATTATTAATATTTATAAAATAATTATAAAAAAGAGCCTGAGGGGACCTCCACATTGGATCCCCAACCACGCTAAAGCTGCCAGCTGTGGTTTTCAGGCTACAGCCGTCTGCTTTACCCTAGCTGGCTATCAAAAATGGGGGGACCCAACGTCATTTTTTTTTTTTAACTATTTTTTAAATAGAAAAAATTAATGGGCTTCCCTGTATTTTGATTGCCAACCAAGGTAACGGCAGGCAGATGGGGGTGGCAACCCATAGCTGTCTGCTTTATCTGCGCTGAGAATCAAAAATACCGCGGAGCGCTACGTCATTTTTTTAAAGATTTATTTTTACAGCACTGTGATGTCCAGCAATCAAAATACAGGGAAGCCCATTTTATTTTTAGTTATGTAAATAAATAATTAAAAAAAATATATATGGGCTCCCGCTGCATTTTTTGTATTGCTAGCTAAGGGTAATCCAAGCAGCTACTGGCTGCTAACCCCCACTGCTTGGTGTTACCTTCACTGGCAATGGAAAATCCAGGGAAGCATTTTTTATTTTTTTTGCCAAAAAACTACAAAAAAAGGACGTGAGCTTCGCCATATTTTTGTATGCTAGCCAGGTATAGCAGGCAGGTGCTGGAAGAGTTGGATACAGCGCCAGAAGATGGCGCTTCTATGAAAATGCCATTTTCTGAGGTGGCTGCAGACTGCAATTCGCAGCAGTGGGGCCCAGAAAGCTCAGGCCAACCGGTGGTGCGGATTCCAATCCCCAGCTGCCTAGTTGTACCTGGCTGGACACAAAAATGGGGCAAAGCCTACGTCATTTGTTTTCTAATTATTTCATGAAATTCATGAAATAATAAAAAAAGGGCTTCCCTTTATTTTTGGTTCCCAGCCGGGTACAAATAGGCAACTGGGGGTTGGGGGCAGCCGTACCTGCCTGCTGTACCTGGCTAGCATACAAAAATATGGCGAAGCCCACATAATTTTTTCAGGGGGCAAAAAACTTCTGCATACAGTCTTGGATGGAGTATGCTGAGCCTTGTAGTTCTGCAGCTGCTGTCTGTCTGTATGGAGAAGAGCAGACAGCAGCTGCAGAACTACAAGGCTCAGCATACTCCATCCAGGACTGTATGCAGAAGTTTTTTACCCACCAAAAAAATGACGTGGGCTTCGCCATATTTTTGTATTCTAGCCAGGTACAGCTGGCAGCCACGGGCTGCCTCCAACCCCCAGTTGCCTATTTGTACCCGGCTGGGAACCAAAAATATAGGGAAGCCCGTTTTTTTTAATTATTTCACTTATTTCATGAAATAATTAAAAAACGAATGACGTGGGCTTCGCCCTATTTTTGTGTCCAGCCGGGTACAACTAGGCAGCTGGGGATTGGAATCCGCAGCACAGGTTAGCCCGAGGTTTGTGGGCGCCTCTGCTGCGTATTTCAGTCCGCAGCCGTCCCAGAAAATGGCGCTCTCATAGAAGAGCCATCATCTGGCGCTGTATCCAACTCTTCCAACAGCCCTGGAGCGGGTGGCTTGTTGGGTAATCATGAGTTAATACTGGCTTTGTTTTACCAGCCAGTATTAAGCCAGAGATTCTGAATGTCAGGCACGTTTGACCCGGCCATTAAGAATCTCCAATAAAGGGTTAAAAAAAAGACACCACACAGAGAAAAAATACTTTAATAGAAATAAATACACAGACACATTAGAGACTCCATCTTTATTACCCCCTGTCAGCCCTCCACGATCCTGCTCTTCTGTCTTCTTTCTTTCTAGTGTAGTAGTAGTGACGATTGTAGTGAGGATGAGATTCACCAGCTCATCACTTGGGGCTGGGGAACCTCCATCCTCACTACAATCCTCACTAGTGTAGTAGTAGTAGTAGTGACGATTGTAGTGAGGAAGGATGAGATTCACCAGCTCATCATTTGGGACTGGGGAACCTCCATCCTCACTACAATGCTCACTACAATCGGGAAGCAGCGTGCAGCCTTCACTCCGTGAGTGATCAGTGCTGGCTGCTAGCGGTAACGCTGACAGACGCGTTACCATAGCAACGGTGCTCTCGGAGCCGCGGTTAGCGGTGACGTCACCGCTAACTGCGTTGCTATGGCAACGGTGATCTCCGTTAATGACCGGCTGTGTCAGCCGGTCCCTAACGGAACGGGGAGTCGACCGTGTGCTAGAGCATGTCGCCGGTACACGACGATACACATATGTGCACCGTGTACCGGAGAGATGCACTCGCAGGTCCTACATGACGTGTCATAGTCATGTGACCAGTCTGTAGCCAATGAGATAATAGCCACGTGACTGGTCACATGGCTATTTTGACGTCACGATAGGTCCTGCTTCTCTGCTGGCAGTGCAGGTCACCGGGAGGATTCAGCGATCATCGGATGGAATAGCGGCAGGAGACAGAGTGCAGAAGGGATCGCGAGGACCGGTAAGTGTTATGGCAATGTTTATTAACTGTTTGTGTACATTTATAATGCATTTTTATGTGTTTGTGATTGCCTCCCATTATAGCCTATACGTTCGAGTTCGGTTCGTCGAACGTTCGACGAGCCGAACTCGAACGGGACCCCCGTTCGGCGAACCGGCCTCGAGCCGAACCGGGACCAGTTCGCTCATCTCTAGCAAGGACCTGCTGCAATGCTAGCTTACAGGATCTGCGGGCCGGACATGTTACTTCCTCCCATCATTCCCTGCGGTCAGAAGTATTCTGTAACGCTGGATGTAATGAGTGTGTGTGTGAGTGAGTGTGTCGGCCAGAAGCAGGGGAGGACAGCGTGTAGCACCCACCAGAGATCACAGGGAGGACCTGGGAGCCACACAGATGTCCAGGTATGGTAAGTATAAGGCTATGTGCGCACGTTGCGTAAATTCATGCAGTTACGCTGCGCTTTGCAGCGCAGCGTAACTGCATGCGTCCTGCGTCCCCTGCACAGTCTATGGAGATTGTGCAGGGGCCGTGCGCACGTGGCGTCTCAGAGCGCAGCGCTTCGGCTACTGCCGAAGCGCTGCGCAAAAAGAAGTGACATGTCACTTCTTTCCTGCGCTTTGCCGGCAGCTCCTGCTCTGTCTATGGCAGGAGCTGCAGGCAGAGCGCATGGAATCGGCGCTCACTACGGACATTTCTGCAGCGATCTAAAGCGCACATGTGCTCTTCAGATCGCTGCAGAAATTTCTGCAGGGCTAGTACGCAACGTGCGCACATAGCCTAAGTCTCCTGGGAAGTGGGGTGTCTGCTCTTTTGGGGGGGGGGTAAACTTACCCCCAACCATGTTTCTCCAAAAATAAGACCTCCTCTAAAAATAAGCTCTAGTGATTTTTTGGGGGGCAAAAAAAATATAAGACAGTGTCTTATTTTTGGAAAAACACGGTATAAACTTCTGTCCAGTGTGCAAAAAATATCAATAGTGTCAATAGTAACTTAAAATTAAAGGACCCTATTCACTGTTCGCATTTGTTTAAAGTCACTACTCTTTTTTTGTCTTGTAGTATTCATTGTATTTTATTTGGTGCCAAAATCTTCAAAATAGTGCACGCAGTTCACGATGTTTGTCATTTGTCTTTACTTAGCCTTTAGTGCAAAAATGCACGTTTCCAAATTAAAGGAAATATTATCCCAAAGTTTCTGGCATACATAAAATCACATCATGGTGGGACTAGAGTATATTAGTGACAAAACTAAACTGTACCTTTAATGGTAAACATTAAAAAAAGTTAATATGTGTCGCTCAGGGTTATGGGGTACTCAGTCCCGAGCAGTGTATAACTGGGGAATGTCTCTTTGGTGGCCGTTGCCCGGTCCTGTGTCCTGGGTGTTTTTTTAAAAAGGAAATATTTACAGGGGATTTTGAATAAAGTTTACACGTGATGCCACTTGCTATGGGGATTGAGTTAGTGGCAGCATGTATTTTAGGCCCTCCGCAAGCAGGGCCAGGCCCCAGAGGATATGTGATGTAGATGGGTGTTGAAGGAAGGTAAGCCACACAAGGGGTTGCAGGGTAACTGGTTCCTTTACTCACAGTAAGCTGGAAACTGGTCACCCGAGGCCGGCTGGTCTCAACCTCAGATCCCCTTAGTCCCAGTGCCGGTTTAGTGACCTGGTAGCTTCTTTCCCCTGCACCTGTCTTTGGTTGGTGGGTCCCCATGGCTTGGAGCGCCTGGGGGGTCCCCTCCTGGTTGTCTTTTACAGCAGTCCGTATGACTGTAGCGTGCACCCTGTGGGGTGTTTCGCTGCTGCCACCGATCCTGCTGTGTGCGCTATAGACATAGGCGGGCTTTGCACGTTGCGACATCGCAAGCCAATGCTACGATGTCGCACGCGATAGTCCCTGCCCCTGTCGCAGGTGCGGTATCTTGTGATAGCTGGCGTAGCGATAATTATCGCTACGCCAGCTTCACATGCACTCACCTGCCCTGCGACCATCGCTCTGGCCGGCGACCCGCCTCCTTATTAAGGGGGTGGGTCGTGCGGCGTCACTGCGACATCACACGGCAGGTGGCCAATAGGAGCGGAGGGGCGGAGATGAGCAGGATGTAAACATCCCGCCCACCTCCTTCCTTCCGCATATCCTATGGAAGCTGCAGTGACGCTGGTAGGAGATGTTCCTCGCTCCTGCGACTTCACACACAGCGATGCGTGCTGCCGCAGGAGCGAGGAACAACATCGGACCGTCGCGTCAGCGTAATTATGGATTACGTCGACGCTGCACCGATGATACGATTACGACGCTTTTGCGCTCGTTAATCGTATCATCGAACCTTTACACACTACGATGTCGCATGCGATGCCGGAAGTACATCATTTTCAATTTGACCCCACCGACATCGCACCTGCGATGTCGTAGTGTGCAAAGCCTGCCATAGTGCAAGCTACACAGCGCTCTAGGGATTAGGGACTGCTGGTTATTTCAGCCCTTTTCAGGGCTAATTTACAAGCATTCATAGCCATAGCTGCTAGGCAGGTCCGTGCAAATGCTGTGTTTGGCTTTAGATAACAGCGTCCGTGTACCTCAGCTCAGGGAATTCATTGCTGCATTTTATCATTAGCAGGGATAGAAAGTGAGGCTTCCTTTCCTGTCCTGGCCTGGCTTAGGATTCTGTACCCCATTGGTGCGTAGTTCCAGGAGTACTCCACCATACTCCACCGGCAACTAACCGCCTGGGCCCTCAGCTCACTGTTACTCTCTTGACAGTCCTTCCTCTCTCTCTGTCACCGACTCACTAACTCTCTGACTACTGTCTGCCCCTCCCACCTGGTCATCTAATTGACTGGTGTGACTCCACTTCTAGGCGGCCATCCATTGGTCCAACCCTAGCCTGGTACCAGTCTATGGGGAGTTGGGGAAAAACAGGGATTAACTGGAGTGTTTGGTTGTTACCGGCACTGGTCTTCTTGGTCCCTGGTGGGGATGCAGTACCTTGTAGCTCCCTGATGGCTTCAGGAGCACTACATTCCCCCCTTGGTTAATTCCAGCACGTCCTCGGGCTGCAAAGTGACACTGGTTAACACTTTTATTTTTTCATTATAACATAAACATCAACAATCTTCCCATGCAGGGGAGGTTCAGACTTTAACGTTGCGTAACTGGAGCATCCCTCTCCCTTCACCCACCACCCAAAGGTCCTGGTCCCAAAACTCTCTAGGAGGCAGGTCACCGGTTTCTCTGACGCTTCTGCCACAGACCTTTCCTACACCTGACCTCTCCTTGGTGGCGGTGTTAAACAGGGTCCACTGGTTGTACTCTGGTTTTGCACAACTGGTGCAACTATTTACAAGTAAAGTTTTTGGCTGCTGCCAGTCCTGCAGCCTGGGCCCATTTTTATGTCAAACATTGTGCAAACTGGTTAATGCAACATCTTTAACTTTTCCTTATTGTTCATATTCATCAAATGTTCAAAAATCAGGTTAAATTAACATTTACATTTTACACTTAACTTTATGTACATTTTGTTTTATACACCTTATTTTCTGTATCTAAGCAGAGGTTGACCTAGGTTGCTACAGATAGACCTACGTAACCCTGGTGTCTCAGCTAGTCTTTTTGGTGTTCCAGTGTCTGGTGCCTGTGTCACTCCAGTGTCTCTGAGGCCGGTTTCACACATCCGGCTTTTCGCCGGTTTGGCGGATGCGGCGCATGCCAGTACAGTGTATACAGTACACTGGCAGCGCAACAAGTACCGGTCACATGCTGTCATGTCAAGCGACGTTCACATGGGAGCATGTGACCCGGAAGTTGCGGCGCTGCCACTGTACTGTATCATACTGTACTGGCGTGCGCCGCATCCGTCACACCGGCGAAAAGCTGGATGTGTGAAACCGGCCTAAGTGAACTAAGTGGTTGCCTATCACTTCTCAATAGAGATGAGCGGTGTTCGAATCGAACTGTTCGCCAATCTCAAATTCGACCTGTTTTAGGTGATGTTTGAGTCATTGGACGAACTCAGACAATTAGCTTCTTGTTCGACAGTTCAAGATTATGTTCGATAACGGTTCGATCACCAAAATCGTGACTGGCTTTTCACAGTAAGTGCAATGCGATCATTGTTTCTCTCGCACCCATTCAAGTCAGTGGAACGAGAGAAAAATTGCACTGCGCTCGCGATACACCGGTATACCGCGAGTGCAGGGCGAGAATGGCAATAGACGGCTACGGAGGAGAGAGGGAGAGAAATCCCTCCCTCCCCTTCTCCAAGCCAGCCCGCCCCTCCGCAGCGCCGGCACGCTCCCGCAGCTGAGGTCTGCTCGCACGAACGGACCTCAGTCGCAGAGACACTCACATGACACTTGGCTCTGCTGTACTGCCAGCGTGAGCCCAGTGTCATGCGAGGGGATCGCAGCACATCCCCGTGTGGCCCCAGCCTAATATCCAACTTCAGTGTATAGTGTGTGGAGGGGGCGGGGTTTAGATCAGTGCTGCTGAAATAATGGCGATCTCCTTTTTTTTCTTCCCTAACCGCATGTACAGTGGGGCTGTGCAGGCTGTCAGCCAATCACACACACACATACACAGCAAAGTGCATTTTTTGCACACAAGCAAGTGCATGTGTCATTGGCTGTGTATGTCACATGTCCTTGCCCTATAAGACCCGGGCATTTTCCCCATCGCCGCCATTACCTCAGTGCTGCAGTTGTGTGTCAGTCACCTCACCGCTACTGCTGCTGTGGGCACTATAAAGTTTAATAGAGAGATAGATTTAGGGAGTAGGGACTAGTTGTAATTTCAGCCCTTTTGAGGGCTAGGTTAGAGCAATTCCTAGCAATTTTTGCCAGGCAGGTCTGTGACAGTGCTGTGCAAGTGTTTTTCACAGCATCCGGCCAAATCTATCTCAGGCAATCCTTTTGGGCAGGTAGTGTAGCACTGCTGTGTGGAAAGCTACACCGTCTGTCTATCCAGTAGCCAATTTTTACTGTCTATCCAGTAGTTAATTTTTTACCACAGGTACCCCAGGCAATCCCCTGGGCATAGTAGCAGTGTCTGCTAGTCAGTGTTGTAGCACTCCTGTGTAGAAAGCTACACCGCCTGCCTATCCAGTAGCCAATTTTTAACGGCAGCAAGCCCAGGCAATCCCTTGGTCATAGTATCAGTGTCTGATAGTCAGCGGTGTAGCACTCTTGTAAAGTAAGATACACCACCTGTCTCCAGTTGCCAATTTTTAATTGCAGCTACCCCAGGCTATCCTATAGGCATAGTAGCAGTGTCTGGTAGTCAGTGTTGTAGCCTAGCTGTAAAGTAAGCTACACCGCCTATCTAGCCAGTAGCCAATTTTTTACTGTCTATCCAGTAGCCAATTTATAACTGCAGCTAGACCAGGCAATCTGTGAGGAAGGTGCAGGTAGAGATAAAATGTTGCCTTCATCCAAAGGTGGTGCTCTCGATGTCTGAGAGAGCTCCGCACCAGCAGCTGTTTCCACTTCCAAAACAACTGACGACCTGCCAATCACACTGCCTGTTGCGGGTAAAGAGGTGGAAGGTCTGCGTCCAAAAGCATGTGTGACTGCTGTCCCCACAGTCACAGAGGATGAAGGGCATGCAGATGCACTTGATGGGGCAGACAGTGGTTGGCCCGCCCCGCTTGGTCGCATTGTAGCACAGTGAGCTTCCCACTGCGACTTACTGTGGCACGGTGGCTCAGTGGTTAGCACTGCAGCCTTGCAGTGCTGGAGTCATGGGTTAAAGTCCCACTAAGGACAACATCTGTAATGAGTTTGTATGTTCTCCCTGTGTTTGCGTGGGTTTCCTCCGGGTACTCCGGTTTCCTCCCATACTCCAAAGACATAAAGAAAGGGAATTTAGATTGTGAGCCCAAATGGGACAGTGTTGCTGATGTATGTAAAGCGCTGTGGAATATGTTAGCGCTATATAAAAATAAAGATTATTATTATTATTATCCATGTGACGGTTCATGCACAAAGTACTTAAGCTACTGAGTTTTTGGCTTCTACTTACAGATTGGTGACAAATCTTACAGATAACATGAGATGAGTGATCAAAAATGGCCCAGGCTAGGCAAGGCTTAGAGCCCATGCGACCTGCAGAGCCACCACGACTTCTGCTCAGAGGCAGAGTTGTGGCTGAGGATGCAATTGTTGACGTGCTTCCAGTACTCCGTCTCTGTCCAGGAAGGTGCAACCTAACCTCGTCGTCAGTAGCATCCTCCTCCACCTCCTCTGCTGACCTCATCGACTGGCTGACTGTGGGTTGACAGTAAGTGGGTTCTCCAACCTCATCATCACCCTGTGTGTTCTCACTCCCCTCGTCCTCAGAGCCAACCTCTTCCTGCCCTAACTGAATAGTAAAGTTGATGTTCCAATCAGGTATCTGAGTCTGATCAGCATGTTCCTCATTGTCTCCACCAAAAGGAGTTACAGTTTGGGAATGAGGGTCTACATTATGCTCAGAACCTTCTTCATCTGGTCCTGGATCTGACTCACAAAGCTTCTGGGCATCAGTGCAGATAATTTCCTTGTCTGGACTCACTGCAGCTTTGGAGCAGACCTCTGATTCCCAGGCAATAGTGTGACTGAACAGCTCTGCAGACTCAACCATCTCTGTTACTCCATACTCAGCAGGGTGGGTGGAGACTTGAGAGCTGGTAGGAAGCAAGTCCGATTGGGGTGACACCTCAGAGGACTGGAGTATTTGGGATGTTGAAGTTGAGGTGGAGGAGAGGCCACTTGATGGAGCATTTAAGATCCATTCAAGCATCTATTCTTTTCGTGCCTCATCTACATTTGGTAGCGATGGTCGTGTCCGTAAGAATGGGATCATATCAGACTGTCCACGGAAAGAAATAGACATCCTATTTTGGCTGGAAGATGGTGTTTCTTCAGCAGATGTTACTGTTGCTTTACCCCTACCCCACGGACACAAACGTTTTTTACCTTTCCAACACGCCTGTTTCCCTTTCCACCAGCATCTGGCCTTTTTCCACTCATTTTGTATATGACCAAATTTGCAACTCTGAAGGGACACCAAACTCAATGCCATCTCAGCACAGCAGCCAGCCCTCGGTCCCTCAGATGTGGACAAGTAAAAGACCATTTCTTCCTAAAAATTACAAAGCTGTGAGATTCATTCTGTGCACCACTGGTGTTTAGTGGAAAGCCGATCTAAGATTGTGTAACAGCTTCTGCTGATACTCCTGCATACGTGCGTCCCTTTCTATGGCAGGAATTATTTCGCCACATTTTGTCTTGTACCAGGGATCTAAGAGTGTGTCAACCCAGTAGTCAGCATTACTTCGAATTTTGACAATCCGAGGGTCATGTTGTAGGTAGTGCAGCAAGAAGGCGCTCATGTGTCTTGCACATCCAGGAGGACCAAGTCCTTGCTGTGTTGTTGGCGGTGAGGTGAGAATCATGCTTCCTTACTCTGCCCTCTCCCCCCAACCTCGCACAACAGAAATGTGATCAAGGTCTCCCTCATCTGCTGAGTCTTCCAATCCCATCGCCAGTTAGTCCTCCATTTCTTCCTGGGCTCCTGCACCTTCCTCAACAGTTTTGCTGCTACCATGCGCCTTTGTTAATCCCTCTCCCTCACCATCCCATGCCTGCCGCCTTGATGCTGCTGACCATCTGGACCTTTGAGATCTTGTTATCCCTTCCGCATATGACTCCTCCTGTACTTCTTCCCCTTCCTCTTGTCCCACCACCTGACTCTGAATACTGTTTAGAGTATGCTCCAGCATGTAGATCACCGGAATTGTCATGGTGATAATGGCATCGTCAGCGCTAAACATCTTCATCGCCATTTCAAAACTGTGCAGAAGGGTGCATAGGTCCTTGATCTGAGACCACATGAGCAGCGTGATCTGCCCCACCTCTGGATCTCGTTGGCCCAGGCTATACGTCATAATGTATTGCACCAGGGCTCGGCGGTGGTGCCACAGTCGCTGCAACATGTGCAGACTGCAGAGTGGAATTCCAGCGTGTCGGCACATCACATTTCAGCCGGTGAACCGGCAGGCTCTTCATCTTCTATGACTGTGGGGACAGCTGTCACACCTGTTTTTCCACGCAGACTTTCCACCACTTTAAGCGCAACAGGCAGTTTGCTTGATAGGTCGTCAGTTGGTTTGGAAGGGGAAACAAGCTGGTGTACAACTCTCTCAGACATCGAGAGCACCAACTTTGGATGAAGGCAACATCATGTCCCCGCCTGCACTTTCCTCACAGACCTGCATTTTTCCAGGGACACCCTACTCACCACCATCTCCACACAGCAGCCATATCTCTGTCCCTCAGATGTGGACCAATAAAAGGCCATTTCCTCCGAGCCATGACAAAGCTAAGAGGTTGACTTTATCCCTTTGTAAGCACTTGGCTACCGAAATGCTGCCTTTCTGCCTGATGGACACAGAGGATTTTCAAGACCTTATGTCCGTCGCAGTGCCCCAGTACCAGATGCCCAGTCGCCAGTGCTTCTCCAAGAAAGGTGTGCCTGCGCTACACCAGCATGTCGCACACAACATCACCGCTTCCTTGAGAAACTCTGTGTGTGACAGGGTGCATTTCACCACCGATACCTGGACAAGTAAGCATGGACAGGGGCGTTACATGTCGCTGACTGGGCACTGGGTAACTATGGTGATAGATGGAGAAAGGTCTGCTGAACAAGTCTTGCCGTCCCCAAGACTTGTGCATCAATTCTCTGTATGTCCAAGTTCCTCCACTGCTTCTGCCTCCTCAACCTCGTCTGGGTCCTGCACCTCCACCCCAAGCCTGCCTGGTCAGGCCACCCGCGTTGTAACTGCGCACAAGGAATCCCGCACACCTCCTTACTATGCTGGCAGCAGAGCTCAATGGCATCAGGCGGTCTTTACCTTGCAATGCCTTGGAAATAAGAGTCACACAGCTGAGGAGTTGTGGTCAGCTGTTGCGAGCGAGTTTAGTAAATGTTTGTCTCCACTTAAAATGCAGCCAGGGAAGGCCATGTGCGACAATGCTGCAAACCTGGGTGTGGCCCTACGCCGGGGCAAGGTGAAGGTTGAACCTTGTTGTCCAGCAATTTTAAACCCACTATCCCGGCCTAGATGGCCTTCTGCACAGGGCATGAAAACTGTCTGCTCACTTCCGATGTTCAACCGCCGCAGCTGAGCGACTTGCATCGCTCCAGAAGTCTTTCGGCCTGCCGGTTCATCGCCTGAAATGCGATATGTCGACACGCTGGAATTCAACTCTCCTCATATTACAGCTACTATGGCAGCACCGCCGAGCCCTAGTGCAATACATTATGACGTATAGCCTGGGCTAACGAGATGCAGAGGTGGGGCAGATCACGCTGATGGAGTGGTCTCAGATCAAGAACCTATGTACCCTTCTGCACAGTTTCGACATGGCGACAAATATGTTTAGCGCTGACATTGCCATTATCAGCATGACAATTCCAGTAATTTACATGCTGGAGCACACGCTAAACATTATTTGGAGTCAGGGGGTGGGGCAAGAGGAAGGGGAGGAAGTACAGGAGGATTCATATGCGCAAGGGATACCAACATCTACAAGATCCAGACGTTCAGCATCACCAAGGCAGCGGGCATGGGACAGTGGGGGAGAGGGATTAACAAGGGAGCATGGTAGCAGACAAAATGTTGAGGAAGGTGCAGGAGACCATGAAGAAATGGAGGACAAACTCTCGACGGACATGGAAGACTCAGCAGATGAGGGAGACCTTGGTCAAATTTCAGTTGAAAGAGGTTGGGGGGAGATGTCAGAGGAAGAAAGCACGGTTATCACCTCTACGCCACAAACACAGCGAGGACTTGGTCCGCATTTATACGTAAGACACATGAGCGCCTTCTTGCTGCACTACCTACAACATGACCCTTGGATTGTCAAAATTAGAAGTGATGATGACTACTGGGTTGCCACACTATTAGATCCCCGGTACAAGTCCAAATTTGGCAAAATAATTCCAGCCATAGAAACGGACAAACGTATGCAGGAGTATCAGCAGAAGCTGTTACTCAATCTTAGCTCGGCTTTTCCACCAAAAGCCAGTGGTGCACGGAGTAAATCTCCCAGTTGTCACTTGCCAAGCATGGGACTGTCTCGTCATTATCAGTCAAACCGTACCAGCAACACCTTATCTTGTGCTGGTACCAGCAATATTATGGAATCGTTTCATAATTTTTTTAGACCATCCAATGCAAGGCCATAAGAGACAAGAAGTCTGACACATAGTCAACGGCTGGAGAGGATGATACAGGAGTATCTCCAAATGAACATCGATACCATGACTTTGCAACTGGAGCCTTGCTCATTTTGGGCTTCAAATCTTGAAAAATGGCCTGAGCTCGCCACTTACGCCTTGGAGATCTTGTCGTGTCCCGCAGCCAGCGTTGTCTCGGAACGTGTCTTCAGTGCTGCTGGGTGTGTGCTGATAGATAAGCTCACGTGTCTGTCCAGTGACAATGTGGACAGACTAACGTTCATCAAGATGAAGAAGTCATGGATCCGCAAGGAATTTACTACCCCTGTGTCATCCTGGGGAGAGTAAAGGCTGGCGTTTTTTTGACTGGGTTTGATGCAAATGTACCTGTGAAGTTTACAACTGGGGCACAAGTAATGCCACTGAAGTGGTGTCTGTGTGACCCAATTTTTGGAAAAAAGGGAGACTCCGCTTGGAGTCCCCTTGTTGTGTTTTTAAAAATGATCCAAGATGAACAAATCATGGATCAGCAAAGACTTTGCTACCTACACCGGTGTCATCCCGGGGACAGCTAAGGCTGGCGTATTATTGAATGTACTTGATGCAAATCAACCTGTCCAGTTTGCAACTGGGGCACTAGTGATGCCACTGAAGTGGTGTCTGTGGGGCCCAATGTTTGGAAAAAAGGGAGACTCGGCTTGGAGTCCCATTGCTGTGTTTTTAAAAATGATCCAAGATGAACAAATCATGGATCCGCAAAGACTTGGCTACCTACACCCAGGGCCGTATTTGCCACTAGGCACCCGTAGTCCCGTGCCTGGGGCGGCACGTTGCGGGGGGCGGCACTTTCTGGCAGCAAAAAAAAAAAAAATATATATTTTTTTTTGTTTACATCCCCGCCCCCCGCCCCTCCCTCCGTTGCACAGTTTACTGAATCCGCTGTGTTCTCAGGAGGGGGGGGTTGAGAGGGAGGAGAGGCGCACTTCTGTCTAAATACATGGCGGGCGCCAGGCATAGTGAGCTGATTGACCCCGGAAGTTCCAGCGCCTGCACTTCCGGGGTCAGAGGCGCGCGGGCTCGCCAATCAGCTCACTGCCCCGTTCTGCAGCGTCCAATGCTGCAGACGAAACACACCGCGGAGGAGGACACGACTGAAGCTGGAGCAAGCAAGAAGAGGATAATCACCAGAGCAGTGCAGCGGGCACCGGAGCAGGTATGCGCTAAAGCAGAGCCTAGAATGTATGGGCACCTTACAGGTTAGTTGATGATCGTTGCGATGCCTCTTTTTGTCCACTATAATCATGCAAGGGGAGGCTGGGGGGGAGAGAGGCTGAGGCTGGGGGAGGCTGGGAAAAGAGAGAGACTGGGGGGAGGCTGGGAAGAGAGAGAGGCTGGGGGAAGCTGGGAAGAGGCTGGGAAAAGAGGCTGGGAAGAGAGAGAGGCTGAGGCTGGGGGAGGCTGGGAAGAGAGAGAGGCTGATACTCTGTAGAATAGACCTGGCTCAACCACCTAAGTTAGGTGCTCTGGAGAAAAATGACAGATCCTATATAAATGTACTCCGGCACACTAGTGAAAACATGAAAAAGAGTCAGGTATGATGCTCAAAAATTTTTGTTATTTTTTGTGTGTTCATATACTGTCCAGCGTTTCAACCCTATGGGGGTTTTCTTCAAGGACTAGTTTTTATATACAAAGAAAAAAAATAAAAAAACAACAAAAAGTACAATGTCAGTTTCAATGTAATATACATGAATGGTTACAGGAAAGGAAACATATTATGATCATAGAAATCCTGTTAACAGGATAATATCAACATGTATAATAAGCTTTCCATTGGAATATAAGTGAAAATCTCCCATATATATGGTGTCCTGTATGATACAAAACATGTTATACAATAGAGCAGAAGATTATGTCGTAGGTACAGTGCCTACAAGTAGTATTCAACCCCCTGCAGATTTGGCAGGTTTGATAAGATGCAAATAAGTTAGAGCCTGCAACCTTCAAATAAGAGCAGGATTTATTAACAGATGCATAAATCTTACAAACTAACAAGTTATGTTGCTCAGTTAAATTTTAATAAATTTTCAACATAAAAGTGTGGGTCAATTATTATTCAACCCCTAGGTTTAATATTTTGTGGAATAACCCTTGTTAGCAATTACAGCTAATAATCGTCTTTTATAAGACCTGATCAGGCCGGCACAGGTCTCTGGAGTTATCTTGGCCCACTCCTCCATGCAGATCTTCTCCAAGTTATCTAGGTTCTTTGGGTGTCTCATGTGGACTTTAATCTTGAGCTCCTTCCACAAGTTTTCAATTGGGTTAAGGTCAGGAGACTGACTAGGCCACTGCAACACCTTGATTTTTTCCCTCTTGAACCAGGCCTTGGTTTTCTTGGCTGTGTGCTTTGGGTCGTTGTCTTGTTGGAAGATGAAATGACGACCCATCTTAAGATCCTTGATGGAGGAGCGGAGGTTCTTGGCCAAAATCTCCAGGTAGGCCGTGCTATCCATCTTCCCATGGATGCGGACCAGATGGCCAGGCCCCTTGGCTGAGAAACAGCCCCACAGCATGATGCTGCCACCACCATGCTTGACTGTAGGGATGGTATTCTTGGGGTCGTAAGCAGTGCCATACAGTCTCCAAACGTCACGTGTGTGGTTGGCACCAAAGATCTCGATCCTGGTCTCATCAGACCAGAGAACCTTGAACCAGTCTGTCTCAGAGTCCTCCAAGTGATCATGAGCAAACTGTAGACGAGCCTTGACATGACGCTTTGAAAGTAAAGGTACCTTACGGGCTCGTCTGGAACGGAGACCATTAAGGTGGAGTACGTTACTTATGGTATTGACTGAAACCAATGTCCCCACTGCCATGAGATCTTCCCGGAGCTCCTTCCTTGTTGTCCTTGGGTTAGCCTTGACTCTTTGGACAAGCCTGGCCTCGGCACGGGTGGAAACTTTCAAAGGCTGTCCAGGCCGTGGAAGGCTAACAGTAGTTCCATAAGCCTTCCACTTCCGGATGATGCTCCCAACAGTGGAGACAGGTAGGCCCAACTCCTTGGAAAGGGTTTTGTACCCCTTGCCAGCCTTGTGACCCTCCACGATCTTGTCTCTGATGGCCTTGGAATGCTCCTTTGTCTTTCCCATGTTGACCAAGTATGAGTGCTGTTCACAAGTTTGGGGAGGGTCTTAATTAGTCAGAAAAGGCTGGAAAAAGAGATAACTAATCCAAACATGTGAAGCTCATTGTTCTTTGTGCCTGAAATACTTCTTAATACTTTAGGGGAACCAAACAGAATTCTGGTGGTTTGAGGGGTTGAATAATAAATGACCCTCTGAATAAACTTTTCACCATTTAAAAAAAAAAAACAAATAAAGAAATAACATTCTTTTTTGCTGCAGTGCATTTCACACTTCCAGGCTGATCTACAGTCCAAATGTCACAATGCCAAGTTAATTCCGAATGTGTAAACCTGCTAAATCTGCAGGGGGTTGAATACTACTTGTAGGCACTGTGTGTAGAACAAGAATGACTTTCAAATTAGCACCCAAAGCGGATCAGGTAAGTACAGTAATTCTTGCATCCACATATCACTATAATGATGATATAAAGTAATGTCAATATATGCCAGTGTGTTAGGGAAAAAAATATGTATGTATTTTTTTTTTCCCTAACACACTGGCATACAGTGCCTACAAGTAGTATTCAACCCCCTGCAGATTTAGCAGGTTTACACATTCGGAATTAACTTGGCATTGTGACTTTTGGACTGTAGATCAGCCTGGAAGTGTGAAATGCACTGCAGCAAAAAAGAATGTTATTTCTTTATTTGTTTTTTTTTTTTTTTTTTAAATGGTGAAAAGTTTATTCAGAGGGTCATTTATTATTCAACCCCTCAAACCACCAGAATTCTGTTTGGTTCCCCTAAAGTATTAAGAAGTATTTCAGGCACAAAGAACAATGAGCTTCACATGTTTGGATTAATTATCTCTTTTTCCAGCCTTTTCTGACTAATTAAGACCATCCCCAAACTTGTGAACAGCACTCATACTTGGTCAACATGGGAAAGACATTCCAAGCATTCCAAGGCCATCAGAGACAAGATCGTGGAGGGTCACAAGGCTGGCAAGGGGTACAAAACCCTTTCCAAGGAGTTGGGCCTACCTGTCTCCACTGTTGGGAGCATCATCCGGAAGTGGAAGGCTTATGGAACTACTGTTAGCCTTCCACGGCCTGGACAGCCTTTGAAAGTTTCCACCCGTGCCAAGGCCAGGCTTGTCCGAAGAGTCAAGGCTAACCCAAGGACAACAAGGAAGGAGCTCCGGGAAGATCTCATGGCAGTGGGGACATTGGTTTCAGTCAATACCATAAGTAACGTACTCCACCGCAATGGTCTCCGTTTCAGACGAGCCCGTAAGGTACCTTTACTTTCAAAGCGTCATGTCAAGGCTCGTCTACAGTTTGCTCATGATCACTTGGAGGACTCTGAGACAGACTGGTTCAAGGTTCTCTGGTCTGATGAGACCAGGATCGAGATCTTTGGTGCCAACCACACACGTGACGTTTGGAGACTGTATGGCACTGCATACGACCCCAAGAATACCATCCCTACAGTCAAGCATGGTGGTGGCAGCATCATGCTGTGGGGCTGTTTCTCAGCCAAGGGGCCTGGCCATCTGGTCCGCATCCATGGGAAGATGGATAGCACGGCCTACCTGGAGATTTTGGCCAATAACCTCCGCTCTTCCATCAAGGATCTTAAGATGGGTCGTCATTTCATCTTCCAACAAGACAACGACCCAAAGCACACAGCCAATAAAACCAAGGCCTGGTTCAAGAGGGAAAAAATCAAGGTGTTGCAGTGGCCTAGTCAGTCTCCTCACCTTAACCCAATTGAAAACTTGTGGAAGGAGCTCAAGATTAAAGTCCACAAGAGACACCTAAAGAACCTAGATAACTTGGAGAAGATCTGCATGGAGGAGTGGGCCAAGATAACTCCAGAGACCTGTGCCGGCCTGATCAGGTCTTATAAAAGACGATTATTAGCTGTAATTGCAAACAAGGGTTATTCCACAAAATATTAAACCTAGGGGTTGAATAATAATTGACCCACACTTTTATGTTTAAAATTTATTAAAATTTAACTGAGCAACATAACTTTTGGTTTGTAAGATTTATGCATCTGTTAATAAATCCTGCTCTTGTTTGAAGGTTGCAGGCTCTAACTTATTTGCATCTTATCAAACCTGCTAAATCTGCAGGGGGTTGAATACTACTTGTAGGCACTGTATGCCAGTGTGTTAGGGAAAAAAAAAAAAATACATTCATATTTTTTTCCCTAACACACTGGCATATATTGACATTAATTTATATCATCATTATAGTGATATGTGGACGCAAGAATTACTGTACTTACCTGATCCGCTTTGGGTGCTAATTTGAAAGTCATTCTTGTTGTACATACGTACGTCGTAATCTTCTGCTCTATTGTATAACATGTTTTGTATCATACAGGACACCATATATATGGGAGATTTTCACTTATATTCCAATGGAAAGCTTATTATACATGTTGATATTATCCTGTTAACAGGATTTTTATGATCATAATATGTTTCCTTTCCTGTAACCATTCATGTATATTACATTGAAACTGACATTGTACTTTTTGTTGTTTTTTTATTTTTTTTCTTTGTATATAAAAACTAGTCCTTGAAGAAAACCCCCATAGGGTTGAAACGTTGGACAGTATATGAACACACAAAAAATAAAAAAAATTTTGAGCACCATACTGGACTCTTTTTCATGTTTTCACTAGTGTGCCGGAGTACATTTATATAGAGAGAGAGGC
Source organism: Anomaloglossus baeobatrachus (assembly GCF_048569485.1). NCBI lineage: Eukaryota > Metazoa > Chordata > Amphibia > Anura > Aromobatidae > Anomaloglossus > Anomaloglossus baeobatrachus. The sequence continues at coordinate 196,392,912 of NC_134357.1, read as the reverse complement.
TGAGGCTGGGGGGAGGCTGAGAAGAGAGAAAGGCTGAGGCTGGGGGTAAGATGGGAAGAGAGAGAGGCTGAGGCTGGGGGGAGGCTGAGAAGAGAGAGAGGCTGAGGCTGGAGGGAGGCTGGGAAGAGAGAGAGGTTGAGGCTGGGGGGAGGCTGGAAAGAGAGAGAGGCTGAGGCTAGGGGGGAGGCTGGGAAGAGAGAGAGGCTGAGGCTGGGGGGAGGCTGGCAAGAGAGAGAGAGGCTGAGGCTGGGGGAGGCTAGGAAGAGAGAGAGGCTGAGGCTTGGCGGAGGCTGGGAAGAGAGAGAGGCTGAGGCTGGGGGGAGGCTGGGAAGAGAGGGGCTGGGGCTGGGGGGAGGCTGGGAAGAGAGAGAGGCTGAGGCTGGGGGTAGGCTGGGAAGAGAGAGAGGCTGTGGCTGGGGGGAGGCTGGGAAGAAAGAGAGGCTGGGAAAAGAGAGAGGCTGAGACTGGGGGGAGGCTGGAAAAAGATAGAGGCTGAGGCTGGGGGGAGGCTGGGAAGAGAGAGAGGCTGAGGCTGGGGGGAGGCTGGGAAGAGAGAGAGGCTGAGGCTTGGGGGAGGCTAGGAAGAGAGAGACTGAGCCTGGGGGGAGGCTGGGAAGAGAGAGAGGCTGAGGCTGGGGGAGGCTGGGAAGAGAGAGGCTGTGGCTGGGGGGAGGCTGTGAAGAGAGAGAGGCTGAGGCTGGGAGAGGCTGGGAAGAGAGAGAGGCTGAGGTTGGGGGGAGGATGAGAAGAGAGAGAGGCTGAGGCTGGGGGTAGGCTGGGAAGAGAGAGAGGTTGTGGCTGGGGGGAGGCTGGGAAGAAAGAGTGGCTGGGAAAAGAGAGAGGCTGAGGCTGGGGGGAGGCTGGAAAAAGATAGAGGCTGAGGTTGGAGGGAGGCTGGGAAGAGAGAGAGGCTGAGGCTGGGGGGAGGCTGGGAAGAGAGAGAGGCTGAGGCTGGGGTGAGGCTGGGAAGAGAGAGGCTGAGGCTGGGGGGAGGCTGGGAAGAGAGAGGCTGAGGCTAGGGGGAGGCTGGGAAAAGAGAGAGGCTGAGGCTGGGAGAGGCTGAGAAGAGAGAGAGGCTGAGGCTGGGGGGAGGCTGAGAAGAGAGAGAGGCTGAGGCTGGGGGTAGGATGGGAAGAGAGAGAGGCTGTAGCTGGGGGAAGGCTGGGAAGAGAGAGAGGCTGGGAAAAGAGAGAGGCTGAGGCTGGGGGGAGGCTGGGAAAAGAGAGAGGCTGAGTCTGGGGGGAGGCTGGGAAGAGAGAGAAGCTGAGGCTGGGGGGAGGCTGGGAAGAGAGAGAGACTGAGGCTGGGGGGAGGCTGGGAAGAGAGAGGCTGAGGTTGGGGGGAGGCTGGGAAGAGAGAGAGGCTGAGGCTGGGGGGAGGCTGGGAAGAGAGAGAGGCTGAGGCTGGGGGGAGGCTGGGAAGAGAGAGGCTGAGGCTGGGGGAAGGCTGGGAAGAGGGAGGCTGAGGCTGGGGGGAGGCTGGGAAGAGAGAGAGGCTGAGGCTAGGAGAGGCTGGGAAGAGAGAGAGGCTGAGGCTGGGGAGAGGCTGAGAAGAGAGAGAGGCTGAGGCTGGGGTAGGATGGGAAGAGAGAGAGGCTGTAGCTGGGGGGAGGCTGGGAAGATAGAGAGGCTGGGAAAAGAGAGAGGCTGAGGCTGGGGGGAGGCTGGGAAGAGAGAGAGGCTGAGGCTGGGGGGAGGCTGGGAAGAGAGAGAGACTGAGGCTGGGGGGAGGCTGGGAAGAGAGAGGCTGAGGTTGGGGAAGGCTGTGAAGAGAGAGAGGCTGAGGCTGGGGGGAGGCTGGGAAGAGAGAGAGGCTGAGGCTGGGGAAAGGCTGGAAAGAGAGAGAGGCTGAGGCTGGGAAGAGAGAGAGAGGCTGAGGCTGGGGGGAGGCTGGGAAGAGAGAGAGGCTGAGGCTGGGGGAGGCTGGGAAGAGAGAGAGGCTGAGGTTGGGGGGAGGCTGAAAAGAGAGAGGCTGAGGCTGAGGGTAGGCTGGGAAGAGAGAGAGGCTGGGGGGAGGCTGGGAAGAGAGAGAGGCTGAGGCTGGGGGGAGGTTGGGAAGAGAGAGGCTGAGGCTGGGGGGAGGCTGGGAAGGGAGAGAGGCTGAGGCTGGGGGGAGGCTGGGAAGAGAGAGAGGCTGAGGCTGGGGGGAGGATGGGAAGACAGAGAGGCTGAGGCTGGGGGGAGGATGGGAAGAGAGAGGCTGAGGCTGAGGGGAGGCCTGGAAGAGAGAGAGGCTGAGGCTGGGGGGAGGCTGGGAAGAGAGAGAGGCTGAGGCTGGTGGGAGGCTGGGAAGAGAGAGGCTGAGGCTGGGGGGAGGCTGGGAAGAGAGAGAGGCTGAGGCTGGGGAAAGGCTGGAAAGAGAGAGAGGCTGAGGCTGGGAAGAGAGAGAGAGGCTGAGGCTGGGGGGAGGCTGGGAAGAGAGAGAGGCTGAGGCTGGGGGAGGCTGGGAAGAGAGAGAGGCTGAGGTTGGGGGGAGGCTGAAAAGAGAGAGGCTGAGGCTGAGGGTAGGCTGGGAAGAGAGAGAGGCTGGGGGGAGGCTGGGAAGAGAGAGAGGCTGAGGCTGGGGGGAGGTTGGGAAGAGAGAGGCTGAGGCTGGGGGAGGCTGGGGGGAGAGAGGCTGAGGCTGTGGGGAGGCTGGGAAAAGAGAGAGGCTGAGGCTGGGGGTAGGCTGGGAAGAGAGAGAGGCTGAGGCTGGGGGGAGGCTGGGAAGAGAGAGGCTGAGGCTGGGGGGAGGCTGGGAAGAGAGAGAGGCTGAGGCTGGGAGAGGCTGGGAAGAGAGAGAGGCTGAGGCTGGGGGGAGGCTGAGAAGAGAGAGAGGCTGAGGCTGGGGGTAGGATGGGAAGAGATAGAGGCTGTAGCTGGGGGGAGGCTGGGAAGAGAGAGAGGCTGGGAAAAGAGAGAGGCTGAGGCTGGGGGGAGGCAAGGAAAAGAGAGAGGCTGAGGCTGGGGGGAGGCTGGGAAGAGAGAGAGGCTGAGGCTGGGGGGAGGCTGGGAAGAGAGAGAGACTGAGGCTGGGGGGAGGCTGGGAAGAGAGAGGCTGAGGTTGGGGGGAGGCTGGGAAGAGAGAGAAGCTGAGGCTGGGGGGAGGCTGGGAAGAGAGAGAGGCTGAGGCTGGGGAAAGGCTGGAAAGAGAGAGAGGCTGAGGCTGGGGGAGGCTGGGAAGAGAGAGGCTGAGGCTGGGGGAGGCTGGAAAGAGAGAGAGGCTGAGGTTGGGGGGAGGCTGGGAAGAGAGAGAGGCTGAGGCTGGGGGGAGGCTGGGAAGAGAGAGAGGCTGGGGGGAGGCAGGGAAGAGAGAGAGGCTGAGGCTGGGGGGAGGTTGGGAAGAGAGAGAGGCTGAGGCTGGGGGGAGGCTGGGAAGGGAGAGAGGCTGAGGCTGGGGGGAGGCTGGGAAGAGAGAGAGGGTGAGGCTGGGGGGAGGATGGGAAGAGAGAGAGGCTGAGGCTGGGGGGAGGCTGGGAAGAGAGAGGCTGAGGCTGAGGGGAGGCCTGGAAGAGAGAGAGGCTGAGGCTGGGGGGAGGCTGGGAAGAGAGAGAGGCTGAGGCTGGTGGGAGGCTGGGAAGAGAGAGGCTGAGGCTGGGGGGAGGCTGGGAAGAGAGAGAGGCTGCTGCTGAAGGGAGGCTGGGAAGAGAGAGAGGCTGAGGCTGGGGGGAGGCTGGGAAGAGAGAGAGGCTGAGGCTGGGGGGAGGCTGGGAAGAGAGAGAGTCGGAGGCTGGGGGAGGCTGGGAAGAGAGAGAGGCGGAAGCTGGGAAGAGAGAGAGGCTGAGGCTGGGGGAGGCTGGGAAGCGAGAGGGGCTGACGCTGGGGGGAGGCTGGGAAGAGAGAGAGACTGAGGCTGGGGGAGGCTGGGAAGAAAAAGAGGCTGAGGCTGGGGGGAGGCTGGGAAGAGAGAGGCTGAGACTGGGGGGAGGCTGTGAAGAGAGAGGCTAAGGCTGGGGGGAAGCTGAGAAGAGAGAGAGGCTGAGGCTGGGGGGAGGCTGGGGAAAGAGAGAGGCTGAGGCTAGGGGAGGCTCGGGGGAGAGGGAGGCTGAGGCTGGGGGAGGCTGGGAAGAGAGAGAGGCGGAAGCTGGGAAGAGAGAGAGGCTGAGGCTGGGGGAGGCTGGGAAGCGAGAGGGGCTGGGGCTGGGGGGAGGCTGGGAAGAGAGAGAGGCTGAGGCTGGGGGTAGGCTGGGAAGAGAGAGAGGCTGTGGCTGGGGGGAGGCTGGGAAGAAAGAGAGGCTGGGAAAAGAGAGAGGCTGAGGCTGGGGGGAGGCTGGAAAAAGATAGAGGCTGAGGCTGGGGGGAGGCTGGGAAGAGAGAGAGGCTGAGGCTGGGGGGAGGCTGGGAAGAGAGAGAGGCTGAGGCTTGGGGGAGGCTAGGAAGAGAGAGACTGAGCCTGGGGGGAGGCTGGGAAGAGAGAGAGGCTGAGGCTGGGGAGGCTGGGAAGAGAGAGGCTGTGGCTGGGGGGAGGCTGTGAAGAGAGAGAGGCTGAGGCTGGGAGAGGCTGGGAAGAGAGAGAGGCTGAGGTTGGGGGGAGGATGAGAAGAGAGAGAGGCTGAGGCTGGGGGTAGGCTGGGAAGAGAGAGAGGTTGTGGCTGGGGGGGAGGCTGGGAAGAAAGAGTGGCTGGGAAAAGAGAGAGGCTGAGGCTGGGGGGAGGCTGGAAAAAGATAGAGGCTGAGGTTGGAGGGAGGCTGGGAAGAGAGAGAGGCTGAGGCTGGGGGGAGGCTGGGAAGAGAGAGAGGCTGAGGCTGGGGTGAGGCTGGGAAGAGAGAGGCTGAGGCTGGGGGGAGGCTGGGAAGAGAGAGGCTGAGGCTAGGGGGAGGCTGGGAAGAGAGAGAGGCTGAGGCTGGGAGAGGCTGAGAAGAGAGAGAGGCTGAGGCTGGGGGGAGGCTGAGAAGAGAGAGAGGCTGAGGCTGGGGGTAGGATGGGAAGAGAGAGAGGCTGTAGCTGGGGGAAGGCTGGGAAGAGAGAGAGGCTGGGAAAAGAGAGAGGCTGAGGCTGGGGGGAGGCTGGGAAAAGAGAGAGGCTGAGTCTGGGGGGAGGCTGGGAAGAGAGAGAAGCTGAGGCTGGGGGGAGGCTGGGAAGAGAGAGAGACTGAGGCTGGGGGGAGGCTGGGAAGAGAGAGGCTGAGGTTGGGGGGAGGCTGGGAAGAGAGAGAGGCTGAGGCTGGGGGGAGGCTGGGAAGAGAGAGAGGCTGAGGCTGGGGGGAGGCTGGGAAGAGAGAGGCTGAGGCTGGGGGAAGGCTGGGAAGAGGGAGGCTGAGGCTGGGGGGAGGCTGGGAAGAGAGAGAGGCTGAGGCTAGGAGAGGCTGGGAAGAGAGAGAGGCTGAGGCTGGGGAGAGGCTGAGAAGAGAGAGAGGCTGTGGCTGGGGTAGGATGGGAAGAGAGAGAGGCTGTAGCTGGGGGGAGGCTGGGAAGATAGAGAGGCTGGGAAAAGAGAGAGGCTGAGGCTGGGGGGAGGCTGGGAAGAGAGAGAGGCTGAGGCTGGGGGGAGGCTGGGAAGAGAGAGAGACTGAGGCTGGGGGGAGGCTGGGAAGAGAGAGGCTGAGGTTGGGGAAGGCTGTGAAGAGAGAGAGGCTGAGGCTGGGGGGAGGCTGGGAAGAGAGAGAGGCTGAGGCTGGGGAAAGGCTGGAAAGAGAGAGAGGCTGAGGCTGGGAAGAGAGAGAGAGGCTGAGGCTGGGGGGAGGCTGGGAAGAGAGAGAGGCTGAGGCTGGGGGAGGCTGGGAAGAGAGAGAGGCTGAGGTTGGGGGGAGGCTGAAAAGAGAGAGGCTGAGGCTGAGGGTAGGCTGGGAAGAGAGAGAGGCTGGGGGGAGGCTGGGAAGAGAGAGAGGCTGAGGCTGGGGGGAGGTTGGGAAGAGAGAGGCTGAGGCTGGGGGGAGGCTGGGAAGGGAGAGAGGCTGAGGCTGGGGGGAGGCTGGGAAGAGAGAGAGGCTGAGGCTGGGGGGAGGATGGGAAGACAGAGAGGCTGAGGCTGGGGGGAGGATGGGAAGAGAGAGGCTGAGGCTGAGGGGAGGCCTGGAAGAGAGAGAGGCTGAGGCTGGGGGGAGGCTGGGAAGAGAGAGAGGCTGAGGCTGGTGGGAGGCTGGGAAGAGAGAGGCTGAGGCTGGGGGGAGGCTGGGAAGAGAGAAAGACTGAGGCTGGAGGGAGGCTGGGAAGAGAGAGAGGCTGAGGCTGGGGGGAGGCTGGGAAGAGAGAGTCGGAGGCTGGGGGAGGCTGGGAAGAGAGAGAGGCGGAAGCTGGGAAGAGAGAGAGGCTGAGGCTGGGGGAGGCTGGGAAGAGAGAGGGGCTGAAGCTGGGGGGAGGCTGGGAAGAGAGAGAGGCTGAGGCTGGGGAGGAGGCTGGGAAGAGAAAGAGGCTGAGGCTGGGGGGAGGCTGGGAAGAGAGAGAGGCTGAGACTGGGGGGAGGCTGTGAAGAGAGAGGCTAAGGCTGGGGGGAAGCTGAGAAGAGAGAGAGGCTGAGGCTGGGGGGAGGCTGGGAAAAGAGAGAGGCTGAGGCTAGGGGAGGCTCGGGGGAGAGGGAGGCTGAGGCTGGGGGGAGAGCGAGGCTGAGGCTGGGGGAGGCTGGGGGGAGAGAGGCTGAGGCTGGGGGGAGGCTGGGAAAAGAGAGAGGCTGAGGCTGGGGGTAGGCTGGGAAGAGAGAGAGGCTGAGGCTGGGGGGAGGCTGGGAAGAGAGAGGCTGAGGCTGGGGGGAGGCTGGGAAGAGAGAGAGGCTGAGGCTGGGAGAGGCTGGGAAGAGAGAGAGGCTGAGGCTGGGGGGAGGCTGAGAAGAGAGAGAGGCTGAGGCTGGGGGTAGGATGGGAAGAGATAGAGGCTGTAGCTGGGGGGAGGCTGGGAAGAGAGAGAGGCTGGGAAAAGAGAGAGGCTGAGGCTGGGGGGAGGCTGGGAAAAGAGAGAGGCTGAGGCTGGGGGGAGGCTGGGAAGAGAGAGAGGCTGAGGCTGGGGGGAGGCTGGGAAGAGAGAGAGACTGAGGCTGGGGGGAGGCTGGGAAGAGAGAGGCTGAGGTTGGGGGGAGGCTGGGAAGAGAGAGAAGCTGAGGCTGGGGGGAGGCTGGGAAGAGAGAGAGGCTGAGGCTGGGGAAAGGCTGGAAAGAGAGAGAGGCTGAGGCTGGGGGAGGCTGGGAAGAGAGAGGCTGAGGCTGGGGGAGGCTGGAAAGAGAGAGAGGCTGAGGTTGGGGGGAGGCTGGGAAGAGAGAGAGGCTGAGGCTGGGGGGAGAGAGAGTCGGAGGCTGGGGGAGGCTGGGAAGAGAGAGAGGCGGAAGCTGGGAAGAGAGAGAGGCTGAGGCTGGGGGAGGCTGGGAAGCGAGAGGGGCTGACGCTGGGGGGAGGCTGGGAAGAGAGAGAGACTGAGGCTGGGGGAGGCTGGGAAGAAAAAGAGGCTGAGGCTGGGGGGAGGCTGGGAAGAGAGAGGCTGAGACTGGGGGGAGGCTGTGAAGAGAGAGGCTAAGGCTGGGGGGAAGCTGAGAAGAGAGAGAGGCTGAGGCTGGGGGGAGGCTGGGGAAAGAGAGAGGCTGAGGCTAGGGGAGGCTCGGGGGAGAGGGAGGCTGAGGCTGGGGGGAGAGAGAGGCTGAGGCTGGGGGGAGGCGGGGGGAGAGAGAGGCTGAGGTTGGGGTGAGGCTGGGGGGAGAGAGACTGAGGCTGGGGGCAGTTAGGCTGATGCTCGGTGCAAAGAGGCTGGGGGCAGAGAGGCTGATGCTGGGGGAGGCTGGGGGGAGAGAGAGGCTGATACTGGGGGAGGCTGGGGGGAGAAAGGCTGATGCTGGGGGAGGCTGGGGGGAGAGGGAGGCTGATGCTGGGGGGAGAGAGGCTGAGGCTGGGGGGAGAGAGGCTGATGCTGGGGGAGGCTGGGGGGGAGAGAGGCTGATGCTGGGGAGGCTGGGGAGAGATAGGCTGATGCTGGGGGAGGCTGGGGGGAGAGAGGCTGATGCTGTGGGGAGGCTGGGAAGAGAGAGAGGCTGAGGCTGGTGGGAGGCTGGGAAGAGAGAGAGGCTGAGGCTGGGGGAGGCTGGGAGGAGACAGAGGCTGAGGCTGGGGGGAGGCTGGGAAGAGAGAGAGGCTGAGGCTGGGGGGAGGCTGGGAAGAGAGAGAGACTGAGGCTGGGGGGAGGCTGGGAAGAAAAAGGGGCTGAGGCTGGGGGGAGGCTGGGAAGAGAGAGGCTGAGACTGGGGGGAGGCTGTGAAGAGAGAGGCTAAGGCTGGGGGGAAGCTGAGAAGAGAGAGAGGCTGAGGCTGGGGGAAGGCTGGGGAAAGAGAGAGGCTGAGGCTAGGGGAGGCTCGGGGGAGAGGGAGGCTGAGGCTGGGGGGAGAGAGAGGCTGAGGCTGGGGGGAGGCGGGGGGTGAGAGAGGCTGAGGTTGGGGTGAGGCTGGGGGGAGAGAGACTGAGGCTGGGGGCAGTGAGGCTGATGCTCCGTGCAAAGAGGCTGGGGGCAGAGAGGCTGATGCTGGGGGAGGCTGGGGGGAGAGAGAGGCTGATACTGGGGGAGGCTGGGGGGAGAAAGGCTGATGCTGGGGGAGGCTGGGGGGAGAGGGAGGCTGATGCTGGGGGGAGAGAGGCTGAGGCTGGGGGGAGAGAGGCTGATGCTGGGGGAGGCTGGGGGGGAGAGAGGCTGATGCTGGGGAGGCTGGGGAGAGATAGGCTGATGCTGGGGGAGGCTGGGGGGAGAGAGGCTGACGCTGTGGGGAGGCTGGGAAGAGAGAGAGGCTGAGGCTGGTGGGAGGCTGGGAAGAGAGAGAGGCTGAGGCTGGGGGAGGCTGGGAGGAGACAGAGGCTGAGGCTGGGGGGAGGCTGGGAAGAGAGAGAGGCTGAGGCTGGGGGGAGGCTGGGAAGAGAGAGAGGCTGAGGCTGGGGGAGGCTGGGAAGAGAGAGAGGCGGAGACTGGGGGAGGCTGGGAAGAGAGAGAGGCGGAAGCTGGGAAGAGAGAGAGGCTGAGGCTGGGGGAGGCTGGGAAGAGAGAGAGGCTGAGGCTGGGGGGAGGCTGGGAAGAGAGAGAGGCTGAGGCTGGAGGGGAGGCTGGGAAGAGAAAGAGGCTGAGACTGGGGGGAGGCTGGGAAGAGAGAGAGGCTGAGACTGGGGGGAGGCTGGGAAGAGAGAGGCTAAGGCTGGGGGGGAGGCTGAGAAGAGAGAGAGGCTGAGGCTGGGGGGAGGCTGGGAGAAGAGAGAGGCTGAGGCTGCGGGAGGCTCGGGGAAGAGAGAGGCTGAGGCTGGGGGGAGAGAGGCTGAGGCTGGGGGGGAGAGAGAGGCTGAGGCTGGGGGGAGGCGAGGGGAGAGAGAGGCTGAGGTTGGGGGGAGGCTGTGGGGAGAGAGAGGCTGAGGCTGGGGGGAGAGAGACTGAGGCTGGGGCAGAGAGGCTGATGCTGGGGGCAGAGAGGCTGGGGGCAGAGAGACTGATGCTGGGGGAGGCTGGGGGGAGAGAGAGGCTGATGCTGGGGGAGGCTGGGGGGAGAGTGAGGCTGATGCTTGGGGAGAGAGGCTGATGCTGGGGGAGGCTGGGGGGAGAGAGGCTGATGCTGTGGGGAGGCTGGGAAGAGAGAGAGGCTGAGGCTGGTGGGAGGCTGGGAAGAGAGAGAGGCTGAGGCTGGGGGGAGGCTGGGAGGAGAGAGAGGCTGAGGCTGGGGGGAGGCTGGGAAGAGAGAGAGGCTGAGGCTGGGGGGAGGCTGGGAAGAGAGAGAGGCTGAGGCTGGGGGGAGGCTGGGAAGAGAGAGAGGTGGAGACTGGGGGAGGCTGGGAAGAGAGAGAGGCGGAAGCTGGGAAGAGAGAGAGGCTGAGGCTGGGGGAGGCTGGGAAGAGAGAGAGGCTGAGGCTGGGGGGAGGCTGGGAAGAGAGAGAGGCTGAGGCTGGAGGGGAGGCTGGGAAGAGAAAGAGGCTGAGACTGGGGGGAGGCTGGGAAGAGAGAGAGGCTGAGACTGGGGGGAGGCTGGGAAGAGAGAGGCTAAGGCTGGGGGGGAGGCTGAGAAGAGAGAAAGGCTGAGGCTGGGGGGAGGCTTGGAAAAGAGAGAGGCTGAGGCTGCGGGAGGCTCGGGGGAGAGAGAGGCTGAGGCTGGGGGGAGAGAGGCTGAGGCTGGGGGGAGAGAGAGGCTGAGGCTGGGGGGAGGCGAGGGGAGAGAGAGGCTGAGGTTGGGGGGAGGCTGTGGGGAGAGAGAGGCTGAGGCTGGGGGGAGGCTGGGGAAAGAAAGACTGAGGCTGGGGCAGAGAGGCTGATGCTGGGGGCAGAGAGGCTGGGGGCAGAGAGACTGATGCTGGGGGAGGCTGGGGGGAGAGAGAGGCTGATGCTGGGGGAGACTGGGGGGAGAGTGAGGCTGATGCTGGGGGGAGAGAGGCTGATGCTGGGGGAGGCTGGGGGGAGAGATGCTGATGCTGGGGGAGGCTGTGGGGGAGAGATGCTGATGCTGGGGGAGGCTGGGGGGAGATAGGCTGATGCTGGGGTAGGCTGGGGAAGAGAGGCTGATGCGGGGGGAGGCTGATGCTGAGGCAGCTGAGAGGAGAGAGGCTGATGCTGGGGGAGGCTGGGAGGAGAGAGGCAAATGCTGGAGAGGCTGATGCTGGGGGAGGCTGTGAGGAGAGAGGCTGATGCTGGAGGAGGCTGGGAGGGGGAGGGGGAGGCTTGGAAGAGGGAGGCTGATGCTGAGGGAGGCTGGGAGGAGGGAGGCTGACGCTGGGGGAAGCTGGGAGGAGGGAGGCTGATGCTCGGGGAGGCTGATGCTGGGGGAGGCTGGGAGCAGGGAGGCTGATGCTGGGGAGGCTGGGAGGAGAGAGACTGATGCTGGGGGAGGCTCATGCTGGGAGAGGCTGGGAGGAGAGAGGCTGATACTGGGAGGAGAGAGGCCGATGCTGGGAGAGGCTGGGAGGAGAGAGGCTGATGCTGAGGGAGGCTGGGAGGAGAGAGGCTGATGCTTGGGGCAGAGATGCTGATGCTGGGGGGCAGAGAGGCTGATGCTGGGGGCAGAGAGGCTGATGCTGGGGGCAGAGAGGCTGATGCTGGGAGGAGAGAGGCTGATGCTGGGAGGAGAGAGGCTGATGCTGGGAGGAGAGAGGCTGATGCTGAGAGTTGAGAGGCTGGTGCTGGGGGCAGAGAGGCTGGTGCTGGGGGCAGAGAGGCTGGTGCTGGGGACAGAGAGGCTGATGCTGAGGACAGAGAGGCTGATTCTGGGGGCAGAGAGGCTGATGCTGGGGGCAGAAAGGCTGATGCTGGGGGCAGAGAGGCTGATGCTGGGAGCAGCTGGAGGCAGAGAGGCTGATGCTGGGGGCAGCTGGGGCAGAGAGGCTGATGCTGGGGGCAGAGAGGCTGATGCTGGGGGAGGCTGGGGGCAGAGAGGCTGATGCTGGGAGAGGCTGGGGGAGAGAGGCTGAAGCTAGGGGAGGCTGGGGGGAGAGAGGCTGATACTGGGTGAAGAGAGGCTGATGCTGGGGGGGCTGGGGGAGAGAGGCTGATGCTGGGGGAGGCTGGGGGGAGAGAGGCTGATGCTGGGGGAGAGGCAGCTGCTGGAGGCGGGGGGAGAGAGGCTGCTGCTGGGGGGGATAGGAGAGAGGGACCAATGCTAGAGACAGAGGACAAGGGTTGAGGGATAGTGCAATGACAAAATCAATGGTTGGGAGTGTAAGGACTCAGAATGAGAGTGGGGCAGCATTGGGAGCTCATTATGGAGAAGGGGCAGCATGTGTGGGCTCAGTATGGAGTGGAGCAATGTAGGGGAGTCAATATCAAGAGTGGGGTAGTGTGTGTGGGGGGGTGTCTCAGCATAAGCGCTAGTGTGGTGGTCTTAGTATGATGAGTGGGGCAGCATGGAGGTGTCATTATGGAAAAGAGGATGGCAGCATTAGGAGCTCATGGAGAAGGAGCAGCATGCATGGGACATTGTGAGGAGGGGGCAACATGCATGGGACATTGTGAGGAGGGGGCAGCATGCATGTGATATTGTGAGGAGGGGGCAGCATGCATGGGACATTGTGAGGAGGGGGCAGCATGCATGGGACATTGTGAGGAGGGGGCAGCATGCATGGGACATTGTGAGGAGGGGGCAGCATGCATGGGACATTGTGAGGAGGGGGCAGCATGCATGGGACACTGTGAGGAGGGGGCAGCATGCATGGGACACTGTGAGGAGGGAGCAGCATGCATGGGACATTGTGAGGAGGGGGCAGCATGCATGGGACACTGTGAGGAGGGGGCAGCATGCATGGGACATTGTGAGGAGTGGACAGCATGCATGGGACATTGTGAGGAGGGGCAGCGTGCATGGGACATTGTGAGGAGGGAGCAGCATGCATGGGACATTGTGAGGAGGGGGCAGCATGCATGGGACATTGTGAGGAGGGGGCAGCATGCATGGGACATTGTGAGGAGGGGGCAGAATGCATGGGACACTGTGAGGAGGGGGCAGCATGCATGGGACACTGTGAGGAGGGAGCAGCATGCATGGGACATTGTGAGGAGGGGGCAGCATGCATGGGACACTGTGAGGAGGGGGCAGCAGGCATGGGACACTGTGAGGAGGCGGCAGCATGCATGGGGCACTGTGAGGAGGGGGCAATATGCATGGGACACTGTGAGGAGGGAGCAGCATGCATGGGACATTGTGAGGAGGGGGCAGCATGCATGGGGCACTGTGAGGAGGGGGCAGCATGCATGGGACATTGTGAGGAGTGGACAGCATGCATGGGACATTGTGAGGAGGGGCAGCGTGCATGGGACATTGTGAGGAGGGAGCAGCATGCATGGGACATTGTGAGGAGGGGGCAGCATGCATGGGACATTGTGAGGAGGGGGCAGCATGCATGGGACATTGTGAGGAGGGGGCAGCATGCATGGGACACTGTGAGGAGGGGGCAGCATGCATGGGACACTGTGAGGAGGGAGCAACATGCATGGGACATTGTGAGGAGGGGGCAGCATGCATGGGACACTGTGAGGAGGGGGCAGCATGCATGGGACACTGTGAGGAGGCGGCAGCATGCATGGGACACTGTGATGAGGGGGCAATATGCATGGGACACTGTGAGGAGGGGGCAGCATGCATGGGACATTGTGAGGAAGGGGCAGCATGCATGGAACACTGTGAGGAGAGGTCAGCATGCATGGGACACTGTGAGGAGGGAGCAGCATGCATGGGACATTGTGAGGAGGGGGCAGCATGCATGGGACATTGTGAGGAGGGAGCAGCATGCATGGGACATTGTGAGGAGTGGACAGCATGCATGGGACATTGTGAGGAGGGTCAGCGTGCATGGGACATTGTGAGGAGGGAGCAGCATGCATGGGACATTGTGAGGAGGGGGCAGCATGCATGGGACACTGTGAGGAAGGAGCAGCATGCATGGGACATTGTGAAGAGGGAGCAGCATGCATGGGACACTGTGAGAAGAAGCAGCATGCATGGGACATTGTGAGGAGGGGGCAGCATGCATGGGACATTGTGAGGAGGGGGCAGCATGCATGGGACATTGTGAGGAGGGAGCAGCATGATGTGAGGACAATGTACAGATCATATTCCATAATCGAGGAAGCTGTGGTGGGTATAATTTATAAGGGAGGACAGTGTGGTGTTTTAGCTTATTAGGGGCAGTGTGACAGTCACAGTATATAAGTGGGGACGGTGTGGTGGGAATATTTTATACTCATGCTATGTTTTGATGTGCCTGTGGTGATCCCCATTGGGGGGTTAGTGCCCTTCATTTCTTATTGATACTTTTTAAAGTGTTTTACAGAGAATATCTGCCTTAAACAGATGTTGTGTGCGAAAACTCATAGTTTTACGTTGTCACTAAGGGGCGCGACCACTTAAAGTGCCTAGGGCAGCATGAAGGCAAAATACAGCCCTGCCTACACCGGTGTCATCCCGGGGACAGCTAAGGCTGGCATATTTTTTAATGTGCTCGATGCAAATCAACCTGTCCAGTTTGCAACTGGGGCACTAGTGATGCCACTGAAGTGGTGTCTGTGGGGCCCAATTTTTAGAAAAAAGGGAGACTCCGCTTGGAGTCCCATTGCTCTGTTTTTAAAAATGATCCAAGATGAACAAATCATGGATCCACAAAGACTTTGCTACCTACACCGGTGTCATCCCGGGGACAGTTAAGGCTGGCGTATTTTTGAATGTGCTTGATGCAAATCAACCTGTCCAGTTTGCAACTGGGGCACAAGTGTCTGTGGGGCCCAGTTTTTGGAAAAAAGGGAGACTCTGCTTGGAGTCCCCTTGCGGTGTTTTACATGATTTTAGAAGGGCATGCCATGTCTATATCTGTGTCTCCTCCTCTTTTTCCTCGTCCAGCTGTTTTGTTTTCGCATGAGTATTTGTCACTTTCCCAAGTGTTTGTGTTGTCTTGTGAGTTGTTTGTCACCTTTTGGACACCTTTGGAGGTGTTTTCTATGTGTTTTTATGTGTTTGTGATTGCCTCCCTTTGTTTTCAATGGGGTTCGAGAGGTTCGTCGAACGGCTTGCCGAACCAAACTCGAACGCGGGCTTCGTTCGACGAACCGAACCGAACTCGAGCCTCTAGAGGTTCGCTCATCTCTACTGACTACCGCTTGTTTCCTGATTATGTCTCCTGCCTGCTGTTTATGTACCTCACTGCCCGATCCGGATTTGACCACCGATTGTATACTGACTACGTCTCCTGCCTGCTGTTTATGTACCTCGTTGCCCGATCCGAAATTGCCCTCTGCTTGTTTTCTGATTACGTTTGATTCTGTTCCTGTTCCTGGTTTGACTCTGCCTGACTACTACTCTCTCAGAATGCAGCCTTACACAGGTAGTGATCACCTTGGGCCCTGTGTAATTCCAAATCCCTGTATAGAGGTTTAAGGGTTTCAGGGTTCTAGGGGTCCTGCTTGGTGAGTGGCTTCCCTCTAGTCTATCCTTTACAGCCTGTCTAAGTCTGTGGATCCAGGCAGGCATTACATCGTGCCCTCTGCAGAAGGCCATCTAGGCCGGAATAGTGGTTTAAAAATTGCTGCACAACCAGGTTCAACACGGGAGCCATACAAGGCACATGTGTCACATTGCCCCGGCGAAGGGCCGCACCCAGGTTTGCAGCATTGTCGCACACGGCCTTCCTTGGCTGCAGGTTGAGTGGAGACAACCATTGATGAAACTCGGTCCGCAGAGCTGACCACAACTCCTCAGCGGTGTGACTCACATTTCCCAGACCGCCTGATGCCATTAAGCTCTGCTGCCAGCATAGTAAGGAGGTGTGCGGGATTCCTTGTGTGCAGTTACAACGTGGGTGGCCTTACCAGACAGGGTTTGGGCGGAGGTGGAGGACCGAGACGAGGTTGAGGAGGCAGAATCAGTGGGGGAACTTCTACATACAGAGGATTGAAGCACAACTCGTGGGGACGGCAAGACTTGTACAGCAGACCCTTCTCACCATAGTTACCCAGTGCCCAGTCAGCAACATGTAACACCCCTGTCCATGCTTACTGGTCCAAGTATCTGTGGTGAAATGCTCCCTGTCACACACAGAGTTTGTCAAGGAAGCGTTGATGTTGTGTGCGACATGCTGGTGTAGCGCAGGCACACCTTTCTTGGAGAAGTTGTGGCGACTGGGCATCTGCTATTAGAGCACTGCCATGGACATAAGGTCTCGAAAATCTTCTGTGTCCACCAGGCGGAAAGGCAGCATTTCTGTAGCCAACAGGTTGCAGATGCTGAAAGTCAACCTCTTAGGCATGTCATGCCCTTCGAAAATCATGTAAAACACAAGGGGACTCCAACAAGAACAAATTTGGGCACAGACACCACTTAAGTGGCATCAATTGTCCCACAGTTACAAACCTAAAATGATTACTTTCATGAAGTACATTCAAAAAGCCACAAGCCTTTAGTCTCCCCAGGATGACGCAGGAGAAAGAAAAGTCCTTGCGGATCCATGACTTGTTCACCTTGATGAACGTTAGACTGTCCACATTGTCACTGGACAGACGCGTGCGCTTATCTGTCAGCACACCACCAGCAGCACTGAAGACACATTCTGAGAGAACGCTGGCTGCGGGACACGACAGGATCTCCAAGGCGTAAGTGGCGAGCTCAGGCCATTTTTCCAGATTGGAAGCCCAATCTGTTACTGTGAACAGTTTGTCAATGGTGGCGTACCAGGGCAATTTAGTTTCCTCCTCCCCACAATTTAACACTCGCACGGGTACTCTTCCCCGGTGAACATCAACCACTCCCCTGGCTGTCAGGTTGATGGACCAATTTTCTGAATAGATGGGCTCTTCTACTGCCTGGTAGCCCTCCCTTTTAAGCTTAAAACCACCAGATCATCATTTCACTTCTGGGAGGTATCACAATGGGACCGTAGTTTATTACCCATACATTACCAATTTCTCCACCAGACAGGTTTACCTGTTGTTTCTGCAGGAGGGCTCGGATTTCTCTTTGCAGGTGAGACGCCCACCGCTGCAGCGGTCGCCTCATGGACACCGCTCCACCTCCAGGGATGCCGCAGGGTCTTCTCTTTGGGGATCCTTCTGGCAAAAGGTATGTCGGGTTATGCAGATCTGAGTCGTGGCGCCACTCTCAGTTTGCGGTCAAGGTTATGGGTGACCGCCACTGCAGTTTTAAAGAGCGTCTGGGGCTGATGAAATCTACAGCCGGATGGTGTGGCCTCCCGAGAGTGAGGCTGGGCCCAGGAGCTCGGGTGTGTGTGTAGAACAACAGGTTCCAGAATAACTCAGTCACAGTCCAGAAAGTCTTTCAACTTGTTTACTCACTTTTGGATGTTTCGTTGTGAGGAGCCCGGGCAATGCGGAGATTAAACCAGGTGGAACCAGGAATTCTTTCAGGTTGTTCTGAGGGTAGCTATTAACTCGCCTTCCTTGCACTTCTTGTTTCGGATAACCCCTGACTTAAAGTACCATGGGATTCATCCAGGGAAGTCGCTACTGCCTTTTCTCCCCTTTTTGGACCATTTGCCGGCAGCGTGAACCAGGTGAGATGGCTTCTGGCTCTGTCTCCTTATGGGTCCCTCTGTTGCTGCTGAGGCTCGGACTCAGATGGTTGGCGAGGGACCTCCAGTCCCCTCACCGACAGGTTCAACAGATCACTAAATGGACGTCTGCTCTAGGGACCTGTTCCCTGTGCGTGCCTAGTTACCAGCAGTCCCCGTACTCGACTACCTCTCTTCAGGTGTCTTTGACACTGACCCTCTAGTGACTGTTCTCCCCCGCTAACAGCTACTACACGTGCAGGGTCTCTACAGAGTGTCTCTGTGTGTATGCCCTCCTGCAACTGCCGTATTTCACTCTCCAGACTGGCTCGCTCCTCCTCCTTTCCTTACAGCCTCTGCATCTTAGCTTCCAGCCCCTCCCCTACACCCCTTGCTGAGAATTGAAGGCAGACCACTCCAGGGACTGCCCAAGAGTCCCCTCTAATGGTGTGGGAGACCTGGTTGCTATGTGTCTGTGCATACACACCCCTTTCTGGCCTTTGGAATAACCTGGAAGCACTGTCCCAGCATGGGTGCAGTACTCAGTGGTGTCTGACCTGGTCAGGGGCGCCACACAGGACCCTCTACTGCCCAGCACCCGCAGTTTCAGCAATCTGTTGGAGTAAAAACAACACTTCCCCTAAACAATTTTCAGTCATATTGGTACCCAAAATCATCTGCGGATTCCTGTCATTTACATCAGTTTCGACTACAATTAAGCCTTGTCCCTTTGACTCTACCCTCCCCACTTTTATGGTTACTTCCTTAAACCCAATCTGAGTTACTGGTAGTCCATTCACAGCATAAATAGTGAGGCCCGAGTCCGGACGGGTAAGTTCGGTATCTGACCAAAACCTTTTGTAAAGTACATATGGTATGGTGGTTACCTGGGAGCCGGTGTCCAACAATGCAGAAGTGGTGATTCAGTCCAGGGTGATGGACAGAATCAGTCGTCCTCCTACATACCGGTCTCGCCAGTCAGATGGGCCCTGTTGTCTTATTCCTGGGGATTGGCCCTTGGCGCCAGGGTTTGCCGGTTTAAAGGACATCTGCGAGCAAAATGGCCGGCCTTGTTGCCACGATGGCAGACGGGTTGTCGAGATGAGTCAAAGCGGTCACTACTCCTCCCTCTGGACGATGGGATTCTCTTTCCTTGCATCCATGGGACATCCTCAGTCAGCTAGCTGGATCTTCTACAACGGTTTGGATTCCGGCTTGATCTGCATCACTTTCAGGATCATAGCAACATTCTTGCTCAGCTGTTGCACCTGAGAACATGTCAGTTGGAGCACCAGGGGGCGCACTCTGCTCATTAGCTGCTGCCACAGTTGAGGACGGGCATTCCATCCTCACAGGTGAGGTACTGGCTTTGCAGGACTGGGAAACAGAGTCTGTGGTTGCAGGTGATTGTAGGGCTTTTATGGCTCGGTCTTTTAAAACATCAAAGTCCAAGTCCGGGTGTTCTAGGACCCACAGGTGCAGTTGTTTACGGTCCTCCATTGATTGTAACCCCTGCAGGAATTGTTCAACCATCATTTTGTTCCCTGCTGGATCATCAATGGGGTCTACATGTTTCAAGACCCGCAGTGCTGCTTGCAATCTTAACGCATAGTCTCTGATGCTATCCTGGGGTCTCTGCCTGCAGTTATAAAATCCCATCCTCAGCTCTGCTTCTGTATGGGTTTCAAAAGCAATCTTTAACTTGTCAAAGATGGTAGTCACTGATTCCTTATCCACATCTGACCAGGTTTCTACTTCCAGCTCTGCTGCACCCATCAGCTGTCCCAGCACAACAGACACTCATTGCTTGCCAGTCATTGCATGCATGTCCAACGCAGTGCATATTTTATTTTTAAACCCGGGTAAGGCATGTGGTTTGCCATCATACTGGGGCAGCTACGCTGCACCGGGGACATACGGCAAGGTGATCGGCATGATTGGTGCCACCGCTCCGGCTCCAGGCACTGCCGCTTGCACTACTGGAGCAGACCCCGTTGCATTCCCGCTATCAGGCGCCTGCATCTTCCCGTTCCCCCGTGGTGTTTCTCACCACTCTCTCGCGAGACTGGAGCACCTCAGGAACTTCCGAGTCAGGTTACTGCCCCCTTTTGCCCGCATTTCCAGGAGTCGTGGGCGGGGTTTCTTTCTCACTGGTGTGCCGCAGTTACTTTTTACACCAAAATGGTGGCGTTTTTTCAAGCAATAAAACACAGTCCATAAAACACAGTCTTTAACGCACACGTCACCTGGTTTGACCGGGTCCAGTTCAATCCTGTTCGTGACGCCAGGAAAAAGCTGTGTCGCCAAGGGTTATGGGGTACTCGGTCCCGGGTGGCATATAACGGGAATGTCTCTTTGGTGGCCGTTGCCCGGTCCCATGCCTTGGGTGATTTTTTAAAAGGGAAATATTTACAGGGGATTTTGAATAAAGTTCACACGTGACGCCACTTGCGGTTTTGCGGCTATGGGGATGAAGCCGCCGCTGCACAGTTTTCACTACTGGGGCTGGTGTTAGTGGTAGCCTGGATGTTATGCCCTCCACAAGCAGGGCCAGGCCCTACAGGATAGGTGATGCAGATGGGTGTTGAAAGAAGGTAGACAACACAAGGGGTTGCAATGTAACTGGTTCCTTTACTCACAGTAAGCTGGAAACTGGTCACCCGAGGCCGGCTGGTCTCAACCGCAGGTCCCCTTAGTTCCAGTGCCGGTTTAGTGACCTGGTGGCTTCTTTCCCCTGCACCTGTCTTTATTTGATGGATCCTCGTGGCTTAGAGCGGCTGGGGGTCCCCTCCTGGTTGTTTATTACAGCAGTTTGTATGATGGTAGCGTGAACCCTGTGGGGTTGGAGTCTTTGTTCCTGTCCCCAGTTCTCCCATTGATACTGTGTCCCAAACTTCAAGGTCAGTGAGGTCCTTTATGGTCCCCTCACTGAGCAGATGTTATCAGGTCTGCCTGTAGTGTTTGCCTGACCTAGGATTCTGTACCCCATTGGTGCGTAGTTCCGGGAGTACTTCACCGTACTCCACCGGCAACTAACCGCCTGGGCCTTCAGGTCCCTGTTACACTCTTGACAGTCCTTCCTCTCTCTCTGTCACTGACTCACTAACTCTCTGACTACTTTCTGCCCCTCACACCTGGTCATCTAGTGGACTGGAGTGGCTCCACCTCTAGGCAACCATCTATTGGTCCAACCCTAGCTTGGTACCAGTTTATGGGAAATTGGGGGAAAAACATGGATTAATTGGAGTGTTTGGTTGTAACCAGCACTGGTCTTCTGGGTCCCTAGGGAGTAGGCCCTGCATCCTGGTGGGGATGCAGTACCTTGTAGCTCCCTGATGGCTTCAGAGGCCAGTGCCGTAACTATAAACTTCGGGGCCCCGGGCAAAACTTCATAGTGGGGCCCCTCAACATTTCAATTACTAGAGGTTGTGCGGAACATGGTGAAGCCTCCTACGCATTGTTGTATACAACACACAGGCTTCACCACGTTCTGCAAGACCTTAAAGAGATTTTGTTTATGATGCACGTTTTAGAAGTTCAATATTCAGTGAATATGTTTGGAAAATTAATATGGTGAATAATTCCAAATATTGCACAATTTTCAAATAACTGTAAACGTTTATTAAATATTAAGTATTTTTAAACAGTATATATTTATATTTAAACTTTGTTAACTTAAACATAACATTACTTAAACATTACCAGTTTGTTCAGTTTTAAACAGCTACTTAAACATTTGTTTCCTAACTTTCAGAGAAAAAACAAACATCATGCAAATGTAACCAATCAAATCATACATACCTTTCTTATCATCATTCCCTGTCGAGTGGTCTTCAACATCCAGTCATGCTGCTAAGTTCTTTGAACTTTTTTCAGCCTCCAAGTTTCTTCTTTTCACAGTCTGTCTTTTTTTATTTCCACTTGGCTGGTGCCAAATTCGTTTCATAATAAACCGTTTTATTAAACACACAATCACAGTACCGTATTTTCCAGTGATGGCATATAAATAAGACTACTTTTTAACCCCTGAAAATCTTCTCAGAAGTCAGGGGTCGTCTTATACGCCAGGTGCAGGGTGCCACGGTCACCTACTGGCAAAGAGACAGTGCGGCTTGCCCAGGATATGTGCACTGTGTCCCGCCGCTCTCTCCAGGATGAGAGAGAATGGAGCTGACATTTCTGCCTCCCCCAGCAGGTGCCAGACATCAAATACAACCCCCGACCACAGGTACAGCAGCAGTCACTATTGCTCCCTCCCGGTTGTGAGGAGAGTGGGGGTTGTACAGAGCTCTGATTATTCAAAACAAGAGCCAGGTGACTGAGAAGATAGATTATGATACTGCATGACCCGGAGCCATGAGGAATGTGTGATTATGGAGACTTCCCCCTCCTCCCCTCCCTCCCCCTCACAGCAGTATAGACCTACAGACTGGAGAGGGGCAGGGCTTCTCACAGTTTGTCACAGAGATATTGTGTCTGCTGAGACTGTCTGTCTCCTCTCAAAACAAGACCTCGGTGTCAATGCACGTTGCGTCGCGGCCGCTGCCTGAACTATTGGCTGAGTCACCGCCTGGCGCGACACCACACGATCATCTAACAGTCTAATGTCTGCCATAGAGATCCTGTTACTAAGCGAAATAGCGTTTCCTCGTTTAAAGTAAACAAACAAAAAACATTTACACTTGCACTTTCATGGATCTTTTCGTTATTTTTATTAACTTTAAACTCGAATAATATAGGAGCTGGGTATTTTATGCGAAATTAAAGTATTAAAATACAATTTTCGGGTGGTTGGGGCCCCGGCTGCCCCAGTTGTAGTTACGGCCTTGGCAGGGGCGCTGCAAACACATAAAATAGACTTTAGTCAAAGAAAAATAAATACGGCCAGGGGCGTAACGATCACGGTCACAGTGATCACGACTGCGACCATGCCCGTGGGTACAGGGGGCCCAACAGCCCTAGTGCCTGTTTCATTCGGACGTTATTCGAAGGCCATGCATCCAGCTGAAATACATCACAGCATAGAGACCCATTGGGACCCTGTACTGCGAGACCAAAGAGCTTTCTAAGGATGTCAGAGACAAGATCATAGACCTGCACAAGGCTGGAATGGACTACAAATCTGGATTTATTCAGACTCTCCAACTAGGGCTGGATTCTTCTTCAACGACCCAATCTGGTCGCAGCTCTACATCTGGAGCGTACCAGCCCTGCTTCCTATGGTGCCTGTTATAGGACACCACGTCGCACCACCTGCCGCTCCTGTGACAATTTTAAGTCCATGGCCTGACACACCTCCTCGGCTTCCAGTGATGGGGCAGCACCCAAGCCGGCTGCCTGGACAATCTGAGACAAGGAGCGGGTCGGGATCCCGGGCAGGGCAGGTCGGCTCATCTCCGTTAGTTCTGCTGCCAGGGCCCTGACAATGGCAGCTGGCAGAGCCTCCAAGGCAGGGTCAGTGACGTCCTTCTCCTCCATGATGGCAGGCAGGGTTGTTGCAGGCAGAGCATCAGGCGTCCCTAATGCGTCCTCTGCTGGAGACGACAGTGGTGCGGCCTGGTCCTTCTCGGACAATGGCGGAGGCGTTGCAGCCTAGTCTGGTCTGGCCATTGGAAGTGGGGTTGCAGTCTAGTCCGCGGCTCAGGCAGGCATCAGGTCACTGCTGGCGGTTGGTTCCAACCGGTGCTCTCCGGTGGTGCGGCACTCTCGCTCCACCTCCACCCCAAGTGGCATCTGCAAGGGGGTTTGGGTGGCCATCTCCCGGACTGGGACTGGTCGCGTGACCCGGCTTTCATGGGCCCGCACCGCCACAGCTATGTTCTGCATCTCCGCATGCCACTCCATCATTTGCTGGAGTGACTGTGTACCGCCCCGGGGCTCGGCCGGCTGCCGAGCCGCTTGGATCCGTGCTCGTCGGTGGGTGGCCCGAGCTCTTCCACGGACCCGGGGGGTCACGACGCTCTGAAAGGGGGTTGGCGCTACACGTAGGGACTTCGGTGGGGAGTTCCACGGCCCGGGCTGCAGTGGTTTGTAGGAGATTTAAGTTTGTGACGCCATCCACGGGTTGTGGTGAATGGATGGACACCACCGCTGACGTTGACTAGGCTCACGGGGACGATGTTACGCAGCTTGGTGTTGACTCCCTCTGTGGGTAGGGGGAATAATGGTCCCGGGGGCCCGAGGGAGGTGCTGAGGTGAGGGGATGGGTGCGTGCTGGGTGCTGGTGCGATGCGGCGAGGTGCGCGGCCCGAAGGCACTGGTGTACTCACTACGATACAACACATGGGAGTCTCTGGTAAACCAAACGGGATGATGAACGGTGCCCGCAGCCGGCTGCAGCTTCCCCTTTAACAGGTTGGTGGTTTCCGCCTTTCTCCTTCACCTCTTTAGTGTAGACGTTATGACTCCTATGCCTAAGCAACGGTAGTCCGCTCCCCGGCTTGCTGTGTGTCGAGAGAGCCCTGTTTGACCGCAGACGCTGGCCCCTTGGGTCTCTATGCCTTGGCGGTGGCTTTACCCTAATGATTGGGCTGTTGTCTTCAGTCGGGTCTTGTGTGGGAAAGGTCCTAAAGTCCAGTCCTCAATCAGTTGATTCGACTTAGCCTAGTGGTTTCTGGGCCTCGTACTGGGTCTGAGTACCCCTCCTGGTGCTCCGGTTTCCAATCGGTTCCCCGGTTCGGTACCGGCGGGCCACCGCCCAACCCTGGTCTCTACGGTTTCACCGGCTGTAATCTCAGCTCCTGCAGGCGGCCACCACCGTCTGCCTCTTTGCCAAAGGTGCCTGGGCTTCAACCCAGACACCAAGTGTAGTCTTTGGCAGGCCTGAGCACAGGTCTGCCCTTGAACTTGACTCTCCTCACTGTCTGTCAAGACTACTCTCTAGTGTTTTCCTACCTCCGAGCCTGTGAACTCCTTGGTGGGCGGAGCCAACTGCTTGGCTCCACCCTCCCTGGTGTGGACATCAAACCCGGAGGGTGGTGACAAAGGTATGTAGGTTGGCTGATGTCACCTTTCTAAGGGGAGGGTGTGTGTGTGTGCATGGGACTACCTGGCACAACCTGACTAGTCCAGGGCATCACATTCCCCCTTGGTTTAATGCAGACCGTCCGCGGGGTGCCCGTCCATCACCGGTTTATTTTTGTTTCTGAAAGATAAAGAACGGGAACACAATACAAGTATACTAACAGTTGTATGAACTTCAAATATTAGCTTTAAATCTTCCCTTGCGGGAGGCACATGCTTAAACGTTGCAAAATGTAACACTTTTATTAACACGGGAACGGGACTGGGTCCTTCCGTCACCCACCCAAACAAACCTAGCCTTGATGCTGCCCCTAAGAAATGGGAGGCACCCCTTTTACCCAGTCCAGGAACAGGCCCAGGTGTTGTTTAACGGGACAGATGCAGGTTTTGCATCTGCTTGTCTCTCGGAGGCCCCACGTCCAGGGGGCCCCTGACCCGGAGGATGGCAACCAGTTGCAATGGAGGCGGGCCTCGGCCATCTGTTTCCCGCAGGCCCCTCCTCCAGTCTGCCTCTCTGGAGGCTGTGAAACGGGAAGGCCGGTTAAAGGGGGGTTATTTACAAACGGGACATTGCTGCCAGCGCAGCCTCCTCCAGTCACTTTCCCACAGTCCACTACAGGGCAGCACGGGTCCCCAATGCCACATCTACTCACGGTGACACCGTCCAGAATGACCCCTTCTCACTGCCTGCGGTGCGGGTACGGTGGACTGGGCTCTTAAACGGGAACTGTCCTCGCTCCTCACAACTCCCTGCCGTCCTCCACCAGGGGCTCCGACCCCCGATAGCGCCCACCGAGGCTCCGACCCCGGCGGCGTTCAACAAGTCAGGCAGGGTCCGGCTCCTTCCACCCGGCATACCAGATGGCATCTCCCTGTAACATGGGGACATTCAACAAAGGAACACGGGAATTCATAGCAGCGGGGCTTTAAAACATTTTAAAACTTGTAAAACTTGCAACTTCAGGGCGGCTACCACCACAGGGGACCGTACTGGCCGACGGTCTGACGATCAATCGGGCTCTCCATCCAGGTGCAGTATTTTCCTGGGCTGTAAACTTCCAACGGGAACAGCGGCGGGGGCAGCGTACACGGTACTTCTTCCTCCATGAGCTGTGCTACCTCGGGCTCACTGGTTACGGTACTGGCAGGCTCCAGCTCCCAGCTGATGAGGGACGACATGGGGGTCTGCGTGGCTTTATCTCGGCGCTCCACGGCTGAGGTGGCCCTCTGCTCACCGGCCCACACTACGGCAACCATTCTGCGGACCTCTGCCTTCCAGTTGAGTACCTGCTGCAGACTCTGCCTCCTCACCTTCATGCAGAACTGACCCAGCTCCCGCTCCAACCAGGCAGCGGTTCCAGCGGGAAGCTCACCCAGGCCGCAGTCTTCAAAGGCTACTCCACCTCTGCTCCTTCCGAGTCCCGCCGCTCCAGCGGCGGGTGCCCCTCCGCTCTTGTCCGGGAACGCCGACCTCTTTCCATCTGTTCCCCCCATGGTCTTTTCGGGGCACTTCACTTGCTTTCTGCAATGCTCTGCTCTCAGGGGGCGGGACTTCACTTTCGCGCCCTTTCGGCTTGGAGAAGACGGCTTGGGTGGGAAACTTCGCACCACAGGAAGGTGACAAGATGGCGGATTCTGCAAATTTTCAACTGAGACTCCGCTGACAATAACTTCAAGGCGCACTTCCACAGGTAAGTGGATGGGTTCAATCCTGTTCGTGATGCCAGAAGAGCGGATGTGTACCGCCCCGGGGCTCGGCCGGCTGCTGAGCCGCTTGGATCCGTGCTCGTCAGTGGGTGGCTCGAGCTCTTCCACGGACCCGGGGGGTCACGTCGCTCTGAAAGGGGGTTGGCGCTACACGTAGGGACTTCGGTGGGGAGTTCCACGGCCGGGGCCGCGGCGGTTTGTAAGAGATTTAAGTTTGTGATGCCACCCACGGTTTGTGGTGAATGGATGGACACCACCGCTGCCGTTGACTAGGCTCCCGGGGACGATGTTGCATAGCTTGATGTTGACCCCCTCCGTGGGTAGGGGGAATAATGGTCCCGGGGGCCCGAGGGAGGTGCTGAGGCGAGGGGATGGGTGCGTGCTGGGTGCTGGTGCGGTGCGGCGCGGTGCGCGGCCCGAAGGCACTGGTGTACTCACTATGATACAACACACGGGAGTCTCTGGTAAACCAAACGGGATGATGAACGGTGCCCGCAGCCAGCTGCAGCTTCCCCTTAACAGGTTGGTGGTTTCCGCCTTTCTCCTTCACCTCTTTAGTGTAGATGTTATGACTCCTATGCCTAAGCAACGGTAGTCCGCTCCCCGGCTTGCTGTGTGTCGGGAGAGCCCTGTTTGCCCGCAGACGCTGGCCCCTTGGGTCTCTATGCCTTGGCGGTGGCTTTACCCTAATGGTTGGGCTGTTGTCTTCAGTCGGGTCTTGTGTGGGAAAGGCCCTAAAGTCCAGTCCTCAATCAGTTGATTCGACTTAGCCTAGTGGTTTCTGGGCCTCGTACTGGGTCTGAGTACCCCTCCTGGTGCTCCGGTTTCCAATTGGTTTCCCGGTTCGGTACCGGCGGGCCACCGCCCGACCCTGCTCCCTACGGTTCCACCGACTGTAATCTCAGCTCCAGAAGGCGGCCACCACCATCTGCCTCTTTGCCAAAGGTGCCTGGGCTCCTCATCCCCAAACACTACTGTATTCTCCCACCAACCCAGGAGCAAGTTAGCGTATGTGGGAGCACAAGGGCTCCCCATCGCTGTGCCACTGAGTTGGTGGTAGAATTTTGAGTTAAAGAGAAATACATTACGCATGAGGATAAATTTCATAAGCTCCACAATAAAATTATTGTGTGCTCTAAATTGATTACCTCTCATTTGTAGGAAGTATTCAACTGCTTTTAGTCCTACTTGATGGGGAATGCTGGTATATAAAGATTCTACATCAATAGATGTAAGAATCATGTCCTTCTCCAGAACTATCCCATCAAGTTTTGTCAGAAGATCTAGCGTATCCCGTATATATGAGGGAAGTGAGGTTACCAATGGTCTCAGGATATGGTCCACATACATACTACAGTTTTGGGTGAGTGAGTCGACGCCTGAGACGATCGGCCTACCTTTAATGGGACTTGTACCCTTGTGGATCTTAGGTAGGGCATAAAATGTTGCTAACTTAGGAAACTTTGGGCATAGAAAATCGAATTCATCTGATGAAATCAGCTTGTCTTCTTTGGCTTTTAACAAAAGCTCTCTTAGTTCTGTTTGATATGCTGGAGTGGGGTTTTCCCTTAGTTGTTCATAGCTTGTTCGATCTTTAATTAGTGTCTCGCACATCCCAACATATATATTGTGGTCTAAGATGACTATGTTTCCTCCTTTATCGGAAGGTTTAATTACCACCGATTTGTTGGATTCGAGGGTGTGTAGTGCCTCCCTTTCATCAGTCGTGAGATTGGGTATTGATGCATTTCTCTTAGGATCTATTTTCTTAATCTCTTCTGTGACTACTTTGCAGAATATATCAATAGCAGCATAGTCACCCAGTGGATGGACCTTCTTGCTTTTGTTCCTAAGGTCCGTAAAGGGGCCTTCACCCTGGGTTCTAAGTCCTTCATTTTCTAGTTCTACCAATATATCCAAGTCTTCTAATATATCATGTGAGACACCAAGTTCAAGACACCTCTTCTTCTCTACCGACGTAAAATATTTCCTCCATTTGAGTTTTCTAATGAAAAGATTTATGTCTTTAATCCAATTAAATGCATCAAATTTCGTCATCGGGACGAAAGACAACCCTGTTCTTAGAATATTTTCTTCACTTTGAGATAGTTTATATTTGGACAGATTGACAATTTGCATATCGTATTCCCTCTTTGTGCATGAATCTATTTCGTGCGATGTTCTCCTCAACTCCTCAGATTGTATGTGTTTGTGCTCGCCTGTTCTAAAAAAGAGGAGGATGAGGCCAAAGATGATGATGCAGATGGTTTTGGTGTTTCTGTGGGGGTTCTGTACCCTTGATTCTGATAGCCCTGGTAGCCTTGGTATCTCCCCTTTCTCCAATTTGTTGACCCTCTCCATTTTTTCTTAATATATGGTTCTCTTTGCGTCGGGAATTTATTATCTCTGTCTTCTGTGTCAGAGGTCTCTCCGTCGGTGGAAGATATATCCACTGGTACTCTATTTAGAAAAGCATACGCCTCTTTATTACGGAAATCAGTAAGATCTCGCACAAATCTCTTGTGCTTCCTATCCTTAATTGTTGCCCTAAATTTCTCCACAGAGGCCTTAAGTGACAATTCCCTGGTTTTAAAGTCGGTCTCGTTTTTCACTTTCAGGGTCTCTGTAATCAGTTCCTGTAATTTAACTGAGGATTTTTCTAATGTTATTTTCTCCTCATCGCGTAATATAGTCATAAACCTAAATGAAGAGGCTATCGACTCCTCTTCCCATCTTTTTAAGAGTTTCGGGGATCTACACCTGCTTGCCGGGGTTATCTGGATACGCAGACATCTAGGTACTACCTTCTGTTTAATATAGTTGTCCAAAGACAGGACCTCCCACCATGATTTTATATTATTTTTATAGGCCACATAAAGTTGTTCAAATCTATTTTTTAAGGAGGGCTGTTGGTTACTACATTCATCAGCGGATAATTCCGAGAATGCCTCCCGCGCATCATCAAGCCATGACTGATCGTTTATCGGTCCAGATAAAAATCCAGCCATATCAATTAGTGCATCAACCAAAAACCGAATTTAGATACCAAGGTAGAGTATGATCATCATAAACCGAAAATGTCTTTTACCTTAAAACCATAATTTTTATTTGACATATATGCCACAAACAGAGTACATACATTCATTGAATATGATAAAAAATTATTAAATTATTATGAGAAAGAAAGGTGGGAAAAATTGCATATATCCTTCTCTCACCCTTCCTCACATACGGAGGTCGGCGTCCTAATTGATCATGACGCCCCCGTTCCTCGTCAACTGACGTCCTCTGCTGACCCTTCACTCACTCTCAAAAATATCCCGTGTATCTATATATCAGTCGGTAAGGTGCAACACCAAAGATAAAGACTACAAGAGTAGTATGTACACATAGAATGTGCGGAGAAAAGGGAACTATGTCCGTCACTATTCATCCGTCATAGACTATTAGAGATGGGCCAGACTAAGTCATATAAGTCGTAATATTCAAAAAGATGGTCTGGCTCACTAATGTGGTGCTCAGGAGAAAAATTAGTCCATATATAGAAGAAACTCTGGCACACAATGATGTATCAATTAATATTTTATTTTCACTACATTAGTGAGCCAGACCATCTTTTTGAATATTACAGTTGATATTTTTGGGATCTGAGCTCCTACGGTACCATTTTTGCAAGTGAAGAATGTCTTCTATTACTTTTTCATATAATGATGAACAAACTTCATCTATACATTCACGTGTGACGACCACAGGTCAATTTCTCTTTACTCCGAGTGAAGAAACTAGGACCAAAGATTATGAACGCGAACTGAAACGACAAACGGCCGTAGAATTACATCTTATCACTTTGGCAGAATACTACAAGGTGAAACGTATCCCACGAGGCTTGCGTGTTTCATTACGCCCAACACTTTTTTCATATAATGCTGATTTTTGTACCATTTTTGAGCAAATATTGAACAAATGTTCTTATGATCTTATGACTTTAACCATCGATTATCTGCTCAAAGAATTGGATACCATCTCTAAACAAATTTCTACTATTGAAGGACAACTTGCTAATACTTTTTCTCCTGCTGATTTGAATAATATGAAATCCAAAATGGATTCTACCATTTTGGAATATAAAAAATCCTTACAAGAACGCAAACGGAACAAATTCACTAGAGACGAAGAGGACTATAAACATGGTCAAGTCTACAGATGGCGCTGTGGCGAAACAGCTCCACAGAGACGTTTTCCAATGAGGACGGATTATTCATCCTCGGCCAGTTCAGGCAGTGAGATGGAATCACAAAGTATGTCTTTTTTAGAACCACGACGTACCTTTCAAAAAAGACGAGGAGGGGGAAGAGGGGATACACATCCCGGAGAAAGGATGTCCACGAGATCCCAGGTAGGACGGACCTCATTCTCAATATCTCCTCCTATACCTTATCCCCCCTCGAATCTACAGTATTACAAAAAGGCTTACGTTTCTGTCCCACACCAAATTTTGATACTTTTCGGTTAGAACAAGAATTGAATAAATTCTATAGATCTGTTAGATTGAAAGTACATTTCAATCAATCATCCCATGATTGTAGTCCTACTGTCTCAAGTACACAAGAAACACAGTTTTCTTTCCGTGATTTGAATATCACAATTCCCAGTAGTTTTACGCCACCACGGACTTACCATCCAGCTGAGACCTTTATCTCGTTGGTTAAATCTGATATTGATAGATTTACTGATCGAGTGAAAAATGGAGACTTTCACATTAAAAATAATTTAACTCCAGGCGAATCACAGGCCTTACAGTCCCTTAAAAATAATACTTCAATAATTATCAAACCAGCCGATAAAGGCGGAGCCTTGGTTGTGATAAACAAGAGTTACTATACCTCCGAGATATTGACTCAGCTGGCTGATACGTCCACTTACTTACCTATACAGCGTGACCCATCTAGTGACATTAAAAGAATAATACTGGATAAGATTCATTATTATTCTATCCATGGAGTTATTGATACGAAATTGGCTAGTTACTTAAACAAGGTAAATCCAGTTATACCGGTGTTTTACACCTTGCCTAAAGTGCATAAAAATTTATGGCAACCGCCTGGACGCCCAATAGTTGCTTCAATAGATTCAATATTGTCACCATTAGCTATTACACTTGATCGTATCCTGACACCATTGGTATCCAAGACTCCTTCATATTTAAGAGACACAGACGATTTTTTACATCAATTGCAATCCCTGGGCCCACTTCCTCCTGATACACTCCTTGCCACTCTTGATGTTAATTCCTTGTATACTAGTATACAACATGATCTCGGTATACAAGCAATGTCGTGGTTTTTGGAATATTACAGTGATTTCTCTTTATTACAAAAACAATTCTGTCTTGACTTACTGGATATTGTTTTACATAAAAAAATTTTCCTATTCCAAGATCAATTTTATTTCCAGACTAAAGGAACGGCTATGGGTTCAAATGTCGCACCACCTTATGCGAATATTTATATGACGCATTTTGAATCCCAATTTGTATATAACCACCCCATATTTCAAAATCATATTTTAATGTACAAAAGGTACATTGACGATATATTTATCGTCTTTTCGGGTTCCCAATCACTCTTTGATGAGTTTTTGTGTCACCTTAATACTAGAGTTGATGGCTTATCCTTTACCCAACATGTAGATCCATCTAGTATTAATTTCCTTGATACACGTATTTATATGAATCCAAGGGGTAACATTACATCGGATATTTATGTGAAACCGACAGACCGTAACAGCCTTTTGCATTATACCAGTAGTCACCCACGACACTTGAAGAACGCATTACCAATATCTCAACATAAAAGAGTGGCAAGGATTGTTTCTTCTCAGGATCAACGATTAATACGACATGAGGAAATGTCCAATAAATTCCTACAACGTGGTTATCCTTCGTCTATAGTGGATTCTGCATATCATTCAAGCTACAGCTCAACCACTAGACCTAAAAGGGTAGGACCATTTATTACCTTTGTCAACACATTTCATCCTTTTCATCCCATTATAAAAGGAATTATACTTCGACACTGGCAGATATTACGTAATTCTTATCCACAGATAACTGAATTTTCTTCCTCACCTCTTTTCAGCCATAAACGCTCTCCTAACCTCAGAGACATATTGGTAAGGGCGGACATAGGGTCAAAAATTGTTAAATCTAGACAAACTTTCTTATCTACACCCAAACAGGGCAATTATCCCTGTTTACATTGTCCTCATTGCTCCAATATTATCAAAGGAAATCAATGTACTCATCCTCGCACTGGAAAGGTCTTCTATCTTAAGGACTTTTTCACTTGTGACACGTCCTATGTAATATACCTGATAAAGTGCCCATGCGGTCTCGGATATGTTGGGGAGACTACCCAGCATGTCCGAGACCGCATTGGGAAACATAAGTCCACTATACGATGTAAATTGGTTATGTTGCCTTTTCCATATCATTTTATCCAGTGCGGGCATACGATTTCTCAGATGAGATTTCAGGTTTTGGAGCATATTCCACCTTTGAGACTTGGGGGTGATAGGATTAAGAAACTTAAAGAAAGGGAATCCTACTGGATCCACACCTTGAATACCCTCTCCCCGTTTGGACTTAATAGAGAATATGAGAATTATTGATGTGGGGTCCGTCCTGTCCTATTTCTATTATTGAGGTCTTCGCAAAGTGTGGGAGGTCTTTATATAACTTATTGTTTAGATTCCTGTATAGGTATTTCATTTGACATGTTGCTGAGAACTATGGGTGCACATGTGAGTGTGCGGACACATAAAGTGCCTGCACACTCATATGTGCACACGTTATGGTTTGAATACTATATAACCAAGATAATTGTTCTGTGATCCTCTTTTGGTATATAGAGTTAATCGTGTCATAGTTTGCATTATATTATGTATGATATGTGTTGTCTTATATTGTACTATAGCATACATATTAGCACACACATGAGTGCTTGTTAGCATACATAGGCACACATGTGAACACAGCAAATGTTGTTTGTTTCCAACGATCATGCAAATTGCTTCATAATCATGTTTATATAGAGTTAATTCCAGTCTTAAAAGTCCTATCCATCTTTTCTTTTCTTTTCCAGATGCACACTTGATATATCTCACTTTATAATGAAATTCCGGGAGCCGTAGTTCACTTACACCAGATTTTTACTTCTGCGCATGCGCGCACTTCCGGGTACACTGCGCACACGCAGCTTGCGTGTCATCCCTCCTTATGCGTTCCATACACAGGAAATTATTCAATTATGCCCGCCCCTCCAGCACATTTAAACCCCAACGCGGTCACTTCACCTCACACTTCACCGCTGATCCTTGGCTAAACAGGTATGTCACGTTCACTCTCTCTGTTAACCCCTTTTGAGCGGCACTCTGTCACTCTGGACCTAAAACAACACTTTTTATGAGATTCCTTGTGTTTTCTTCTGTTTTCACTTGAATATTTTTCGATATACTGAAAGTATCTTTTCCACTTTATTTCTCCAGCCTTATAGCGGCCCAGCACCATAATCACCTCCCCTTTGGGCATTATAATATAATCATATATTATTTTTCAAAATGAAGGTAATGACGTTTTCTATTTTGATCATTGATTTGTTTTATAAGCATGGTTGCTTCTCTTGAGTAAATTATGTCCCGGTGAAGTCTATGGATTGACATTAGTGATACGCTCTATGATGTAAATAATAGATATGATTTTATCCTAATATATATTAGGGTATTTTTATGATTTTTACGATTCCTGAAATGTGGGCATTATTATTATTTTTCCAGATACAATTGGTCACATGGGTCTGACGTTCTTCTCAGATATTACTCATTACATCATTTAGGTAAAATGACTTATTATATCAAGCCATAAATTAATTGATAGCTACTAATATGAAGTATGAATGAATATTGGTACTGATTTTCTCTTGTTATACTTTATTTTGTTATATGAATTTCAGTTGTGAAGAAGGCATCAGCCGAAACGTTACATCTGAATAATCAATTTATGAAAATAAAATATTAATTGATACATCATTGTGTGCCGGAGTTTCTTCTATATAAGTCCTATAAGTCGACATTCAATAGATTTCTAATATTGACTTAAGCTGTTTTTTGTCCAGGATTTAGCCTACGCGTTTCGTCCCTTAGTTAGCAAATAGGGGCTCATCAGGGGTATATCAGCATGGATCCTTGAAACTCACAGATTCAAACCTAGAATAGAACAAAGGGTTTTTTTTTAATTTTATACTATAGGAACCACTGTTGCCATCAATACGGATACAATCACCACAGTATGGCATATAAATTGTGAATCACTGACCATTTACATAAAATAGCACCGGGACCAATAGATAATATGGTACGTCCTCCAGGATCAATATGACACCACTTGATGCACCTGACAATCAAAATGGGGGCCATTTTTAATGTCACTTACAAATATTTGGTTAAGCATAGGCTCGATTGAATATATATTTCTGAGGAAAAAAGTGTACCAATCTAATACCTGGTAGATTGCTGCTGAACATAGAGTCTGAATTTAAATCGGGTTCAGGCTATCTTTCCGCAACAGGTAGAATCCGTGCATCCAGCACTTAATCATGTGGAGTGTGCAACCTTAATAAAATAATTCCAAAAATTATATACCAATTACAATCATCCTCAAGTATGCACCCAGATTGTGCACCCCACCAGCCTCTTGATAGAGGGTGACACTCAGAGCAAATAGCACCTCACCACCTGAAATGTGTGCTTCCACCAGTCAGTACATACCCAGGATTTCAGATCCTTAAATACCAGAGTCCTTAGATAACTTTCAAGTCCTCTGCAATACCAACCACATAATAGACATTATTGGCAACCAGCCCGCTGTATCCATATAAATATATATATATATATATATATATATATATATATATATATATCATACATCAGAACTTCGCAACACAAAGATTCAAAAAATTCAAATACCTAAATCACATCAAGAAGGTAATCCCCAGGTAACGATATGTACTCCATCTGGGCGTTCATTCAGTATCTGATACTCCATATCCAGTTTAAATAGAGGAAACCGCAGAGTACTTGAAAGTGGGGTGCACAATCTATTGAATGTCGACTTATAGGACTTAGTCTGGCCCATCCCTAATAGTCTATGATGGATGAATAGTGACGGACATAGTTCCCTTTTCTCCGCACATTCTATGTGTACATACTACTCTTGTGGGCTTTATCTTTGGTGTTGCACCTTACCCACTGATATATAGATACACGGGATATTTTTGAGAGTGAGTGATGGGTCAGCAGAGGACGTCAGTCGACGAGGAACGGGGGCGTCATGATCAATTAGGATGCCGACCTCCGTATGTGAGGAAGGGTGAGAGAAGGATATATACAATTTTTCCCACCTTTCTTTCTCATATTAATTTAATAATTTTTTATCATATTCAATGTATGTATGTACTCTGTTTGTGGCATATATGTCAAATAAAAATTATGGTTTTAAGGTAAAAGAAATTTTCAGTTTATGATGATCATACTCTACCTTGGTATCTAAATTCGGTTTTTGGTTAGCTCCCAGTCCAGCCAGGCAGCAGTGCCTGGCTTCAGGTCACCGGACTCTTGCTCCCCCGGGGCAGACATCTTTCCCCTCCGGCATCCAGAAACTTCTTTTTGCAGTGTTCCGCAGTATCTGCCTTGCACCATCGACTTACATCCTGGATACGCCAAAGGGGCGGGGAGTTCAGGTTTCGCACCCTTTTACTGATGGCGCAGCATTTTTACAGTTCAGAAAATGGCAGCTAGTTCAACTTTTGGGAGTTAAGTCCAAAAAGGCACGCTGTCATCTGCTTTCGCTGGTCTAGTCTGAATCTTGCTGAGTACGCCAGTTTTGAAAAGCTGTCGCGCCCCTGGACAGCCAAGCTGCTCGGATCCGGGTGGTCGGTGGCTGGAGGGGACCTGGACTTGGGGGCTCTGTCGAACAGTTTTTAAAAATAAAATAAAAATAAAAATAAAGTCCGACTACGTCACTCGCGGTTTGCGGCCAGGGATGATAGGGTCGACATTGCAGGTTCCTACTGGGGATGATGGATGGGGGCAGCATGAATGGTGGAGCCCTCCGCGAGCAGGGATTTGTCCCAGGGGTAGGTGAAGGGTTAACGTGGAGACGCGCTGCAATGAAGCAGTCCAGGCAAGGAGAGCAGTTTGATGGTGTTTTCTCACTGGTTCAATGCCCTTAGACGTACTGGATTCCAAGTGTGCCCGTGTTCTGATGGCTGTGCCTGCAAATCTGGTGCCACTCTCCACCTGTGCACTCCCGTGTATGTGGGTTCTCCCTGGCGTGGAGCACTTGGAGGTTCTACTGGTGTCTGGGTCCTGCCGCAGGCAGCTAGGACTATTTAAGGGACTATGTCCCGGTTCCCACTTTGCTGCTGATGCCTCGGACGTTAAAGGGTAGCAGATGAGTCCTGGAAACCCACCCGCCTGGCAGAGTTGACAGAGGTAAAAGTCTGTGTCTGTTCTGGGATCTGCAACCCGTGGATGCAAAGTACTGTAAGCCCTGGATGTCCAACCCACAGGGTCCTTCTGTCCTTGGGGCTTTCTCTCTCGCTCTGCAGCTACTTTCCTCCTCTGAGTGGCTGTTCTTACTACTCAGGTCTTTGCAGTCTCTTTTACTACCACCCCACTGACTTTCTTATGCCTCACTTTCCTTTCTGTGTCTCAAGAGTCTCTGGTCTGTCTTGACACTCTTCCTCTTTCACTGTCTACTCCAGACTGACTGCCCACTAACACTTCCCAGGTCACTGTCTCCTCCCCTAGGTCTGGTCTCTTCCTCACAGTTGGCTGCCTGTAATCTCAGAGTGCCCAGCCCTGTCATTTGGCTAGGTGAGTCTCCCAGCCGGGTACAGTGAGTGTAAATGTCCTGGTGTGCTAGTGTGTGTGTAGTGGCTGGCACAGTTATGTTGGACTTGGGCTGTTACCTTATTTTTGTGACACCTGGTTACCGCAAGGGCGTCACACATTTTTATTACATTTTTTATGGGTTTTAATAAAGAAAAATAATAAATTGCGCCCTTTTCTTACTCCATTTACCGATCACCATAGAAAATGTGACCGCTGTTTTGTTCGGGTCATAATGATTACAGGGACATCAAATATGTCCATGTTATTTGCTGGTTCATGGTGTTTATTATTTTATAAAAACAAGTGTAATAAAATTACATTATTCTAATTTTTTTAATCATTTTTAGTAATTTTATTAGAAAAAAAATAAACTTTTTTCCTCTCCCTCTAGAATACAGGACATAGAGATGCTGCTTTGTAAAATGGAGCTCTATGTCCTGTGTAATCTGCTGTATAATCAAAGGCTGCTGTTGTAAATATCATCAGGGATGGTACAGTTCCTGGAAGTGTTTTTGGGCTCCCTCTGGTGGCTAGTGCTGGTAGTCAGTCTGATTCTGCATCTGTCGCTCAGACAGGTGTGGAAGATGATTGCTGTTCCCGGAAAGCCAATGAAGCCTGGGGAAATATAGGAAGGCGGTTCTGTCCAACCTTTGCCGGTGATAATTGTTTCTGCTCCAAGAAAAGATGTCCTGAAGTTTGTTCTCCTGCCTTTAGGCTTTTTGCCTCTCCATGTAGGATTGTTTTTTTGCTTTTTACTGCTCCTTTTTTGGATTCTCCAGGAACAATTTCTACAGCATTTTTTTTCGTTCCTTAGCATCAGTTTTGTTCCTATGTCATCCAGAGTCTGCAGCTATGCCTGATAAGTATTTTGTTTTTTCTTTCTGAGATTAATTAGTTCTCATTAATTTTTTTGTCTTTTTGTTTGCAATTAATGGGAATTGTATAATCTCAGTGATTTTTCCTTGTGAGGGTTTATTCTCTTAGTCTGGGCTTGGTTTAGGCTGAATTGTACTTATAGGCATTTCTGCTTAACTTATGAAATCTATTCCTAAATCAATGATTGAGAAAATTTTCTTTTGTTTCTTGCATGGGAATAAGCATGCTTTCTGCACTATTTTTTGAGGACGATTTGTTTCCCAGCAAGAAGGGAGTTTTTAGTCCCAGTCTGATTAGGAGTTTGTATTTGCACAAGAGTTCCTGATATAGTGAGAGGAAGACCGTGTGATCTTTAAGGCATTTTTGATTATCAGGTGTTGGTATTTATTCAGGGTTTTCACTGGCTGCAACCAGTAATCTTTTCTATCCTTTTTGTATCTAGCTAGCAGGGCCTCACTTTGCTTAACCCT
Source organism: Anomaloglossus baeobatrachus (assembly GCF_048569485.1). NCBI lineage: Eukaryota > Metazoa > Chordata > Amphibia > Anura > Aromobatidae > Anomaloglossus > Anomaloglossus baeobatrachus. The sequence continues at coordinate 196,354,992 of NC_134357.1, read as the reverse complement.
ATAATAACCATCTATGTGCTGTCTTTTTCTTTACATCACCGTTTTTATATGTTGGGCCCTTTACTATCCTTTTTGGGCTGCTCTGAGACAAATCAGGATTCCTCATTCCATCTTTGAGGCTAGTTAGTTCTCTGGGGGTGACGAGGCATCTAGGTTGGTTAGGCACGCTCCACCCCTACTACTAGTTGTGTTGCGCAATTAGTGGATCATTTGCAGTGGTCTCCTGACCATAACAGGCTTCATTGTAGGTTCATTTATATAAATTCCTCCCTGTAACATCATCATTCCTAGTGGCTCAACAGCTAGAACAGCTAGGAAACAGTTTGAAACATGCTGGTTTGAATCCAAAGGGGTGAAAATACAGAAAAAAAATAACATGCAGTATATACATTTGTAGTTTTTTACTCATTTCTTTATAGTAGTTTTATGGGAACAAATGAGTCTGACTCTTTCCTTCGCCTACAAAGAGATGCTCTATCATCTATCTATCTATTATATATCTATTTCTCTGTCTATTATCTATCTATTATATATCTATCTATCTATCATGTATCTATCTATTATCTATCCATTGTGAGACTGTGACCGGGGTTATCTATGACGGCCGGTATGTCTCGCCCCGGTTGTGCTCACTCCATGATAGAAAGTAAATCCACTCTAGGGTTAATGCTGTTTGCCTACAGGCTGAAGGAAGGGTTAAATGGAACAGGATCAAGGGCAGGTGTGCCGGGTGTGAGGGAGTGAACACAACTCCCTGAGCTCTCTGCTGGAGAGGCACATGTATATTGTTGTGGACTTTTGTTTTGGATTAAACCGTGTGCTGTGAACCTTAATGCCTGGATCCCGTGTCTTCTGCTGCGCAGCCGACCACGCTACCTCACATATGGTGGAGAATGCGGGCATGCCAGCCCGGTGAGGTGTAGCATCCATCCCTGGTGACCCGGTAGCACATGTCCTGGATTCGAGCGGCTATACTACAGCCCAAACCCGGTGACGCCATGGAGGACATACTAAAGCAGCAGCAACAGATCAATGCACACCTGCTCCAGGCGTTGGAACGTCAGCAGCAATCCTTGCAAGTGCAGGACAAAAGGCACCAAGAACAGCTGGTTCAGGCCAATGCACGTCAGCAGCAAGCCTTGCAATTGCAGGAACAAAGACATCAAGAACAGATGGTTCTCCTGGCCAAGTCGATCCGTGCCGGACCGGCAGCAACAACCCCGGGACCGGGTGACGACGGCAGCGTCCGAAAAGCGGTGAGACAAGCGTTGCAAAAGATGACCCCGGGGGATGATGTGGAAGCGTTCCTGGCGGTGGCTGAGCGGGAAAAGCTGCCGACCCCCCAGTGGGCTGAGGTATTGTCGCCCTATCTAACGGGGGAACCCCAAAAAGCGTACCTGGACCTCTGTACCGAGGACCCATTGACTATGTGACCCTAAAAGCCGAAATACTGGCTCGGTTGGGGGTGAATACCTATGTACGGGCTCAGCGGGTAAATCAGTGGTTCTATGAGGAAGCCAAACCCGTACGCTCCCAGGCCTATGACTTGTTGCATCTTGTAAAAAAGTGGTTGCAGCCTGACACTCTGAGCCCGGTGCAAATGGTGGAAAGGGTAGTAGTGGATCGTTTTGTGCGCACTTTACCAGTCACCGTTCAACGGTGGGTAGGACAGGGTGACCCGAGTACCCTGGACCAATTAGTGTCCCTGGTAGAGTGGCATGTGGCTACGCAGGACTTGATACGGGACACTGAGACTTTGCGTACCGCCCGTCGGTCCGGCCCCTCCAAGCCTAGGGCCAAGGACCCACCGCTGACAACGGTGCAGGAGCCCCCTACCGTCCCGTCTGAGGCCGCGGCCGCCATTCCTGAGGTCCGGAAGGTTCTGTACCCTAAACGACAACCCGTCAAGGGGGTTTCCGTCCCCATTAGATGTTGGCGGTGCCAGCGGGTGGGACATATGGAAGCCCAGTGTCCACTCACCACGGAGCCCATGGATTGTGGGGTTACCCGGCGGGGTTCAATGTATGCTCAGGTGGTGTGTACCGCTGACCTGGTCTCCCCAAAGACGGAGCCCCACTTGTGCCAAATACAGGTGAATGGATGTCCGGTTACAGGATTGTTGGATTCCGGGAGCTTAGTGACCCTTGTGCGATCCACCTTGAGGGCTAAAGTAAAGGCCACAGGACGTACCGTGCGGGTGGTTTGCATACATGGGGACCGCCGAGACTATCCCACGGGGATTGTCACCATCACAGCACCTTGCGGTCAGGTGCAACATGAGGTGGGACTTCTTAACACTCTTCCTTATGACGTGATCCTAGGAAGGGATCTGCCCTATTTTTGGACTTTATGGAGGGGACCCTCTAAGTCCCCTCAGATATTGGACAGTCCGGGACCTGAGCCCTACAATCCTGAATCCGGGACGCCTGCCGTAGGGGTCACCATGATAGGGACAGAGTGTGAACCCGATAGGTCACCCCTAGAGGTATTGGCAGGAGAGGCTGAGATGGTCGAGCCCATCCCGGAGTTGGAGGCGTCCCCGGATACGTTTGGGACAGCCCAACTCCAGGACCCTACGTTAATACATGCCCGGAGTCGGGTGACAGTAGTTGACGGGGTGGCACAGCTGCCCGGTGCCCAGGTAAGGTACCCCCATTTCACTCTTAAGCAAGATGTACTCTACCGGGTAGAGGAAATACGGGGCGTGGGGGTAGAACAGTTGGTGGTGCCCCAGCCGTATCGCCGGCGGGTCCTCGACTTGGCTCATAAACACCTGATGAGTGGCCACCTAGGGGTCAAGAAAACGCAGGAGCGAATATTGCAAAGGTTCTATTGGCCCGGGGTCTTTGGGGAGGTAAAACGGTTCTGCGAAACCTGCCCGGAGTGTCAGCTTACCGCACCCCTGACCCATTTTCGCAGTCCATTGGTACCATTACCCATTATAGAAGTCCCTTTTGAACGGATAGGGATGGATCTGGTGGGGCCCCTCGTAAAGTCCGCTCGAGGGCACCAACACATCCTAGTGATCGTTGACTATGCCACCCGGTATCCCGAGGCGATACCTCTCAGACATACTGCAGCAAAGCTTATAGCTCGGGAGTTGTTTGCTGTGTTCTGCCGGGTGGGGTTGCCCAAGGAGATCCTTACGGATCAGGGGACCCCATTCATGTCTAAAGTGACCAAAGAGCTATGCTGGCTACTCCAGATCAAGCAGTTGCGTACGTCTGTGTATCATCCTCAAACGGACGGTTTAGTCGAGCGTTTCAATAAAACCCTGAAAACCATGCTCAAAAGGGTGATCTCAAAAGACGGGAAAGACTGGGATATGATGCTTCCCTATTTGATGTTTGCCATCCGTGAGGTGCCACAGGCATCCACGGGGTTTTCGCCTTTTGAATTGTTATACGGGCGACATCCCTGGGGATTGTTGGACCTGGCAAAGGAAACATGGGAGCAAGAGCCCACCCCCCATAAAAGTGTGATTGAACACATTTTGGGTATGCAGAACCGCATAAGCGCGGTCATGCCAATTGTGAAGGAGCATTTACAGGAGGCTCAGGCCGCGCAAAGCGGCCGCTACAATAGACAAGCCACCGTGCGGACCTTTAAACCCGGGGATCGGGTGTTGGTATTAATCCCCACGGCGGAGAGTAAATTCCTGGCTCAGTGGCAAGGCCCCTACGAGATAAAGGAAAGAGTCGGGGTGGTTAACTATAAAGTATTGCAGCCCGGTAGGCGGAAACCTGAACAAATATACCATGTCAACCTATTAAAACCTTGTCAGGAACGGGAAAGCCTGATGGCTGTTTTTTCCCCATCTCCCTCCTCTTCGGGTCGTTCACATCCGGCTCCAGCGACCTCCGGAGAGGACGAACCGGAAGTAAGGATTGGAGATGCCCTCACCAAGACTCAGAGGCGAGAGGCCACACGGTTGGTTCAGCAGAACCCCGATGTCTTCTCCGAGCTGCCCGGTAGGACCAGTCTGATACGACATGATATTGTCACCGAGCCCCACCTGAAGGTACGCCTGAAGTCATACCGGGTACCGGAGGCTCGACGACAAGCCATATCGGAGGAAGTAAAGACAATGTTACGCCTGGGGGTCATCGAAAAATCCCGAAGTGAATGGGCTAGTCCGATTGTACTAATACCAAAACCCGATGGCTCCTTAAGGTTCTGCAATGACTTTAGGAGATTGAACGACATATCCAAGTTCGATCTCTACCCCATGCCCCGGGTGGATGAGCTGATTGATAGGCTGGGACAGGCGCGATATTTTACCACGCTCGACCTGACCAAGGGGTACTGGCAGGTGCCACTGACAGAGTCCGCCAAGGAGAAAACCGCTTTTGTTACGCCAGAGGGTCTCTTCCACTATGTTGTCTTGCCTTTTGGGTTACATGGCGCTCCGGCCACGTTCCAGAGGTTGATGGACTTAGTGCTGGAACCCCACCAGGCGTATGCATCAGCGTACCTTGATGACATCATTATTTACAGCTCCGAGTGGCAGACCCACTTGGAACAGGTACAAGCGGTGGTGGACGCGCTTCGAACAGCCGGATTGACAGCCAATCCCAAGAAATGTGCGTTGGGACTCACGGAAGCCCGTTACTTGGGCTACGTGATAGGCCAAGGAGTGATTAAGCCCCAAATTAACAAGGTTGAGGCGATCCAGAAGTGGCCTAGACCCCTGACCACGAAGCAGGTTAGGGCCTTCCTGGGTATCGTGGGATACTACAGGAGGTTTGTAAAGGATTTTGCGGGACTATCAGCCCCCTTGACGGACCTTCTCAAAGGCAAGAAGTCCGTCATGGTGCGCTGGACTCCGCAGGCCGAGGACTCCTTCCGGGCCCTGAAGGGGGTCCTGTGCGGACAGCCCGTTCTTGTACACCCTGATTTCCGGAAGGAGTTCATAGTACAGACTGACGCCTCGGAGGTCGGCCTGGGGGCAGTGCTGTCTCAGGTGGTTCAGGGGGAGGAACACCCCGTCACCTTCTTAAGTAGGAAGCTCACCCCTCCCGAGCGGAATTATAGCGTAGTGGAGAAGGAGTGCCTGGCGATCAAGTGGGCCTTGGAGTCCCTACGCTATTACCTGCTGGGACGGCAGTTTCGCTTGGTGACGGATCACTCTCCACTGGTCTGGATGAGGTCCGCCAAGGAACGGAATGTCCGGGTTACCCGGTGGTTCCTTTCTCTGCAGAACGTCCGGTTTACGGTTGAATATAGGGCCGGTGGGTTGCAGGGCAACGCCGATGCCTTGTCCCGCGGCCCGTGTTTGATGGCGGGAGTTCAACCCCGCACGCTTGAACTGAGGGGGGGGTATGTGAGACTGTGACCGGGGTTATCTATGACGGCCGGTATTTCTCGCCACGGTTGTGCTCACTCCATGATAGAAAGTAAATCCACTCTAGGGTTAATGCTGTTTGCCTACAGGCTGAAGGAAGGGTTAAATGGAAACAGGAACAAGGGCAGGTGTGCCGGGTGTGAGGGAGTGAACACAACTCCCTGAGCTCTCTGCTGGAGAGGCACATGTATATTGTTGTGGACTTTTGTTTTGGATTAAACCGTGTGCTGTGAACCTTAATGCCTGGATCCCGTGTCTTCTGCTGCGCAGCCGACCACGCTACCTCACACCATCTATCATGTATCTATTATTCTGTGTGCAGAATTATTAGGCAAATGAGTATTTTGATCACATGATAATTTTTATACATGTTGTCCTACTCCAAGCTGTATAGGCTTGAGAGTCAACTACCAACTAAGTAAATCAGGTGATGTGCATCTCTGTAATGAGGAGGGGTGTGGTGTAATGATATCAACACCCTATATAAGGTGTGCTTAATTATTAGGCAACTTCCTTTCCGTTGGCAAAATTGGTCAGAAGAGAGATTTGACGGGCTCTGAAAAGTCCAAAATTGTGAGATGTCTTGCAGAGGGATGCAGCAGTCTTGAAATTCCTAAACTTTTGAAGCGTGATCACCGAACAATCAAGCGTTTCATGGCAAATAGCCAACAGGTTCGCAAGAAGCGTGTTGGGCAAAAAAGACGCAAAATAACTGCCCTTGAATTGAGGAAAATCAAGCGTGAAGCTGCCAAGATGCCATTTTCCCCTAGTTTGGCCATATTTCAAAGCTGCAACATTACTGGAGTATCAAAAATCTCAAGGTGTGCCATACTCAGGGACATGGCCAAGGAAAGGAAGGCTGAAAAACGACCAACTTTGAACAGAAACATAAGATAAAATGTCAAGACTGGGCCAAGAAATATCTTAAGACTGATTTTTGAAAGGTTTTATGGACTGATGAAATGAGAGTGACTCTTGATGGGCCAGATGGATGGGCCAGAGGCTGGAAAAGTAAAGGGCGGAGAGCTCCACTCCGACCTCAGACGCCAGCAAGGTGGAGTTGGGGTACTGGTATGGGCTGGTATCATCAAAGATGAAATTGTGGGACCTTTTCAGGTTGAGGATGGAGTGAAGCTTAACTCCCAGACTTACTGCCAGTTTCTGGAAGACAACTTCTTCAAGCAGTGGTACAGGAAGAAGTCGTTATCATTCAAGAAAAACATGATTTTCATGCAGGACAATGCTCCATGACATGTATCCAATTACTCCACAGCGTGGCTGGCCAGTAAAGGTCTAAAAGATGAAAAAATAATCACATGGCCCCCTTGTTCACCTGATATGAACCCCATAGAGAACCTGTGGTCCCTCATAAAACGTGAGATCTACAGGGAAGGAAAACAATACATCTCTCAGAACAGTGTCTGGGAGGCTCTGGTGGCTGCAGCATGCAATGTTGATCGTAAACAGATCAAGCAACTGACAGAATCTATGGATGGTAGGCTGTTGAGTGTCATCATAAAGAAATGTGGCTATACTGGTCACTAATTTTTTGGGGTTTTGTGTTTGCATGTCAGAAATGTTTATTTCTAAATTATGTGCAGTTATATTGGTTTATCTGGTGAAAATAAACAAGTGAGATGGGAAAATATTTGGTTTTTATTAAGTTGCCTAATAATTCTGCACAATAATAGCTACCTGCAAAAACAGATATCCTCCTAAGATAGCCAAATCTAAAAAAAAAAACCACTTCAACTTCCAAAAATATTAAGCTTTGATATTTATGAGTCTTTTGGGTTGATTGATAACATAGTTGTTGATCAATAACAAAAAAATCCTCTAAAATACAACTTGCCTAATAATTCTGCATAAGGTGCATATATCTATCCCTCTATTATCTATCTATCTATCTATCTATCATGTATCTGTCGCGGGCGGAGGAGGGGACGCTGCGCTCTCCCACTGCTCGGGTCCGGCCGCTGCTGCTGCGGCTGCTGCTGCTCGGTGGTGGCTCGAGCGGTGGGCCGGATCCCAGGGACTCGAGCGGCGTTCTTCGCCCGTGATTGAAAAGGGTGGGGATTGATTGTGGGGATTTGAGATTGTCCGTGACACCACCCACGGTTGTGGTGAGGTTGTGACACCACCGCTGCTCTGGACGGGGATCCCGGGAGCGATGACAGGGAGCAGCCTGGGTGTTAGTTCTCCCCTCCATGGGTAGGGGGTTGGTTGTCCCAGGGCCCGGTGATGGGGTAGGGATGGATTGCAGGCGGGTTACGGGGCCTGACGAGGTGCAGGGTCGCGGGGGTAGCGCTGTGCGTCACGGCACGGTGGTACTCACTCAGCCAATGATGTACACAGAGTCTCCGGCAAAACAAACGGCTGGATGGATGGGTCCCACAGACGGCTGCGGTGTTTCTCCTCCCGGCAGGTTGATGGTGACTGCCTTTCCCTGCACCTGTGTAGTGTGTACGGTTCCAATGGGTTCCCACCGGTAACCCGCTCCCCAGCTTGAAGGTTGCTGAAGGAGACCTTTTTGCCCGCAGGCTCTGGCCCTGGGAACTTTAGCCTTGGCGGTGACTGTTTCCCTCTCTCGGTTGGACTGTTGTTTTCTGTCGGAACTTGGCTGCTGGGAAACCCAGGAGGTTCCCTTCGCTAACGGATTTGGCAAATTCACGGCGACTCCTAGCCTTGCCGGGGTCCGTAAGCCCCTACCGGATGGTGCTGGCTTCTCTTTGCGTACCGGTCCGGTACTGCCGGGCCACCACCCATCCACGGTCCTTACGGCTGGCTCCAATAGGCCTCTCCTGCAGACGGTCACCACCGTCTGTCAACCTTGCTGATCCGTCCGGGCCACACACCCGGACCAACTTCAGTCTGCTCCTCTACCACTTTCCTTCCTCTCACTTTCACTTCCAAACTGAACTCCTTACTATTCCCGCCTCCAGGACTGTGACCTCCTCGGTGGGCGGGGCCAACCGCCTGGCCCACCCCCTGGTGTGAACATCAGCCCCTGGAGGAAGGCAACAAGGGTTTTTGTCTGACTTCGGTGTGCCTGACCGGGAGTGTTGGGTGTGTTGGTGTTGTTCTGTGACGACCTGGCTTGTCCACGGCGCCACATATCTATTATATATCTATCCCTCTGTCTATTATCTATTTACTAGAAATAGGCCCGATGCTATCGCATTGGGAGTGCGGTAAAATGAACATCTGTCTATGCTTAGTGGTGCTGACAGGAGCAGTGGACATGTGTCACACTGTTTGCGCTTTCCAACATATCTGTTGTATGTCATCCCTCCGCATTTGTGTATTGTATGTTTTGTATGCGGTGCCAACAGTGAGGGTATCTGAGGCCAGACTCCAGGGCTTCCACGATCACTTTGTCCCGGCCGTGTGACAGTGGGCAGGGAGGCCCCTGGAATGACTTTAGTTATCCTTAAAGAATAAATAGAAAGACCAGCACTCAAAAACTTGCAATAAATGCAAATTTAATCCATAGAAGCACGGCACAAACGAAAAAAAATAATGCGTTTCAGCTAAGATATAGCCTTTATCAACACATGTGATGTGTTGATAAAGGCTAAATCTTAGCCGAAAGCGTTATTTTTTCATTTGTACCGTGCTTCAATGGATTAAATTTGCATTTATTTCATGTTTTTGAGTGACGGTCTTTCTATTTATTCATTATTTGGGTGTGTCATCCCTTGACCGTGCACCTGCAATTTTTTGAGTGCCGGCTGGATACTTCCTTCTACCTTAGTTAACCTTAGATATGGCAGCAGGCTGACTCAGGAGCTCTCGCGGTTCTCCCTCTCTTCAAGAGGTTGTAGTGTAGCACCCAGAGTTATGGGGTACTCAGTTTCGGGCAGTGTCTCTACAGGGAATGTCACGATGGTGGCCATTACTCGGTTCCGTGCCCTGGGCCCTTTTTGTAATGGGGGATATTTACAGGGGATTTGTGAATAAAGTTATTCGTGACGTCACTTGCGGTGTTGCGGCTAAGTGTAGGGAGCTGCCGCAGGTTTTGCTGGGGCTGATGGAATGTGCAGCTCTGATGACTTGGGCCCTCCGCAAGTAGGGTATTAACTAGCAGGTGTATGGTGCAGTGAGTGTTGGAAGAATGAGTCCAGACAGGTATTCAGTGTACTGGTTTTAGTCACTTTTCTCAAGATGTTAATTGGTTGTCCAAGGCCGGCTGGTTTTGCTTCCAGGTCCCCTTCCTCCCAGTGCCAGTCTGGTTCTCTGGTACATTCTTCCCCTGCACCTATCTCTGGTAAGTGGGTCCCCATGGCAGAGGTGTATCTAGGCTTTCCGGCACCCGGGGCAAGAATTCAATTTGGCGCCCCCATGTGACCAGTTTTATATGTGATTTGCATATTTAGTCACGTGATGTTGAGCTGCTCTTAATAATTCTCTCAATGTTCAAAGAGAAACGTAGGAAGAAAAGGTAATTGTCTCATGCAAGTATGAAAATCACATATGATTGGAGAGGCCATGTGGTGACTGCTGTAACCAGAAGCAGATAATAATAGATTCACTGCACTCAATATGTAAATTTGCAAGACGGTGAAAAATCATTTATTTTAAACAGGTGATCAAGCAACATCCAACGACGTTTCGACCCACCAGGGTCTTAGTCAAGTTGCTAGGTAAAGAGATACAAAACATATGATCAAAATACAGCAAAAATTATATACAATAACTAATATATACATTTTAAAGAGATATATACAGGATATATACAAACTATGTACAGATCAAGACAATTGGTCATAAGGTACTGTCATGTTTAATTGTTGTATAGGCTATAGTAGCTAGGTGGCATTTTAAATATAGTGTATGCAAAAAAGGGTTTTTTTGCAAGAAAACAATGTAAACAAAAAAATAGCAACCTCAGTATTAATAAAACAGACAAAATTCCTGTTGGTAAAAAGGGGGGGTTATTACATGCTGGTATAGAACAATTGAGGAAAAAAAATAAAAAATAAAAAGAAACGTATACAATTGTATAGTACACCGGCTAAGATACGGTACCTGTATAATAGGTGACTGAAAGGTGAGGGATGATGTGCACTGAAGCATAGAAGTATATGGAAAAGGTGCCTGGTGGGAATAGAACATAGTAACTAACGGACATAGTACACAGAATGCAATACATGTAACCATGGAAATAATAGAAATAATAGAAAAGGAAGTTACCTTGGGGATATATATGTTTGTTATGCAAGCGCAGCAGCGCTGTTGCTATTAGAATCTTGTGCCCCAAGGCATAATGGAGGAGGGGGAGTATATATCTAAGATAGATAAGGATGTCAGCCAATCAGAGATCAGGAATGTGGGGGCTTGGTATAGAACATGTGATGTCACGTCATAGATGAGGACGTGGCAGTGAGAGCCTGGAGTGAATGGCTCATGCGCAGTAAAGCAGCGTTAGACATTCTGTCAGTGTGTAGGAGATACATATGCAGTATCTGCGCAAGCGTAGTAAATGTACGTAGACCGGGCCGAAAAGTTGCGTAAATATACGTAAATTGCGTAGCGTGTATCACGCACGCGCAGTGAGAGAAACCGCTCGGCTGGTGTAACAGTGTAAAGCGCTGACATGTAGAGAGGCTGGGTGAAGCCAAGAAGCGTGGGTAGTCTTACGTAATAGACGTAAGTGTCTAGAGCATGCGTAGTGAAGGGAAAAGAGAACTGGGAACAAAAGGAGAAATGTATAAGCGTAAATCCTACGGAACCTCCGGCTCCGACAGCGACAATTCTTCTGGACCCCGGCTACCACCTCGTTTTTTATCTCAAAAGAGAGGACGAGGCTACCCACAAGGCGGTCCGCCTACCGGTCCCGGTCCACGTATGAACACACGCTCCCAGACCCAGGTAAGAAATCAAACCTGGTAGTCAATATCTCCTCATATAACTTATCACCAACTGAACTCAATGTCCTACAAAAAGGCTTATCATTTTGCCCAACTCCTCGTTGGGATACATTCCAACTGGAAAAAGATTTGCAACGTTTTTACCGTAATCTACGACTCAAAACGCATTTTGGTATTTCTAATGTTATGTCTATTTCTCAACTACCTGCCGTATGCAGTACGTCACCTGATTTATCCATATCACACTACGGCCTGAGAAAACCTAGTACGTATAAACCACCTTCTACTTACCATGCTACCGAAACTTACATTGATTTGTTAGACAGAGACATCAGGGACATTATCCGGGCACAACATTCAGGACATTTGCCTATTAGACATAATCTCTCTAACAATGAGAAGCTGGCTATTGATTCACTAAAAAACAATAAAAATATAATTATCAAGCCCGCCGATAAGGGTGGAGCTACAGTTATTTTAGATCGACATGCCTATTTAGCTGAGATTCGCAGACAGCTAAGTGATAGTGACACATACCGATCTATTCCCAATGATCCTACATCCTCTATACGGAACAAAATACAACTTTGCTTAAGTCACTATTTACAATTGAATACCATAGACCAAAAAACCGTGGACTTCTTGACCAATACACATCCTATCACTCCTGTCATCTATGCTTTACCAAAAATACACAAATCTCTATCTTCTCCCCCTGGTCGCCCTATTGTAGCGTCTACTAACTCGATCCTATCCCCCCTGTCCATTTTTCTAGAAAAAATTTTGACACCACTAACAAGAAAATTACGTTCTTTTATACTTGACACAAGTCATTTCCTCAGAATTATTCATAATTTGAAATCAATTCCTCCCCACAGTCTACTAGTGACTCTTGATGTGCAAAGCCTCTACACATCAATAGAACATTCCAAAGGTATAGAGGCGGTAAAGACTCTGCTTGTGGATTCTGATTTATCTAGTAACTCAGTTTCACTGTGCTTGGATATCCTGCGACTAGTTCTCCATGAAAACTTCTTTTTGTTTGGTGATCAATATTACCTCCAAATACGGGGCACAGCCATGGGCTCTAATATGGCGCCAGCGTATGCCAACTGTTACATGGATCGTTTCGAACATGACCACGTCTACTCTAACATTCTTTTCGACCAATTCGCCACTAATTGGCTAAGATATATAGACGATATTTTTTTCATCTGGCACGGCTCTCCTGAATGCCTTGATCTGTTCGTTACTCAACTTAACTCAGTTAGGGCTGAACTTCAATTCACGGTTCAATCCAGTACCCAGCAAATTTCATTTCTGGATACTCAAATAATAAAGGATGACACAGGACTTCTCATTACAGACTTATATACCAAACCTACTGACACCAACTCATTACTTTTATATTCCAGTTGCCACCCACGAGCCACTAAGGATAGTTTACCTCGCTCTCAGTTTCAAAGAGTGGCTAGGATAGTCTCAGATACCGCCACACTTTCTACTAGACTCGATGATATGTCAAAAAAATTCCAAGATCGGGATTACCCTCCCTCCTTGTTAAGACAAGAGAGACAGAGAACCACACCTACACGTAACTACAATAATACCAATACTGAACGCATACCATTCGTGCATACATATCATCCCATCATGCCTAAAATCTACGCCTGTATTCGTAGACACTGGTCACTACTTTCTACTGCTTACCCCCAGATTGACGCATTTAAAGCACCAGCTCTTATTTGCACTAAGAGATCACGTAATATTAGGGATAATCTCGTTCGAGCCGATATTGGCAGTTTAACCAGACAGCCTATTCAACAATTCTTGAATACACAAAAAACAGGGACTTTTCCCTGCCTTGGCTGTGCAGCCTGTTCTAACGTCATTAAATCCCCGGTGGTCTTACATCCTCAGTCTGGCAAGAGTTTCCCTATAAAAGGTTTTTTCACTTGCGATTCCAATTTCGTAGTTTACTTGATCAAATGCCCCTGTGGTCTTCTTTATGTTGGTGAGACTTCCCAACATGTGAGAGACAGGATAGCCTCACACAAATCCACCATCAGGTGTAAGAAAACCTGGCTTCCCATCCCACACCATTTTTGTTCAGCCCCTCATACGGTTTCTCAGTTACGATTCCAAGTGATCGAACAGGTTCCCAGACCGCGTAGAGGTGGTAATCATATTAGGATTCTCAAAGACCGCGAGTCCTTTTGGATCTTCACTTTACAAACACTACACCCTAAAGGCATGAACCGTGAACTTGATTTAACATTTTGAACCCATGGTAGCATTTTCTTGTTGTCTCTGATTATATTATGACCTTGTTTTCTCTTCCCCAGAACCGCTGACTTGGTATCCTCTGGTAAGTACACCGGCTATTCTCACCCCCTCCTTTTCTACTCTTTACCCCTTCCTTCTTTCCCCCCCCCACCCCCCTCTCCCCACCACCGTTTTTAGTACTCATGTTTTCTCTTCTCCTTCTCCCCCTGTTTTACTATAAATGATATTTTCTGGTTATTGTTTACATATTCTCTTTCTTTTTGCCAACATAACCATTATTCATAGACACTTTTCCTTCTTTTCCCATTATTCCTAACTCTCCTTGGACATACCTTTTCGTTTCTTAACCTTTATTATTTATTTTATTTTTTCTTATTTATAATCCCTATTGTATTCTATTTTCTTTCTCCACTTATTTTCTATTTTATTTTCATTATTTTTTGTTATTATTATTTTTATTATTTATTTTTATTTTTTATTTTTTATTTTTAATTTTTATTTTTTATTTTTTATTTTATTTTTTCAATCTCATTTTTTATTCTTCTGTCTTCTTTTTTCATCTCTTTCCTTTTCTTTCCCTATTCATTTTTTATTCTTTATTTTTTATTTTTATTTTTAATTAAAAAAAAATTTTATTTTATTTTTGTTCTCATTTTATTTCTATTCACTTTCTTTCAGTTTTTTTATTCTTTATTTCCTATCTCCCAATTCTCTTACTGGTCGTTGCCTTTATTACCTTTTCTTTTACTCATAATTATCCCTTTTTTATATTCATCCTATTTATATTATATACATTATCCTACTATACTCATAGCCCCTTCACCTATATGTAGTTCCCTGCACTTCATGATGCCCAGCTCATATACATCAGCTCCACGCTCCTATTTACGCTTATACATTTCTCCTTTTGTTCCCAGTTCTCTTTTCCCTTCACTACGCATGCTCTAGACACTTACGTCTATTACGTAAGACTACCCACGCTTCTTGGCTTCCCCCAGCCTCTCTACATGTCAGCGCTTTACACTGTTACACCAGCCGAGCGGTTTCTCTCACTGCGCGTGCGTGATACACGCTACGCAATTTACGTATATTTACGCAACTTTTCGGCCCGGTCTACGTACATTTACTACGCTTGCGCAGATACTGCATATGTATCTCCTACACACTGACAGAATGTCTAACGCTGCTTTACTGCGCATGAGCCATTCACTCCAGGCTCTCACTGCCACGTCCTCATCTATGACGTGACATCACATGTTCTATACCAAGCCCCCACATTCCTGATCTCTGATTGGCTGACATCCTTATCTATCTTAGATATATACTCCCCCTCCTCCATTATGCCTTGGGGCACAAGATTCTAATAGCAACAGCGCTGCTGCGCTTGCATAACAAACATATATATCCCCAAGGTAACTTCCTTTTCTATTATTTCTATTATTTCCATGGTTACATGTATTGCATTCTGTGTACTATGTCCGTTAGTTACTATGTTCTATTCCCACCAGGCACCTTTTCCATATACTTCTATGCTTCAGTGCACATCATCCCTCACCTTTCAGTCACCTATTAACTGTCACGCTCCCCGGGTCCTCGGCTCCCCTCCCCGGGTCCTCAGCCCCGCTCCCCGGCTCACCTGCCACGCTCCCCTCGTCCCAGCCTCCGGTGCCCGTCCTCCATAGGTCCTCTGGTCGCCGATCCCGGCGTCCGACATCTTCCCAGGCCCTGGCCGGCTCTCCTGCGTCCTCCTCGCAGCCTCCTTCCCTGGCTTCTGGCACCCGGGCCGCGCGCATGCGCATTAGGGCACGCGCGCGGTCACTGACCCTTTCTTAAAGGGCCAGCGTCCAGTAACAGGAAATGAGGTTAGTCAGGTTCAGGGTATAAAGGGGGTTCTTGTCCAAGGGGGCGGGGCCTGATCTTCGTGTTCCCTGAGCTAGGAGTCAGGTCTCCTGGTGTTTATGTGCCTGTACTCACCTATCTCTCTTTGTAGAGCCGTACCTGCCTCGCCATCCAGTCTGCCGTATCCCGAACCCCGCACGCTGTCCGTCTGCCATCCGACAGCACCTGCCATCTCGGATCCCTGCGGTGACCCGTCATCTTGCTCCAGAGGTTCCGGACTCCGCCTGATATCATCTCGGCCTCCGAACCTGAGCTACGTCACCAAGACTACCTTCTGTGACTCCGTGGTCCCAGGGACTCCTCCGCTGTCTTCACTTGCACGGACTGTTCTGCTGCCCTTCAGTGCTTCAGCTGCCGGACTCCCTACCTCCATCTTAGAGTTCGGTCCAGTGGATCCACCTCCTGGGTCTGCCCGACCGCCCGGCCGTGACATTATACAGGTACCGTATCTTAGCCGGTGTACTATACAATTGTATACGTTTCTTTTTATTTTTTATTTTTTTTCCTCAATTGTTCTATACCAGCATGTAATAACCCCCCCTTTTTACCAACAGGAATTTTGTCTGTTTTATTAATACTGAGGTTGCTATTTTTTTGTTTACATTGTTTTCTTGCAAAAAAACCCTTTTTTGCATACACTATATTTAAAATGCCACCTAGCTACTATAGCCTATACAACAATTAAACATGACAGTACCTTATGACCAATTGTCTTGATCTGTACATAGTTTGTATATATCCTGTATATATCTCTTTAAAATGTATATATTAGTTATTGTATATAATTTTTGCTGTATTTTGATCATATGTTTTGTATCTCTTTACCTAGCAACTTGACTAAGACCCTGGTGGGTCGAAACGTCGTTGGATGTTGCTTGATCACCTGTTTAAAATAAATGATTTTTCACCGTCTTGCAAATTTACATATTGAGTGCAGTGAATCTATTATTATATGACTTTAGGGCATCGCCCTCTTTTCACGTGCACCGCCATCTTCTTGAAATTGAGTGCAGACCATTGTTATATCATCGTAACCAGAAGCAGAGCTGAATCCTGACAGGGAGTATATTACTTGCTGTTAGGATTGGGCTACACTGTTTAATTTACATTGTTTACAAGTTAAGGGCTTCTCCAGGTTTGACATAAAAATCTGCAGTCACTCTGTGTCACTCTATGTGACTGTAGACTTCTGAATTCTCACACTGCACACTGTCAGGATTCTCTGATGCCGGCGGTGAGTGGGAGGTCATGACACTGCAAGTATGTGATTTACATACAAGTGGTCACGTACCGACTAGACATGTATGGCCTCACTCAATAAAAATTAATTGAGTGAGGCCGGACACATCTAGTCAGAATGTGGCCAGAATATAAAAATCTCATACTTGCGCTCATATGACAGTCCACTCTCGTCACTGGCACCGGAGAATCCAAAAAGTGTGCAAGCGCTGTGAGAATTCAGAAGCCTGCGGTCACCTAGAGAGACTGGAAACTTTCATCTCAAACCTGGACAAGACTTTACTTATACACTTAAGCAGTGTAGCTCAATTCTAAAGCCTGCTTTACACGTTACAATTAATTGTGCGATCGCACCTGCCCCCATCATTTGTGCGGCACGGGCAATTTGTTGCCCGTGTCGCACAATGCTGTAACCCCCATCACATGTACTTACCTTCCAAACGACCTCGCTGTGGGCGGCGAACATCCTCTTCCTGAAGGGGGAGCGACGTTCGGCGTCACAGCGACGTCCCACAGCGGCCGGCCAATAGAAGAGGAGGGGCGGAAATGAGTGGGAAGTAAACATCCCGCCCACCTCCTTCCTTCCGCATTGCCGGCGGGACGCAGGTAAGCTGCAGTTCATCGTTTCCAGGGTGTCACACGGAGCGATGTGTGCGGCCTCGGGAACAATGAACAACGTGCCAACGATGAACGAGAAGGTGAGTATTTCTGCTCGTTAATAGCTGTCACATGCTACGATATCACTAACAATGCCGGATGCGCGTCACTAACGACATGACCCCGCCGACATCTTGTTAGATATATCGTAGCTAGTGATGAGCGAGTACCAAAAAGCTCGGGTGCTCGAGGCTCGGGCCGAGCATCCCAAGATTCTCGTTTACTCGGCCCGAGCACCGAGCCCAAAGTTATCCTATGGGAGACCCGAGTATTTTTAAGAAATGACCCCCCCGGCAGCATGTAGAAACCCTAAAAATGTCACAAAAGTCTCAGAAGAGTGCTCAAATGACATGTCAACAGCATGGGGACGACCCCTTGAAGCATTTATCACTCAAAAGTCACAGCTGTGAACAATTTTGTCCGAGTTTTACGCCATTTTTACGGACTCACCAGAAAACCTTCCAAAATGACACCAAAATGAATTTTCATGGCGGAAATGTTAAGGGCACATACCCAATAGTGAGATAGAGCTGGTGTATGTTACTTTTTGAGATTTGATGAAAGATTTTACGTGAAAACATTGTGTGGCACTCCGATGTCCCTGAGAAGAGACGTACATGAAGGCCTCTTGTGTCTAATGTGCCCATTTTGAGGAAGTGAGTCTTTGTAGTATTTTCCTTTGCCAGGGCAGTCCAAAATTGTGAGGTTCACCAATGCCCCTGCATACAGACGTGCATGATGGCCTGTAAACCTGAAGTGCTTATTGCAAGGAAGTGGGTCTATTGTAGTATAGCCCTTTGGCAGGGCAGCCAAAAATTGGGAGGCTCCACATTGTCCCTGGATAGAGACGTGCATGATGGCCTGTAAATCTGAAGTGCCCATTGTAAGGAAGTGGGTCTATTGTAGTATAGCCCTTTGGCAGGGCAGCCAAAAATTGGGAGGCTCCACATTGTCACTGGATAGAGACATGCATGATGGCCTGTAAACCTGAAGTGCCCATTGTAAGGAAGTGGGTCTATTGTAGTATAGCCCTTTGACAGGGCAGCCAAAAATTGGGAAGCTCCACATTGTCCTTGGATAGAGACGTGCATGAGGGCCTGTAAACCTGAAGTACCCATTGTAAGGAAGTGGGTCTATTGTAGTATGGCCCTTTGGCAGGGCAGCCAAAAATTGGGAAGCTCCACATTGTCCCTGGATAGAGACGTGCATGAGGGCCTGTAAACCTGAAGTGCCCATTGTAAGGAAGTGGGTCTATTGTAGTATAGCCCTTTGTCAGGGCAGCCAAAAATTGGGAGGCTCCACATTGTCCCTGGATAGAGACGTGCATGAGGGCCTGTAAACCTGAAGTGCCCATTGTAAGGAAGTGGGTCTATTGTAGTATAGCCCTTTGTCAGGGCAGCCAAAAATTGGGAGGCTCCACATTCTCCCTGGATAGAGACGTGCATGAGGGCCTCAAAACATTGTTCCCATTGCAAAGGAGCGGGTCTCCTGTCGTTGTAATGCCCATTCTGAAAGAATGGGCGAAAAAATTTACCACTGGGGGTATACCTGAAACAACGGCCTAAATATTGTAACGGTCATCATGGTGGCGCATGAGGAGAAGGAGGAGCAGTCCAGCGATTAGCCAAAGTCCAGAAGTGTGTACCCATGGGTGAGTGGAGGTACATGGCAAATTCCCGTTACAAACTTTAAATTCCGCTCTCATTTGCTGGTGGTGTGGTGAAGTCTGGCCCAATCCAACCCTTGTTCATCTTGATCAGAGTCAGCCTGTCAGTATTTTCAGTTGACAGGTGGGTGCGTTTATCTGTAATGATTCCACCCGTGGCACTAAAAACACGCTCTGACAAAACGCTAGCGGCAGGGCAGGCCAGGACTTCCAAGGCATAGAGAGCCAATTCATGCCACGTGTCCAGCTTGGATACCCAATAATTGTAAGGCACAGAGGAATGTCGGAGTACAGTTGTTCGATCTGCAAAGTACTCCTTGAGCATCTGGGCAAACTTAGGATTTCTTGTGGCACTACCCGCACCTCAGCGGCTATGGTACGTGAGGGGCTGAGAAAACTGTCCCACATCTTAAAGACTGTTCCCCTACCTCTGGCGGATTGGACTTGTGCCCCTATAGGCTGTACGCCTTGGTTGTTCACTGATTCCTGACCTATGCCGCTAGCGTTTTGTGAGGGGAATGCTTTGCCTACTTCCGTGACTATGGCCTTCCGGAACTGCTGCATTTTGGCTGACCTCTCCGCCTCGGGAATAAGAGACATAAAGTTCTCCTTGTAGCGTGGGTCTAACAGTGTTACCAACCAGTAATGATTGTCGGCCAAGATGTTCTTAACGCGAGGGTCACGAGACAGGCAGCTTACCATAAAGTCAGCCATGTGCACCAGACTCTTAACAGCCAGCACTTCAGTATCCTGACCAACACGATGACTGAACATGCTGTGCTCCTCCTCCTCCTCCTCATCTACCCTGTCCTCTGGCCAGCCACGCTGAACCGAGGATATGACTGGTGTGCATGTCATATCCTCAATTTGGCCGGAGAGTTGCTCCATGTCTTCATCCTCCTCCTCGTCATAGTCCTCCACTGCACGTTGTGATGAGACGAGGCTGGGCTGTGTGTTATCACCCACACCCACTACTGTTTCTTGCTCCAACTCATCGCGCTCCGCCTGCAATGCATCATGTTTGTTTTTGAGCAGAGACCGTTTTAGAAGGCAGAGAAGCGGTATGGTGACACTAATAATGGCGTCATCGCCGCTCACCATCTTGATGGAGTCCTCAAAGTTTTGGAGGATGGTACATAGGTCGGACATCCATCTCCACTCCTTAGGTGTTATGTGTGGAGTTTGACCCATTTCCCGACGGCTTAGGTGATGCAGATACTCAACAACTTCCCTCTTCTGCTCACATATCCTGACCAACACGTGCAGAGTTGAATTCCAACGCGTGGGGACATCACACACCAGTCTGTGAGCCGGAAGATGCAAACGGCGCTGAAAGCCTGCAAGGCCGGCTGAAGCAGTAGGTGACTTTCGAAAATGTGCAGACAGGCGACGAACTTTTATCAGCAGATCAGACAGCTCTGGATATGACTTTGAAAACCGCTGAACCACGAGGTTGAGCACATGGGCCACGCATGGAACATGTGTCAGCTGGCCTCGCCTCAAAGCCGCCACCAGGTTCCGGCCATTGTCACACACGACCTTTCCTGGCTTTAGGTTCAGAGGTGTGAGCCAGTGATCTGCCTGCTGTTTCAGAGCTGTCCACACCTCTTCTGCATTGTGGGGTTTGTCACCTATGCAGATTAGCTTCAGCACAGCCTGTTGCCGCTTTGCCGAGGCAGTGCTGCAGTGCTTCCAGCTTGGGACTGGTGTGAAGGGTAAAGTGGATGAGGATGCGCAGGAGAAGGAGGAGGCTGAGGAGCATGACATTCCGGAGCTGTAGAGTGTGGGTGAAACCCTGACTGAGGTAGGGCCTGCAAACCTTGGTGTGGGAAGGACGTGTTCCGTCCCTCGCTCAGACTGGGTCCCAGCTTCCACAATATTAACCCAGTGTGCCATCAACGAGATGTTGTCCACGTGTCTGTGGTTAGGTGGACTTTGGCTGAAACAGCGTTGTTCAGGGCATGTGTGATGTTTTGTGACACATGGTTATGCAATGTGGGGACGGCACACCGGGAGAAATAGTGGCGGCTGGGGACCGAGTAACGTGGGACAGCTGCCGCCATAAGGTTGCGGAATGCTTCTGTCTCCACCAGCCTAAAAGGCAACATTTCCCGCGCAAGCAGTCGCGAAATGTTAGCATTTAGAACTGTGGCATGTGGGGCGTTGGCAGTGTATTTGCGCCTGCGTTCAAAGGTTTGCTGAATGGATAACTGAACGCTGCGCTGGGACAAGGACGTGCTTGATGATGGTGTTATTTCTGCGTGGGCAACTGCAGGTGCAGGGCCGGAGTAGGCTTGTTCGTGGGCAGCATGGACAGGGGATTGGCTTGCATGCACAACAAGCGAAGACGTAGCAGTGACATCAGCAAGCACTGCTCCTCGACTCTGTTGTACATCCCACAAAGTCGGGTGCTTGGCTGACATGTGCCTGATCATGCTGGTGGTGGTCAGGCTGCTAGTTTTGGTACCCCTGCTGATGCTGGCATGGCAGGTGTTGCAAATGGCCTTTTTAGAATCATCTGGAGCCAACTTAAAAAACTGCCAGACTCGGGAAGACCTAACATTTGTACAGGCACCTTGTGTCGTGTTGGTGTTCCGTGGAATGGTTGCCTGACTTCTGCCTGGGGCCACCACCCTGCTTTTTACTGTCTGTTGGGATGCTACGCCTCCCTCCCCCTGTGCACTGCTGTCCTCGCTCTGCATATCCTCCTGCCAGGTTGGGTCAGTTACTGGATCATCCACCACGTCGTCTTCCTCTTCCGCACCCTGCTCCTCCTCCTGACTTCCTGACAATTGTGTCTCATCATCGTCCACCCCTTGTTGAGACACGTTGCCAACTTCGTGAGAACGTGGCTGCTCAAATATTTGGGCATCTGTACATACAATCTCGTCATGACCCACTTCAACAGGAGCTGGCGAGAGGCCAGAATGTGCGAATGGAAACGTGAACAGCTCTTCCGAGTGTCCAAGTGTGGGATCAGTAATGTCCGTGGACGTGTACTCGGCCTGGTGGTAGGAAGGAGGATCAGGTTCTGAAATGTGCGGTGCAGTATCACGGCTACTGACACTTAACCGTGTTGAAGACAGAGTGTTTGTGGTGGTGCCAATCTGACTGGAAGCATTATCCGCTATCCAACTAACAACCTGTTGACACTGGTCTTGGTTCAAGAGCGGTGTACTGCTGCAGTCCCCAAAAATTTGGGACAGGACGTGCGAGCGAGTAGATGTGGACCTTTGTTGTAGCGAAATTAGAGCTTGCACACGACCTCGGCCTCTGCCTGCACCACCATCACGTCCACTTCCTTGTTCATTGCCAACGCCCTTGCACATGTTGCAATGCTGTGCTGACGTGTATTCACTAGACTTGTGCGTTATATCCAAGTTTGTGCAAAATGCACACAAGTGCACCTGTACGCTGCCACCAACAGGCACACACGTGCGGTTTTTAAATGCAAGCACGGATGCACTAAGAACCTTACAGGTTTTTAGGAGCGACAATTACTGAGAAGTTTGACACTATCAGACACTGCTGACGTGTATTATTCACTAGACTTGTGCGCTATATCCAAGTTTGTGCAAAACGCACACAAGTGCACCTGTACGCTGCCACCGACAGGCACACACGTGCGGTTTTTAAATGCAAGCACGGACGCACTAAGAACCTAACAGGTTTTTAGGAGCGACAATTACTGAGAAGTCTGACACTATCAGGACTGTTTTAGACTGTGTACACCAGCCCCAGATATGATGAAGGCTGGTATACAGTCACCACTAGGAATGGCTATATACCCTGCCTGCCTGCCTGTATACAGCTACAATAGTCCTGAGAAGGACTCTTCTGGTCACTAGCCTGTATTCCGACCTGGCTATACCCTGCCTGCCCTGCCTGTATACAGCATCAATAGTCCTGAGAAGGACTCTTCTCCTGTACTCCGACCTGGCTATACCCTGCCTGCCTGTATACAACTACAATAGTCCTGAGAAGGACTTCTGGTCACACTGTTTGCAGCCCTGCTACGGAAATAACTATAAAGGGCCGCAAACCTTTCCCTGAAGCAGCAACACTCTCCCTGCACTGACTGTCTGGATGGCTGTGTGCAGAGCACAGCGCGCCCGCCGGTATAAAGGCTCGGTCACGCTGTGCGGGCCGGCCAATCACTGCAATTCCACAACTAACAGGGCTGTGGCATTGCAGTGGTCTGCCAGCCAAACCCTGCATGAGGGCTGGCTCTCAAAAGAGCGCCAACATGTAGGGATGAAGACCACGAGTACAGCACGAGTATCGCGAGATTACTCGGTACCCGCCGAGTAGCCCGAGTACAGTGATACTCGTGCGAGTACCGAGTAGTGACAAGCGTACTCGCTCATCACTAATCGTAGTGTGTAAAGCTCGCTTAAGTAAAGGGGTTGTCCAATCTCACCATTTTTGTATTGTTACTTGTGTACAGGATCAGAACTAGTAACAGCACCAGAACCACCAGAGGTACAGAAATACATAATTATAATACCCAACAGTACAGAAACACAGCATCACAACCACCAGCAGTACAGAAATTCATCATCCGAACCACCAGCAGCACAGAAATACATCCATATAACCCCATAAGTTTAGAAACACAGTATCAAAACCCTCATTAGTACAGAAATACATCATCAAAACCACAAGAATGGTACATCAATTGTAATGTCAGGTCAGACACATAGACATTTGTATCGCAGGAATCTACAACTTCCAGTACATACTTAAAGGGAATTTGTCACCAGGATTTTAAAACCTAATCTGAGAGCAGCATAACGTAGGGGCAGAGATCCTGATTCTATCGGTGTGTCACTTATTGGGCTGTTTAGTGTAGTTTTGATAAAATCACTGTTTAATCAGCAGTAGATTATCATTACAGGACTTCTTGGTGTGCTGCAGGTAGTCCAGCATACTTATGACCTCTGTATAACTGCTAGATCTGCAGCAGAGAAAACATTGATTTTATCAAAATTACAGCCAACAGCTCAGTAAGTGACACATCACTGGAATCAGGATCTCTGTCTCTACATTATGCTGCTCTCAGATGGGGGAGCAAAAGCCTGGTGACAGAAACCTTTTGTTAAGGAGATACTTGGGAGTTATCAGTCATCATCAGACTGAGGACTATACAGGAACTACAGTAAGGCCTCAGTTGCACTTGCGTTTTGCACGGATAAAAAAATAAATAAATAAATCTTTATTATTATATAGCGCTAAGATATTCCGCAGTGCTTTACATACATCAGGAACACTGTCCCCATTGGGGCTCACAATCTAAATTCCCTATCTGTATGTCTTTGGAGTGTGGGAGGAAACCCACGCAAACATGGGGAGAACATACAAACTCCTTGCAGATGGTGTCCTTGGTGAGATTCAAACCCAGGACCCCAGCGCTGCAAGGCTGTAGTGCTAACCACTGAGCCATCGTGCCGCATGGATGAGTGCAATCCGATAAAACATCAAATTGCACTCACACCAGTGTAAAATGATGGGGCAGTGTCCATCTGCGATTGATTTTTCATGATATATTGGCATGAAAAAAGAATTGCAGCATTCTGCGAGTGTCTGAGAGTCTCAGCTCACACACCCATGCAGGTCTACGGGAGCGTGTGAAACATCGCACTGCAATTGGATGTCATCAGAGTGCAGTACGATGTACGCAGAGACAGGCCGTGGAGAAGGGGGAGAATTACTCCCTCCGTTCCTCTTGTCCGAAGCTGTGATCTGATTGCAAGATTGGATCACAGCCGCATGACACTCGGCTCATGCTCGCAGCAGAGCCTGAGCCGAGTGTCATTAGCATATCGCATCTGATGCTCTCGCATGGGAAGCAATGCGCAAGTGGGACTGAGGCCCAATGATGAGAATTAGTCAGTATCACAAATAAAGGCTGGAGTCACATTAGCGTATGGCATCCAATGCGAGTGCAATGGATGCGATATGCTAATCACCCTTGGCTCAGGCTCTACTGCGAGCGTGAGCCGAGTGTCATGCGACTGTGACCCGATTTTGCGATGCATGCACCCCCAAACACATTACAGATATTATTAATATGGGGAAGCCGGCAGCAGCCTCACTCCCCTTCCCCGCTTATCTCTGTCCAGCTCCTCCTTGGCATGTTCACCTCCCCTGCTTGTCTCCGTCCAGCTCCTCCATGGCATGTGGCTGTGCCGCGCTGATTCGTGGCCATGACTAACAGACATGGCCAAACACAGAGCACACTGACACTGCTGTATATATATCACAGGAGAGGCTGGGGACATTCAGCAATGGGGGGGACATACAGCTCTAGAGGGGAGCATTCAGATCTGACGTGGTTTACAGCACTGGGGTGGGGGACATACAGCTCTGAGGGGTATACAGCTCTAGGGTGGTATACTGCACTGGAGTGGGGGTATACAGCTCTGGGGTGGTATACTGCACTGTAGTGGGGGTATACAGCTCTTGGGTTGTATACTGCACTGGAGTGGGGGGGAGACATACAGCTCTGGGGTTATACAGCACTGGAGAAGGGGACAAACAGCTCTGAGGGTATACAGCACTGGAGTGGGGGACAAACAGCTCAGGGGGGTATACAGCACTGCAGTGGGGGAAAAACAGCTCAGGGGGTATACAGCACTGGAGTGGGAGGACAAACAGCTCTGAGGGTATACAGCACTGGAGTGGAGGACAAACAGCTCTGGGGGGTATACAGCACTGGGGTGGGGGAAGATACAGCTCTGGGAGGTATATAGCACTGAAGTGGGGGGAAAAGACAGTTCTGGGGGTATACAGCACTGGGGTCAGGGGATAGACAGTTCTGAGGGTATACAGCACTGGGGTGGTGTTACTAGACAGTTCTGGAGGTATATAGCACTGAGGTGGGGTGAATAGACAATTCTGGGGGTATAAAGCACTAGGGTGGGGTGAATAGAGAGTTCTGAGGGGTATATAGCACTGGGTTGGGTGAATAGACAGTTCTGGGGGTAAAGAGCACTGAGGTGAGGTGAATAGAGAGTTCTGGGGGTATATAGCACTGGGTTTGGTGAATAGACAGTTGTGGGGGTATATAGCACTGGGTAGGGTGAATAGAGAGTTCTGGGGGGTATAGCACTCTGTGGGGTGAATAGACAGTTCTGGGGGTAAATAGCACTGGGTGGGGTGAATAGACAGTTCTGGGGGTATATAGCACTGTGAGGGGTGAATAGACAGTTCTGGGGGTATATAGCACTTGATGGGGGGACAGGACATACAGCTCAGCGTGAAGTTGATGCTTCGGTTCTTGTCTGACAGTGTCTTCATCTGTGGTTTGAGCTTAGAATGTACGGGCTCCTTCCAGGTTAGTGGGCGTGACCAGATTCATGAAAAAGTCATACCTGGAAGGAGCCCGTACATTTTATCATCTACCTTTTCTATTGGATGCAGTTCACACTGCGTGCTAGCTCCGCCCACAGATGAACTTAGGCTCTGCAGACCGCAGAGAAGGCTGAGTTTACTTCAAGTGTGGATATAAGAGCCATCAGCCAGGGAAGGGCGGATGCTGGTATGAGCGCTGCGGGCCCTGGAACTCAGCCCGGGGGCCGCAGCATGCATCACCGCCTTTGCTGAAAAGTGCTGACGCCATCCCTGGCCGCTGTGGAGATTCAGAGTGCTGCATCAGTCGGCCCGACAGCGCCCCCCCTGACACTGCGCCCGGGACAGATGCCCCACCAGCCCCCCCTAGATACGCTTCTGCCCCATGGTATGGAACACTGGGGGTCCCCGATTTGTGGTTTGTCCACCTCTATCCGCCTGATGGTAGAGTGAACCCTCTGGGGATGGAGTCTCTGGTCCTGTCCCTGGCTCTCTCTTTGCTACTGAGTCTTCGGATTCTTTATGGTCAGCAAGGTCCTTGATGGCCCCCTTTGCTGTGCAGGTGTTAACAGGTCAGCCTGAAGCTCTTTCCTGTCCTAGGGTCCTGTACCCCGTCGGTGCGTAGTTCCGGGAGTACTCCACTGGCAACTACCTCTCCTGAGTACCAGGTCACCGTCAACCCGAGTCAGGGAGTTACTTCTCTCCCACCTTTACACCTCGGCTGTCAACTCTAGGCTCCCTACTCTCCACAGTCTGCCCCTCCCACCTGGTCAACTAGTGGACTGGGGTGGCTCCAACTCTAGGCGGCCATCCATGGTCCCACCCTAGCTAAGTACCATAGTATGGGGGATTGTTGGGGAAAACTGGGATTACCTGGGTTTTTGGTGGTACCGGCACTGGGGTTCTGGGTACCTACAGGGTAGGCCCTGCATCCTGGTGGGGATGCAGAACCTTGTAGCACCCTGATGGTCTCAGGGGCGGTACAGTAGCAGATCATGGCCTGCTCTGGATTATACACGGATATCTTTTTGGGGCTAATTAAATGTGCTAAAGGCTGCGTGTATTTTTATTGTAAATAAACATAATGTGTATGTATTTTTTCTCTCTCGCTCTCTCTCTCTCTCTTGTATCGTCAGAGACCCCATGTCTCCTCGCTCACCCCAACACGCCTCCTTATATGTCATCGTCATGACCCCCGTGTCTCCTCGCTCGCCCAAACATCTCTGTAGCCATAGCGATGTCAGGCAAGCACAGACATACCTGTGCACGCCTCCTTACTTCTCTGTCAAATCACAAATGTGTGATCGACACGGCCGCTATGTCTCTTCGCTCGACCCAACGCTGAAACCGTAGCGATGTCAGGCAAGCGCGGACATTCCCGGCCACGCCTCCTTCCTCCTCCGTCAGATCACAAATGTGTGATCATCAGGGCCGCCATGTCTCCTCGCTCGCCCCACCCAACATCGCTGTTGCCATAGCGATGTCACGCAAGTGCGGACATACCCGGGCACGCCTCCTTACTAAGCGCGGACATACTCGGCCACGCCTCCTTATGTGTGATCATCAGGGCCACCATGTCTCCTCGCTCGCCCCAACATTGCTGAACCTATAGTGATGTCAGGCAAGCAAGGACATAGCCGGCCACGCCTCCTTACTCCTCCGTGACATCACAAATGTGTGATTTCAAACACCAATGCCTCATTATACCTCAATGTGGTATGGGCAGTACAATCTTAGGCGGGCTTTGCATGTTGCGACATCGCAAGCCGATGCTGCGATGTCGCACGCGATAGTTCCCGCCCCCGTCGCAGCAGCGATATCTTGTGATTCCTGGCGTAGCGAACATTATCGCTACGCCAGTTTCACATGCACTCACCTGTCCGGCGACGTCGCTGTGGCCGGCGTCCCGCCTCCTTCCTAAGGGGGCGGGATGTACAACGTCAGAGCGACGTCACACGGCAGGCGGCCAATCAAAGTGGAGGGGCGGAGATGAGCAGGATGTAAACATCCCGCCCACCTTCTTCCTTCCGTATAGCCGCCGGCGGCAGGTAAGGTGATGTTCCTCGCTCCTGCGGCTTCATACACAGAGATGTGTGCTGCCGCAGGAACGAGGAACAACATCGTACCTGACGCAGCAGCGTAATTTTGAAAAAGTCGGAGCCTACACCGATGATACGATAACGACGCTTTTGCGCTCGTTAATCGTATCATCTAGGATTTACACACTACGATGTCAAAAGTGACGCCGGATGTGCGTCACTTTCGATTTGACCCCACCAACATCGCACGTGCGATGTTGCAACGTGCAAAGCCGCCCTTACACTGGGAACAGAATTGTGCTTACTCAGCCCACACTGCTGTCTCTGCACTGTTGTCCCTGGTTACCATGGCTATGATGTGCGCACGAATTGCGGCTGCGCAACTGACAGTGTCGGAGTGCATTGTGGGATACGGTTACATCTGCACTTGGCAATTATGTATGTATATTATCTATTTATCTATCTATCCATCTTTCTATCTATCATGTATCTATTATATATAGTAATATAGTAACATAGTTTCTAAGGCCTCTTTCACACGTACGTGCCTCCGGTACGTGTACAGTCCGTTTCCTTACGTACCGGAGACACGTACACAAGTAAACCTATGTCTTCCTATGGTGTCGGACACACGTATGTATTTTCGCACGGAATGTGTGTCCGTTCCGTACATACGTGTGTCCGTTTGTTTCTCACGCCGACATGTCCATTTTATCTCCGGCATCACGGGTGTCACACGGAACGCAATCGGCTCACACGTAACACACAAGGACCACACGGATGTGTTCCGTGTGACACCCACCAGAGAAAAGACGTGTCTGCGAGAAAAAAAACAAAACATTACTCACCTTCTCCTGCCCTCCTGTCTCTGCCGCTGCTGTCACTTACTGCTGACCGCCGCTCATTATGCTAATTGAATATTCACTTCACTGCGGCCGGAAGCTGCAGCAGCGGGGAGTCAGCAAGAACGGAGACCGAAGTTCAGAACCACGGACAGCGACGCCAGGGACAGGTGAGCAGAAAGTTCCCGTTCTCCGTGTGTTATCACACACGTAGGCCATGCACACAGCACACCGAAGGCAATACGCACCTTTGACACGTCCGTGAAACATGTGCGTGATTTTCACGGACGTGTAAAAGAGGCCTAAGGCTGAAGGAAGACCTTAAGTCCATCTAGTCCAGCCTATTTTTAGCGCAGCTGTTCTGCAGTGTTAAACCAGGGGAAGGCAAAAACCCACAGAGTAGAAGCCAATATTCTCCATAGGGAAAAAAATTCCTTCCCGACTCCTAAGCTGGGTCAACTAGCTACCTGTAATATTATGTTATTCATAATCTTCTATACTGTTGCTATCAAGAAAAGCATCCATTCCTGTTACATCTCGTGGCTCTCCTGAGGTAAGGACTGAGGCAGTCTCCCATTCCTTGCCTGCCACAAGTGCTCCTGCTCAGCAGCGCCGAAGGTCTGCCAGACTGTGCAGTGTGCAGGAGATACCTTCTCAGGGAGGCAGCAGAAGGGCGACACCTAGTGGTTCTCCTGTTACAAGGAGTGAAGCAGTCTCCCATTCCTGGCCTGCTGCAGGCCCTCCTGCTCAGCGGCCCCGAAGGTCTGCGAGGTTGCGCAATGTGCAGAGGTTTACTGCTCAGGGAAGCAGTGAGACTCCCGTTATCTCTGCACATTGTGAGACCGAGGATCCCGCCTCTATTTCCCAGAGGCAGGAGGGTGAGCATGTGTCATGCGTGGTGGGTTCTGATTCGCCCACTGACGTCACACGGCTTGATGACAAGGCAGGTGACGTGGTGAATCCTGACTGGCCAGGCTGGGACGTCGTGGACCCTGATTGGGTCAAGTCCGTCATCTCCGCCTTGTGCCCGCCCTTGGGTGGAACGACACCTCCTTAAAAGCTCCTCCTGCCATCATGGCGGCGCGTGACCATCCTTCTATGTTTGGATGTCTGGCAGCGTGCTGCCACGCCACTGCTCAGGCATTACTGTCTTCTGTGGGCTTGGCCCTTGCTGCTTAGGCAGTACCTCGTTTGCAGGCCGTGTTCCTGCCTTGCTGCTCTGGCAGTATCCCCTTCAACAGGCCGTGTTCCTGTCCCAGGTGAGCTCCTCAAGTCTCCACCGGACTCACCTGGTTATTGAAAGCACACGTGCGTGGGCACCTCTGTGCTACCCTCGTGCCATATTCTCGTGACTTCCACTGGCACACGTACGTGGGCACCTCTGTGCTTCCCCGTGCAACAGGTACACCGAGCCGTGAGATCCCTGCCATACAACCCTCACGGGTTAGGGCAGATCGGTGTACATAGATCGTCTGTGACATTCCAGACGATCGCTAGCAGCAACCCGCTCACTCTTCACCCACCATAGCGGCGGTCCCTTACACCGCACAGTGGACCTTGACCGGCGGAAGCTGTCCATTTCCCATCTTGGCACGCTTCCCCGGGTCCCCCTCGTAACACATTCCTCTCTTAAATTCATTCAGTGAGTTGGACATCACTACTTCCTCAGGCCTAAAACACACTTCAGCAAAAAAAACGTCCGTGTGACACGGTCCGTTTTTCGGGTCCGTGTTCCGTTTTTTTGGGGGCGTTTCTCCTGTACGTATGGCATCCATGTGATGGCGTATGCGAGCCGTGTGTAAGTGTAAAATGTCCGTGTTTGTGTGTAAAATGCCCATGTATGTGTACGTGGAATGTCCGTGTGGAATGTCCGTTTGTGTGTTGCACAATGTCGTTGATACATGTCGGCTGACAGCAGACAGAGTTGCGAGATGAGAATGAACTCGGGTGAACTTCACCCGACTTCATTGTCATGCCGCGGCTCTGTCTGTGTCGCGTCCTGATTAGCGGTCACCTGTGCAGGATTCACCAGTGACCGCTAATCCCCCGAGTGACTCAAGTGAGCAGCCCTCTCTCATACTTACCACTCCCCGATCACCAGCGCGGCGAGGAACAGCTGTGCAGAGAATACGCGGCAACAATTACTTTGAATATGCCAGCCACTCATTAATCAATCTCGTATTCCCTGATTTCCCCACCCACAGACGCCTGTGATTGGTTGCAGTCAGACACGCCCCCCACGCTGAGTGACAGCTGTCTCACTGCACCCAATCACAGCAGCCGGTGGGCGTGTCTATACTGTGCAGTAAAATAAATAAATAATTAAAAAAAACGGTGTGCGTGCTGGTGATCGGGGAGCGGTATGAGCCGGGGGAAGAAAAAAACCGAGCGCCAATGTAAGTATGACTGAGAACAGCAGAAAAAAAGATAAGTATACTGACTTTAATTTAAAAAAAAAACAAAAAATAAGATCGCTAGTGTAAAAACGCACACGCACGAAACGTGCTGAACACGGACATACTCCGTGTGCGGTACGTGCAGGCACGGACCCATAGACTGAAGCGGCTCCGTGCCTGCGTGCTGCCGGCCAAAAACGGACATGTCGTCCATGTACAAAAGCGCACACACGTACTTACCACACGGTCACACGTTCCGTGTGATTTTACATGTGTGTGCCATCTACCATTGAATAACATGGGTCTCAGTGTGTACGTGTCTCCGGTACATGCAAATACGTACCGCACACATACAAATTAAACGGATGTGTGTTGCGGGTCTCAGGAAGAGAGTTCCAGAGCCTCACTGCTTTTACCGTGAAGAACCCTCTTCTATGCTGGTGCAAAAATTTTCTTTCCTCCAATCGAAGAGAATGCCCCCTTGTTCTTGTCACAGTCCTTGGAACAGAAAAGTAAAGACAGCATCCAGATGTTTCTGCATTTTTAGACAGCCATGGATCCCCCCTTGGGGAGGAGGGGCGACATGACCAAGGGGGAGTTAGGGAGTGATGGGGTTAATAGGGACAGTTTGCTTGGCAGGCCTAATATGGCATTAAGGGGTGGTTTTAGCTTGGGAGGAAGAGGAGGAGTAGGGAAAGGGTTAGTCTGGGAGAGGAGGGGGTTACCTCCTCTTCTTCTTCCGGACGCCAAGAGATCAGCAGCACGAGTCACAATGGCTGATCTCCAGGAACTTCAGCGCCTGATTGCAGCAGCCATTGCAGCGCACGGGCCCTTGGCAGTGCAGACCCACATCAGGGCTGCCGGGGTTAACCCGTCGGCGCTTGCCCCTCGCTCCCCCAGCCGTGGTGTGCGCCAGTCGCGGCCCCCCCGCAGGTATTCCCCGGGTGCGGGGGGGCGAGGAGGAGATGCCAGAGCCCCTCCAGGGACCCTCCGCAGCGGGCCGAGCAGCAGCGCAGTCCGGCTGCTGCTCCCAGCAGCAGCGGGAGGAATCTGCGTTCCAGCTGCGGTGGTCGGGAGGTGGGAGTGGCCAGCGTGGGGCCTACTTCCAGTCCCGGCCTTCGGGCTGGATTTCCAGTGACAGCAGCGGCTCCAGGTCGGCAGCGCGCTCGGCGAGGGATTGAGGCCAGCAGTTCCCCCTGCAGTCGGCGGGGGGACCGAGGGGCTGCAGGCGGCGGTAGGTCCAGTGCCAGGGGGAGGTCTGTGGTGCCTGACCCTGGCGCAGCAGTGAGCAGGGGTGACGGCGTGAGCCATGCGGCGACCGCCCGGTCACTCAGGACCGCTGTGCAGCCCCCGGATGTGGCGGTGTCCCATGGGAGCGGGAGGACCCAGCGGCAGGAGGCCTGCAGCGGCCCAGGAGGGCCAGAGGTGGCGACGGCTGGGATCCAGAGCCGGGCGTCCATCAGTCCGCGTCCAGAGTCCCCTGGCAGTCGGCGAGGGGGTGGGCGCGGGCGCAAGAGGTCGAGGCCTGGGGTGCCGGCGTGGGGGACAGGACGGTCTCCTGGGCTGTCGCCCCAGGGCAAGAGACGGAGCGGGGACAGCACTGCCCACGCGGCGGCCCGGTTTGGCGGCCGTGGTGGGGGGGGTGCCGCGGCAGCGCCCCCCGGATGTCGCATGGAAGAAGATGTCAGCGGCGAGGATGAGGAGGTCGTGCTGTCGGAAGAGTCGGATGGTCGGCAGACGGAGGACAGCGAGGCTGCGGTATCGGGGGACGCTGAGCCGCGGTTGGGTGAGACGGCAGCGGGGGCGGCAGGGGCTGCGCTGGCGGGGAGTGTCGGGGGCGGGAGGGCGGCTGTGGACATGGCAGCGCCTGGCAGAGTAGCAGTGTGGAGCCAGTTGTTGGGGCTGTTGCAGGGGTTGGCGGCGGTTGCCGAGGCTGGGGGGGGGGGGCGGCGCAGGCGCCGGCGGCGGCGTGGGTGGGGACGACAGGTCGGGGGGCGGCGGCGGTGGGAGGGGGGGACGGATCGGGCGCGGCGGAAGGGGGGGGGCGCAGGGGGGAGTGCGGCGGAGGGGGCAAAGGAAAAAGAAAAGGAGAAGGAGGATGAGGTGGTGCGCCTAGATGATAGGGCTAAAAGCGAAGTTTATGTTTGTTTTGAGGGCCCGCTGGGGGCTCATTTAAAGAAGGAGGTGCGGGAAAAAATTTGGAAAGGGGAATATGTGGAGATTTTTTTTCTGCTTCCCCTGGAGAAATTTAATTTGGATAGGGTTAAGCCGAGCGACTCCAAAAAGGAGAAGGACGAGGAGGAAAAGCGCCGTTATAGGCTTATTCCTCGGACTTTTGCAAACTGGTTGCAAGCGTTTGCGATTTTGGCGATCGTGGTCGGGGAAAAGGAGTCGGAGCATTGTTCGGCCTTGTTTGGTTACATGGATGCGATAGGGGAGGCTTATCGGGTTTATGGCGGGCTGGCGTGGCTGCGTTACGACGAGCAATTCCGGCAGCGGAAGGCGTTGCGGCCGGATATGCGATGGGACCATAAGGATATTTCCTTATGGATGCGACTGATGTCGGTACCGACTCAGCCCTTTCGGGGGGGTGCCGGGGGACCGGGGGCCGGGTCCCCGGCAAGTCAGAAAAAAGGTTTCTGTTGGCAATATAATGAGGGGCAGTGCAGGTTTGGAGCGGCATGCCGGTTTAAGCATGAATGCTCAGGTTGTGGGGGAGGACATAGCCTGTCCAAGTGCTTTAAAAAGGGGAAAGGAAAAGTGGGTGACGGGGTTGGAAAAAGGGATGACGCCGGTGAAGGTAGAAGCGATGGCCCCCTTTTTAAATAGGTATCCGGACGGCGAGGCAGCGGCGTTGTTATGGTTTGGTTTTTCTGACGGTTTCCGTATCCCGTCGGCTGTTAGTCCATCGCCCCCGCCGTACCGTAATTTACGTTCTGCTCGGGATCATGCGGATGTGGTGGATGAGAAGCTGAGAAAGGAGGTGGTTTTGGGCAGAATGGGCGGTCCTTATGACGCCCCGCCGTGTTCGAAGTTGGTGGTCTCGCCGTTGGGGGTTGTGCCGAAGAAAGAGCTGAACAAATTTCGGCTTATCCATCATTTGTCTTACCCAGAGGGGTTATCGGTGAATGATGGCATTGCACCGGAGTTAGCGGCGGTATATTATGTGTCGTTCGACAAGGCGTTGGACCTGGTCAGGGCTGCGGGTCGGGGTGCGTTGATGGCAAAGGCTGATGTGGAAGCGGCGTTTCGGTTGTTACCGGTTCATCCAGATAGTCAGCATTTGTTAGGTTGCTGGTGGGATGGCAGTTATTATGTTGATCGCTGTTTGCCAATGGGTTGTTCAATTTCGTGTTCGTATTTTGAGGCGTTTAGTTCGTTTGTAGAGTGGGTGGTTCGGGATGTGTCTGGGCTTATGTCCATTATTCACTATTTGGACGATTTTCTTTGTGTTGGGCCGGCGGGTTCAATGGTTTGTGCGGGGTTGTTATTTGCGTTGCAGAAAGTCGCAGACAGCTTCGGAATTCCCTTGGCCCCCGATAAGACGGAAGGCCCGGCGCCTGTGATGCGTTTTTTGGGGATTGAGATTGATTCTATTGCCATGGAATGTAGGTTGCCGGAGGAGAAGGTTCGTGATTTGAGGGCCGCGGTGGCAGGGGTGAAGGCGGCAAAGAAGGTGCGGCTTAAGGTGGTGCAGTCCTTGCTTGGGAAATTGAATTTCGCTTGCAGGATTATGCCGATGGGGAGAGTTTTTGCGAGACGTTTGGCAATGGCGACGGCAGGTGTGCGGTCGCCGACACATTTCGTGCGAATCACGAAGGCGATCAAGGACGATCTTTTGGTATGGGATCAATTTTTGCAGTGTTTCAATGGCCGGGCCCTGGTGATGGAGAAGGTGGCGTCTAACGGGGCGTTACAGCTGTTCACCGATGCGGCTGGGTCGGCAGGGTTTGGGGCCGTGTTTCGAGGTCCCTGGTGTGTGGGTCGGTGGCCACAGGCGTGGCGGGAGAGCGGTTTGGTCAGGAATTTGGCTCTGTTGGAGCTATTTCCTATCGTGGTAGCAGTGGAGCTGTGGGGGTCGCGTTTTGCCGGGAGGAAGGTTTGCTTCCATTTTGATAACCAGACGGTGGTGTTTGCTATTAACAACTTGTCGGCTAAGTCGGAGCCAGTGGTGGTGTTTTTGCGGCATTTAGTGTTGAGATGTCTGCAGCTGAATGTACAGGTGGTGGCAAAGCACGTTCCGGGAGTTGACAATGGGGTGGCTGACGCTTTGTCTCGTTTTCAGTTCAGCAGGTTTCGGGCGCTACTGCCTTGGGCGGACGAAGTCGGAGTGGAGTGTCCCGTGGATTTATGGAATCTGGTGAGGCGGTGATCTCAGAATTGATTTGGAATTCGGTGACTGAGGTGACTTGGTGCCGATATGCTAAGGTGTGGGCTGAATGGGAGGAGTTGCTGGGTCGGATGTTTGATGGGGTAAGCGTGGATTACTTGGTGGCTTTACTGGCGTTGGTGAGTGTGGATTTCTCGGCCGGGCGATCGGCGTCGGCCGTGGCGCATCGGGTGGCGGCGGTGGCGTTTTGGTTAAAAATGAGAGGGGAACAAGATGTTTCGCAGGATTTTCGGGTTCGACGGGCCTTGCGGGGGTTCCGCCGCGGTGTGCGGGAGAGGGACAAGAGGCGTCCCGTATCGTTTGGTTTGTTGAGGCGGTTGGTGGGGGGCCTGAGCGGCATTTGTGAGTCGGTTTACGAGACTGTTTTGTTTACAACAGCTTTCGGTCTTGCTTTTTATGGGGCTTTCCGGATCGGTGAGTTGGTAAGCCCTTCCAGGGTGCCAGGCGGCGGGTTGCTGCTTGAGGATGTGCGAGTGGGCGGTGATCAGGTGGAGTGCCGGATTAGTCGGTCGAAAACGGATCAGCTGGGTCGGGGTAGGTTGGTGGTGTTATACGCAGTCCCGGGGGAGGAGTTGTGCCCAGTACGTTTGGTGGAGCAATTCATGGCCGTGAGGGGGGGTTTACCGGGCCCATTTTTGCGGCACGTGGATGGGTCCTTTTTATCAAGGTTCCAGTTTGTAGCGGTTCTGCGGCGAAGTTTGCAGAATGTGGGGGAGCGCCCGGAGGATTTTGGGTCGCATTCCTTTCGGATAGGGGCAGCTACGGAGGCCGCTCGTTGGGGGCTTGGAGATGAGGTGGTAAAGCGTATTGGTAGATGGGAATCTTCTTGTTTTCGGCGGTACGTGAGGCCGCAGCTGTTGTAGCATTATGGTAACTTTGGTCTAGGTACAGGTGGTTTGGCGGTTTGGAAGTGGTTTATATATGTAAAAAAAAAAAAAAAAAGAGGGGGTAATGTACAAGTGTTAGAGGACGGAGGTAGAATGGGTTTTTTCTGAGAGGCGTTGATGGTGGTGATGTTATTGGTTTTTAATTTCTGTTTTCGTTGTCTTTCTTTGTTGTAGGGATGTGCCTAATCTGGATTCTGGGGCATTCCTTCGTGTTCTGGGGTGCTCGGCGGGCGGCGGTTCGCCCGAATGGTCGGCAGCTAGGGCTGGATCGTGGGCAGGCGACTGTTCGGTGGATCGGTGTTCGGGGCATGGAGTGGGGCAGGGTGGTCCCAGAATTTGGTCGTTATTGTAAGGTTGACCGGCCTCCGGATGTGCTGGTATTACACGTGGGAGGTAATGATCTGGGAGTCCGGGCGTCACGGGATCTGATCCGGGATATAAAGATTGACTTACTGCGGTTGTGGAAGCAGTACCCGGGTTTGATTGTCGTGTGGTCAGACATAGTGACCAGGTTGTCATGGAGGGGGGCTCGGTCGGTGGAAAAGGTCAATAAGGCCAGGGCCCAGGTGAATCGGGTGGTTGCCAGGTTTGTGATCAGGAACGGTGGGATTGTGGTGAGGCACAGGGAGTTGGAGCCGGCAGATTGGCGGTTTCGGAGGGGTGACGGAGTGCACCTCAACGACATTGGAGTGGATTTATGGGCATTGGGCCTGCAGGATGGTGTTGTGCGAGCTTTTGGTGTGTGGCGGGTCCAGGCCACGTAAGGTGTCACGTGGTCTGTCCTGTGGCGGGGGGGTAGGTCTGGTCCAGAGGTTGGAAGTGACTGGTAACTGGACCGGGAGTCATTGTCTCGGTATGGTGGCTCTCGGTTCCGGGATGTGGCAGGCACGGGGTTCTGCCAAAGTGTGGGGGTGTCAATCCGTGGGTGATTGGCACCTCGTCTCTGGGTCGGTGTGTTGCGGCCAGGGGCAAGGGGAGTAGTAGTTATGGACTGGGCCTGCCCCTGGGAGGGTCATGTAATTGGCATTGTCTATTGTTATCTGTGTGTTGTTTTGGGTCGCCCGTTGGACGGCGTCCCTAAGGTGCTTAGTTTGTGAACAATAGGCAATAAAAGGCTGCTGTGGCCATTTTGAACCAAGTCGCATGCAGTCCGTGTGTTTATAGTATAAGGGGTTTGGTAACACAGACATCACGACCGGAGAATACTCCCTCAGCTGGTCATGCCTTTATCAATGAACCACTGTCAAAAGATTTCCAAGAAAAATCAGCTGATGTAATGGACGGTTTTTGGGAGAAGATCAAAGCCTAATGAAAATGCTGACTAAAAATACTAGAATTGATGACGTCACAGGTATAAGTATTCCATATCAAGAAAGACGAACCATTGCGTCCTCAGATACTCCTGATGAATGCTTAAGGGAATTAATATACCACAGTAAGGC
This sequence comes from Anomaloglossus baeobatrachus, assembly GCF_048569485.1. Taxonomy (NCBI): domain Eukaryota; kingdom Metazoa; phylum Chordata; class Amphibia; order Anura; family Aromobatidae; genus Anomaloglossus; species Anomaloglossus baeobatrachus. The sequence continues at coordinate 196,316,685 of NC_134357.1, read as the reverse complement.
ACATCATTTCAGACAAGGACCATAATATTCCTGGGAAAACCTGATGTATGTTATCAACATCAGAGCACCCCAGTATGGCACTATATAAAGGTTCTGGATCACAAGAATTCATTATGTAACGCTAAGCAAGAGCAGACATGTAACAGATTCTCTAATGCACAAGAGTGATAGCAGAAATATGCACAAGTGGGATCTTGAGGAATAGGTGCCAGATACAGGGTGTATGACTGTGACGCCCTGGCGCCGCCAGGTTTCATAGTTTTTAAGTTTGAAGGGAGACTCTAAAGGCCCCGTCACACACAGCAACATCACTGCTAACGAACAACTTTTGTGACGTTGCTAGCGATGTTGCTGTGTGTGACATCCAGCAACAACCTGGCCCCTGCTGTGAGGTCGTTGGTTGTTGCTGAATGTCCTGGGCCATTTTTTAGTTGTTGCTGTCCCGCTGTGAAGCACAGATCGCTGTGTGTGACAGCGAGACAGCAACAACTAAATGTGCAGGCAGCAGGAGCCGGCTTCTGCGGAGGCTGGTAACCAATGTAAATATCGGGTAACCAAGAAGCCCTGTCCTTGGTTACCCGATATTTACCTTTGTTACCAGCCTCCGCCGCTCTCACTGTCAGTGCCGGCTCCTGCTCTATGCACATGTAGCTGCAGGACACATCGGGTTAATTAACCCGATTTGTGCTGTAGCTAGGAGAGCAGGGAGCCAGCGCTAAGCATTGTGCGCTGCTCCCTGCTCTGTGCACATTTAGCTGCAGCACACATCGGGTAATTAACCCGATGTGTGCTGTAACTAGGAGAGCAAGGAGCCAGCGCTAAGCGGTGTGCGCTGCTCCCTGCTCTGTGCACATGTAGCTGCAGCACACATCGGGTAATTAACCCGATGTGTGCTGTAACTAGGAGAGCAGGGAGCCAGCGCTCAGTGTGCGCTGCTCCCTGCTCTCTGCACGTGTAGCTCCGTGCGCTGGTAACCAAGGTAAATATCGGGTTGGTTACCCGATATTTACCTTAGTTACCAAGCGCAGCATCTTCCACGCGGCGCTGGGGGCTGGTCACTGGTTGCTGGTGAGCTCACCAGCAACTCGTGTAGCGACGCTCCAGTGATCCCTGCCAGGTCAGGTTGCTGGTGGGATCGCTGGAGCGTCGCAGTGTGACATCTCACCAGCAACCTCCTAGCAACTTAGCATCGATCCCTATCGTTGTTGGGATCGCTGGTAAGTTGCTTAGTGTGACTGGACCTTTAGTCCATCTAGTTCAACCCGTAGCCTAACATGTTGATCCAGAGGAAGGCAAAAAAACCCCAATGTGTCAAATAAGCTCCAATGGGGAAAAAATTCCTTCCTGACTCCACATACGGCAATCAGACTAGTTCCCTGGATCAACACCCTGTCATAAAATCTAATATACATAACTGGTAATATTATATTTTTCAAGAAAGGCGTCCAGGCTCTGCTTAAATGTTAGTAGTGAATCACTCATTACAACATCATGCGGCAGAGAGTTCCATAGTCTCACTGCTCGTACAGTAAAGAATCCTCCTCTGTGATTATGACTAAACCTTCTTTACTCGAGACGTAGCAGATGCTCCCGTGTTCCAGTCGCAGGCCTAGGTGTAAAGAGATCTTTGTAAAGGTCTCTGTACTGTCCCCTCATATGTTTATACATTGTGATTAGATCCCCCTAAGCCTTTGTTTTTCAAACTAAATAACCCCAAGTTTAATAACCTGTCTTGGTGTTGCAGCCCACCCATTCCTCTAATAATCTAGGTCGCTCTTCTATCTACCTGTAAGATTATGCTATTTATAACCTTCTATACTTTTGCTATCAAGAAAAGCATCCATTCCTCTCTTAAATTCATTCAGTGAGTTGGCCATCACCACTTCCTCAGGAATAGAGTTCCAGATCCTCACTGCTCTTACCATGAAGAACCCACTTCTATGCTGATGTAGGAATTTTCTTTCCTCCAATCGAAGAGAATGCCCCCTTGTTCTTGTCATAGTCCTTGGTACAAACAGATCATGGGAGAGATCTCTATATGGCCCTCTGATATATTTGTACATATTTATTAGGTCTCCCCTAATTCTTCTCTTTTCTAGAGTAAATAGACCTAATTTTGATAACCTTTCCATGTATTGCAATGCACCCACTCCATTTATTATTTTAGTAGCCCGCCTTTGAACCCTTTCAAGTTCAGTAATGTCTTTCTTGAGCACCGGCGCCCAAAATTGCACACAATACTCCAAGTGTGGTCTGACGAGTGATTTGTACAGAGGGAGAATGATGTTTTCATCTCGTGCCCCCAGACCTCTTCTAATGCATCCCATCACCCTATTTGCTTTGGTGGCTGCTGCCTGACACTGGGCACTCCAATTTAGATTCTTATTGACTAAGATGCCTAAGTCTTTTTCCATGTCTGATTTCCCCAGCAGTTTCCCATTTAATAAGTAATCGTAGCATCCGTTTCTCCTTCCCATGTGCATAACCTTACACTTATCTGTGTTAAACCTCATTTGCCATTTTTCAGCCCAATTCTCCAATTTACTCAAATCCATCTGTAGTTGCAAACTGTCCTCCTTTGTGTTAACTACCTTACATAGTTTTGGGTCATCTGCAAATACTGATATTTTACTCTGTAAACCATCCACCAGATCATTAATAAATATATTAAATAGTAGGGGGCCCAATACAGACCCCTGTGGCACCCCACTAGTAACCCTGGCCCAATCTGAGTATGCGCCATTAATAACCACTCTTTGTTTTCTACCACTAAGCCAGCTACCTACCCATCTACACACATTTTCCCCGAGCCCAAGCTTTCTCATTTTACTTAGCAGTCTCTTATGTGGGACAGTGTCAAATGCTTTACCGAAGTCGAGATAAATGACATCCAATGATTCTCCTCGGTCCATGTGAGAGCTTACATCCTCATAGAAGCTGATCAGGTTAGTTTGACAGGAGCAATCCTTCATAAATCCATGTTGATATGGAGTTAAACAATTATTAACATTGAGACATTCCATAATAGTATCCCTTAAAAACCCTTCAAACATTTTACCCACAACAGATGTTAAGCTTACCGGCCTATAGTTTCCAGGTTCCCTTTTACACCCTTTTTTGAATATTGGTATCACATTTGCTAGCTGCCAATCCAGTGGAACAGACCCAGTTTCTATAGAGTCTTTAAATATAAGGAATAGAGGCCTGTCTATCACATTACTTAACTCCCTTAATACCCGAGGGTGAATGCCATCAGGGCCTGGTGATTTGTCAATTTTAATGTTACTAAGTCGGTTCTGCACTTCTTCCTGGGTTAGGCAGGTCATACTTAATGAAGCGTTTACATGATCACTCTGCATTTCCCGTGGCATATGCTTTTCCTGTGTGAACACAGTTGAGAAAAAAGTATTTAAAACATTTGCTTTTCCCACATCGCTTTCTATGATTTTACCCTCATTATTCTTTAAAGGGCCAACACCATCAATTTTAATCTTTTTTCTGTTTATATAATTAAAGAATAGTTTGGGATTTGTTTTGCTTTCCTTAGCAATTTATGTATTTGTTTTTTACACATTTTATTTTTTTCTCTATATATTTTTAATGCTTCTTCACTGCCTTCTTGTTTTAGCTTTTTAAATGCCTTTTTCTTATTATTCATTGCCCCTTTTACATCCTTATTTAGCCACATTGGTTTTCTCCTGTTCCTAGCCCTTTTATTTCCGTATGGTATGGCTCGCTCGCAGTGGGTGTTTAATACCGATTTAAACATTTCCCACTTATTTTCTGTGCTCCCATTTTTGAGGACATTGTCCCAATCAATTCTTCTCTAAGCTGATAAAACTTTGCTTTCCTGAAATTCAGCGTTTTTGTAACCCCCCTCCAAGGCACCACCAAGGTGGTCACAGAAGTATACTACACCCTACATAACACCTTCCCACACCTGGTCCCACCAGCCACAACATCCTAGCCACCCCCCTCAGGGTAAGAAGGACACACCAGTGGGCAGGACCAGGCGGATTGGGAGCGCCCACCTAGGGGTCTGGAGGATCCGGGGGCGGGTACACAGTAGATTAAGTTTGGAGTTTGAAGTTGGAGGTCAAGTGGAGAGGAGTGACAGTGACGGACTGTCAAAAGGAAAGCTGAGCCTAGTAGAGGGTAGACAGGGTAGTGGCCCTGGTCTACTGGCTAGGTGGAAAGCAGTGGACTGTGTCCAAAGGGGACGGGAGTCCGGTCGCGGGAGATCCAAAGTGGACCGGGACAGGGTTGGAGCCCGCCGGTATCGGCATCGGAGATCCGGTCTGAAAACCGTGCACAGGCGGGGTACCTGGACCCTAGTTAGAAGACGGTTGCAAGCCCCATCTCTAATTCACCAGGCCGGGAGCAAGGTTGCAGGCCTTGCTCCAGAAGTGTTAGCCCAGATAGAGTGAAACGGTAGCCCACCGTGGGGGATAGGGTATCCGCAAACACCCACTGAAATCCCAAGGGTCAGTTTTCGCGGGCACATCTCCCAACCAGAAGATTCCGGGAGCGGACTTCCCCATTCCATACGATGTTGTCCAGAAGTGAGGAAAATTACAAAGTGCCGGAGGAAGGGATATCGGTACAACAGCCGGGTGTGGGACCCGAGTACACCCGAAGGCGGCAGCCGGCCACTGACACCTTGGTTTAACAACAGACTCGTGTGCAGTTATTCCACAGTGAGTACACCAACATTCCCCGATCCGGCCCGGAGCGCCACCTCTAGCCCACATCGCTCCCCGTATCCTGGACACTGAGCCCCGGGGCATCCACCCCTACCCACGGAGGGGTTAACATTCAGCTGCCATCCCATCATCCCGGGGTGCTTCCCAACAGCAGCGGTGGTACACCATATTATCACACACCGTGGGTGGCGTCATGAAGCATCTACAGCAATCCCCGTACATATACGTCCCTTTTTATTTGAGTGTCCGCGCGACCCCCGGGTCCGGAAACCCCTCAAGCCACTGTGGATCCGGATCCAAGCAGCAAGCCCGACTGCTGACGTGGGGGCGGCACATGACCATACACCCTCTATCTGGCACCTATTCCTCAAGATCCCACTTGTGCATATTTCTGCTATTACTCTTATGCATTAGAGAATCTGTTACATGTCTGCTCTTGCTTAGTGTTACATAAGGAATTTTTGTGATCCAGAACCTTTATATAGTGCCATACTGGGGTGCTCTGAGTTTCATAACATACATCAGGTTTTTCCAGGAATATTATGGTCCTTGTCTGAAATGATGTGCTTTACTGTGGTATATTAATTCCCTTAAGCATTCATCAGGAGTATCTGAGGACGCAATGGTTTGTCTTTGTTGATATGTAATACTTATACCTGTGACGTCATCAATTCTAGTATTTTTCGTCAGCATTTTCATTAGGCTTTGATCTTCTCCCAAAAACCATCCATTACATCAGCTGATTTTTCTTGGAAATCTTTTGACAGTGGTGCATTGATAAAGGCAAAAAATGCCGAAACGTCTGGATGCTGTCTTTACTTTTCTGCATAAATAAAATCACAATTTTGGACAGACTGAAGTTTCATTTTTTCTTATAATGAGTGCCGAAGTATTTTGACTCTAATTTGGACTTATTTTTTACTTCTGAGCACCAACCACAGTTGAGCGAGGCCTCTCTCTTTTCTTCTCTCTTTTTGTAGTCCTTGGTACAAACATCTTGAGAGAGATCTCTGTATTGCCCTCTGATATACTTGTACATATTTATTAGGTCTCCCCTAAGTCTTCTCTCTTCTAGAGTAAATAGACCTTGTAGCGCCCCTGAGACCCTTACTGTGCTACAAGATTCTGCATCCCCACAAGGATGCAGGGCCCACCCCCTTAGGGACCCAGAACCCCAGTGCCGGTACCAACAAAAACTCAGGTAATCCCAGTTTTCCCCAACAATCCCCCATACAGTGGCACCCAGCTAGGGTGGGACCAATGGATGGCCGCCTAGCAGTGGAGCCAGTCAAGTCCACTAGTTGACCAGGTGGGAGGGGCAGACTATTTACAGAAAGGTCAGTAGTCGTCTAGTAGAGAAAGATGACAGAGGAGACGTTCTGACACAGGATAACGGTGACCTGGTACCCAGGAGAGGTGGTTGCTGGTGGAGTACGGTGGAGTACACCCTGAACTACGCACTGACGGGGTACAGGACCCTAGGACAGGAAAGAGCTTCAGGCTGACCTGTTAACACCTGCACAGCAAAGGTGACCATCAAGAATCTTGCTGACCGTAAAGAATCCAAAGACTCAGTAGCAAGGGGAGAGCCGGGGACAGGACCAGAGACTCCAACCCCATAGGGTTCACGCTACTGTCAGGCGGACAGAAGTGGACAAACCACAGAACGGGGACCCCCAGTGTTCCATACCACGGGGACCCACTTACCAGAGACAGGTGCAGGGGAAGAATGTACCATGGAAACCAGACTGGCACTGGGACGAAGGGAACCTTGAGGTGAAACCAGCCGGCTTCAGGCCCCCAGTTACCATCTCAAGAAAGTGAGGAAACCAGCTGCACTGAATACCTGTGTGGATTCCCTGCTTCCGACGCCCACTGCACCATACACCCGCTGGCGCAAAACCCTACTTGCAGAGGGACTACCCTACTAGCTGCCAATACCAGCAGCCCCAGTAGAGACATTCTGGCTGCTACTGTGACGCCCTGGACTAGCCAGGTAGTCACAGATGGGCCCCGCATAACACCTGTCCCCCTAAAAAGGTAACAGCAGCCAACCACATTAAAACCTAGTCACCTCCCTCAGGGCTTAATAATCACACCAGGGGGCGGAGTCAGGCAGTTGGCCATGCCCACCAAGGAGTCCAGAGGGCCTGAGGCAGGAGAAACAGTTAGTTAAGTGAAGTGAGTAGTGATTTGTTATTGAGTGGAGTAGAGTGCAGCAGGCCTGTGGTGACAGGTCTGCAGCAGAAACTGACAGGTGCCAGGGTCGTAGCTCTGGTACCTTGGCTAGGATGTAGGTGGTGGCCTGGCCTGCAGGAGCCGGGAAGATGGCCAGGTGCAACCGTAAGGGACCGGGACAGGGTAGTGGCCCGCCGGTACCAAACCGGGGAACCGACTGGAAACCGGAGTACTCAGACCCAGAACGAGGCCCAGAAGCCACTAGACCACGTCAAATTTACTGATTGAGGTCTGGACCTTAGGTCCTTTCCCATCCCAAGTCCCGAAGGAAGGCAACAGCCCACTGAGGGGGATAGAAAGCCACCGCACAGGTATAGACATCCCACGGGCCAGCGCCTGCGGGCAAACGGACTCCACCGACACATGCACAGCCGGGGAGCAGACTCCTGCTGCTGAGGCAAAGGCAGTCTACACAAACATAACAAGGTGCAGGAGAAAGGCCAAGACCACCAACCCGGGTGGGGGACAAGACGCAGCCGGCTGCGGGCACCGACCACCATCAACTTTGTTTACCAGAGACTTGCGTTTGTCAATAATCGTGAGTACAACAGTGCCATCCGGACGCGCACCGCCCTGCACTGCCCAATTACCACTCTCCCCAAACGGGTCCCGGGGCCACCATCCCTGCCCACGGAGGGGTTAACATTTTGCTGCACGACCATCTCCCCCGGGTGCCCCTGTAACTGCAGCGGTGGTGTCTACACCTTCACCACGTCCCGTGGGTGGCGTCACGAACTCAAAACACGGCTCTGGCCGTACACCTACCTAACCACCCCCATCGAGATAGCCAGCATCCCCTTGCAGAGCGACGTGACCGAGCGCGGGGCGGTACACTACAACTTAATTTTGATAACCTTTCTGGGTATTGTAATGCACCCACTCCATTTTTTATTTTATTAGCCCGCCTCTGAACCCTTTCAAGTTCAGTAATGTCTTTCTTGAGCACCGGCGCCCAAAACTGCACACAATACTCCAAGTGTGGTCTGACAAAGTGATTTGTACTTAGGTAGAATTATGTTTTCATCTCGTACCCCCAGACCTCTTCTAATGCATCGCATGACCCTATTTGCTTTGGTGGCAGCTGCCTGACACTGGGCACTCCAGTTTAGCTTCTTATTGACTAAGATTCCTAAGTCTTTTTCCATGTCTGATTTCCCAGCAGTTTCCCATTTAGGAAGTAATCGTAGCATCTGTTTCTCCTTCCCATGTGCATAACCTTACACTTATCTGTATTAAACCTCATTTGCCATTTTTCAGCTCAATTCTCTAATTTACTCAAATCCATCTGTAGTTGCAAACTGTCCTCCTTTGTGTTAATGTAGCACCCCTAAAGCCATCAGGAGCTCCAGAAAACTGCATCCTTTCCAGGATGCAGGGCCTACCCCCAGGGACCCAGAAGACCCAGTGCCAGTAAAACCAAAACATTAAGATCAAAGTGCACATGCGCAGGACCTCAATGCCGACGCGTGTGTATGACGTAGATGTGTCATGCATTGCGGCTTCAGAATAAGGAAGACCAAGATGGCCGAAAGGGGAGGCGGACCCGGAGAACGGCGCCACCCATCTGACTGTTGTGCATCGGAGCGACCTTCTAGGTGAGTATTATAAAGTGTTTTTTTATGTTATACACAGCGGCCTGGGCTCTTATATACAGTTAGAATGCTGTACATAAGAGCCCAGTGGTGGTGGCCGCAGCTTATAGGGCAAAAAAACTGGTGACAAGTTCCCTCTAATACCCGAGGGTGAATGGCATCAGGGCATGGTGATCTGTCAATTTTAATGTTACTAAGTCGGTTCTGCACTCCTTTCTGAGTTAGGCAGGTCATACTTAATGGGGCATTTAATTGTGCTCTCTGGAATCCACAGTCTGTATGTAACAAGCTTCCCTACATCCACAACCTCTTTCTCAATAACTCTCTTAATCTACTAGCCCTCACTGAAACCTGGATTCAGGATTCTGACACTGCTTCCCCTGCTGCCATTTCTCATGGTGGTTTACACTTTTCACATTCACCAAGACCTGAAAACAGACATGGTGGTGGAGTCGGTTTACGCCTTTCCCCACAATGCACTTTCCAGGTCATCCCCCCAGCTCCATCACTTTCATTCCCATGCTTTGAGGTCCACACCATCAGGCTCTTCCATCCCCTTTCCCTCAGAGTTGCTGTCATATACCGTCCACCAAGCTCACCCACCCAGTTCCTTGACCACTTTTCAGCCTGGCTGCCATTCATGTCCTCTGAATTACCAACCCTCATCCTAGGAGACTTCAACATCCCCATGAACAGCCCCTCCTCCCTATCTGCATCTCAGCTTTTATCTCAAACCACCTCCCTTGGCCTCTCACAGCTCTCATCCTCTGAGACACATGAAGATGGTAACACCCTTGACCTGGTCTTTTTCCGCTTCTGCTCAGTCTCTCACTTTGACAACTCACCTCTTCCCCTCTCTGACCACAACATCCTCTCCTTCAAGCTCACAAACCCTCGTCCGCCCCAGCACACTCCCAACTAACACACATTCAGAAACCTACAGTCCATTGACTCTCAGACACTTACAGACTCTCTACAGTCATCACTGTCCCCTATCTTCTCACTTTCCTGTCCTGATCTGTTTGTAAACCATTACAATGAAACACTCAGAAGCACCCTGGACCAAGTAGCACCCCTCACCCTCAGAACCTCCAAACACCGAGTAAAACAGCCTTGACTCACATCACAAACTCGATTTCTCCAGCAATGCTCTAGGAGTGCCGAACACCTATGGAGGAAAACCCGCACACCAGAAAACTTCATCCACTACAAGTTCATGTTAAGGACCTACAACTCTTCCCTTCACCTCGCTAAACAGACCTACTTCACTACCCTTATCTCCTCACTATCCAACAATCCAAAAAAGCTCTTTGATACCTTTCACTCCCTCCTCAGTCCCAAAGCACAGACCCCTATCACAGACCTTCATGCTGATGACCTAGCCTCGTATTTCACAGAGAAAATAGAAAACATCTGCAGAGAGATAAGCTCCCAGCCACCAAGCTTTATGAATCCCATCCCTCCCCATATCCCATCCAGCTCACTTTCCATATTTGACCCAGTCACAGAGGAGGAAGTCTCCAGGCTCCTCTCTTCTTCTCGTCCTACCACTTGCCCTACTGATCCCTTTCCCTCCCACCTTCTCCAGTCCCTCTCTCCGGTTGTCACTACTCACCTAACTAAAATCTTCAATCTCTCTCTCTCCTGGTATCTTCCCCTCCTCCCTCAAACACTCTATCATTACTCCATTATTAAACAAACCTTCTCTTGATCCGTCCTGCACAAGCAACTACAGACCAGTCTCCAATCTCCCCTTCATCTCCAAACTCTTGGAGCGCCTGGTCTACTCTCGTCTCACCCGCTAGTACCACTACCTTTCCACTCACTCTCTTCTAGATCCTTTACAGTCTGGCTTCCGCCCTTTACACTCAACAGAAACTGCCCTTGTCACAGTGACCAATGACCTATTGACAGCAAAACGTAGTGGTGACCACTCTCTGCTTATTATTCTTGACCTTTCTGTCGCCTTCGACACTGTTGACCACCATCTCCTTCTCTCTATGCTCCATTCTATCGGCCTAAAGGACACTGTGCTTTCCTGGTTCTCTTAGTATCTTTCTGGCCGCTCATTCAGTGTATCATTTGCTGGCTCCACATCTTCTCCTCTTCATCTCACTTTTGGGGTCCCTCAAGGTTCAGTCCTTGGCCCTCTTCTTTTCTCCCTCTACACTGCCCCAATTGGAATGACCATCAGCAGATTTGGCTTTCAGTACCATCTTTATGCTGATGACACACAGCTATACACCTCCCTCATCCCCTGAGCTCACCCCTGCTGTACTACAGAACACTAGTGACTGCCTGATTGCAGTTTGAAACATCATGTCTGCTCTCTATCTGAAACTTAACCTTTCCAAAACTCAACTTCTTTTCCCTCCATCTCCCAACCTTCCTAAACCTGACATCTCCCTCTCTGTGTGTGGCACAACGATAGGTCCTAGGCAGCAAGCCCGCTGTCTGGGTGTTATACTTGACACTGATCTCTCCTTCACCTCCCACATACAATCTCTTGCCCGCTCCTGCCGCTTGCACCTCAAGAACATCTCTAGAATCTACCCCTTTCTGACAATGGAAACGACAAAAACCCTCACCGTGGCCCTGATCTACTCTCGCCTTGACTACTGTAACTCTCTAATAATTTGTCTCCCCCTAACTAGACTCTGTCCTCTACAGTCCATCCTTAATGCAGCAGCCATGGTCACCTATCTGGCTAACCGCTACTCGGATGCCTCTGCTCTGTGCCAGTCATTGCACTGGCTGCCCATATATCACAGAATGTAATTCAAACTGCTTGTTCTCACCCACAAAGCTCTCCACAATGCGGCACCCCCTTACATCTTCACCCTCCTCTCTGTCTATCATCCCACCCATTCTCTACGCTCTGCAAATGACTTTCGACTAACATCCACACTAATTCGAACCTCCCACTCCTGAATCCAAGACTTCTTCCGAGCTGCACCAAACCTCTGGAATGCTCTACCCCAAGAGGTTAGGACGAATCACAACTTACTCAGCTTCAGACGCACCCTAAAAAAGCATCTTTTTAGGGCTGCCTATCACAATCCCTAGCCAAACTAATTTCACCTAATCCCTCCACAACTTCTCAGAAAATAACCCCACGTCAAACTCCATGATGCATCTCAAGGCTCTGGCCAACTGGTCCAGGAAGCCATTATCTAACCCCCATTTTCTTGAGATGGCGGCTGGATTGTCATTGTAAATAAGCACTTGTACTTTGCCCCCCCCATCTCATTGTAGATCGTAAGCTCTCACGAGCAGGGTTGTCTTTTTTCCCTTTAAATATTGTATTTTCTATAACTGTTACTTGTTTGTATATGATCCTCCTGAATTGTAAAGCGCTGCGGAATATGTTGGCGCTATAGAAATAAAGATAATTATTATTATTATTATTATTTACATTATCCCTCTGCATTTCCTCTGGCATATCCATTTCCTGTGTGAACACAGTTGAGAAAAAAAAGTATTTAAAACATTTGCTCTTCCCACATCGCTCTCTATGATTTTACCCTCATTGTTCTTTAAAGAGCCGACACCATCAATTTTAATCATTTTACTGTTTATATAATTAAAGAATAGTTTGGGATTTGTTTTGCTTTCCTTAGCAATGAGTCTCTCAGTTTCCACTTTTGCTAAATGTATTTGTTTTTTACACAATTTTTTTTCTCTTTAACTTTTTAAAGCTTCTTCGCTGCCTTCTTCTTTTAGCTTCTTAAAAGCATTGTTCTTATTATTTATTGCCCCTTTTACATCCTTATTGAACCACATTGGTTTTCTCCTGTTCCTAGCCCTTTTATTTCCGTACGGTATGGCTAGCTCGCAGTGGGTGTTTAATACCGATTTTAAAAATTTCCCATTTATTTTCTGTGCTCCTATTTTTGAGGACATTGTCCCAATCAATTTGGCGAAGGTCTTCTCTAAGTTGATCAAACTTTGCTTTCCTGAAATTCAGCGTTTTTGTAACCCCCCTCCAAGGCACCTTACTGAAGGACAAGTGGAATTGTATTATATTGTGGTCACTATTCCCTAGGTGCCCATCCGCTTGTATGTCTGTTGTTCTAATTGGCCTGTTGCTTAAAATTAAGTCCAGAAGGGCTGTCCCTCTAGTTGGGCTTGGCACAAGTTGGGACAGATAATTATCCTTGGTTACTGACAGAAGCCGGTTTCCTTTCTGATATATCCAGGTTTCAGTTTCCCAGTCTATATCGGGGTAGTTGAAGTTCCCCATAATAATCACCTCATTGTGATTTGCTGCTTTGTCTATTTGTTTCAATAATACATTTTCAGTGGTTTCTGTTATATTTGGTGGCTTATAACAAACCCCTATGAGGATTTTATTATTAGTTTTCACTCCTTGTATCTCCACCCATAGAGACTCCACCTCTTCATTTCCCTCTTGTATATCTTCTCTTAGTATGGGCTTTCAACTGGACTTTATATATAGACAGACTCCACCCCATTTTCTTTTTCTACGATCCCTCCCAAACAAATCATATCCTTGCAAGTTAGCCGCCCAGTCATAACTGTCATCTAACCATGTCTCAGTTATTTCTACAATTTTGTATTTTTCCCCATACGTTACCAGCTACAGTTCTTCGATCTTATTGGTCAGGCTTCTTGCATTGGTCAGCATGCAGGAAAGAAGTTTTGGTTCCTTTTTCTTAGCTTCCTTCTGAGTATCATCTTGGGACCTCTTTATGGCATCTAGTATCCTTGATTAGTTTGTCTTTCTGCTCTTCTGCTGCATGTTCTTGTCTGCTGTTTTTCCTCCTATCCCCTCTTCTTCTAGTCCTCCTGATCAGTGTGGCAAGTCTTCTGGCAAATGTGTGTTTCCCAGGTTTTGTGAGGTGTATCCCATCTCTAGCGAGAAGTCCATCGTAGAAGTAATTCATTCCGTGGTCCAAGAATCCAAATCCTTACTGCCTGGGCCACCTTCGTAGCTATCATCGACTGGGAGGATTGCTGAGAAAACAACCTGTATGTTTCATTCCTTTATTTTCTTCCCCAGAGTTGCAAAGTCTTCGCAGACAGTTGGTAGGTAATTTCTTGCTGTGTTGTTTGTGCCTACATGTATCAGTAGTAATGGGTAGTCGTCCTTGGATCTAAAGATAGTTGGTATCATGTTGGCCACATCCTTGATTTTTGCTCCTGGGAGGCAGCATACTTCTCTTGTGGATATGTCAGGCCTGCAGATAGTTGCCTCCGTGCCTCTTAGTAGTGAGTCGCCCATAAGTAGTAGTAGTAGTAGTGAGTCGCTCTTCTTTTTTTTGGATGCACTGCTTGTTGCTCCTGAGTGTTTTTGAGTGTCTTTTGTTTCCGCTTTTGTTGACAGAGTAACTTCTTTTGTTGATAGTGTGTCTTCTCTTGTAGATACGGTATCATCCTGAGCTGTGCCATTTTCGTTCTACAGCATGAAGGTTTCAAATTGGTTGCTGAGCTGTGTGGGTGGAGTTGACCACTTGATCCGCTGGCTTCTTTTGGTCACATGTGTCCACTTTTCAGCCTCTGTATGTGTTCTGAAGCTTTTCTCGCTTTCCGTATCCTGAAAGGTTGATTCTGCTTCGTCCAAGAAGTCCTCATGTTCTTTAATCAGCTTCAATGTTGCTATTCTCTCTTCCAGCCCCTGCACCTTTTCCTCTAAGAGGGCAACAAGTTTGCACTTTTGACAGGTGAAGTTGGCTTTTTCGTACAGCAGATCCGTAAACATGTAGCATGTGTTGCAGGTGACCATGTGGATTTTCTTGTCTTCCATATTGCTGATGCGGTGTATGATGGGCAGAAACTTATTGCAATGCCCTTAAACAGCGAGACCCGGCAAGTCCCAGCAATCGATCAGCTTAAGGCGACTCTTCTCCTCTTCCCAAAATGCACTGGAAATGATGCTGCAGATGGTGCAGATGAGCTCCCTCTATCTATTTATCTATCTATTTATCTATCTATCTATCTATCTATCTATCTATCTATATATCTATCTTGTATCTATCAATCCATCTATCCATGTATCCATTTATCATGTATCTATTATACACTGTGTGCAAAATTATTAGGCTAGTTGTATTTTAGAGGATTTTTTTTTATTACTGATCAACAGCTATTTTCTCAATCAACCCAAAAGACTCAGGGTATGTGCGCACGTTGCTTTTTACCTGCTTTTTACCTGCTTTTTTGCTGCTTTTTCTTCAGCGCTGTTTAATGCCAAAATGGATGTGTTCTTCTATTCAAGCAAAGTCTATGGGAATTTGGGTTTCTTGTTCACACTATGTTGTTCAAAATGCTGCCTTTTTGTGGCAGAACTTTGGTCAAAAACTCAGCTTTTCAAAGAAGCAACATGTCAATTGTTTTTGCTATTTGGGTTTTGCACTGCAAAGCTGAGTTTTTGACCAAAGTTCTGCCACAAAAAGGCAGCATTTTGAACAACATAGTGTGAACAAGAAACCCAAATTCCCATAGACTTTGCTTGAATAGAAGAACACATCCATTTTGGCATTAAACAGCGCTGAAGAAAAAGCAGCAAAAAAGCAGGTAAAAAGCAGGTAAAAAGCAACGTGCGCACATACCCTCATAAAAATCAATATTTTTGGAAGTTGGAGTGGTTTTTTTTTAGATTTGGCGATCTTAGGAGGATATTTGTTTTTGCAGGTAACTATTACTGTGCAGAATTATTAGGCAACTTTATAAACACCAAATATATTCCCATCTCACTTGTTTATTTTCACCAGGGTAACCAATATAACTGCACAAAATTTAGAAATAAACATTTCTGACATGCAAAAACAAAACCCCAAAAAATTAGTGACCAATATAGCCACCTTTCTTTATGATGACACTCAACAGCCTACCATCCATAGATTCTGTCAGTTGCTTAATCTGTTTACGATCAACATTGCATGCAGCAGCCACCACAGCCTCCCAGACACTATTCCGAGAGGTGTACTGTTTTCCTTCCCTGTAGATCTTACATTTTATGAGGAACCACAGGTTCTCTATGGGGTTCAGATCAGGTGAATAAGGGGGCCATGTCATTATTTCTTCATCTTTTAGACCTTTACTGGCCAGCCACGCCTTGGACTACTTGGATGCATGTTATGGAGCATTGTCCTGCATGAAAATCATGTTTTCCTTGAATGATACCAACTTCTTCTTGTACCACTGCTTGAAGAAGTTGTCTTCCAGAAACTGGCAGTAGGTCTGGGAGTTGAGCTTCACTCCATCCTCAACCCGAAAAGGTCGCACAAATTCATCTTTGATGATACCAGTCCATGCCAGTACCCCACCTCTACCTTGCTGGCATCTGAGTCGAAATCAAGCTCTCTGCCCTTTACTGATCCAGCCTCTGGCCCATCCATCTGGCCCATCAAGAGTCACTCTCATTTCATCAGTCCATAAAACCTTTGAAAAATCAGTCTTAAGATATTTCTTGGCCCAGTCTTGACGTTTTATCTTATGTTTCTTGGTCAAGGGTGGTCATTTTTCAGCCTTCCTTACCTTGGCCATGTCCCTGAGTATGGCACACCTTGTGCTTTTTGATACTCCAGTAACATTGCAGCTTTGAAATATGGCCAAACTAGTGGAAAATGGCATCTTGGCAGCTTCACACATGATTTTCCTCAATTCATGGGCAGTTATTTTGCGCATTTTTTGCCCAACACGCTTCTTGCGACCCTGTTGGTTATTTGCCATGAAACACTTAATTGTTCGGTGATCACGCCTCAAAAGTTTTGCAATTTCAAGACTTCAGCATCCCTCTGTAAGACATCTCACAATTTTGGACTTTTCAGAGCCCGTCAATATAGGGTGTTGATGTCATTACACCACACTCCTCCTCATTACAGAGATGCACATCACCTGATTTACTTATTTGGTAGTTGGCTGTCAAGCCTATACAGCTTGGAGTAGGACAACATGTATAAAAATTATCATGTGATCAAAATACTCATTTCTCTAATAATTCTGCACACAGTGTATATCTATCCCTCTATCTATTATCTATCTATCATGTATCTATCTATCTATCTATCTATTATCTATCAATCTATCCATATATCATGTATCTATTTATTATCTATCTCTCTTTCTATTATCAATCTATCAATCAATCTATCTAGCTATCTATCTAGCTATCTATCTATCTATCTATCTATTTATCTATCTATCATTTATCTATCATGTATCAGCTGTCTATCTATCATGTATGTATCTATCTATTATGTATCTATTTATCTATCTATCTATCATCTATCTATCATGTATTTATCTATCATGTCTCTATCTATCCCTCAATCATTTATCTATCTATCCGTGTATCCATGTATCCATCTATTCATGTATCTATCTATCTATCCATTTCATAGTATCATAGTATCATAGTTTTTAAGGTTGAGGGGAGACTCTAAGGGGTACTTTGCACGCTGCGACATCGCAAGCCAATGCTGCGATGTTGAGCGCGATAGTCCCTGTCGCAGCAGCGATATCTTGTGATAGCTGCCGTAGCGAACATTATCGCTACAGCAGCTTCACATGCACTCACCTGTCCTGCGACGTCGCTCTGGCCGGCCTCCTTCCTAAGGAGGCGGGTCGTGCGGCGTCACAGCGACGTCACACAGCAGGTGGCCAATAGCAGTGAAGGGGCGGAGATGAGCAGGATGTAAACATACCGCCCACCTCTTTCCTTCCGCATTGCAGCCAGGACGCAGGTAGAAGTGTTCCTCACTCCTGCGGCTTCACACATAAGCGATGTGTGCTGCCGCAGGAACGAGGAACTACATCGTACCTGTCCCTGCACCGGCATTATGGAAATGTCGGACCCTACACCGATGATACGTTAACGATGCTTTTGCGCTCGTTAATCTTATCAAAAAGGATTTGCACACTACGATATCGCCTGCGACGCCGGAAGTGCGTCACTTTAGATTTGACCCCACCGACATCGCACCTGCGATGTCGTAGTGTGCAAAGCCTGCCTAAGTCCATGTAGTTCAACCCATAGCCTAACATGTTGATCCAGAGGAAGGACAAAAAAACCCAATGTGGCAAACAAGTTCCAATGGGGAAAAAAATTCCTTCCTGACTCCACACACGGCAATCAGACTAGTTCCCTGGATCAACACCCTGTCATAAAATCTAATATACGTAACTGGTAATATTAAATTTTTCAAGAAAGGGGTCCAGGCTCTGCTTAAATGTTAGTAGTGAATCACTCATTACAACATCATGTGGCAGAGAGTTCCATAGTCTCACTGCTCGTACAGTAAAGGATCCTCGTCTGTGATTATGATTAAACGTTCTTTCCTCAAGACGTAGCGGATGCCCCCATGTTCCAGTCGCAGGCCTAGGTGTAAAAAGATCTTTGGAAAGGTCTCTGTACTGTCCCCTCATATATTTATACATTGTGATTAGATCCCCCCTAAGCCTTCGTTTTTCCAAACTAAATAACCCCAAGTTTAATAACCTGTCTTGGTATTGCAGCCCACCCATTCCTCTAATAATCTTGGTCGCTCTTCTCTGCACCCTCTCCAGTTCAGCTATGTGCTTCTTATATATCGGTGACCAGAATTGTACACAGTATTCTAAGTGCGGTCGCACTAGTGACTTGTACAGAGGTAGAACTATATTTTTTTCATGAACACGTATACCTCTTTTAATACATCCCATTATTTTATTAGCCCTGGCAGCAGTTGCCTGACACTGTCCACTAAAGTTAAGTTTACCATCCACCCATACACCCAAGTCTTTTTCTGTGTCTGTTTTATCCAGTGTTCTACAATTAAGTACATAATTATAAATCTTATTTCTTCTACCCAAGTGCATGACCTTACATTTATCTACATTAAACTTCAATTGCCACTTCTCAGCCCAATCCTCCAATTTACATAAATCTCCCTGTAATATAAAATTATCCTCCTCTGTATTGATTACCCTGCAGAGTTTAGTATCATCTGCAAATATTGAAATTCTACTCCGCATGCCCCCAACAAGGTCATGAAAAGAAGCGGGCCCAATACTGACCCCTGTGGTACCCCACTATGAACTGAGATCCAATCCGAGTACGTACCATTAATAACCACCCTTTGTTTCCTATCACTGAGCCAGTTTTTAACCCAGTTACACATATTTTCCCCTATCCCAATT
The DNA here is from genome assembly GCF_048569485.1 of Anomaloglossus baeobatrachus. NCBI lineage: Eukaryota > Metazoa > Chordata > Amphibia > Anura > Aromobatidae > Anomaloglossus > Anomaloglossus baeobatrachus. The sequence goes on along the minus strand of NC_134357.1, from coordinate 196,298,009 downwards.
ATTCTCATTTTATGTACCAACCTTTTGAGTGGCACCGTATCAAATGCTTTTGAAAAGTCCGTATACACAACATCCACTGCATTTCCCTGGTCCAGGCTTGAACTTACCTCTTCATAGAAGCTGATCAAATTATTTTGACAGGATCAATCCCTCATAAACCCATGTTGATACTCTGTCATAAGGTTATTTTTCTTGAGATACTCCAGTATAGCATCTCTCAAGAAACCCTCAACGATTTTACAAACCGTAGAGGTTAAACTTACTGGCCTATAATTTCCCGGCTCAGTTTTTGTCCCCTTTTTGAATATTGGCACCACATTTGCTATGTGCCAGTCCTGCAGTACCGAGCCTGTTATTAAGGAATCTGTGAAGATTAAAAATAATGGTTTATCTATCACAGAACTCAATTCTTGTAGTACTCTGGGGTGTATATCATCCGGGCACGGAGATTTGTCAACCTTAGTGATTTCGAGGCGGCGGCGTACTTCCTGCTGGGTTAAGCAGGTAATATTCAAGGGTGAATTTATGGTATCACTGGTCATGTCATCTGCCATGGCATTTTCTTGTATAAAAACCGAAGTAAGTCATTCAGCAGGTTGGATTTACCCTCATCCCCCTCCACCATTTCACCAAGACTATTTTTAAGGGGGCCAACACTATCGCTTTTCAGTTTTTTACTGTTTATGTAGTTAAAGAATGTTTTAGGATTATTTTTACTTTCTCTCACAATGAGTCTCTCTGTCTCAAACTTAACTAACTTAATTTGTTTTTTACATCTTTTATTTAATTTTCTATAATTATATAATGCCTCATCACTACCTACCCTCTTTAATTCTTTTAAGGCTTTCTGTTTTTCTTTTATTGCTTCACTTACAGCTCTATTGAGCCATAGGTGTTTCCTCCTATTTCTAGCATGTTTGTTCCCATAGGGTATATTTTCTGCACAAGCCCTATTCAGGATGCTATCTTCATTTATCCATGTATCTGTGTGTCTATCTATCTATCATGTATCTATCATGTATCGTCTATCAATCTATCCATGTATCTATCTATCTATCCATATATCTATCCATCCATCCATCCATCCATCTTTGTAGCTGAATAATCTGCTTCTGGTTTCTCTACTGCAATACAGAGGTCAAGATTACCAAATCTTCCTATGTTTTTCATTGCAGGTAGTGTCTCAGTGGTAGAGCTGCTGCCTATGGACAATGAGTTCACGAGTTTGAGTCCTGGAAACCCAGAGCAGATGAGAATTTAATTTAATTTATTCACTGCCCTGAGGGGAAGAGCCGGGACAACAGCTGTGAGCAGCGGGAGAGAGCCCTCAAATCGGGACAATCCTGCAGAATCCAAGATGGTTGGGAGGTATGTATATGGATATACATGCAGATGCACGCTGCTGTCCAGAGAGCAGCAGGCCGTGCTGGGTTATGCGACTCAATACTCGCGCGAGTCGCACGCAGGTGTAACACCGGCTTGTTTTCGAGTCTCCTATCACTCACCCATACAAGCCTATGGATGCGAGAGAAACATCAGACTGCACTCAGATGTTATCCAAGTGCAGTGCGATATATGCACAAGCTAGAAATGGAGGAGATGGTCTCTCCTCCACTGCTGTCATCTGATTGCAAGATAGGGTCACAGTCACATGACACTCAGTTAAACCAAACAAAAAACTCCTAATAAAAATGTATACTTTATTTATCAATTAAAAAGGTTATATTCATGCAGCCAGATAACAGAGAGAGGTAGAAACCGGGTTCTTCAACGCAGCGCCAATGATCACCAGCCAAAGGATCAGATCAATGAAGCTTTATTATTGCATCGGTCTACGCATTTCAGGAGCCCTGCTCCCTTCCTCAGGACCATCAGACATAAGCATACATCAAATCTACTGTGACAGATACAAGTGTACATTAAATAGACCATGTGACGTCAAAGCACCGCCCCGAAAAAGAAAAAACGGGCGGGAAAGGGTGCACAATAATCCATGTAATCCAAGCAAGTGTCAGAAGGGGAAAAAGGTGAACAGAGTTCAGACCCGTGGGAAAAAAGGTGTGCGCATGCGTTGACTGCGGGCACACACCGTGTACCATCATCCAAGATAGAACATATATAACAGTGGAATCCAAGTAGTGATAAGCTAAAGTAACGAGGACAGAAGCATGATATCTGCATATAGGGGTAATGAAAGAAATTATCTATGTGTATTTATAATTTATAACCAACCGAGAAATAAGAAGAAGAATATACAAGTGTGCGGACATAGAATCGTGAGAAAATAAAGGAAGGGGAAGAACCAACAAGTCAAAACCATTTTACTGAAGGATAGGTCCATCTGACCGCAACTCTGAGATAGCGGGTGAAAAAAGGAATAATCGGGGAGTGGGATCAGTGGAATGTGCCCTGTCTATAACATAGAAAGACATATATAAATATGTATATATATATATATATATATATATAAATAAATAAAAAATAAAACTACAATTATTAAAAAATCTAATTGTCAGGAAGGGAGCAATAAAAGAACTTATAATTATAAAAATCTAACGGAAATGTAAAGAGAGCATTTCGCTGACAACGAATAATTTGTACATAAAAAGACCTATAAATAATGATTTCCGTATAATAAGCCATCTTAAAAATATATAATGTATTAATAATTGAAAATATACATATGAAAAATAGTTAAAATAACAATAATTTAAATTCATACAGAATATAAAAAAAAATATATATAAAAAAACTTTAAAAAACGAGAAATCCCCTGAACAAAAAAAAAGGGGGGGGGGAAGAGAAATTATTCCCATATGTACCAAAAACAGGGGGGGAGGGGGGAAATATCTGTAATATTAATCCCCTCAACACCACATCTGTAAATGTACAACCAAATAGGATAGAGTCGAATCATAACAATTGAGCATATTTAATGAAACAGATCCGTAACCTCAATAAGACCCTGAGGTTTCAGAGTATTCAGTTTGTATATCCAATATGTCTCCTTTCTATTAAGTGCCTCAATCCTATTGGGTACATGTGGAGGTATTTTTTCGATGGGGGTTGCCTTTATGGATTTTTCCCCAATGGTCGGGGAGAATTTTAAGTAAATATAAATAAAAAAAATTATAAATAAAAAAGAGGGTGAGACCACTAAGGCACAAAGTGCCACTAACAATAATAATTTTTCTGCGCATTTACTCACTACTTTCAGTAGTGACAGGAACTCAATTAAGGGTATCCTAAAAAAACACTGGGCCGTACTACACAATGACCCTTACCTTAAAGGGGTACTACCTTTCTATCCTGGTATGACATACCGTAGGGCGTCTAATTTGAAAAACCAACTTGCTCCGAGCAGGCTTAGGGAGATAGAGAGTCCCAGTACCAGCAATAAACCACAAGGTTCATACAAATGCTTCGCTAAAAACTGTCTATGTTGTAAGAATATTCAACATGGAAGGGTGAATTTTGGTCTTACCCCTGAGGGAATGGAATTCCCAGTTAAAGGACACCTCACTTGTCAAACTGACTTTGTAATCTACCTTATTGAGTGTGATTGTAACAAACGTTATGTGGGCAGAACCACTCAGGCTCTACACAAAAGAATTAACTCCCACAGACACAACATAAAGGTGGGTTTCATGTTACATGGCCTATCTCGACATGCAACTATATATCATGCTAAAAAAATTAAACTAAAGGTAACCCCCATCGAACAAATACCTCCACATGTACCCAATAGGATTGAGGTACTTAATAGAAAGGAGACATATTGGATATACAAACGGAATACTCTGAAACCTCAGGGTCTTAATGAGGTTACGGATCTGTTTCATTAAACATGCTCAATTGTTATATGATTCGACTCTATCCTATTTGGTTGTACATTTACAGATGTGGTGTGGAGGGGATTAATATTACAGATATTTCCCCCCCCCTGTTTTTGGTACATATGGGAATAATTTCTCTTCCCCCCCCCCCCCCCCTTTTTTTTGTTCAGGGGATTTCCCGTTTTTTAAAGTTTTTTTTATATATATATTTTTTTTATATTCTGTATGAATTTAAATTATTGATATTTTAACGATTTTTCATATATATATTTTCAATTATTAATACATTATATATTTTTAAGATGGCTTATTATACAGAAATCATTATTTATAGGACTTTTTATGTACAAATTATTCGTTGTCAGCGAAATGCTCTCTTTACATTTCCGTTAGATTTTTATAATTATAAGTTCTTTTATTGCTCCCTTCCTGACAATTAGATTTTTTAATAATTGTAGTTTTATTTTTTATATATATATATGTCTTTCTATGTTATAGACAGGGCACATTCCACTGATCCCACTCCCCGGTTATTCCTTTCTTCACCCGCTATCTCAGAGTAGCGGTCAAATGGACCTATCCTTCAGTAAAATGGTTTTCACTTGTTGGTTCTTCCCCTTCCTTTATTTTCTCACGATTCTATGTCCGCACACTTGTATATTCTTCTTCTTATTTTCTCGGTTGGTTATAAATTATAAATACACATAGATAATTTCTTTCATTACCCCTATATGCAGATATCATGCTTCTGTCCTCGTTACTTTAGCTTATCACTACTTGGATTCCACTGTTATATATGTTCTATCTTGGATGATGGTACACGGTGTGTGCCCGCAGTCAACGCATGCGCACATCTTTTTTCCCACAGGTCTGAACTCTGTTCACCTTTTTCCCCTTCTGACACTTGCTTCCTTGCGCAGTCGCTCTGCAGTTTTTTCCCACGGTGTTGAACCTTATTGAACTCGCTCTCTATATGTAGGTCAGGAGCGGTTTCTAGTTCCTTTGAAATCACTGCAACACTTTGATGTGGACTGTATTTATATGTGTATATATTTCTTCATGAATATTCTATCTGTCTCCACATAATTTATAGGGCGATGGCATTGTGGAAAAATCTCATACACAGTGTGTCCCCCTCTTTCTTTCTTTCTTTTATGGTCCTGGTGGATACCTATATATTATGAGTTTATTCTGTTCTTCCTTATTTTTAAAGAGATTTTTTCACAATCTTGTTCTCTCTGGGTCTCTCCAATCTTTTGTTCTTCTCCGATGTCTTGATAAACCACACTTCCCACTGGTGTGGTGGTCTCGTGCCTTCACTAGTCCTATCCAGACCTAACCAGAGTTTTTGCCTACAATTCTGTAAGAGTTCTAGGTCACCTTTGCACCTGACCAAATATATAGGTTTTGTATATAGGTATATAAAACTATGGTTGCCATGGAATACACATGTTTTATTTTATTTTTTTTGTACAATGTCTTTGGTTAATATATTTTTCATTTTTTACACAAATTATTATATCTGTATTTCACCGCTAATATCCAAAGTAGATAGGAATGTATGTTTTTGTTTCTTTTCTTGCAATTGTCTTGATTGCGTCATACATGGATCATTGTGCACCCTTTCCCGCCCGTTTTTTCTTTTTCGGGGCGGTGCTTTGACGTCACATGGTTTATTTAATGTACACTTGTATCTGTCACAGTAGATTTGATGTATGCCTATGTCTGATGGTCCTGAGGAAGGGAGCAGGGCTCCTGAAACGCGTAGACCGATGCAATAATAAAGCTTCATTGATCTGATCCTTTGGCTGGTGATCATTGGCGCGGCGTTGAAGAACCCGGTTTCTACCTCTCTCTGTTATCTGCCGCTTTGGGTTGCTGCTGCCCTGGTCAAGTTTTACATGCGATTACAGTGGTTGTGACTCTCACAACCACATTTGGTGAGTAGTATTGCTCCCCCATCCTATACCCCTACATACGAGGGTAAGACCCTATTGCGCTTTGTTTTTCCACAGTTTCTTCTATTCATGCAGCCAGAGACACACAATGTGCGTATAGTGTTAGATACACCGGATGGAAAGTGTAAGGGTAATTGTATCTAGGGGCCGTGCAGATCAATGGTATATAAACCTAATAGATTTAGATGCTGGAACCTAGGGGATATGACTCACCCTTAATTGGTCCCTGCCTAGCAATGGGGCTTTAAGTACCCTAACTTTCTTGGTGCCAACATTCCACGGCGGCTGCCCCTATTGTATCCCTTACTAACTTGAAGATAACCATCACCAAATTTACCAGAATAAAGTTCTAAGTGCAAAACCACATATACACATACAACAGACACAAATTAGTAGAGCACTTGGTACACAAAAGAGTCAACTGCAATAAATATTTCCACTAGGTGACACCTTAGAGTTACCCAGGACTGGAATCATCAGTAATTCCCTGGATCCATTGAAATTGAACAATATGAAAATAAAGACACTCTAGATTGTCAATCATTAAATTCACTAGCAAAGAAAGAGATGCAAAATAACATACAGCTCACTGGTTGAATGTCTACAATCCAGGGATTACAGTTCACACATATAGGAAAAAGCACCATACTCCATTATTCCAAGCATAACATGTCCCCAGAAACATCCCTAGAAAGAGGCATGAATCATATCAGATGACTATAGATAGGTGGGTTAGAAAAAGGAATACACCCATAGAGTACTTTACGATTTGTTGGTAGGGCCTCCAGGCCTACTGTCGAGCCATGCATGTCAGCAAAGAATGACAATTCATCTGTCAGCAACGCTCAGTTGCATCTTTGATCTCACCCTTCTCCCAACGCATTTCCCCCCCATTTGTGCCTGGGGTTCATCAGGGGATCAAAGCTGACAACAGGGGAGAAAGTCACATCCCCGTCGTCCTTTCCAAACAGTTCAAGAATTATATACCCGGTATCAATACACCGTGGGGTATAGCTTGTAGATCACAGGGGCTCATAGCCAGGTGTCACATGACACTCAGGCAATGCTCGCAGCAGAGCCTGAGCTGAGAGTCATTAGCATATCGCATCCGATGCTCTCATATCGGATGCCATATGCCAGTGGGACCACGACCTACAATATAGACTAGTATAGTGCTTGTGAATGGAAGCAGTCAGCTGACACGCAGACACGCTGTTACTCAGGGTAGGGGCGCGGCTGACTGCAACCAATCACGGGCACTGGTGGGCAGGGAAAGCAGTGAATATTCAATGAACGCTGCTCTGGAAGTGAATGTGTGACGCCCTGGGCAAGCCAGGGGTCACAGGTCACAACACCACCACACCCCAAACTCCAGGTAGGCACATCACAGCTAAACTACAAATCCTTGTTGCCTTCCTCCAGAGGCTGATGATTCACACCAGGGGGTGGGCCAGGCGGTTGGCTCCGCCCACCGAGGAGGTCACAGCTCTGGAGGCGGGAGAAACCAGGCAGATCAGCCCAGGCAGGGCAAGTGTGAGGAGCTAAAGTGAGAGTCATCAAGCAGTGAAAGTAGAAAAGTGGTAAAGGAGGAAAGCAAGTGAGGTGACAAGAAGGAAGGAAAGCCTGAAGGGTCCAGCTTTGTGTAGGGCCAGGACAGCAAGGTCAGCGACGGCGGTGACTGTCTGGAGGGGGACCGTTTGGAAGTTCCTGGAAGGACCCCGTTGGCTGTGTGCCCGGTGGTCTGGAGCAGTGTTCCGAAGGACAGTCAGCACCAGGGCAGGGGCCTCTCGGACCCCGGCAAGGCTAGGAGTCGCCAAATTTGCCGAATCCGTCAGTGAAGGGGACGTAGATCCCCCAACAACCAAGTCCCGATTGAAGGCAACAGCCCAACCTGAATCGGAGAGACACCGCCACCGCCACGGCACCAGTTTCTCAGGGCCAGCGCCTGCGGGCAAAGTGTAGGGCTCCTCCGGCCCAGATTGAAGCCGGGGAGCGGGTAACCGGAGGGAATCCACCGCTACCACAAGTCAACCATAGGTGCAAGGAAGAGGGACATCACCGTCACCTACCGGGAGTGCAGGTGCAGCCGTCTGTGGGACCGTCCTACCAGCCGTTTGGTTTACCGTAAAACTGTGTCTACGTCTCAGGCTGAGTGAGTACCACAGTGCCGCAAGGCACAGCGCTGCCCCCGCGTCCCTGCGCCCACCAGGCCCTGCACCTCCCAAACCATCACCGGGCCCCGGGATCACCAACCCCTGCCCACAGAGGGGCAACACAACACCTGGCTGCTCCGCATCACCATCCCCGGGATCCCCGTATTGAGCAGCGGTGGTGAAATCACCACAACCGTGGGTGGCATCACGAACTATAACAATCCCCACACCCAACAAACCCCTTTCACTCACGGGCGAGGAGTGCCGCTCGAGAAACCCCCGGGATCCGGCCTACAGCTCGAGCCACCACTGAGCAGCGGCAGCCGGACCCGAGCAGAAGGGGGTGAGCGTAGTGTGCTGACACCCTCCTCCCCGCCCGCGACAACTTGGAGTCACGAACAGGATCTTACCGCTCTGCCGTCTGGTGGAGGTGCGCCTTGTTACCGCCGGAGGTATCCGGCAGAAAAATTTCAGAAGCCGCCATCTTTGGCGCGAAAAGTTCCCGCTCGAGCGTCTTCTCGAGTAGCAGAGGCGCGAAGGCCAAAACCCCGCCCCGAGAGAGGAGGGGCCGGAAAGAGCTAAGGGGGACACGATGGCGGCTGGACGCATGTAGACGCGGCTATAAAAGCAGGGACGCCAGGACCCTGCAAGCATACCGTTCCTGGAAGAAAGAGAGAAAGACACCATGTGGATGCCGTCCCGAAACACCGTGGCCCCCGCGCCGGGAACCGCAGCGTGGGTGGAAATCCGGACCGCGCAGCTCCATCTAAGGCTGCAGGTCAAGATGCAGCTCCTCTTGGAGGAGTGGGAGACCGACATGGCGGACGTTATAGCCACCGTGCGGAGACGCGAGGAGGAAGCGGAGGAAGGGAGGGTGAGTGACCCACGCCCCTATGTCCCGGAGGGACCGGTCGCTGCGGCTGAGGGACCCGGTCCAAGCCCTCTCCCCCCGTTGCCTCCCTCGCCACCCGTCTCGGGGGCCGTGACCCCGCCACTAGGCCCGCTACCCCCGCAACCGGTAGCGATACCCAGCCCGTCCGCCCCAGCGGACCGACCTGTAGCCGGAGCCCGTAGCAAACCGGAGGTGTTGCCATGGAAGGCCCCGAAGATTGTGCCAGAAACAGTCCCCGAGCAGTTTCCCGAGCCGGAGCCGATGACCCGCTCCGAACCGAAGGCCCAGCTGCGGAAAGCCCGTGTGCCCATTCCCCACACCTCGGCTGAGGTGGCGCCGGGTTGTTGCTGCAAGGCAGCGCCCAAGGCCATGACACCGCGGGATACGCCGCCCACCTTCCTGACAGTGGGTAACGTTCTGGATGTCCCGTGGGGCCCGACCCGTGCGCCGGCGCTGGCAGCAGCGCCGTATTGGTATAGGGAGCCGACATCGCTGGGCCTGGAGATCGCGGAGAGGGAGAGAAGGAAAGCCGAGCTGGTGGCCCGAGCCATTCGGGAGAAAGAAAATCTTCGGCAAGCGACCTTCCGTGTCCGGGGCCCGTTGTACGAAGGGCAGGTGAGGCGGTTTGATGTCCGCCGGGGCTACGGATTTATATATGAACCGGGTCTGAAGGCCGAAGTGTTTGTAGCCCGGCGGGATGTGAATGCCCACCTGCCCGAGGAGCATCCTGGCCGTAACCTCATGCCGGGAGACATGGTGCGGTACACCCGACACTGCGGAGAGAGGGGGTGGTTTGCCCTGGATGTGAAGCTCAGGGGCAGCAACGAGAGCAGGGTGAGCTCTGCACCCCCTCCCTCGGATGAAGCAGCAGAAGGACCGGAGTAGGGCAGCGGATGCCCGTTGCACCGTCCCCGTTGGGACCACCACTGAGTTTGTGTGAACTGTTGTTTAAAAGTTGAAAATGAAAAATGATTGATCCAAGAAGAAGTTACCTGATTGTCTGTAGTGATTGAACCGGCCGGAGCCGGCACCGTTGTCCCTGTGGGGACCGTTAAAAAGTTTAGCATGGAGGACTTTCCATGGACAAGCCCGTGAACTTGCAGGGCACCCACAAACGTTAAGTGGCTTGTAAATATGTTGTTTACCGTTTTCCGCAATGATGCCTCCGGAGAGGCAGGTTGGAGGGAAGGCCCTCAGCAGAGCAGGCTGGGGCCCAGACACCAAAAGAACTGGTGGCTACCCTCTGGAGGGAAGGACAGATCCCGCTCGGGTAACTTGTGCTGGACTGTGGGTCAAGGGGTGCTGCCTGGGCTTTAGGGGCAGCATCAGGGCCAGGTTGCTTGGGTGGGAGAGAGCGGAAACCGTAACCGTAAACCGTTGCAACGTTAAAAGTAAATGTGCCTCCCGTCTTGGGAAGAGTTATTATTAAAAATGTATATATGTTAATTTACAAATGTTATCTTTTTCAGAAAAATAAAACCGGTGTAGGACGGCAGCCCGCGGACGGTCTGCATTTTGCTAAGGGGGAATGTGACGCCCTGGGCAAGCCAGGGGTCACAGGTCACAACACCACCACACCCCAAACTCCAGGTAGGCACATCACAGCTAAACTACAAATCCTTGTTGCCTTCCTCCAGAGGCTGATGATTCACACCAGGGGGTGGGCCAGGCGGTTGGCTCCGCCCACCGAGGAGGTCACAGCTCTGGAGGCGGGAGAAACCAGGCAGATCAGCCCAGGCAGGGCAAGTGTGAGGAGCTAAAGTGAGAGTCAACAAGCAGTGAAAGTAGAAAAGTGGTAAAGGAGGAAAGCAAGTGAGGTGACAAGAAGGAAGGAAAGCCTGAAGGGTCCAGCTTTGTGTAGGGCCAGGACAGCAAGGTCAGCGACGGCGGTGACTGTCTGGAGGGGGACCATTTGGAAGTTCCTGGAAGGACCCCGTTGGCTGTGTGCCCGGTTGTCTGGAGCAGTGTTCCGAAGGACAGTCAGCACCAGGGCAGGGGCCTCTCGGACCCCGGCAAGGCTAGGAGTCGCCAAATTTGCCGAATCCGTCAGTGAAGGGGACGTAGATCCCCCAACAACCAAGTCCCGATTGAAGGCAACAGCCCAACCTGAATCGGAGAGACACCGCCACCGCTACGGCACCAGTTTCTCAGGGCCAGCGCCTGCGGGCAAAGTGTAGGGCTCCTCCGGCCCAGATTGAAGCCGGGGAGCGGGTAACCGGAGGGAATCCACCGCTACCACAAGTCAACCATAGGTGCAAGGAAGAGGGACATCACCGTCACCTACCGGGAGTGCAGGTGCAGCCGTCTGTGGGACCGTCCTACCAGCCGTTTGGTTTACCGTAAAACTGTGTCTACGTCTCAGGCTGAGTGAGTACCACAGTGCCGCAAGGCACAGCGCTGCCCCCGCGTCCCTGCGCCCACCAGGCCCTGCACCTCCCAAACCATCACCGGGCCCCGGGATCACCAACCCCTGCCCACAGAGGGGCAACACAACACCTGGCTGCTCCGCATCACCATCCCCGGGATCCCCGTATTGAGCAGCGGTGGTGAAATCACCACAACCGTGGGTGGCGTCACGAACTATAACAATCCCCACACCCAACAAACCCCTTTCACTCACGGGCGAGGAGTGCCGCTCGAGAAACCCCCGGGATCCGGCCTACAGCTCGAGCCACCACTGAGCAGCGGCAGCCGGACCCGAGCAGAAGGGGGTGAGCGTAGTGTGCTGACACCCTCCTCCCCGCCCGCGACAAATGCATGACCTGGAAGCAGCTTGCCTCCATTGAGCATTAGTGAGTATGCCACGTGCACTGCTATCCCCCCTATCCCTTCTGCAAATAATCTTCATCTCTGGTTTTTGATCCCCACAGATTAGACTGGACCGGATTCTGGATCGGAGCCAGGTTTTTAAAAAAAAGATAACAGGGACCAGCCGATCCCGGTTTTCTACAATTCCACTCATCTCTAGTCTTTAAGTCATTTATCTTATCCATATTTGTTTGCAGGACAATTTGCATACTCTTACCCTCATTCAGATTTCTTTTGCAGCCCCCTAGCCCTTACTACAACCATTTTTCAGCCCCGAACTTAGGCTCCCCATTGACTTGTATAGGGTTTGTTGTTAAGTTCGGCGTCAAGTTCGCTCGCCGATCCCAAATTCTTTTCCCCGTGCTGATTTGGCAAGCCCAAATATCTACGGGTTTGCTCATCACTGTGCAAGAAGTACAATGTTTATAAAACATAGAATAGTTGTACTAACTCAGCAAGGATAAGTAAGTTTTGATAATGAACAAGAAGGGAGTTGTGCGTGCATCAGGGTCCAGTGATCATAACATCATCTATTTGGAGAGATTTGTAGTGAAGTCAGCTTTAAAGGTAATAAAAGGAAAAATATGGGATCTTTAAAACCGCTGTGCAAAAATTGATTAGAACCATTAGCTACAGAATCCATCTAAGTATAACACAGTTAAGGAAGCATTGAAAAGCTAACATGGAAAGATTCTGATGGAGAGTAAAAAAGCAAAAGATTGCCATCTATATGTTTATCAAGTAGAAAATCTGTATGTGGTAGCGCATTGAACACAAAACCACAGTTTTCATTTGAGTGAAATTTACCAGACTAAAATTACTGCTAACAACTCAAATTCTCTCTCTTCACAAGATTTGCCCCAGGAACCAAAGTTTTTGCTCAAGGGGTCTTAAAGAATTAAAGCCATAGTGCTCAAGAGTCACTCTTATGCCGGCGTCACACGGTATGATATATCGTACGATATGTCGTCGGGGTCACGTCGTTAGTGACGCACATTCAGCATCGTTTGAGATATCGTACCGTGTGACACCTCCGAACGACTGTGAATGAGCAAAAATACTCACCTCATTGCTCATTCTCATACTCATACTCTCATACTCACCTCGTTGCTCATTGACACGTCGTTCATTTTCTAAATGTCGGTCCTCCTTCTGTGCTCCGGTTGTTCACAGCACACGTCACTCCGTGTGACACCCCGGGAACAACGAACACAGCTTACCTGCGTCCCGCTCATCTCCGCCCCTCCGCTTCTATTTTCAGCTGTGTGACGTCGCTGTGACGCCGAACGTCCCTCCCCCTTCAGGAAGAGGATGTTCGCCGCCCACAGCGAGGTTGTCCGGCAGGTAAGTACGTGTGACGGGGGTAAACGACTTTGTGCGCCACGGGCAACTAATTACCCGTGATGCACAAACGACAGGGGCGGGTGTGGTTGCTTATGCGATCGCACGATTTATCGTCCCGTGTGACGCCGGCATTAAAGGGGCAGCAAATACATGATATATCAAAACATAAAATCAATTAATCTGATCAGTAAACGGTGTAAGGTAAAAAAATTCCAAATGCCAAAATTATGTTTTTTGGTCATCACAAATTTTATGCAAAATGCAATAACAGGTGATCAAAACATGAAATGGAACCATTAAAAACATCAGCTTGAGTGGCAAAAAATTAGACGTCACTGAGCCCTATATCCCCAAAAATGAGAACACTACAGGTCGCAGAAAATGGCACAAAAAGTGCATCACTTTTTTTGGACACAATTCTTAATTTTATTTAACCCCTTAGATAAAAGTAAGCATGTTTGGTATCTACGAACTCGTCAAAAAAGTAAATACATGTTTGGTATCTACAAACTCGTATTGACTTGGGGCATCACAGCAACACATCAATTTTACCATACAGTGAACACAGTAAATAAAATATATATGCACCTGAAGGAAGAACGAAAAACGTTGTTTACCAAAAAGCACTACAATAGACAGCTGGTTATCTGTAAATCAATCTTACTCCTTTGTTTGTAAACCTCTAAAGATGAGCGAACCCGTTCAATAAAAGTTCGCCAATTTCAAATTCAGTACGAACCTTAGCCTGTTCAGCTTGGGCGTGGTAACACAAGCACTGTCCCCAAAAGTCAGCAATGTTCGTTTTTGTTAAGCAACTTTGGATAATACGATTAGTTATTTTTCTAATAACATGTTATGATTTTGGATAAGATTGTGGTGCTACATGATGAATGGGTGGATGTGTTTAATGAGTGGAAGGGGTAGGAACTCGGGAGAAGCCAGACACTGCTAACTAACAAAACCTATAAATGTGTTTGAGTAATTTTGGGCAGTCAATTAAAATTGGCAAGAACCACTTTTTAGATACTTTTCTAGCAACTTTTCAGGCCAGGCACTGCAAACTAGCAATACCTATAAATGTACAGTGGTACCTCGCATAACGAGTAACCCTCTTAACAAGAATTTTGCTTAACAAGCAAAGCTTTCTGTAAATTTGTAACCCGCTTTACGAGAAAGCTTTGCTGTACGAGCGAAATCCTCACCGCTCACACTTCCGGTTTCGTCCATCCACCACACTCTGACCCGCACTTGCAGTCCACACAAACATACACATGTACGCACAAACACACATAAACACACACGCACGCACGCACATACATTATTATGCTCACCTTACCTTCCGCTCCACCGCCGGCCTCATGGTTCTTGTAGTTCCCGGGTACATCGCGACGTCCTCGCGGCGAACTACAAGACCCAGGAGGCTTGCGATGGAACGGAAGGTAAGGTGAGCATATAATATAACATAATATGTTTACTTTTCGTTTCATCGCCGGCCTCCTGGGTGCTGTAGTGCGCCACTCTGCTCCAGTCCACGCTGTGTATCTGCATCCATAGCGACGAGGGAGGAACTTCCTGTCATCGCTAATGAAAGGCAGAGCGCTGGCCAATCAGAGGCAAGCGGCTCTGCCTTTGACGTCAGCGCTCTGGCCGGGAACTTCTTGCCTCGTCGTTATGGTAACGCGTTACACAGCCCGGCCCCATACCAGAGAACAGCAAGTCCCAGGAGACCGGCGATGGAACGGAAGGTAAGGTGAGCAATGCATATAATATGTGCGTGTGCATGTGTGTTTGTGTGAGTTTGTGTGTGTGTGTGTGTTTGTGTGTGTTTGTGCATGTGTGGAATGATAGAATAGGGGACCAGGATGGGACAGTTTAGAAGTTGTGGAACGGATCGTCAGCATTGCAATGATTTCCTATGGGAAATCTTGCTCTGCTGAACGAGTACCTTGATTATCAAGCACAGTCCCAGAACGTATTGTTCTCGTTAAGCAAGGTACCACTGTATTTGCATACTTTTTAGCAGGCAAACACATTTATAGGTATTATTAGTTAGCAGTGTCTGGCCTAAAAAGTTGCTAGGAAAGTATATAAAAAGTGGTTCTTTCCAATTTTAATTACCTTCTCAAAAATTCGCAAACACATTTAACCCCTTCACGACTGGCCGATTTTGTGGGGGGTTTTCGCCATTCTTCTTCTGAGAGACGTAACTTTTTTATTTTTCAATCAATATGGTAAAATGAGAGCTTTTTTTTTGCAGAATGAGCTGTACTGTTAAATGAAACCTAGAAATTTACCATAGTGTACTGGAAAACAGCAAAAAAAATTCCAAATGCGGAAAAATGTAAAAAAAAGTGCGATTGCACTATTATTTTTGAGATATTTTATTCACAGTGTTCACTATGGTAAAACTGATGTGTCACTGTGATGCCTCAGGTAAGTGCGAGTTCGTAGACACCAAACATAAATAAGTTTACTTTTATCTAATGAGTTTAAAAAAATCAGGTTTGTCCGAAAAAAGTGGTGCACGTTTTGCGCCATTTTCCATGACCCGTAGCGTTCTCATTTTTTGGGATCTATGGCTCAGTGATGGTGTTACAGTCCGAGATCCTGCCTGGCCTCGGTCGGATTCCTCCCCATCTGTTTCCCGGTCGCGGCATGCCACTCATCGGTCTGCTTCTCAGTCTTTGGGCTGAATTCTGTGTGGTTTTGGGACTAAGTCCAAAGAACAGGGCAACTGCGCATGCGTTAAGCAAAGTAACAGAGTTTTGCACTAAGTGTGGTTTAATCCGTTCTGAGCATGTCTATCACATGGCAGCCGTCCATTGGCTGTGGGTGATGTCACAGATGATGCGGGAATCACATGGTTCTCGGCGTATGACGTGGCATTCCCTGATTGGCCGCGGGTGACATCACCGATGATGTGCTGGCGTCTGATTGGTTGTGGTGATGTCAGTGATGACGCGCTCTCATCCTATTGGTCCAGGTTCAGTCTTGCCCTGGATGTCACCATCTTGTGGGTGGTTCTTAGTTAATAAAAGACCCTGGAGCATGCCGCACGGCGCTCAATTGTTTTTGTGCATGCATGAGGTAGCCGTTCATGTATGTGCTCTCCTGCTATACTACCATAGTGAATCGCTACCCATACACTAGCGATACTGTACTGCTGCTTCAGCAGCTATCATTCTTTCTGCTCTGCATTGGCTGGTTAGGCACATTTCTCTGGGAGTGGGGTGTGGTTGTGGGTTGCACACAGGCTGTCAGGCAGCTGCAGGTAGTCAGTGTACCACCATACGGTGTGGTTACCACCTGGTACACGCAGGTCAGTGTAGTTAACACTGAGCCAGGATGCAGCTAGTTCGGTTAGTGCTGCTGTTATTCATCTTTATACTGTGTGTGTGTGTTTAAACACACAGTATTCTATACTTTACACTTTGCCTCTGTGAGGCAACAGACGCAATATTGTTAGGACCTCCGTGACTGTTAACGGGGTCTTTCTCCTATTAAACATATATGTCCTCTGTGGCATAACAAGAGGTTCACTTCCTCTTATAACCACGTGTCTGGTAGTCGCTATAAGTTTAATAGCATACTACCTTATTTAACATATATTCTAATTTACTTATCTCTGTGAACATAGGGAGACTACTTTACTTCTGCTATTGCTGGCAGCAGTTAAATATCACCGCACGGTGGACCCTGGCTGTCTTAATATTTACCATCTAGCCAAGGGTCTGGCCAGCATGGCAGCACTCCAGGAGTTACATCGCTATATACAGTGGCTTGAGGCCAGGCTTAAGAGCCTGGAGGACACTCCTCAAACTGCTGTAGTGGCACAGTCTCAGGATTCTCGTCTTGCCTTGCCTAATAAATTCTCGGGCGATGGCAAATCTTGTCGAGGATTCTTGATTCAGTGTCACATCCATTTGGAGCTGATGGCTTCTTGCTTTTCCACTGAGAAGGCCAAAGTGGGTTTTATCATTTCTCTTCTCCTAGAGAAGGCCTTAGATTGGGCTACACCACTATGGGAGAGAGATGATATATTAGTTCAGTCTGCTACCAACTTTCTAAAACCTATGAGGGCAGTATTTTTAGGGCCGCAGGTTACTCATGACTCGGCCTTGAGCTTACTGGGTCTTGTCCAGGGGTCTTTTTCTACCAAAACCCAAAATTAGAAGAGTTGACCATAAATCACAGATATTCAGAATTCAACTGGGATAAACCAACAGCTAATCAAACCAAATTATCCCAATAAAGCTTATAAATCGATAAAACGTTTTTTTATTGATGGTATTAAAAAACATAAACACAAACAATAATTAAAAATCAAGGCAAGGGGAGCATGTACTACACCCACAATGGGAACCATATGTATTAAATAACCTAAGTCCCAGCAGGTCACATAACAACTATAAATTACACAACAAGAACATTGATCAAGCAGCTAACATTATCCCCATATAATAATAGCAATGGTCTACTTTAAATCGCTGCCCATCAAAGTACTTGGCTCATAACAATACCAGACCTGCTGTCATGTCAGTAGTACAAAAACTGCTCCCCTGCCAGCCACTCCAACACGTGTTTCACACCGCTTCCTCCCTGAGGAAGCGGTGTGAAACACGTGTTGGAGTGGCTGGCAGGGGAGCAGTTTTTGTACTACTGACATGACAGCAGGTCTGGTATTGTTATGAGCCAAGTACTTTGATGGGCAGCGATTTAAAGTAGACCATTGCTATTATTATATGGGGATAATGTTAGCTGCTTGATCAATGTTCTTGTTGTGTAATTTATAGTTGTTATGTGACCTGCTGGGACTTAGGTTATTTAATACATATGGTTCCCATTGTGGGTGTAGTACATGCTCCCCTTGCCTTGATTTTTAATTATTGTTTGTGTTTATGTTTTTTAATACCATCAATAAAAAAACGTTTTATCGATTTATAAGCTTTATTGGGATAATTTGGTCTTTTTCTACCAGCCTGTATGCTGTCCATTTTCGCACACTTACTTCTGAATTAGACTGGCCCGATAAAGTTTTGGTACCGATATTTTGGAGAGGTTTAGCCGGTTATGTTAAAGATGCTCTAGCCACTAGAGAGGTTTCAGACACTTTAGAGAAAATTATCACAGTGGCTACTAGAATTGACATACGTCATTCAGAGCAGAAGCTTGAGACCACGGTACCTCATTCCGAAATAGAATTAGCTCCGACTTTCTCGGTGCCTGTTGTGCCCTCACCTGCTGCTAGTACCTCACCCACACCTATGGAGTTAGGTCAGGCTACTTCCAACACTAGGAGACTCTCGAAGAGAGGTGCAGAAAGCCTTCCACCCCATAGGCCCTATGATTGTGCCATTGACCTGATACCGGGGTCTGTACCACCTAAAGGCAGAGTCTATCCATTGTCCATACCAGAAACTGAGGCAATGTCCACTTATATCAAGGCTAGCTTGGAGAAGGGGTTTATTCGTAAATCAGTTTCCCCTGCTGGGGCCGACTTCTTTTTTGTTCGAAAGAAGGAAGGGGATTTAAGGCCATGCATTGATTATAGGGGTCTGAATGCAATAACCATAAAGAATAAATATCCTCTACCTCTCATCTCCGAGTTGTTTGATAGACTATGTGGGGCTCGAGTGTTTACAAAGTTGGACTTGTGGGGAGCGTATAACCTGGTGCGTATGCATAAAGGGGATGAATGGAAAACAGCATTCAACACCAGAGATGACCATTATGAATATCTGGTCATGCCCTTCGGCTTATGTGGTGCCCTAGACAAGCCAGGACGTCACAGGTACTGCAACAACACACCCTACATCCCGGTTGGGAACATCAAGGTCAGACACAAATCCTTGTTGCCTCCCTCCAGGGGCTGATGTCCACACTAGGTGGGGCGGGGCCAGGCGGTTGGCTCCACCCACCGAGTAGTTCACAGTCCTGGTGGCGGGAAAAGGAAGGGAGTTCAGTTTTAGGAGTTGTAGAGTGAGGAGGTAGAGGAGTGAAGGAACTGACTGACCGTGTCCGGGTACGTGGTCCGGGCACCTGACAGCAAGGTTGGCAGACGGTGGTGACCGTCTGCAGGAGAGGCTGATTGACGCACAACCGTGAGGACCGGGGACGGGCGGTGGCCCACCGGTACCGAACCGGGGAGCGAAGAGAACCCAGCACCATCCGGCAGGGCCTACGGCCCCTGACCAGGCTAGGAGTCGCCGTAAAACTGGTCAAATCCGTCAGCGACGGGAACCTCCGGGGTTTCCCAGAAGTAAAGACCCGACTGAAGGCAACCGTCCAAACCGTTAAGGAGATAAAGCTACTGCCAGAGCTAGAGCTCCAAGGGCCAGAGCCTGCGGGCAAAGGAAAGGCTCCCTTAGCCCGCTCCCCAGCGGTATGTTGGCTATCAGTGGGAAGCCATTGGGGCCGAGAACAGAACACCGGTGCAGGGAGAGACAGTTACCGCCAACCTACCGGGAGTGACCGCCACAGCCGTCTGTGGGACTCGTCCATCCAGCCGTTTGTTTTACCAGAGACTCCGTGTGCGTTACTGGCTGAGTAAGTACCACAGTGCCGTCTGGCACTGCGCTGCCCCGCGACCCTGCACCTGGCCCAGCTCCGCAACCCACCTTCCGACCTCCACCACCGGGCCCCGGGACCACCAAAAACCCCCTACCCACAGAGGGAAGAAAACATCTCAGCTGCTCCCTATCAACGCTTCTTGGATCCCCGTACAGAGCAGCGGTGGTGTCCCAACCTCACCACAAACCGTGGGTGGCGTCACGGACAATATCCCCAAACCAAGCCACCCCTTTCACTCACGGGCGAGGAGCGCCGCTCGAGTCCCCGGGATCCGGCCCACCGCTCGAGCCACCGAGCGAGCAGCAGCAGCAGCCGGACCCGAGCAGTGGGTGAGCGCAGCGTCCCCTCCCCGCCCGCGACAACTTGGCGTCACGAACAAGATCTTACCGCTCTGCCGTCTGGTAGAGGTGCGCCTTGTGTCCCGCCGGAGGGGTCCGGCCGAAAATTTTCGGAAGCCGCCATATTGGGCGCGAAAAGTCCCCGCTCGAGCATCTTCCCGAGCAGTGGAAGCGTGAAAGCCGAAGCTCCGCCCCTGAAGAGGAGGTGCCAGAAAGACACCAAGGGGGCACGGATGGCGTCTGGCCGCATGTAGCCTGCGGCTATAAAAGCAGGGACGCCAGGACCCTGCGGCCGTTTTTCCGGTTCCTGGAAGAGGCCGCTGCTCAAGATGCTGAGTCCGACCGACAACACCGTAGTCCAGGTGCCCGCGCCCGGCACCGCAGCGTGGGTGGAAGTCCGGACCATCCAGCTAAGCAGCCTTCTGCAGGTCCGCATGCAGATCCTCCTGGAGGAGTGGGAGGCCGACATGGCGTACGTGGTGGAGGCTATAAGGAGACGTGAGTTGGATATAGATTTGGAGGAGCGGGTAAGAGACCCACGCCCCTGTATTCCCTAGGGATCGCCCGTTGCGGCTGAGAGGCGCGGCCTGCACCCGCTCACCCTGCTGCCTCCCCCGCTACCCGCATTAGTCGCTACCGCCCCGCTACTAGGCCTGCTACCCATCCAACCGGTAGCGGTACCCTGCCCGTCCGCCCAAGCGGACCGACCTGCAGCAGAAGCCCGACCCCGTCCCGAGCCGCTCCTTTGGAAGCTACCGAAGACCGTGCCCGATGCCGTACTTATTCCAGCAGGCCATTCCGTGCAGGAGGGAGCGGAGGTTAAGCAGGAGACGATCCCTGTGCCCATCCCCCACTCCTCGGCTGAGGCCGCGCCGGGTCGCCGCTGTGAGGCAGCACCCCAGGCCATGACACCGCGAGATCTTCCACCCAGAATGCCAGTAGTGGGCAGCATGAAGGAGGTCTCGCGGGGCCCGACCCGTGCGCCGGGGCCCGCAGTAGCCCCCTATTGGGACAAGGAACAGACCCCGCTGGGCCAGGAAATCGCGGACAGAGAGAGGAGGAAAGCGGAGCTGGTAGCCCGCACGATTAGAGAAAAGGAGAGCCTCCGCAGAGCCACCTTCCGTGTACGGGGCCCGATCTACGAGGAGCAGGTACAGAGATTTGATGTCCGTCGGGGGTACAGATTCATATACGAACCGGGCCTGGAGGCCGAGGTCTTTGTAGCACGTCGGGGCGTCAATGCCCATCTGCCGGAGGACCACCCGGGCTGTAACCTGCTCCCAGGAGATCTGGTGCAGTACACACGACACTGTGGGGAGAGGGGCTGGTTTGCCATGGACGTTAAGCTGAGGGGTAGCCTGGAGGCCCAAGCACCAGCCCAGCCCCCTTCTCCGGCCGCTGTGGTGGATTTGACGTAGGGCAGCGGTCCCTCCGTTGCACCGTTGTCCCCGTTGGGATCATCAGTACCGTTGTTATACGAGTAAATACAAATGCGTTATATCAGCCAAACTATGATCAGATTGACACCGTGATTGAACCGACCGTTGCCGGCAACTAGTCCTCGTAAGGACTTTCTGCAACCGTTGCGTAAGGAACTTCTTACGGACAAGCCCGAGAACTTGCAGGGCAACCACAAACTTAGTGGCATGTAAATACATCTGTTGGCTTGATACCGTAACCGCCTCCGGAGAGGCTGATTTGGGAGGATGGGCCTGGAGGAAAGGGATGGCCCAGGCCCACCACTACCATAACCAGTGGCAATCCTCCGGGGGTTCAGGGGTCCCCCATGGACGTGGGTCCCCTGAAAGAGACCGTACCCGCTCGGGCAATTTGGTTCTGGACTGAGTCAAGGGGTGCTGCCCACTTCTTAGGGGCAGCATCAGGGCCAGGTTGTTTGGGCGGGGGGAGAGCGGAACCCGTTACCATTTAATAAAAATTGACTACCGTTTAGTAACGTTAAAAGAAAGTGCTTCCCGTAATGGGAAGTTTATAAAGAATGCTTATGTTTTATATGTGTTTTACCGTTTTCTATTTTTCTAGTTGTGAAAATAAAACCGGTGATGGACGAGCAGCCCGCGGACAGTCTGCGTTTAACCAAGGGGGAATGTGGCGCCCTGGACAAGCCAGGACGTCACAGGTACTGCAACAACACACCCTACACCCCGGTTAGGAACATCAAGGTCAGACACAAATCCTTCTTGCCTCCCTCCAGGGGCTGATATCCACACCAGGTGGGGCGGGGCCAGACGGTTGGCTCCACCCACCGAGGAGTTCACAGTCCTTGAGGCGGGAAAAGGAAGGGAGTTCAGTTTTAGGAGTTGTAGAATGAGGAGGTAGAGGAGTGAAGGAACTGACTGACCGTGTCCGGGTACGTGGCCCGGGCACCTGACAGCAAGGTTGGCAGACGGTGGTGACCGTCTGCAGAAGAGGCCGATTGACGCAAAACCGTGAGGACCGGGGACGGGCGGTGGCCCACCGGTACCGAACCGGGGAGCGAAGAGAACCCAGCACCATCCGGCAGGGCCTACGGCCCCTGACCAGGCTAGGAGTCGCCGTAAAACCAGTCAAATCCGTCAACGACGGGAACCTCCGTTGTTTCACAGCAGTAAAGACCTGACTGAAGGCAACCGTCCAAACCGTTAAGGAGATAAAGCTACTGCCAGAGCTAGAGCTCCAAGGGCCAGAGCCTGCGGGCAAAGAAAGGGCTCCCTTAGCCCGCTCCCCAGCGGTATGTTGGCTATCAGTGGGAAGCCATTGGGGCCGAGAACAGAACACCGGTGCAGGGAGAGACAGTTACCGCCAACCTACCGGTAGTGACCGCCGCAGCCGTCTGTGGGACTCGTCCATCCAGCCGTTTGTTTTACCAGAGACTCTGTGTGCGTTACTGGCTGAGTAAGTACCACCGTGCCGTCTGGCACTGCGCTGCCCCGCGACCCTGCACCTGGCCCAGCCCCGCAACCCACCTTCCGACCTCCACCACCGAGCCCCAGGACCACCAAAAACCCTCTACCCACGGAGGGGAGAAAACATCTCAGCTGCTCCCTGTCAACGCTCCCGGAATCCCCGTACAGAGCAGCGGTGGTGTCCCAACCTCACCACAAACCGTGGGTGGCGTCACGGACAATATCCCCAAACCAAACCACCCCTTTCACTCACGGGCGAGGAGCGCCGCTCGAGTTCCCGGGATCCGGCCCACCGCTCGCGCCACCGAGTGAGCGAGTAGCAGAAGCAGCCGGACCCGAGCAGTGGGTGAGCGCAGCGTCCCCTCCCCGCCCGCGACACTTATGTAATGCCCCCGCTGTCTTTCAAGACTTTGTAAACGATGTTTTCCGAGACCTTCTAATGTCATCAGTTGTTGTTTATTTAGATGACATATTAGTCTTCTCTCCAAACTTGGATACACATCGGCAGGACGTCATTCGGGTTCTCATTCGTCTTAGAGAACACTCTCTATTTGCCAAGCTAGAGAAATGTGTTTTTGAGCAGTCGTCTCTTCCCTTCTTGGGTTACATTATTTCTCATCAGGGTTTGGCCATGGATCCTGCTAAATTGACAGCAGTATTGGATTGGTCTGAACCACGCTCTCTAAAAGCCGTACAGCGATTCCTTGGTTTTATTAACTACTATCGGCAGTTTATACCCCATTTTTCCACACTGGTGGCTCCCTTGGTGGCTTTAACCAAAAAAGGGGCTAACCCAAAAGCTTGGTCTGCAGAGACTACTCGGGCCTTTGCTGCAGTAAAGACACATTTTTCGGGTGCACCTATTCTGCAGAGGCCTGATGAGAGTTGACCATTTCTTTTGGAAGTGGATGCATCTTCTGTGGGGGCCGGAGCTGTTCTTTATCAAAAGCAAAATAATGGCAGAAAGAGACCGTGGTTTTTTTTTCTCTAAGACCTTTTCTTCTGCTGAGAGGAATTACACCATCAGTGATCGCGAACTCCTGGCCATGAAATTGGCATTCGAGGAGTGGCATCATTTACTTGAGGGGGCTAGGCATCCTTTTCAAGTTTATACCGATCATAAGAACTTAACCTACCTTCAGACTGCCCAGCGTCTGAACCCTTGTCAAGCAAGATGGGCTTTATTTTTCTCTCGTTTACAATTTTCTCTACACTACTTATCTGGAGACAAGACTAAAAAGGCAGATGCCCTTTCTCGATCCATATCGTCTCGAGAGGAAGAGAGCGACCCTGGCTGTCTGAATATTTACCATCTATATTATATCAGACAGCACCCTCGTAACAGATGGCTTATTTTTTGCATCTCAAGCTGACAGATGCTACGTTTTGATCGCCTGTTATTGCATTTTGCACAAAATTTATGGCAACCAAAAAATGTAATTTTGACGTTTGGATTTTTTTTGCTGCTACTTTGTTTATCAATCAGCTTAATTGATTTTATATTTTGATGGATCGGGCGTTTCTCAACGCGGCGATACCAAATGTGTGTATATATTTTATTTTTTTAACCCTTTAATTTCTAATGCGGCGAAAGGAGGGTGATTTGAAATTTTACAAAACTTTTTTTTAAATTTTTTTGTTTTATTTTACTAGCTCCCTAGGGGACTATAACGATCAGCATTCTGGTCGCTCATTAATTTCTCCCGATCAGAACTGCATTGCTCTGACCAGGAGAGATGATCATCTCTTGTAACAGCCAGTACTCGGCTGTTTGTTTACAGGACCTTAGTCATGTGAACACAGGAGTCATCACATGACCCTGTGCTACCATGACAACCCCCGGAAGTCACGTGATCACGTCACGTGACGTCCGTTATCAGCCTGTTAGTAAATTTTCAGCGCAATTGCAGTTATGATGGTGCTATCAGTTATTGACAGCGCCATTTAAGGGGTTAAAAGGCAAAGGCGGATAGCGATTCCGCTCGTGCCTGGCAGGCACACGTCAGCTGTAGAAATCAGCTGAGATGTGTGCCGATCTCTTAGCAGTGCGTGGCCTGCTGTAAATTTTCTAGGCAACTAGCTAAAAGTTGTTCTTGACAATTTTAATTGCCTGCTCAAAATTCCACAGTTAAACACATTTATAGGTATTATTATTAGCGCCTGCAGAAAATTTGCTATCGAGCATGCTAAAAAGGTTTTCTTGCCATTTTTCTGTGTCTGCTCCAAATTACACAGTGAACCACATTTGTATTGTGCCTTCACAATATTGGCAACTCAGGCAGTTAAAAAACAATTTATCTTTTGTGTCAGGTGTCTGACAGGTGTGGGTGTAGGTTTGCGAAACATCTGTTCGAAAGGGGAAGGCAACAGCAACCATGAGTGATAAATCACGACAAGGTTGTTGCGGAAGGGCAAATAAGCGGGGTATTAAAGGTGTACTTGTTGGAAGTTTTGTTTGTCAAAAGTCTAGTGAGCAAACAATTGCTCATCCTATCCCAAGAGAAATGAGAACAACTTCCGATACTGGACAGCCTACTCCACTAGATTTCTTTGGCAGCTGCATATCGCTTCAACTTTGAAATGAGGCTGCTAAACAGAAGGTGCTGGAGTGGATGGCAAGTGCAGCATCAAGTGGTTTCTCCTCTTCTTCCTGAACCTCAACATCACACGCAGTTCATTCCTTAGAGGCACCACCCCAATTACACTTACTTCAGCCCACATCTCAAATTTCTAACCGGCAAACTGACTGTGGGGAAACACACATGGGCAAGTCTCAAGAGCTGTCACACATTCTATCCCATGGGCATCACAGGTCTGCTCCAAAGATTCCCAGACTGAAGAGGAGGAAAGCATCTGCATCAATGCCCAAAATGTTTGTGAGTTGAATCCTGGGCTGAATGTAGTACTGTCCCAGCAGGATCCCGACCCTCATCAACTGAAGTTAACCCCCGGGGGTGAAGGTGATGAAGATGAGACTCAGATACCTGAGGCACATGCGTACTGTCCTGTGAGGCCAGGTCAGGAAGAGGAGGATTGGGACAACATAGAGCCTGATGATGTTGTTGTAGATTCCACTTGGTGGGAACCCAGAGACACGCAGTTGTGTAGCTCAGCAGATAAGGAGGAGGAGGAAGCCACAGAGGTTACATTGTCATTTCCCAAATGGAGTCTTCATGCAACTGTGTATGCAAGGGCAGCAATGCTGCCAAACTAAGGTAAAAGTGTGTCACTTCAAGTCTGATGCTGTCATTACAGTCTATCGTATATGAAAAATATAGCCTTTCTTTCTACCTCACACGCAAAGAATTTTCAACAGTAAAGTGCCACCAAAAGGCAGATTGTCTTCATGGAGGTCTTCCCTGCAGATGCCCCAGGTGCCACCCCCCTGATAAATGAGCATCGCTGATTCGGGATGATGCCACTCTATCTGGTAGAACTTCAAGAGCAGACACCCTTTTTTATATTTGTTAAGCTCAAGTCCATACACAATCAAATCCAATATTTTGATCAGATAAAGAGAAGGGTTGACTGGAACTTGATACAAAGCAGTATACCAACAAAGGATGATACGGTCCTGCACTACTAGATGGTTACCTTGCTACATGGCTGTTGAGGGAGAAAGTTCGCTCGAGTCCTCCTTATTATAAGCGCTGGGCGAGGGTACACACTCTAAAGACGAAGATATTTCCCCGCTTATTCAAGTAAAAAAACAGTCCATGGTTCAAGCAAAAAAATCTGGTTTATTCAAACGTGTGCATTAAAAAAGCGAGGAAGAGGCCGGGTGCAGACGCTCTCAGGACTACGGCCGTTTCGCACTGGATTGCGCTTCTAGGACCTGTGGAAGTTCAATCCAGCATGAAATGGCCGTAGTCCTGAGAGCGTCTCCACCCGGCCTCTTTCCCACTTTCTTAATGCAGATTTTTATGCTTGAGCCATGGACAGTGCCACTGTTTTCTTCTTACTTGAATAATCGAGTTTGATACAAAACAGTTCCTTTCCATTGAGTTATTGGATCACTGCCCTCTTTCCAGCCATGTTTTACAGTTACACCTCGTGGCTCTCCTGTTGCAAGGAATGAGGTGGTCCCCCATTCCTTGTCTGCCGTGAGCCCTCCTCCTCAGCAGCACCAAAGGTCTGGGAGACTGCACAGTCTGCAGGAGTTGCTTCCTTGGAGATGCAGCAGAAGGGTGACACCTGGTGGTTCTACCCTTGCAAGGAATGGAGTGGTCTCCCATCCCTTGTCTGCCACGAGCCCTCCTGCTCAGCATCACAGAGGGTCTGGGAGGTTGCGCAGTGTGCAAGGGATGGATGATCAGGGAAGCAGCAAGACTTCCCTTATCTCTGCACATTGTGAAACCGAGGATCCCGCCTTTATGACCCAGAGGCAGGAAGATGAGTATGTGCCCCACGTGACGTCTTCTGATTCGCTCACTGATAGAACACGGCCCGATAACGAGGCTGGTGGTGTGCTGAATCCTGACTGGCCGGGCCAAGACGTCACGAATCCTGATTGGGTCACGTCCATCTCGCGCCCGCCCTTGGGTGGAGCTACACCTCCTTAAAAGCTCCCCCTGCCATCATGGCGGAGCGCGACTGTCCTTCTTTGTTTGGATGTCTGGCAGCGTGCTGCCACGCCACTGCTCAGGCATTATTGTCTTTTGTGGGCTTGGCCCTTGCTGCTTAGGCAGCACCTGGTTTGCAGGCCGTGTTCCTGCCTTGCTGCTCCGGCAGTATCTCCTTCAGCAGGCCGTGTTCCTGCCTTGCTGCTCCGGCAGTATCTCCTTCAACAGGCCGTGTCCCTGTCCCAGGTGAGCTCCTCGAGTCTCCACCGGACTCACCTGGTTATTGAAAGCACACGTGCGTGGGCACCTCTGTGCTACCCTCGTGCCATATCTTGTGACTCCCGCTGGCACACGTGCGTAGGCACCTCTGTGCATCCCCGTGCAACACGTACACCGATCGAGAAGCCCCGAGCCATACAACCCTCACGGGTTAGGGCGGACCGGTGTACATAGATCGTCTGTGACATTCCAGACGATCACTAGTAGCAACCCGCTCACTCTTTCCTGACCATAGCAGCGGTCCCTTACACCGCACAGTGGACCTTGACCGGCGGAAGCTGTCCATTTCCCTTCTTGGCACGCTTCCCCGGGTCCCCTTCGTAACATTTTACCATGCAACCTGCAATATTTCTTCTTGGTTGAAAAATTGGTTTACTTGGTCCCATATTCCTTTGATGTTTCTTGTGAGAGTCACTCCAAGTCTGATGATGTCGTTAAAGTATACATGAAAAAATACCCTTTCTTTCCACTTCATATGTTAAAGGAGATTTTTGTCTGTTGTGCCAGTCTTCCGGGAGCAAAAGTCATACACTGGTCACTGTAGCATGTCTTCATTTTTCAAATTCAAATGCCGGGCCATAGCCTGTGTGTTGCATGAACTGTATCTGTATCGCCCCCGTGTCAGCAGCCGAGCCACTCAGATCCGGAACCACGGTGGCTCGAGGGGTCTCTGGACCCGTGGGGGGGTCACGCGGCACTCGAAGTGAAGAGGGGAATATGTACAGGAGATTTGGAAGTTCGTGATGCCACCTACGGTGCGTGGTAAGAGGGAGTACCACCGCTGCTGTTGGGGAGCCTGGTGGCGGTGGTATGGCAGCAAGGTGTCTAACCCCTCCATGGGTAGGGGGTTGTGCCCTGGGACCCGGTGATGGTAGTGAAGGGGTGCCATTGGAAAGGAAAGGGTTACTTCGTACTCACTCAGTCCAAGAATACTGACACTGACAGCTTGTAAACCAGAATTCTGAGCACCGCTGCAGCAAAGAGGAAGCACGCTTGGATCCGTGCCCTTGGTGTTGCTTGTTAGCCTGTGACCTTTTCCGTGGCACCTCTTCACTGTTTGGACCCTATAGTGTGGAACTAATCGGGTACCGCTCACCCGTATGGCTAACGAAGAGAGCTTGCTCTCAGGGTTCACGCTTTGGATTTGATGGACTGTGCTTTGGGAAAAGTCCTATCCCCTCATTGCACTGGTACCCCAATTTTGGAGTGGGTGAGGGATGAATCTTGAAGACTTCACCCCCGTTGGGAAATTACCAGGACGCTTGAAGCTACTTCCTGGCCTAGGGTCCACGTACCCCGTCGTGCCCTGGCCCCTGCCCAGAGATGGCTCAAGGCCGCCGGCTGCCCTCCTTGGCAAGTCCGTGCCCCTTGACACTATCCCCTGCGACCGGGGTTCCAGCTCCTACCAGGCCCAGACCAAAGTCTGCCACCTAGTAGTCTAGAGGTGCCCTGCTCCAACATGGTGACCTCTCCCTCAGACACTCACCACTCCACACTCCTACTCCTTCCACTCCTTTTTCGCTTGTCTTGTCACTTTTCACTTTTCACTACCAATCCCCCTTGTGGGCGGCCCTATTCCCTTCAGGCCCCCCAATGGTGTGCCTGGTGGGTGTGGTGCAAAGTGTTCCTAGGGTTTTGACTGGCTCTGATCTTAGCAACACCAAAGAACAGGGATCCGTAACCAAGGAGGATGCGGATACTGTGCAGAAGGGAAGATTGCACAATACCCTGTGATGACCTGATAGGACCGGGCGTCCTATATATATATCTCACAACTCTTTTAAAGCCCTATGGGGAGGGGTGCAATTGATGCTAAAGTACTGCTGTCTGCCTGAAAGTCATTTAAATTTTGGGACTACAAGATAGGTGTCAATGTAGTCTCTTGTGGGTAGTGCTAGTCATCTTGGAGCAAGAGGCCTACACCAGCCACTGTAGCATGTCTTCATTTTTCAAATTCTAATGCCGGACGACAGCCTGTGTGGTGCATGGACCATACCTCCCTGCTCTTTTAAAGCCCGATGGGGAGGTGGGCAATTGATGCTACTGTACTGCTGTCTGCCTGAAAGGTTTTTTATAGTGATGGGCGAGCCCAATCTGTAAAGATCGGGGATTGTACCAATCACATAGTGATCATGTACACGATCCCGATCGTGAGCTTTCCTGGGAAGCTCGTGTTACAGATCGAGTAAATATCGGGTCCTGATCGGGTCCAGTGGCTGTAAAAAAAAAAAAAGCACATTGTTAAGAAACATTATGATCATACTTACAGATCCCGCGACGCATCCTGCAGACTGTGTCTCCTGGCACTTCTGCTTCCGCATCCGTCCGATCATTGCTGTTCCCCCACGGTAATCAACTCTAACTAAAAGGACCTTCCGTGACGTCATAGCCATGTGACCAGTCGGTGTGAATGTTGTACTACCTCATTGGCTACAGACTGGTCACATGACTATGAAGTCATCAAAGGTCCTGGTAACTGAACTTTGATTGTCACTGTGCGAGTGTCGCATCGCACCACAGCGCACAATCTCCCGACAGGAGCGGGTCAACTGCATGTGTTTCCATGCAGCTGATGCACTCCTGTCCTGAGAGCGTCAGGCTTTGCAGGGTGATGCAATGTGAGACGCAAGTACAATCATTCCCTCAGTGTCAGTCTGCTTCTCGCTCTGTACAGAGCGATGTAGAGCTGACATTGCTCTCTGCTTCTCACTGTGTATAGACTGTGTCTGGGCACAGTAATGAAGCAAAGCTGACACTGCTGTCCCTGTGGATTACGTTGGACTAAGGATTGTTTTTATAATAAAGATGGAGTCTCTAAATGTTTTTTTTGTTTACTGTTTACTAGAAATTAATGGTGGCCATGTCCAATTTGGTGTATATAGAAATGTGGCACTCCTTGTTCGCTGGTGCTTGGATAGGGTCCCACCCCGATACAAAATATCAAAAAAATCCAGCACTCAAAGCAATGAAATGAAATTGTTTTGAATTTTTATTCATTCGTTTATAGAAAGCAATTTTGTGTAAATATTAGTTGACGTTTCGGTCTTCCGACCTTCATCAGATTACACTACAATAAAGAAATACATAAAGAATTTTTAGATGTACAGAAATATAATGGCATAATACAATCATAGTATCAGAAAAGGCAGAGATTTCACCAAACAATAATACATTGACCATAAGAAATCACATGCCAACCAAATAATGAAAAAAAGGGAAAATAGAAATAAATAATCTGTCAACTGAGCCACTTAACTGGCAGACACAATGCCCTCCTAGACATAAAGGTAGAAAATATGCTATTAAAGAATAATTGGTAGAAAAAAAACAGAAAGAAAGATGTAAGGACCAATAATCATGTCCTGCTAATTCAATATTAAATTACAGAAAGTGCAAAGTAAAAAATAGGAGCACTCAAGACTAATCAGACAAAGTCAAACAGACAATATGAAACAATGCCATGTAGTAACACTCACCAAAAAGGCTCTGATATAACATATGGAAAATCCTGGAGAAGAGGGAAAAGCTGCCCGTCCGGGTCTGCGGTCTGTGTGATCTGACAGCCCAATGCCCAAGTTTAAATAGACCGCTTAATTAGCGTATATCATGTTACGGAACGTCACTTCCGGTCCACAAACCGGAAGTGACGATCCTGACTGGCAATATGTAGAACCAAATGGTTGGCAAACACGGACTTGCGCAGACTGCCCGTGCCACTTCACATCCAACAAACTGGACAAAAAGTGGTGCGCCAGCATATAGGATA
Organism: Anomaloglossus baeobatrachus; assembly: GCF_048569485.1. Taxonomy (NCBI): domain Eukaryota; kingdom Metazoa; phylum Chordata; class Amphibia; order Anura; family Aromobatidae; genus Anomaloglossus; species Anomaloglossus baeobatrachus. The sequence continues at coordinate 196,266,600 of NC_134357.1, read as the reverse complement.
TAGTAGAACAAAAAGATAATTACAATAAATCGCTTGATTAGTGCATAACATATCTCGGAACGTCACTTCCGGTCCACAAACCGGAAGTGACGATCCTGGCTGGCAAACTGTAAACCAAGTGGTTGGCAAACGCGGACTTGCGCAGACAGTCCACCCCACTCTACATTCAATCAACTAAACGAAGAACACGGTCATACGGAACGGATGGGAAATTTATAATGGATAGACCACATGAATCAACAATGACTAATAGACCGCTTAATTAGCGTATATCATGTTACGGAACGTCACTTCCGGTCCACAAACCGGAAGTGACGATCCTGACTGGCAATATGTAGAACCAAATGATTGGCAAACACGGACTTGCGCAAACTGCCCATGCCACTTCACATCCAACAAACTGGACAAAAAGTGGTGCGCCAGCATATAGGATATAGTAGAACAAAAAGGTAATTACAATAGATCGCTTGATTAGCGCATAACATATCGCGGAACGTCACTTCTGGTCCGCAAACCGGAAGTGACGATCCTGGCTGGCAAACTGTAAACCAAGTGGTTGGCAAACACGGACTTGCGCAGACAGTCCACCCCACTTTATCAACTAGACGAAGAACACGGTCATACGGAACGGATGGGAAATTTATAAAGGATAGACCACATGAATCAACAATGACTAATAGTGCCCCCTTATCATGTAATTACTATGATATAAAGGTGATAAGAATAAAGGAACACCACTGTCCGTTGAAACAACGGAGAGTGGTGTACCAACCCATTAAGGATATAGTGAATAGAAAGTATTATTTATAATGTTGTATAGAAAAGTCAACTTACTTCAAAATACAAGGACAACCCAATAAAGGGGAGCAAAAGGTAATAAAAAGAGAGGACTAAGGGAATGGTGTGTATGTTTGGAATCAATATATACTCATATTTAAGTACTAATCATATGTAAACCCTAGTATAGTAACAAAAATCATCTAAAAGATATATAGAAAAGCTGTGTATATAGTTTTGCATCCCTATAGTGGTCGGGGTTATCCCATCAGAGGTTTTTTCACTTGTGAAACATCTTTTGTTGTGTATGTAGTCAAGTGCCCTTGCGGCCTACTCTATGTAGGCGAGACTACCCAGACTGTTAAAGAACGTATATCACAACATAAATCCACCATTAAGTGTGAGAGATTGACATTACCACTTCCATCTCATTTTCACAAACAGGGACATAGTGTCAGCCAGTTACGGTTCCAAGTTTTGGAACAAGTCTTACCATATAGAAGAGGAGGTGATAGAGTTAAAAGATTGAAACAAAGAGAGGCATATTGGATTTTTACCCTTCAAACTTTGGAGCCCAAAGGCCTTAATCGTGATTTCGATACTTCTAGTTTTCTATAGTTCAACATTTATTTATGTTCTCTATTACTTTTTTTACAGAAGAGTTGATCACTGACTTGATGATGGCCGGTCTTTTTAGGTATTTCCCTTAATCTTCTTTTCTTTCCCTTTTTTAATAAAATATTTTTCTCTCTTTTCCCCTAGTTTTAGCTCTTGTTTAGTTTGATTTACTCTCTTTTGCATTTTTTCTCTTTTCAATCCCTTCCCCCTTCCCCCCCCTTCCCCCCCCCCTCCTCCCCCCCCTCCCCTCTTCCCTTCTTTATATCTACACAGCTTTTCTATATATCTTTTAGATGATTTTTGTTACTATACTAGGGTTTACATATGATTAGTACTTAAATATGAGTATATATTGATTCCAAACATACACACCATTCCCTTAGTCCTCTCTTTTTATTACCTTTTGCTCCCCTTTATTGGTTTGTCCTTGTATTTTGAAGTAAGTTGACTTTTCTATACAACATTATAAATAATACTTTCTATTCACTATATCCTTAATGGGTTGGTACACCACTCTCAGTTGTTTCAACGGACAGTGGTGTTCCTTTATTCTTATCACCTTTATATCATAGTAATTACATGATAAGGGGGCACTATTAGTCATTGTTGATTCATGTGGTCTATCCTTTATAAATTTCCCATCCGTTCCGTATGACCGTGTTCTTCGTCTAGTTGATAAAGTGGGGTGGACTGTCTGCGCAAGTCCGTGTTTGCCAACCACTTGGTTTACAGTTTGCCAGCCAGGATCGTCACTTCCGGTTTGCGGACCGGAAGTGACGTTCCGCGATATGTTATGCGCTAATCAAGCGATCTATTGTAATTACCTTTTTGTTCTACTATATCCTATATGCTGGCGCACCACTTTTTGTCCAGTTTGTTGGATGTGAAGTGGCATGGGCAGTTTGCGCAAGTCCGTGTTTGCCAATCATTTGGTTCTACATATTGCCAGTCAGGATCGTCACTTCCGGTTTGTGGACCTGAAGTGACGTTCCGTAACATGATATACGCTAATTAAGCGGTCTATTAGTCATTGTTGATTCATGTGGTCTATCCTTTATAAATTTCCCATCCGTTCCGTATGACCGTGTTCTTCGTTTAGTTGATTGAATGTAGAGTGGGGTGGACTGTCTGCGCAAGTCCGCGTTTGCCAACCACTTGGTTTACAGTTTGCCAGCCAGGATCGTCCCTTCTGGTTTGCGGACCGGAAGTGACGTTCCGAGATATGTTATGCACTAATCAAGCGATTTATTGTAATTATCTTTTTGTTCTACTATATCCTATATGCTGGCGCACCACTTTTTGTCCAGTTTGTTGGATGTGAAGTGGCACGGGCAGTCTGCGCAAGTCCGTGTTTGCCAACCATTTGGTTCTACATATTGCCAGTCAGGATCGTCACTTCCGGTTTGTGGACCGGAAGTGACGTTCCGTAACATGATATACGCTAATTAAGCGGTCTATTTAAACTTGGGCATTTGGCTGTCAGATCACACAGACCGCAGACCCGGACGGGCAGCTTTTCCCTCTTCTCCAGGATTTTCCATATGTTATATCAGAGCCTTTTTGGTGAGTGTTACTACATGGCATTGTTTCTTATTGTCTGTTTGACTTTGTCTGATTAGTCTTGAGTGCTCCTATTTTTTACTTTGCACTTTCTGTAATTTAATATTGAATTAGCAGGACATGATTATTGGTCCTTACATCTTTCTTTCTGTTTTTTTCTACCAATTATTCTTTAATAGCATATTTTCTACCTTTATGTCTAGGAGGGCATTGTGTCTGCCAGTTAAGTGGCTCAGTTGACAGATTATTTATTTCGATTTTCCCTTTTTTTCATTATTTGGTTGGCATGTGATTTCTTATGGTCAATGTATTATTGTTTGGTGAAATCTCTGCCTTTTCTGATACTATGATTGTATTATGCCATTATATTTCTGTACATCTAAAAATTCTTTATGTATTTCTTTATTGTAGTGTAATCTGATGAAGGTCGGAAGACCGAAACGTCAACTAATATTTACACAAAATTGCTTTCTATAAATGAATGAATAAAAATTCAAAACAATTTCATTTCATTGCTTTGAGTGCTGGATTTTTTTGATATTTTGTATCGGGGTGGGACCCTATCCAAGCACCAGCGAACAAGGAGTGCCACATTTCTATATACATATAGTTAAACCCTTAGTGTGTGCACCCTTTTTTTCTAAAAAATGGCCAATGCGGCGTTCTCTTATACTGCTGATGAAATGGCAGATATTATGAGCCGCACCACAGTGCAGAGTGACTTTTTGCATATTCCGACTTCAGAGCTTCGAACCCGCGATTTTCAGAAGGAATCTAGAAAATTACAAAATTTGGAATTGCACTGTGCCACTATTGCAGAATATGAACGTGTTCAAAGAATTCCAAGAGGACTACGGGTTGGTGTAAGACCGACCATCTTCAGTGATAACCAGGATTTTTGTAATCGGTTTGAACAGATTCTTAATAAATGCTCTTTTGATTTAATGACTTTAACCTTGGATCATTTAAATCAAGCGATTATCTCTAAACGTGAAGAGATTGCTGTGATTGAACAACAACTAAGTTCCACCTCTTCGGCTGAAGATCTGGCGAAAATTAAAGATCAAGTCACACGGGATTTACAAACCCATAAAATTGAGAGTCAGAAAATTAAAAGAGAAAAATTTTTAAGAGATACTGAAGATTATAAAAATAACCGAGTTTATCGGTGGCGTGATACATCCTCCAGAGTGTTTCCAAGACGGTTTCAATATTCTTCTAGTGATAATTCGGCTTCGGAATCTGAATTTCCCTATACTAGACGTCCAAAACCTCCTTTTCTTAGGTCAAAGAAATCGCAGAGGCCAAAGAGGAAACCAAGGCGGGGGGGACAATGCCGCCGAGTCAACAAGATCCACGATAGTAACCAGATCCCAGGTACGCCGGACACTATTGTAGTTAACATTTCCTCTAAGAATTTGTTACCTGATCAAATTGGTCTTCTTCAGAAGGGTTTATCTTTTTGTCCTTCTTATAAGTTCAATACTTTCCAGTTACAAATGGATTTACTAAGATTTTATCGAAATCTACGTATTAAGGCGCATTTTTCTTCACTACCTGACACAGGCTTGAGACCATTGATACAGCCTACTTCTATTGCTCCCATTAATATTCAGGGATTAAGTCTTACAATCAAGAGCACCTTCATGCCTCCCAAAAAAAACCCTCCAATAGAGACATTCATAGGCTTATTGGAGAATGATATCATGTCGTTTTTCAAAGATTTGTCTAATAAATCACTATACTGTCCCTCCAATTTTTCCCACAAGGATAAAGCAGTGTTGACATCTCTTATGCAGGATAAGGACATTATTATTAAACAAGCCGATAAGGGCGGAGCCCTGGTGATTATGAACAGATCTATGTACTTACAGGAAATACTGAGACAATTGGGGGATAGTAATGTTTATGGGATACTGACATGTAATCCAACAAACAGGATTCGGGATAGGATTAAATCTGTGTCCAACCACTATCTACAAAAGGGAGTTATTGATCAGAAGACATTTGATTTCTTACAAAAACAGAATCCTATAATCCCTGTTTTTTACGTACTCCCCAAAATTCATAAGACATTGGTGAATCCCCCAGGTAGACCAATAGTGGCGGGCACAGATTCCATCCTCTCCCCCTTGGCTATCTTACTTGAGAAGATTATTACTCCTTTGACTAAACATATTTCTTCATTCCTTTTGGATACTGGTCACTTCTTAGAGGTGATTAGAGAGCTTGATATCATTCCGTCTGATGCTATTCTTGTGACTTGGGATGTGACGAGTCTATATACGTCCATTGTTCATCAGAAGGGTATGGCAGCAGTACATGAGTTGTTGTTACAACACAATTTTTCAAGTGATACACGTGATTGCTGTCTTGATTTGTTACAGATTGTGTTAACTGAAAATTTCTTTTTGTTCCAGGACATCTATTATATACAAAAACAGGGGACCGCGATGGGGTCCAACGTGGCACCCCCATATGCAAATACGTACATGTCTCATTTTGAGGATACATTTATTTATTCTAACAAGGGATTCCAAGAACACTGTAGGTGTTGGAAGAGATTTATCGATGACGTTTTTTGCATATGGGATGGCCCGTTGGATTCCATTATGGAGTTTCATACTCATATTAACAGTATTTGGCCCGAACTTCAATTTGTTATACATTATGATTTACATCATATTAATTTTCTAGATGTCACGGTTACAAAATTGGAAAGTGGGCATTTACAAACTGATCTGTATATTAAGTCCACTGATAGGAACAACTTACTTTCATATGACAGTTGTCATCCTAAAGCCATGAAGAATTCTATACCTAAGTCTCAGTTTCTTAGGGTACATAGGATTGTCAATCAACAAGAAATCAAAAATACCAGATTACAGGAGATGAAGACTAAGTTTCTGGTTAGGGGTTATCCACAGGAGGTTTTGAATAGTGCTAGTATTAGTACTGAATCTTCTATTGGTAAGGTTAGAGATAAACGTCTAGCTTTTGTCCATACTTACCATCCTTTTTCCTACAAAATTCATAAGTTCATCAGAAATCATTGGAACATTTTGCGTAAAGGGTACCCGGAGGTGGAAGAATTTAAGTCACCTTTTCTTCCTTGCTTTAGACGTCCATCTAATCTCAGTAATAAACTAGTGAGGGCCGATATGGGCACCAATTTGACAGGACCCGTTCAAACTCATTTATTCACTCAGAGACGTGGCACATTTCCATGTTTAAGCTGTTCTCAATGCAGTAATGTGTTGAAAGGAGATAAAGTTTTGCATCCCTATAGTGGTCGGGGTTATCCCATCAGAGGTTTTTTCACTTGTGAAACATCTTTTGTTGTGTATGTAGTCAAGTGCCCTTGCGGCCTACTCTATGTAGGCGAGACTACCCAGACTGTTAAAGAACGTATATCACAACATAAATCCACCATTAGGTGTGAGAGATTGACATTACCACTTCCATCTCATTTTCACAAACAGGGACATAGTGTCAGCCAGTTACGGTTCCAAGTTTTGGAACAAGTCTTACCATATAGAAGAGGAGGTGATAGAGTTAAAAGATTGAAACAAAGAGAGGCATATTGGATTTTTACCCTTCAAACTTTGGAGCCCAAAGGCCTTAATCGTGATTTCGATACTTCTAGTTTTCTATAGTTCGACATTTATTTATGTTCTCTATTACTTTTTTTACAGAAGAGTTGATCACTGACTTGATGATGGCCGGTCTTTTTAGGTATTTCCCTTAATCTTCTTTCCTTTCCCTTTTTTAATAAAATATTTTTCTCTCTTTTCCCCTAGTTTTAGCTCTTGTTTAGTTTGATTTACTCTCTTTTGCATTTTTTCTCTTTTCAATCCCTTCCCCCTTCCCTCCCCTTCCCCCCCCCTCCTCCCCCCCTCCCCTCTTCCCTTCTTTATATCTACACAGCTTTTCTATATATCTTTTAGATGATTTTTGTTACTATACTAGGGTTTACATATGATTAGTACTTAAATATGAGTATATATTGATTCCAAACATACACACCATTCCCTTAGTCCTCTCTTTTTATTACCTTTTCCTCCCCTTTATTGGTTTGTCCTTGTATTTTGAAGTAAGTTGACTTTTCTATACAACATTATAAATAATACTTTCTATTCACTATATCCTTAATGGGTTGGTACACCACTCTCCGTTGTTTCAACAGACAGTGGTGTTCCTTTATTCTTATCACCTTTATATCATAGTAATTACATGATAAGGGGGCACTATTAGTCATTGTTGATTCATGTGGTCTATCCTTTATAAATTTCCCATCCGTTCCGTATGACCGTGTTCTTCGTCTAGTTGATAAAGTGGGGTGGACTGTCTGCGCAAGTCCGTGTTTGCCAACCACTTGGTTTACAGTTTGCCAGCCAGGATCGTCACTTCCGGTTTGCGGACCGGAAGTGACGTTCCGCGATATGTTATGCGCTAATCAAGCGATCTATTGTAATTACCTTTTTGTTCTACTATATCCTATATGCTGGCGCACCACTTTTTGTCCAGTTTGTTGGATGTGAAGTGACATGGGCAGTTTGCGCAAGTCCGTGTTTGCCAATCATTTGGTTCTACATATTGCCAGTCAGGATCGTCACTTCCGGTTTGTGGACCGGAAGTGACGTTCCGTAACATGATATACGCTAATTAAGCGGTCTATTTAAACATGGGCATTGGGCTGTCAGATCACACAGACCGCAGACCCGGACGGGCAGCTTTTCCCTCTTCTCCAGGATTTTCCATATGTTATATCAGAGCCTTTTTGGTGAGTGTTACTACATGGCATTGTTTCTTATTGTCTGTTTGACTTTGTCTGATTAGTCTTGAGTGCTCCTATTTTTTACTTTGCACTTTCTGTAATTTAATATTGAATTAGCAGGACATGATTATTGGTCCTTACATCTTTCTTTCTGTTTTTTTCTACCAATTATTCTTTAATAGCATATTTTCTACCTTTATGTCTAGGAGGACATTGTGTCTGCCAGTTAAGTGGCTCAGTTGACAGATTATTTATTTCGATTTTCCCTTTTTTTCATTATTTGGTTGGCATGTGATTTCTTATGGTCAATGTATTATTGTTTGGTGAAATCTCTGCCTTTTCTGATACTATGATTGTATTATGCCATTATATTTCTGTACATCTAAAAATTCTTTATGTATTTCTTTATTGTAGTGTAATCTGATGAAGGTCGGAAGACCGAAACGTCAACTAATATTTACACAAAATTGCTTTCTATAAACGCATGTCCAATTTGGTGTCACCAAGAATTTCGGGCTTATTACCATCTGAGAATACAAAGCTGGTATTAACCCCTTTATTACCCAGCATTCCACCAGGGCCGCTGATCGAGCCAGGTAACGTGCCTGTAAATAGCACTAAGAAATAATGTGCATTTTCAGGGGCGGCTGCGGGCTGGGGAGAATCTTAGCCCCCAGCTGCCTGGCTTTACCTGACTCTTGATCAAAATACGGCGGGAGCCCACACATTTTTTTTTATTTATTTTTTTAAATAATTAAAAAAAAAAATTAATGGGCTTCCCTGTATTTCGATGGCCAGTCAGGTAAAGCCAGGCAGATGGATGTGGCAGACGCTTTATCTGCGCTAAGAATCAAAAATACCGCGGGACACTACATCATTATTTTAAATTATTTACTTTTATATAACTATATATTGTGTACATTATTTTTTTTTATATATATATATATATATATATATATGATTTTTCTCTTTCTAGGTATATTTTTGAGTAAAATGTAAATTGCTCTTTTATTCTATAAACTAGTGTTTTCAGAAAATAAATACAAAATTTATTGCTTGGAAATTCAGACATGTTGTCAGTAGTTTATAGAATAAAGAAACAATTTATATTGTACTCAAAAATAAAGAGAAATATCAGAAAAACTGAAAACTGAAAATTTTGCAGTGGTCTCTTAATTTTTGCGATATCTAATATATAAAGCTGAGTGTAGTGTGTGTGTGTGTGTGTGTGTGAGCCTCCATTAAACGGAATGAAGGTGGGAGATAGGGGCTACTGTCAGTGGTTGCTATAAGAACAAAATAAACTGTTAGGATAAGAAGCTTATGTGTGAGGTAATAAGATGTCAGTGGGAAGACAGATTGAGAGAGACAGAAAAAGACAGACAGAGAGAGAGACAGACAGAGACAGACAGGGAAGGAGACAGACAGAGACAAACGGGCAAAGAGACAGCCCTGGTAAGAGACAGCCCTGGAAAAAGACAGCCCTCGAAAAAGACAGCCCTGGAAAGAGACAGACCTAGAAAGAGACAGCTGGGCAAAGAGACAGCCGGGGAAAGAGACAGCATGGGAAAAAGACAGACGTGGAAATAGACAGATGGGGAAAGAGACAGATGGGGAAAGAGAGAGACAGACGGGGAAAGAGAGAGACAGACGGGGAAAGAGACAGCCTGGCAAAGAGACAGACCTAGAAAGAGACAGACCTGGAAAGAACAGACGGGCAAAGAGACAAACCTGGAAAAACACAGCCCTGGAAAGCGACAGATGGGGAAAGAGACATACCTGGAAAAAGAGACAGACACACACACACATAGAGACAGACACAGAGATAGAGAGAGACAGACAGACACAAAGATGGAGACAGATAGACTGATACAAATACAGACAGCGAGATAGAAACAGACAGAGAGACAAGGAAAGAGACAGACAGAGAGACAGACAGACAACGACACACAGACAGAGACTGGGAGAGACAGAGTGACAGTTACTAACCCGGGTACTACAGCTAGTATATATATATATATATTTATATATATATTATACATATATATATATATATATACATATATTGTTCTCAATATATAGTTGTATAAAAATAATAAATAATGTAAAAAATGACGTAGCGCTCAACGGTATTTTTTATTCTCAGCGTGCATAGAGCAGATGGCTAGGGGCTGTCACCCCCATCCGCCTGGCGTTACCTTGGCTGGCAATTCAAAATACAGGGAAGCCCTTTTTTTTTTGTTATTTAAAAAAATAATAAAAAATGCGTGGGCTTCCGCTGCATTTTCTATTGCTAGCTAAGGGTAATCTAAGCAGCTACTGGCAGCTAACCCGCACTGCTTGGTGTTATGTTTACTGGCAATGGAAAATCCAGGAAGGCCTTTTTTTTTTTTTAAAGTTTTCTGCCAAAAAAAAATTAATAAAAAAAAATGACGTGAGCTCTGCCATATTTTTGTATGCTAGCCAAATACAGCAGGCAGGCCAACCCCCAGCTGCCTATTTGTACCTGGCTGGGAACCAAAAATATAGGGAAGCCCTTTTTTTTAATTATTTCCTTCTGGCACTGCATTCAACTCTTTTAGCAGCCCTGTTGTCGGATGGCATGCTGGGTAATAAGCGGTTAATACCAGATTTGTTTTACCAGCTAGTATTAAGCCCGAGATTCTTAATGTTAGGGCAAGTTTGACCCGGCCATTAAAAATCTCCAATAAAGGGTTAAAAAAAAGACACCACACAGAGAAAAAATACTTTATTAGAAATAAATATACAGACACACTTAGGGGCTCCATCTTTATTACTCCCTCTCACCTCTCCATGATCCTGGTCTTCTGTTTTCTATCACCGATTTAGCTCTGCTATATCAGAAAGCATGGGGGGAGGAAGAACGCTTCTGCTCCTTGTGCTGTCTAATCACTTACTGAGGGAGCAGAGACTGCGGATTGGTAAGCGGTAACGTCACCGCTGCCACCGTTGCCATAGTAACCAAACAAGCAGGTTACTATAGCAATGGTGATCTCCGATCACCTGATTCCCGTCGCTGTTATTCACCGATTGGGGCATTACAGTGTGTGGCAGCTAATCCCTGCATGTGGGCTGACTCTGTAAAGAGCACCAACATGCAGGGAGGGGGAGCCAAGCATGGGCTCGAGCATCTCACCAGTACTCGGTACTTGCCGAGTATGTCGAGTAGTGAGATGATCGGGCGAGCACCGAGTACCGGCGAGCATGCTCGCCCATCCCTATCCACTGACACTACAGAACCTTGCATGACGTCATAGCCATGTGACCAGTTCATAACCAACGAGGTAATACAAAATTCACACCTGACTGGTCACATGGTTATGGTGATATGGAAGGTCCTTTAGTCAGTGCTGGTTACCCGGCGGCACAGCCTTGATCGGACTCAGAAGCAGAATTGGCAGGAGACAGAGTCCGCAGGACGCATCGCGGGATCTGTAAGAATAATGACAATGTTTATTATTAACTATATTCTTTATTTTACAGCCCCCCCCATCCCATAATTGTGAAGTACAAGATCGGTGATCGGATGTAAGATCATGTTATCTCAATCCTGATCCTCATCTTTACAAAACGATTGGGAAAGTTTCTACAAGATAGGTGTCAAAGTTGTGTCTTGTGGGTAGTGCGAGTGCTGTGTGCCTGAAAGATTTTTAAATATTTCTGTTGAGTTTTAAAATTTAAGTGCCAGGCAACATATTGTGTGTAAGTCAATGCAATTGCTCGGTGCTTAAATTAATATGCATCAGAGAATGCAGTTGTGGCGCCCCTGACCTGGTCAGGCACCACTGAGTACTGCACCCTTGCTGGGTCAGTACAATACAGGTAATCCCTGAGGCTGACTAGGGTGTGGACACATGGAACACTTAGTACCAGAACACACACACAGCTAGAGGGGACCCCTGAGCAGACTCAAGGAGGGGGCGTGGCCCTCGCCTCCCAGCTAGTGGTGGGTGGTGTCACTGAGAACGAGGGAGTTGTGCAGAGGCAGCCGAAGTAGAAGGAAGTGGAGGAGTCGCGTCTGGAGGGCAGAGCTGTGGAGCAGGGCCCTTCCAGACACTGCACCGTTCGTGGCTGCTGGCGGGGGAGAACGGCTACCTTGCAGTGCCGCCTGAAAACCACCTAGGGCCGGAGTGCTCAGAGGTGGCTGAGTAAGGGGACTGCCTGGTGAACCAGGCCCGCATGGGAAAAAAGGTTCCCAGAGCAGGAACTTATTTACTAGGCCTGCTAAACCTACTGGTGAGGGCACTTTATGCACCTCACCAACCTACACCAAGTCCGCAGCTACAGCAGCAATGAGGGGCCCAAAAGTGACAGAAAGTAAGCAGCCAGAATTACTTGGTCCACGCTACCCGCAAACGGGTCAGAAAGGGGAAAACGGCGTATGCGACTTCCCTGGGTGATCCCAGCAAGACTTCAGGTCGGCATCACCTCAAAACAAAAAGGGCTAGGAAGGCGAGTCAGCAGTCATCCCTACATCAGCTGAAGGGATACCTGGTTCCTCCTGGTTCATCATAGCATCGCCCGGGTTGACTCACAGCTACTATCTGAAAGTGAGTAAAAACCCTGAAAGACTTTGCTGCTTGTGTATGAGTTCTTCTGCGACCTGTGGTACTACACGTTTACACTGAGACCTGGGGCCAGCCTTACTCTCGGGAGGCCACAACAACTGACTGCAACTAACATTAGCCCCAGGCGTCCCCTAAACTTCAGTGGCGGTCACCCCTGACCGCAAATACCGAGAGTGGCGTCACGAATCCCTCATTGAAGGTAACCTACCTGTGACCAGAAGATTTCCAAGCCCGTGGAGACCCTGCGGCGTCTTGCATCAGAAGGTAATGCGGGGCTACACACAGTGACACATCTGCAAAGTTGTGGAACACTATCCAGGTCAAGTTTGATCAATGGCTGTCTCCACTGAACCTGGAGCCAGTGAAGACCATGTGTGATTACTGTGCAAACCCAGTGGTGGCACTACGCCTTGGCGACATCCCATATGCAGTGCATGGATCAACCTAGTTGTACAGAAATTTCTAAGGCACTATTATGTCCTGGATGCACTTCTGCAAAAGGCACAGTTCCTGTTTGCTCACTTTTTAAAATTGAAACACAGCCTGTGTGTTGCATGGACCATACCTCCCTGCTCTTTTAAGGCCCTATATGGAAATCGATGCTACTGTACTGCTGTCTGCCTGAAAGTTTTTTTAAATCTCAACACAGTAAGTTGGTTTTCAACATTCTCTTTTGACTGCAGTTTAAGTGGTCTGGGAGCAAGAGGCCTACGCCTTTCTTTTATCTTGCTGTCTTTGGTAAAGGTAGAATTGCTAGTTCAGGCCTTGTTCCACACAGCCATGTTGCTTAGTTGGCCTATTTGTAGTGTGTGCCAATTGTTGCCCCTTTTCCTGTTATTTGACCTTACTTTTTGGAAATGTGTAGATTCCAAGTAGGGTCTCCAAGTTGGCTTTTGTCTGTAGTGCCAGTGGTTTGGGAGCACCAGCCCTACGCTTGTCTTTTATCTTACTGTCTATGGTGGAGGTAGAAATGCTGGTTCGGGGTTTGTTCCAGGGAGGGTTCCATGCAGTCATGTTGATTAGTTGGCCTATTTGCAGTTTGTGCCAATTGTTGCCACTTTTCCTGTTACCTGACCTTAATTTTTGGAAATGTGGAGACTCCAAGTAGGGTTTCCAAGTCGGCTTTTATCTTTTTGACTATAGTACCAGGGGTATGGGAGCACCAGCCCTACGCCTGTCTTTTATCGTGCTGTCTCTGGTGAAGGTAGAAATGCTGCTTCAGGCCTTGTTCCATAGCTGAAGAGGTAATTAGTGTGCACACTGTCAGGTAGGTAGGTGCTGGAAGACGGTATATTTAATCCCCAGTAATATTCAAGTATAGAATTCACCGCACTCTTTAAAGCATTTCAAGCAATTGTGCTTTTATTTATATAGACAAGTGATGGTCAGGTGAAGGGTACAGGAAAAAAGTGACACAAGTACGTTTCAACCTGTTTATTTCTTTTTCATAATGTCGCTGAAAATAAAATAAAATAATTTCCATTAATATACATTGTGCAGGTATTAGGGTTAATATATACATATTTACAAATTTATATACATATTTTCAACTAGAAACAAATATATGTATAATACTGTTCAACAATGGTACAACAAGCTAAAGTATCTAATCATGCTAACCCATAGACTTGTATTAGGGATAAAGTTAACAGATGATTCCTAGAACCATATGGTGTGGAGTAAGAAAAAGATGTCAGTTTAAAAGGTTTACCTCTTGTGGATTAATGCAGGGGCGCTCCTGTCCCTGTGTCCTAGCTGATCTGTCTATGTGCTGTATAGTACGTGGAGGTGGAGTTTAAATAGCCCGCCTCTCGGAAGGAAGGGGAAGATGACTAGTGAGATAGAGGTGAGCACAGGTGTAGAATAGGTCCATAGGATAATTATTAATAGATCCATATACATGCCGTTTGTGGAAAATGTGTAGCGATCGGCCTGATATGACAGAGACCGGAGCATGTGTAGCACCCCACGGAACCTGCAGGACATAACTCCTCACTAGGCCAGCGGTTTTGTGGAGTTGCTGTGAATGGCCTGACCCGGCTCCGTTGCCCCGTCGGCTACAGGAGTTCAAGGGGGGATGCGGGTTTGCTTTGCAGCGCCACCCGTGGTGGGCGGCCAGGGATTAGCCACCGCTGCGATATGTCGCTCTCCTCCAGAGCTGATGTTATCGCAGCCCAGTTAGTCCAGCGAGCACCGAGGAGGACGGTGGTGACGGTGAAAGGGCCATTGGTGCCGAAGCACTGGGCGGCGGCGCCGGCAAATCAGATTCTCACACTGGGGCTGCTGTTCCAGGTGTTTTACTCACAGTTCGTGTGCTGCGCCCAAAGAGTACCGGTCATCGCCGTGATGGGCCCCAGACGATCCCAGATGAAGCAAAGGTCATTACCGGTGTTGTGTAGAATGTGAGACCTTCCTCCTTGCGCCTTGTAGTTTGGATCCCTGTGGCATGAAGCTACTTGGGGACCCCAGTGTCCTTGGCTTTAGTCGCCATCCCGTACGCAGGCAGCGCGAAACTTGTTATGGACCCGACCATGGCCGTGGCTCTTGTCTCTATCTGCTGCTGTGCCCCGGGACTTTTGGTGGTGGGCAATGGGATGTGAAATCCCCTTTCTCTGCAGATTTGTTAGAGTCCATGAACGTTCCCCTCACCGAGGGCTCATCACCCTGACTAGTGCCGGTCCTAAAGGGGCTTTTGGGAGCTCACCCTCTGGCTACTGAGTTGCTCCTCTGTCTCACAGCTCCACTCAGTCATCTCTTGCTTCTCTCTCTGTCCGTCCTGTGCAAACCCAGTGCGGTGTCATGGCCCCTGGTCCTGTGACTAATTCCTCTAGCCTCCCGTCCCCATGACCAGTCTGCTAAATGCTGCTCTCCTAAGGTTGTCTGCTCTCTTCTGCTCCAAAACTGTTCTGAGGTAAAAACCCTTTTAAAGTGAAGCTAAGCGTGTTCGCTCACTTCCCAGGCAGCCCCCACCTTTTTGATCACTCATCCTGCCCGGGAATTTCCCAGCATGGCTACCTGAGTAATGTAAGTGCTGGCTCACTAACTGGGTGTTTATGTAAGTGTATTGTGTAAGCTCCAAGCACCAGGGCTTAACCCTCTCCTACCCGGCATAAGCATTACACCTTAAGACAGATGCAATACTCTGTGGCGACTGAAGCCTCAGGGGCGCCACACATGTGCATTGTCTCCCAAGTCAGACTTAGTTGAGTGAATGAGTCGGCTGAACTGCGCATGCATGTATAGATTGCAGTATAGACATAGAGAAGGAAGATGCACACAGATTGACCCGGGAAATAGGATAGGAGGTAGCGTCAATATGGAGATACGTCAAAACAAATATAATGGTACAGTGTAACACAATATATCCTCATGGGGGATAATGCAATAGATCATAAGGCATAGATGATACGATAACAAAATTTAGGGAATAATAGCAGGCATGGAGCACATTGTAAGACAAAAACCAAGAAGCCATACATATCAATTATATTAAATTGTGACATGAATTAAAACAAGGTAAGGCTATATTCAATCATATAGTATACCATAATCATAATAGATGGACAGAGATGGATACCTAGATCAGTGGGTCAATTGCTGTTGATCTACTCATCCAGAAGGGAACTAAGGGACAATGGGCTGAATACCTGAAAGCTTATTGTGACATCCGACTGTGGTCTGATTTTCACAGACTGACAGAATGAAGAATTTGGAGAAACCCTTTACTTTTTCTTTTTTTTTCAAAAATCTTTTATAGAAGTATATCAACAGCATATTAAAATACGTACAGAGTGAGTATAATTATGACATCAATACTTATAAAGTGAACCGGCTTCAATGTCGATTATACTTAAAGGAGTTGTCCGACATAAACTCCCAAAATTGTTTATGCTAATCTGTGCTGTATTGTCATATAAAACACCCCTACATTTTTTTTTTGTTTTCTAACTTTTGTTCCTCTTGAATTATCCCTTTATTCTCTTCACCCGCTTTATTTACCAGCAGCTCAAGCAAACATGGCATGCCTGACTGCCGTACCTCACAGTCAGAGCTGGCACTGCCCGACCTCACTGTCCAGACCCGCCCTCTGCTCGCCCTATGCACACTCATTCCCTGTCAGTATTCTGCCCCAGCACCTAATAGATAAATGAATAATATGTAATGAAGACTATATATAGCCCTCAATGTAAGTCTATAGGATATATACACACATATACTCACACACACATACACCCACCCACACACACCTAGAGTTATATAATATACATAATCCCCCCTCATGCACTCTGCCCCCCCCAGGACCCCCTCCTCTGTCTGTCACCCATGCATTGTCTTCTCTCCCCCTGCACTCTCTTCTCTGCCACCCCCTCCCCCCGCTCTGTCTCTCACCCATGCATTCTATTTCCCCCTGCACTAGCTTCTCTGCCTCCCGCTCTGTCTCTCACCTGTGCACTGTCTTCTCTCCCTTTACACTGTCTTCTCTGTCACCCCCCCGCTCTGTCTCTCCCCCTGTGCACTCTCTTCTGTACCCTCCCTCTCTCACCCATGCTTTATCTTCTTCTCTGTGCTGTGATGAGTGCAGCCTGCTTACAGCTAGGTGATGCAGAGCTCAGCGCTGTTGTTCGCTGGTGTCAGGTGATGTCTCTGCTCTCTGCTCTTGGCTGTATTCAAAAGCCAGGAGCACCGGAGGCTGCATTCATCACACTGTGAGGAGAGAGAGAGCGCATGGGAGAGGGGGGACAGCAGCAGTAAAATAAACCGGATAACCCCTTTAAATATCCTCCTAAACTAGGAGCATGGGCGATCATAAGAACATAAATGTCGCAGATAATTTTCACTTAACAATCGAAGTATTTGCCATTGTTTGAAGAAACTGTTTTTTTGCTGTTAGTCAAAGAGAAGTGTAGTAAAAACTACAGGAAAAAAAAGGAGGAAAGAGACGTAAGGAGGAACAAGAAGAAGAAGTGAGAAAAAAAAATAAGGTGCGGAAGGGGTCGGGGGGATGCCATAAGTTATTGAAGTGTGAAGTGACAGTAAGATTACAGATAGAGGCAAAGCCGAACCCAGATTTCTCCACCGTTGGGCATATCCTACAGCCGCTCCTCCAGTTCTCATGGCTGAACCAAGGTAATATCCCGCTCGAGAATCAATGAGAAGTCAAAGGACTCTCTGAACATAATCCACTCCTGCCATGTTCAGAAAAAATATTCAAATTCAGACTCGCTGTGGGCCGATAACCGTTCCATTGTACATATATAGTCCATTTCCAGAAACCAATCCGCTATGGTGGGAGCTTCCCTGGATCTCCACTGCCTGGGAATAATAAATTTGGTGGCAGAAAGACAATACTTAAGTAGGCCAGTCTTGATAATCTTAAAGGACCTTGGCAACATCGAGAGAAGAGCAGCTTGAGGGGAAATGTGAGGTTGTTCTCCTGAGATATGACTAAAGATCTCAAAGACTTTACTCCATAGTTGGCGAATCGGGGGGCATTCCCACCATATGTGCAACATAGTACCCTTGGCTGTCTCATATCTCCAGCATTTGTCTGATGTGGTGGGGTAAAACCTCCATAAGTCAGCGGGGCAACTATACCATCTGGAGAGAATTTTATAATTCCTTTCCTGTAGTTTACAAGCCATCATGAGTTTATGTGCACATAGGAAGGCTTTCCGCCATTCTTGCTCTGAGAAGGATGCATCCAACTCTTTTTCACACTCCCTGACAAACCACAGTTCTTTAAGATCAGGTAGGGATATGAGGATATTATATATTTGTTAAATTGTGTGTTCAGGAATTGAGTTTTGGATCAATAGATTCTCAAAGGCAAAGTGTGGGGCACTGAATCTGGTGGTCGAGAGAAAAGATGAAAGAAAAGATCTAAATTGTAAGTAGAAGAACCATGGAACAGGATAATCTGGGCATAGCGCTCTTAGCTCTTGTAAAAAGGGGAAGGCTGGGGAGCCAATGAGGGTCTTCTGAAGTCTCACCTTGGGATTGCGGGACCAGGTAAGAAATTTATCAACTCCAACTGTCGGAGGAAAAGCAGGATAATCAAATAAGGGTGTCATCGGTCCAAGTTTGTCTGAGAGCTTATATTTGACTACAGCTAGGAGATCCCTCGTCAAAAAGGAGATGAAATCTCTGGTCAGGCGCCAATTTCTTGGAATCCAAGGCAAGGATGTTAGACTCAAGTCAGACAAAGAGGATTCAACAGCCACCCATCTTTTCTGATCCAGTCTGTGGAACCAATATACTACCCTACTTAGGACAGTTGAGATATAGTACAGGTGGAAGTTTGGCAATCCCATTCCTCCCCTATGCTTCGCCAGTCGTGGCTTGATCTCTCTCCAGATGAACGAGTTACATGCTTTGTTAAGAAGCTTGAAAAATGTACTACGAAGAACAACTGGAGCTGCTTGAAATAGATAAAGTAGCTTTGGTAAGATGTCCATTTTCAGAACGTTGATTCTTCCGAACCATGATAATCTGACCCTGTCAAATGTTTTGAGATCTGCCATAATATGATTTAATAAGGAGGAAAGAGACGTAAGGAGGAACAAGAAGAAGAAGTGAGAAAAAAAATAAGGTGCGGAAGGGGTCGGGGGGATGCCATAAGTTATTGAAGTGTGAAGTGACAGTAAGATTACAGATAGAGGCAAAGCCAAACCCAGATTTCTCCACCGTTGGGCATATCCTACAGCCGCTCCTCCAGTTCTCATGGCTGAACCAAGGTAATATCCCGCTCGAGAATCAATGAGAAGTCAAAGGAAAAGGAATTATAAAATTCTCTCCAGATGGTATAGTTGCCCCGCTGACTTATGGAGGTTTTACCCCACCACATCAGACAAATAATCAAATAAGGGTGTCATCGGTCCAAGTTTGTCTGAGAGCTTATATTTGACTACAGCTAGGAGATCCCTCATCAAAAAGGAGATGAAATCTCTGGTCAGGCGCCAATTTCTTGGAATCCAAGGCAAGGATGTTAGACTCAAGTCAGACAAAGAGGATTCAACAGCCACCCATCTTTTCTGATCCAGTCTGTGGAACCAATATACTACCCTACTTAGGACAGTTGAGATATAGTACAGGTGGAAGTTTGGCAATCCCATTCCTCCCCTATGCTTCGCCAGTCGTGGCTTGATCTCTCTCCAGATGAACGAGTTACATGCTTTGTTAAGAAGCTTGAAAAATGTACTACGAAGAACAACTGGAGCTGCTTGAAATAGATAAAGTAGCTTTGGTAAGATGTCCATTTTCAGAACGTTGATTCTTCCGAACCATGATAATCTGACCCTGTCAAATGTTTTGAGATCTGCCATAATATGATTTAATAATGGTTTATAATTTTGCGAGTATATCTGATTCAAATCCGCCAATATAATAATCCCTAAGTACTTTAGTGATGAAAGGCACTATTTAAAGGGGAAGGAGCTTTGCACCTGTCTCCACCTCTCCTCAGGAATATTAATATTCAAAATTTCGGACTTTGAGATGTTGACTTTAAAATTGATGACTCTGCTATGCCTATCAAATTCCATAAATATAGAGGGAAGAGAGGGCTCAGGGTCTGTGATATAGATTAACAAATCGTCGGCATAGAGTGCGAGTTTGTGCATGCTATTTCCAACCTGAATACCATGAATATTGGGGTTTTGTCTTAATGCTACAGTGAGGTGTTCCATCACGATGGCGTATAATAGGGGAGAGAGTGGACATCCCTGTCTGGTGCCTTTATTTATATTAAATGGGTCTGAATAATTTCCGTTGCAATGCACTTTAGCCAACGGGTTTTGATAGTGATAGAATTTTGCCTGTAAGTTTGGGATTTAAATTAATTTGGCGAAGAGCACTTTTGAGGAAAGGCCAGCTGACTCTGTCGAAGGCCTTCTCTGCATCGAACGATAAAATACGGGAGGAGGTGTTTGTATTACAAGCATGTGATATAAGAAGCATAGTTTTTAATGTATTATCACTCGCTTCTCTATGTGGGACAAACTCGACTTGGTCATTACATATCAGTCAAGGCATAAGAGGCGCAAGTCTTGTGGCAATAAGCTTGGAGCAGAACTTAAGGTCCAAATTGATGAGAGAAATTGATCGGTAACTTTGGCAGCGTTCTGGATCATTTCCTGCTTTTGGTATGACTGAGATGTATGCTTTGAGAGTTTGTTTGGGGAAGGGGATGTATTCTGAGATTGCGTTAAAAACCTTAGTCAGGAAGGGGACGAGTTGAGTTGCAAATGTTTTATAAAATGTGGCCGTATATCTGTCGGGTCCTGGGCTTTTGTTATTCGGGGCAGCTTTTATTGTTTGAAGGACTTCCTCTTCTGAGAAAACGTGCCCAACAGAGGAGGAGATATCATCAGCAAGGGCAGGTAAGGCCGTGTCTTGTAAGTATTTATCAATTTTTGTCTGCAGTCGTAAGGACGGGGTGTTAGCTTGTTGCCCGTCAATATTGTATAAGGTGTCGTAGTAGTCTTTAAAAGCATTTGAAATCTGCTGAGGGTCATGTACAACTTTGTTTGTCTCTAAACGGATTTTAGGGATAAAAGTGTTGAGTAGTAAGTGTTGGGGTGTATGCTTTTGGATAGGGGCCCCCCGCATTTATCTGAGAATTCATAAAAAAAAATTTCATCCTTTCTCTTTGGTGTAGGTAGGTCTGATCGAGCAAAAGTTTAAGATCTTCCCTCTGTTTATTGAGGTTGATGAGAATTTCGGGAGTTGGATTTTGTTTGTGTTGTTGCTCCAGTACGAGGATTTGATGAAGGAGCTGGTCAATTTGGAGAGCTTTTTCTCTTTTCAGTCTGGTGCCCTCCTTTATAAGGGTCCCTCTGATGACGCACTTTAGGGCCTCCCAATGAATTTGCAGTGGGGTCCTGTCCCCCTAATGATTGTGCAGAAAATCCGCAATTGTGGACCCCACTGCTTGTAGTACAATATTATCAGCTAGTAAATTGGGGTTCAGGTGCCATTGCCAGACCCGGGAAAGAAGTATGGGAGTTGGAAGGTAAGAAAAATTGGTGTGTGATCCGACCAGGTCATCAAGCCAATCGAGGCGGAAGGGGCCCAACCTAATAACTGAAGGTCTATCATAAAGTAGTTGATCCTACTGTAGGAATTGTGTACTGCTGAAAAGTGCGTATAATTCTTATCTTTGGGATGTAGTATGCGCCAAATGTCCACTACCCGCTCCTGAAAAAGTGATTGTTTGAAAGAAGTCACAGATGACTTACCAGAGGATGAATCTAATAACCTGTCCATGACCATATTCAAATCGCCTCTGATAATCAGCAGACCCTGCTTGAACCCCTGCAGCCTCCTCAAGTAGCGCTGTCCAGCTTCAGTTTGACCTTCATTTGGGAGATAAACATTAGCTACAGATTTGATTTAAAATTGAGACTTTCAGCAAAAGAAATCGACCATTGTTATCTATTTCTCTGTAACCACCACCGTGCCTTGAAGATTTTTTTGAAGTGCGATACTGACCTCTTTAGATTTTGAATTCGGGTTTGGGGCATGAAACCAGGTAGTAAAGTACTAATTCTTGATCTCTGGAAAGTGGCCTGTTTTAAAATGAGTTTCTTGTAAAAAAGTATTTGGACTCCCATCTTGTGCATCCCATAAAGAATCTGGGAACACTTTTGTGAGACGTTGAAACCTCTTACATTTAAAGAAGCTGCTTTTACTGAAGCCATCTTTAGTGCCCACAGCGAGAGAGACTAAAAGCACGAGTGCTACCAATGGTTAGAGTTATGGCATCCCAGGGAAAGGTAAAAAAGGAATAGGTGAAAAGAAGGGGAGCAGAAATTAAAAAGAATCTAATTAAAGGAGAGAAAGAGAAAAGTAAGTTAGAGAAGAGAATTACGTAGAAAAAGTTCAAAGCCTATAGACAAAGCTAGGCCAAGTTCTCGCTCCTAGGTCGAGAACCTTCACAGGGAGAGTCCCCTAGCAGAGTGCAAAGGGAACTTTCCTCCCTTCAAATCGAAAGGACTTGTATATAAAACAAGTCACCCTAAGTAGGGTGTGTCCTACAAGATGACATCATAAAGCCCCCGGGGGTTCAAACAGAGAGAACAGTCCATAAAATGATTATGTATCAAACAAACAAACATCACCAGTTTGGAATGAATAGAAACAAGGTTAATTCTGCACTGGACTAATGTTGAGTATTAAATAATATATCTAAAAAACTTATGTTACTTGGGAGTAAGACATGCAAGCCTAGAGGCATATAATGCTAACTGGATGTAGTGTTACAAGATATGTCACCGCCTTTCCATCCTGTAGTGCAGCTCCCCGAACACCAAACGTAATAAATTTAGAGGATGGCATTCCCCCAACCGCCCCCTGTAAAAACCCCCACTATAAATCAGGAGAGTTTCAGCTGTCTTCCCCAGATAGCTAAGCCCGGAACTATATGCCAGGGTCAGGTGACTCAGGTCGCACCAGACCCTGGGGCTATATCATCAGGATCTCACACTGTCGCTTATTGCTCGCTTATACGTGGTCAGGTCGGAGATTGGTGTCTTTCCCGCTGCAGCAAAGCTGGGCGTCTGCGAGCTACATTCGGACCTGTGGAAGCAAATGGGTTCATCGACCAGTCTGTGATGATAACCTTAGGGAGGTTCAGGTCTTCCAGGAAGGCTCGCAAACCTTGCAGATTCCTAAGAAAGAAGAAACCCTGCTGAGTGCGGACCTGAAGCTGGAACGGAAACCCCCAAGTATATGGGATATTCCTCTCCCTTAGGACGTTCAGGAGTGGTCTCAGCGATCTCTGTTTCAGTAAGGTCGCCCTTGACAGGTCCGCTAAAAAGTGGATTTGTACTCTGTCAAAGTCCAACGGGCCCTTGTTGCGGGCTTGCCGCATAATTACTTCTTTTAGGTCGTAATAATGGATCCGACAGATGACGTCCCTGGGGTTGCTGGGGTCATTAGAGCGGGGTCTTAGAGCCCTGTGGGCCCTATCAAATAGTATTTTCTCGTCTTGTGGTCTCTCCAGAAGGGTGTTAAAAAGACCTCGGAGGGTGGGGAACAGGTCTGTCGCTCCAGTGGCCTCTGGCAGGCCCCGAATGAGAATGTTGTTACGTCAGTTTCTGTTCTCCTGATGAATAGAGAGGATATTTGTTCAGAGTTTTGCTCAATCAACTGTTGTTGGGAGGTCTGGCTTTCTTTAGTGACTGTCATGGAAGTTTCTAGCTCAGTCACTCTATCCGATACCTGCGTCACCGTATCCCTGAGGCCTTCTGTGTCGCCTAGGGAAGGGGGTGCTCGGTCCCGGGCGGTTGCAAATGGGAATGTCACTCCGGTGGCCATTGCCCAGTCCCGTGCCCTGGGCCCCTTTTGTAAGTGGGGATAGTTACAGGGGAGATAATGGTTTTGTTATGTGACGCCACCTGTGGGTGGTGGTTAAAGATGGAGAACCGCCGCTGCTAAATGTGGGTACTCCCAGGGCTGGTGGTAATTGCAGCAATGGTGTTAGGCCCTCCACAGTAAGGGCTGTGCCTGGGAGATGTTGCAGGATAATAACGGAGACCACACCAGGTTGTCTTTAACAGTCTCTACTCACTTGGACCCAGGGGTTGCTGGTTCAGGTCCCAGAAGTATCAGTGCCAATGTAGTGACCCAGATTGCTCTGTCCCCGACACTCTGTGTTGGTTGGGTCCCTGTAGCATGGAGCATTTGTGGCCCTGACTGTCCCCTTTGGGGTACAGTCTCCTTCTCCGTACGGCGGGCAGTGCGGACCCTGTGGGGAGGTAAGTGTCCGAACCCCAATCCCAGTTTTCTGCTGATGCCCCC
Organism: Anomaloglossus baeobatrachus; assembly: GCF_048569485.1. Taxonomy (NCBI): domain Eukaryota; kingdom Metazoa; phylum Chordata; class Amphibia; order Anura; family Aromobatidae; genus Anomaloglossus; species Anomaloglossus baeobatrachus. The sequence continues at coordinate 196,242,480 of NC_134357.1, read as the reverse complement.
GGATTATTTGGTTTGGTGAAGTTCGGGAAGGTATCCTCACCAGGAAGGTATCTACCAAGCCGTTTGAAACTGGTGCTTGATCTAGGGCCCTGTGCCCCGTTCGTGCTCCGGTCCCAGCGGTGTCTCCGGTACCCGTCCTGGCGACCTTTCTCCTGTGCCCCCGAATCACCGTCCCAGCTCAGGCACGTCCGCACACCTCTTCTGTGTGCTACACTCTCTAGGCTGACTACAGACTGACTGCTGACCCCTCCCACCATGCTGGCTATACCCAGGGACTTGTTCCCATGGTGACCATCCCCTTACATGGTTAACCCTCTATGCCCAGTGTGGAGTGGATAACTAGGCCTTGGGTCGTGTTTTGGTGGTATCGGCACTGTTACTGCAGGTCCCAGGGGGTAGGTCCTGCTTCCCCTAGAGGATGCAGTTCCCTGTAGTGCTCTGAGGGTCTCAGGGGCACTATACCTCTATCCTACATATATTTTCCAACCATGAGATATATCCCTCCATGTCCAACTTGGTGGGGATCTCAGCCATCTGAGAGCACAGGTCTTTTTTCTCCTCCAACATGGGATTTTGTGGAATTGGAGCTTGATGTGCAAGTGAGTGGGACCCTGGAGTAACGTCAGAATCGGAAGGCGAGCACCTAACATCACCATTATTTGTTGCCATGTCTTCGGATCTTTGAGAGGATAGTGCAGAGTGAGAAGGCTTATCCATTTAATTTGGATGCTGTTGCGATGCTGGATTATCGACTAAAAATGTTTCAATATCGCCATCTCTTGAAGCAGATGATGAGCTAGATAGTGACGGGGATGGTTTTCTGCTCTTCTTGCCCATAACTGTCTCTGAGGCTATATAGCTATACAGGACGTTAGGGAGCTGACCAAGAGGAATCGTATCAGAGCTGAGGTACAAGGACATAGGATTCCGTCAGGTCACATATATAAGGCTATTAGGTTTTATTCACTCCCTCCCAGGTTGCTGCACAGGAAGATTACAGGGTGATAACAGAGTCCTGCCTGCTTCCACACTTGCATTGAATAACTGCTTATCAGCATATCTTGTTTGCGTATGCCTCTGGAATCTGAATACAGACAGCAGAGACAATCAAGCTCGGGTTTCTTGCAGCTCTTCGCACCTTAAGGCTATGTGCACACAGTGCGTTTTTCTCGGCGTTTTTGCGCGTTTTTCGGGTGCGTTTTTGGCCTCAAAACTGCATGACTTTGCTTCCCCAGCAAAGTTTATGAGTTTTCATTTTTGCTGTCCCCACACAGCGTTTTTTTTCAGCTGCGTTTTTGTGGTGACCACAAAAACGCAGCATGTCAATTATTCCCGCGTTTTTCACTGTGCTTTTCATCCATTGAGTGCAATGGGATGTTGAAAGACGCAATGAGAAACGCAAATAGCTGAGTTTTGGTGCGTTTTGGTGCGTTTCTAAGACCAAAAACGCAGCTATAAACGCAGGAGGTGGGTAGCAAAGTGACGTGTACAGGAAGAGGATTCCTTCTGTCAGTAAACACAGAAGCGTGAATCCTCCCGGTACCGTCACCGCTGCTTCCACCTCCCGTCCTGTGCATGTATGCTGCCGTGCGGCGCCATGTACAGGCGGGAGATGGAAGCGGCTGCGAAAACAAAAGTTAACAGTAGAAAAAAAAAAAAAAGTTATACTCACCTGTCTGCAGACTCCCGGTGCCATGCCCGCTCCCATCTCCTCCCGGTCCCGCCACTCCGGCTGTGTGCAGTCTCCCCGGGTACGTATGCCTGCACGATGCAGGACCTGGCGATGGATCACCTGATGCAGTCACCTGACGCATCAGGTGATCGTAAGTCTCGGGCTGACGCCGGCGCCCAGCCGGTATCAGCGGATTCGTCATGAGACTTCATCCCTGATTACCGGCAGCTGCTGCAGCGATCGGACGGGATCAGACTCCTGCCCCATCGCTCCAGGAGCTGCCAGTATTCAGCACATAAGTGAGTATTTTTATTTTTTTTTTGCACCGATGCATCAGCTGATTGTATAAATCGGCTTTTATACAATCAGCTGATGTGTGATGGGATTCAGCCCCTAGAACCTGACACATCATCTGATCGCTTTGCCTTCCAGCAAACCGATCAGATGATATTGGATCCGGATTGGACGGCGCGGGACCCTAACCCAGGATTACTGCGGAGGGGGGTTCTTTATTTCAATAAAGATGGAGTCACTAATTGTGTTGTGTTTTATTTCTAATAAAAATATTTTTCTGTGTGTTGTGTTTTTTTTTTATCTTTACTAGAAATTCATGGTGGCCATGTCTAATATTGGCGTGACACCATGAATTTCGCGCTTAGGGCCAGCTATACAGCTAGCCCTAACTCCATTATTACCCAGCTTAGCCACCCGGCTTCAGGGCAGCTGGAAGAGTTGGATACAGCGCCAGAAGATGGCGCTTCTATGAAAGCGCCATTTTCTGGGGTGGCTGCGGGACTGCAATTCACAGCGGGGGTGCCCAGAAAGCATGGGCACCCTGCACTGTGGATTCCAATCCCCAGCTGCCTAGTTGTACCCGGCTGGACTCAAAAATTGGGCGAAGCTCACGTCATTTTTTTTTTAAATTATTTCATGAAATTCATGAAATAATTTAAAAAAAAAGGGCTTCCCTATATTTTTGATTCCCAGCCGGGTACAAATAGGCAGCTGGGGGTTGGGGGCAGCCCGTACCTGCCTGCTGTACCCGGCTAGCATACAAAAATATGGCGAAGCCCACGTCATTTTTTTTGTTTGGGGGGGCAAAGAAATCCTGCATACAGTCCTGGAAGGAGGATGCTGAGCCTTGTAGTTCGACAGCTGCTGTCTGCTCTCCTGCATACACTATTGGATGGAGGATGCTGAGCCTTGTAGGTCTGCTCCCCCTGACTCTCCCTCAAGCATACAGTCCTGGATGGAGCATGCTGAGCCTTGTAGTTCTGCAGCTGTCTGCTCTTCTGTATACACTAGTGGAGAATGAAGAACACATTGAAGAAGGAAATTACATCAGACCTTTTTTTTTTTGTTCACTGATAAAAAACGCATAAGGACGCAGTGAGCAAAAACGCAGCAAAACGCAGCAAAAAAACGCACCAAATCGCGGCCAAACGCGTGCGTTTTTTGCCGCGTTTTTTCGACGCAGGTGCGGTTTTGTGTGTTTTTAGTGGCCAAAAACGCAGCGTCAAAAAAACGCAGTGTGGGCACATAGCCTAAAGGTGGCTTTACACACTGCAACATCGCAAACGACATCGCTGTAACGTCACCGGTTTTGTGACGTTATAGCGACCTCCCCAGCGACATTGCAGTGTGTGAAACACATCAGCGACCTGGCCCCTGCTGTGAAGTTGTGATCGTTACAAATCGTTCAGGACCATTCTTTGGTCCTTTGTTTCCCGCTGTGCAGCAAAGTTTTAGTGTGTAAAGGGGACTTTACAGTGACTTCGTTAGCAACTTCCCTTTCAAAAAGCTGCTTTACAACGTCCCCAATGACTAGCTAGGTCGTTCTGCAGGTCCGGATCGCTGTTGCGTCATTGGCCAGGTTTGCCTGTTTGACAGCTCACCAGAGACTTTGTAGCGATCCCGGCCAGGTTGGGATTGCTGGTGGGATCGCTAGAAAGTTTCAGTGTGTAAAGGGGCCTTAAGGCCCCGTCACACTAAGCAACATCGCTAGCAACATTGCTGCTAACGAACAACTTTTGTGGCATAGCAGCGATGTTGCTAGTGATGTCGCTGTGTGTGACATCCAGCAACAACCTGGCCCCTGCTGTGAGGTCATTGGTTGTTGCTGAATGTCCTGGGCCATTTTTTGGTTGTTGCTGTCCCGCTGTGAAGCACAGATCGCTGTGTGTGACAGCGAGACAGCAACAACTAAATGTGCAGGCAGCAGGAGCCGGCTTCTGCGGAGGCTGGTAACCACAGTAAACATCAGGTAACCAAGAAGCCCTTTCCTTGGTTACCCGATATTTACCTTCGTTACCAGCCTCCGCCGCTCTCACTGTCAGTGCCGGCTCCTGCTCTGTGCACATGTAGCTGCAGGACACATCGGGTTATTTAACCCGATGTGTACTGTAGCTAGGAGAGCAGGGAGCCAGCGCTAAGCGGTGTGCGCTGCTCCCTGCTCTGTGCACATGTAGCTGCAGCACACATCGGGTAATTAACCCGATGTGTGCTGTAACTAGGAGAGCAGGGAGCCAGCGCTAAGCGGTGTGCGCTGCTCCCTGCTCTCTGCACGTGTAGCTGCGTGCGCTGGTAACCAAGGTAAATATCGGGTTGGTTACCCGATATTTACCTTAGTTTCCAAGCGCAGCATCTTCCACGCGGCGCTGGGGGCTGGTCACTGGTTGCTGGTGAGCTCACCAGCAACTCGTGTAGCGACGCTCCAGCGATCCCTGCCAGGTCAGGTTGCTGGTGGGATCGCTGGAGCGTCGCAGTGTGACATCTCACCAGCAACCTCCTAGCAACTTACCAGCGATCCCTATCGTTGTTGGGATCGCTGGTAAGTTGTTTAGTGTAACTGGACCTTTACTCCTGTAGGCGACCGGATTCCAGAGTGTACCCATTCAAGACGCTGATCTCCCTGTAAAAGCTGGCGGCTACCTCCGTGTCACAATCAGAGCCACCATCCACTGAAGCTGCAGATCTTAGAAATCAGGTGGTGCCAGCCAGGGTCTCTCGTAAACTGCTGCCAGGGAGAGTTCGCCTTCCTCTACAGGAGAAGGCACCGCACATCCGTGGATTCCGGGGCTCGATTCTGGAACTCCTTCCCTGCCCCTGGTCTCTATCGCTCCCACTCCTTCAATCGGGCGCTGTTACTTGCTGCCAGGTGAACCGAAGCAGATGTCCAGGGAGTAGTTGTCCAGGGATCCTTCCGTGCAGGAGACTCCAAGCAGAGATTTAGCGCAGCACTCCGGCAGCCATTTTGAGGCCTACAGGTAAGAGCTCCCTCCGACTGTATCCACCTGCTTATAGCGTTGTGCCCCCTCAGATGACACTGGGAATAGACTCAAGTAACTGCAGGGGATATTAGTTACAACGATGGATGATTTAGGCTGCCGGACACCGTCTCTCCATACTGAAAACCCTCCGGGAGCAGCCGAGGATTCAACAATCATGTCTGTTCAGCGCCATTGTCAGGCCACGCCCCCAAAACCCTTTACTTTTTTTCTTCTCCACATCTGAAAAAAACTGATCCCACTTTGATCAAGTTTGGATCAGAGTCTGATTAGCTAAATCGAACCCCTTTTCTCGGGTAGAGGAAATACAGTCTTGTGAACCTAGCCTGATTCTGAAACTTAAACACAGGCATTTGAAGGCATTTTAGTTAGGCAAATGTATTTGGCGCAAATCACATTTTGGGGAAAATTTGACGAAGTCGGCAAAATCAAAATTCAAAAGAACCGCTCATCTCTATTATTAATTAATACAATGAGTTTGACAGCAGATAAGCAATTAGACCGTAGAAACTTAAGAATTAGAAACTCTATAAAAATTAGTGATTTTTTTCGCACTACTTCTTGGAGTACCATTTATGAGGTTATCTAGGAATCAAAGGAGACTGTAGCTGAAGACACTGACAAATCGAATACAATAATTGCCTGTGGATGTTCCAGGGTCATAGGAAGACAAGCAGACCAACAACAATTTTGTTTGTAGGGGCACACATGACCGGCTTACAGAAGACCATTCGGAATAAGGTTTTGATAAAGGAATGCAACCATCAGAAACTGCCTCTGTCACTATTACAGGTGCATCTGAATAAATTAGAATATTATCAAAAAGTTAATTTCAGCAATTCAATACAAAAAGTGAAATGCATATATTATATAGAGTCATTACAAACAGAGTGATTTATTTCAAGTGTTTATTTCTGTTAATAATGCAGATTATGGCTTACAACCAATGAATACCCAAAAGTCATTATCTCAGAAAATTAGAATAATTACCACAAAACACCAGCAAAGGCTTCCTAAGCGTTAACAATTGTCCCTTCGTCTGGTAGAGGAGGCACCACAACCATGGGGAAGACAGCTAACTTGACAGATGTCCAGAGGGCAGTCATTGACACACTCCACAAGGAGGGTAAGCCACCAAAGGTCATTGCTAAATAAGCTAGCTGTTCACAGAGTGTTGTATCCAAGCATATTAATAGAAAGTTGAGTGGAAGGAAAAAATGTGGTAGAAAAAGGTGCACAAGCAACTGGGATAACTGCAGCCTTGATAGGATTAAGAAAAGGCCATTCAAAATATTGGGGAAGATTCACAAGGAGTGGATTGCTGCTGGTCAGTGTTTCAAGAGCCACTACACACAGACGTATCCAGGACATGGGCTACAACTGTCGCATTCCTTGTGTCAATACACTCATGATCAATAGACAATGCCAGAAGCGTCTTATCTGGGCCAAGGAGAAAAATAACTGGACTGTTGCTTAGTGGTCCAAGGTGTAGTTTTCAGATTAAATTTTTGGCCAGATTTTTTGCAAAATAGCTCTGGCTCAGTGAAATTGAATGGAGAGTGTCTGTGAACAGCAATTTTCAAGTTTTATCACAGATTCTCACTGGGATTTCGATCTGGTCTTTTGGCTATTCAGATACATGAATATGGTGTGAACTAAACCACTCCTTTGTAGCTCTGGCAGTATGTTTAGAGTTGTTGTCCTGCTGGAAGGTGAACCTACACACCAGTCTCAAGTCTTTTGCAGCCTCCAACAAGTTTTCCTCCAGGGTTTAATTGTATTTAGCTCAATCTATCTTCCCATCAACTGTGACCAGCTTCCCTGTCCCTGGTGAAGAAAAGTATCTCCACAGCATGATCTTGCCACCATGTATGGCAGTGGGGATGCTATTTTCAGGGTAATGTGCAGTGTTAGTTTTCAGCTCCACATAGCGTTTGGTATTTTGCCCAAAAAGTTCTACTTTGTTCTCATCTGATCAGAGCACCATCTTCTACACACTAGCAGTGTCCCCTACAAATCTTTTTGCAAACTGCAAATGAGACTTCTTATGGCTTGCTTTCAAAAATTACTTTCTTCTTTCTATTCTTCCATTAATGCCATATTTGTGGAAAATATGACTAATAGTTGTCCTATGGACAGATTCTCCCTCCTGAGCTGTGGATCTGGATCTTGGCTCCTCTTCCACAATGACCTTGGGCCTCTTGGCTGCTTTCCTAATTAGTGCTGTTCTTTCTTGGGATGTCAGTTTAGGTGGACAGCCATACCTTGGCAGGTATGCAGTTGTGTCATACTCACTCAAGTTTTTGATGATGAAATAAACAGTGCTCCATGAGATGTTAACAATTTGGGCTATATTTTTAAATAACATAACTCTACTTTATACGACAAGTTTATTGGTGACCTGTCTAGTGTGATCCTTGGTTTTCAAAGATGCTGTTTAATTCCTAATATTCTCATACAAATATCTGAAACCTTCCCAGAACAATGGTAGTTATACTGAGACTGAGATAAATACACACACATTTTACTAATTAGGTGACTTCTGGAGGCAAATGGTCACTCCGAATTTTATTTAAGGATATCAGATTACAGGGGACTGAATACTAATGCACGTTAGTTACAATTTTAAGTTTAAGTTCATGGAGTATGTATACTTTTTCAAGGCACTGCAACTTTTATTCCATATAAATTTCCTTTTTACACCAGATTTTTATAGCAGCACAAATTTCCATATCCTGTATTGGAAAATGTGAGGAATGTCTGTTTCATAGCTGTCTCATGCATATTACCAGCTTTACTTTCAAATAACTGTATTAATATCTAAAATTAGAGACATGACTTCGTCTGCATGCAGCTCTGTGTGTTCATCCGCATCACAACAGGTGTACAGTCATGGCCAAAAGTTTTGAGAATGACACCAAAATTATATTTACACATGATCTGTTGCCCTCTGGTTTTTAATTGTGTTTGTCTGATGTTTACATCACATACAGAAATATAATTGCAATCATATTATGAGTACCAAAAGGTTATATTGACAGTTAGAATGAGTTAATGCAGCAAGTCAAAATTTGCAGTGTTGACCCTTCTTCTTCAGGACCTCTGCAATTCTCCCTGGCATGCTCTCAATCAACTTCTGGACCAAATCCTGACTGATAGCTGTCCATTCTTGCATAAGCAATGCTTGCATTTTGCCAGAATTTGTTGGTTTTTGTTTGTCCACCCGTCTCTTGATGATTGCCCACAAGTTCTCAATGGGATTAAGATCTGGGGAGTTTCCAGGCCATGGACCCAAAATCTCTATGTTTTGTTCCATGAGCCATTTAGTGATCACCTTTGCTTTATGGCAAGGTGCTCCATCATGCTGGAAAAGGCATTGTTGGGCACCAAACTGCTCTTGGACAGTTGGGAGAAGTTGCTCTTGGAGGACATTCTGGTACCATTCTTTATTCATGGCTGTGTTTTTAGGCAAGACTTTGAGTGAGCCGATTCCCTTGGCTGAGAAGCAACCCCACACATGAATCATTTCAGGATGCTTAATAGTTGGCATGAGACAAGACTGGTGGTAGCGCTCACCTCTTCTTCTCCTAATAAGCTGTTTTCCAGATGTCCCAAACAATCGAAAAGGGGATTCATCTGAGAAAATGACTTTACCCCAGTCCTCAGCAGTCCACTCCCTGTACCATTTGCAGAATACCTGATGTTTTTTCGGGAGAGAAGTGGATTCTTTGCTGCCCTCCTTGAAATCAGGCCTTGCTCAAGCAGTCTCTGCCTCACAGTGCATGCAGAAGCACTCACACCAGCCTGCTGCCATTGCTGAGCTAGCTCGGCACTGCTGGTAGTCCGATTCAGCAGCTGAAACAGTTTTAAGATACGGTCCTGGCGTTTGCTGGTTCTTCTTGGGCACCCTGGAGACTTTTTGGCAACAATGGAAGCTCTCTCCTTGAAGTTCTTGATGATGCGATAGATTGTTGACTGAGGTATAATCTTTATAGCAGCGATACTCTTCCCTGTTAGGCCATTTTTGAGCAGAGCAATGATGGCTTCACGTGTTTCTTTAGAGATAACCATGGTTAACTGAAGAGAAACAATGATACCAAGCATCAGCCTCCTTTTAAAGTGTCCAGTGGTGTCATTCTTACTTAATCATGACTGAATGATCACCAGCCCTGTCCTCATCAACACCCACACCTGTGTTAATGGAACAATCACTAAAACAATGTTAGCTGCTCCTTTTAAGGCAGGAATGCAATGATGTTGAAATGTGTTTTGGGGGTTAAAGTTTATTTTCTTAGCCAATATTGACTTTGCAAGTAATTGCTGTTAAGCTGATCACTCTTTATGAAATTCTGGAGTATATGCAAATTGCCATTAGAAAAACTTAAGCAGTAGACTTTGTAAAAATTTATATTTGTAGCATTCTCAAAACTTTTGGCCATGACTGTAGTGCTTACTGCGATTCTCTTCACACAGACTAATAAACATGGCTAATATGAACTAGTCGTCTATTGTGCACAGAGACCAAAATTATATTCATCTGCATGTAGCCTAAAATTAATTTATTCAAATATTAAGTATAACATGTAAATTTCATCAGCCAAGATCAACAATTTAACTCTAGTCTTTGAAGTGTTCCACCTGCCTATAAGGCTTGTGTTCCTAAGGATAACAACCAGCCACTGATGCATGCTTTCAATATGAGCCATGGTCTGATGCATCACAGTAACATATGGGTAGACAAAGGTGTTGCAGTGATGTATGGGAGTCATGAATCTTCTAAACGAGTCACTGAGATGAGGCACTGCTGGAATGATAGTCTCATCCAGAGATATCAGCAGACATTAAATTCTACACAACCTGATACAAAACAGCAGAGAGAGGAAAATAACTCATGAAATAAAAAATCCAGAGACAGCATTTTTTATTCCTTCCTCCTATTTACAAAAGCAACTGACACTTTTTAACTGTCACAAAAAGCTGATGGATTATGACTTGTTTAATTAGTTCATAGAAATTTCACTATGTGTTGCAAAGATTGCAGTTTGGATAGGTTATAGAATGTTATGTTACATATGTTGTTATAGAATATACAGTGCCTACAAGTAGTATTCAACCCCCTGCAGATTTGGCAGGTTTGATAAGATGCAAATAAGTTAGAGCCTGCAAACTTCAAACAAGAGCAGGATTTATTAACAGATGCATAAATCTTACAAACCAACAAGTTATGTTGCTCAGTTAAATTTTAATAAATTTTCAACATAAAAGTGTGGGTCAATTATTATTCAACCCCTAGGTTTAATATTTTGTGGAATAACCCTTGTTTGCAATTACAGCTAATAATCGTCTTTTATAAGACCTGATCAGGCCGGCACAGGTCTCTGGAGTTATCTTGGCCCACTCCTCCATGCAGATCTTCTCCAAGTTATCTAGGTTCTTTGGGTGTCTCATGTGGACTTTAATCTTGAGCTCCTTCCACAAGTTTTCAATTGGGTTAAGGTCAGGAGACTGACTAGGCCACTGCAACACCTTGATTTTTTCCCTTTTGAACCAGGCCTTATTTTTCTTGGCTGTGTGCTTTGGGTCGTTGTCTTGTTGGAAGATGAAATGATGACCCATCTTAAGATCCTTGATGGAGGAGCGGAGGTTCTTGGCCAAAATCTCCAGGTAGGCCGTGCTATCCATCTTTCCATGGATGCGGACCAGATGGCCAGGCCCCTTGGCTGAGAAACAGCCCCACAGCATGATGCTGCCACCACCATGCTTGACTGTAGGGATGGTATTATTGGGGTCGTATGCAGTGCCATCCAGTCTCCAAACGTCACGTGTGTGGTTGGCACCAAAAATCTCGATCTTGGTCTCATCAGACCAGAGAACCTTGAACCAGTCTGTCTCAGAGTCCTCCAAGTGATCATGAGCAAACTGTAGACGAGCCTTGACATGACGCTTTGAAAGTAAAGGTACCTTACGGGCTCGTCTGGAACGGAGACCATTGCGGTGGAGTACTTTACTTATGGTATGGACTGAAACCAATGTTCCCACTGCCATGAGATCTTCCCGGAGCTTCTTCCTTGTTGTCCTTGGGTTAGCCTTGACTCTTCGGACAAGCCTAGCCTCGGCACGGGTGGAAACTTTCAAAGGCTGTCCAGGCCGTGGAAGGCTAACAGTAGCTCCATAAACCTTCCACTTCCGGATGATGCTCCCAACAGTGGAGACAGGTAGGCCCAACTCCTTGGAAAGGGTTTTGTACCCCTTGCCAGCCTTGTGACCCTCCACGATCCTGTCTCTGATGGCCTTGGAATGCTCCTTTATCTTTCCCATGTTGAGCAAGTATGAGTGCTGTTCACAAGTTTGGGGAGGGTCTTAATTAGTCAGAAAAGGCTGGAAAAAGAGATAATTAATCCAAACAAGTAAAGCTCATTGTTCTTTGTGCCTGAAATACTTCTTAATACTTTAGGGGAACCAAATAGAATTCTTGTGGTTTGAGGGGTTGAATAATAAATGACCCTCTGAATAAACTTTTCACAATTTAAAAAAAAAATAAAAAAAGAAATAACATTCTTTTTTGCTGCAGTGCATTTCACACTTCCAGGCTGATCTACAGTCCAAATGTCACAATGCCAAGTTAATTCCTAATGTGTAAACCTGCTAAATCTGCAGGGGGTTGAATACTACTTGTAGGCACTGTATATATTCCACAGTTCATTGTACTCTACAGTGGGAGGAGTAAAGCCTTATTCTGTATTTTGTATCATTGTTATTAACCCTAATAACTTCTATTCTCTGGTAAAGTCAAATCTATTCTTAAAGGGATTGTAACTTATACAGTAATGTTGTAGAATATATAAACACACTTTGCTTATTTATGTGACGCCCTGGACTAGCCAGGTAGTCACAGAGAGACTCCCGCACTAAACCTGTCCCCCAAAAAGGTGTCATCAGCCAACCATTAAAACTCTAGTCACTTTTCTCAGTGCTTGATGGACACACCAGGGGGCGGTGCCAGGCGGTTGGCCATGCCCCCCAAGGAGTTCAGAGGGCCTGAGGCAGGAAACACAGTTAGATCAGTTTGAGTGTTGAGCAGTGGAGGAGGTCAGGCCTGTAGGACAGGCCTGTGACAGTCTGACAGATGCCGGGGTTGGAGCCCGGGCACCTTTGGCTAGGAGGCAAATGGTGGCCTTAGCCTGCAGGAGCCAGGAAGACGGCTTGGTGGAACCGTGGTGGACCAGGACAGGGTAGTGGCCCACCGATACCGACCCCGGGAACCGACTCAGAAACCGGAGCACACAGGGGGGTACTCAGACCCTGAAACGAGGTCCAGAATCCACTGGGCTGAGTTAATTAACTGATTGCGGTCTGGACTATAGGTCTTTTCCCACCCAAGTCCCAACTGAAGACAACAGCCCACCAAGGGAGATAGAAAGCCACCGCACAGGCAGAGAGATCCCACGGGCCAGCGTCTGCGGGCAAAAGGGTTCTCCTGACATTCACAAAGCTTGGGAGCGGACTTTTTTCAGAGACACAGCCGTACAGTAGAATCAATTGCCTCCCTCCCCATAGGGCGTTAAAAGAGCAGGAAAAGACGTTCAATGCAACCCAGAGGCCTGTGGTCTAACATTAGAAATAGAAAAAGGAAGACATGCTACAGTGACCGGTCTAGTCCTCTTGGTCACAGAATCCTGGCACTACTCACAAAACATAAGTTTCACATCCATTTTGGAGTTCCACATTAAAAATCCTTCCAGGGACACAGTGGTATAGTAGCATCAATCGACCCCCTCCCCCGAGGGCTTTAACCCCTTCAGCCCCAGAGCGGTTTCAATTTTTGCGTTTTTGTTTTTTGCTCCCCTTCTTCCGAGAGCCGTAACTTTTTTATTTTTCTGTCAATCTTGCCATATGAGGGCGTGTTTTTTGCGGGACGAGTTGTACTTTTAAATGAAACCATAAGTTTTACCATATAGTGTAATGGAAAACAGCAAAAAAAAGTGTGATCGCACAATAGTTTTTGGGATATTTTATTCACCATGTTCACTATATGGTAAAACTGATGTGTCACTGTGATGCCTCAGGTCGGTGTGAGTTTATAGACACCACACATGTTTAGTTTACTTGTATCTAAGGGGTTAAAAAAAATTCACAAGTTTGTCCAATAAAAGTAGCGCACGTTTTGCGCCATTTTCCGAAACCTGTAGCGTTCTCATTATTCGAGCTTTATGGCTCAGTGATGGCTTATTTTTTGCATCTCGAGCTCACGTTTCTAATGGTACCATTTTTGTGCAGATGCTACGTTTTGATCTCCTGTTATTGGATTTTGCGCAACACTTGCGGTGACCAAAAAAAATTAATTTTGGCATTTGGAATTTTTTTGCCGCTACGCCGTTTACTGACCAGATTAATTGATTTTATATTTTGATAGATCAGGCATTTCTGAATGCAGTGATACCAAATATGTGCATATTTCTTATTTTTTTAACCCTTTAATTTTCAATGTGGCGAAAGGGGGGTGATTTGAACTTTTAGGTTTTTTGTTTTTTTTATTATTTTTTAAAACTGCTGCTCACTTCAGTCACTCAGGGGATTAGCGGTCACCGGTGAATCCTTCACGGGTGACCCCGCTAATCAGGACGCGACACAGACAGAGCTGTGGCATGACAATGAAGTCAGGTGAAGTTCACCCGAGTTCATTCTGATCGTGCGGCTCTGTCTGTGTCTGCTGTCATCTGCCATTCAGCTCTGCTACATGGCTGTCTGTGGCTGCTGTCAGCGGCCATGTAGCAGAGCTGAATGGCAGATGACAGCTGCTGAGAAAAAAAAGGATCACACACGGATCACACACGCATTGCACACGCACTGCAATCATGAGAAAAATCTCAGGATCGCAGTGCAGTTGCATTGCACTCTGACCTAACGTGAACTAAAATTAGCCGAGTTTTTTTTCAGCCAACTCGGACCAATTTTACTCGCATAGATGTGTTTCCAGCCTTAGGCCTCTTCTCCATTAGCGTTTTTGTCCTGCATATTTCCTCGCCTTGAGAAACGGATTGCAATCTTGCAAATGGTTTCCTATGAGGCTGTCTCCATTTCCCCGTTTTTTAAGGACTCTACACAGGCTCTCCATGAAATCGCAGCATGCTGCGATTTGATGCGATTCTCAGCTCTGTCACCCTCATGCAAGTCAGAATCCGGGTGGCATGCGCATGTCACACGGATCCTGACACTTGCATACCGGGTCAGACTGGCTACCGGAGGAAACTCCTGTAAAACCAGGCCTGACCGCTGTTACCTGCACTGAACCCAGAGCTGTCCCCTGAGCTCCAGAGTGCAGCCTGAACAGCGAGCGCCGAGTGATTGATTCCCCGGCGACTGCTGGTCAGGTCAGCACAGCTGCAAACAGATCAGGCAGACGCTGGAGCTCAGATTACAGCTCTGGAGCTCAGTGCAGGTAACCCCGTCCAGGACTGGCTTTACAGGAGATTTCTCCTGTAGCCAGTCTGACGCTGCTTACCTAAAAACTCACATAGCACCCGCATGATGCTCACATGTCATACGGATGCTATGTGAGGAAAAAAACACACAATGTACGCAGATCACACACAGATCACACGCAGGACACATGCAGGATACTCGACTCACATTTTGAGCCGAGTATCGCTGTGATTTAAAAAACGCTAGTGGAGAAGGGGCCTTAGGCCTCTTCTCCACTAGCGTTTTTTAAATCACAGCGATACTCGGCTCAAAATGTGAGTCGAGTATCCTGCGTGTGATATGCGTACAGTGTGTGTTTTTTTCCTCACATAGCATCCGTATGACATGTGAGCGTGATGCGAGTGCTATGTGAGTTTTTAGGTAAGCAGTGTAGGGCTGGCTACGGGAGAAATCTCCTGTAAAACCAGTCCTGGCCACGGTTACCTGCACTCTACTCCGGAGCTGTAATCTGAGCTCCAGCGTCTGCCTGATCTGTTTGCAGCTGTGCTGACCTGAACAGCAATCGCCGGGGAATCCATCACTCGGCGCTCGCTGTTCAGGCTGCAGTCTGGAGCTCAGGGGACAGCTTCGGCGTTCAGTGCATGTAACCGCGGCCAGGACTGGTTTTACAGGAGATTCCTCCGGTAGCCAGTCTGACCCGGTATGCAAGTGTCAGGATCCGTGTGACATGCGCGTGCCACACGGATTCTGACTTGCATGGGGGTGAGAGAGCTGAGAATCGCATCAAATCGCAGCATGCTGCGATTTCAAGGAGAGCCCGTGTATCGTCTGGAAAAAAAGGGGAAATGGAGACAGCATCATTAGAAACCATTTGCAAGATTGCAAACCGTTTCTCAATGCGAGGGAATTTGCAGGACAAAAACGCTGGTGGAGAAGAGGCCTTACTCTAGCACCTGCTGTTGTAAGCCTCTATTTGAAGTTGAAGCAATGTGTTTCTGCCAAAGAAATCTAGTGAAGTAGGCTGTCAAGTAATGGAAGTTGTCCTCATTTCTCTTGGGATAGAATGAGCTGGCGTTTGCTCACTAGACCTTTCACTAACAGAATTACCCACATGTACACCTACAACACCCCGCTTATTCCCCCTTCCAAGACAACCTTGTCATGATTTACCACTCATGGTTAATGTACCCTTCTCCTTTTAAACAGATGTTTCGCAACCCTATGCGCACACCTGTCAGACACCTGACACAAAAGATAAATTATTTTGTTCTGCCTGAGTTGTCAATATTCTGAAAGCACTAAAAAGTACCATTACCTACAAGGCGGTTCACTGCGTCATTTGGAACAGACATGGTAAAGTGCCAAGAAGACCTTTTTAGCTTGTTCAATAGCAAATTTTCAGAAATTTATTAGGCCACACACTTTCAAGTAGCAATACCTATAACTCCCTATGAATTTTTTTAGGCCAGGCACAAGCAAGTAACAATACCTATAACTGTGTTTGCAGATTTTTTACCAGGCAATTAAAATTGCCAAGAACCACTTTTTTTAGATACTTTACTTGACCTATGACTATGTTTGTAAACTTCTCAGCAGCCAGTAATACATTGTAATACTTATTTACATGCTTCACTAGCAACTCTTTAGCAGGCACTACAAATACCAATTCCTATTTCGATCATGAAATGTGCCAATATGTAGCACACACACCTTTCCCTACACTGCACATCGCTATTATAAACGATCGCTCTCCTACCTACAGTATGTAAAGTATGCTGCATTATACCCGTAGCTGGGCTCACCTATAGTGCACGTCCCTATTGTAAACTAATGCTGTCCTATCTATCTAAACTAGCTGTCATATTTCCTATAGCTAAGCTGATTATCTAGCAGTCCAGGCACCAGCAGTTTCCCTAATGTTTCACATTCACAAAATGACACCGGGCCAACATGTCCACAATTTATATGTACACGGACATGTGACTTAGACATCCAATCACAGAAGCCCTTCTGTCTGAACCTTGTGGATGTTTGCTGCCCCGTGATTGGCTGCAGCAACATCCAAAAGAAAGTTATTAAAAAAAACCATGGCGCCGCACACATCTGGCTTCTCCTAGTCCAGAGTCCCCGCTTCCTCCACTGATTTTATACATCCCCACAGCAACCCTATGCAAAAGTAGAAAATACTATTAAAAAAGCATTTTTGGAAACTCGGCCAGCGTTTGGGGGCAGAAAACAAACATAAACAAACATTACCGACTTTTGTGGGAGAGGCTAAGGTTTCTAAGCCCCAACAAACAAGCTCAGGCTTATGCCTAATTTGAAATTGATGAACCTTTACCGAACAGGTTTGCTTATCTCTAGTTGTAACATGTTGTTGTATATTGCTGTCATTCTCCCAAAGTCATCCCACAGATAAGTTGTCCATTTGCATTTCCCTGTATGTTTTCCATGTGTGTCCTTTAGGTTTTAGTGGGGTTGACTAGTTCTCAATCTGTCCGGCCTCTACCTAGGAATCCTATTTGAAGGTCAACCAGAGCCTTAAGGCTGCTTTACACGAGCCAATCCATCGTGCGATTTCTTTGGCAAAGTCTTTTTTTTTTTTTTGTTTGTATCGCTGATAGGTAGTTGTCCATGTGTCACACGTTGAGTGTTGTTAAACGACCCCAAAGCGCTCATCGATATATTGATTGGCCATGGCGGACGTCCAAAAGGCTTCACACATGTTTTCCTTTGGTCAATCTGTCTTTTGTATGGGCGTAATTAGGCAAACTATACACCCCTCCGTGACGTTGTCTGGATTGTTGCACGCCCTGAATTCTTCTGACCTGCTCAATCCAGTTCTGCTAATGTGGTTGATTGGTTAGATCCCATATATATTGTTTCTCTTCTGCGTCCGTCTTTGTTGCCTCGTGTGTCCTTAGCATCAGTCTTGTTTATTGTTTGTGGTCTGGTTTATGTCGATTTCAGAGTATCTATCTTCAAAAGGTGGGTTAGTTTTGTTTTTTTATGTTATTTTTATTGTGTTATTTAGCCGTTCACAATGTGTCTCTTATGTATAATTTTTATTTTTTTTTTTTTGTATTTTTGATCGTGTATTATGTTTTTTTAAACATAATAAGGTTTTGGTTTTTTTCTTAATTTTGGTTTTTTTTCGTTTAGAAAAACAAAAAGATTACATGTTTATTATAACAGTGTAAAATAAAATGTTCTCATATATTCCTTCACAGATGACGGCTCATCAAAACGAATTATTTTTCCGTGATTTCATTGAAAAATATCGCACATTATCCTGTCTTTGGAAAATTAAATCGCCTGAATATAGTAACAAACGCATCAAACAAGCAGCTTATGCGGATCTGATTAGTATCTATAAAAACCATTTTCCTAATGAGCCTGTGGATGTAAATCTTATCAAGAAAAAAATACAAGGAATACGCACTGTATATAAAAAGGAACTCAATAAAGTCGAGGAGTCACGACGTTCAGGGGCTGCGACTGCCGATCTTTATGTCCCACGGCTGTGGTATTTTGATCTACTTGACTTCACAAGAGATCAAGAGATTCCAAGGTCATCAACAAGTATGCTTTCCATTCAGGAGTCACAAAATGGGGTGATTGGCAGCGAACAAACAAACGTAAGAAAAATTAGGACTAATGCACTATAAAACACTGTGCATGACGCCAAGGCTGAATGTTGACACATCATGACTACAGCTCCGTATTTTATAACAGTAATAACCAATCAAAACGCATCTGCTACAACCAATCTGATTAGATTAGGTGTGATTATTTAAAACCACAAATACGCCCTGAACGTTTAATGACGTCACAAACAACTACGAGGATGGCCGTTTACACGGTGTCACACTTTGCAATGTGTCGTTCATGAAGACTAAACTGAACGATTTTATGGAATTAAACGATGAGTACACGATGGCCGAATTTCAAACGATTAGGCATCGGTTGGACTCGCAAGGAGCTGTCACATGAGAAGATGTCGTTACGAATAACGGAAGTGCGTCACAAAATCCGTGACCCCAACGATGCATCGCACAATATATCGACTCGTGTAAAGCAGCCTTTAGCCTCGGCGTATAGGTGTCGAACTTATCTACAGATGTCAGGGGCCAGCTGAAGGTTTTACCAAGGGTCAACATCCTCCCCCTTCACTAGAGCCAGGGTTTCCCTTTCCCTCTACCTTTCGCCATTCATCTGGTATTCACCCATACCTAGCATGACATTATCACTGGCCCCCCAAAAAAAAACAAATAAAAAGAGCTGTTATATGGGCCTTTATTATGGATCCCATCACTGTTCTAACTGAGCAGCTTCAGGGTCTCTGGATGTAGCACACCTTTGGTCTACTTTTCAGCAGCAGCAGTGGTTGCAGACTCCAGGCTTTGGAGATTCTGTGGGCAAGCAGTTCCAGCCTAAGCCCACATTGCTCTTCCAGAAAGGTTTTCTGGGGGAAGAGGCACAGTTTTGTTCAGGGAGGCCTGCAAATTGTACATTAGGCTTACTCCTCTGGTGATGAAGAGCTATGGGTGGGGATTGTGATCTTGCTGGTGCACCCAGTTCTGGCTGCCTCCGGTCGGTAGATGGATTTTTTGAGGTCTTAGGTCTCATCTATGATGATCATGACTGAGTTTCTTTGGCTGAGTCCAGGTAGTGTCGCCTTGGGCAGGGAGATCGGTCAGCAGAGACTTATTGTTTAGAATGTCGTAAATTGGCTACTAATACCAAATGGAATGACCGGGCTCTTAGAATCCAATTTTGTCAGAGACTGCCAGAAAGGTTAAAAGATGCTTTTGTGCCCCCCCCCCCCCCCGTGGGAGCAGCCGAGCTGCTCGGATCTGGGTTCACTGTGGCTCGAGGGTCTCCAGACCCAGGGTCGTGCAGCCACTCAAATGAAAGGGGGTATTCACAAGGGAGTTGATGTATAGTTCGTGGTGTATGGTAATTTGGGAGAACCGCCGCTGCTGTTGGGGATACCCGGGGTGATGAAGTGGGGCAGCAAGGTATCGTAGCCCTTCATGGGTAGCGGGATGCCCCGGGATTCGGTGTGGAGTGCCGTGGGATGCAGGGGTCACTCTCGTACTCACTCAGTTCATAAGCAGACGCTGACAACCAGGTAAGCCAATTCTCTGGGTACCGCTGCCGCTGAGGGGAGCTCGTCCGGGTCCCGTCCCCTATAGTGTTGCCTGGTCATCCGTGACCTGCCTCCTGGCACTAAGTTTAACTTCAACTTGGTGACCCAGTAGTATGGAACTTGCCGGGCCCCGCTCCCCACTGTGGCTATGTGTGGGAGCTTGCTCTTAGGGCTCAAGCTTGGGATTTTCTGGACCTTTTGGGTTGGAAAGTCCTATCCCCCTCGTTGCGCTAG
The DNA here is from genome assembly GCF_048569485.1 of Anomaloglossus baeobatrachus. Lineage (NCBI taxonomy): Eukaryota > Metazoa > Chordata > Amphibia > Anura > Aromobatidae > Anomaloglossus > Anomaloglossus baeobatrachus. The sequence goes on along the minus strand of NC_134357.1, from coordinate 196,222,712 downwards.
ATTCTGGAGTGGGTGGGAACAGATCATAAAGGCTCTGTTCTCCTCAGGTGAATTGTCGGGTTGCCTGAAGCTACTCCCCAACCTAGGGTCCGTGTATCCTGTCGTGCCTTTGGTCCTCCTCGACAGGTCCAGGCACCTTGCCACAATCCCCTGCGACTGGGGGTCCGACTCCTCTAGGCCCAGACCACCGTCTGCAACCTAGATAGCTTCTCCACTGCTCCCGACTTCCTCTCTCTCACCCTCTCAACTCCACTCTCTTGTACTCTCAACTGACTACACACCTCACCTCCCCTCCCTGACCCCCCAGGTGGGCGACTCTATTCGACTCAAGTTGTCCACTGGTGTGCCTGGTGGGTGTGGTGCACAGTGTATCTAGGATTTGATTTGCTGTTGGAGGCAACACTATTAAGATAGGGACCCAGAACCAAAACGGAGGTGGAATACCGCACGGAAGGGCAGTTTGTGCAGCACCCTGTGACGACCTGATAGTCCAGGGGCGTCACACGTTGATTATTTATTAGACCCGAGTCCCTAGAAGCCGCCAAAGCTTTGGCTTTACGTGTGGACATATGCCTCCGAGATAGATTAGTAAGACCACCTTCCCCGGAGGCCCTATCTTAGGGCAGCACTCCATTAGCAGGGAAGCCATCTAAAAGTGAACAATCACTCATGGGTTTGGAGGAGCCCATGCAGTTAGGGGGAGCTACGCTACTCCTTTGTATGATTCCATGGAAATCGGCTGTTAAAAAAGGTTTTTGTTTCTTTTGCGGTTAAAAAAATAGTCATTTATTAGAGTATGCCCATCAGTTGCTAAGCAATGAGGAACATTTAGGACTCGGCTTACTCTTGGTGGGGTGGGGATCAGGCAGTCACGGTGATCCTCAATATGAAATTCTTGGTTTAACCTGACAACAGAGGTGATGCTAGAGAGCAAAACTGAGAATATTTGTGTGCCTGCGGACAGTGGAGTAGGAGTCATGGTGGATGCCCTGTTTTTAAGAACTCATGGGCTAGCATTTTTGCTCAGGGATGCCATACTCAGATTGTACATAGTATAGTATATAATTAAAGAAAGAAGAAAAACGCGACCACAACGCCTGATAGTGCAAGAGTGGTATCTTTATTAAAGCCAGGGAAGGTGAAAATGGTGGCACAATTACAAGTGAAATGCAGGAAACAGGAGATCCAAGGTATTAAATGCAGTCAAAGAGACCGTGCACATTACTATACAAATACCATCCTATGATTAATAGGGTGGTACACGCTGTCAACCAGGAAAAAGTCAGAGCTGTTTAGTAACCAGACCATAGTAGATCACAGCGGTTACACACCCATGACACATGTGGGATAAAGAGCGTATATTTAGGTTATGGTTAACCGCATATGGGAAGTACAAACATACCTGGAGGACAGACCTCGGAATGTACCGTGACCTGCGTCACCCGACGGCAGTTTCGGCTGTCCAAGCCTTCGTCAGGGGGAGTGGTAAGTGTAGGGGAGTGTGCGTATAAAAAGAGAATGACAACCAATCAAGTCCGATGGACGGGGCAGTGACGCATGCGATGCCCCGGCAACCGCGGATGCCACCCACCCGCCGCGTCGCCCTGCATACGACACCACCGGTCACATGACAGTCATATGGCGGTCACGTGAGCGGACGTCACACACAGGGTGGATTCGATGCAGCGATGCGGTAGCGTCCCGGAGTCGGCGGCACGCATGCTTACTCGCACATCGGAACCGTGGAAGAAGGGGGAGCGGTTTGACAGCCTCAAACATATCGATCGGTAAAGGTAGCCTTTTAATAGGAATAACAGTTATAATCGAGCCGTGCCAATATAAAAATTATGGTTATATGGCTCGCAACAGCAAGGCATACAGAAGGATATCTACATATATAGCTATATAGCAGCACAGTATATATAAAAAAGAGTAGTTCATTAAGAAAGCCACGATACCAAATGGATCAAAGAACAACATTATAGTTGGATTATCTGTAAACCATATATCAAAAATATATATATAGTAAAGTCCATTTGCTAAAGTGGATAAATTAATGAGTAGATATAATCAATTACAATATGCGCAACATAGCACACCGCAAAGCAAATTGATCATCATTAACAAGAGCAGACAATTATGCAATTGATACAAAACAATTAATTGAGACACTATAGTGAGGTATCCCTGAACATGTTAATAAAGATATGATACTGGACTGATTGTATAGAATGATTTGTTGCACCCACAGTAAAAATGGCATTCAATAAGAAAGACAATTATAGTCGGACCGTGCTAATATAGGGATCACAAATATATGACCTGCAATAGTGAGGCACACAAGGGAACATCTACATATATGGTTATATAGCAGCACAATATGTATAAGTGATTCATTAAAAAAGCCACAGTATCAAATGGATTAAAGAACAGCATTATAGATAATTATCTATATACACAGAGAATATCAAGGATAAAATAAGGTCCATTTGCTAGAGTGGATAAGGCAATGAATGGAGATAACCCATTACAGTATGTTCCACATAGCATACCGCAAAAACGACAGATCATTCAGCAAAGGCAAACAATTATACAATTAATATAGAACAATCAATTAGATCACTATTGTTGAGTATCCCTGAACATTTTAGTAAAGATATGATGCTGGACTGTTTGTATGGAATGATCCGTTGGTCCATAGATAGATGATAATCATAGATATTCTGAAGAATCCGACCAAAAGATGAGTACCGATATGTAGAGATTGGTCCATAGACTGAAAGGTTGTCTAGATAAAAGATAATACAAAAATTTAAAAAAAAAACATGTATATAAAACAAAAAATACTAAAAACGCACCCTGGGACCACAACTATCACAAAAATGAGGTATACGATATATTTTCATTAAGGCCCAAGGGGTGGAGGGTTTTTAGGGTCCAAATCCATTTTGTTTCCATTCTAGCTAGTTTTTGACTAATTTTGCCACCACGAATGTTGGAGTCAAGATGGTCGATTCCTCTGACCCTTAACAATATTGGATTGGATTGGTGGTGTTGTCTAAAATGGCGGGGAATAGTCTTCAGGGATGAGATATCAGAACATTCAGCAGCCGCCACTATCCCGTTCACATGTTCTCTGATGCGAACCTTAAACTGTCTGGTCATCAGACCCACATACATTTTGGGACAGGGGCACACAGCGTAATATATAACTGCTGTCATAGTGCATGTTATAAATTTATTAATGTGGAAGGTGTGGACTCCTACAGAATCTGTGAAGGAATCGGTCCTATCCACATTAGGACAAGCCACACAGTGGCCACACGGTGTGCATCCGGCCCGTGATGTTACAGAACCGAAAAGGGGCGGCTGGACGGGAGACTCATAATGACTCATGACAAGATGATCACGAAGATTTTTGGACCTACGAATACTCAACATAGGTCTGTCCGGAATGATCCGAGCCAAAATAGGATCAGCCTGCAGCACAGGCCAGAAATTTTGGAGGCAGGAACGCATAGCTGAAAATTGGCCATGGTAGTTAGTAACAAAGCGCACTGCTTCCCGTGATGGTGATTTCTTAGAAGCATACAGTAAGGTGTGTCGGGTAGAATGCTTTGCCCTGTTATAGGCCCTCTTTATACACCGTTTACTTTAGCCTCTGGCATAGAACCGATGTTTCAAATCAAGAGCTCTTTTTTCAAAATCATAATCCACGGAACAAATTCTGCGGAGCCGCAGGAACTGCCCTACTGGAATAGATTGGATCATGTGATATGGATGTGAGGATGTCTCATGTAGGAGCATATTGCCCGCTGTTTCTTTCCGAAAGATGTCGGTTTGGAGAACATAGGAGGAATCTTTAGTGACCATGACATCGAGAAATGAGACTGACTGTGTGTGGTGGAAATATGTAATACGTATATTCATGTCATTACAGTTCAGGAATCCCATGAATTCATGGAGTTCTGTCTCCGTGCCTTGCCAGATCATAAAAATGTCATCGATGTACCGCGTCCAAAAGAGGACGCGGTCCATCGACGACAGTCGATCCGACAAAAGAAGATCCCTCTCCCACAACCCCAGGAACAGGTTGGTATAGGAGGGGGCAAAAGAGGCCCCCATCGCTGTTCCATCGAGCTGCAGGTAGAAGGACCCTTTAAACATGAAGAAGTTGTGTGACAATGTGAACTCCAATAATTCCATGACGAGAAGTACAATATCTGTAGGGAGACTGGACATCTCTAAAAAGAACCGGGCTGCCCGAAGTCCATCATGCTGTCTAATGCTGGTGTACAGGGATTCTACATCACCTGTCACCAGCAAAGTATCCTCACCCACACACAGTCCGTCAATTTTTCTGAGAAATTCACCAGTATCCTTGGTGAATGACGGCAAGCCCTCAACCATTGGTTGAAGCTTGGCATCAATCCACCTATTGATGTTCTACATAAAGTTATCTCTGCCCGATACAATTGGTCGTCCAGGTGGAGCATTTACATCTTTGTGTACTTTCGGCAGGAGGTATAGTGTGGGGATCACGGGCTCAGCCACATGGAGCGCCGAAGCCAGGTCCTTGGTGTTCACACCATTGTCTAATGCCACTTTTAAGATCTTTTGGAGTTGGGTGGTAAATGCAGACAGCGGGTTATAGGTCAGCCTTTTATAGCAGACCTTATCCCGTAATTGCCTGTATGCCTCTTTTTCATAAAGATCTTTCGGCCAGACAACGATGTTCCCACCCTTGTCCGCCGGCTTCAGCACAACACCAGGCAGGGCCCGCAACTCCCGCAACCTGACACACTCCTGTCTAGTAAGGTTGTCATGGTAGATGCCTGTAGGGATATTATCAAACTCCTTGGAGACCAATTGCACAAACAGATCTATATTAGCACATGATGACAGTGGTGGAAATTTCCTTGAACGAGGACGTATAGAAGGAGGAATCTTACCTCCTTCTGGTGTGTCATGGTCACTGGCCAGTTCCTCAAGGTCACGCAGAGCTATTTGTTCCTCCTCTGTTGGAAAAAGATTATGTAAATTAGCATCAAAAACCTGATTGGCTTGATCCAGCCAACTTTTTTCTTTTGCTTTGTAGTCCATGGCTGAGAGGATTGCACCTGTGCAAAACACAGTAAAATTAATGATAAATACGGACCACAGCCACGCCATGATTTAGCAAGTTGGTATGTAATAAAATGAATAATCAAAATACATGGTGAGGTATAGGACCCAGACCGGTCGCTAGTAATATAATTAAAGAAAAGAAGAAAAACGCGACCACAATGCCTGATGGTGCAAGAGTGGTATCTTTATTAAAGCCAGGGAAGGTGAAAATGGCGGCACAATTACAAGTGAAATGCAGGAAACAGAAGGTCCAAGGTACTAAATGCAGTCAAAGAGATCGTGCACATTACTATACAAATACCATCCTATGATTAATAGGGTGGTACACGCTGTCAACCAGGAAAAAGTCAGAGCTGTATAGTTACCAGACCATAGTAGATCACAGCGGTCACACACCCATGACACATGTGGGATAAAGAGCGTATATTTAGGTTATGGTTAACCGCATATGGGAAGTACAAACATCCCTGTCTTTCTTATTGAATGCCATTTTTACTGTGGGTGCAACGAATCATTCTATACAATCAGTCCAGTATCATATCTTTATTAACATGTTCAGGGATACCTCACTATAGTGTCTCAATTAATTGTTTTGTATCAATTGCATAACTGTCAGCTGTTTGGTGAAACTAGCTGTGACACACCATCTACAAGTGATCACAACCTTGAGGAAGCGTTTACCACCATACAACAATTACAACTTAAAAGATCTAGATTATGGTGGGACCGCTTATTTTTACAAAAATACATTTCTAAGAAATTAATACCCAGGGGGTTAAGGGTTCGTGTTATACCCACGTTTGCTATTGATGATGAGACATTTGTTTCCAGGTGGGAAGATGCTTGCAATGCATGCTCCTCCACATTTATGGAACTATTGGTGGAATCCAATACAAAAAATATTTTTGATATTGATAATAAACTTGATGAGATTCAATCTAAATTTAAAGCTGACTGTTCAGCAGATCAGATATCAATGTATGATGCGAGATTAGAGAAGGCACTCGATGCCTGTGTGAAGAAAATCCATGACACACAGGCTAGAAAATTAGCAAGAGACCAACGTGATTTTTCCCAAAAAACGGTTTATCATTGGAGACATGGTCCCTCTGGTTCGCCCAGGACTGCTCGTTCCGCCTCGTTTTCTTCAACTTCTGTAATGAGCAACCAATCGGATGCATCTTCCTTTCATTCTAACATCACTACTAGGTCTGGCATGACCATTGGAAAACATAGAGACAACAAGACATCTGCTAATAAAACAGATAATTATAGGACATCGGGATACAGACATTCCAACAAGGTGATTAACCTTCGTTCCCATGTCCTGTTGCCTTCTGATATCTCTCTTTTGGAGAAGGGCTTTACTTTTTCCCCCACTCCCAAATTTGACAAGTTTATTGCTACAAAGGATTTGCACCTATTTGCTCTCTCCTTACTTTTCAAAAAATATTTTTTTGATGCTAATTTACATAATCTTTTTCCAACAGAGGAGGAACAAGTAGCCCTGCGTGACCTTGAGGAACTGGCCAGTGACCATGACACACCAGAAGGAGGTAAGATTCCTCCTTCTATACGTCCTCGTTCAAGGAAATTTCCACCACTGTCATCATGTGCTAATATAGTTCTGTTTGTGCAATTGGTCTCCAAGGAGTTTGATAATATCCCTACAGGCATCTACCATGACAACCTTACTAGACAGGAGTGTGTCAGGTTGCAGGAGTTGCGGGCCCTGCCTGGTGTTGTGCTGAAGCCGGCGGACAAGGGTGGGAACATCGTTGTCTGGCCGAAAGATCTTTATGAAAAAGAGGCATACAGGCAATTACGGGATAAGGTCTGCTATAAAAGGCTGACCTATAACCCGCTGTCTGCATTTACCACCCAACTCCAAAAGATCTTAAAAATGGCATTAGACAATGGTGTGATCACCAAGGACCTGGCTTCGGCGCTCCATGTGGCTGAGCCCGTGATCCCCACACTATACCTCCTGCCGAAAGTACACAAAGATGTAAATGCTCCACCTGGACGACCAATTGTATCGGGCAGAGATAACTTTATGGAGAACATTAATAGGTGGATTGATGCCAAGCTTCAACCAATGGTTGAGGGCTTGCCGTCATTCACCAAGGATACTGGTGAATTTCTCAGAAAAATTGACGGACTGTGTGTGGGTGAGGATACTTTGTGGTGACAGGTGATGTACAATCCCTGTACACCAGCATTAGACATCATGATTGACTTCGGGCAGCCCGGTTCTTTTTAGAGATGTCCAGTCTCCCTACAGATATTGTACTTCTCGTCATGGAATTATTGGAGTTCACATTGTCACACAACTTCTTCATGTTTAAAGGGTCCTTCTACCTGCAGCTCCAGGGAACAGCAATGGAGGCCTCTTTTGCCCCCTCCTATACCAACCTGTTCCTGGGGTTGTGGGAGAGGGACCTTTTTTTGTCGGATCGACTGTCGTCGATGGACCGCGTCCTCTTTTGCACGCGGTATATCGACGACATTTTTATGATCTGGCAAGGCACAGAGACAGAACCCCATGAATTCATGGGATTCCTGAACTGTAATGATATGAATATACGTATTACATATTTCCACCACACACAGTCAGTCTCATTTCTCGATGTCATGGTCACTAAAGATTCCTCCAATGTTCTCCAAACTGACATCTTTCGGAAAGAAACAGCGGGCAATATGCTCCTACATGCGACATCATCACATCCATATCACATGATCCAATCTATTCCAGTAGGGCAGTTCCTGCGGCTCCGTAGAATTTGTTCCGTGGATTCTGATTTTGAAAAAATAGCTCTTGATTTGAAACATCGGTTCTATGCCAGAGGCTACAGTAAACGGTGTATAAAGAGGGCCTATAACAGGGCAAAGCATTCTACCCGACACACCTTACTGTATGCTTCTAAGAAATCACCATCACGGGAAGCAGTGCGCTTTGTTACTAACTACCATGGACAATTTTCAGCTATGCGTTCCTGCCTCCAAAAATTCTGGCCTGTGCTGCAGGCTGATCCTATTTTAGCTTGGATCATTCCGGACAGACCTATGTTGAGTAGGTCCAAAAATCTTCGTGATCATCTTGTCATGAGTCATTATGAGTCTCCCGTCCAGCCGCCCCTTTTCGGTTCTGTAACATCACGGGCCGGATGCACACCGTGTGGCCACTGTGTGGCTTGTCCTAATGTGGATAGGACCAATTACTTCACAGATTCTGTAGGAGTCCACACCTTCCACATTAATAAATTTATAACATGCACTACGACAGCAGTTATATATTACGCTGTGTGCCCCTGTCCCAAAATTTATGTAGGTCTGACGACCAGACAGTTTAAGGTTCGCATCAGAGAACATGTGAACGGGATAGTGGCGGCTGCTGAATGTTCTGATATCTCATCCCTGAAGACTATTCCCCGCCATTTTAGACAACACCACCAATCCAATCCAATATTGTTAAGGGTCAGAGGAATCGACCATCTTGACTCCAACATTCGTGGTGGCAAAATTAGTCAAAAACTATCTAGAATGGAAACAAAATGGATTTGGACCCTAAAAACCCTCCACCCCTTGGGCCTTAATGAAAATATATCGTATGAAGGTTGAACTAGATGCACCTAGGTCTTTTTTCAACCTTAGTATTTATGTAACTATGTAACTATGTAACTATGTATACCTCATTTTTGTGATAGTTGTGGTCCCAGGGTGCGTTTTTAGTATTTTTTGTTTTATATACATGTATTTTTTTTTAAATTTTTGTATTATCTTTTATCTAGACAACCTTTCAGTCTATGGACCAATCTCTACATATCGGTACTCATCTTTTGGTCGGATTCTTCAGAATATCTATGATTATCATCTATCTATGGACCAACGGATCATTCCATACAAACAGTCCAGCATCATATCTTTACTAAAATGTTCAGGGATACTCAACAATAGTGATCTAATTGATTGTTCTATATTAATTGTATGATTGTTTGCCTTTGCTGAATGATCTGTTGTTTTTGCGGTATGCTATGTGGAACATACTGTAATGGGTTATCTCCATTCATTGCCTTATCCACTCTAGCAAATGGACCATATTTTATCCTTGATATTCTCTGTGTATATAGATAATTATCTATAATGCTGTTCTTTGATCCATTTGATACCGTGGCTTTTTTAATGAATCACTTATACATATTGAGCTGCTATATAACCATATATGTAGATGTTCCCTTGTGTGCCTCGCTATTGCAGGTCATATATTTGTGATCCCTATATTAGCACGGTCCGACTATAATTGTCTTTCTTATTGAATGCCATTTTTATTGTGGGTGCAACGAATCATTCTATACAATCAGTCCAGTATCGTATCTTTATTAACATGTTCAGGGATACCTCACTATAGTGTCTCAATTAATTGTTTTGTATCAATTGCATAATCATTGTTAATGATGATCTATTTGCTTTGCGGTGTGCTATGTTGCGCATATTGTAATTGATTATATCTACTCATTAATTTATCCACTTTAGCAAATGGACTTTACTATATATATATTTTTGATATATGTTTTACAGATAATCCAACTATAATGTTGTTCTTTGATCCATTTGGTATCGTGGCTTTCTTAATGAATTACTCTTTTTTATATATACTGTGCTGCTATATAACTATATATGTACATATTCTTCTGTATGCCTTGCTGTTGCGAGCCATATAACCATAATTTTTATATTGGCACGGCTCGATTATAACTGTTATTCCTATTAAAAGGCTACCTTTACCGATCGATATGTTTGAGGCTGTCAAACCGCTCCCCCTTCTTCCACGGTTCCGATGTGCGAGTACGCATGCGTGCCGCCGACTCCGGGATGCTACCGCATCGCTGCATCGAATCCACCCTGTGTGTGACGTCCGCTCACGTGACCGCCATATGACTGTCATGTGACCGGAAGTGTCGTATGCAGGGCGACGCGGCGGGCGGGTGGTGTCCGCGGTTGCCGGGGCATCGCATGCGTCACTGCCCCGTCCATCGGACTTGATTGGTTGTCATTCTCTTTTTATACGCACACTCCCCTACACTTACCACTCCCCCTGACGAAGGCTTGAACAGCCGAAACGGCCATCGGGTGACGTGGGTCACGGTACATTCCGAGGTCTGTCCTCCAGGTATGTTTGTACTTCCCATATGCGGTTAACCATAACCTAAATATACGCTCTTTATCCCACATGTGTCATGGGTGTGTAACCGCTGTGATCTACTATGGTCTGGTTACTATACAGCTCTGACTTTTTCCTGGTTGACAGCGTGTACCACCCTATTAATCATAGGATGGTATTTGTATAGTAATGTGCACGGTCTCTTTGACTGCATTTAATACCTTGGATCTCCTGTTTCCTGCATTTCACTTGTAATTGTGCCACCATTTTCACCTTCCCTGGCTTTAATAAAGATACCACTCTTGCACTATCAGGCGTTGTGGTCGCGTTTTTCTTCTTTTCTTTAATTATATTACTAGCGACCGGTCAGGGTCCTATACCTCACCATGTATTTTGATTATTCATTTTATTACAAACCAACTTGCTAAATCATGGCATGGCTGTGGTCCGTATTTATCATAGTATAGTACATAGTATAGTATAAGACTGAGTAGGACCTATGCATTATGAAATAATTTCCTGTTATTGTAGCGCCCCACGTGGCAGGTGTTTTAACCTACTCGTTGCCGGGTCGGGGTGCAGATCCTCTGCGTTGTCATGAGGTGGCCTGGCCCAATTCCGTTGCCCCGAGGCGTACAGAAAGGAGGGTGGAGGGTGGTAGGAAGGGTGGTAGGAAGGATGGTGGTGGAGGACGGGGGTGACGGTGAGGAAACTCTATAGATGATAATGACACCACCTATGGTACGTGGCCAGATAATAGCTGCCGCTGCTGTCCTCTGCAGCAGATATCGCGGCAGCTAGAGTGGTCTTCCTAGCAGCTAGGCCCTAGGGATATGATGATGGTAGCATGAAATAATACGTTGGGGGTGCAGGGCTGAGGGCGACGGCAAGCTCTGGACGACACAGGTTGGAGCTTCTTTTTACCTTTTACTGGTATCTGCTGGAGTCCAAGAGTTAGTGGTCCAGTCAGCCTTGAAGCAGCAGGGGGATTTCTCTCTGCCTGGTACTTGTAAGCCTCCTTCTATGCACAGGTGTAGGTCGCTGTGGTCTGAAGCCACACAGTGTCCCTCTTCTCTGTGTGTTTGTGTTCTCCATGTGACGGGTAGTGTGAGCCGGTACTGGGGCACACTCTGTAGCAGTAACCCCGGGCTCTTTCCACTTTGCCTCCGGAGTTCTGAGGAGCCAGAAAAGATGAATTCTTCTGCCCTCCGGCGATACTACCGGACCGTTAGTACCCAGTAGCCTGGGATGCCGGCATCCCGCTTTATGCGCTTGGTCCTGGAAAGCTGGGTATCAACTCTCAAACAGCGACTGTTCTCGTTGCTCTGTATTACTGTTCTGAGGTATCACTTCCTGTTGCTCCCTAATCCCTCCTCCAGGTCAGAATGTCCAGACAGGCTTCCTTCAACACAAGTTATGAGATCCCCCTACTGGTCTGGAGGAGGATGTGGTGTGGCATGTTAGTGTACCTGGCAGAGATTTCCCCACTGCTGCATTCCCCCTTGGTAAAATTCAGTACTCCTGGACTGAGAAACATTTTACAGAAATAAGAAAGACATTACAATTGACATATATCACATACAAAAGAAATATTTACATTTGTACACTGTATACATTTAACCGGTTCTAAACATCTGTTTCTAGATACCGGGACAGTTTTCGACCCAGGTTACACTGCTTAGGATGGACCGTAACCCCTCACTATTTAGTAATTCACCTGGCCTGACCTGGTTGCCTGATGGGGGCGTACACATAGACTGACCATCTCGAAGTTAATTTTACATGGTCGAGTGTCACCAGTTTAAGCGGTTGCTTTGTAACAATTGGCTGTAAGGGGGCCCATTGATTCTCACAGTCCTTCCATCTCAAATTGCAGGGTCCACATTCCCGACACCATTTTTCAATTGACGGTCCCAAACCGATCCAATAGAAACCGGTACGGAGCAGGGCCTCCAGTTTCGTCCATCCGAAGTGCTCGGCCTCATTGTGATACACCTCCACAACCTTTGGGGCATACCATTTGGGAACTACAACTTGCCAGACATCTTTATTGTTCCGGGGATCAGCATGTTGTCAGCACAGTGTTCTGCATCCACATGAACAGCTTGCCCTTCTCTTTCCACAGTCTTTGAGCTTCCAGCGGAGCATCTGGGTCTGGGTACAAGTTGTCTTGGGTTAATAGTTCTTTAACCAACCGCACCGCTGGGTCACTGTCTTGGACCTCCCCCGAGTTGTAATTGGGCATGGGGTTGAGGGAGACTGCCTGCTCGATAGTCTGCTTCTCCTTCACCTGATGGGAGCATTGAGAGGCGTCGATAGAACGCCGACATCTCCACTTCCTCCATTTCATCCAGGTCTTCTCCGATGTCCAGGAGATGAGGCATTCGGGACAGGGCATCAGCGTTTGCATTCTTCCATCCTGCCCAGTATTTTATCGTGAAGTCATAATTGGATAATCTGGCCATCCACTGCTGCTCCAAGGCTCCCAGCCTTGCCGTCTGCAGATGAGTCAGCGGGTTATTTGTGAAAATGGTGAATTTTGCTGATGCGAGATAGTGTTTGAAGCGTTCAGTGACTGCCCAAACCACATCTAGGAATTCCAACATGAAGGAACTGTAATTTTCTGGGTTCTGCTCAGTGGGTCGAAGCTTCTGGCTGGCATGGGCTATCACCTTCTCGTGGCCCCCTTGTGGGACAAGCTGGGTAAACACAGCTCCCAGGCCCACGTTACTGGCATCCGTATGAAGGATGAAGGGTTGTCCATAGTCCGGGTAGGCGAGTATATCTTCTCCAGTGAGCGACCTTTTCAGCTGGACAAAGAACTTTCCCTGCTGTTCAGTCCACTCAAATGGAGGTCCCAGTCGTTTGGCTTGGCTCACCAGGAGATCTTGCAGGGGCGACGCTATCTTGGTTAACTCGCTTATAAACCGCCGGTAGTAGCCCACCTGTAACGCCTGCCTGGATCCACAGACTCAGATGGGCTGTAAAGAAAGGGGAGGCTAGAGGGAAGCCACTCACCAAGCAGGACCCCAAGAACCCTGAAACCCTTTAACCTCTTATACAGGGATTTTGAATTACACAGGGCCCTGGAGATCACTACCTGTGGAAGGCTGCAGTCCGATGAGAGTAGTAGTCAGGCAGGGTCAAACCAGGAATTGCGGAACAGGGACAGAATTGGCAGGCAATGACATAGTCAGCAAACATAGCAGACGTCAAATCGGGCAGCAAGGTACAAAACACTAGGCAGGACGGTAGTCAGAAAACACGCAGAAGTCAACACACAGGAATCACCAACAGAATAGGAAGTAACAGGAGCCAGGAAAATCAGAACTATCTCTGGCAGTGGTCATGTGACAGGAGGGGGAATAAGAAGGGTGTGGTGTCTTCCCATTGGCTGTAGCTGAACGCTGGCAACTTCAGCTGGAAGACACATGCCACCCACAGTCAGCCAGCGGTGCTGGAGATCCCAAGCTAACCCAGCCCAGTGGATGATCGGAGCCTGCGCCCACCGGTGCCGCTGGCATCGACTCCTCTCCCAGGACCATCCACGGCAGGAACACGGCGTCGGCTGGCGATCGGAGCAGACATCGCTGGAGCAGACTCCGGCGGTGACGTAACACCACCAGGCTGAGGAACTGTTGTACTTCTTTAATAGATGTTGGTCTTGGCCAGTCCTGGATGGCGGTAACCTTCTCTGGTCACTCCTTCAGCACTCACCAGGTGTCTCAGATCCTGGATTTTTGGCTTCAGTAAATGGCATTTAGATGGTTTTACCTTGAGGCCAAACCCGGACAGGGCTTCAAACATTTCCGCCAGGTGTTGTAGCTGATCCTCATATGTCTTCGAATACGCAATCACATCATCTAAGTATAGTAGGATGGTTTCAAAATTCTTGTAGCCCAGGCAACACTCCATCAGCCTCTGGAACGTTTCGGTGCATTACAAAGTCCAAATGGCATACAATTAAATTTGCAGAGACCCAAAGGTGTGGTAAATGCAGTCTTCTCTTGCTCTTCTTCAGCTACGAGAACCTGCCAGTACCCGCTGGTAAGATCTAGGGTAGAGAAGTAGTTAGCAGATTTTAAGGCAGACAGGGGCTCCTCTATCTTAGGCAACAGGTAACAAAGCTGTGGAAAGAAAGCGCATATAGGGTCTTACCCCAGTATATAAGGGGTGGGAGGAGGGTGAAACTACTCACCAGATGTCGTTGTGAAAGTCACAACAACTGTAATCGCATGTAGAATTTGATCAAAGGCTGCAGCCACCCAAAAACGGCAGATAACAGAGAGCATGAGAGAGGGGTGTTAAATACTGCGCCAAAAGATCACTGGAACAGATGTTTAGATTAATGTATCTTTATTTTCATCCAGGTCTACGCGTTTCAGGAGCCACTGCCCCTTTCCTCAGGACCGTCAGGAAAGACAAACATCAAATCTGTCCTGGTGAGCACCAGCATACAGATAAATAGACAAGATGACATCATAACACCACCCCTTCTTAAAAAAAATGAGCGGGAAAAAGACAGTGCCGAAGCTGTCCAGGGTGACGTAGTCAATGCATCTTCAACAAATAAAGTTAAAACACAAATGGTATAACATGATCAAAAATGACAGTCAAAATGCATATATTGAATAAAGGAAAATAATAAAATTTGAAAAACAAAAAAAACACGTGTTTGTTCAATAATGTGTATAAAAAATATATATATCTATACACTCCATTGTGTATATATATCAATATGTGTGCTTTTTACATATGAGTCTGCAATCAACAGGATAGAGTCCAGAACCCACTCCTGTCGGGCGTTCAAATGATCACCAGAATTAGGAAAGTGGAGGCTTAACCCAGTGTAGCCAACCCTGTGTATTACATTCTGAGCTGTGTTAAAACCTAAAGCAAAGAAAAAGCTCACTTAAATGGTGACAGTGAAGGAGCAAGAGAAATCCAGAGAATAGCATAGAATCAGAAGTGAAACAAACATCAGAAAAGCTCCAGACTATAAGAATCTCAGGGCAGTTCACCCGAGTTCATGAGCGTGGGAAATTAAGTGACTGCGCCTGCGTGAGGGGTATGTATCAAGAGCTAGCGGGTCAATGGAGTTCAGGACCGTGGGAACTAACCAACCGCGCATCCGTGATTCCCAACCCGTAGTAAGCTTGTAGGTTGGCGAGTCCTGCATATTTGTATCCGTGCAGTGAAGCCATAATCGCTGAAAAACCAGCGCTAGTAGTTAATCAGTGATGAGAACACTTATAGATCAGATGAGGGTGAAGGGTAAAAAGAACAGAGACGCTCAGAATTAAAGACAAAACGTGAATTTAAGAAAGAAACATGTGACTGTCTGCCATATAAGTGTAGATCAAGGGTGAAAAATAGGTGAGGAAACAGATATAGACTATGCTGTGAGTACATATGACTAAAACTGAGGTATATCGCACCATATTTACAGGGCGCAATGAAGTGAGAACAAATACAAAAATAAAGGATGTCATCACCATAAAATGGTAGTGTGTAGGTATACAATCAATAATAGGGGGAATGCATATGCCACTTGAAATTAATGTATATGTATGTATACACATACATATACTTACATAAATAAATAAATAAATATACAAATTAGTAGATTGACAGGAGATGGTGTGTGTTCAGGGGTGACAATTACTAGGAATGTAAAACCATATCATATGAATAAAACCATGGCTCTAAAAAGTATGTGTATATATATATATATATATATATATATATATATATATACCAATACAACAATAAAATCAATGATGATAAATAGCAATAGACCTGATAGTATTAAAACATTAAACCAACAATAAAACATTACTAAAAAATCACACTGATATGAGTGTGATATATATAAAACAATCATATACAAGAACGAAAGAAATCATGACATAAAACTCAAATAAAAATATATTATAAAATTAAATTTATAATAAAACCATCAGAAAGATGGATCAATGTTAGACATGATTTTTTAGTGGAATAAATCCGTAATTTCATTTAGACCTTGGGGTTTTAGAGTATTAAGCTTGTAGATCCAGTAGGTTTCTTTCTTATTTAGAACCCCCATCCTGTCAGGAATATATGGGGGTATCTGTTCTATAGGGGTAACCTTCAACTGGATTTTTTATTGTGAAATAGAGTGGTATGACGAGAAAGTCCATGGAGCATAAATCCCACCTATATATTATGTCGATGTGAATTGAACCTTTTATTACAATCACACTCAATTAAATAGATAACAAAGTCGGATTGACATGTCAAATGTCCTTGTATCCTGAATTCCGTATCCTCCGTGGTCAGACCAAAATTGATCCTCCCATGTTGGATGGATCTGCAACATAGGCAGTTTCTCGTATAGCATTTATAAGACCCCATAGGCAAATTATTAGTGGTCGGATTACAATGCTTTTTCAATTTGCTGGGAGCCAGTTGATTCTTTAGAGTAGATGCTCTGCGAAATGTGATCCCTGGATGTGTGGGTAACACCACTTTCAGGTATGGATCATTGTGTAAAATGGCCCAGTGTTTCTTTAAGATGCCCTTGATAGCATCCCCATCACAACTATAGGTGGTGAGGAAGTTAGAAGCAAATCTATCGGTGGCAGTCTTATTATCTGAGGTACTGGCTTTCGTGATCAGATCTCTTTGTTTAAGGTTCCTGTTTATTTGATAGGCTTTTTTTATAACAATCGGGGGATATTTTTTCTCTAAAAACCTCTCCTGCAGGACCGAAGCTTGATCCCTGAAGTCCTCATCTAAGGAGCAGTTTCTCCTAATCCTCTGATATTGGATTTTTGGAACATTCAGCAACCATTTATCATAATGGCTGCTGATGAAATTGATGTATCCGTTACTGTCCACTCTCTTAAAAAAGGTTTCAGTGAGGATGGAGTCACCGGTATGGAAAATGGTCAAATCAAGGAAATCAATGGAATCTTTCTCTACCGTGGGAGAAAAATTTAAACCCCAGGCGTTGCTCTCTATGCCTTCTAAAAACCCCAAATGATTATTTTCAGCATTGTCATAAATAATGAACAGATCATCAATATACCTTTTGTAAGCAACCACATGTTTAAATAGTCCAGAGGAATAAATGTATCGAATCTCAAACAGCCCCATAACCAGGTTAGTGAAAGTGAGTGCTGCTTTTGATCCCATGGCAACTCCGCAGCATTGGTGATATACAGTGTCTTGAAATGTGAAAAAATAGTTTTTTAAACTAAACCTCATGCTGTTCAAAATAAACTCCTTTTGTGCCACCGGTAGTCTGTCATCGACCTCCAAATATTGCTTGAAACATTCCAATCCCAATATGTGAGGAATATTTGTGTACAGAGATGCAATATCCAAAGTTATAAAAATAAATGAGTCTTTCCATGTAAAGAAACCCATGGACCCCATAGGGGGGAGGGGCGACATGACCAGGGGGAAGGGAGGGAGTGAGGGGTTAATAAAGTTATAATGAGGGACATTATGGGAAGATATAGGGGATTGGTGGAAAAAGGGTCCCTGTAGGGGAGGGGGGGGAGTATATAAGTGATTAGGGAGGGTCTTACCTCCCCTTTGGACTCTGGACGGCGACAGATTCTGACCGGACCCAGGACCAAGACCAGGACCGAATAGCCATCTCCAGGATTCATGGCGGACCTCCAGGAACTGGATCGGATGATCCGAGCGGCGATGGCGGTGCACGGGGCCCAGGCAGTGCAGTGTCACTTCAGGGCTGCCTGGGTTTCCCCGTCGGCACCTGCCCCTTGCTCCCCCCCTCGCCGTGGGCGGCGTTCCAGGCCCCCTGTCAGGTACTCTCCGGGCTCGGGGGGAGTGAGGAGGCCCAGTGAGAGCCCCCCTCAGGACCCTCCGCGGCGGGGCGGGCAGCGGCAGCTCCCTGCGTCCGCTCCGGCCGCCGGGAGGAATCTCCGGTGAGGCCACGGCGGCCGAGAAGGGGGCGTGGCCAGCCCGGGGCCTTCTTCCGGTCTCAGGCCTCGGGCTGGAGTACGGAGCCCAGCGACGTCTCCCGGCCGGGAGCGAGCCCGGCGACGGACTGAGGCCAGCGGCGGCCTGGATAGCGGTGGGCCAGGCCTGGGGCCCACTTCCGGTCCCAGGCCGCGGGCTCAATTTTGCAGGGCAGCGGCAGCCCGGGAACCGAGCTGTGCCCAGCGGGGAACGGAGGCACGGAGAAGGGGCGTGTCCAGCCTGGGGCCTGCTCTGGACGCCGGGCCCCCGGCGGTGGGGCACGTCCCGGCGGCTGCTTCTGTACAGGAGCGTGCACGGCTGATGATGGAGGCCAGCAGTACCCCCCGAGGACGGTGGGGGGGCTGGGCGCAGGCAGCCAGCAGGGGGACCGGTGTGGGCAGACACCACCCGGATACCTGTACGGCTGCGGAGAGCAGGAGGGACGGCGGGAGCCCCGCAGTGCCCGCCAGGTCCCTCAGGTCATCAGCACTGCGCTCGGCGGCCGCGGTCTCCCTCGGGCGGGGGAGGACCCAGCGGGAAGTCTCGGTCGGAGGCCCTGGAGGGCAGGAACTGGCGGTGGGGAGCCCCCTGAGCTCGGGGAGAGGCTCCTCCATGAGGCCCAGGGGACAGGACGGTCTTGTGGGCTGTCGCCGCACAGAAAGCAGAGGACGCCCACTGCCAGTGCCCACGCGGTTGCCCAGGAGGGCGGCTGTGGTGGAGGGGACGCATCGGCTGCGTCCTCTGGAGCTGGGACGGTGGAGGACGGCTACAGTGAGGAAGAAGAAGGAGCCCTCAGGTCGGGGGATGAATCAGAGGAGCAGATGGCGGACGACGTCGCAGTATCGAATTCCATCTCCGCGTCACGGTCGGGTGAGCTAGCCGTGGATTCGGCATTGCTTGCGGCGCGGGGTGCTGGTGTTGGGGAGGCAGCTGCGGGCACAGCAGCACCAGAGGGGTCAGCTTTGCTTAGTCAGTTGCTGGGGCTTTTGCAGGGTTTAGCGCGAGCGCCGGCCTGGACGGGGTCGGCGGTGGATGGCGCAGCGGCGGCCAGTGGCGAGAAGGCACCGGTGGGGGCGGGTGTAGTTAGCGGAGTAGTGGAGCCTGCAGGCGATAAAGCGGGAGAAATTGAGAAGGAAAAGGAGGATGAGGTGGTGCGGCTGGATGACAGGGCTAAGAGCGAGGTGTATGTGTGCTTTGAGGGACCGCTAGGGGCGCACCTCAAAAAAGAGGTGAGGGAAAAAATTTGGAAAGGGGAGTATGTGGAGATATTTTCCTTACTACCCCTGGAAAAATTTAACCTAGACAAGGTGAAGCCGTGCGATTCCAAGAAGGAAAAGGAGGGGGAAGAAAAACGCCGCTATAGGCTCATTCCTCGTTCCTTTTCCAATTGGTTGCAGGCGTTCGCAATTTTGGCCAGCGTGATAGGGGAAAAGGAGCCGGAGCACTGCTCGGCTCTATTCGGCTATATGGATGCAATCGGGGAGGCGTATCGCACGTACGGGGGCTTGGCATGGCTGCGGTATGATGAGCAGTTTAGGCAGCGGAAGGTGTTGCGGCCTGGCATGCGGTGGGATCGTAAGGACATTTCCTTATGGATGCGTTTAATGGCGGCCCCGAGCCAGCCCTTTCATGGCGGTGCCGGGGGAACGGGAGCCGGGCCCTCTGGGATCCAGAAAAAGGGTTTGTGCTGGCAATTTAACGAAGGTCAGTGCAAATTTGGTGCATGTAGGTTCAAGCATGAGTGCTCCGGCTGCGGGGGGGGGGACATAGTTTGTCCAAATGTTTTAAGAACGGGAGAGGCAAGGCCGGGGATGGGTCTGGTAAAAGGGAGAATGCCAGTGAAAGTAGAGGTGATGGCGCCATTTTTAAATAGGTATCCGGACGGGGCAGCGGCGTCGCTTTTGCGGTTTGGTTTTCTGTACGGGTTTCAGATTCCGTCGACGGTTGAGGCATTGCCTCCGGTTTGTCGTAATTTACGGTCGGCGAGGGATCACCCTATGGTTGTGATTGAGAAGTTGGGTAAAGAGGTTGAGCTGGGCAGGATGGGGGGCCCATTTGAGAGCCCGTCGTGCAGTAATTTGGTGGTGTCCCCGCTGGGGGTGGTGCCAAAGAAGGAGCCGAATAAAGTTCGGCTCATTCATCATCTTTCATTTCCGGAGGGGTCGTCTGTGAATGACGGCATTGCACCGTAATTGTCGGCGGTGTACTATGTCTCGTTTGACAAAGCGCTGGACTTGGTATGGGCAACGGGACGCGGTGCATTGATAGCGAAGGCGGATGTAGAATCGGCGTTTCGTTTGTTGCCGGTGCATCCGGAGAGTCAGCACCTTCTAGGTTGCTGGTGGGACGGAAAGTTTTATGTTGATCGTTGTTTGCCCATGGGCTGTTTGATTTCTTGTTCATATTTTGAGGCTTTTAGTTCCTTTGTTGAGTGGGTGGTGCGGGACGTGTCTGGCTTGTCATCCATTATTCATTATTTGGATGATTTTCTG
Source organism: Anomaloglossus baeobatrachus (assembly GCF_048569485.1). NCBI lineage: Eukaryota > Metazoa > Chordata > Amphibia > Anura > Aromobatidae > Anomaloglossus > Anomaloglossus baeobatrachus. Next base: position 196,201,958 of record NC_134357.1, on the reverse strand, counting down.
TGTGTTGGTCCAGCGGGTTCCATGGTTTGCGCTGTTTTGTTGTTCGCCTTACAGAGGGTGGCGGATCGTTTCGGGATCCCTTTGGCGCAGGAAAAAACGGAGGGGCTGGCGCCGGTTATGCGGTTCCTGGGGATTGAAATCGACTCGCTGGCCATGGAATGTAGGTTGCCGGAGGACAAGGTTGTGGATTTGCGGAGCGCGGTTGCAGCAATGCTGGCAGCAAAAAAAGTGCGGCTTAAGGTGGTACAGTCTTTGCTTGGAAAGCTGAATTTTGCATGCAGGATTATGCCGATGGGGCGTGTTTTCGCCAGGAGGTTGGCGACAGCTACGGCAGGCGTGCGGTCCTCGGCGCATTTTGTGCGGGTCACGCGGGAGATAAAGGAAGATTTGTTTGTTTGGGACGTCTTCTTGCGGCATTTTAACGGCCACGCTTTGTGGTTGAAAAAGGTGGTGCCCAATGATGCGCTGGAACTGTGTACGGATGCGGCCGGGTCGGCGGGTTTCGGCGCCATTTTTCAGGGTCATTGGTGTGTGGGGAGGTGGCCCGAGGATTGGCGGTAGGGTGGCCTGGTAAGAAATCTGGCCCTGCTCGAGTTGTTTCCAATCTTGGTGGCGGTGGAGTTGTGGGGGTCGCAATTTTTGGGACGTAAAGTGTGCTTTCATTGCGATAATCAGGCAGTCGTGCATGCAATAAACAGCTTGTCAGCGAAATCTGGACCGGTAGTGGCATATCTGCGGCATTTGGTGCTCAAGTGTTTGCTGTGGAATATTCATGTGGTTGCAAAACATGTGCCGGGGGTTGATAACGGGGTGGCTTTATCTCGTTTTCAGTTCCACAGGTTTCGGGAGTTACTGCCGGGGGCAGACGAGATCGGAGCGGTGTGCCCAGAGGAATTGTGGAGCCTGGTGAGGCAGTGATTGCGGGTTTGATTAGGAATTCGGTGACCGAGGTGACTTGGTGCCGTTATGCTAAAGTGTGGGTTGAGTGGCAGGCAGTGCTGGGTGAGATGTTTGGTAACGGGCGAGTGGATTATTTATTGGCGCTTTTGGCATTGGTGAGTGAGGATTTTAGGGCTGGGAGGACAGCATCGGCTGTGGCGCTTAGTGTGGCGGCCGTGGCCTTTTGGTTAAAGGTTAGGGGTGAGCAGGACGTTTCATGGGATTTCCGGGTAAGGCAGGCATTGAAAGGTTTTCGGAAAGGGGTGGAGGTGCGGGACGCTAGGCGGCCCATTTCGTTGGACTTGTTATGGTGTTTGGTGGATGGTTTGCAGGGGATTTGTGTCTCAGCGTATGAGACGGTGCTGTTTGAAACTGCTTTTGTGTTAACTTTTTTCGGGGCTTTTCGGATAGGGGAATTGGTGAGCCCGTCGAGGGTTAGTGGGGGTGGTTTGCTATCCGAGGATGTGTCGGTAGTGGGACAGAGAGTGGAGTGTCGGCTTCGGCGGTCCAAGACGGACCAGATGGGTTGAGGCAGGTTGGTGAGCAGGTGAGCGCCCAGAGGATTACGGGTCCCATTCTTTCAGGCTCGGGGCGGCTACCGAGGCTTCTCGTTGGGGCCTTGGAGATGACATGGTGAGACGGATTGGTCGGTGGGAGTCCTCTCGTTTTCGTGGTTATGTGCGCCCACAGTTATTATCTCGTTGAGGGCTCTGGTTAGAGTTTGTTTGTTCTGCTGTTGGGTTTTTGTTGTTCTTTGTTGCAATCGGGAATGGTGGTGTTGTTTGTTAAAATTGTTTCCTTTATTGTAGGAGTGTGTCTGATCTGGATCCTGGGGCACTCGTTCGTTTTCTGGGGGGCCCGTCGGGCTGATGCTCGCCCGAATGGTCGGCAGTTGGGTGTGGACAGATCGCTGGCGTCGGTCAAGTGGATTGGAGTGCGTGGCATGGAATGGAGCAGGGTCATGCCGGAATTTGAATATTATTGCAGGATGGACAGACCTCCAAACGTGTTGGTTTTACACGTGGGGGGGAATGACCTGGGTTCACGGGCATCCCGCGAGCTGATCAGGGACATTAAGATCGACCTATTGCGTTTATGGGCAAGGTATCCGGGCTTGATAGTGATGTGGTCGGATATTGTGGCCAGATTATGGTGGAGGGGGGCTCGGTCGGTTGAGAAGATTAATCGCGCCCGGGCACAAGTGAACAGGGTGGTTGCGCGTTTCGTGCGGAGAAACGGCGGTGTGGTGGTGAGGCATGTGGACCTGGAATCGCCGAAGTGGCAGTTTAGGAGGAGTGATGGGGTTCACCTTAATGACATTGGTTCCGATTTATGGGCCCTGGGTTTGCGTGATGGTGTGGAGCAAGCCTTGAGTGTGTGGCGGGTCCAGGCCACGTAAGGTGTCAGGTGTCCTGTCCTGTGGCGGGGGTAGGTCTGGTCCAGAAGCGGTTGTAAGGGATTGGTAGCTGGACCGAGAGGCACTGTCTTGGTATGGTGTCTCTGGGTTCCGGGAAATTGCAGGCACGGGGTTCTGCAAAGTTTGGGGGGTATTAATCCCTGGGGTGATTAATACCTCATCTCTGGGTCGGAGTGTTGCGGCCAGGGATATTGGTGTAGGAAAGGGTTTCTGGACCGGGCCTACATAGGGTTTCATGTACCGTTTATTATTATTATGTGTTACCTATTATTGTGTGTTTGGGGTCGCCCGTTGGAGGCGCCCCCTTGTGTTAGTATGTTAATAATAGGTAATAAAGGCTGCTGTGGCCAATTTGTTTAACCAAGTCGCATGCAGTCGGTGTGTTATTTTTAGGTTAAGTTTGGGGGGTATAGTAACCATCACGACCGGAGAATCCTTCCTCAGTGGTCAAGAAAGCCATGGACCCCATAGGGGGGAGGGGCGACATGACCAGAGGGAAGGGAGGGAGTGAGGGGTTAATAAAGTTATAATGAGGGGCATTATGGGAAGATATAGGGGATTGGTGGAAAAAGGGTCCCTGTAGTGGAGGGGGGGAGTATATAAGTGATTAGGGAGGGTCTTACCTCCCCTTTGGACTCTGGACGGCGACAGATTCCCGCCCACCCTCCCTTTGTGTTTGTGAGTTTGTTTTAACTGTGTTCAAAAAAAAAAAAAGAAATTATCGTGAAAGGGATGTATGTTTTGTCGCAGCAGCGGGGGTAGATCTGGTCCAGAAGCGGTTGTAAGGGATTGGTAGCTGGACCGAGAGGCACTGTCTTGGTATGGTGTCTCTGGGTTCCGGGAAATTGCAGGCACGGGGTTCTGCAAAGTTTGGGGGGTATTAATCCGTGGGGTGATTAATACCTCATCTCTGGGTCGGAGTGTTGCGGCCAGGGTTTTTGGTGTAGGAAAGGGTTTCTGGACCGGGCCTACATAGGGTTTCATGTACCGTTTATTATTATTATGTGTTACCTATTATTGTGTGTTTGGGGTCGCCCGTTGGACGGCGCCCCCTTGTGTTATGGTCCAGTCACACTAAGCAACTTACCAGCGATCCCAACAACGATAGGGATCGCTGGTAAGTTGCTAGGAGGTTGCTGTTGAGATGTCACACTGCGACGCTCCAGCGATCCCACCAGCAACCTGACCTGGCAGGGATCGCTGGAGCGTCGCTACACGAGTTGCTGGTGAGCTCACCAGCAACCAGTGACCAGCCCCCAGCACCGCGTGGAAGATGCTGCGCTTGGTAACTAAGGTAAATATCGGGTAACCAACCCGATATTTACCTTGGTTACCAGCGCACGGAGCTACACGTGCAGAGAGCAGGGAGCAGTGCACACTGGGCGCTGGCTCCCTGCTCTCCTAGTTACAGCACACATCGGGTTAATTACCCGATGTGTGCTGCAGTTAAATGTGCACAGAGCAGGGAGCAGCGCACAATGCTTAGCGCTGGCTCCCTGCTCTCCTAGTTACAGCACACATCGGGTTAATTAACCCGATGTGTCCTGCAGCTACATGTGCACAGAGCAGGAGCCGGCACTGACAGTGAGAGCGGCGGAGGCTGGTAACAAAGGTAAATATCGGGTAACCAAGGACAGGGCTTCTTGGTTACTCGATGTTTACGTTGGTTACCAGCCTCCGCAGAAGCCGGCTCCTGCTGCCTGCACATTTAGTTGTTGCTGTCTCGCTGTCACACACAGCGATGTGTGCTTCACAGCGGGACAACAACAAATAAAAAATGGCCCAAGACATTCAGCAACAACCAACGACCTCACAGCAGGGGCCAGGTTGTTGCTGGATGTCACACACAGCAACATCGCTAGCAACGTCACAAAAGTTGTTCGTTAGCAGCGATGTTGCTAGCGATGTTGCTTAGTGTGACGGGGCCTTTAGTATGTTAATAATAGGTAATAAAGGCTGCTGTGGCCAATTTGTTTAACCAAGTCGCATGCAGTCGGTGTGTTATTTTTAGGTTAAGTTTGGGGGGTATAGTAACCATCACGACCGGAGAATCCTTCCTCAGTGGTCATGTCTTTTAGAATGTTAATAAGGTGTGAGGCATCCCTAAGGTAGCTTTTTAAGTTAGTAACGTGAATATTCATGATGGAATCAACGTATGATGCCAAATTTTCAGTAAGGGATCCTATACCCGAGATGATAGGTCTTCCAGGGGGGTTATTAAGGCTTTTGTGGATTTTAGGTAAGTGATAATAAAACGCTAATCTGGGGGTTTTTATATCCAAAAATTTGAACTCATTCTTATTGAGGATACCAGCCTCTTATGCTCCTTTAATTAAGGTATGGTATTCAGAAATGGAGTCATGATATGTCGTAATAGCCACAGTGTCATAATGTGATGTATTAGAAAGCATTCGCAGAGCCTCCTGTATGTAACTGCTCCTGTCCTGTATGACAATGCCACCCCCTTTGTCAGCGTTACGAATAATTAAGTTAGGATTATTTTTTAGTCCTGAGAGAGCAACCCTTTCCTCCCTGGACATGTTCGTCCTAGGAGGATTTTTATTGGCTAGAATAGACTTGAAATCTTGTAGTACCAAATCGTTAAAGGTTTTTATATGGTGTCCTATACTGTGTAGTGGGTAAAAGTTTGATTTCAATTTGTGCTCTGTATGAAAAAAACCATCAGGTACATTTGTGTCTATAGGAGCTGGTTTATTGATCTGGAAGTGTCTAGTCAGGGTGAGTTTCCTGATAAATTTTTGAAGATCCAAAAAAAGTTCAAAGTCATTAGAGGACTTAGTGGGACAAAAAGAGAGACCTTTCTTCAGAACACTGATCTCATCTTTTGATAAGTTGTAGTTGGATAAATTGAAAATACCTGAGGTGTCATTTTTTGTTAGGTGCTTTTTTTCTCTTTTTTGTTTAAGCTTATATCCTGCCCTATTCCCTCTGTAACGTTTTTTCTTTTCTCCCCTCTGGGGGTGAGAAATGTGGTGATGGGAACCTGAAGGTTCCTGGCCATCGGTAAAAAAGGAACAGATAATCTGCCTTTTAGGGTGTTATCAATAGTTACGGTCCTTATGTTGGAATTGGTCACAGAGGTGATCAAAGGAGGTGGAGATGAGTTGCACTCGTCTGATTCAGATGACCTGGGTAAAGGTATGTACTCTTCATGTAGTTATAATTCCAACAGATCAATGAAATCACCGTCAGGATGATCACTGTTAATGGAAAGATTAACAGGTGCCTCCAAATCTGGTTGAAGGTCTCTGTTCTTGCGAATTTTTTCTATTTGAGATTTTAATGATTCTAATTGTCTCCTTGTCTCCTCAAAATCTACAACCGTATTGGTCGATTTCTGGGGTACAAGGGTATGTTCAGCAGGAACTACTTCCATGGGGGAAATAACCGTATTAAGTTCGGCTGTGGGTGTGATGGAAAACACTTCATCTGTGATTGTGGTGGTAAGTGGATCACAGGGCAGAGAGCTTGAAGATGTCTGGGGAATAGGAGCTCTACTGATAAGATCATTGTGATGGGTGGTGTCTTTTCTTGTTAAGGAGTTTGCACTCCTTTTACCTGCTGTTGAAGAAGTTTCTATTACTACTGTGAGCTCTAGGTCTATGGTTGGAAGTGTTAATGGGTCTCTCAACTGTCATGGAACCCTGAATTTTATTGGGGATCATGTCAGATCTATCACGCTGACGTTTTTTTGATTTACGAAAAATAGAGTCCTGTTCCAATTGGATCAATCTAGTATTGATGTCCGAATTTAGGATTTTATACTCTGGGTGCAGGTCATATTTGTTAAGTTCTTTATAAAGTTCAGTGATACTATTAGATGTGTCATTCGCGATAGTGCTGCGCTTCTTAAAAAGACACTGTAGCATACCCTGCATACAAGTCTGTAAAATATTGTCCCATTCAATGGTGAACACGGGATCCAACGGAAAGGGGGAATCGTGTTTAATCCTCAAGCCTCTCGGGCAAAGTTTTTCATCGATGTAAATGGTTAAAAACCGGGCATCCAGCGCAAACAGTAATTCCTCTTTTAATAAGTCCTCCAACCGTAGGAACAGTTTTTTCATGATACCCGTGTCCTCATCCGTATATGCACTGGGCATATTTAAATCCCAATCAACATTGTGTATCTCTGGGGTACCTACTGTTTGGAGTATCAGTTTTTCTCTCGATGATAGGCGGTTATTGAAATAGTCCAAATTCCAAGAAGAGACCCTCTGCTGCTGTGTCCACAAAAAGGAAGATCTGGTCTTGCCAGGTCCACGAATAATTCATACGAGAAAGCTGTGGACAGATTTGATGTTTGTCTTTCCTGACGGTCCTGAGGAAGGGGGCAGTGGCTCCTGAAACGCATAGACCTGGATGAAAATAAAGATACATTAATCTAAACATCTGTTCTAGTGATCTTTTGGCGCAGTATTTAACACCCCTCTCTCATGCTCTCTGTTATTAAGCAACAGGTAAGCATCCTTGTGGGTGACACAATTTACCTGTCTATAGTCCACACACATCCTCATCCTCCGTACCATCCTTCTTTTTGACCAGAACCAGTGGAGCAGCCCAGGGACTACAGCTATCCCTGATCACCCCAGCCTCCTTCATTTCCCGCAGCATTTCCTTTACCCACTGATAGTGAGCAAGGGGAACAGCACGGTATCTTTCCTTAATGGGAGGGTGGTCCCCAGTGGGAATTTGGTGGAGAACCCCCTTCACTTGCCCAAAATCTAAAGGGTGTTTACTAAAGACTCTCTCGTACTCTTGTACCTCATGGGGTTAGGTGGAATCTATACCAATGTGCAGCTGTTGACACCAATCCCCCGGTGGGTCTTCCTCCCTTCCCCCTCTGAGCCAGATGGGACCAAGGGTTCTGCAGCTTCAATGGCTTCATTGCCAACAGTGAGTAGTTTGGCGACAGTGGCAAACCGGGGCAATTTAACCTCCTCCTCCCCGCAATTCAGAATTCGGATGAGCACTTTCCCCTGGCGTACTTCAACTATTCCTCGGGCTGTCAGGATGTTGGGCCTGTCCTCTGAATACACTGGTTCCATGAGGGCCTGGTAATCTCTACCCCGGGGACCCACTGCCGCTCTACACAAAATCATCATTTCGCTCCTAGGGGGAACTAAGATAGGGAAGGAGTCACTCACCCTGACGATACCAATTTTCCCCCCTGTCTGCTCAACCTGTTGTTTTTGCATCAGGGCCCTGATCTCTTTTTGCAACGCCTTCTGCTGCCCGACACTGGCAGTTTCCGCCACCTGCTGCAACAAAACAATCACTTCAGAAAAACAGATTTCAATTACATTTGTGCCGATGGTTCCCATGAAGTGCGCATCTGGCGATCAACGTCCACCACTATCATCCCAAGCGCTTTTAGCTCCACCCGCCCCACCTTAATGGTTACCTCTTTGTATCTTTGTACCCCACCTGTGACACGGGTTGTCCATTACTGGCAATGATTGACAAGTCCGTATCCGGGCCGCGGGTCAAATCAGCATCGGCCCAGTACTTGTGGTAAAGAATATGTGGTATTGTGGTCACCTGAGACCTGGTATCCAAGAGAGCGTTCATGGGAATGCCGTCCAGCATGATCGGTAGGACCGGCCGCCCTACTGGCGGGACATACTTGTCCCGCCAGTTAGAGGAGTCAGTCCTTTTCGGTCCCGAGGGCTGGCTCCTTGTTCCGGAACCGGAGCCTCTGGAAGACAGTACCGAGCATAGTGCATTGCAACAGTGGCGGCAAATCAGTCGCCCAGCACAGTCACACCGATCACTGGTCTGTCTTCGACCAAGGGGTATTCCCCTTTGCTGCCTGGGAACATCGTCCGGGCGGATGGGCAACCTGATGTTTGCCGGTTGCGGGGTCATCTGCAGCACTTGTACAGCTTTGGTTAGGGTGGCAATACTTTTAGTTAGTTCGTGGACCTGGAGCCTCAGGTCTGCAGAGGAACCGCTTCCTAGTCTCTGGGCATACGCCTCCACCGTGGTAAGGGTGGGAGGCACCTCCTCCGGGTATATGATGGCAGGTAGTCGGAGATGAGTTGTAATACCCAAAGCCGTGTCTTGAGGAACTCGGAGGGCCCGGTCTTTAAACTGGGCAAAGTCCAGGTCACGGGTCTGCAGGGCCAGAATGCGCAGCTGGGTCCGTTGATCAGGAAACAAGACCCCCCGATAAACTATTCGGTCAGCTGCCGATGTCCTTCACTCAGGACTCCAGGGTCTGCCTGCCTCACAGCCCTCAGCGCTTCCTGGAAGTTCAAAGCGTAGTCCCGTATACTGTTCTGCACCCCTTGTTTGCATCCAAAGAATTGTAATTTTAACTCTGCGGCCATGCGAGTATCAAAGGCGGTCCTCAGCCGCACCATAACTTGCTCTACAGTTCCTTTATCAGTATCCGGCCAAGTCAGCCTCCCGCTGGGCCTCACCAGTTAGCTGACCAAGTAGGACCCTTGCCCCCTGACTCTCAGCAAGGGGGTACACAGCAAACAAATCACACAGTCTCTCATGGAAGTCACTCAAGTCATGCAACTGCCCAAAATACTGTGGCAGCCATGTTGCTTCCGGTATATAAGGCATGAAAAGCGGCATCACTGTGGCTGCGGTGGTCATGGCAGCTGGGTTCCCGTCTGGAGTAGACATCTTCCCTACCCCTTAGTGAACCTCAGCTAGGTTCATCACTTATTTGGTGAAGCAGGGGTTAACTTGTAATGGCTGTCACGGCGAGCTTTCTCTTCGCACCTCTTTCTTCCCGCACTGCGCAGCAATGGCGGGCGTGTGCATTCAAACAAGTAGTTTTCCCACAGTTCGTAATGGCACACAGTACCCGTTTGTTACGAGCACGAATATTCTGTTCATGACACCAAATGTGGCACCCCACGGGGCAGGTGTTTTAACCTACTCGTTGCCGGGCCGGGGTGCAGATCCTCTGCATTGCAATGGGGGGGCCTGGCCCTCTTCCGTTGCCACGAGGCATACAGAAAGTTGGAGGGAGGGTGGTAGGATGGATAGTGGTGGTAGTTGGTGGTGGAAGATGTGGCTGACGGTGAGGGAAAGTCTATAGATGTTCATGATATCACCTACGGTACGCAGCCAGGTAACAGCTGCCGCTGCTGTCGCTGTTCTCTGGGGCAGATGTTGCTGCAGCTAGTGTGGTCTTGCTTCCCGCAGGTAAAGTTAGCCCCAGGGATATGATGATGGTAGAATGGAATAATACATTGGGGGTGCAGGGCTGAGGGCGACGGCAAGCACTGGACGACACAGGTTAGAGTTTCTTTTTATCTTTTAGTAGTATCTGTTGTAGTCCAGGAGTTATCGGTCCAGTCAGCCTGTAAGCAGCAGCAGGATTTTTCTCTGCCTGGTACTTGTAAGCCTCTTTCTATGCACAGGTGTAGGTCGCTGTGGCCTGAAGCCACACAGCATCCCTCTTCTCTGTGTGTTTTTGTTCTCCGTATGACGAGCAGCGTGAGTCGGTACTGGGGCCCACTCTGTAGCAGTGACCCTGGGCTTTTTCTTGCCACTTCGCCTCCGGATTTCTGATGAGCCAGAAAAGGTGAACTCTTGTCCCCTCCGGCGTTACTACTGGACCGTTAGTATCCAGTAGCTTGGGATGCCGGCATCCCGCTTTATGCGCTTGGTCCTGGAAAGCTGGGTAGCAGCTCTCAAACAGTGACTGTTCCCATTGCTCTGTATTACTGTTCTGAGGTCTCACTTCCTGTTGCTCCCTAATCCCTCCTCCAGGTCAGTATGTCCAGAGAGACTCCCTTCAACATAGGTTATGGGCTCACCCTACTGGTCCAGAGGAGGAAGTCGTGTTGCATGTTAGTGTACCTGGCAGAGATTTCCACACTGCTTTCAACCATGGCATTTCCCCAAGTGATGAGAACAACACCACTGTGGCTCCCAGAACCACTGGGGTGCCACATTATGACTTGGAGGGCCTTCATACTGCTTTTGCATTGGGCCTACCCTGTTTGGTGAAGTATAATCCTGTAGTAGATTTGCAAGCAGGGTAAATTGTGGAGTGGGGACATTACTCTTTTGATAACTGCTTGAACACTTCCCTCTCAGCAGTTTCTACAAAGACCTTACCTGCATTTTTATCTGTTTTTTTGAGGCTGTATTTTCAGAGAGGGGTGTCAAGATTTGCCTCCCAATCATGTATACAACTGCATTATTAATCTGCTTCCTGGCGCAAAACTGTCCAAGTCCAGATTATGTAAGTTTTCTGGGCCAGAGAGACAAGCCATGAAATATTTCATTGCTGAGAGTCTTGAGAAGGGACATATCAGACCCTGGTCTTCACCCAGGGTAGCAGGCTTCTTCTTCATAAAGAAGAAAGATGAGGGTCTCCGTCTTTGTTTAGATTTTCAAGAATTGAATCAGATTACCATCAGAGATCCATATTCTCTTCCTCTGATTCTGGATCTATTCAACTAGATTGTGAAAGCTATATGGTTCTCCAAGTTGCACTTAAGAGGGTCTATAATCTGGTTACAATCAGAGAAATGGATGAATGGAAAATGGGTTTCAATACACTTGAGGGGTATTTTGAAAGTCTGGACATGCCATTTGGCCTCATTAATGCCCCCGCTGTTTTTCAGCATTTTGTGAAAGATATTTTTCACCATCTGGTGGGCAGGTTTGTGGTTATGTGCCGCCCCAATGCCCGCAGCAGCCGTGCTGCTCGGATCCGGACCCGCTGTGTGACTCAAGGGATCCTCCAGACCTGGGGGTCACGCGGACACGCCGAATGAAAAGGGGGACGTAGTTGTACGGCCTTGGCCGTATTCGGTTCGTGACGCCATTCACGGTGTGTGGTGAAGTGGGACACCACCGCTGCTGTTATGGGATACCCGGAGGAGATGTAGTGGCAGCCAGATGTTAACCCCTCCATGGGTAGGGATGGTTGCCCCGGGGCCCAGTGTCTCTGTGTAGGGTCTGGCGATGGCAGGGGCTTGCGCGCCCGGACGTACCAGGGGATTAAATAAATCACATGAGTCTTTTGGTAAACCAAGGTGCTGGTGGCCAGCCTCCGCGGCCGGTTTTACTCTGGTCCCCCACCCGAGCTGGTGGTCGCCGTCTTTTCCTCTGCACTAGTTGTGGTTGTGTGTTTAGAATTCCCGGTATGGAACACGGGAGTCCGCTCCCGGCTTTCTGTGTGCCTGAGGAGCCATGCCCGCTGACGCTGACCTGTGGGATCTATGGGTCTTGGCGGTTGCCCTATCCTTCTCTGTGGGTGGTTGGCTGCTTTTGGGACTTTGGTTGGGACAGGACCTGTTATCCTACCCTCAATCGGTTGATTAACTAGGCCATTGGTTCCCGTCCTGGCTTCAGGGTCCGAGTACTCCCTCTGTGCACGGTTTCCGGTCGGGTCTCCGGTGTCAGTACTGGCGGGCTCCAACCTTTGTCCCGGTCTTCCTCGGATCTGCCGAGCCGTCTTCCCATCTCCTGCTGACGGAGACCACCGTCTGCCACCTAGCCAAGGTACCAGGGCTCCGACCCTGGCACCGTTCAACAGTTTTTGTGCTACCTGTTGTCGTCTTCTGGTTTTCAGATGGATCCAGAAAAGGTCTGTGCTGTACTTGACTATGATTGTCTAGAAAACTTGGTTTTACCAATTTTCACTGGAAATTTATTCATAATTATTCAATAACCTCTTACTGACATGACAAAAAAATGTGTTGGATTTCACTAAATGGTCGAGCTCCACACACCAGGCTTTTTTTCTCTGCAAGGCTGTGTGTGCACTGAGTTTCTTTATGCAGAGTTGGTGCAGTTTATCATGCAAATTGTTGGCCAGATCTGCATTTCTATCCTTATGCCAGCAAAGTCAAGGAGAATTCTGAAGTGCTGTGCACACATTGCTTATTTTTTTCCTTGCACTTTTGGGTGCAGAAACAAGAAGCAGTATGTCAATTGTTGGTGCATTTTTTTCCTGCATTTTTAAGCCTTTCCAGCTGATGATTTCACTAAAAAGAATATGTCATAAAAATGCACCAAAAAACGCACCAAAAACATACCAAAAAGCATGCTTATTCTGGTGCGTTTTTCTGCCACAAGGTGCGTTTTCTGGTGCAGAAAATTTCTGCACCTAATCTGCACTTTGCACACATATCCTAAAGAGATATTTTCCCACAGCACCTATACACATCCAGCCTGATGTTTTACAGCCATTTATTGTAGAGGTTGACGCATCTGAGATTGGGGTTAGGGCTGTGTTATCACAGGGTCCATCACCTGGTAAATGGCATGCATGTGCTTTTTTTCCATAAACATTGACTTCGGCTGAGAGAAACTATGATGTCTGTAATAGAGAACTGTTGGAGATTAAAGGCCGCTTTACACGCTGCGATATCGGTACCGATATCGCTAGCGTGGCTACCCGCCTCCATCTGTTGTGCGACACGGGCAAATCGCTGCCCGTGCCCCACAACATCGCCCAGACCCGTCACACTACTTACCTGCCCGGTGACGTCGCTGTGACCGGCGAACCACCTCCTTTCTAAGGGGGCGGTTCGTTCAGCATCACAGCGACGTCACAGCTGCGTCACTGAACTGCCGCCCAATAGAAGTGGAGGGGCGGAGATGAGTGGGACGTAACATCCCGCCCACCTCCTTCCTTCCGCATAGCGGCCGGGAGGCAGGTAAGGAGAGGTTCATTGTTCCTGCGGTGTCACACGGAGCGATGTGTGCTGCCGCAGGAACGAGGAACAACCTCGTTACTGCTGCAGTAACGATTTTTGAGAATGGACCCCCATGTCACCGATGAGCGATTTTGCACGTTTTTGCAACGATGCAAAATCACTCATAGGTGTCACACGCAATGGCATTGCTAATGCGGCCGGATATGCGTCACCAATTCCGTGACCCCCAAGAGTTCGCATTAGCGATGTCGTAGCGTGTAAAACCCCCTTAAGTTAAGGCCCCTTTACACACTGAGACTTTCTAGTGATCCCGACCTGGCCTGGATCGCTGGAAATTCTCAAAACAGTCGCAGGCAGATCTGGCCAACGACGCAGCAGTGATACGGACCTGCAGAACAATGTCGCTGGTCGTTGGGGACATGTCACACAGCAGCTATTTGACGACTCACACCTATGTTAGGGGCGTGGTGTTTTGCACTGAAGCCACCTAGGTGTCATTTTTACACGTCCCCCTCAGCTCCGATTGGTGATCGCTAGTGCGTTCTTATTGGCGAACCCAAGCTTGGGAAGATTGGCAAAAGTCACACTTGTATATCCTTTGTTCCTGAGCTTCTGTTGCTTAGCGGATCTTTGTAGAGTTCTCTGTGCGGCGACTCCACACTGGTTTAACTACCATATTTTTCGTTTTATAAGACGCACTTTTCGTCCCAAAAATTTGAGAGGAAAATGGGGGGTGCGTCTTATAAAGCAAATATATCAGTACCTGGGGGTCCTGTCTGTGCGGTGATCAGGCGGCCGGGTGCCTGTGGCTGCGTGCAAGCGGCCGGATACCTGTGCTTGCGTGCGGTGGCAGCCGGGTACCCTTGGATGTGTGCGGGCGGCAGCCGAGTGCTGTGTGCGGGCGGCGGCTGTGTCCAGGCGGCGGCCGGGTGCTGTGTGCGGGCGGCGGTCGGCGGCTGTGTGTTATGTGCAGGCGGCGGTCGGCGGCTGTGTGCTGTGTGCAGGCGGCGGTCGGTGGCCGGGTGCTGTGTGCGGGCGGCGGCTGTGTCCAGGCGGCGGTCGGCGGCCGGGTGCTGTGTGCGGGCGGCGGCTGTGTCCAGGCGGCGGTCGGCGGCTGTGTCCAGGTGGCGGTCGGGTGCTGTGTGCGGGCAGCGGCCGGGTGCTGTGTGCGGGCAGCGGCCGGGTGCTGTGTGCGGGCAGCAGATGGCTGCCACCCACACGCAAGCACAGGTACCCGGCCGCTTGCACGCAGGGTGGGCGGCCAGCCTGCTAGCTGCCACACTGTGCTTGCGGGGCGGGCGGCTGTGCAGCAACTTACCCAGTTTGTCCGCGGTCCCAGTTTCAAATGATGGCAGCAGGCGCGTGCGCAGATGGAGCCCTTGGATGAGAGCTCCATCTGCGCAGGCGCCATTATTTGAACCGGGACCGCGGACACTGGGACACTCACTGCAGCGGCCTGCTGCATGACTCATCCGCCGTCGCCGACGCTGCTGCTGCCGCCACCACCACCACGGGCCCCGCGGCTCCTACCACCATGGATCCCCCGGCTCCTACCACCCCGGACGCCGCTGCCACTGACCCGTCGTGCCTGCCAGCAAATCCGCTGCCTCCTGTGACCCCACTTCACCACCACTGCTGCCCCCCTCCGGTAAGAGAACACCGGATTATAAGATGGACCCCATTTTTCTTTTTTTTACCTTTTTTTATGTCTAAGTTTGGGGTGCGTCTTATAATCCGGTGCGTCTTATAAAGCGAAAAATACGGTATATAGCATCAATACAGCTTCAATCAAATGATGCTTACCGAATATGCTTTATAGTATTGCAGACTGGAGAACTCTCTAATGATCTGCAAACCAGCACACTCAGGAACAAGGTAGCTTTGAAACAAAGGACAGAAGTGCTACAGTTGCCTTCTTTTCAGTGAAAGCCACCCAAACAGAACGCAACAACAACCACCAATCGGAGGTAAGGGGGTGGGAAAGGGAACGCTATAGCACGCCTGGCTGGGTTCTAAGTCACTAGCGGTGTCGTTATAACAGTGTCAAACACACCGATACATGCTGCGCAGCGGGAAACAAAGGACCAAAAAATGGTCCTGAACGATTTGTAGCGATCAGCGACCTCACAGCGGGGGCCAGGTCGCTTATGCGTGTCACACACTGCAATGTCGCTGGGGAGGTCGCTATTATGTCACAAAACCGGTGACGTTACAGCGATGTTGCTAGCAATGTTGCAGTGTTTAAAGGGGCCTTTAGACTACAAGGAATGGCGTCATTGGCTCGAGGGAGCAGTTCATCCCATTACTGTGATCAAAGACCATAAAAACCTGTCTTATCTTGAATCTGTCAAATGTTTCAGCCCTAGGAAGACTAGGTGGTGTTTATTTTTTTTTACCAGGTTTAATTGTAATATCACTTACCTTGTAGGAGTTAGAAACATCAAGACAGATGCATTATCCACTAGCTTCCCTGGTGGAAGTCATCATGAGAACCCGGTCCCTATTTTGTAAAAGGGGGTGGTCATCTCAGGTTGTGCCCAGATCTAGAGAGGGACATGCTGGAGGCTCAGGGGGATGCCCTTCAGGGTGGTCATTTGTGCCACCTAATTTGCGCCATAAAATAATTCAGGAACATCACAATACTGTACTTACTGGTCATCCAGGTTGTAAAGCACCCTCTGACCTCCTTTCTTGTCATTTTTGGTGGCCCAGATTGCATCAGGATATAGTTAACTTTATGCCTCCTTGCAGTACTTGTGCATGTTCCAAGGTGACGCATACGCATCTGCCTGGATCTCTCCTACCTTTGGCTATCCCTAGAAGAATATGGACGCATTTTATTATGCATTTCTTTACTGACCTACCTTTTTCCGCAGGGAAGATGGTGGTTTTGGTAGTTGTGGATACGTTCAGTAAAATGGTACATTTCAACGAGTTATTGGCACTACCAAATGCACTGTGGCTCAGGTGTTTATCAAGGAAATCGTGAAGCTTCACTGAGTTTCTTAGTATTGGAGATTCCAGTTTGTTTCAAAATATTGGAAAGCTTTTGGTGCTTGTCTGGGTTTGCAGTTGTCTTTCTCTTCTGCCTTTCACCCTCAGTTGAATGGTCAGACTGAGTGTAGAAATCAAAATTTGGAAACTTACCTCAGGTGTTTTTCTCCGAGAACAAGGAGAATCATGCATCTTATTTACCATTGGCTGAATTTGCTATAAATAAACGTCACCAGAAATCTAGTGGGAAGTCATCATTATTTGGTGCATATGGTTTTCATCCACAGTTCGGGGGGTTTTGAAGAGGAGAGTTTTGCCTCATCGCTCTCTTCTGTATGGCAAGGGGTTCAAAGTATTTTGAAGCTTATGGGGGACAGATACAAACTTATACAAGAAAAGGGATTGAACAGCTCACCAGTCCAACATGATTAGGGGTGCAGTGCAAGGAAATCCAAATCTGGTAACTTGGTATATTGAAGCAAAATTTAGAAGGAGAACAAAATCCAGCAACCCCAATGTTCAATAAAGTTAAAACATAGCTTAATTAATGTCCATAAAAACAAGATTAAAAGCATATGTAGACAAAAAAAACCCGTCTACTCGTTTCGAGCAAACACAGACTTGCTCTTAATCACCAGCTAGTGAATCATCTATGGGTTTAAAAAGCTCATTACACCCCTAGATAAATTCCACAAGAGGTGTATTTTCCAAAAATGGGGTTACATGTGTTTAGGGCATGTCAGTATATGACTGGGTGCACTCTGACTGCTGTGCCCCGCTGTAAAGGGTTAGTTTGGTTGTCCCATGTAATTTCTCCCTTTTTTGTTGCCGCCAGTGATTCTGCTCCTCCTACTGCTTCCTCCTATATAAACCTACTTCCTGCTTCGTTCTGCCTCTCCTCACTTGTGAGACCTGGAGACTTGCTGTTCTTGCTGATGCAGCCTGTCACTGGGGAGAGAAGATGGCTGACGCCATTAGAGACAGAATCAGGGGTAAGGTGATTCCTGACTCACCTGCCTCCTGGGTGAGCAGGTTCCCTTCTCTCCTGAGGCTCAGGCACTTATGCACAGCGGCCGGCAGACCGCATGGCGAACACACACGCTGTATTGCTTGAGTTCTCCATCCCTTTACATGACAGGGAGAGCACTGAAGCTGCACGCTCTCCCGTCTTGCCCATACCCATTCGCCCTGCTTTGAATGATGCGACGGCTGCACACCTGCCCTGTCTCCGAGGCTACACAGCGCCGCCTCCTTTGATAACTATTCCCTATTTCCTACCCCGTCCTTTGAGTAACATGGCAGCTGCACACCCACCTTGGCAGGTGCGCAGTACCTTAGCTCCTCTCCAGCCTGTCGATCCTATAAGTTTTCCTTTCCTGCCCCATCCCCCTCCTGACCGGAGTGCTTTTCCTCTCACTAATGGAGGTCAGGCTGCAGCAGCACCAGTACGGCTATGTGCGCACATTGCGTTCTCTGCAGTGCGGAAAAGAACGCACCCACTGGCAGACTGGACACTTCGTTTATAAAATAAAATGCATCCACAAAGCATGCATTTTGGATGCTTTTTCCATGCATTTTGCATGCGTTTTAGATGCATTTTTGACAATGCGTTCCCCCGGCAATTCAGCTCTGCTACATGCTGGCTGACAGCACACACAGACAGAGTCGCACAATGAGAATGAACTCGGGTGAACTTCACCCGACTTCATTGTCATACCGCGGCTCTGTCTGTGTGTGGCGTCCCGATTATCATCTTGTGAAGAAGAGGGGGAATATGAGCACCACCTATAATTACAAGGAATTCTGTGCCAGATACCTAGCATATGGAGACTACAACAAAACAAAGTGGTATCCAAACGGCACCAGTAATTCCATATTGGTAAATAAGTCAAATATATGCTGGAAATGACATGTGCAAAAGATTATATTTTTATTGTAACAAAATCATGTGTGTACAGCAGTAGCTGGGGGGGCAGAGGGTGCGGCCGCCCCGGGCCCCATGCTCAGAGGGGGACCACCCGGAGCTGCGATACCATTAACTATATCAGCATGCACAGCGCGCCGATATAGTTAACCTCTGCGGCAGTGCGGATGAGACATGATCTCCCTGCACTGCTGCTGATGACAGCGCACACGCAGGACACAGAGTCCCAGCGTGGTGACGTCATCGCTCAACGCCGGGCAGCGGCGGGGGGGGAATTGCCCCCCAGGCTGCTCTCTCAGCTATTGTAGAGGGCCGCCCATGGGCCGCTTGCTGCATAATGTCATTATAACACACATGGCCGCACACAGTGAATAGCGCGCGGCCGTGTCTCTTGTACTGTGATGTGGCCGGCTACACTGACAGGCGCAGACAGTGCTGACCGCCGCATAGTACAGGAGACCTGGCCGCTCACATGCACAGTGCGTGGCCACGTGCGTTATAATGACGTCATGCAGCACACGCTGCCTCCATCCAGCGAGGAGCATCACACAAGTGGTCTGCCTGCGCAATGGGCGTGACCGGCTTTGTTAGTGGGCGTGGCCATGTTTCCTCCCGTCCAGTATAATCATGCAGGCTTCCCATCCCCCTCTCCCCCTGCGCCCCCTCTGTACCCACACCATCTGGAGGTCTTACCTTGGTCCCCGCTTTTATTATAAAGAACTCCAGGACACCTGGAGTTTCTTTCTGTTATCACCTGCGTTGTTGAGGCCCCGTTCCTTCTGATCACATGGGCGTGACGTCACCACAGGTCCTTTAGCCTACAGGGATTTACCATCAATCAAGTCTGTGGCTGCACGAGAGAGAAGTGTCCCCCAATCATCAAAAGTAAAAAGCACCTCCAGTATGTGTCTGTGTGTCTGAGTGTATAGGATTGTATCTGTGTATGATTACTTGTATGTGAATGTTTTCAAATATGTAGACTGGCTTGCAAAGTCTCCTTAAGGAGAATAGTGTTCCCCCGTGGTCCCCACATAGCTTTCTCATGAGCCAGATCAGACACCCCCATACTTTGCACTGACGAGGGGCAAGCACCCCGAAACACCGTGTCTGCAAATTGGGATTCTGATCTGGCTTATATATCCTGAGTCATATTGCAAAGGATTGTCGAAAATCCACTTGTGACTTTTAGGATCGCTACTTCCAATAGGTGGCGCTGTGCTAGAGTTTGTCTCCTTTACTGGAGAGACAATTTCAAATATGTATACGCTTCTATGTGACTATATCTGTGTATGTGTCTGTATATAAGTGTGTGTATACGGCTTTACGCAGGGGTGTGTATGTGTATACGGCTGTACGCAGGTGTCTGTATGTGTATACGGCTGTACGCAGGTGTCTGTATGTGTATAGGGCTGAACACAGGTGTCTGTATGTGTATACGGCTGTACGCAGGTGTCTGTATGTGTATACAGCTGTACGCAGGGGTGTGTATGTGTATACGGCTATACGCAGGTGTCTGTATGTGTATACGGCTGTACGCAGGTGTCTGTATGTGTATACGTCTGTACGCAGATGTCTGTATGTGTATACGGCTGTACGCAGGTGTCTGTATGTGTATACGGCTGTACGCAGGTGTCTGTATGTGTATACGGCTGTACGCAGGTGTCTGTATGTGTATACGGCTGTACACAGGTGTCTGTATGTGTATACAGCTGTACACAGGTGTCTGTATGTGTATACAGCTGTACGCAGGGGTGTGTATGTGTATACGGCTGTATGCAGGGGTGTGTATGTGTATACGGCTATACGCAGGTGTCTGTATGTGTATACGGCTGTACGCAGGTGTCTGTATGTGTATACGTCTGTACGCAGATGTCTGTATGTGTATACGGCTGTACGCAGGTGTCTGTATGTGTATACGGCTGTACGCAGGTGTCTGTATGTGTATACGGCTGTACGCAGGTGTCTGTATGTGTATACGGCTGTACACAGGTGTCTGTATGTGTATACGGCTATACGCAAATGTGTGTATGTGTATACAGCTGTACGCAGGGGTGTGTATGTGTATACGGCTGTATGCAGGGGTGTGTATGTGTATACGGCTGTACGCAGGTGTCTGTATGTGTATACAGCTGTATGCAGGTGTCTGTATGTGTATACGGGTATACGCAGGTGTCTATATGTGTATACGGCTGTACGCTGGTGTGTGTATGTGTATACGGCTGTACGCAGGTGTCTGTTAGGAGCTGTAGGCCCATCATACTGTGTATAGGGGAGGTGTAGAGGTATCATACTGTGTATAGGGGAGCCATGGGAACATCATACTGGGTATAGGGGAGGTATAAGGGCTTCATACAGTGTATAGGGGAGCTGTACATGGGAAGGACATTATTAAATGTTAAGTGGACACTTAGGAGCCATTATTGTTATAGGAACACTCAGGGTATTGTGACCGTCAAAGGCACACTGGGGGCTCTATTACTTTCTAGGAACAATATGTGGGCACTTTTCTAGGGCACTTACACAGGTCATTAATATTTTCTAGGGGGAAATGTAACTATTTAGAGGGCGCAAATGAGGCATTTTACCATGTAAAGGGCACAGTGGTGGCATTAATATGTGGGGGGCACAGTGGTGGCATTAATATGTGGGGGCACAGTGGTGGCATTAATATGTGGGGGGTACAGTGGTGGCATTAATATGTGGGGGGCACAGTGGTGGCATTAATATGTGGGAGGCACATTAGTGGCATTATTATGTAAGGGCACAGTGGTGGCATTATGTGCAGGCACAGTGGTGGCATAATTATGTGGAGGCACAGTGGTGGCATTATTATGTGGAGGCACAGTGGTGGCATTATGTGGAGGCACAGTGGTGACATTATTAAGTGGGAGGCACAGTGGTGACATTATGTGAGGGCACAGTGGTAGCATTATTATGTGGAGGCACAGTGGTGGCATTAATATGTGGGGGGCACAGTGGTGGCATTAATATGTGGGGGGCACAGTGGTGGCATTATTATGTGAGGGCACAGTGGTGGCATTATGTGGAGGCACAGTGGTGGCATTATTATGTGGAGGCACAGTGGTGGCATTATTATGTGGAGGCACAGTGGTGGCATTATTAAGTGGGAGGCACAGTGGTGACATTATGTGAGGGCAAAGTGGTGGCATTATTATGTGGAGGCACAGTGGTGGCATTATTAAGTGGGAGGCACAGTGGTGACATTATGTGAGGGCAAAGTGGTGGCATTACTATGTGGGGGGCACAGTGGTGGCATTATTATGTGGGAAGCACAGTGGTGGCATTATTATGTGGGAGGCACAGTGGTGGCATTATTATGTGAGGGCACAGTGGTGGCATTATTATGTGGGGGGCACAGTGGTGGCATTATTATGTGGGGGGCACGGTGGTGGCATTATGTGGAGGCACAGTGGTGGCATTATTAAGTGGGAGGCACAGTGGTGACATTATGTGAGGGCACAGTGGTGGCACTACTATGTGGGGGCACAGTGGTGGCATTATTATGTAAGGCGGCACAGTGGTGGCATTATGTGGGGGCACAGTGGTGGCATTATTATGTGGGGGTTCAGTGGTGGCATTACTATGTGAGGGCACAGTGGTGGCATTATTATGTGGAGGAACAGTGGTGGCATTATTATGTGGGAAGCACAGTGGTAGCATTATTATATTGGAGGCACAGTGATGGCATTATGTGGGAGGCACAGTGGTGGCATTCTTATATGGGGGAACAGTGGTGGCATTAATATGTGGGGAGCACAGTGGTGGCCTTAATATGTCGGGGGCACAGTGGTGGCATTATTATGAGGGAGGCACAGTGGTGGCATTATTACCATGTGGGGGCACAGTGGTGGCATTATTACCATGTGGGGGCACAGTGGTGGCATTATTATGTGGGGGCACAGTGGTGGAATTACTATGTGGGGGGCACAGTGGTGGCATTATGTGGGGGCACAGTGGTGGCATTATGTGGAGACACAGTGGTGGCATTATGTGGAGGCACAGTGGTGGCATTATTATGTGGGGGCACAGTGGTGGCATTATTATGTGGCGGCACAGTGGTGGCATTATTATGTGGCGGCACAGTGGTGGCATTATTATGTGGAGGCACAGTGGTGGCATTATTATGTGGCGGCACAGTGGTGGCATTAATGTGTGGGGGGTACAGTGGTGGCATTAATATGTGGGGGGCACAGTGGTGGCATTAATATGTGGGGGGCACAGTGGTGGCATTAATATGTGGGGGGCACAGTGGTGGCATTATTATGTGAGGGCACAGTGGTGGCATTATGTGCAGGCACAGTGGTGGCATTATTATGTGGAGGCACAGTGGTGGCATTATTATGTGGAGGCACAGTGGAGGCATTATGTTGAGGCACAGTGGTGGCATTATTAAGTGGGAGGCACAGTGGTGACATTATGTGAGGGCACAGTGGTGGCATTATTATGTGGAGGCACAGTGGTGGCATTAATATGTGGAGGGCACAGTGGTGGCATTAATATGTGGGGGGCACAGTGATGGCATTATGTGGAGTCACAGTGGTGGCATTATGTGGAGGCACAGTGGTGGCATTATTATGTGGAGGCACAGTGGTGGCATTATTAAGTGGGAGGCATAGTGGTGACATTATGTGAGGGCAAAGTGGTGGCATTACTATGTGGGGGGCACAGTGGTGGCATTATTATGTGGGAAGCACAGTGGTGGCATTATTATGTGGGAGGCACAGTGGTGGCATTATTATGTGGAGGCACAGTGGTGGCATTATTATGTGGGAAGCACAGTGGTAGCATTATTATATGGGAGGCACAGTGGTGGCATTATGTGGGAGGCACAGTGGTGGAATTCTTATATAGGGGCCCAGTGGTGGCATTAATATGTCGGGGGCACAGTGGTGGCATTATTATGTGGGAGGCACAGTGGTGGCATTATTACCATGTGGGGGCACAGTGGTGGCATTATTACCATGTGGGGGCACAGTGGTGGCATTATTATGTGGGGGCACAGTGGTGGAATTACTATGTGGGGGGCAGTGGTGGCATTATGTGGGGGCACAGTGGTGGCATTATGTGGAGGCACAGTGGTGGCATTATGTGGAGGCACAGGGGTGGCATTATTATGTGGGGGCACAGTGGTGGCATTACTATGTGGGAGGCACAGTGGTGACATTATTATGTGGAGGCACAGTGGTGGCATTATTATGTGGCGGCACAGTGGTGGCATTAATATTTGGGGGGTACAGTGGTGGCATTAATATGTGGGGGGCACAGTGGTGGCATTAATATGTGGGGGGCACAGTGGTGGCATTAATATGTGGGGGGCACAGTGGTGGCATTAATATGTGGGGGGCACAGTAGTGGCATTATTATGTGAGGGCACAGTGGTGGCATTATGTGCAGGCACAGTGGTGGCATTATTATGTGGAGGCACAGTGGTGGCATTATTATGTGGAGGCACAGTGGTGGCATTATGTGGAGGCACAATGGTGACATTATTAAGTGGGAGGCACAATGGTGACATTATGTGAGGGCATAGTGGTGGCATTATTATGTGGGGGGCACAGTGGTGGCATTAATATGTGGGGGGCACAGTGGTGGCATTAATATGTGGGGGGCACAGTGGTGGCATTATTATGTGAGGGCACAGTGGTGGCATTATGTGGAGTCACAGTGGTGGCATTATTATGTGGAGGCACAGTGGTGGCATTATTAAGTGGGAGGCACAGTGGTGACATTATGTGAGGGCAAAGTGGTGGCATTACTATGTGAGGGGGCACAGTGGTGGCATTATTATGTGGGAAGCACAGTGGTGGCGTTATTATGTGGGAGGCACAGTGGTGGCATTAATATGTGAGGGCACAGTGGTGGCATTATGTGGGGGGCACAGTGGTGGCATTATTATGTGAGGGCACAATGGTGGCATTATGTGGGGGGCACAGTGGTGGCATTATTATGTGGGGGGCATAGTGGTGGCATTATTATGTGGGGGGCACGGTGGTGGCATTATTATGTGGAGACACAGTGGTGGCATTATTAAGTGGGAGGCACAGTGGTGACATTATGTGAGGGCACAGTGGTGGCATTAGTATGTTGGGTCACAGTGGTGGCATTACTATGTGGGGGCACAGTGGTGGCATTATTATGTGGGGGGCACAGTGGTGGCATTATGTGGAGGCACAGTGGTGACATTATTATGTGGGGGTACAGTGGTGGCATTACCATGTGAGGGCACAGATGTCTGTATGTGTAAACGGCTTTACGCAGGTGTCTGTATGTGTATACGGCTGTACGCAGGGGTCTGTATGTGTATACAGCTGTACGCAGGTGTCTGTATGTGTATACGGCTATACGCAGTTGTGTGTATGTGTATATAGCTGTACGCATGGGTGTGTATGTGTATACGGCTGTACGCAGGTGTCTGTATGTGTATACGGCTGTACGCAGATATCTGTATGTGTGTACAGCTGTACGCAGATGTCTGTATGTGTATACGGCTGTACGCAGGTGTCTGTATGTGTATACGTCTGTACGCAGGTGTCTGTATGTGTATACGGCTGTACACAGATGTCTGTATGTGTATACGGCTGTACGCAGGGGTGTGTATGTGTATACGGCTGTACGCAGGTGTCTGTATGTGTATACAGCTGTACGCAGGTGTCTGTATGTGTATACGGCTGTACGCAGGTGTCTGTATGTGTATACGGCTGTACGCTGGTGTGTGTATGTGTATACGGCTGTACGCAGGTGTCTGTTAGGAGCTGTAGGCCCATCATACTGTGTATAGGGGAGGTGTAGAGGTATCATACTGTGTATAGGGGAGCCATGGGAACATCATACTGTGTATAGGAGAGGTATAAGGGCTTCATACAGTGTATAGGGGAGCTGTACATGGGAGGGACATAATTAAATGTTAAGTGGACACTTAGGAGCCATTATTGTTTTAGGAACACTCAGGGTGTTGTGACCGTCAAAGGCACACTGGGGGCTCTATTACTTTCTAGGAACAATATGTGGGCACTTTTCTAGGGCACTTACACAGGTCACTAATATTTTCTAGGGGGAAATGTAACCATTTAGAGGGCACAAATGAGGCATTTTACCATGTAAAGAGCACAGTGGTGGCATTAAAATGTGGAGGGCACAGTGGTGGCATTAATATGTGGGGGGCACAGTGGTGGCATTAATATGTGGGGGGCACAGTGGTGGCATTAATATGTGGGGGGCACAGTGGTGGCATTAATATGTGGGAGGCACAGTAGTGGCATTATTATGTGAGGGCACAGTGGTGGCATTATGTGCAGGCACAGTGGTGGCATTATTATGTGGAGGCACAGTGGTGGCATTATTATGTGGAGGCACAGTGGTGGCATTATGTGGAGGCACAGTGGTGGCATTATTAAGTGGGAGGCACAGTGGTGACATTATGTGAGGGCACAGTGGTGGCATTATTATATGGAGGCACAGTGGTGGCATTAATATGTGGGGGGCACAGTGGTGGCAATAATATGTGGGGGGCACAGTGGTGGCATTATTATGTGAGGGCACAGTGGTGGCATTATGTGGAGGCACAGTGGTGGCATTATTATGTGGAGGCACAGTGGTGGCATTATTAAGTGGGAGGTACAGTGGTGACATTATGTGAGGGCAAAGTGGTGGCATTATTAAGTGGAGGCACAGTGGTGGCATTATTATTTGGGAGGCATAGTGGTGACATTATGTGAGGGCAAAGTGGTGGCATTACTATGTGGGGAGCACAGTGGTGGCATTATTTTATTATGTGGGAAGCACAGTGGTGGCATTATTATGTGGGAGGCACAGTGGTGGCATTATTATGTGAGGGCACAGTGGTGGCATTATTATGTGGGGGGCACAGTGGTGGCATTAATATGTGGGGGGCATGGTGGTGGCATTATTATGTGGAGGCACAGTGGTGGCATTATTAAGTGGGAGGCACAGTGGTGACATTATGTGAGGGCACAGTGGTGGCATTACTATGTGGGGGCACAGTGGTGGCATTATTATGTAAGGCGGCACAGTGGTGGCATTAATATGTGGGGGGCACAGTAGTGGCATTATTATGTGAGGGCACAGTGGTGGCATTATGTGCAGGCACAGTGGTGGCATTATTATGTGGAGGCACAGTGGTGGCATTATTATGTGGAGGCACAGTGGTGGCATTATGTGGAGGCACAATGGTGACATTATTAAGTGGGAGGCACAATGGTGACATTATGTGAGGGCATAGTGGTGGCATTATTATGTGGGGGGCACAGTGGTGGCATTAATATGTGGGGGGCACAGTGGTGGCATTAATATGTGGGGGGCACAGTGGTGGCATTATTATGTGAGGGCACAGTGGTGGCATTATGTGGAGTCACAGTGGTGGCATTATTATGTGGAGGCACAGTGGTGGCATTATTAAGTGGGAGGCACAGTGGTGACATTATGTGAGGGCAAAGTGGTGGCATTACTATGTGGGGGGGCACAGTGGTGGCATTATTATGTGGGAAGCACAGTGGTGGCGTTATTATGTGGGAGGCACAGTGGTGGCATTAATATGTGAGGGCACAGTGGTGGCATTATGTGGGGGGCACAGTGGTGGCATTATTATGTGAGGGCACAGTGGTGGCATTATGTGGGGGGCACAGTGGTGGCATTATTATGTGGGGGGCACAGTGGTGGCATTATTATGTGGGGGGCACGGTGGTGGCATTATTATGTGGAGACACAGTGGTGGCATTATTAAGTGGGAGGCACAGTGGTGACATTATGTGAGGGCACAGTGGTGGCATTAGTATGTTGGGTCACAGTGGTGGCATTACTATGTGGGGGCACAGTGGTGGCATTATTATGTGGGGGGCACAGTGGTGGCATTATGTGGAGGCACAGTGGTGACATTATTATGTGGGGTACAGTGGTGGCATTACCATGTGAGGGCACAGATGTCTGTATGTGTATACGGCTTTACGCAGGTGTCTGTATGTGTATACGGCTGTACGCAGGTGTCTGTATGTGTATACGGCTGTACGCAGGTGTCTGTATGTGTATACGGCTGTACACAGGTGTCTGTATGTGTATACGGCTGTACGCAGGGGTCTGTATGTGTATACAGCTGTACGCAGGTGTCTGTATGTGTATACGGCTATACGCAGTTGTGTGTATGTGTATATAGCTGTACGCATGGGTGTGTATGTGTATACGGCTGTACGCAGGGGTGTGTATGTGTATACGGCTGTACGCAGGTGTCTGTATGTGTATACAGCTGTACGCAGGTGTCTGTATGTGTATACGGCTGTACGCAGGTGTCTGTATGTGTATACGGCTGTACGCTGGTGTGTGTATGTGTATACGGCTATACGCAGGTGTCTGTTAGGAGCTGTAGGCCCATCATACTGTGTATAGGGGAGGTGTAGAGGTATCATACTGTGTATAGGGAAGGGGTAGAGGCATCTTACTATGTATAGGGGAGCCATGGGAACATCATACTGTGTATAGGAGAGGTATAAGGGCTTCATACAGTGTATAGGGGAGCTGTACATGGGAGGGACATTATTAAATGTTAAGTGGACACTTAGGAGCCATTATTGTTTTAGGAACACTCAGGGTGTTGTGACCGTCAAAGGCACACTGGGTGCTATATTACTTTCTAGGAACAATATGTGGGCACTTTCTAGGGCACTTACACAGGTCACTAATATTTTCTAGGGGGAAATGTAACCATTTAGAGGGCACAAATGAGGCATTTTACCATGTAAAGAGCACAGTGGTGGCATTAAAATGTGGAGGGCACAGTGGTGGCATTATTATGTGGGGGCACAGTGGTGGCATTAATATGTGGGGGGTACAGTGGTGGCATTAATATGTGGGGGGCACAGTGGTGGCATTAATATGTGGGGGGCACAGTGGTGGCATTAATATGTGGGGGGCACAGTGGTGGCATTAATATGTGGGAGGCACAGTAGTGGCATTATTATGTGAGGGCACAGTGGTGGCATTATGTGCAGGCACAGTGGTGGCATTATTATGTGGAGGCACAGTGGTGGCATTATTATGTGGAGGCACAGTGGTGGCATTATGTGGAGGCACAGTGGTGGCATTATTAAGTGGGAGGCACAGTGGTGACATTATGTGAGGGCACAGTGGTGGCATTATTATATGGAGGCACAGTGGTGGCATTAATATGTGGGGGGCACAGTGGTGGCAATAATATGTGGGGGGCACAGTGGTGGCATTATTATGTGAGGACACAGTGGTGGCATTATGTGGAGGCACAGTGGTGGCATTATTATGTGGAGGCACAGTGGTGGCATTATTAAGTGGGAGGTACAGTGGTGACATTATGTGAGGGCAAAGTGGTGGCATTATTAAGTGGAGGCACAGTGGTGGCATTATTATTTGGGAGGCATAGTGGTGACATTATGTGAGGGCAAAGTGGTGGCATTACTATGTGGGGGGCACAGTGGTGGCATTATTTTATTATGTGGGAAGCACAGTGGTGGCATTATTATGTGGGAGGCACAGTGGTGGCATTATTATGTGAGGGCACAGTGGTGGCATTATTATGTGGGGGGCACAGTGGTGGCATTAATATGTGGGGGGCATGGTGGTGGCATTATTATGTGGAGGCACAGTGGTGGCATTATTAAGTGGGAGGCACAGTGGTGACATTATGTGAGGGCACAGTGGTGGCATTACTATGTGGGGGCACAGTGGTGGCATTATGTGGAGGCACAGTGGTGGCATTATTATGTGGGGGTACAGTGGTGGCATTACTATGTGAGGGCACAGTGGTGGCATTATTATGTGGAGGCACAGTGGTGGCATTATTATGTGGGAAGCACAGTGGTAGCATTATTATATGGGAGGCACAGTGGTGGCATTATGTGGGAGGCACAGTGGTGGAATTCTTATATGGGGGCACAGTGGTGGCATTAATATGTCGGGGGCACAGTGGTGGCATTATTATGTGGGAGGCACAGTGGTGGCATTATTACCATGTGGGGGCACAGTGGTGGCATTATTACCATGTGGGGGCACAGTGGTGGCATTATTATGTGGGGGCACAGTGGTGGAATTACTATGTGGGGGGCACAGTGGTGGCATTATGTGGGGGCACAGTGGTGGCATTATGTGGAGGCACAGTGGTGGCATTTTGTGGAGGCACAGTGGTGGCATTATTATGTGGGGGCATAGTGGTGGCATTACTATGTGGGAGGCACAGTGGTGACATTATTATGTGGCGGCACAGTGGTGGCATTATTATGTGGAGGCACAGTGGTGGCATTATTATGTGGCGGCACAGTGGTGGCATTAATATGTGGGGGGTACAGTGGTGGCATTAATATGTGGGGGGCACAGTGGTGGCATTAATATGTGGGGGGCACAGTGGTGGCATTAATATGTGGGGGACACAGTGGTGGCATTAATATGTGGGGGGCACAGTAGTGGCATTCTTATGTGAGGGCACAGTGGTGGCATTATGTGGAGGCACAATGGTGACATTATTAAGTGGGAGGCACAGTGGTGACATTATGTGAGGGCACAGTGGTGGCATTATTATGTGGAGGCACAGTGGTGGCATTATTATGTGGAGGCACAGTGGTGGCATTATGTGGAGGCACAATGGTGACATTATTAAGTGGGAGGCACAGTGGTGACATTATGTGAGGGCACAGTGGTGGCATTATTATGTGGAGGCACAGTTGTGGCATTAATATGTGGGGGGCACAGTGGTGGCATTAATATGTGGGGGGCACAGTGGTGGCATTATTATGTGAGGGCACAGTGGTGGCATTATGTGGAGTCACAGTGGTGGCATTATTATGTGGAGGCACAGTGGTGGCATTATTATGTGGAGGCACAGTGGTGGCATTATTAAGTGGGAGGCACAGTGGTGACATTATGTGAGGGCAAAGTGGTGGCATTACTATGTGGGGGGGCACAGTGGTGGCATTATTATGTGGGAAGCACAGTGGTGGCATTAATATGTGGGGGGCACGGTGGTGGCATTATTATGTGGAGGCACAGTGGTGGCATTACTATGTGGGGGCACAGTGGTGGCATTATTATGTGGGGGGCACATTGGTGGCATTATGTGGAGGCACAGTGGTGGCATTATTATGTTGGGGTACAGTGGTGGCATTACCATGTGAGGGCACAGTGGTGGCATTATTATGTGGGAAGCACAGTGGTGGCATTATTATATGGGAGGCACAGTGGTGGCATTATGTGGGAGGCACAGTGGTGGCATTATTATGTGGGGGCACAGTGGTGGCATTAATATGTGGGGGGCACAGTGGTGGCATTATTACCATGTGGGGGCACAGTGGTGGCATTATTATGTGGGGGCACAGTGGTGGAATTACTATGTGGGGGGCACAGTAGTGGCATTATGTGGGGGCACAGTGGTGGCATTATGTGGAGGCACAGTGGTGGCATTATTATGTGGGGGCACAGTGGTGGCATTACTATGTGGAGGCACAGTGTTGGCATTACTACGTGGGAGGCACAGTGGTGACATTATTATGTGAAGGCACAGTTGTGGCATTATTATGTGGAGGCACAGTGGTGGCATTACTATGTGAGGGCACAGTGGTGGCATTATTATGTGGAGGGCACAGTGGTGGCATTACTATGTGAGAGCACAGTGGTGGCATTATTATGTGGGGGCACAGTGGTGGCATTACTATGTGATGGCACAGTGGTGGCATTATGATGTGTAAGCACAGTGGTGGCATTACTATGTGATGGCACAGTGGTGGCATTATGATGTGTAAGCACAGTGGTGGCATTACTATGTGAGGGCACAGTAGTGGTATTATGTGGGGGCACAGTGGTGGCATTATGTGGAGGCACAGTGGTGGCATTATCATGTTGAGGCACTGTGGTGGCATTACCATGTGGGGGGCACAGTGGTGGCATTATTATGTGTGGTAGTAAGAGGAGTTGGTTTTTGTGCACACAGCAGGTGCAGTAATAGGGACACACACGGCAGCAGTGGCTTAGTATTGGGGTGACGGCAGGATGAGGAGTTTGTGCAGGTTGGGATTAGATGGGGTTCGGTGCCGGAAGTGTGTGGAGTTAAATGTGTCTTTGTTGTAATTTCTGTAGATGACTTGTGGCTGGAAGAAGTTGTCATGTCGGTCTGGGCCAGATAGAAAACACAGAAAAGGTGAACAACTCCATCCGAAAGAACGTCAGCTGTAAGTCACCATCTATAACTGCACTGTGATCTCTTGTATGTGCTGCAGCTCCGATATCTACCACTATATACCGGTAGTCACCATATAGCGGTAATATCAGTGTCATCTGCCGAGGTTCCACTATACCAACGATTAGTCTGCGCCACCCTAGTTATCATGGTTACCTGGTAAGGGGCCCACTCAGATGTTTTGCCCCCCCCTGAGCTGAAACCCTAGCTACGCCACTGGTGTACAGGGTTAAAAACATTTAAAATCATTCCATGACAATGGATTATACACAACTGCAAAAATCAATATAACATCAAGGATAATTCCCCAGTATACAATAAATGATGTACTGATATAGACCCAACCTATACATATAGAGACAACAGATGTAATATTAGACTCCTGTATCAATATCAATGGCACCCAATAAACCAAGCATTCATCTATGCATGTGAATATGATGATCAAAGCTGTTTGAAAGCAATGAGAAAGCTGAGCCCCTGAACAAATAGTCCCAGCAATATGGGGAGAGGATGCAGGCAATCCCAGATGGAATTAACAATACTGCATCATCTCATTATAATAAACATGGCAACAGAAAAAGTTCCCAACACACAATTGCTGATATATATATATATATATATATATATATATATATATATATATATACACATGCCCGATCTGAACAGGCAAACACATTGGATGTTATAATAGTCACCCTGTGCTGGAGGTACTTAGTGAATCAAATGTTTACCTGAATATATAAAAAAGCAAGCAAGGTTTAGGATGAATATAAAGGCAATGGGAAAGCTGGGTTCCTGAATAACAAAATAATCCAATAATGTAAGAAGATGCAGGCAGTCATTATCATCTTCACCGCACACATCCCGACCTTACCGCCTACATCCCCGCACACATCCCGACATTACCACCTACATCCCGACATTACCGCCTACATCCCCGCACACATCCCGACATTACCACCTACATCCCGACATTACCACCTACATCCCGACATTACCACCTACTTCCCGACATTACCACCTACATCCCGACATTACCGCCTACATCCCCGCACACATCCCGACATTACAGCCGACATCCCGACATTACCACCTACATCCCGACATTACCACCTACATCCCGACATTACCGCCTACATCCCCGCACACATCCCGACATTACAGCCGACATCCCCGCACACATCCCGAGTCCCGACATTACCGCCTACATCCCCGCACACATCCCGACATTACCGCCTACATCCCCACACACATCCCGACATTACCACCTACATCCCGACATTACCACCTACATCCCGACATTACCGCCTACATCCCCGCACACATCCCGACATTACAGCCGACATCCCCGCACACATCCCGACATTACCACCTACATCCCCGCACACATCCCGACATTACCGCCTACATCCCCGCACACATCCCGACATTACCACCTACATCCCGATATTACCACCTACATCCCGACATTACCGCCTACATCCCCGCACACATCCCGACATTACCACCTACATCCCGACATTACCGCCTACATCCCCGCACACATCCCGACATTACAGCCGACATCCCCGCACACATCCCGACATTACCACCTACATCCCGACATTACCACCTACATCCCGACATTACCGCCTACATCCCCGCACACATCCCGACATTACAGCCGACATCCCCGCACACATCCCGACATTACCACCTACATCCCCGCACACATCCCGACATTACCGCCTACATCCCCGCACACATCCCGACATTACCACCTACATCCCGATATTACCACCTACATCCCGACATTACCGCCTACATCCCCGCACACATCCCGACATTACCACCTACATCCCGACATTACGGCCTACATCCCCGCACACATCCCGACATTACAGCCGACATCCCCGCACACATCCCGACATTACCACCTACATCCCGACATTACCACCTACATCCCGACATTACCGCCTACATCCCCGCACACATCCCGACATTACAGCCGACATCCCCGCACACATCCCGAGTCCCGACATTACCGCCTACATCCCCGCATACATCCCGACATTACCGCCTACATCCCCACACACATCCCGACATTACCACCTACATCCCGACATTACCACCTACATCCCGACATTACCGCCTACATCCCCGCACACATCCCGACATTACCACCTACATCCCGACATTACCGCCTACATCACCGCACACATCCCGACATTACCACCTACATCCCGACATTACCGCCTACATCCCCGCACACATCCCGACATTACAGCCAACATCCCCGCACACATCCCGACATTACCACCTACATCCCCGCACACATCCCGACATTACTGCCTACATCCCGACATTACCACCTGCATCCCGATATTACCACCTACATCCCGACATTACCGCCTACATCCCCGCACACATCCCGAAATTACCACCTACATCCCGACATTACCGCCTACACCCCCGCACACATCCCGACATTACAGCCGACATCCCCGCACACATCCCGACATTACCACCTACATCCCGACATTACCACCTAAATCCCCGCACACATCCCGACATTACAGCCGACATCCCGACATTACCACCTACATCCCGACATTACCACCTACATCCCGACATTACCGCCTACATCCCCGCACACACCCCGACATTACAGCCGACATCCCCGCACACATCCCGAGTCCCGATATTACCGCCTACATCCCCGCACACATCCCGACATTACCGCCTACATCCCCAAACACATCCCAACATTACCACCTACATCCCGACATTACCACCTACATCCCGACATTACCGCCTACATCCCCGCACACATCCCGACATTACCACCTACATCCCGACATTACCGCTTACATCCCCGCACACATCCCGACATTACAACCGACATCCCCGCACACATCCCGACAATACCACCTACATCCCCACACACATCCCGACATTACCGCCTACATCCCCGCACACATCCCGACATTACCACCTACATCCCGATATTACCACCTACATCCCGACATTACCGCCTACATCCCCGCACACATCCCGACATTACCACCTACATCCCGACATTACCGCCTACATCCCCGCACACATCCCGACATTACAGCCGACATCCCCGCACACATCCCGACATTACCAC
This sequence comes from Anomaloglossus baeobatrachus, assembly GCF_048569485.1. NCBI lineage: Eukaryota > Metazoa > Chordata > Amphibia > Anura > Aromobatidae > Anomaloglossus > Anomaloglossus baeobatrachus. The sequence goes on along the minus strand of NC_134357.1, from coordinate 196,167,662 downwards.
CTACATCCCGACATTACCGCCTACATCCCCGCACACATCCCGACATTACCACCTACATCCCGACATTACCGCCTACATCCCCGCACACATCCCGACATTACAGCCGACATCCCAGCACACATCCTGACATTACCGCCTACATCCCCGCACTCATCCCGACCTTACCGCCTACATCCCGACATTACAGCTGACATCCCCACACACATCCCGACATTACCGCCTACATCCCCGCACACATCCCGACATTACAGCCGACATCCCCGCACACATCCGACATTACCACCCACATCCCCGCACACATCCCGACATTACCACCTACATCCCGACATTACAGCTGACATCCCCACACACATCCCGACATTACCGCCTACATCCCGACATTACAGCCAACATCCCTGCACACATCCCGACAATCCCCGCACACATCACCACATTACCGCCTACATCCCGACATTACCGCCGACATCCCTGCACAGATCCCGACATTACTACCTACATCCCGACATTACCGCCAACATCCCCGTTCACATCCCAACATTACCACCGATATCCCCGCACACATCCCGACATCCCCGCACACATCCCGACAATACCGCCTACATCCCGACATTACTGCCGACATCCCCGCACACATCCCGACATTACCGCCTACATCCCTGCACACATCCCGACATTACCGCCTACATCCCGACATTACCGCCTACATTCCGACATTACCGCCGACATCCCCGCACACATCCCAACATTACCACCGATATCCCCGCACACATCCCAACATCCCCGCACACATCCCGGCATTACCACCTACATCCCGATATTACCACCTACATCCCGACATTACCGCCTACATCCCCGCACACATCCCGACATTACCACCTACATCCCGACATTACCGCCTACATCCCCGCACACATCCCGACATTACCACCTACATCCCGACATTACCGCTTACATCCCCGCACACATCCCGACATTACAACCGACATCCCCGCACACATCCCGACATTACCACCTACATCCCCACACACATCCCGACATTACCGCCTACATCCCCGCACACATCCCGACATTACCACCTACATCCCGATATTACCACCTACATCCCGACATTACCGCCTACATCCCCGCACACATCCCGACATTACCACCTACATCCCGACATTACCGCCTACATCCCCGCACACATCCCGACATTACAGCCGACATCCGCGCACACATCCCGACATTACCACCTACATCCCGACATTACCGCCTACATCCCCGCACACATCCCGACATTACCACCTACATCCCGACATTACCGCCTACATCCCCGCACACATCCCGACATTACAGCCGACATCCCCGCACACATCCTGACATTACCGCCTACATCCCCGCACTCATCCCGACCTTACCGCCTACATCCCCGCACACATCCGACATTACCACCCACATCCCCGCACACATCCCGACATTACCACCTACATCCCGACATTACAGCTGACATCCCCACACACATCCCGACATTACCGCCTACATCCCGACATTACAGCCAACATCCCTGCACACATTCCGACAATCCCCGCACACATTACCGCCTACATTCCGACATTACCGCCGACATCCCTGCACAGATCCCGACATTACTACCTACATCCCGACATTACCGCCGACATCCCCGTTCACATCCCAACATTACCACCGATATCCCCGCACACATCCCGACATCCCCGCACACATCCCGACAATACCGCCTACATCCCGACATTACTGCCGACATCCCCGCACACATCCCGACATTACCGCCTACATCCCTGCACACATCCCGACATTACCGCCTACATCCCGACATTACCGCCTACATTCCGACATTACCGCCGACATCCCCGCACACATCACAACATTACCACCGATATCCCCGCACACATCCCGACATCCCCGCACACATCCCGGCATTACCACCTACATCCCGATATTACCACCTACATCCCGACATTACCGCCTACATCCCCGCACACATCCCGACATTACCACCTACATCCCGACATTACCGCCTACATCTCCGCACACATCCCGACATTACAGCCGACATCCCGACATTACCACCTACATCCCGACATTACCACCTACATCCCGACATTACTGCCTACATCCCCGCACACATCCCGACATTACAGCCGACATCCCGGCACACATCCCGACATTACCACCTACATCCCCAAACACATCCCGACATTACCACCTACATCCCGACATTACCACCTACATCCCGACATTACCGCCTACATCCCCGCACACATCCCGACATTACCACCTACATCCCGACATTACCGCTTACATCCCCGCACACATCCCGACATTACAGCCGACATCCCCGCACACATCCCGACATTACCACCTACATCCCCAAACACATCCCGACATTACCGCCTACATCCCCGCACACATCCCGACATTACCACCTACATCCCGATATTACCACCTACATCCCGACATTACCGCCTACATCCCCGCACACATCCCGACATTACCACCTACATCCCGACATTACCGCCTACATCCCCGCACACATCCCGACATTACAGCCGACATCCCCGCACACATCCCGACATTACCACCTACATCCCGACATTACCGCCTACATCCCCGCACACATCCCGACATTACCACCTACATCCCGACATTACCGCCTACATCCCCGCACACATCCCGACATTACCGCCTACATCCCGACATTACCGCCGACATCCCCGCACACATCCCGACATTACCGCCTACATCCCTGCACACATCCCGACATTACCGCCTACATCCCGACCTTACCGCCTACATTCCGACATTACCGCCGACATCCCCGCACACATCCCAACATTACCACCGATATCCCCGCACACATCCCGACATCCCCGCACACATCCCGACATTACCACCTACATCCCGATATTACCACCTACATCCCGACATTACCGCCTACATCCCCGCACACATCCCGACATTACAGCCGACATCCCCGCACACATCCCGAGTCCCGACATTACCGCCTACATCCCCACACACATCCCGACATTACCGCCTACATCCCCAAACACATCCCAACATTACCACCTACATCCCGACATTACCACCTACATCCCGACATTACCGCCTACATCCCCGCACACATCCCGACATTACCACCTACATCTCGACATTACCGCTTACATCCCCGCACACATCCCGACATTACAACCGACATCCCCGCACACATCCCGACATTACCACCTACATCCCCACACACATCCCGACATTACCGCCTACATCCCCGCACACATCCCGACATTACCACCTACATCCCGATATTACCACCTACATCCCGACATTACCGCCTACATCCCCGCACACATCCCGACATTACCACCTACATCCCGACATTACCGCCTACATCCCCGCACACATCCCGACATTACAGCCGACATCCCCGCACACATCCCGACATTACCACCTACATCCCGACATTACCGCCTACATCCCCGCACACATCCCGACATTACCACCTACATCCCGACATTACCGCCTACATCCCCGCACACATCCCGACATTACCGCCTACATCCCGACATTACCGCCGACATCCCCGCACACATCCCGACATTACCGCCTACATCCCTGCACACATCCCGACATTACCGCCTACATCCCGACCTTACCGCCTACATTCCGACATTACCGCCGACATCCCCGCACACATCCCAACATTACCACCGATATCCCCGCACACATCCCGACATCCCCGCACACATCCCGACATTACCACCTACATCCCGATATTACCACCTACATCCCGACATTACCGCCTACATCCCCGCACACATCCCGACATTACAGCCGACATCCCCGCACACATCCCGAGTCCCGACATTACCGCCTACATCCCCACACACATCCCGACATTACCGCCTACATCCCCAAACACATCCCAACATTACCACCTACATCCCGACATTACCACCTACATCCCGACATTACCGCCTACATCCCCGCACACATCCCGACATTACCACCTACATCTCGACATTACCGCTTACATCCCCGCACACATCCCGACATTACAACCGACATCCCCGCACACATCCCGACATTACCACCTACATCCCCACACACATCCCGACATTACCGCCTACATCCCCGCACACATCCCGACATTACCACCTACATCCCGATATTACTACCTACATCCCGACATTACCGCCTACATCCCCGCACACATCCCGACATTACCACCTACATCCCGACATTACCGCCTACATCCCCGCACACATCCCGACATTACAGCCGACATCTCCGCACACATCCCGACATTACCACCTACATCCCGACATTACCGCCTACATCCCCGCACACATCCCGACATTACCACCTACATCCCGACATTACCGCCTACATCCCCGCACACATCCCGACATTACAGCCGACATCCCCGCACACATCCCGACATTACCGCCTACATCCCCGCACTCATCCCGACCTTACCGCCTACATCCCCGCACACATCCGACATTACCACCCACATCCCCGCACACATCCCGACATTACCACCTACATCCCGACATTACAGCTGACATCCCCACACACATCCCGACATTACCGCCTACATCCCGACATTACAGCCAACATCCCTGCACACATCCCGACAATCCCCGCACACATCACCACATTACCGCCTACATCCCGACATTACCGCCGACATCCCTGCACAGATCCCGACATTACTACCTACATCCCGACATTACCGCCGACATCCCCGTTCACATCCCAACATTACCACCGATATCCCCGCACACATCCCGACATCCCCACACACATCCCGACAATACCGCCTACATCCCGACATTACTGCCGACATCCCCGCACACATCCCGACATTACCGCCTACATCCCTGCACACATCCCGACATTACCGCCTACATCCCGACATTACCGCCTACATTCCAACATTACCGCCGACATCCCCGCACACATCCCAACATTACCACCGATATCCCCGCACACATCCCGACATCCCCGCACACATCCCGGCATTACCACCTACATCCCGATATTACCACCTACATCCCGACATTACCGCCTACATCCCCGCACACATCCCGTCATTACCACCTACATCCCGACATTACCGCCTACATCCCCGCACACATCCCGACATTACAGCCGACATCCCCGCACACATCCCGACATTACCACCTACATCCCGACATTACCGCCTACATCCCCGCACACATCCCGACATTACCACCTACATCCCGACATTACCGCCTACATCCCCGCACACATCCCGACATTACCACCTACATCCCGACATTACCGCCTACATCCCCGCACACATCCCGACATTACAGCCGACATCCCGACATTACCACCTACATCCCGACATTACCACCTACATCCCGACATTACCGCCTACATCCCCGCACACATCCCGACATTACCGCCTACATCCCGACATTACCGCCGACATCCCCGCACACATCCGGACATTACCGCCTACATCCCTGCACACATCCCGACATTACCGCCTACATCCCGACCTTACCGCCTACATTCCGACATTACCGCCGACATCCCCGCACACATCCCAACATTACCACCGATATCCCCGCACACATCCCGACATCCCCGCACACATCCCGACATTACCACCTACATCCCGATATTACCACCTACATCCCGACATTACCGCCTACATCCCCGCACACATCCCGACATTACAGCCGACATCCCCGCACACATCCCGAGTCCCGACATTACCGCCTACATCCCCACACACATCCCGACATTACCGCCTACATCCCCAAACACATCCCAACATTACCACCTACATCCCGACATTACCACCTACATCCCGACATTACCGCCTACATCCCCGCACACATCCCGACATTACCACCTACATCTCGACATTACCGCTTACATCCCCGCACACATCCCGACATTACAACCGACATCCCCGCACACATCCCGACATTACCACCTACATCCCCACACACATCCCGACATTACCGCCTGCATCCCCGCACACATCCCGACATTACCACCTACATTCCGATATTACTACCTACATCCCGACATTACCGCCTACATCCCCGCACACATCCCGACATTACCACCTACATCCCGACATTACCGCCTACATCCCCGCACACATCCCGACATTACAGCCGACATCTCCGCACACATCCCGACATTACCACCTACATCCCGACATTACCGCCTACATCCCCGCACACATCCCGACATTACCACCTACATCCCGACATTACCGCCTACATCCCCGCACACATCCCGACATTACAGCCGACATCCCCGCACACATCCCGACATTACCGCCTACATCCCCGCACTCATCCCGACCTTACCGCCTACATCCCCGCACACATCCGACATTACCACCCACATCCCCGCACACATCCCGACATTACCACCTACATCCCGACATTACAGCTGACATCCCCACACACATCCCGACATTACCGCCTACATCCCGACATTACAGCCAACATCCCTGCACACATCCCGACAATCCCCGCACACATCACCACATTACCGCCTACATCCCGACATTACCGCCGACATCCCTGCACAGATCCCGACATTACTACCTACATCCCGACATTACCGCCGACATCCCCGTTCACATCCCAACATTACCACCGATATCCCCGCACACATCCCGACATCCCCGCACACATCCCGACAATACCGCCTACATCCCGACATTACTGCCGACATCCCCGCACACATCCCGATATTACCGCCTACATCCCTGCACACATCCCGACATTACCGCCTACATCCCGACATTACCGCCTACATTCCAACATTACCGCCGACATCCCCGCACACATCCCAACATTACCACCGATATCCCCGCACACATCCCGACATCCCCGCACACATCCCGGCATTACCACCTACATCCCGATATTACCACCTACATCCCGACATTACCGCCTACATCCCCGCACACATCCCGACATTACCACCTACATCCCGACATTACCGCCTACATCCCCGCACACATCCCGACATTACAGCCGACATCCCCGCACACATCCCGACATTACCACCTACATCCCGACATTACCGCCTACATCCCCGCACACATCCCGACATTACCACCTACATCCCGACATTACCGCCTACATCCCCGCACACATCCCGACATTACCACCTACATCCCGACATTACCGCCTACATCCCCGCACACATCCCGACATTACAGCCGACATCCCGACATTACCACCTACATCCCGACATTACCACCTACATCCCGACATTACTGCCTACATCCCCGCACACATCCCGAGTCCCGACATTACCGCCTACATCCCCGCACACATCCCGACATTACCACCTACATCCCCGCACACATCCCGACATTACCACCTACATCCCGACATTACCGCCTACATCCCCGCACACATCCCGACATTACAGCCGACATCCCCGCACACATCCCGACATTACCACCTACATCCCGACATTACCGCCTACATCCCCGCACACATCCCGACATTACCACCTACATCCCGACATTACCGCCTACATCCCCGCACACATCCCGACATTACCGCCTACATCCCGACATTACCGCCGACATCCCCGCACACATCCCGACATTACCGCCTACATCCCTGTACACATCCCGACATTACCGCCTACATCCCGACATTACCGCCTACATTCCGACATTACCGCCGACATCCCCGCACACATCCCAACATTACCACCGATATCCCCGCACACATCCCGACATCCCCGCACACATCCCGACATTACCACCTACATCCCGATATTACCACCTACATCCCGACATTACCGCCTACATCCCCGCACACATCCCGACATTACCACCTACATCCCGACATTACCGCCTACATCCCCGCACACATCCCGACATTACAGCCGACATCCCCGCACACATCCCGACATTACCACCTACATCCCGACATTACCGCCTACATCCCCGCACACATCCCGACATTACCACCTACATCCCGTCATTACCGCCTACATCCTCGCACACATCCCGACATTACAGCCGACATCCCCGCACACATCCCGACATTACCGCCTACATCCCCGCACACATCCCGACCTTACCGCCTACATCCCCGCACACATCCGACATTACCACCCACATCCCCGCACACATCCCGACATTACCACCTACATCCCGACATTACAGCTGACATCCCCACACACATCCCGACATTACCGCCTACATCCCGACATTACAGCCAACATCCCTGCACACATCCCGACAATCCCCGCACACATCACCACATTACCGCCTACATCCCGACATTACCGCCGACATCCCTGCACAGATCCCGACATTACTACCTACATCCCGACATTACCGCCGACATCCCCGCACACATCCCAACATTACCACCGATATCCCCGCACACATCCCGACATCCCCGCACACATCCCGACATTACCGCCTACATCCCGACATTACCGCCGACATCCCCGCACACATCCCGACATTACCGCCTACATCCCTGCACACATCCCGACATTACCGCCTACATCCCGACATTACCGCCTACATTCCGACATTACCGCCGACATCCCCGCACACATCCCGACAATACCGCTTACATCACCGCACACATGCCGACACTACAGCCCTTATCATCACCGCACACACACCGGCACTACCGCACCCATCATTCCCGCACACGCAGGTATTACCGCACCCATTATCACAGCACACACACCGGCATTACCTCAGTGATGTCCCCGCTGACAGCGCGATTCACTTCAGTTGCTGTGTGGAGCTCACAGTGAGCGGCGGTGTTCTACTGCTGCTCCTGTCAGCTTCATGTAGCAGAGCTGGATGCGTCGCAGGACCTCTGGATTACGCCGGACCTGGAGGGGTATTTGGGGATTTTAATAAAGTGGTGAAAGGGTGTTTTTTTGGTCTTTTATTCCAAATAAAGGATTTTTTCGGGTGTATGTGTTTATTTACTTTCACTTACAGGTTAACTATGGAAGGTATCTCGGGGAGACGCCTGTCATGATTAACCTAGGACTTAGTGGCAGCTATGGGCTGCCGCCATTAACCCTTTATTATCCCGATTGCCACCGCATCAGGGCAATTCGGGATGAGCCGGGTAAAGTCCCGGGATTGTCGCATCTAATGGGTGCGGCAATTCCAGGCAGCTCCTGGCTGATATTGTTAGGCATAACGTGGCGTTCCCCATCATGAGAATACCAGCCTTCAGCCGTGTGGCTTTATCTTGGCTGGTATCAAAATTGGGGGGGACCGCACGTCGTTTTTTTAAAATTATTTATTTATTTATTTTACTGCACGATATAGACCCGCCCACCTGCGGCTGTGATTGGTTGCAGTGAGACAGCTGTTACTCAGCGTGGGGGCGTGTCTGACTGCAACCAATCATTGGCGCCGGTGGGGGGCGAAAGCAGGGAATGCGAGATTGAATAATAAGCATTCAAAAGATGAAAAGCCGCTGGAGCAGTGTGAACGCCGTGCAGCCCCGCGCCGGTGATCGGTGATCGGGGACCAGTGAGTATGAGAGAGGGGCAGAGACTGACCGACGAACAGAGAGAGGGACAGACAGACAGAGAGACCGACCGACAGAGAGAGATAGAGACAGACAGAGCGACCAACTGACAGCGAAAGAGACTGACCAACAGACAGAGGGAGATTCACCGACATCCACAGACAGAGATTTACCGACATTGACAGAGACTGAAAAGACCTGCGTTTTGCTTGTCAAAAAAGCATGCATAACGCAACAAAAATGTAGTCCAAGTGCATTTTGGTTGCGTTCTGACCCACATCATTGATTTCAATGGGTGGAGAACGCAGCTACAACACACAAAAGAAGTGACATGCTGCTTTTTTTTCTGCAGCGATATTGGGCATCCAAAATGCTGCGTTTACAAATGCAGCGTGTGCATTGATTTTTCAGCTTTCTCATAGACTTTGCTGGGGAAGCTGAATGCATGCAGTTACGCTGCAGTTCAAAATGCAGCGTTTTTGCGGAAAAAACTCAACGTGCGCACATAGCCTAAAACTGAGCTGCCTGCTGCTTAGTCACAGGAGCAGCATTATTTCCTATTTTAAGCAAGGCTTCCCCCCCTCCCCCCCTTGCCTGCTGTTCCTGCTCTGTCCTCAGTCACTGGAACATTTCACCAGACACAAACTCTGGCCTGTCTTCTCCTTGACTGTCATAGTCTTGAGGGTCCCCATCCATCAGCAGCTATTAATCACACAGCTCCATCGTTCAAGACACTCACGTGGAGAAAGAGCCCTCACATTCATCGGTGATTCGCCTGCAGTTGGGTCACAGGTCCAAACACTATTGTAGACCCTCTGCAGAACCTTCATCATGCAAAGTGTTGGTAAGTACCAGTATTCAGGGGCGGGGGGGATGATCGGCATTATTTCCCTTGCCTTCTAGTCAGTTACTTTTCTGCCTGATTTGTAGTAGTGTTCTTTAACACTCCCTTTTTTCATGTAAGGCTGGGGCCACACGGGCACTACTGCGATCCACTTGCATGAGACTCGGCTCGTGCTGGCAGTACAGCAGAGCCGAGTGTCATGCCTGTGTCCTTGCAACTGAGGTCCGTTCGTGCGAGCAGACCTCAGCTGCGGGGGGCGGGCCGGCACTCAGGAGGGGAGGGAGGGATTTCTCTCCCTCTCTACTGCGTAGCCGGCTATTGCCATTCTCGCACTGCACTAGCAGTACACCGGTGTACCGCGAGTGCAGTGCGATTTTTCTCTCGCCCCATTCACTTGAATGGGTGCGAGAGAAAGAGTCTCGGATTACAATCGCAGCATGCTGCGATTGTTTTCTCAGTCCGATTAGGGCTGAGAAAATAATCGCTCATGTGTGCTGACACACAGGCTAGAATTGGTCCGAGGGGAATGCGATGTTTTATCGCACTCCACTCGCACTGTTTTTCTCGCCGTGTGGCTTAGCCCTAAGGGTCTTCCTTCCAGCATACGTAAGAATGTCTTTTACTAGGTTCAAACTTAGACATCAAAACAGTTATTAAGATTCAGTTTAATTTTACGCCAACATTTCGTTCATAGCTTTACTATTATTATTGTTTATTATTATTGTGCCATTTATACCATAGCATGTTACGTGTAAGGGTGTTCATTAGAATTAAAAGAAAAAAAAACCTTCAATAATTATCATCATTATCATCATTGATACATGGCACATCCTGGTACAGTTGGAGTGAGGATCTTGCCCATGAGCTCAGTCTTGAAGGAATGATGTGTATAGGCAGTCGTGCAGTGATATAGTGGAAAGGGTTACTGCTCGACCACCAAAAAAAATATATGATTGCTGGATAAACATCATACCTCCCAAGTTTATTAAACGCTTTTTGTTCATTCATGCTCTGTCCAGCGTCCCCTATTCGGTTTCGCACTCTATTTTGTATTATTTGTTCAGATGATAATTTTTCCGACGGGTTAAATTTTCCCTCGTTGGTTGTTCCTTCCAACAATAGGTTTTGGCTGTGATGGCATATAGCTCAATGGTAAGTGTGTGGGTTACAGACAGAACTTTTGGTCCTGGTCCCACTAGTGGATAGTTGACATTTCCCTTAACACGGTATTGTATAACATGTTAGAGTGAGATGACCTGACAGTTCGAGAGCTTCTTTCATCCTATACTTGCCTTGTTCAGCTCCCGGGTTCGACTATCAGGAATTTATCTTGTTTAGACTATGTCGGTTCTGTGGGTTTTAAGTGGTCTCCGGTGTCCTAGGGGTTGGTAAATTCATCTTTCATTGCTGTGTTGTTTCCCATTGATACCACACTTTGGCTTGACGCTTTTTCGGATTGACTCTTTTTGCTTTTGGCCCGCTAGCATCAGCGTTGCGATTCTTAAACTATTTGTCACCGCTAACATAAACATTGCAGCTCTTAAACCATTTGTCATAGTCTCCTCACCCCTCGGTAATACAGTTCATTATGTTTAGTGTTCTTTAGGGCTTTGGTTTCAACATTTGGTTATGGGCCCGGTACATTTTAGTTGGTGAAATACCATTGCTGACACTTTCTCTTTTTCATTATGTTCTGAGAGTTTCACCCCAATGCCTGAGTGTCCATTTCCATCCCTCATGTGGGAAGTGGTGAATACAGGCGATAACGCTGGTGAGATTTTTTGGTGGCTGTGCAACATGGTAAGCTCACAGTAAAACATGATGAGAGTGGTATGTGTGGGCAATCACTGTTTCTTCATACAGTCGCTATTAAATGTTTGTTTCTAGGAATGGAATGACCTGATAAATATATTTATATAAAAGAAAAACAAACAAAAAATATATATATATACTTGCTGCTTATGTCAAGTCAAAATTTATAAGTAAAGGAAATATAAGTTAGCATTTGTTTTATTTATTTTACACCAGTCTATATTGGTATCCAGTAGCAATAGTAAATAAGGAAAGTTTTTTTCAGCTCACCCGTAGTATTATTTCACCTGGCTCCAGGACCCAGAACGGTGCAGGGATATGAATTCCGTGTTCAGGAATATAAAGCAGCAAGTAGTGGAAATTCCTTTCCTGATCCAGCAACACGTCCGAGATAGATGTGAATTAAAAATTCATTTTATTGAAAAATTGTTAAAACACCAATCATCAGAATGACATCCAAAAAATTTTTTCTTTAAAAAGAAAGCGTCTTACGCGTTTCTGGCCATTGTGGCCCTTAGTCATAGACATATGTTATCCAAATGAAACACATAATATATAGAAAAAAAAAAAAAACCAAAACCTCTTCACTTCCCAGAATGCTACATCCGGTCAAACATACACAGGTTAACCCAATTATGTCAGTAAGGCAGCAGCCTAATACATTGCAAAAAGGAGATCTTCCTGAATCAATTTAACCCTTTGGGATGTGCCAAATATAATTCATTAAATTCCATAAAATCCCATACAGGAAACATTTATATCCATTAATCTCCATGGATTGAACCTTTTCAAAGAAATGGATCAATTATGAATAATGATTACAAGCATAAGCATACCTGTATGCAATAAATACCGAAAGCATTCAGAACAATAATCAAATATCAATATATATACATTAAATCACTTTTGATATTCATGCCCATTGGCATGCAGGTATTGTATGTCAAAATCCACCTGGCTTCCCTGTCCTGCAGTATCTGAATACGGTCACCACCTCTTCTAGGGGCTGGAATCTGTTCCACAGCATTCACTTTAAAGGAACTAACATCCCCATTGTGATTATATAAAAAATGCTGTGAAGCCCCTGACAAATTTCTAGAGGCGGGATTCATAATATCATATAAATGTTCCCCAATGCGTCTCCTTAAAGTGCGGCTTGTGGATTAATGAAGAATTAATTGAACTGCATGCACAATTGGCAGTCTCATCTCTCCTAGTGATGCATATCTGGCAAAATCTGCATGCAGTTCAATAAAAAACTGGTTACCTACATGTGGCTCCTATAAGTGCGGCAAAAAGCAGTGTGGGACATGCTCTCATATGTATAATACCAAAGAGAGTGTTAATTCCACTACTGGGAAACGCTATAAAATTAATTCTTTCATCAACTGCAGTTCAGATCACTGCGTTTATGTTATAACTTGCGAAAAATGTCGCAAACAGTATGTAGGCTCCACAAGCCGCACTTTAAGGAGACTCATTGGGGAACATTTATATGATATTATGAATCCCGCCTCTAGGAATTTGTCAGGGGCTTCACAGCATTTTTTATATAATCACAATGGGGATGTTAGTTCCTTTAAAGTGAATGCTGTGGAACAGATTCCAGCCCCTAGAAGAGGTGGTGACCGTATTCAGATACTGCGGGACAGGGAAGCCAGGTGGATTTTGACATACAATACCTGCATGCCAATGGGCATGAATATCAAAAGTGATTTAATGTATATATATTGATATGTTGATTATTGTTCTGAATGCTTTCGGTATTTATTGCATACAGGTATGCTTATGCTTGTAATCATTATTCATAATTGATCCATTTCTTTGAAAAGGTTCAATCCATGGAGATTAATGGATATAAATTTTTCCTGTATGGGATTTTATGGAATTTAATGAATTATATTTGGCACATCCCAAAGGGTTAAATTGATTCAGGAAGATCTCCTTTTTGCAATGTATTAGGCTGCTGCCTTACTGACATAATTGGGTTAACCTGTGTATGTTTGACCGGATGTAGCATTCTGGGAAGTGAAGAGGTTTTTTTTTTTTGGTTTTTTTTTCTATATATTATGTGTTTCATTTGGATAACATATGTTTATGACTAAGGGCCACAATGGCCAGAAACGCGTAAGACGCTTTCTTTTTAAAGAAAAAATTTTTTGGATGTCATTCTGATGATTGGTGTTTTAACAATTTTTCAATAAAATGAATTTTTAATTCACATCTATCTCGGACGTGTTGCTGGATCAGGAAAGGAATTTCCACTACTTGCAGCAATAGTAAATACAGGCTCAACCGCTTATGGTAGAAGCTATGGTAGGGGTAAAAAGTAACAGTAAATGGCAATGTATAACCCCAGCACTCAAATGAAATTTAGAGGTTAAAAATGTTTGTTGCAAGTGAATTTATTAATATTAGACAGACTGCAAAGTGAACCTCAACAAGAGCAACACCACCGACGTTTCGACATAGAGCCTTTCTCAAGGTAGTTGCATCATGTACAAGAACAGAAACACGTGGGTCACAATGGACGACCAAAATGGGAAAATAGAGGTAAGGTTCTTCACATTTGCAGTATGTGCTCTTGTTGAGGTTCACTTTGCAGTCTGTCTAATATTAATAAATTCACTTGCATCAAACATTTTGGCCCTCTAAATTTTATTTGAGTGCTGGGGTTTTACATTGCCATTTATTTTGGTATCCAGGCTTTTTGCATCATATATTCAGGTAGGTGCTCATATAATTTTGTTTCCCAAACAAGCCCCGGTGGTCTTTATTGTGATAACGTCAATTTAGTGATGGGGGTTTTGCATTTGTATTCGATGCTCAAAGAACCGAGCCTCCAGATATTGGTTCTTGGGTACCTGTTTTAACTTCCTTGGATAAAGTTTCCCCTGTTCCTAGTTGCAATTACCTTCTTTTTCACCGTTCTGGCCCTTCTTTCTTA
This sequence comes from Anomaloglossus baeobatrachus, assembly GCF_048569485.1. NCBI lineage: Eukaryota > Metazoa > Chordata > Amphibia > Anura > Aromobatidae > Anomaloglossus > Anomaloglossus baeobatrachus. The sequence goes on along the minus strand of NC_134357.1, from coordinate 196,152,505 downwards.
ACTCATGACAATGGTTCCCCTCTCATAAATATTATTTTAATTGCTCCTTTATGTTTCTCAGCCTTGAGGATAGGAGATTGGTACTTATTCATAATTGGTGCCATTACTTGCCAATCCTTAAATTCGACGTATTTATAGTTGCCGTGTTGAGTGTTTTTTCTTCATGTATATTAGACCGTATTTATTGCGTTTGTAACAATTTTCTCTATTACAGATAGTGTCAAACCTGTGGATGTTCCCTAAAAGCAATAGTTGGGATCTCCTGGGTTCCTCTTTACCTCTTATTTTGTTTCTCCATGCTGCTGGGAATGACCTCTGCCTCTTCCATTTAGCGCAACTTTCCACTATGATGTGTTCCATGGTTTCTTTTGGAAATTGTATATATCATAAAAGACTCTAAGTCTAGGGAATATTATAATCGTATAAACAAACAAATTATTCCCAAGTAATTTATTATTTTATTAAATATAAAAAATTTGATACCACACCATTTAGTGAAAATAACAGAACGTCAGTTTTTCTCTGGTTTTAACCAAGATAATGGTCACCCCTGGCCTTGAATATCAAGGACAGGGTTTACATAAATATACCGGACAAATTGATACAATTCAGATGCATATAGAATACAGGTTCACACAGAGGAACAAGGGAATCACACCATGAGGTCAGACTTAACTTAAGGACTATAAGTATTCTTCAGGCAGAACATTAATATAAAGATCACTCAGCTAATGAAATCCAGATGAGTCCAAATAGGTCACAAGGCGTATGATATCCAGTCCCACTAACAATAGGATGAACCGCCGACCATCAAGAACAGTTGGAGTCAGTCTCCACCTCGACGCGTTTCCCCACAGACATATGTGGTTCATCAGGAGGCAAAAAGGAATATGTCAGACATGCAGATCCATGGCACCTTTCTTTATCCAGATCAGTAGTAGCACAGCAAGATCCTGTACTGATAAAAATCCACCACCGTCCTCAAGAGCGTCATCTTTTTTAAAAAAGTAAGTGCAGTCTATCAGAATTCAGACAGATATGGATAAGCACAGTTCACAGAAAATTAACACCAAACACGTGGATATAGTTAACAGAGAGGAAAAAAGATGGTAACAATTACTTGACAAAAAGGAATATATCAGACATGCAGATCCATGGCGCCTTTCTTTATCCAGATCAGTAGTAGCACAGCAAGATCCTGAACTGATAAAAATCCACCACCGTCCTCAAGAGCGTCATGGAGCTGCATGTCCGGGAAGCATATAAATAGCCCACAGTCACCACATCAGCTGTGGACCATTAAATCAATTATGCAAAAAGCGTCACCCATATTGCAGGTGCGCATGCACGGTATAGTGTTACCAATGCGCACGCGCAATACGGAAACACATCAGGGACATAAAGAATATACACATCGACCTATCACGCATGCGTGAGATCCCTGCTAATGCCACAACCACCGCTGCATAAGCGGCGGTCACATGATACAAGGGGGATGATGTCCTACAGTTCACGCAAGCGCAGTGAATCGAGCACGGGACTTATCAAAGTTCCCCGTTGTGCACACTGCGCATGCATAGATCAAAAAAAATCAAGGAGATCTAAATAGGGGCTGAGATAGCGATAACGCTATGTAGAAAGTGGCATTATATCAAGGGATCCCACACTTACAGAGGCGCAATAGGTCAAAATTAAGCACAATATAATGGGTACAGTATTTGACAGGATTAAGGATATAATAATCAGAGAATGTCAAGATTATAAGGACACAAGGTGATGTCACAATGTTAAACCACTTTCTCCTGTATATGATGAACCCACAAAAAGAATATTGGCGATATATGTAGAATCAATATCCCACTTATCAATTCATTGTCCCAAACATTCCCAAAGGCAAATAGATAATATGAAAATTTATACCCAGCAATGTGGGCAGTTCCATAAAGGAAAAACTTGTCCCAAAAATCTGGCGTAGCTGAATTATAAAACGGTAGGGGCCCCTCAACATCTATGTGGGGAAAAAAACAATTAAAGGAGAGTTGCTCATTGAGCCCCCCCCGGAGTCAAGGATCCCATTCTTAATATCCATGCAGATTCTTTCTGAAGGAGTACCCTATCGAAATCTCCCCCACTCGGGCTACGCCTAACTAATTCCAATACTAAGAACCGGATATGTTTGATGTCACCTTGATGCACAGTGTTCATGTGTCGGGAAATGGGGGTATCCCGTCCATTTCGGTCTGACAGGTGCTCACCCACACGCCTCCGGAGTTCACTCAGGGTTTTCCCTACGTAATCAAGGGGACACGTGCAAGTGGCCCTGTAGACCACCCCTGCTGTCTTACAGTTACTGAAATCCAACAAAAATATTCTACCCGTTGCCGCACTTCTAACTGTCCTACATTGCTCCATCGAGTCACAAAAGCTACAGTTCCCACAGCGGAATATGTCACATGTTTGTCTATCTAATCACGTACCTACCGGACGGGGTCCCTGGTACATAGTATGCACAAGTCTGTCCCCTATTGTGCGGCGCCGCCTATAGGTAATGCATGGAGCTCTTGGAATAAATTTCACCAAATCTGGATCTGCCCTTAGAATATTCCAGTGTTTTTTGATTACCCCAAAAACACGTTCAGACTGCATGTCGAATGTGCCTATTATACGTATGATATTGGGGTCATCATTCCTCACCTTAGGGGTCATAAGTGTATGCCTATTGATATTCTTGGCATACGTTTAGGATTGCTGTAGGACCCGTTTGGGGTATCCTCGGTCTAGAAACCTACCAAACAGATCAGATGCTTGTGTCCTAAAATCTAAGGCGGGCTTTGCACGTTGCGACATCGCAAGCTGATGCTGCGATGTTGCACTCGATAGTCCCCGCCTCCGTCGTAGTAGCGATATCTTGTGATTCCTGGCACAGCAAACATTATCGCTACGCCAGCTTCACATGCATTCACCTGTCCTGCGACGTCGCTCTGGCCGGCGTCCCGCCTCCTTCCTAAGGGGGCGGGTCGTAAACGTCAGAGCGACGTCACACGGCATGCGGCCAATCAAAGAGGAGGGGTGGAGATGAGCAGGTTCCTTCCGTATAGCTGCCGGCGGCAGGTAAGGTGATGTTCCTCTCTCCTGCAGCTTCATACACAGCGATGTGTGCTGCCGGAGGAACGAGGAACAACATCGTACCTGTCGCGGCAGCGTAATTTTGAAAAAGTCGGAGCCTACACCGATGATACGATAACGACGCTTTTGCACTCGTTAATCGTATCATCTAGGATTTACACACCACGATGTCGAAAGTGACGCCGGATGTGCGTCACTTTCGATTTGACCCCACCGACATCGCACATGCGATGTTGCAACGTGCAAAGCCGCCCTAACTCCCTAGAGCATTTTCTGCATATCCACAGAAACTGCCCTTTGGAGATCCCTCTTCTCAAGGGGAGGGGATGATGACTGTCCCATTTCAACAGAGAATTCATAGACAGTGTGGATCCTACCCCCCTCATCCTTTGAAATAATTAGGTCCAAAAAGGTAATGGAACTTGGGTCACATATATGTGAATCTCAGCCCCACTGTGTTATTATTCAGAACTCCAATAAACTCCAATAAAACATTCAAACTCAAAGATGGATCCAGTCCAGAGGATGAGGATGTCATCAATGTACCGGACCCAAAGTCTGATACATTGATGAAAATCTTCATCCTCCCCCCCAAAAACCACTGTTTCCTCCCACCAGCCCAGGAATAGATTAGCATAACTGGGGGAACATGGGCTCCCCATAGCTGCACCTCTGAGCTGGTGGAAGTACTTGGTGTTAAACAAAAAATAGTTATGATGGAGAATGAAAGACAGCAATTCTTCAATAAAGGCATTATGTCTATTACACTCAACGGATCTCGTCTTAAGTAAAAAATTGACTGCCTGGATTCCCAAATCATGGGGGACGGAGCTATATAGTGCCTCTTCATCAATTGAGGCTAAGATGGTATCAGGACCTACACTGACGCCTTCCAAGATTTGCAAAAGATGAGGGGTATCCCGAACGTATGATGGCAAGGAGGTGACAAAGGGCCTTAACACCCTATCAATATAGATGCCAATATTTTGGGACAATGAATTGATTCCTGCAACAATGGGCCTGCCCTTAAGGGGTCCAGGCCCTTATGAACGTTTGGTAAGGCATAAAAAACACGGATCGAAGCATCAGAAACTCAAATTCGTTAGATGATATTAGATTATTTTGTTTTGGCGTTACCAAGTATGGTAAGGAGAATATCTACATATGCCATCGTTGGATCCGTGGACAAGCGTTCATAGGTGTTTTTATCTCCAAGTAGGGCCTGGCACATATCGAGGTACTTAGAGTGATTTAAGACCACAAGATTACCACCCGTATCTGAGTGCTTTATTACAAGGTTGTCGTTCTTTGACAATCGATCAAATGCCATTGATTCTTCCTTGGTTAAGTTCTGGCTATGACATATATGACGCTCTTGAGGACAGTGGTGGATTTTTATCAGTACAGGATCTTGCTGTGCTACTACTGATCTGGATAAAGAAAGGTGCCATGGATCTGCATGTCTGACATATTCCTTTTTGCCTCCTGATGAACCACATATGTCTGTGGGGAAACGCGTCGAGGTGGAGACTGACTCCAACTGTTCTTGATGGTCGGCGGTTCATCCTATTGTTAGTGGGACTGGATATCATATGCCTTGTGACCTATTTGGACTCCTCTGGATTGCATTATCTGAGTGATCTTTATATTAGTGTTCTGCCTGAAGAATACTTACAGTCCTTAAGTTAAGTCTGACTTCATGGTGTGATTCCCTTGTTCCTCTGTGTGAACCTGTATTCTATATGCATCTGAATTGTATCAATTTGTCCGGTATATTTATGTAAACCCTGTCCTTGATATTTAAGGCCAGGGTTGACCATTATCTTGGTTAAAACCAGAGACAAATTAACGTTCTGTTATTTTCACTAAATGGTGTGGTATCAAATTTTTTATATTTAATAAAATAATAAATTACTTCTGAATCATTAGTTTGTTTATTCTTTTGGAAGTTGGTTTAGTCAGAGATCATTCCTCGCGTGAATGACATGACGGCTATTTAGGGATCATGGAGTCCACTTCATGTTGGAGTGTCACGTTTTATTCGCTTTGCAGCGCACTTTTCACAGCTTCTGTTTCCGATGGTATATTTAACAGAAATTAGAGCGGATTTATTTCTTTTTTAACGAGGTTCCTTATTTTATGGGTGGGGGTCGGAGCGCAGTTTGCTACTTTGCTCCTCCTTTGCGGTCAATTTGCTCGGAGTCCAGCGGCAGCATAACACTTTGTACTGGCTTACTGTGGTTTATTTACGTGGTTTTACTGTGTCTTAATATTTTATGCTGTGACCGACCACCATCCACTAAAAGATGAGATTTGGTTATTAAATATCCAAATAAAGAGAGTTCTGTTTTATTTCCCTGAGTGTGTTTTTTCATTACATGGGACGATTAGTTTTGGGTTTGTTGGGGTCTCAGCAGCCTGTGGTGTCAGCTGTTTTGGTACCTAGTGCAACATGGCATCGCAGTAGTCTATCCCTGCCAAATTTGTGCTTGAATAGCTCTTCTTCCCTTTCAAGCCCTGCTGTGCACTCAAACAGTAGTGTTACACCACATATGAGGCATTGCCGTACACAAGAATAATTGTACAACAAATTCTTTGTTCCATTTTCTCGTTTCCCTTCTGAAAATAAACAAAGTGGGGCTAAAGCAACATTTTTGTGGAAAAAATGTGATTTTTATTTTCATGGCTCAATTTTATAGAATTCTGTGAAGCACCTGTGGGATAAAGTGCTTACCACACCTCTAGATAAATTCCTTTGGTGTAGCTTCTAAAATGTGGTTTCTGTAGGGGTTTCTGCTATTTAGGAAAATCAGTGGCTCTGCAAATGCAACATGGCATCCGCTTTCTATTTCTGCCAATTTTACACAATTTGAGTTAAAGCAACATGGTTGCTAAAAAAAAGTAAAATTTAAATTGTTTCCTTCCACATGGCTTTAATACCTGTGTAGCACCAGAAGGTTAAAATTCGTGAGTATGATTTTGAGCACTTTGAGGGGTGCATTATTAAAATTTTGTCACTTTTGGGTATTTTCTGTCATATAGGCCCCTCAAAGTCACTTCAAATGTGATGTAGTCCCTGACAAAAATGGTTTTGTAAATTTTGTTGGAAAAATTAGAAATTGCAGATAAACTTTTAGCCTTTCTAACTTCCTAAAGACAAATTTTGTTTAAAAAAATTATGGTAATGTAAGGTAAAGTAGACATGTGGTAATGATATTCATTAACTGTTTTGTGTTATTTCTAGAGATGAGCGAACCGGTCGTGGTTCGGCTCGAGTTCGGTTCGCCGAACCGAGGTCTGGTTCACGTTCAGTTCGGCGAACCACTCGAACCGCATAGGAAACAATGGGAGGCAATCACAAACACATAGAAACACCTAGAAAACACCCTCAAAGGTGTCCAAAAGGTGACAAACAACTCACAACACAACACAAACACATGGGAAAGTGAAAAGGACATATACTCATGCGAAAACAAAAGAGCTGGACAATGAAAAAGAGGAGGAGACACAGATATAGGCATGGCATGCCCTTCTAAAATGATGTAAAACACCGCAAGGTGACTCAAAGCGGAGTCTCCCTTTTTTCCAAAAATTGGGCCACACAGACAGCCCTTCAGTGGCAGCACTTGTGCCCCAGTCTTACACTTCACAGGTAGATTTGCATCAAGCACATTCAAAAATACGCCATCCTTAACTGTCCCCAGGATGGCACCGGGGTAGGTAGCAAAGTCTTTGCTGAAACATGACTTGTTCATCTTGGCTCCTTTTTAAAAACACATCAAGCAAGGGTTACTCCAAGCAGAGTCTCCCTTTTTTCCAAAAATTGGGCCACACAGACACCCACCCCTTCAGTGGCAGCATTTGTGCCCCAGTTGTACACTTCACAGGTAGATTTGCATCAAGCACATTCAAAAATATGCCATCCTTAACTGTCCCCAGGATGACACCGGGGTAGGTAGCAAAGTCTTTACTGTTCCCAGATCTGTTCATCTTGGAACATTTTTAGAAACACAGCAAGCAAGGGTTACTCCAAGCAGAGTCTCCCTTTTTTCCAAAAATTGGGCCACACCGACACCCACCCCTTCAGTGGCAGCATTTGTGCCCCAGTTGTACACTTCACAGGTAGATTTGCATCAAGCACATTCAAAAATACGCCATCCTTAACTGTCCCCAGGATGACACCGGGGTAGGTAGCAAAGTCTTTACTGATCCCAGATCTGTTCATCTTGGAACATTTTTAGAAACACAGCAAGCAAGGGTTACTCCAAGCGGAGTCTCCCTTTTTCCAAAAATTGGGCCACACAGACACCCACCCCTTCAGTGGCAGCACTTGTGCCCTAGTTGTACACTTCACAGTTAGATTTGCATCAAGCACATTCAAAATACGCAAGCATTTACTCTCCCCAGGATGACACAGGGGTAGTAAATTCCTTGTGGATCCATGACTTGTTCATTTTGATGAACGTTAGTCTGTCCACATTGTCACTGGACAGACGCGTGCGCTTATCTGTCAGCACACACCCAGCAGCACTGAAGACACGTTCAGAGACAACGCTGGCAGCTGGACATGACAAGATCTCCAAGGCGTAAGTGGAGAGCTCTGGTTATTTTTCAAGATTTGAAGCCCAAAATGAGCAAGGCTCCAGTTGCAAAGTCATGGCATCGATGTTCATTTGGAGATACTCCTGTATCATCCTCTACAGCCGTTGACTATGTGTCAGACTTGTAGTCTCCGGTGGCCTTGCAAAGGATGGTCTAAAAAAATTATGAAAATATTCAATAAAATTGCTGTTACCAGCACCAAATGCGGTGCTGCTGGTACGGTTAGACTGTTGAAGATGACGAGACCATCCCATGTTTGTCGAGTTACAACTGGGAGATTCACTCCATGCACCACGGGTGTTTGGTGGAAAAGCCGAGTTAAGATCAAGTAACAGCTTTTGCTGATACTCCTGCATACGTGCGTCCCTTTCTATGGCTGGAATTCTGTCACAAAATTTGGACTTGTACCGGGGATCTAATAGTGTGGCAAGCCAGTACTCATCATCACTTCTAATTTTGACAATACAAGGGTCATGTTGGAGGTAGTGCAGCAAGAAGGCGCTCATGTGTCTGGCGCAGCCATGCGGACCAAGTCCACGCTGTGTTTGTGGCATAGAGGTGCTAACCGTTCTTTCTTCCTCTGACATCTCCCCCCAACCTCTTTCAACTGAAATTTGACCAAGGTCTCCCTCATCCGCTGAGTCTTCCATGTCCATGGACAGTTTGTTCTCCATTTCTTCATGTTCTCCTGCACCTTCCTCAACATTTCGCCTGCTACCATGCGCCCTTGTTGATCCCTGTCCCCTATTGTCCCATGCCTGCCGCCTTGGTAATGATGAACGTCTGGACCTTGGTGATGTTGTTGTCTCTTACGCATATGAATCCTCCTGTAGTTCCTCCCCTTCCTGTTCTCCCACCCCCTGAGTCCGAATAGTGTTTAGCGTGTGCTCCAGCATGTAAATGACTGGAATTGTCATGCTGATAATGGCATTGTCAGCGCTAAACGTATTCGTCGTCATGTGCAGAAGGATGCCAAGGTCCTTGATCTGAGACCACTCCATCAGGGTGATCTGCCCCAACTCTGCATCTCGTTGGCCCAGGCTATACGTCATGACGTATTGCACCAGGGCTCGGCGGTGCTGCCACAGTCGCTGTAACATGTGGAGAGTCGAATTCCAGCGTGTCGGCACATCACATTTAAGTCGATGAACCGGCAAGCCGAAAGACTTCTGGAGCGATGCAAGTTGCTCAGCAGCGGCGGTTGAACAGCGGAACTGAGCAGACAGTTTTCGTGCCCTGTTCAGAAGGCCATCTAGGCCGGGATAGTGTGTTAAAAATTGCTGGACAACAAGGTTCAACACGTGAGCCATACAAGGCACGTGTGTCACCTTGCCCAGGTGAAGGGCCGCACTCAGGTTTGCAGCATTGTCGCACACGGCCTTACCAGGCTGCAGGTTGAGTGGAGACAACCATTTATTAAACTCAGTCTCCAGAGCTGCCCACAACTCAGCCGCTGTGTGACTCTTAGTTCCAAGACATTTCAAGACAAAGACCGCCTGATGCCGTTGCGCTCTGCTGCCAGCATAGTAATGAGGGGTGCGTGATTCCTTCTGCGCAGTTACAACGCTGGTGGCCTGACCAGGAAGGCTTGGGGCGGAGGTGGAGGACTCAGACGAGGTTGAGGAGGCAGAAGCAGTGGAGGAACTTGGACAGACAGAGGATTGACACACAAGTCGTGGGGACGGCAAGACTTGTGCTGCAGACCCTTCACCATCTATCACCATAGTTACCCAGTGCCCAGTCAGCAACATGTAACGTCCCTGTCCATGCTTACTGGTCCAAGTATCGGTGGTGAAATGCACCCATTCACACACAGTTTCTCAAGGAAGCGGTGATGTTGTGTGCGATATGCTGGTGTAGCGCAGGCACAATTTTCTTAGAGAAGTAGTGGCGACTGGGCATCTGATACTGGGGCACAGCGACAGACATAAGGTCTCTAAATGCTGTGTGTCCACTAGGCGGAAAGGCAGCATTTTGGTAGCCAAGAGCTTACAGAGGGATAAAGTCAACCTCTTAGCTTTGCCATGGGTTGCAGGAAATGGCCTTTTATTTGTCCACATCTGAGGGACAGAGATCTGGCTGCTGTGTGTAGACGGTGGTGAGTAGGGTTTCCCTGGAAAAATGCAGGTTTGTGAGGAAAGTTCAGGCGTAGACATGATGTTGCCTTCATCCAACGTTGGTGCTATCGATGTCTGAGAGAGCTGTACACACGCACTTGTTTCCCCTACCAAACCAACTGACGACCTACTAAGCAAACTGCCTGTTGCGGTTACAGTGGTGGAAGTTGTGCGTGGAAAACCAGGTGTGACAGTTGTCCCCACAGTCCTAGAAGATGAAGAGCGCGCGGATGCACTGGAAGGGGCAGGCGGTGGATGGTCCGCTCCGCTAGGCCGCATTGCAGCACGGTGAGCTTCCCACTGGGACATATGATATTTATTCATGTGACGATTCATGGAAGAAGTTGTCAAACTGCTGAGGTTTTGCCCTCTACTAACAGAATCACGACAAATTTTACATATCACATGATTTGGGCGATCTTTTGCTATGTCAAAAAAGGACCAGGCTAGGCAAGGCTTAGAGAGCATGCGACCTGCTGAACCACCCCGACTAGTGCTCAGAGGCAGAGTGGTGGCTGAGGATGCAGTTGTAGACGTGCTACCAGTACTCCTCCTCTGTCCAGGAAGGCGCAAGGTAACTTCGTCGTCAGTTGCATCCTCCTCCACCGCCTCTGTTGACCTCCTCGAGTGCCTGACTGTGGGTTGACAGTAGGTGGGATCTAGAAGTTCCTCATCAAGCGTTGTGTTTGCACTCCCCTCCCCCTCAGACCGAGCCTCTTCCTGCCCTGAACGAATATTTAAGTTGTCATCCCAATCTGGTATCTGCGTCTCATCGTCATCAGTATGTTCCTCATTGTCTATTACAACAGGTGTTTCAGTTTGTGAATAAGGGTCAACATTATGCTCAGAAACTTGGTTATCACGGCCTGAATCTGAGTCACAAAGGTTCTGGGCATCACTGCAGACCATTTCCTGGTCTGTGCTCACTGTAGCTTGGGAGCAGACCTCTGATTCCCAGGCTATAGTGTGACTGAACAGCTCTGCAGATTCAGCCATCTCAGTTCCACCATACTGTGCAGGGCGGATGGAGACTTGAGAGCTGGGAGAAAGCAAGTGTGATTGGGTTGACAACTCAGAGGACTGGTGTTTTTTTGATGCGGTGGTTGAGGTGGAGGAGACGGCACTTGTTGGACCACTTGAGATCCATTCAAGCATTTTCTTTTTTTGGCCATCATCTACCTTTGTTCCAGTTGTTCGTGTTCGTAAAAAAGGGAGCACATCCGATTGTCCACGGAAAGTAGTAGACATCTTACTTTTGCTGGAAGATGGTCTATCTTCAGCAGATGTTAATGGAGCTTTGCCACCTTCCCCACGGACACAAACTTTTTTTCCTTTTCCAACACGCCTGTTCTCTTTTCCACCATTGGTGGGTGGCTCGAGCGCCTCCGGACCCGGGGTAACTTCGCTCTAAAAGGGGATGCTGGCGCTTTTGGTGGGGGTAAGGTAGGTGCACGGCCGGAGCCGTGCTTGAGTTCGTGACTCCGCCCATGTGGTGAAGGTAGACAGCCCCGCTGCGGTTACAGGGCACCCGGGGGAGAAGGTAGTACAGCAAGATGTTAACCCCTCCGTGGGCAGGGATGGTGGACCCGGGACCCGTTGGGAGTAGCTGGGCGGTGCAGCGTGGTGTGCGGCTGGGTGGCACTGTTGTACTCACTGTTATTGACACACACAAGTCTCTGGTAAACAAAGTTTATGGTGGTCGGTGCCCGCAGCCGGCTGCGTCTGGTCCCCCACCCATTTCGGTGGTCTTGGCCTTTCTCCTGCACCGTGTTGTGTATTTGGGCTGCCTGCGCTTCAGCAACGGGAGTTCGCTCCCCGGCTTTGTGTATGTCGGGAGAGCCCTTTTGCCCGCAGACGCTGGCCCGTGGGATCTCTCTGCCTGTGTGGTGGCTTTCTATCCCCCTCGGTGGGCTGTTGTCTTCAGTCGGGACTTGGGTGGGAAAGGACCTATAGTCCAGACCGCAATCAGTTATTTAAGTCAGTCCAGTGGATTCTTGACCTCGTTTCAGGGTCTGAGTACCCCCCTGTGTGCTCCAGTTTCCAAGTCGGTTCCCCAGGTCGGTACCGGCGGGCCACTACCCTGTCCCGGTCCACCACGGTTCCACTGAGCCATATTCCCAGCTCCTGCAGGCTAAGGCCACCATTTGCCTCCTAGCCAAAGGTGCCCGGGCTCCAACCCCGGCTCCTGTCAGACTGTCACAGGCCTGTCCTACAGGCCTGACCTCCTCCACTGCTCAACACTAAAACTCAACTGCCTGTGTGTTTCCTGCCTCAGGCCCTCTGAACTCCTTGGTGGGCGAGGCCAAAAACCTGGCTCCGCCCCCTGGTGTGTTCATCAAGCACTGAGGGAGATGACTAGGTTTTAATGGTTGGCTGATGACACCTTTTTGGGGGATAGGTGTTGTGCGGGGGTCAATCTGTGACTACCTGACTCGTCCATGGTGTCACACAAAAGCCTCACAACTACAGCTTCTTCCTTCTAGAACTTTTGCCCAGGTGTGGGCCATGACTGAAAAGTTTTCAGATTTTCGTATATTAAAAAAAGTCCAGGTACAGACCAACAACAAATCACTTAGACCATGCCAAGCTGGGAACCCTGAAACATCAATGGGTGGCTTGCCTTGCAAAATTTGACTTCTCCATTCACTGACTTTCTGCTACCAAACACAACAATGCTGATAGGCTGTCAAGATTGACCTTAGAGACTCCAGTAGGGTACCTCAATGACCATCTACAACAGGAAGAAAGTCCAAACGTCCGCAAGTTTACAACCCAAGCAGTAGTGGCACAGACAAATGGGGAGGCCCATACTTTATACAAGTCGTTGGGGAAAACTAATGAGGAATGGGGGCAAGCATAAGGATGCTGGATTGCAACAGATGAAGAACTGGGTAACTCAACAAAGGAAACCCAACAAAGAAGAAAGGGCTGCCATTGATATCAAAACGAGGATCATCTTACATCAGTGGGATAGGTTGGAAGTCTGAAGGGCTGTCCTGTACCACAAGAAGCAGCAGCCTACAAAACTAGAAGCAAGGTGGCAGATGGTAATCCCCAGAAGTCTGGCATGGGAAATTGCCAAGGTGGCCCATGACTTTGGAGCCCACTTCAGACCAACCAAAACCTACCAGGGGCTGCAAGTTATGTCTACTGTCTATGAGTGCAGGCCACGGTAGAGAAAGTCTGCTGACAATCTATCAAGACTTCATCCGGTTTTACGGCTGTCTGAAGCAGATACACTCAGAGCAGGGGGCATGCTTTCAGGGCAAAGTGATGGAAGAACTATACCGACTGTATGGCATTGAAAGGTCCTGGACATTCCCATATCATCCCCAAGGGAATGGAGCCTGAGAGCGTTTTAACCGAAGTATGCTTTAAATGTTGACGACACTTGTAGAAGATAAGAAAAAACATTAGCATGACTTCTTGCCTGAATTGGTATGGGCCTATAACAACCGAGCCCACACTACCATGGGTTATACCCATTACATGCAGCTGTTCGTTCGGCAGTCGATAAATTGTCAAATTAAACTTAGAACAGCCAAAAGATGCAAGCGAACGGTCCACCGCCTCATAACTAAGGGAACACCGCCAACAGCTTCAGACCATCTGCCGGCTAGCTGGCCAACAGTTACAAGTAAGAGCCAATAGTCGCTGAACCCCAATCCAGGAGGTTCCTCTCCAGCCGAGGATACTGGTGTCAGAAAGACATCCCAAAGCAAACTGAGTCAGAGGTGGGAAGCACAGCAGCTGGTCTATGAAGTGCGGGTAGAAGATGAGGAATCTGGCCCATGGGTCCTACAACGAAATATGTTACGGTCATGCTGGTCTGAAGATCCTACAGCTGCTCCAGGGATTGTTCCTCTGGGTCAATCCTCTGGACCTACCTCTCCTGATATTCACTGTAGCGAAGACATGTAGACTGTTCCTGAGACTGCGGAAGGTCCCCAGCCCACTGACATTTCTGACACAGAACCATTGCCTGCCCGTGAAGGGGAATTACCCCCAGATCCGCCTGAGCTCCCTATTGTAACAATGAATATGGGAACAACATGTTTTTCATGGCAGTAATGCATGTCTATATTCTCATATTTGTTGTTACATTCTAGCACTACAGAGTGCAACTGTCTCCTCTTTGTATCTTTTTCAGCTTGCACCTGTTCACATTAGAAAGGTAACAGAACGGAACATCCAGTGACTGAGAGACCATTTAGCTACACCACGTGAGAAAGAAGAAGAAGGTACCTGTAGCTGAGCAGGAGTGGTTTGTCCTGATGCTTGCAGGCCAGAGAGGTAGATGGAAATCCTCATCATGAGTGAAGTGCTCCCTGCAGAGTCCACACTGAGATCTTGAGACTGAACTAAGGTGGAAAGGTTTTTCCTCCATACAGTACCATGAGTGCTATATCAGGGCGTCCCCGTGTTAGGGTTAGCATAAGCTACAGTAGTGAGGGCACTGTGGTGGCAGCCCGAGTAGAGAATGCCAGTTAGGGATTATTAAAAATTAGCCATTGGTGATTGTTTTCATTGTTGATAGTAACTTCAATAACTTCAAGTGTAATAGTTGGAGTGCAGCCGGTTGGCCGTGTTCTAGCTAATCGTTTGAATGTTTATATTGCTACTGTGAATATACGTATTGTTTACTGCATTTCCCAGCCCAATAATTTTCTGTTTGCCAATAAAGCCGGTATTTTGTTTCTGTCTCCTTGTCTTCTGTAGCATACTTGAGTCCTGCATGGGGTCCGTGAATAGGATATTGCGAGAACAGTTTATTCTAGGACTCTATAGTACCGCCATGAAATGTGTCCTGCATGAGCGAATCAGAGCAGATCCAGCCTTCAGCTTTTGGCAAATGCTGACCGAGGTGGTGGCCCAAAGCAAAGAGAAAAGCTATGCTTCTGGAGTGGTTTGGACCCAGACCACCATAGCCCTCGGACCTCCAAAGGGTGAAGAAGTGCTGTTCAAGGTGGTGCAAGATCTGCTGAGCTGTCTGAACAGTATGCAGGATCAACTGTAATAATGGAACTATTACAGTTGTATCTCTGTTGTAGAGACTAGTAACAGGTTCTGGGCCAGTCTCTTTGCTTTGAGACTTTGCTGATTCAATGTATTCTCTTTCCTTTGGTGAGAAGAGGGTTAATGTTTGTATTCCTTGCCTGCAAGCACTCTCATTACCTTCTTAAGTGTTCAAGTTTGGACCACTCTCAGTCCCTATATACTGTATACCAGGAGTCTCAAACTCAGCTGGGTGCATGAGCCGCATATAGAAAAAAAATTGAGGGGGGCCGCATTATTTGCAGGACAAAGTGAACATTTTTAATGAATCCATGTTTTTTTTTCTATACATCTTGGATCACTTTTTTAAACATTTTTCGCTTGTTTATTATAACAAACATGCACTTTTTTTGTTAAGTTTATATACAGAAAAACATTTTTAATGTAAAAAAAAATGTCATGCTTTAGGATTTATTTTTTTTTTTACATTTTAGCATTTTTAGCAGCATCATATAGTAATCTTAGCCAACATCTTGTAGTAATGGGCCCATGCTGCAGTAATGTCCCCATCCATGTGCCCTGTAGTAAGGTGCATATCCTTGTAGTATGTGCCCAGTAGTATAGTGCCCATCCTTGTGCCCAGTAATATTGTTCCAATCCTTGTAGTATTGTGCCCACCCTTGTAATATTGTGCCCAGTAATATTGTGCCCATCCTGGTAGTATTATGCTCAACCTTGTAGTATTGTGCTCATCCTTGTAGTATTGTGCTCTGTAGTATTCTGCCCATTCCCGTAGTATTGTGGCCATCCCCATAGTATTGTGGCCATCCCCGTAGTATTGTGGCCATCCCTGTAGTATTCAGCCCATCCCTGTAGTATTCAGCCCATCCCTGTATTATTCTGCCCATCCCTGTGGTATTGTGGCCATCCCTGTAGTATTGTGGCCATCCCTGTAGTATTATTCCCATCCCTGTCATATTCAGCCCATCTCTGTAGTATTCTGCCCATCCCTGTAGTATTCTGCCCATCCCTGTAGTATTCTGTCCATCCCTGTAGTATTGTGGCCATCCCTGTAGTATTGTGACCATCCCTGTAGTATTGTGCTCTGTAGTATTCTGCCCATCCCTGTAATACTCTGCCCACCCTTGTAGTATTGTGGCCATCCCTGTAGCATTCAGCCCATCCCTATAGTATTGCGGCCATCCCTGTAGTATTCAGTCCATTACTGTAATATTATGGCCATCCCTGTAGTATTCAGCCCATCCCTGTAGTATTGTGGCCATCCCTGTAGTATTCTGCCCATTCCTGTAATATTCTGCCAATGCCTGTTGTATTCTTCCCATGCCTGTAGTATTCTGTCCATGCCTGTAGTATTCTGCCATCCCTATAGTATTGTGGCCATCTCTGTAGTATTGTGGTCATCCCTGTAGTATTGTGGCTATCCCTGTAGTATTGTGCCCATCCCTGTAGTATTGTGGCCATCCCTGTAGTATTGTGCCCATCCCTGTAGTATTCTGCCCATCCCTGTAATATTGTACCCATCCCTGTAGTATTCTGACCATACCTGTAATATTCTGCCCACCCTTGTAGTATTGTGGCCATCCCTGTAGTATTCTGCCCATCCCTGTAATATTGTGCCCATCCCTGTAGTATTCTGCCCACCCTTGTAGTATTGTGGCCATCCCTGTAGTATTCTGCCCATCCCTGTAGTATTCTGCCCATCCCTGTAGTATTGTGGTCATCCCTGTAGTATTGTGACCATCCCTGTAGTATTGTGCTCTGTAGTATTCTGCCCATCCCTGTAATACTCTGCCCACCCTTGTAGTATTGTGGCCATCCCTGTAGCATTCAGCCCATCCCTATAGTATTGCGGCCCTCCCTGTAGTATTCAGCCCATTACTGTAATATTATGGCCATCCCTGTAGTATTCAGCCCATCCCTGTAGTATTGTGGCCATCCCTGTAGTATTCTGCCCATCCCTGTAATATTCTGCCCATGCCTTTAGTATTCTGCCCATGCCTGTAGTATTGTGCCCATCCCTGTAGTATTGTGGCCATCCCTGTAGTATTGTGGCCATCCCTGTAGTATTGTGGCCATCCCTGTAGTATTGTGCCCATCGCTGTAGTATTGTGGCCATCCCTGTAGTATTGTGCCCATCCCTGTAGTATTCTGCCCATCCCTGTAATATTGTGCCCATCCCTGTAGTATTCTGCCCACCCTTGTAGTATTGTGGCCATCCCTGTAGTATTCTGCCCATCCCTGTAGTATTCTGCCCATCCCTGTAGTATTGTGGTCATCCCTGTAGTATTGTGACCATCCCTGTAGTATTGTGCTCTGTAGTATTCTGCCCATCCCTGTAATACTCTGTCCACCCTTGTAGTATTGTGGCCATCCCTGTAGCATTCAGCCCATCCCTATAGTATTGCGGCCATCCTTGTAGTATTCAGCCCATTACTGTAATATTATGGCCATCCCTGTAGTATTCAACCCATCCCTGTAGTATTGTGGCCATCCCTGTAGTATTCTGCCCATCCCTGTAATATTCTGCCCATGCCTTTAGTATTCTGCCCATGCCTGCAGTATTCTGCCCATGCCTATAGTATTCTGCCCATCCCTGTAGTATTGTGGCCATCCCTGTAGTATTGTGGCCATCCCTGTAGTATTGTGGCCATCCCTGTAGTATTGTGCCCATCCCTGTAGTATTCTGCCCATCCCTGTAGTATTGTGCCCATCCCTGTAGTATTCTGCCCATCCCTGTAATATTCTGCCCATCCCTGTAATATTCTGCCCACCCTTGTAGTATTGTGGCCATCCCTGTAGTATTCTGCCCATCCCTGTAATATTCTGCCCACCCTTGTAGTATTGTGGCCATCCCTGTAGTATTTTACCCATCCTTTAGTAATACGCAAACAAAAAAAAAATTCTCCTCACCTTTCCTCCGTTCCCTGCGTGCCCATGATCGGTACTTGCAGAATTTTGGATGCAGCATGTTTCAGCTGCGTCCAAAACCCTACTATGTACGGTAGAAGCACAGTGGGCATGGGATTTCTAAAAACCCCATGCCCACTGTGCGTGTATGGCCCGCAGTGAAAACGGAACTGTGGTGCGGCTTCCATAAATTCACATGCTGCGGAGTTGGAAGCGTCCTCCCTAGGCAGAGCACAGCAAGGAGACCACAGCGGCCCAAACCCCTGATCGCAGGCATGGGCAGCTGCAGTCTCCTAAGGAGGAGTCTTGCGACCCCGCCGATCAGGACTCACTGTATCCAGGACGCAGCGGGTCCTGATCTTGAGCATGTACCTTACCTGCTTGTTGCGGCCCGTGACGATCGCGGCTCTATGCTGAAGGTCGGCGCTGACAGGAACTTCATTGCATTTGAATCCATTTGCGGTGCCGTGCAGAGGAGCTGTGTCTGGACCAATGGCTGCTGCCTGCCAATTAGATGCATGGAAGTGACGTCATCTCCTTGCATCTGATTGGCAGACAGCAGCAGCAACTGGGATAGAACTGACAGCTCCTTGCGCGGCACCGCAGATGGATTCAAATGCAGTAAAGTTCCTGCCAGCGCCGACCCTCAGCATAGACCCGTGATTGTCACGGGGTCTGCAACAAACAGCCTCAGGGGCCGCATGCAGCCCGCGGGCCGCGTGTTTGAGACCCCTGCTGTATACTATCTGCTCCCAGTAGAAGGTGGCGGTTATTCTCTTTCTCATTTGGATGCTTGGCTTAGAGGTGGAAGAACCTGGTGCAGCCTTCTCTGCAAGTTGCTGTGTAGGCTGCAGTCTAGATGAAGACTGCAGCAGCTGTTGTTTTGTTGCCTGTCTGTCTTTCCTTCCCCTGGGTTTTTATTAGTGCAGCAGTGGGGCTAGTGTCCTTCAACTGCAAGCCACTAGTTACCTGTTACGGTTCGAGGTTCTGTTGTGCCTCGAACCAGTCCAGTCCCGTCATTGACTCCCACATTGCGGTCGGTCAACTCCGCAGCGCCATCTGGCCATCGCTTAAGGCATCAAGTGGATAGAGTTTTGCACCATCCTGAGCATAAGTGCTCATTCAGCCATACTAAGCATGTGCGTGATTTCATCAATGACAAGGCGGCCACTGATTGATCATCAGTGACATCAGCGATGAAGTGACAGCCGCTGATTAGTCATGATGACATCAGCAATGACGTGGTAGCCTCTGTATGGCTGCAACCAACGCCATTACCACATGCCATGTGGTCTGGGCCATGGAGGCGGCTATAAAAGGTCTGTAGCTCCGGCCATCGGCGCGTGAGCGTCACATTCTGTATGCTGACAGCTAAGGCAGCAGACCTGGCTGTGAGAGTGTGTAGGTTCCAGCGCCATTTACCTGCAGTGCATGTGACAGGCATACTGTATATATAGAAAAGAACAGTGACTACATCAGGGTTAGGCATCGGTGCTGGGTATTCGAATCTGTGCATATCTGTACTTTGGTACGGTGAGGTCAACCATTGTCCTATTAGTCCTCGGGTCTCCAGTATCACTAGCTGGCTACCCTCCCAGCCTGACGTGTTCCGTACACACATGACCGGTGGTCTGCAGTGCTTGTGGCAGATGTGTGTGTGTGTGTGTGTGTGTATACCAGTCGCTGTATACCTGGCGAAGCCAACTGTGTAGTTTTCTCGGTTTGACGTGCCTCTACGCACGTTATCGATACCTGTATACCTGTTCACGGTCAGTCGTGCCCCGTATGCATGTGACTGGTTCCAGGTTTATGTCCCTGGTGTCCCAGTGAGGTTAACTGGGTCACCTGTTGGTCTGGCGTGTCTAAACACATGACCAGCACACGTGTACCTCTGAAGTCAACAGGGACACGCTTCATGTTGGGGTGTGACCTTATACATCCCCTTCATTCACATTTGGTGTTTTCCTTAGTTGCTGTAGCTGTCCTCCAGTCCCATAGCGGCCTTGTCATCTGCCCAGCGGACTTCAGGC
Source organism: Anomaloglossus baeobatrachus (assembly GCF_048569485.1). Taxonomy (NCBI): domain Eukaryota; kingdom Metazoa; phylum Chordata; class Amphibia; order Anura; family Aromobatidae; genus Anomaloglossus; species Anomaloglossus baeobatrachus. The sequence goes on along the minus strand of NC_134357.1, from coordinate 196,132,707 downwards.
GATGATTGGTTTCATATTATTTTATATCCAATCGTCCTCCCCGTAACAGTACGCTCGGGCCCACAGTCCTCCGGACATGGCGGACGTTGAGCAACTACAGAGATGCATCCAACAGCTGTAGACACACCTTAGGGCTGTCAAACAGTCTTCACCAGCTGTGGATGTTGCAGCTCTGATCAAACAGACTGCATCCAAGGCTGTAAGCCATACTATGTTACCGGCCTCATCTAAGCCCATGCCACGGCTGTCCCTTCCCAATTAATCCATGGGGACAGAAAGGCTTGCCGTGGTTTCATAAATCAGTGTTTGATACACCTGGAGCTCTTGCCTTCACAATACCCCACAGAAAAAGCCAAGGTGGGGTTTGTGATAGTGCTCCTTGCCGATCGAGCACTGACATGGGCCACTCCGTTCTGGGAGCGAGAGGATCCAGTGACTAACCGGGCCACTGATTTCTTGTAGGCATTAAGGGCTGTGTTCCTGGGTCCCCAGGTAGTCCATGACTCTGCCTTGCGTCTCTTGGACCTGGTCCAGGGTACATTACCGGTAATGGCTTATGTCATTGAGTTCTGGACACTGGACGCTGAGTTGAAGTGTCCAGAGAATGTGCTGTTACCGATATTTTGGAAGGGGTTATCGGGCCATGTGAAAAATGCTTTGGCTACCAGGGAAATACCACCTGACCTGGAGACCTTGATATCACTTGCCACGATAATAGACATGTGCCATTCTGAGCACCAGTTAGAGTGTGCACAGAGTCGTTCTCGTGTGTGGCTGGCCCCCTCTTTCCCCAAACCTGAGGCTTCAACTACGTACCTAAACCCAAACCTGAGCCCATGGAGATAGGGCAGACAGGTGCTAGGTCCAACATGTCAGAGGCTAAACCGGTTTGCTTCACTTGTAAACAGACAGGTCACTATGACAAGCAGTGCCATAAAAAGGGGGAGAGGCAGCTGTATCTTGCATCTGTTATAAGGGAAACCCTGGCACCTGCCTCGACCCCTAAATTGTCCTATATGGACACGCTGGCATTTGATAACATCACTGTTCCCGTTACAGAATGTGTAGACTCTGATGCAGATGGGAACTTTGTCTCTTTCGAGTTCACCCATCTGCATGAGATTCCTATGACCGTGCTGCCCAAGCCCATTTCCATCCGGGTAGCCTATGGTTACATCCTTCCCAAGGGTGTCATCTACCAGACTGTCCTATTGGTTTTCACTATGCCTTCGGGGCACCAAAAGATCACCTTGTTTCTGGTGATGAACAATGGGATGGATGAGATCTTGCTGGGGCTTCCACCTCAGGCAGCATTCCCCACAGTTTGACTGGGGCGCAGGGAAGATCCTGAGTTGGGATACCACATGTCAAAAAACCTGTCTGTCCAAGACTATTAGAGGGGAGTTGTTTGCTGACCCGGTAAAGGTGCCCAACCAATATCACTCCTCAGTTGAGGGGGTTTCCAAAAAGGCAGCAGAGACATCATCCCCACTTCTGCACACCCATACCCCAAATCCCATACCAGTTCGTTGTACCAGGTTCTCCAGGTATCTCCCGACCAGCCCCAACTCTCTGGATAGGGAGGGGTCCGCTTGTGCGGTGGTCAGATCTAAATGGGTCTGTGGGAGGCGGCGATATGTGGTGGACTGGGATTGTTTTGGCCCAGAACATCGGCCTTGGGTGGCAGATTTTGAGCACCGGGACGGGAGGGGCCCTAGATGGAGGGGTAATGTTACGGTTTGAGGTTCTGTTGTGCCTCGAACTGGTCCAGTCCCGTCATTGACTCCCACATTGGGGTCGGTCATCTCTGCAGCACCACCTGGCCGTTGCTTGAGCCATCAGGTGGCTAGAGTTTTGCACCATCCTGAGCCTAAGTGCTCATTCAGCCATACTGAGCATGTGAGTGATGTCATCAATGACAAGGCGGCCACTGATTGGTCATCAGTGACATCAGCGATGAAGTGGCAGCCGCTGATTGGTCATCATGACATCAGCAATGACGTGGTGGTAGCCTCTGTATGGCTGCAACCAACACCATTATTACATGCCATGTGGTCTGGGCCATGGAGGTGGCTATAAAAAGTCTGCAGCTCCTCCCATCGGCGCGCGAGCATCACATTCTGTATGCTGACAGCTAAGGCAGCCGATCTGGCTTTGAGAGTGTGTGGGTTCCAGCACCATTTACCTGCAGTGCATGTGGAAGGCATATATATAGAAAAGTACAGTGACTACATCAGGGTAAGGCATCAGTGCCGGGTATTCGTATCCGTGCACATCTGTACTTTGATACGGTGAGGGTCAACCATTGTCCTATTAGTCTTCGGGTCTCCAGTATCACTAGCTGGCTACCCTCCCGGCCTGACGTGTCTCGTACAGTACTTGTGGCAGATGTGTATATGTGTGTGTGTGTACCAGTCACTGTGTACCTGGTGACCCAACTAGGTAGTTCGCTCGGTCTAACATACCTCTACGCACATGATCGATACCTGTATACCTGTTCACGGTCAGTCGTGCCCCGTACGCACGTGAACGATTCCAGGTTTATGTCCCTGGTGTCCCAGTGAGGATAACTGGGTCACCTGTTGGTCTGACACGACTATACATACTTGACTACCACACATGTACCTGTTAAGTCAACAGGGATACGCTTCATGTTGGGGTGTGCCCTTAAACATCCCCTTCATTCACATTTGGTGCTTTCCTTAGTTGCTGTAGCTGTCCTCCAGTCCCATAGCGGCCTTTGTCAACTTCGGGCGACGATTTGTTTTATATTATTTTATATCCAATCGTCCCCTCCATAACACCACCAGGGCTATTACAGGGTCTGCCAGGGAATCCGTTAACCTGTTCGGCGACAGGTGCAGAACTTGTATAGGGACTGGCTAGGAGTGTAGTGTACAGCTACAGGTGAGTGAATGAGGTGTCTCATCTATCCCTTCACTAGTGTTAGGGCCACCATTGTTAAAGTGTCCCTGGTGTACCTAAAGCCCACTTTACACGTTGCAATTAGTTGTACAATCGCATTTGCGATGTGACACGCCCAGGTTGCATACGGGATCTTATGAGATTGCACGTAGGTCGTTCATTTGCTGTCACACGTGCGTTAGTAGTCTATGTTAAATTGATCAATTTTGTGTGCGATCCTTTAGATCATGTGTTCTGTGACGTATGCATTGGGCACCTTTTTTTTTATTTATTTATTGACTTGCCAAGCGTGTGTAATGTGTAGGGATGCGTTTTTACTATGTCATCTGCCGTTCAGCTCTGCTACATGGCCGCTAACAGGAGACACAGACAGCCATGTAGCAGAGCTGAATGGCAGATGACAGCAGACACAGACAGAGCCGCACTGTCAGAATGAACTCGGGTGAACTTCACCCGACTTCATTGTCATGCTGCGGCTCTGCCTGTGTCGCGCCCTGATTAGCGTTCACCTGTGAAGGATTCACCGGTGACCGCTAAACTCCTGAGTAACTGAAGTGAGCAGCCCTCTCTCATATACTCACCAATCCCCGATCCCCGGCGCTGCACGGCATTCACACTGCTGCGGCGGCTTTTACTGTTTTGAAAAAGCCGGCCGCCCATTAAACAATCTCGTATTCCCTACTTTCCCCGCCCACCGGCGCCTATGATTGGTTACAGTGAGACACGCCCCCACGCTGAGTGACAGGTGTCACACTGCACCCAATCACAGCAGCCGGTGGGCGTGTCTATACTGTGTAGTGAAATAAATAATTAAATAATTAAAGAAAACGGCGCGGCCACCGCTGGATCCAGTGACAGCGGGTAACCTCAGTGACAGCTCAGCTGATCGCACGGCTGTCTTCATTAGCTGCGTGGAGGTGACCGGAGCGGCTGTGTCTGCTGCAGCTCCGGTCACCTCCATGCAGCAGCGCTGGATGCGACGCTGGAGCATCCTGGATTCCGCCGGACATGGAGGGCTTTTTGGGGCTGATTAAAGTGGTTAACCAGGGTATATGTTTGTGTTTTTTATTTCTAATAAAGGATTTTTTTCGGGTGTGTGTGTTTATTTACTGTAATTTACAGATTAATCATGGAAGGTGTCTCATAGACGCCTGACATGATTAATCTAGGACTTATTGGCAGCTATGGGCTGCCAATAACTCCTTATTACCCCGATTTGCCAACGCACCAGGGCAAATCGGGAAGAGCCGGGTACAGTCCCAGAACTGTCGCATCTAATGTATGCGGCAATTCTGGGCGGCTGCTGACTGATATTGTTAGGCTGGGGGGCTCCCCATAACGTGGAGCTCCCCATCCTGAGAATACCAGCCTTCAGCCGTATGGCTTTATCTGGCTGGTTTTAAAATTGGGGGGGACCGCACGCCGTTTTTTTTAATTATTTAATTATTTATTTCACTACTCAGTATAGACACGCCCACCGGCTGCTGTGATTGGGTGCAGTGTGACACCTGTCACTCAGCGTGGGGGCGTGTCTCACTGTAACCAATCATAGGCGCCGGTGGGCGGGGAAAGCAGGGAATACGAGATTGTTTAATGGGCGGCCGGCTTTTTCAAAACAGTAAAAGCCGCCGGAGCAGTGTGAACGCCGTGCAGCGCCGGGGATCGGTGAGTATATGAGAGAGGGCGATAGACTGACACGGACAGAGAGTGAGGGACAGAGATAGTGACCGACTGACAGAGATTAGTGAATGACAGACATTGTGAGGCGCTTCAGAACGCAGCTTTACAGCTGCGCTCTGAAGCGGACCTTTTTTAAGCTGCGGTGCAGAGCGCACACCTGCGCACATAGCCTCAGACATCAAAATCGTATGAGGGATGTCACACGTTACAATTGACTAGGTTCCTGCAACAAAACGCTCAATTCTAGACAAAGATACGATGTGTTTGCGATCAACGGTTTTGCGTTCAATCCTGATCGCACGTAGCTGTCACACGCAGATACCTCACAAACGATGCCGGATGTGCGTCACTTACAACTTGACCCCAACGACGGATTGTGAGATATATTGAAACGTGTGTAGCGGGCTTTAGTGTTGCAGTGTGTCGCGTCATACACCATTCATTTCGTTGTCACTCGCATGACAGGGACAAAGAATGGGGACCCTTTTACCCCAGAGGCCGCCTATCCAGCGGTGCTACATCTTTATCGGGCCTTTCCTCAGACACCATGCCTGAATCCCCTTACCTAAGCCTGCTGCGACCCTACGGACTGTTCCCCCAAATCCCAAAAGTGATTAGGAAATAGTAGACATTGGTGCTTGTTTTCATTGTTGATAGTAACCTCAAGTGTAATAGTTGGAGTGCAGACAGTTGGCCGCATTCTAGGCACAGTAATTGTCCTAGTGTTTGTATTGCTACTGTGAATATACCCACCGTTTACTGCATTTTTCGGCCCAATCATTTTCTGTTTGCCAATAAAGCTGGTCTTTTGTTTCTGTCTCCTTGTCTGCTGTATTGTACTTGAGCCCTGCTAGGCGGTGTTCATCGCCACCGTTACACACACTCAAAAAAAATAATTTATTTCAATAAACACTCCATAAATCTTTCCTTCTCTAGCTATTATCTTTGTATATCTTTAACACTTAAAAGTCATTAATTCGAACATGGCTAGAGCATTACTGTGTATCTCAGGCAATGCGTACATGTTGATTGGCTATTCAACAGCTGCAAAACATGCGGGGTACAGACTTGAGTAGGGCGCTCGAGCACCCACAATACTTAATAGAGTAATGAATGTATCTGAGCATCACGATGCTTGATCAAGTATCGAGCAGTGGTGAGCACACTTGCTCATTACTAATATCAGCATTAGAGTTGAGCGCGGTTCGTGGTTCGTGGTTCTCCAGTTCGCGGCTCGAGTGATTTTGGGGCATGTTCTAGATCGAACTAGAACTCGAGCTTTTTGCAAAAGCTCGATAGTTCTAGAAACGTTCGAGAACGGTTCTAGCAGCCAAAAAACAGCTAAATCCTAGCTTGGTTTCTGCTGTAATAGTGTAAGTCACTCTGTGAATCAAACTATTATCACATTTCAGTGTATAGTGTGCGTGAACAGCGCCTTCAGATCACTGCTGTTTCTATAATGGCGATCGCCATTTTTTTTTTTTTTTTCTTGTCTTCCTTCCCTAAGCGCGCGCGTCTTGTGGGGCGGGCCAGCATGTCAGCCAATCACAGACACACACACACCTAAGTGGACTTTGAGCCAGAGAAGCAACGGCATGTGTGATAGGATCTGCATGTCACATGTCCCTGCATTATAAAACCGGACATTTTCTTCACGAACGCCATTATCTGCCTTCTGCGTCTTTGGTGTCAGACATCAGTGTCGCAGCTCCGTCCTCCTGAGTCCTATAGCCGATACAGCTGTATGCGCTGCATACACAGCGTTAGACAGCTTAGGGAGAGCACATTCTAGCAGTCCTTTTAAGGGCTCAAAGCGGCAGGGTCAGAGAGCCATAAGTGACAGGTCCTGCAAACAGCAACAGCGTCTGTGTAGCCCAGGTCAGGGATTTCCTCCCTGCATTTCACCATTAGGAGGGAATAGAAAGGCAGGCTTCCATTCCTCTACCCAGAGCACCACAATCCTGCCACTGTACCCTCTTGTCCTCTGCACACTCCAACTCATTCTAAGTAAGCCATTATACTAGCAAACACTCAGTGTACCTAGTGGCATCCTAAACGTGGCTATTGGACTTTGCTATAGTCCCACTAGTGCAAAGACATTAGCAGAGCACATCTGCCTGCATTGCACACTCCAAGTTTTTTAAACTAAGCAATTTTACTAGCAAACACTCAGTGTACCTAGTGGCATCCTATACGTGGCTATTGGACTTTGCTATAGTCCCACTAGTGCAAAGACATTTGCAGAGCACGTCTGCCTGCATTGCACACTACAACTTTTTTAAACTAAGCAATTTTACTAGCAAACACTCAGTGTACCTAGTGGCATCCTATACGTGGCTATTGGACTTTGCTATAGTCCCACTAGTGCAAAGACATTTGCAGAGCACGTCTGCCTGCATTGCACACTACAACTTTTTTAAACTAATCAATTTTACTAGCAAACACTCAGTGTACCTAGTGGCATCCTAAACGTGGCTATTGGACTTTGCTATAGTCCCACTAGTGCAAAGACATTAGCAGAGCACATCTGCCTGCATTGCACACTCCAAGTTTTTTAAACTAAGCAATTTTACTAGCAAACACTCAGTGTACCTAGTGGCATCCTATACGTGGCTATTGGACTTTGCTATAGTCCCACTAGTGCAAAGACATTTGCAGAGCACGTCTGCCTGCATTGCACACTACAACTTTTTTAAACTAAGCAATTTTACTAGCAAACACTCAGTGTACCTAGTGGCATCCTATACGTGGCTATTGGACTTTGCTATAGTCCCACTAGTGCAAAGACATTTGCAGAGCACGTCTGCCTGCATTGCACACTACAACTTTTTTAAACTAAGCAATTTTACTAGCAAACACTCAGTGTACCTAGTGGCATCCTATACGTGGCTATTGGACTTTGCTATAGTCCCACTAGTGCCAAGACATTTGCAGAGCGCATCTGCCTGCGTTGCACACTCCAACTAATTATAACGAAGCCATTATACTAGCAAACACTCAGTGTACCTAGTGGCATCCTATACGTGGCTATTGGACTTTTGTCAATTCACAGTATTGGAACGTTATTTGCATGACATCTGCCTGCATTGCACACTCTAACTTTTTTAAACTCAGCCATTATACTAGCAAACACTCACTGTACCTAGTTGTATCCTAAACGTGGCTATTGTACTTTTGTCAATTCACAGTATTGGAACGTTATTTGCAGGACATCTGCCTGCATTGCACACTCAAACTTTTTTAAACTCAGCCATTATACTAGCAAACACTCACTGTACCTAGTTGTATCCTAAACGTGGCTATTGTACTTTTGTCAATTCACAGTATTGGAACGTTATTTGCAGGACATCTGCCTGCCTTGCACACTCAAACTTTTTTAAACTCAGCCATTATACTAGCAAACACTCACTGTACCTAGTTGTATCCTAAACGTGGCTATTGTACTTTTGTCAATTCACAGTATTGGAACGTTATTTGCAGGACGTCTGCCTGCATTGCACACTCAAACTTTTTTAAACTCAGCCATTATACTAGCAAACACTCACTGTACCTAGTTGTATCCTAAACGTGGCTATTGTACTTTTGTCAATTCACAGTATTGGAACGTTATTTGCAGCACGTCTGCCTGCATTGCACACTCAAACTTTTTTAAACTCAGCCATTATACTAGCAAACACTCACTGTACCTAGTTGTATCCTAAACGTGGCTATTGTACTTTTGTCAATTCACAGTATTGGAACGTTATTTGCAGGACATCTGCCTGCCTTGCACACTCAAACTTTTTTAAACTCAGCCATTATACTAGCAAACACTCACTATACCTAGTTGTATCCTAAACGTGGCTATTGTACTTTTGTCAATTCACAGTATTGGAACGTTATTTGCAGCACGTCTGCCTGCATTGCACACTCAAACTTTTTTAAACTCAGCCATTATACTAGCAAACACTCACTGTACCTAGTTGTATCCTAAACGTGGCTATTGTACTTTTGTCAATTCACAGTATTGGAACGTTATTTGCAGGACATCTGCCTGCCTTGCACACTCAAACTTTTTTAAACTCAGCCATTATACTAGCAAACACTCACTGTACCTAGTTGTATCCTAAACGTGGCTATTGTACTTTTGTCAATTCACAGTATTGGAACGTTATTTGCAGGACGTCTGCCTGCATTGCACACTCAAACTTTTTTAAACTCAGCCATTATACTAGCAAACACTCACTGTACCTAGTTGTATCCTAAACGTGGCTATTGTACTTTTGTCAATTCACAGTATTGGAACGTTATTTGCAGCACGTCTGCCTGCATTGCACACTCAAACTTTTTTAAACTCAGCCATTATACTAGCAAACACTCACTGTACCTAGTTGTATCCTAAACGTGGCTATTGTACTTTTGTCAATTCACAGTATTGGAACGTTATTTGCAGGACGTCTGCCTGCATTGCACACTCAAACTTTTTTAAACTCAGCCATTATACTAGCAAACACTCACTGTACCTAGTTGTATCCTAAACGTGGCTATTGTACTTTTGTCAATTCACAGTATTGGAACGTTATTTGCAGCACGTCTGCCTGCATTGCACACTCAAACTTTTTTAAACTCAGCCATTATACTAGCAAACACTCACTGTACCTAGTTGTATCCTAAACGTGGCTATTGTACTTTTGTCAATTCACAGTATTGGAACGTTATTTGCAGGACATCTGCCTGCCTTGCACACTCAAACTTTTTTAAACTCAGCCATTATACTAGCAAACACTCACTGTACCTAGTTGTATCCTAAACGTGGCTATTGTACTTTTGTCAATTCACAGTATTGGAACGTTATTTGCAGGACGTCTGCCTGCATTGCACACTCAAACTTTTTTAAACTCAGCCATTATACTAGCAAACACTCACTGTACCTAGTTGTATCCTAAACGTGGCTATTGTACTTTTGTCAATTCACAGTATTGGAACGTTATTAGCAGCACGTCTGCCTGCATTGCACACTCAAACTTTTTTAAACTCAGCCATTATACTAGCAAACACTCACTGTACCTAGTTGTATCCTAAACGTGGCTATTGTACTTTTGTCAATTCACAGTATTGGAACGTTATTTGCAGGACATCTGCCTGCCTTGCACACTCAAACTTTTTTAAACTCAGCCATTATACTAGCAAACACTCACTGTACCTAGTTGTATCCTAAACGTGGCTATTGTACTTTTGTCAATTCACAGTATTGGAACGTTATTTGCAGCACGTCTGCCTGCATTGCACACTCAAACTTTTTTAAACTCAGCCATTATACTAGCAAACACTCACTGTACCTAGTTGTATCCTAAACGTGGCTATTGTACTTTTGTCAATTCACAGTATTGGAACGTTATTTGCAGCACGTCTGCCTGCATTGCACACTCAAACTTTTTTAAACTCAGCCATTATACTAGCAAACACTCACTGTACCTAGTTGTATCCTAAACGTGGCTATTGTACTTTTGTCAATTCACACTACTGAAAATCTATGTGCAGCACCTCTGCATGACAACCTCGTGCTCTGTTTTTAATAAGCTATAATGATAGCACAAAATACTGCCATTTTGTGGCATCATAGAACTGGCTGTTGTATTCCATTAGTGCCCCACTGGTGACAAGCTATTTCTAGCACCTCTACATCACACCCTCATGCACATTTTGCTACGCTAATGTTATAGCAAACTCATGGAATTCATTGCTGCATTTCATAATTCGGAGGGATAGAAAGTCAGGCTTCCTTTAGCTTTTCCTTCTGTTCATAGACAGCATCTCCAAGACAAATTTCCCCTCCACGTCTAAGTGTGGAGAGGCAGCTAGTGCGCATGCGTGTGCCGATGTACCCCAGCTGCAGCATAATTACAGTGTTTCGCCTAGTGAGTATGCTCAGCCTGACTGTGCCATTCCTGACGCTAAGTTTTCATTTCGGGATACAGCGCATGCTCCCACACTAAGTGTGAAAAGCCTCTTTGCACAGGTGCTTGCATTCCGTGCCGGGTATAAGTCCTGTTTTGGGCATAGACACCATGCTAAAGCTGATAGTCTTTTTTCAGAGACTGTATTTCATGCTACTGAGCATGCTCAGGCACTTCCTGCATCAGAGACTAGGTCTGGTAATGAACTCTTTGGCCCTGGCCCTGATGTGGGGGTCCCATATAGACCACAGGGCATCAGGTGTCCTCCCAAATGGCTTGCAGAGGCCCACACCTATGACTTGTCACCGCATTATTGATGCTCAGACGATGACTGGTGAGGTGTTTGGGTCATGGCAGCCATGAGGTCATCATTGAAGTTGCGTTTCCAAATAGGACGCTAGTTATGCCACTCATGACGTGTCACTCTACTTTTGTCTCCAGGAGGTGCATTGTGGTTCACCCTGGTTTGGGGCGGACCCAGGTTATAAAAGGGGCTGGAGCCAACAAGGAGGTGCGCAGTCTTCTATTATGCTCCGAAAGAGCACACCTCCATGTGTTGAACCCATTGCGGCTTTAGGCCAGAGGTAGGCAGGGATCGGGTGGTGGATGCAGGCCACCACCACAGTTGGTAACGCAGAACGGTTAAGACCAGCTCCTGTCCTAACAGTCCTGCTTGTGCAGCCCAGTGGCATTAACAGGCCTGCTGCTGCTGATGCGCCTGCTGTCCACAGGTGTGGCCCCTACGCACACGGTCAGCGTACTCAATGGCCCCTGTGTTGTTAACAGGGAGTTCCTGGGCTGGGTGGGCATGTGGACCCTGTGACGCTAACAGGGCTCACAGTCTCCAGATCCGAATGGCGTCTAACTCGGTTCAGGCTACTATTAGTTTCATAGCCACACAGCTCTGTATCCTCCACCAAACCTTCAAGTTGCCAACCTCTCCTTTTCCAACTGGGAGCACGGTGGACACTGACTGCTGATGGGGATATATACCTTTCTCTTTCTTTTCTTATTAATTTTCGTTATATAGCGGTCACAGATTATATACCACTTTATCCAAATCTGCCAGTCCCACTGTAACAGATGTTGTTTCTTCAGCAAATGTTACAGTTGCTTAACCACCAAATCCACGGACCAAAACTTTTTTCCCCTTTCCAACACACCTGTTCCCCTTTCCAACAGCATCTGTCCTTTTTCAACTCATTTTGGGATATGACCAAAAGTGCAACTGTGCAGGGACACCGTACTCAACGCCATCTCAGCACAGCAGCCATCCCTCGGTCCCTCCGATGTGGACAAGTAAAAGACCATTTCCTCCTATCCATGACAAAGCGTTGAGATTCACTCTGTGCAGCACTGGTGTTTAGTGGACAAGTAGATCTAAGATTGCGTACCACATTCTGCAGATACTCCTGTATACGTGCGTCTATTTCTATGGCAGGAATTAGTTCGCCAAATTTTGTCTTGTACCGGGGATCTAACAGTGTGGCAACCCAGTATTCAGGATTAGTTCAAATTCATACAATCCGAGGGTCATGTAGGTAGTGCAGCAAGAAGGCGCTCATGTGTCTTGTGCATCCAGGAGGACCAAGTCCTTGGTGTGTTGGTGGCAGAGAGGTGAGAATCGTGCATCCTTCCTCTGCCCTCTCCCCCCAACCTCGCACAACCGAAATGTGAGCAAGCTCTCACTCATCTGCTGAGTCTTCCATGCCCATCGCCAGTTCGTCCTCCATTTCTTCATGGGCTCCTGCACTTTCATCAACACTTTTTGCTGATACTATGCGCCCTTGTTAATCCCTCTCCCTCACCATGACTGCCGCATAGGTGCCGCTGACCATCTGGACCTCGTAGATCTTGTTATCCCTTCCGCATATGACTCCTCCTGTACTTCCTCCCCTTCCTCTTGTCCCAACACCTGACTCCGAATAATAATTACAGTGTGCTCCATCATGTAGATGACCAGAATTGTCACGCTGAGAATGACATTGCCAGTGCTAAACATCTTCGTCGACATTTCAAAACTGTGTAGCAGGGTGCATAGGTCCTTGATCTGACACCACTCCAGCAGCGTGATCTGCACCACCTCTGGATCAAGTTATCCCAGGCTATATGTCTTACCGTATTTCAGCAGGGCTCTGCGGTGCTGCCACACACGCTGCAACATGTGCAGATTCCAATTCCTGCGTGTCGAAACATCGCATTTACGGCGTTTAACTGCCAGACCCTAAGACTTCCGGAGTGATGAAAGTTGTTGAGCTGCTGTGTGCGCACGATGGAAGTGAGCACATAGCGAGCGTGCCCACTGCACAAGGCCATGTAGGCCGTGATGGTGTTTTAAAAATTGCTGGCGAATTCGGTTCAACACGTGAGCCCTAAAAGGCACGTGTGTCACATTGCCCTGAGGATGGCCCGCAGCCAGGTTTGCATCATTGCCGCACACGGCTGTTAAGTCACCAACGGAGTCCGCTCCATCAATTTGTACTCCGGTCGCCAGGTGACAACGTGTTCCTTTCATGAATAGTGCTGATGATGGGAGAGTAGTCGATGCCAGCGGCGCAGGTGGACGCAGGTTATGCTCACCCACTGGGCTGCATTACCTTGACAGATGCAGAATCTCTGGCTGAATGTAGCTGGTGGGTATCTCACAGATGAAATACCATCATTCAGCTACAACCAATGGGAAGACACCACACCCTTTTTTATGCCCATCCTGTCTGCAGACCACTGCCAGACATAGCTATGAACCTCTGGTTAATTTTACCCCCAGTTCAGTTTTATGATTTTGTGTGCTTGTTACCTGACTACTTTTCCTGCTTGCTGTTTATGTACCTTGTTGGCCGATACGCATTTCACCTCTGCTTGTTTTCTGATTCTTTCCTGGCCGTCCCATTCTGTTCCTGTTCCTCAATTAATGTTTTGACCCTGCCTGACTACTATTCTCTGTAATAGCGGTGTGACTCACATTTCCCATACATTTCAAAGTAAAACTTTGACCGCCTGATGGCATTGAGCTCTGCTGCCAGCATAGTAAGGAGGTGTGTGGTAGTCCTTGTGCGCAGTTGCAAGGAAGGGTGGCCTGACCACACAGGGTTTGCGCCAAGGTAGAGGACCCACACGAGGTTGAAGAGGCAGAAGCAGTGTATTAACTTCTACATACAGAACAAGGATTGAAACAACTCGTGGGGACGGCAAGACTTGTACAGCAGACCCTTCTCCATCTCTCACCATAGTTTGCCAGTGCCCTTCAGTGACATGTAATGACCCTGTCTATGCTTACTGGTCCAAGTATCTGTGTTGAAATGCACCCTGTCGCACACAGATTTTCTCAAGGAAGTGGTGATGTTGTGTGCGACATGCTGGTGTAGCGCGGGCATGCTTTTCTTGGAGAAGCAGTGGTGATTGGGCATCTGGTACTGGGGCACAGCGACAGACATAAGGTCTGTAAAATCCTGTGTGTCCACTACGCGTAAAGGCAGCATTTCGGTAGCCAACAGCTTACAGAGGGATAGAGTCAACCACTTAGCTTTGTCATGGGTCGCAGTAAGTGGCCTTTTATTTGACCACATCTGAGGGACAGAGATCTGGCTGCTGTCTGTAGACGGTGTTGAGTAGGGTGTCCCTGGAAAAATGCAGGTTTGTGAGAAAAGTGCAGGCGGAGACATGATGTTGCCTTCATCTTGCCTTCAGATCTGTTCATCTTGTATCATTTTTAAAAAACACAGCAAGCAAGGGTTACTCCAAGCGGAGTCTACCTTTTTTCCCCAAATTGGGCACACAGACACCCCATCAGTGGCAGGACTTGTGCCCTAGTTGCAAACAGGATGTTTTGATTTGCATCAAGCACATTCCAAATCCACAAGCATTTACTCTCCCCAGGATGACACAGGGGTAGTAAATTCCTTCTGGATCCATGACTTGTTCATTTTGATGAACGTCAGTCTGTCCACATTGTCACTGGACAGACGCGTGCGCTTATCTGTCAGCACACACCCAGCAGCACTGAAGACACGTTCAGAGACAACGCTGGCAGCTGGACACGACAAAATCTTCAAGGCGTAACTGGAGAGCTCTTGACATTTTTCTAGATTTGAAGCACAAAAGGAGCAAGGCTCCATTTGCAAAGTCATTGCATCGATGTTCATTTGGAGATACTCCTGTATCATCCTCTCCATCCGTTGACTATGTGACACACTTGATGTCTCTGGTGGCCTTGCAAAGGAGGGTCTAAAAAAATTATGAAAAGATTCCATAAAATTGCTGTTACCAGCACCAGATACGGTCCTACTGGTACGGGTAGACTGTTGAAGATGACGAGGCCGTCCCATGTTTGTCAAGTTACAACTGGGAGAATCACTCCCTTCACCTGCACGGTTGTTTGGTGGAAAAGCCGAGCTAAGATCGAGTAACAGCTTCTGCTGATACTCCTGCATACGTGCGTCCCTTTCTATGGGTGGAATTATGTCACAAAATTTGGACTTGTCCCGGGGATCTAATAGTGTGGCAAGCCAGTAGTCATCATCACTTCTAATTTTGACAATACGAGGGTCATGTTGGAGGTAGTGCAACAAGAAGGCACTCATGTGTCTTGCGCAGCCATGCGGACCAAGTCCACGCTGTGTTTGTGGCATAGAGGTGCTAACCGTTCTTTCTTCCTCTGTCATCTCCCCCCAACCTCTTTCAACTTAAATTTGACCAAGGTCCCCCTCATCAGCTGAGTCTTCCATGTCCATGGACAGTTCGTCCTCCATATCTTCATGTCCTCCTGCACCTTCCTCAACATCTCGCCTGCTACCATGCGCCCTTGTTGATCCCTGTCCCCCATGGTCCCATGCCTGCCGCGTTGGTGACGATGAACGTCTGGACCTTGGTGATGTTGTTGTGTCTTGCGCATATGAATCCTCCTGTAGTTCCTCCCCTTCCTGTTGTCCCACCCCCTGACTCCGAATAGTGTTTAGCGTGTGCTCCAGCATGTAAATGACTGTAATCGTCATGCTGATAATGGCATTGTCAGCGCTAAACATATTCGTCGCCATGTCGAAACTGTGCAGAAGGGTGCATAGGTCCGTGATCTGAGATCACTCCATCAGGGTGATCTGCCCCACCTCTGCATCTCGTTGGCCCAGGCTATACGTCATGACGTATTGCACCAGGGCTCTGCGGTGCTGCCACAGTCGCTGTAACATGTGGAGAGTTGAATTCCAGCGTGTCGCCACATCGCATTTCAGGCGATGAACCGGCAGGCCGAAAGACTTCTGGAGCGATGCAAGTCGCTCAGCTGCGGCGCTTGAACGGCGGAAGTGAGCACTGCAGACAGTTTCCGTGCCCTGGTCAGAAGGCCATCTAGGCCGGGATAGTGTGTTAAAAATTGCTGGACAACAAGGTTCAACACGTGAGCCATACAAGGCACGTGTGTCACCTTGCCCAGGCGAAGGGCCGCACCCAGGTTTGCAGCATTGTCGCACACGGCCTTACCAGGCTGCAGGTTGAGTGGAGACAACCATTTATTAAACTCGGACCGCAGAGCTGACCACAACTCCTCAGCTGTGTGACTCTTATTCCCAAGACATGTCAAGCTAAAGACCGCCTGATGCCGTTGCGCTCTGCTGCCAGCATAGTAATGAGGGGTGCGTGATTCCTTCTGCGCAGTGAGAACGCTGGTGGCCTGACCAGGCAGGCTTGGGGCGGAGGTGGAGGACCCAGATGAGGTGGAGGATGCAGAAGCAGTGGCGGAACTTGGACAGACAGAGGATTGACACACAAGTCGTGGGGACGGCAAGACTTGTGCAGCAGACCCTTCACCATCTATCACCATAGTTACCCAGTGCCCAGTCAGCGACATGTAACGTCCCTGTCCATGCTTACTGGTCCAAGTATCGGTGCTGAAATTCACCCGTTCACACACAGAGTTTCTCAAGGAAGCGGTGATATTGTGTGCGACATGCTGGTGTAGCGCGGGCACACCTTTCTTAGAGAAGTAGTGGCGACTAGGCATCTGGTACTGGGGCACAGCGACAGATATAAGGTCTCTAAAATCCTGTGTGTCCACTAGGCGGAAAGGCAGCATTTCTGTAGCCAACAGCTTACAGAGGGATAGAGTCAACCTCTTCGCTTTGTCATGGGTCGAAGGAAGTGGCCTTTTATTTGACCACATCTGAGGGACAGAGATCTGGCTGCTGTGTGTAGACGGTGTTGAGTAGGGTGTCCCTGGAAAAATGCAGCTTTGGGAGGAAAGTGCAGGCGGAGACATGATGTTGCCTTCATCCAAAGTTGGTGCTATCGATGTCTGAGAGAGCTGTACACACTCACTTGTTTCCCCTTCCAAACCAACTGACGACCTACCAAGCAAACTGCCTGTTGCGGTTACAGTGGTGGAAGTTGTGGGTGGAAAAACAGGTGTGACAGCTGTCCCCACAGTCCTAGAAGATGACGAGCGCGCGGATGCCCTGGAAGGGGCATGCGGTGGATGGTTGGCTCCACTAGGCCGCATTGCAGCACGGTGAGCTTCCCACCAGGCCATATGATATTTATTCATGTGACGATTCATGGAAGAAGTTGTCAAACTGCTGAGGTTTTGACCTCTACTAAGATAACCATGGCAAATGTTACAGATCACATAATTTGGCCGATCTTTTTTTATGTCAAAAAAGGACCAGGCTAGGCAAGGCTTAGAGGCCATGCGACCTGTTGATCCACCCCGAATAATGCTCAGAGGCAGAGTGGTGGCTGAGGATGCAGTTGTAGACGTGCTACCAGTGCTCCGACTGTGTCCAGGAAGGCGCCAGGTTACTTCGACGTCGGTTGCATCCTCCTCCACCGCCTCTATTGACCTCCTCGAGTGTCTGACTGTGGGTTGACAGTAGGTGGGATCTAGAACTTCATCATCAATTGTTGTGTTTGCACTCCCCTCCCCCTCAGACCGAGTTTCTTCTTGCCCTGACCGAATATTTAAGTTGTCATCCCAATCGGGTATCTGCGTCTCATCTTCATCAGTATGTTCCTCATTGCCTATAACCACAGTTGTTGGAAAGGCAGCATTTTGGTAGCCAACAGTTTGCATTTTATGAAAGTCAACCTCCAAGCCATGTCATGCCCTTCTAAAAGCATGTATAACACAGCGAGGGGACTCCAACCACAGTCTCCCTCGTTGCCACTCACTGGGCCACACACACCCCACTTGACTGGCATCGGTTGAGCCCCCTTTTGAAAAAGAAAAAGATGCTTTGCATGAAGCACTCTCAAAAATACGCGTGCCTTTCCCGTCCCCTGGCTGACCCCGGGGAAGAAAAGTCCTCTGAGAGCCATGACTTGTTCATCTTGGTTCTTTTAGAAACACAGCGAGGGGACTCCAACCACAGTCTCCCTCGTTGCCACTCACTGGGCCACACACACCCCACTTGACTGGCATCGGTTGAGCCCCCTTTTGAAAAAGAAAAAGATGCTTTGCATGAAGCACTCTCAAAAATACGCGTGCCTTTCCCGTCCCCTGGCTGACCCCGGGGAAGAAAAGTCCTCTGAGAGCCATGACTTGTTCATCTTGGTTCTTTTAGAAACACAGCGAGGGGACTCCAACCACAGTCTCCCTCGTTGCCACTCACTGGGCCACACACACCCCACTTGACTGGCATCGGTTGAGCCCCCTTTTGAAAAAGAAAAAGATGCTTTGCATGAAGCACTCTCAAAAATACGCGTGCCTTTCCCGTCCCCTGGCTGACCCCGGGGAAGAAAAGTCCTCTGAGAGCCATGACTTGTTCATCTTGGTTCTTTTAGAAACACAGCGAGGGGACTCCAACCACAGTCTCCCTCGTTGCCACTCACTGGGCCACACACACCCCACTTGACTGGCATCGGTTGAGCCCCCTTTTGAAAAAGAAAAAGATGCTTTGCATGAAGCACTCTCAAAAATACGCGTGCCTTTCCCGTCCCCTGGCTGACCCCGGGGAAGAAAAGTCCTCTGAGAGCCATGACTTGTTCATCTTGGTTCTTTTATAAACACAGCGAGGGGACTCCAACCACAGTCTCCCTCGTTGCCACTCACTGGGCCACACACACCCCACTTGACTGGCATCGGTTGAGCCCCCTTTTGAAAAAGAAAAAGATGCTTTGCATGAAGCACTCTCAAAAATACGCGTGCCTTTCCCGTCCCCTGGCTGACCCCGGGGAAGAAAAGTCCTCTGAGAGCCATGACTTGTTCATCTTGGTTCTTTTAGAAACACAGCGAGGGGACTCCAACCACAGTCTCCCTCGTTGCCACTCACTGGGCCACACACACCCCACTTGACTGGCATCGGTTGAGCCCCCTTTTGAAAAAGAAAAAGATGCTTTGCATGAAGCACTCTCAAAAATACGCGTGCCTTTCCCGTCCCCTGGCTGACCCCGGGGAAGAAAAGTCCTCTGAGAGCCATGACTTGTTCATCTTGGTTCTTTTAGAAACACAGCGAGGGGACTCCAACCACAGTCTCCCTCGTTGCCACTCACTGGGCCACACACACCCCACTTGACTGGCATCGGTTGAGCCCCCTTTTGAAAAAGAAAAAGATGCTTTGCATGAAGCACTCTCAAAAATACGCGTGCCTTTCCCGTCCCCTGGCTGACCCCGGGGAAGAAAAGTCCTCTGAGAGCCATGACTTGTTCATCTTGGTTCTTTTAGAAACACAGCGAGGGGACTCCAACCACAGTCTCCCTCGTTGCCACTCACTGGGCCACACACACCCCACTTGACTGGCATCGGTTGAGCCCCCTTTTGAAAAAGAAAAAGATGCTTTGCATGAAGCACTCTCAAAAATACGCGTGCCTTTCCCGTCCCCTGGCTGACCCCGGGGAAGAAAAGTCCTCTGAGAGCCATGACTTGTTCATCTTGGTTCTTTTATAAACACAGCGAGGGGACTCCAACCACAGTCTCCCTCGTTGCCACTCACTGGGCCACACACACCCCACTTGACTGGCATCGGTTGAGCCCCCTTTTGAAAAAGAAAAAGATGCTTTGCATGAAGCACTCTCAAAAATACGCGTGCCTTTCCCGTCCCCTGGCTGACCCCGGGGAAGAAAAGTCCTCTGAGAGCCATGACTTGTTCATCTTGGTTCTTTTAGAAACACAGCGAGGGGACTCCAACCACAGTCTCCCTCGTTGCCACTCACTGGGCCACACACACCCCACTTGACTGGCATCGGTTGAGCCCCCTTTTGAAAAAGAAAAAGATGCTTTGCATGAAGCACTCTCAAAAATACGCGTGCCTTTCCCGTCCCCTGGCTGACCCCGGGGAAGAAAAGTCCTCTGAGAGCCATGACTTGTTCATCTTGGTTCTTTTAGAAACACAGCGAGGGGACTCCAACCACAGTCTCCCTCGTTGCCACTCACTGGGCCACACACACCCCACTTGACTGGCATCGGTTGAGCCCCCTTTTGAAAAAGAAAAAGATGCTTTGCATGAAGCACTCTCAAAAATACGCGTGCCTTTCCCGTCCCCTGGCTGACCCCGGGGAAGAAAAGTCCTCTGAGAGCCATGTCCACATTGTCAGTGGACAGACACGTGTGCTTATCTGCCAGCAGACCCACAGCAGCACTGAAGACAGGTTCCGAGAGAACGCTGGCTGCAGGACACGACAAGATCCCCAAGACGTACGTGGCGAGCTCAGGCAATTTATCAAGATTGGAAGCCAAGAATGAGCAGGGCTCAAGTTGCACAATAATGGCATGTTTCCTTGCATATACTCATATATCTGTGTGTCCTCCTCTTTTTCCTTGTCCAGCTCTTTTGTTTTCGCATGAGTATATGTCCTTGTCACTTTCCCATGTGTTGTGAGTTGTTTGTGACCTTTTGGACACCTTTGAGGGTGTTTTCTAGGTGTTTTTCTGTGTTTGTGATTGCCTGCCATTGTTTCCTATGCAGTTCGAGTTCGGTTCGTCGAACGTTCGACGAACCGAACTCGAACGGGAGGTCCGTTCGGCGAACCAACCTCGAGCCGAACCGCGACCGGTTCGCTCATCTCTAATCAGCATGTGCTTCTGCTCATTCTTTTAGTTTTCCCCTCATTATTTGCACATTTTAATAAGATCTCCCCTAAGCCTTCATTTTTCCAAACTGAATAATCTGAAGTTTGATTACCTGTCCTGTATTCCCCTGGCTCAATCATTCCCTTAATAATCTTGTTCGGTCTCCCTTCTCTGCAGTGTATTGTCCTGCTATTGTCTATTATAAATCACTGTCTTATAATATATACAACATAGTTGTACAAAGATGGCAGACAAAAAACCCTGCAATTGCACTGTGGGGACGTTGACGAGGTCACAGGTTGAGCCCCATTGTTGAGCTCTGTCTAACCACTTAGATGACACGGTCACCGTTGATTGTCCAATCTAACATCTTCATGACCTATGACGCACATGTACGTCATATGTCATGTGCATGCCTTTGATGCAGAGCCCGTATCTTTCCCTACACATATCGGCTTATTTCATCAGCCGACATGTGCCTCCAACAGACCTATCCACCCACGGCTGTTAACCAGTTAAATCTTATAGTTTTTGTACCCCAGTTGTTTTTACTTTTTCTAGACTGTCTGACTGCGGAATCCATTTTTAATGAAGAAATAAAACTAAAGTTTTAGTCTATTTTCCTCCACTGTGGTTGGGTTTCTACATTGCTGGGTATTCCAATTTTTTCTGTATGTCATATACTCTGCCAAGTGTTTCTGAGTGATCTACAGGAACCAGGAACTTGGTGAATTTGGTGAGCTGACATTGGTGTTTCTTTTGCTTTTGCATATACAGTACAGTATATGCTATATATATCTTACATGTGAGCAGTGTGCAAATGTCTGGTATGTGAGCAGTGTGTGCTGTATATATCCCATATGTGAGCAGTGTGTGCGGTATATATCTGATATGTGAATGGTGTGTGCTGTATATACTGTATCTGATATATGAGCGCTATGCACTACATGTGCCTGATATGTCAGCAGTGTGTGTGCTGCATGTGTTTGATAGAGTTAACAAAAATACATTAATAAGTTATATGTACCCAAAAAAAACCCAAGTCCTTGTACAACTATCATCGCCACAAAAATTAAAAGATTACGGCTCCTGGAATAAAATAGTAAAAAAAAAATGATTTGTCATTAAGGCCAAAACTGTTTTGCGTAGGGAGAGATTCAAAATGTAATAACGCTCAATTCATCAATTGTGATTTTTTTTTTTACGTCTTTTCTCTTTTTTGTCTTATGGTACAAGTAAAATATATCTTTGTACCGTGTTAGCCAGTAGAGATAAAAAAATTGTTTAAAAGAACAGAGAGTCCTCAGTGGTTGATACCTTTTAATGGCTAACTGAAAAGATGGTAATAATTGCAAGCTTTCGAGACTTGACTTGACTTGACTTGAGACCTGAGTAGTCTCGAAAGCTTGCAATTATTACCATCTTTTCAGTTAGCCATTAAAAGGTATCAACCACTGAGGACTCTCTGTTCTTTTAAACAATTTTTTTGTCTTATGGTATTCATTGATTTTGTTTGCACCAAAGTCATCAAAATGTAATGAATGACAAAAGAATTCAGCTCACCCACTCCAAGTCTCCAGGCCCTCTCTCTGCAGCACGGACATATGGCCGGGCAGCTGCAAGCATGTGAGATGAAGTCCAGCGCAGGAAAGAAGGCACTCTTCAATATAAATTTCCATATGGTTTATTCCATGTGCACACATATAGAGGTAGGTACAGACAGCCATGACTTAGACATGACTAAGACCGTGTAATACGGTCGAAACGCGTCGCTTGTCATTCTTCCCCTGCCCAGGGGCTGTCTGTACCTACCTCTATATGTGTGCACATGGAATAAACCATATGGAAATTTATATTGAAGAGTGCCTTCTTTCCTGCGCTGGACTTCATCTCACAAAGTCATCAAAATGGCATACATAGTTCAAGAACTGTGTGCAAAATAAAAAAAATATATTTTTATTTGTCCATTTAGCCATTTTTTAGAACTCATTAGCACAAAAAAGTCACAGGTTCTGGTGACATGTTGAAAATTTGGATCCGGGCATAGATAAAATCACTCCAGAAGGAGACTGGAGTACATTTGTGGGAAACTGTGCAACTTTTTGAAACGTCTTAGCAGTAAAACAGTTCCAAAACTGAATCTTGCCCATAGTACATTGCAGAGAGTGAAAGAACAGAAAATCAAAGTGAGACTAAACCTAAGCATGAATGAAGAAGACGCAAAAGAATTTGACGGTTGTTTACACTTGTCTTTTATGGCCATTAATTCCTTCAGATACTGTGTCTACTATCAGACTTGCTTTGCTAGTAGAAATATTATTAGTTCTACACTGTGTAAAACCTAAAGTAACTTTGTAATTCCTGTGCAAATTACAATCATTGTGACATGTAAGATGTTGTAGATGTACATGTAAGATTGTTACATTGTAATGCTCTTGAATAGTGCAGTATGTATGCAGTTTCTCTAATAATTTACCAATAGCCAACAACATTTTCTGTTCCTTACCTTGAAAGTGGCTTCCTAAAGTTCAAGGTGACAGCTGT
This sequence comes from Anomaloglossus baeobatrachus, assembly GCF_048569485.1. Classification (NCBI taxonomy): domain Eukaryota; kingdom Metazoa; phylum Chordata; class Amphibia; order Anura; family Aromobatidae; genus Anomaloglossus; species Anomaloglossus baeobatrachus. The sequence goes on along the minus strand of NC_134357.1, from coordinate 196,109,631 downwards.
CCATGTTACCTTGTGGGTAGAGATGACTGATCCTGCCAAGGATTGGATCAGTTAAGGATCGCCGATCCTGCCTGAGATCGCAATCAGATCAACGATCCTAGCTTGTCTGATCATAGATCCTAGCTGAACCTATTAAATTCAATGGGAGGCAAAAGTGAAGTGTTGTAAAATGGTGGGGGGGTGCTATAAGAGAAAGAAAATAAACCTTTTTAAAACAGTACATACCACGTCCCCATGGCTGCAGCACTACTTCCGGGTTCAACTATTATCACTAATGCATATTCACTGCTTTCCCCTTTCACCAGCGTCGTGTCTCTGATTGGCTGCCATTGGACCACACCCCCATTCTTTGAGATAGCGTCTGTGATTGGTTGGAATCACACGTGCTGTCTGTGTCCTTAGACTTGTGATAAGTAAATAAATAAAACAATTGGCGTAGAGTGTTGTGAATGTCGTCTGTGTGGGTGTTGTTCTGAAGCTCTCTTTGGTGGCCAGGACTGGTGGTGGAGCTGAATCTAAGCTTGTGACTCAGACAGGTGTTGGCGTTCATTGGGAATTGGGGAAGTCTTATTGCAGACAAGTCTGGTCTATATGAGAGCACTTTCTGCCCTGCGGGCGCCGGTTATAACTGTATTTTTCTCAGTCTCTGTTCCTGGCCTGGAGCTTTGTCCTTCCCTGTATCCTTGAGCAAGACTTCTGCAGATACATTTTCAGTTTTTGCCTTGCTTCCTGGTTTTTACCTTAGGGTGTCGTTTTTCCTTGTTTTGCTTTGTATCTGTTTTCTTGCAGGTGAAGTTCTGTTTCTCTTGTGTTGTGAGCATGGGGGCTCCCCCTGTGCTAGCTCTCCTTCAGGAAAAGAGATTTTATCCCTGTCTAATTTGATTATTTGCTCTTCTGCATTTTGTGTTTTATATATATATATATATATATATATATATATATATATATATACATATATATATATATTTTGTTCTCCCATTATTTACAGCCAGTAGTTTGTCTTGATAGGCGAAAATTCCAGTATCTTGTTAAGTGGAAGGGTTATGGTCAGGAGGACAATTCTTGGGTCTTTGCCTCTGACATTCACGCTGATAGATTGGTTCGTGCTTTCCACCATATTCATCCTGACAGATTTGGTGGTTCTGGTGAGGGTTCGGTGACCCCTCCTCAAGGGGGGTACTGTTGTGAATGTCGTCTGTGTGGGTACTATTCTGAAGCTCCCTCTGGTGGCCAGGAATGGTAGTGGTGCTGAATCTGAGCTTGTGACTCAGACAGGTGTCGGCGTTGATTGGGAATTGGGAAAGTCCTATTGCAGACAAATCTGGTCTATATAGTAGAGCACTTTCTGCCCTGTGGGCGCCGGTTATAACTGTATTTTTCTTAGTCTCTGTTCCTGGCCTGGGGATGTGTTCTTATCTGTATCCCTGAGCAAGACTTCTGCAGATAAGGGTGTCGTTTTTCCCTGTTTTGCTTTGTATCTGTTTCCTTGCAGGTGAAGTTCTGTTTTTCTTGTGTTGTGAGCATTGGGGTTCCCCCTGTGCTAGCTCTCGTGCAGGAAAAGGGATTTTATCCCTGTCTAATTTGATCATTTGATCTTCTGTATTTTGTGTTCTTTTTTGGTATTTTGTTCATCCGTTATTTACAGGGGTACCTGATATAGTGGGGGTGAGGTCGTATGAGATCCAGGGACATTTTTACTATTAGGAGTTTGGTAGTTTTCTATAGGGATTTTGTACCAACCACAATCAGTTCCTTTCCTTTGTATCTAGCTAGTTGGGCCTCGCCTTTGCTAATTCTATTTTTCCTATCTGAGTCTTGTGTTTTCCTATATCACCGTAATCTTTGTATGTGGGGGGCTATCTACTCCTTTGGTTGGGGACTACTCTGAGGCAAGGTAGTCTTCCTCATTTCATTCTGTGAGGCATAGCTAGTTTCTCAGGCTGTCACGTGGCGTCTAGGTTTTTAGGAACGCTCCATGGCTACTTCTAGTGTGGTCTGATAGTTAGGGGATTGCGGTCAGCCCAGGTTCCAACTGTTTCTTGGTGTTTTTTCACCGATGGGAGTTTTTTGTAATCTTTCACGGTTACCAGATCATAACAGTAGGGTTTCCCCTGTATTGATAGAGGGTATCAATGTATTGACAGATAAAGCCATGGCTTCAGGCTGCAGCCGCCAGTCATGCGCTTATCTTGGATGTGTATCAAAATAAGAGGAACTGTATGTGGCTTTTTTTTTATTTAATTAATTACATAAATAAATTAGATTAATTAGCCACCCAGAATTAACTCATCCATTAGATGTGACAGTCCTGATGCTTTACCCGGCTCTTCTCGATTACCCTGGTGCGGTGGCAATTGGGGTAATAAAAGGTTAATTACAGCCCACAGCTGCCACTAAGTCCTAGATTAGAAATGGAAGGCATCTATGAAACCCCTATCACTAATCTGTAAGTGAAAGTAAATAGACACAAACACCAAAAAAATCCTTTATTTGAAATAAAAGACAAAAAAGCATCCTCTTTCACCACTTTATTAACCCCCAAAACACTCAGGTCCAATATACTCCACACGAGGTCCCATGTACTCCACACGAGGTCCCATAATGATTCCAGCACTGTAAGCACAGCACACGATCATGGACAAAATGCTGGGAGGTTCAGGCAGAGCTTGAACCATGTGATCAGCAGTTATGTAACTCAGGTTATTTGCAGTTACAGCTGGAGGTTCCCATGGTCCTCCTCCTGTGATCGCAGGTAACTTGGCCTCAGGGTACTTCAATGAACTCTCACTCAGTTCACACACCTGTATCTCCTGGCCAAGAGATGCCGATTTGGTGCTAAAATGTTTACACTATAAGGAATATAGTGTAAACATTTTAGCACCAAATCTGCATCTCTTGGCCAGGAGATGCAGGTGTGTGAACTGAGTGAGAGTTCATTGAGGTATCCAATCTAAACCTCCTGGCAAAAAAATGCATCACTGTCACGGTCGTCTTCCTACTGTTTTGATTCTAGTGACAGCCTTAGGACTGGAGCCTCCCATGCCCATCTAGTCTCCTCATTTAAACTAGGTTTTCTTTCCTTTGGCGTCTCATAAGTTATTTTTAGTTTTGTTGCCAGCAGCTCTGAGAAGGGCAGGTCAGCTGTTGTTGATTTGGGCTCATGCCCATTTAGGTTAAATATTTGAGTTTTCCCCGCAGACCCTGTTGCTGTTAGAATCCATGTCTACTTTGGCCAGCCTGATGGAAGGAACTGCTGAGGTATTCTCCTGTGCCCATCCACCTGCTACTATTGACCTGCTATTAACCTCTTGTTACCCCGATTGCCACCGCACCAGGGAAATCGGGAAGAGCCAGGTAAAGTGCCAGGATCGTGGCATCTAATGGATGCGACAATCTTGGGTGGCTGCAGGCTGCTTATTTTAGGCTTGATGGTATCCCAACTGTGGGGCTTTATCTTAGCTGGGTATGAAAATTGGGGAAGACCACACACCCTTTTTTAAAATGATTTACTTAATTAAATAATTAAAAAAAAAGCCGCATGTGATTCCTCTTATTTTCATACACAGCCAAGAGAAGCGCACAACTGGGGGCTGCTGCCTGTAGCCTTGGGCTTTATCTATGCTTTTTTCAATACAGGGGGACCGTTTGCCAATTGTTTCATTTATTTATTTATTTATCACCAGTCTAAGGACACAAATAGAGTGTGTGATTCCAACCAATCACAGACGATATCTCAGAGGGTGGGTGAATGGTCCAATGGCAGCCAATCAGAGATGCCGGTGGAAGGGAAAAGCAGTGAATATGCATTAGTGATAATTGTTGGACCCAGAAGTAGTGCTGCAGCCGTGGGGGCGCGATAAGCATGTGCTGCTTTAAACGTTTTGCTTCCTTTTTTTTGTTTTACAATGGCCAGTCACAGCCATGCCAATACATGACATGGCTGTGATGGGCAGGGAGAGGATAGTTTTATCATCAGACCATTTACCGATCCTTGGCAAGAGCACCAATTTGTGAGGTAAATGTTTGGATGTCCGATCCCGATCCGATCCGATCCAGACAAATATTGTACAATTTCAACATTTTCTGATCTACTCTTGTGTTTTTATGCAACAAACAGTGAGTTGACTTGATTATACCATACATTAGCTTTTACAGCTGGCATTTACAGCAGATCCTGTCCTGCCCCAGGATCTGCACTTAACTATAGCAATCAATTATGCTGCAGGTTTCTAAAAGCTGTTACAAAATTTATAGATGGGTCTTTGCAAATATAAGGCATTTTACCAAATCTACTCAACACCGCCAAAACCTACCAGAAAGCACTACTATCTCAAGGATTTTTTTGCATGACGCTAATTTTTTTATGGAGCTCTAATATTCCCAACAACATATTAAGGAGGTGTGACTAAAGGTGGCTTTACACGCTACGAGATTGCTAAAGCGATCTCGTTGGGGTTACGGAATTTGTGACGCACATCCGGCCGCTTTAGCGATGTCGTTGTGTGTGACACCTATAAGCGATTTTTAATCATCGCAAAAACGTTAAAAAACGCTAATCGTTGACATGCCCCCCTCTTCCCAATTATCATTGCTGTTGCAGTAACGATGTTGTTTGTCGTTCCTGCGGCAGCACACATTGCTATGTGTGACGCCGCTGGAACAACAAACATAACCTTACCTCCGTCCACTGGAAAAGGAGGAAGGAAGGAGGTGGGCGGCATGTTCTGGCAGCTCATCTCCTCCCCTCCTTTTCTATTGGGCGGCGGTTCAGTGACGTCGCTGTGACGCTGAAAGAACTGCCCCCTTAGAAAGGAGGGATTGTTCGCCGGTCACAGCGACGACGCTGCACAGGTATGTGTGTGTGACACTGCCGTAGCGATAATGTTCGCTAAGGCAGTGATCACCACATATCGTTAGAACGACGGGGGCGGGTGCTATCACGCTTGACATCGCTAGCAATTGCTAGCGATGTCGTAGCGTGTAAAGCGGCCTTAAGGCATGGAGTGGCCATGATCCCAGGAAAATATTTGAGAGCTTAAAGTGGATTTGTCACCAGATTTAACTATACAAACTGTATACAAATATAATTTGATCTCTTAGACCTGAAGAGGCCAGTGTACTTACTTTGAAAATCAATGTCAGAATGGTTCTATAATCCTAATCATAAAATGGGGATTTCATAGAATAAAACAGAACATGATTCCAAGTCTTTTCCGCCTCCATCCACCTAACCTGACAGCTGCAGCCAGTACTGAGCAATGTGTGATTCAGCAGTATGAGGGACATTGAGGAGCTGTCAATCAGTATAGGGAGGAGGTAAATGAATTAAACTCTCATAAATGATTATACATCCATTCTGACATGGATATTGAAAGCAAATACACCATTCTCATCAGGTCTAAGATCTATTTAGTGATGTATTATAGTGTGTATTGTGAGATCTGGTGACAGATCGGCCTATATTGATCTCCTGTTGGAAGGTTATCCATAAGGCCATGTTCCTATGTGCGAAAAATGCTGCTTTTTTTAGGTGTCTGTAATAAAAAAAGACGAGCAATTTGCTCTGATTACTGTTTTTCTTAATGAGTTTTTCCATTTCTTTAGGCATTTATGGTTCAGATTTGCTTCAGCATTTTTTAATGTTTATTTTTGTTGCAGAAACACTGGGATTCTGCTCTTAAAACTGCTGCATTTTTGCCTTATAGGCTTTTATGGAGAGCCTGAAAAATGCATGTAAAAAGACACCACTAATGTACAGTTTAACAGCATCTTTACATGCACAGTGGAGCCGTCAATAAATTAAATTCACTTTGCTTGAACTGTTAAACACAGCAGATCTTCTGCACAAAAAGTACAGCCTTTAGGCTGGGAAAATGGCCTAAAGGTTGACAATTATGCTTTAGAAGTAATGCATATCATGAATATCAGCTGCCTCATAGCTGCTATCTGTGCCTAAAGCTACATTCACACACCCCCGTGTCCCGGTCTGAAATGCATGGACCAGTCTAGGGTCACCCATCCCAAAAGTAACAGGAATACTGTACCAGTTAAAAGTTTTGACACAACTTTTTATGCTTTTTATGCAGTCGTTTTCCTTGGACTGTGCATATTGTAGATTAAGACTGAAGGCAGCAAAACCATGAAGTGGCCCATATGGAAACAAGGAGTAAAGCAACAGTTGAGAAACACACCAAATATGTGTTTAACCTTAGATTCCTCAAAGTATAACAGGTGTATAGAAAATTGTCAATTTTCATCCAGAAAAAATGGACAATGTTTCATGTGTACCATAATCCATATGATTTTTTTTTTGTTTTTTTTACATCATCAGGTGTTAAAATTTACAAGAAATAGTTTCCTATGTTAAATAACTGCAAGATATCCCAAAAATGTGATGCTCAGTATGGAATTACATTTTTGGGGCTCACCCATAGCCATGAAAAAAGCGAGTCTCATCCAAAATATGGACGAGAATAGTGATTGCTGTAATTTTTTGTACTAAACAGCCCAATTGAATGATATTGGAAGTTTTTTCAACAGCTATCAGTCTGACCTAAACAACTGGTGTGGGAACTTAGTTTAAAAAAGAGGTACTTTGAGGGCTCTAAGGTTTGTTTTACCCTTATTTCTTTACTCTTTCTATCCATATGTGTTGGATAGAATGTCTGAGTGTACAATGTGCACATTCCAATAAGAACAAGTAAAAAGATTGTATGAATAGGTGTGTCCAAACTTTTGACTAGTACAGTATATAAGGCTATTGAGTTCGACTCGGGAGAACCATGACTGGCCCATGCATGCAGTCCATACTTGGATCACAACACATGGATGTGTGAATGTAGCCTTACTCATATGATTAAATCAATTATTGTTTTTTTCATAACTGTACAATACATTTTAAAATTAACAATAAAATACCAATCTGTAATCAGTCAACAAGAACATGTTACATATGTGAATGTCATTTGACGGGTCAGACCTCTAATTGCTTAAACACCTGTAGGGTTATGTGCACATGTTCAGTATTTGGTGCAGACATTTCTGCACCATTTCTGCATCTCTTGGCAGAAAAAACCCAGTGGCAAAAATGTGCATTAGTGCTGCATTTTCGGTTCGTTTTTCATGTGTTTTTGATGTTTTTACATGCGTTTTTGGTGCAAACTTTTTTCTCACTCATTAGTATGAGTGAAATCTGCAGCAAAAACACTGAAAGAAATGACATGCTGCAGATGTAAGGCTAGGTTCGCACACTGCGTCTTTTTAACGCTGCGTTTTTGTGCGTTTTTGGCCGCTAAAAACGCACAAAAACGCACCTGCGTCGAAAAAACGCATAAAAAATGCATGCGTTTTTGCCGCGATTTGGTGCGTTTTTGGCTGCGTTTTGCTGCGTTTTTGATCTCTGCGTTTTGCTGCATTTTTCAAATGCATTGCATGGGCGGAAAACGCAGAAAAACGCAGGAAAGAAGTGACATGTCCATTTTTTTTTTTTTAATTCAAAAACGCAGGTAAAAAAAACAGATGTGTGCGGACAGCAAAAATGAAAACTCATAATAGACTTTGCTGGGGAAGCAAAGTCCGGCAGTTTTAAGGCCAAAAACGCACCCGAAAAACGCCGCGAAAAACGCACTGTGCGCACATAGCCTAAATCTGCACCAAATCTGCAAAGAGAAAATAAATAGTGTGCATGAGGCTTCAGGATTCTCATTCACTTTGCTGACATCGGGAAATTGCAACAAATCTGTGCAGAAAAAAATCTGCAACGTGTGCACAAGCCCTAAAGGAATATGGTTGATAACTCAGCAGGTTAGCCTAGGTTTCATATACATGAAATAGTGAGGTTATGATCTCGAGTGGTCCTGTGGTACAGCCAATCATAGCAAAACAACAAAGGTTCAGTTCTTGCCAATGCACTTCTGCTGCTAGTGGGGGTCCTTAAATTCAAACCTCCACATGTCAAACATATGATGGACTATGGAATAAATTATAATAGCTACTATGAAGTAGGAGATTCTTAATTAAAAACTGCCATTAAATAATTATATAATTGTTTGGGTTTTTTTTTAATAATTTTTACCTATAGGCTGTAGAAGAATCATAGAAGGATTATAATGAGTGCAATGTGGGCTAGCGCTCAGAGCCTGAGCCTCTGGGGGAGCACAAGGCCTGATTGACCTCATAATAATATTTCTCCGGGAAGGAGCTTTCTGGTGCACCAGTGCTAACAATACAGAATGGCAGCACAGATCCAGAGGAGCTCTTTTTGCCTGTTCTGTGACATCCTGGAGTGATGATGCCATCATGCCAGCAAGAAGACGTGGTGCCCCGAGGATCAGAGTGAGGGTTTTTTATATCTATGTGTCTTGGGTTTGTGCCACTATATAAAAGCCACGTGAGGGCTCATTCTATATATATGTCCACTATTTGGGGGCTCAAACTTTATGTAGGGAGCTATGTGAGAGCTCGAATTATATATAGGGGGCTATGTGAGGGCTCACACTGGCTATAAATGGTCTATGTGAGGGCTCATTCGTTATATAGGAAACTATGTGAGGTCTCTTACTGTGTAAAGTGGAGGCTATGTGAGGGCTCATTCAATTTTTAGGAACTTTGTGAGGGCTCATTCTATATATAGGGAGCTATGTGAGGGCTCATACTGTATATAGGGGAGCCTATGTGATTACTCATTCTATATATAGGAATCTATGTGAGGGTTCATTCTTTATATAGGGAGCTATGTGAGGGCTCATACTGTATATTGGGGAGACTATGTGATTACTCATTCTATATATAGGAAGCTATGTGAGGGTTCATTCTTTATATAGGGAGCTATGTGAGGGCTCATACTGTATATAGGGGAGACTATGTGATTACTCATTCTATATATAGGAAGCTATGTGAGGGTTCATTCTATATATAGGGAGCTATGTGAGGGCTCATACTGTATATAGGGGAGACTATGTGATTACTCATTCTATATATAGGAAGCTATGTGAGGGTTCATTCTACATATAGGGAGCTATGTGAGGGCTCATACTGTATATAGGGGAGACTATGTGATTACTCATTCTATATATAGGAAGCTATGTGAGGGTTCATTCTATATATAGGGAGCTATGTGAGGGCTCATACTGTATATAGGGGAGACTATGTGATTACTCATTCTATATATAGGAAGCTATGTGAGGGTTCATTCTATATATAGGGAGCTATGTGAGGGCTCATACTGTATATTGGGGAGACTACATGAGGGCTCAAACTATATATAGAAAGCTATGTGAGGGCTCATAGGGGGCTATATGAGGGCTCATCTTGTACATATAGAGGTTATATGAGGGCTGTCACATGATCTATGAAAGGGGATTATGTGATATGTTACATGGTACATTGGTGGCTGGGGGAGGTTCACTGCTAAACTACCCGGGGCCCTCGATACTCTAAGGCTGTGTCCGCACTTTGCGTCATCCTACTTGCAGTTCCAAATGCACCCTCTCGCAGTAATTGATTGTGGCCAAAGTTGCTGTTGATCACAAAATGGCGCTAAAAACGCATGCGTATTTACTGCGTTTTAGATGCGTTTTTAGCGCTTTTTACATACTTTTCAATAGCGTTTTGACAGATGCGTTTTGAACATAAAGACATTGCTAAATAAAGTTTAAACAGTCAAAACAAAATGAAAAAAGAGGAAAAAAAGGGCCACAAATATAATTTATGAAAATATAAAGAAAATAGTTATATTTCATATAATTATAGCGGTTATTTACTATTTAGCGGTAAAATAGCAATAAATTAATATTTTTCATTAATTTAATTGTCGGACTATGTGTTTGTGTAAAGGGACATATCAAATCTTTATTTTGATGTCCAAAAAGCATGCGTTTATTTAGTCCAAAACGCATGTTTTCTGCACCTAAAAAGCAGGTAAAACGCTGGAATTTTGATTTTGCTAGCGTTTTCACATTTCTCATTGACTTCAATGTTATCAAAACGCTGCAGAAATGGCAAAAACAATTGACATGCTGCTTCTTTGAACGCATGGTTTTTGCCACAAAATATGGAAATTAAACGCAGCGTTTTAAAACGCAAAGTGCGGACGGGAAATCATCCTTTTCCATAGACTATTATGGTAAATCAAAACGCATGCATTTTGGCATAAAAACGCTGCTGCTCAAAACGCTGCGGAAACGCAGGTGGAAATGCAAAGTGCGGACACAGCCTTACTCCATCCTTAAGAAGAATATTCTAATTGCATAAATAACCAGGTAAAAATTAAGAAGAAAATACAACCCTCAGTAGCTAGCACTCTGGTACTGGGTTTGATTCTGACCAAACACAATATGTTCCAGTGTTGGATTCCCAATAATACCTCCTCTATTCCAAAAATCTAATGGCAGCTTGAAATTGTCACAATGTTTGTATCTCTAATATAGGTAAATTAGATTGTGCGGCCACACTGAAGACAGGGACTAATGTGAGTGATGGATGCTTAATATGTTGGAGCTATAAAGTAGTGGTTAATAAATGTATTATGACATGAAAATCCTTGCCTGTGGATGACATAATAGAAACTGGCCAACAAATCAAAATTCATGAAAACTCTAGTCGTTGCTGTGCCCTTTAGGTTGGTATTACACCAAGACTTTATATGAAGAAGCAGTTTGTGACCTTCCTTAAAAATAATGGATACAATAAGGAAAAGAAAACAAAGCAAGATAAAATAAGCAATTTCAATAAAGAGTATCCAGATCTTTTACAATACTTTGTGGCAGAAGCATGAGACAGAATTCAAGACAATGACTATCTTATCTTTCAACGGCAAGAAGACCGTGCAGGGCATTGAGTGCGGCGAGATCTTCAGGGGAGGCTTGCTTGGTCTTCTGGCAGGAAAAGTATTAACTGTCCTTCGTGAAAGTAATAGTTTGACACAATAACTTTCCCACACAAATGGCTGTTTTTTTTATCCTGAATTTTTGGGCAAAGACTTGACAAAAAATATATATTTATATATATATATTTTCTTTCTAATGAATAAAAATAATTTAAAACACTAGAGGCTATACATGACTATATAGGTGCAGTTCATTTATAAATGAAATATTTTACATTTGCTTCTTTCAGTCTCTGTATGTGTGCTCCATACAGGCCTTTTGAGCGCCATCACTTCTCCAATCTCTGGAATGCTTGCAAGTCAGGTGTTGATTTACAAGCCGAAATATATCTTCAAGTTCCGTGAATAGGTCTTTGATTTTATTTGCTTTAGAAGTTTATTTTTGAGTCAACATTCATCTTCAACCTCTCGGATTGGCGGTATCAAGCTGCTCGTCGATTTGTATTGATTAATCTGATTAGCCATATGTGTGCTCATTGGCTTTATCTGAATGTTTCTGGGGTAAGCGTTTTCCATTTCATCTGTATACCATTTCTTTTCTGTTGCGGAGTAAGATTTAAGGAATACATAAAAGGGAAAGCAGGGGAAGAAGGGCAGCAGAAGCAAGGAGAGAATAGATATTGTGAGAGAATGAAAGTAAATGGAACAGAAATCATTTTCATTTGCCAGAATGAAAATGATATATGTTGATGATGAGAATTTGCAAGGGTAACATTTGGTGTAGATAGACGACGATGCAAACAGAAGTCATTAATAAAAATAAAAATAGCAATTTGGCCAAAGTAGAAATAGAAGCATCGAGGGTTAGTAGCAGTAAGGAGGAGTGTAGGCAAGAAGCAGAATGAAAGGGTGGGTATTCAGGAAAGACAAAATGGGAGAAAAGGAAATAGGCATAGTTAGTGCTGGAAGCCAAATAATTGAACAATCTTAAAAATAGAGATGAGAACATGGCTAAAATAAAAACAGAACTGAGAGAAAGATAGGACGGCAGTGATGGAAAACCAGCAGGTAAACATCTAGTTCACACTAATTCATTAAAAGTCTCTCATTTGTGATTCATGTTGATCTATCCTTTGTACAGGCCATAGAATCCATTGTACGCCACCCTTTGTCCATAGCCTGCCCCAATGTGCTGCTGACTAGTTTATGCTTAGGCAATAATGCCGGTCAGCTCATAAATGCTCAATAATGGTAGTTTTTGGTAGAAATGAGATTTATTTGTAAGCTTAGCCAGTTTAGCAGAAAAGGGGTTAACTGTCTCTCTAATAAAACTGGAATATTTCAGTTTAATTCTTGTTCTTTTAAAGCTCCCAGATCTCTTAGAACACATCACAGGCTCTGAATTATGAATGAGGTTTTAAAGAGACGGATCTGGATGCATCGTTTTAACAGTGGGTTGTATTAAAACCCTGAGATGTGTACACATGAAAATAATTTCAGCTCCATTTAAAAAGCCATTTAGTCGCTATGTGACACATAGTGGGACATATTTCATTCTGGAACAGCCAATTGTGCCTCAAAGCAACCTTTCAATGATAGTGTGTTAAAAGCTTATCTTTGATCAGATGAACACATTTCATATATAATGTTTAGGATTATTATTTTTTAATACAGTTTTTATCTACTTTCGCTCACATTCCCCCACCCACACCTGTACCGACGTTCACTGGAGACAAGATAAGCAAAGATTTTGTTTCTGTTTAGTGTAAATTTTGCTTTTTTTGTGTGTGTAAATGCGATGAAGTTGTTAAGGTATAAAAATGTGTCACTAATAAATTCAATTTTCAGGAGCTGCGTCGAAATCTTTAAACTAATGTTCCTCTTGCCACTAATAAACTGTTATGGAAAACCTCAGCTAGCCCACTTTTGCCTGCTATTTAAAGGAACCAGTAATTACTTGTAGTTCATTATATTCTCACATGTTGTCCTCAATATATCATAACCTCACACGCTTGGAAGCCTTCTACAATATAAACAACTTGAAAAGCCATTCCGGTTTCAGGAACTTAGTTATTCTTTGCATAATGAACAATTAAAGAACTTTAGAGAACTAAGGTGCCCATACAGAATAGATAACTGTCAGCTGGACACTCGTCCGACTAACAACTATCCATGGCGACTCCTCCAACCATGCAAGCTCAGTTCAGCAGAGCGTACTTGTCTATTTAATGAGCAGCGGAGAGAATTGGGAAGAATTGGAGAGAATTTTTTTTTCCTCTGACATTATTTATAAGTTTGGATGCCCCCATACACACTAGATGGTGCAACGGTCACAATGGAACAAATGAATTTGGGTGACATTTCTCCAATATTAATGAGGTCTTTACACTGAAGGAAAATGCTATCAATAACAGAAACGTAAATACTCCCTATTTACAGTACATTCAGGGATTATTCAGCATTATTATTCTTTATGACTTTTGCATTACTGTTGTCTGTCTTGCTGTAAAAATAAAGTAACAAGCAAGTATTCCCATTTTACTACCTTAAGAAATAATAAGCTATACTCAAGGGCCTAGGACAGTCCTAGATGTTACATAGTTTAACTTGTTAACAATCACAATTGACAATTTCTATTGAATTCTTGTTATCAGAGCCAGGATTTGATACATAATCACCATGACAAATTAGCTACATGTGTTCTTACATTATATAATAGTAACTTTGTATCTCTGAAGGTGTTTAATTGAGATGCATAATTGGGCATAAAGTGGCTTTACAAAAGTACATTGGAGAAAATATACTTTAGAGACTTAGACAAAGCCTGGTGTATACAGTAAGTATAGGGTGCACAGAAAGACCAGTTACACTCCGATCCTCTACCACATAAGAAGACACCAGTATTACAGGTGACACATGGATTGTGTGGGTCTCCATTAATGGGGCAAAGCTGCTGCAACTTATAAATTGAACTCAACTGAACAAACACAAGCTAAATACTACAAAAATTATTTACCTACCCTGTATTAATGGTGAAACCAAACAAACACAAAAAAACAAACATAATATGGCAATGATGGAGAAGGGAAGATGTGAAATGGAGACAACGATAAAAATACACAGAGCACATGCGAGAAGGCAAGCAAGCTATGTTAGGAGACACATTAAGACAGTAGCGACAGAACAGCCATTTCACATCAGTTTTCATAGTAAAAAAGTTAAAATCAAAGTTAAACCACACTACACAAAACACAATAAGAAACAGGAAAATACCAAACAATGGGAACCCCTTGCCAGCTGGAACACTAAGTGCTATAGAGATAGATTTACTATACTACATTGCATAGTTGTGGCATTCCAGCAGTAAAGGGGATTGGATCATTGAGACCTATGTCGTTATAGAAATGTATCCTACATCTCGATGTCACTTATTGCTTCACAAAAGGTTTCACAAGGACAGAATTATAGAAGGAGAAGGAAGCCCATAGAAGCCTCTAGTGCATGCAGAACTGGGGTGATCCATACCTTGGCCCATTCTATTCGTCCTTGTTGCAATTTAGAGAAAGAAGTAATCTATGTAAGTCATTCCAAAATCTTATATACAATTTAAATCCCTGAATTTAAGTTGCTTTGGTAGGTAGATCAACAGTGCTGCCGTTACCTTAATCTCTAAGTTGTACATTTCTAGGTCTGAAAGTAAAATATATACTACTTTTGTCAGTGCAGATGTAATGAACACTACCCCAAGAATCTATGTAATGCTCCCATAGATGAAACTGCTATAAAATGGCAGAAAAACATATATTGCATTGATTAAACATAATTTACATGAACTAATAGAGTTTTGAACTTCGTTAGCAAGTGGCCATGGCTCATTCTTGTGCTCACTAGAAATTACTTCTGAGAGAGCATTTTCTGAATAGCACAGGAGTCCAGTAAAGAATGGGTACAAATCAAGCACCGATTAAAAGCACAGTTTAAAACAGAGATTTTCACTCATCATTTCTCTGTTCATTAATTTGTCATGAGATAATAAAATACAAAAATGACTGCAGTGATTAAACACAACTCCAAGAGTAAATTAATTTTGGAACTGTTTGAATATTTTGTTGGACAGAACGTTTAGACCAAGTGATATGCAAACTATTTTTTTTCCAAGTCCCCGACCTGTAGAGTAAAAATACTGCCTGATTCTCAAAATGAGCATTGCAAGTATCTTCAAAGAAAACACATCTCCATAGGTGGTAAGATTGCCTCTAGGGCCATTTTTCTCAATCGCTCCAGTTCTTCTGTCCATTTTATCTTTTGCCAAGAAGAGAAGGGAAGACAAACAAGCCCGGTGCTAGTGAAAACTGAGCCTATGTCTGTTTGTGCATATCAGGTAAATCTTGAATAAACTTGCCTATTTCAGTAGCATTAGATATAATAAGCATGGGGGCCTTCCATCTGTTTCCCAATGGCAGACGTCAGGAAAATTTAAGGAATGGATATCTTAAATTTCAACATGCTCCATCATTATGCATGAGGTTTCTCACATCGAAATATTATTATTGCAGTGGTATAGCTAGAGAGGGGTCATAGAGGTGGTAGTTTTGAGCTCAAAATTCTTAAGCATGCAAATTAAAAACAGACAAAAATGCACCGATAGTGTTGCTGACACCGAATTAGGTCAGTGCTCATGCCCCAGATGTCTGGCATTGGCTTGTATCTCTGGGTGCCACTTTGAAATGTATTGACATCATAATTCTGGTTCAGTGGGATCATCCAGTGGAGTAGTGATCCATAAGCTCCCTATCCAACCACTCTCGACCCCACAGGCTGCTGAAGTCCTGTGGCTTACAAGATGTCAGCATCTAGGCAATGGCAACAGAATGATGTCACTTCACTGGACTGCTAGCTTGCTCTGTGTAAACATTATTTTTTGTGTGGGCTGGCACAAAGGTGGCATTAATATTTTTCAAAGCGGACAACCAGGGTGCATCAGTTGTTTTAAGAGGACACTTGGAAGTAGAGATGAGCAAACTCATGGAAGTTCAGGATCTGCGGGTTCAGACGGACATTAAATAAAGTTCTGTTTTGGACCCAAACATCATTAGAAGTCACTGATTGGTAATTAGGGTCTCCACCCACATATGGCTACCCCTAAACAGAACACTTACGGGTGAGGGAGGGTGGGGTTTTCTTTACACTGCATCTGATAATGCTGATCTTATCCCCAGTGTGAGTCATTCAAAGACTGTAAGCCGCTCATACTCGGCTGAGCACAGAGTGTACCTGAGAACACTGATGCAGGCTCAAGTAGTTTGCATACATAATGCACTCAAACTCAAACACTGATTTTTTTCATAAAGTCTGTGTTTGATATGAACACCAAACTTTAAAGTTTGGATCCACTCAATCTAATCTAAGGGCACAAAGGCTGCCATTGTTCTCAGCCAGTGCAAGTCCTATTTAGGCCTGCAACACACATCCGTTTAAAACGTGCGTGTTTGGTCCATTTCCGTACATACCGGAGATACGACCAAACGTGCACATATGTTTTTTTATGTTTAAAGGCACACGTGCGTGTTATTTGATCTTCCGTGTGCTCGTGTGCGTCCCACGCTTTTTGCTCCGTTTGGCACGGAAGCATGTTCGTTTTTGGGACGGAGCACGCACACACGGACATAATGTTAGCCTATGGGAGTCCAAATAAAATGTTCCTTGCACGGATGTGAGGTTATGTTGTCCATAAGAAATGTCCGTGTGTGATGCAAAATGTCATTACTACATGTCGGAAGACAAAGTAGCAGGATGAGAATGAACTCGGGTGAACTTCACCCGACTTCATTGTCATGCCGCGGCTCTGTCTGTGTGCCGTGTACTGATTAGCG
Source organism: Anomaloglossus baeobatrachus (assembly GCF_048569485.1). Taxonomy (NCBI): domain Eukaryota; kingdom Metazoa; phylum Chordata; class Amphibia; order Anura; family Aromobatidae; genus Anomaloglossus; species Anomaloglossus baeobatrachus. The sequence continues at coordinate 196,092,933 of NC_134357.1, read as the reverse complement.
GTCACCTGTGAAGGATTCACCGGTGACCGCTAATCCCCCGAGTGACTGAAGTTTCCCCCCTCTCTCTTATTCACCGATCCCCGGCGCGGCGCTGCACGATGTTCACACAGCTCCGGCGGCTTTTTGTAATTTGAAACAATTAAATTAAATTAATTGTAATTAAACAATCACGTATTCCCTGCTTTCCCCGCCCACCAGCGCCTATGATTGGTTGCAGTGAGACACGTCCCCACGCTGAGTGACAGGTGTCTCACTGCACCCAATCACAGCAGCCGGTGGGCGTGTCACTATGGAGTATAGAAATAAATAAATAATTTAAAAAAACGGCGTGCGGTCCCCCCAATTTTAATACCAACCAGATAAGGCATACGGCTGAAGGCTGGTATTCTCAGGATGGGGAGCTCTACGTTATGGGGAGCCCCCCAGCCTAACAATATCAGTCAGCAGCCGCCCAGAATGGCCGCATACATTAGATGCGCCTGTTCTGGGACAGTACCCGGCTCTTCCCGATTTGCCCTGGTGCATTGGCAAATCGGGGTAATAAGGAGTTAATGGCAGCCCATAGCTGCCACTAAATCCTAGATTAATCATGTCAGGCGTCTCCCCGAGATACCTTCCATGGTTAATCTGTAAGTTACGGTAAATAAACACACACACCCGAACAATCCTTTATTAGAAATAAAAAACACAAACACATTTCCTGGTTCACCAATTTAATCAGCCCAAAAAAGCCCTCCATGTCCGGCGTAATCCAGGATGGTCCAGCGTCGCTACCAGCTCTGCTGCATGAAGGTGACCGGAGCAGCAGAAGACACCGCCGCTCCTGTCACCTCCACGCAGCAAATGAAGAGAGCCGCGTGATCAGCTGAGGTTACCCGCTGTCACTGGATCCAGTGGTGGCCGCGAGTATCCTCAGTTACAGCACAGCTGATCGCGCTACTCACCTCAGTTGCTGCGTGGAGCTGACAGGAGCGGATGTGTCTTCTGCTGCTTCGGTCACCTTCATGCAGCAGAGCTGGTAGCGACGCTGGACCATCCTGGATTATGCCGGACATGGAGGGCTTTCTTGGGCTGATTAAATTGGTGAACCAGGAAATGTGTTCGTGTTTTTTATTTCTAATAAAGGATTTTTCAAAAGAGGAAAAGCCGCCGGAGTTTAGAGAACAGCCGTGCAGCGCCGCGCTGGTGATCGGGGAACGGTGAGTATGCAAGAGGGGTACTCCATTCAGTCACTCTGGTGATTAGCGGTCACCGGTGAGTCCTTCATGGGTGACCGCTAATCAGGAAGCGACACAGACAGAGCCGCGGTATGAGGATGAAGTCGGATGAAGTCTGCTGTCAGCCGGCATGTATCAACGACATTTAACATCACACACGGACATTTCACACGGACAGCACACACACACACACGTCAGTTTAGTTTCACACGCACACACGGCCATTCCACACGCACATCTGGTTACCATACGCCGGACACACAGCCACCACACGTGCGTTATTTACAGACCAAAAAACGGATTACGGACATGAAAAACGGCCCGTATTACACGTTCGTGGCTATCAAGGACGTGTGTTTTAGGCCTCAGACAGGCACACCACAGTAAATCATGAGCACTAAATGGTCTGTAACAGATGGTTAAGGGCACAAAGGCTGCCATTGTTCCCGGCCAGTGCGAGTCCTACTTACACAGGCAGACCATAGTAAATGATGAGCGCCAAATGATCTGTGTAGATATAACTGCACATAAGCTGACATTGTGATCGGTAATGCAAGTCCTATTTATACAAGCAGACCATAGTAAATGATGAGCACAAAATCATATGTAATGGATAGCTAATAGCACAAAGGCTGCCATTGTACTCGGCAGCGCAGGTCCTGTTTACAAAGGACAGTGTGCTGCCGAGAATGCTGATCTTTTGTGTTTGACACAAAAGATTATGTCCCCTGATAAATTAGCTCATTTTTCAGGTAATTACAGCCTTTCTAGTAACACTCGTGCATGATATTTCAGTGTAAATGGATCTTTAGCATGAACAATAATTGTCTGGCCCTAGAATTTGGCAACACACACTGTACTACTGTATGATGAATTAGGAAAAGTGACGTTCAGCCAACAGCTATCTCACATGTGTACACAGTACTAGCTGACTGATATAATCATCCCGCTATCATACTAAGGCCGGAATCACACTTGCGATTGTCCCAGGCGGGACTCATGCGAGTCTCGCATCACATCACCTGACACGGCAGCTGCTCTCTCAATAGGAGAAGCTGCATGTATTTCTATGCAGCTGAGACACTCCTGTCCAGAGACTATGCGGCCGTGTCGGGTGATGCAATGCGAGACTCGCATGAGTCCATCGCAAGTGTGACTCCAGCCTAATATTATAAAAGGAAAACAAGAGAAGTTCTTTTTCAAACTCCCATCTCAGTTTACATAACAATAAAAAAAAACCTTTAAAAATCCATGATTCTTCTACTATAATTAAAATAGCTAAAAATTTTGTACAGATTTTCTGAAATACTGAAAACTATATTCCATCTGAAAACTTATTCACCATATTAAGTCATAAATACAGCAATGGGCATGGACTGGAAGTGGCAAAAAAACTAGTCAACTAGTCAAAATGCCATACAGTTATTTTTGGAGGAAGTGTTTACTCACACTGACCTCGGAAAAAAACAGCACAAATATTTTTTTCTTCTCTTTTTATTCTCAAATGTATTTTTTTTTTACTTTACAGAATTGGTTTACAGAAAATTCACGAGTGTGAAGAGCCTGGAAAAAGAACATGCAGCAGTGTCCAGAGTAAGAAGCTAAAAATGGTTCTAGCAGGTGACGTGCAATAAGGCACCGAGTGGTTTGGATTTGGAGAGCTTGTGTGACTTTGGCACATTACTGAATTCTGGACATTTTTCTCCAGAGGGCATTTAGATTGCTTATGTTATAGAATAAAAAAAGCTTTATGAATGTTATCAATGGGAAGCAGAATGCAATACCAGCTGTCATATATTTTGCATTGGTCATTCATCTACACATGTTAAGGGGCATATAATATACAAGAGTTAAAGGCAGACTTTCCATCATTGCATGTAATTTTCTATTTATATGGTTTGTATGAGTTATCTTAAAGAACGGAGACAATAAAGGTGTAATAACAATAATGTATACTGTTTGCCTGGGATAGTGCACATTACGACAACTTCTTCCCAATTAACAGAGACTATAGCATAAAGAGAAAGAAGGAGGTGCAGTGATATCAGAAACAAACACATAAGGAAATAAGGAGACCACATAAGGACATAGATTCATGGACCCATTTATATGTTTTGCATTGAGGTCAAGGTACTGTAAGTTCTGCCCCTAAAAAGAACTATGGTGAGAAGGAAATGCTGGAAAATGTAGTCCTCATTGAGTTGTGGACTACACTAATTGTAGCTCATTATATTCAAAATGGCCTCTTGTCATAAAGGCAATTTCCTTTTATTTCTTCAGGACAGAAATACAAGAAGGTCAGAAGGATTAACAGAGTGGGCAGAGCTTTGGAAATGTTTACATGGTATAGGATTCTCAGGATGGTGATCTGCAGGTGGGTGGGCAGACTCTGAGGGTGGGAGTGAGTGATCTGTGACAGATACATCTCCGGCAGAGAAGCCGGAATACACAACCTCCTGGGAAATAGAGGTACAAAGTGAGAGCGGGCACAAAGTTCATGATAACGATGGCTGCAGGGGCTAGAGGGGAACAGCGGGATAGCCAAACTTATGTAGGAACAGCCAGATAATTTTTTTTTTGTACCTAGGAAACCCCTTTAACTCCAACCTTTTTTTCATTAACTTTTCCTTTATAAAAATGGCAAAAATAATAACGAGAAAATGAAAATAACTGTAAAACATTCTCACCAGAGATCTATAAGACCTGGCGGATAATTTGTAACATTTGTTGTAATATTTGATGTATTTCGGTTTGTTTGTGGCAGACACTATTATGCTTTTCCAAAAAAGGTATATATAAGAGCATAATTATACATTTCTCATCTGTGATTTTGATTTAGATTGAGGACATTTCTACTTTCTTCCATTTTTACACTCTAGTGTCTGCTATTCAAAGTATGAAACTTTGCTAAAAACTATTGAAACATGGAAGCCATCCATTTTTAAAAGATTTGGGGTTTTCCTGAACATAAAGACAGGTATAATTGTGTGAATATACCCCAACTACATTCAATACTTCTGGAACTTTCCTTGAAAACATTTAGGGGTACTTTGCACGTTGCGACATCGCTACTGCGATATCGTCGGGGTCAAATCGAAAGTGACGCACATCCTGCGCCGGTAACGACGTCGCAACGTGTAAAGCCTAGATGCGCCGATAAACGATCTAAAAAGCGTCGTAAATCGGTGATTGTGTAGCGTCAGACATTTTCATAATGTCACACCAATAGGAGATACGATGTTGTTCCTCGTTCTTGCGGCAGCATACATCGCTGTGTGTGAAGCCGCAGGAGCGAGGAACATCTCCTTATCTGCCTCCACCACCAATGCGGAAGGAAGTAGGTGGGCGGGATGTTTATGTCCCGCTCATCTCTGCCCCTCCGCTTCTATTGGCCGCCTGCCATGTGACGTCGCTGTGACACCGCACGACCCGCCCCCTTAGGAAGGAACGACGTCGCAGGGCAGGTATGTGCGTGTGAAGCTGCCGTACCGATAATGTTCACTACGGCAGCTATCACAAGATATCGCATGTGCGACGGGGGCGGGTACTATCACGCTCGGCATCGCTATCATCGGCTAGCGATGTCGCAGCGTGCAAAGTACCCCTTACTCTTCTCAATCATCTCTATCAGATTTCTTTATGAATCTTCCTTCCTACAGTTTCCATCAAACATGGCTGTTTCCTGCTTTACCACATCATGAGCTGAATTTCCATAGCAGACATTGCCCATGGACTGGGGTGGTACTCTTTACAGAAAGAAGCAGACAATAATGCCTTATTCTTACTCTAATACCCTTTATCTGATGAAGGGAGCCTTTGTGCTCTGACATCAATCTTGGAATCCAAAATATTGGATCTAAAATTTCTGATAGTTCCTAAATATTCACTTTCTATATTATAGGAGTCTTTTAAACAGATTTGGGCTATGTGATATGTTAGACTGTCCATATGAGGCAGCATTTTATTAATTATAACCTGTATAGGCTGCAGAAAAGCCAATGTCAGGTATGCGGTTAACAATATTGCTGTAGACGTTAGTGATCGGAAGATGTCTGCACAGAGTAATCCTATATGAATGAGGCCGCTGTAAGCCGGGGTATAATTTGGAGTTAATAGCTGGCAGGGCATTAAATTGATGAAGATTTGGAAATGTATGTAAATGATCCAGTGTGGGACAAGCAAGACAAGAATGAGGATCTAGCGAGGAATGTACAAAGGTTACAGACTGCACCTAATCCAAGCACATATTTTACCGATATTCACCTGTCTGATCATCCACACAGACAGATGCATAGATAGCCCAATCTCAGGGTACCTCAACATAGGTAATTTGGTACACTAAATTGTATATACATCGTTAATTCAAGAACAAATATATTTATCTGTTTTGAAAAAAATAGATAATATATTATTACATATGACTATATCTATTTGCGAGTGTTGTTCCTGCTACTTTGAAAAAAAATACAGATTTAACAAAAGTGATCAAAAATAGCAGGCGCTTTGGTGTCAAGTTAATTGGTTTTGTAAACCAGCATGGTAAAAAGATACAACCCAAAAATATACAATGCTTTAACGAGTCTGGAAATAGCCGTTCCTGTAAATCCACACACTAAAAAATGGATTGAAGCTTGATCTTTCCTGACACTATGAAAATTATATTAAAGAATTGTGTATAATTATCACATTGACTTATTTTACAAGAAGGACAACAGTGAATTACAAGCTTTGTCCATTTCTGCACATGAAAGTCATGACTCCAGCAGATATGACATTCTCTTCAATTGTGCACTCTTATAGAGGATTGTCAATTCTCTCTCAACAATGCCACCAAGAGCTGAAGCTTCATATTCATAAAGGGAATCTGTCAGTAGGATCAGCCCTCCCAAGCTGCCTATATCGGCATGCAGGTGATAGGAAGCTGAATACGATGATACCTTGATATGTGCGGTCCAATGTCTTATTCCAGAGAAGTCCACATTTTCTTATACGTAAATGAGCCATTCTAGGCTATGGGCTGGACATTTATCTGCCTGAGAATCTGCCTCCAGACCTTACTTTACATAATAAGGCATTGCCAGTGTATGTAGGTAACACATAACAGTAGAGCTTTGTCTCCTTACAAACACATTAGCAGCTGCAGTTCAGCTCTGCTGGATTATAACAATATTGCAATTGTGAGAAGGAAGCTGCAGATGTGTCAGTTATAATCACACACAGATCTGCAGGGTCATCAGGAGAACAGAGAGCAGCTATTACATATATAATCACACACAACTCTACAGGGAGATCAGAACAGAGAGCGGCAATAGCACATATAATCACACACAGCTTGCAGGGAGATCAGGAGAGCAGAGAGACCATCACACATATATCACATACAGCTCTGCGGGGAGATCAGGAGAGCAGAGAGCGGCCATCACACATATAATCACACACAGCTCTGCAGGGACATCAGGAGAGCAGAGAGCAGCCATCACACATATAATCACACACATCTCTGCGGGAAGATCAGGAGAGCAGAGAGCAGCCATCACACATATATCACACACAGCTCTGCAGGGAGATCAGGAGAGCGGCCACTACACATATAATCACACACAGCTCTGCGAGAAGATAAGGAGAGCAGAGAGCGGCCATCACACATATATCACACACAGCTCTGCGGGGAGATCAGGAGAGCAGAGAGCGGCCATCACACATATATCACACACAGCTCTACGGGGAGATCAGGAGAGCTGAGAGCGGCCATCACACATATATCACACACAGCTCTGCGGGGAGATCAGGAGAGCAGGAAGCGGCCATCACACATATATCAGACACAGCTCTACGGGGAGATCAGGAGAGCAGAGAGCGGCCATCACACATATATCACACACAGCTCTGCGGGGAGTTCAGGAGAGCAGCCACTACTCATATAATCACACACAGCTCTGCGAGGAGATCAGGAGAGCAGAGAGTGGCCATCACACATATAATCACACACAGCTCTGCAAGGAGATCAGGAGAGCAGAGAGTGGCCATCACACAAATAATCACACACAGCTTGCGAGGAGATCAGGAGAGCAGAGAGTGGACATCACACATAATCACACATAGCTCTGCGGGGAGATCAGGAGAGCAGAGAGCGGCCATCACAGATATATCACACAAAGCTCTGCGGGGAGATCAGGAGAGCAGAGAGTGGCCATCACACATAATCACACACAGCTCTGTGGGGAGATCAGGAGAGCAGAGAGCGGCCATCACACATATATCACACAAAGCTCTGCGGGGAGAGCAGACAGCAACCATCACATATCACAGTGGTATCTCCTCGTTCTTTACAAAATAGCCTGGAACAGTACATTTCTAAGTATGAAAAACTTGGATTTCTCTGGCGTAAGACATCAGATCACAGAAATCAAGGTATCATTTTGTTCAGCTTTCTATGCCCTACATGCTCATATAGGTGGCTTATGAGGTTTGTTCCTACTGACATTCCCTTTAATGATCATTACTGCAGGGAAGGCGCATTACTCTATGCTGTAATTGGTCACTAAGAGTGTATATAAAAATCTTCAGCCAGTTCATGGGACCTGGCAGCAATATTTTAACTATTTTATTTCCTGTAGAAAAGCCACTTTGTAAGAAAGTTTACTGCTATGTCCTCATGAAAGCAATTTAGTTTGGGCATACTGGCTAATGAATCTGGTGAAAACAAAATAATGCAGATGAGATAAATAAGATGAGTGATGCTCAGCAGAACTCTACAGCCACACTGTGTACCAGACAAAATGGCGCAAAGCCGCATAAACACCACCTTATTTTATATTTTTAGAAAAAAAAACTGAAGGGATAACCTTGATAAATCTCATTTTTTCCTGCACATCCAGCTGCTGTCTAGGATCACACAGATGTGTAAAATAAGTTCAACCAAAAGGTTTTACAAGATACTGGAGGCCTTAGCCAGGGTTATAATGCAAACATGCAGCATGGCACTGCTTGATTCCAAAATGATGTGTCCTACGCAGCGTCCTAAGAAGAAGCAATATATCCAAGGCAAACCGTAGAATCCCCAGAGAAAAGGTCTCCACAGAGCCCTCCATGTAACCCTTCTTTTCTATTTCTCTACCATATGCTCACTTTGTATTTTCCCTCCTTATGACTCTAATATAGTGCAGTGATTATTGAAAATACAGCCCAAATAAAAGGCGCTGTCAGCAAAGTAAGAATAATTATCTATAGCTACATTGCTGTTTATTGTTTTATGACATGTACCAGTCTGTTATGTACTGTTAATGATTGTTGTACGTATACCCTTTCACTTGTAAAGTGCCATGGAATAAATGGCGCTATAATAATAAATAATAATAATAATAATAATAATATTCAAGACTAAAAAAATATCAGACAATGTTTAAGCTATTTACGACTTTAGAAGTTTCTTTTGTTATTTGCTATTGCCGAGTTAGCCAGTCCTTTCCACTTAATTTAGCTTGGGTCTATACAAAGACTGTGGTAGATTATATGAGGCATTAAACAGAACCTGATCTATATATAAGTGATCTTTACAGCTAACAATAACATACTGCATGACAAAAGGGAATCAGTGGCCAGATTTTTGCTACTCCATCTGACATCAGGAGAATATGGTGGCAGAGACCCCGATTCCAGATGTGTCACTTACTGGGCTGCTTGCTGCAGTTTCTATATCACACTTTTATCTGCTCTAGATCTAGCAGATCTCTGGATGTTGCGTTCTGTATAACCCTGCCTACACTCTTGATTGACTGTTTTCTGCTGCCATGTACATTATACGCAGAAAGCTGCCTATCAGTGGTGGGTGTGGAGTTATTCAGAGCCCATGAATATTGAGGACTATATAGCAGTAGGTCCTCTAATGATAATCTCCTGCTGATATAACTGTGACTTTATTTAAACTACAGCAAGCAGCCCAGTAAGTGATACAATGGTGGAATCAGGGTCTCTGTCTCTACATTATGCTGCTCAAATTAGGTGGTAAAAATAAACAAAAAAATAAAAATAACAACTTGAGATATAGACGTACAACATAATTTCTGTCCTAATTAGGAATCATCAAAAAATTTAAAGGTTCTAGGGATCACCTACCAAATACACTGATTTTATAGATGCCCTCCTGAACACCATCAAATAATAATACATTGGTATAAAGTGGTATACATGTATATTCTGTATACATACAGTATATGGATATAGGTGTAATACATTTGAAAGTGAAGACCACGTTTGAGTTCAATGACGTTACCTTTACACTTTATGTATTACATGTAGTAAAGTATGCTACATCTGCACATTGCACACAATTTACATCCTTTCTTTGAAAGGAGTAAAATAACTAGTGATGAGCGAATACTATGATATTCAGGTTTGGGTTATTCGTGCCGAATACCTAGTACTAAACTAGTATTCGTCACGAATCACGAACTTAATGCAAGCCAACGGGGAACCCGAACATTTTTCTGAGAAATCTTCAAGAAAAATGCTTGGGTTTCCCATTGACTTGCATCAGGTTTATTATTTGTGACAAATACTGGAATAGTACTAGGTATTTGGTTCGAATAACCCAAACCTGAAAATTTAGAATTCACTCATCACTAGTAATAACCTTCTTTCTCAGTTCCCAAAAAATGTTTTTTTATTAGCACTGTGATCACCAACCAACGACTCCCTGACTGTTGTGAAAGTACAATTTCCATACCTAACAACCTTCAGCTCTATTGTTGTTTTGTAGCTCATGAGACCACTGCCCGAGAAGATGTACAGATGTGTACAGGAATGGGATGTTGCTTTTGATTAAAAATGCCTAACATATCTCTAATAAAAAGATTTTCTCTATTTCTCTATTTAGAAAATGAAAATAATGGGGCAAAATATTTGATTTTAACTTTCCAATTTTGATAGGGCTGCATGTCTGTATTAAGAAACATAAGCTTCAGCACATGGAGATTTGGAAACAAGTTTGGGAAACTAAATTCTCACTATGAAATAAGGCACATTATCAAAGCAGGTTCCCAGTAATTTATGGTAAGAGTGCCTATGTGTAAAAGTGGTACCGGTTCTATCCTGGCTCTGTCAATAATTTAACCTTGTGTAAGGTGAATGGGGATTAGGACATTCTATACTGAATGATATGTGCATATGCTTATCACCAGAATAATGATGCCTAAAACAATCTGGACTGATATCTAATGCATCCAGAAAATATTGTTTCAGTTTTCTTAAAATAAGCAATTAATGTGACAGAAAGACATGCCACAATCAAACCCACTGCTTAGTATGGATATAAATGTCACAAAAGTGAGCCAGTTATCCATAATACATTGCAGCTACAATCGTCACAAGAAACAGGCTTCTTTGTTTAATACTAATAAGGGATCCAGACTGTTATGGGAAAAAGGACTCCTTGTACTTCTTTACTCATAAGACAGTTCTTAGGACATTGGCTCTATATTTGGGGTAGTTGTCCTGCTGCAGAATATGTTTAGCGCCAGTCAGATGCCACCAAGATGGTATTGCATTATGGACAAATATCTGCCTGTGTTCCTCAAGATTGAGGACCCCATGAAATGGGTAATTTTTAGAACCATAATTACAGTACAGGGAAACTTTGTGTTGAAGATGAAAATCACAACATTTACTTCCATATGAAATCAGAAGGAGTCCAGGAGTGCCATCAGCTCAGAACTCACAGTATTCAGTGGGATGCTACACCCATCTACTGTTCAGAGAAATCTGCCCAGAATTGGTCTTCATGAAAGAACTGCAGATAAATATCTAAACACTACACTAAAACAGAATATAATGTGCAGAAAAATGGCAGCAGTTGCTCTGTACTGATGAGTCAAAACTGTTAATATTTAGCTGTACAAGAAGGTAGTTTGTTCGCCAAAGAGCTAAAGTAATGGAATAATGAATGTCTGCAGGCAACCATGAGGCATGGTGGAAGATCCTGCACGTTTGGGACTGCGTTTAGCAAATGGCGTTGCGGATTGGGTCTAGATAAATGGTGTCCTTAATGCAAAGAAGTACAGGCAGATACTTATCCATCATGTAATATCATCTACGAGGCGTCTGATTGATCTCAACTTCATGAAGTCTATATGGGATTACATGAAGAGACAGAAGAATTTTCACAAGCCTATATCCACAGACGATCTGTGGTTAGTTCTCCAAGATGTTTGGCACAAATGTACAGTACAGACCAAAAGTTTGGACACACCTTCTCATTCAAAGAGTTTTCTTTATTTTCTTGACTTTGAAAATTGTAGAGTCACATTGAAGGCATCAAAACTATGAATTAACACATGTGAAATGAAATACTTAACAAAAAAGTGTGAAACAACTGAAAATATGTCTTATATTCTAGGTTCTTCAAAGTAGCCACCTTTTGCTTTGATTTCTGCTTTGCACACTTTTGGCATTCTCTTGATTAGCTTCAAGAGGTAGTCACCGGAAATAATTCTCACTTCACAGGTGTGCCCTGTCAAGTTTAATAAGTGGGATTTCTTGCCTAATAAATGGGATTGGGACCAACAGTTGTGTTGTGCCAGAAGTCTGGTGGATACACAGCTGATAGTCGTACTGAATAGACTGTTAGAATTTGTATTATGGCAAGAAAAAGGCAGCTAAGTAAAGAAAAACGAATGGCCATCATTACTTTAAGAAATGAAGGTTAGTCAGTCCGAAAAATTGGGAAAACTTTGAAAGTGTCCCCAAGTGCAGTGGCAAAAACCATCAAAGCTACAAAGAAACTGGCTCACATGAGGACTGCCCCAGGAAAGGAAGACCAAGACTCACCTCTGCTGCGGAGGATACGTTTATCTGAGTCACCAGCCTCAGAAATCGCAGGTTAACAGCAGCTCAGATTAGAGACCAGGTCAATGCCACATAGAGTTCTAGCAGCAGACACATCTCAAGAACAACTGTTAAGAGGAGACTTTGTGCAGCAGGCCTTCATGGTTAATAGCTGCTTGGAAACCACTGCTAAGGACAGGCAACAAGCAGAAGAGACTTGTTTGGGCTAAAGAACGCAAGGAATGGACATTAGACCAGAGGAAATCTGTGCTTTGGTCTGATGAGTCCAAATGTGAGATTTTTGGATCCAACCACCGTGTCTTTGTGCAACGCAGATAAAGGTGAACGGATGGACTCTACATGCCTCGTTCCCACCGTGAAGCATGGAGGAGGAGGTGTGACGGTGTGGGGGTGCTTTTCTGGTGACACTGTTGGACATTTATTCAAAATTGAAGGCATAAACCAGCATGGCTACCACAGCATCTTGCAGCGGCATGCTATTCCATCTGGTTTGCGTTTAGTTGGACCATCATTTATTTTTCAACAGGACATGGACCCCAAACACACCTCCAGGCTGTGTAAGGGCTATATGACTAAGAAGGAGTGGGATGGGGTGCTACGCCAGATGACCTGGCCTTCACAGTCACCAGACCTGAACCCAATCGAGATGGTTTGGGGTGAGCTGGACTGCAGAGTGAAGGCAAAAGGGCCAACAAGTGCTAAGCATCTCTGGGAACTCCTTCAAGACTGTTAGAAGACCATTTCCGGTGACTACCTCTTGAAGCTCATCAAGAGAATGCCAAGATAGTGCAAAGCAGTATTCAAAGCAAAAGGTGGCTACTTTGAAAAACCTAGAATATAAGACAAATTATCAGTTGTTTCACACTTTTTGTTAAGTATTTCATTCCACATGTTTTAATTCATAGTTTTGATGCCTTCAATGTGAATCTACACTTTTCAGTCATGAAAATAAAGAAAACTCTTTGAATGAGAAGGTGTGTCCAAACTTTTTGTCTGTACTGTACCTAGAAGAATTTATGCTGTTTTGAAGGTAAAAGACGGCAACAAATATTGACATGATGTAGATTTCTCTTTGTTCAATCACTTTGCATTTTCCTAAGTGATTAATATAAACTTTTAACATTTCTATTTTTGATAGCATTCTTATTTTGCAGCTTTTCTCACACCATATATGTCCTTTTTTAATTTCTTCTGTACAGTAAACAAAATGATTTTAAATAGAACCTTTCACCAAGTTAAAAGTAGCCAGCATTTGCTCTTATTTTATTCTTGCTGCTTCCCTGATTTTTCCCTTTTTTAATTAAAATCCACTATATGGTTCCAGACATATGGGCTTTTTTTATTTACTGTTACTTTTTATGGCCTTCACCAAGGGGATGTGGATCACAGGGCTTCTCTCCCCTCCTTCAGACAAATCAGACAGCTGGAGGAAGTGAGAGCTGCAGCTATTTCATAAGAGGTGGTATATAGTGATTGAGAAGGGCTTGTGCAAGTAATGGACAACCCCTTTAAGGCTATTAGAATATAAGTAGATTGTACTAACAATCTACCAACCAGATACTGAATTCCTTTCCGTAAACGTCCGTTTGGTCTTCTCATGTTCAAACTGATTTCAAAGCGTACACCTTATCATCATCTAAATATGCTCCCTGACAAATACAGCAAATGACTTCTGGATCTGAGGAATGCGTGGGTACTTCTGTGGGGAAGGTATGTAAACACAGAACGCCATGCACCAAAACAATGAAAGGTAGAGGAGGAGAGCGGCATTGTGATATAGCAGGGGCACTGATGCACACATGGAAAAAATAGGCAAACATCAGGGATGCTGTTATGGGTTTGACACGTTTAACAACAAATTTTGGGGGGTTTAGTGTATTTCACACCAGTTATTAGCCTTGTCTATACAACCATTAATAACCCATGGCTGTACTCTTTTTTTTTTTATCTAGTATACTTATAACACCCGCAATAAAATGTACACTCTGCTGCAAGGGTGTAGAATAGAAGTTCTAATTTCAAGTGATCTAAACCAATCTTTCCCAAACCTTATTATTTTTTCTATGAACTGGGACCTTTTCTGGTCTTGAGGACTGAAAATTATTGCTACTCAGAGGGGATGACAAAATTAACTTCTATAGTATTACCCCACTGTCCTCATTACACCATCTTCCCCTCCTACATTGTAGCCCTGTTCACAGTCTGTCTTCCATCACGTACTTCTGTTTGTCTCGTGCGTCGCGAGCCTTGACACGATTCTGCCGGTTGGCTGAGGCTGGGATGGAGTGAACTGATGAGCTCTTTTTGCTAGAGGAGTGTGAAGAGTGTGAAGAGTGTGAGAGGCTGGCACGAGACTGGCTGGCGTTGTGGTCGAATTGCATCAGGCAGAAGATGAGGTCTGTGGGCACCAACTCGAATTCATAAGGAGGATTCGTAATAACGTACCTAAAAAGAAAGAGATATAATATCTTTTGGGTCCCACATATTAAGAGCTAAATTAGCATTTATTGAATGATACATGGTTTACCACTGGTGCAAATTTTACACTGGTTTGTAGAGATCAGAGAATTGATTCAATGCCAATCGAATTCATGTCAAATTTTATGAAATTTGCAGATCCCAACAGTTTCAAACAATCTACAATTTGATTTATGTGAACTGCCCAAAAAATAGCCCCTGCCATTTTACACATTGCAGGAGACTGCATCAGCTACAGAAGGCTCACATGACCTTAAGCGCAACCAAGCAGGCTTCCACATATTACTTTATAGCTTTCATATTACATAGGTACAGCGCTGCTGCCTGTCAGGAGGGACTATCAGAGCCTGTGTAAAGCCAAAGAAAGGCATACAGCAGCTATCTAGGGTGATTCATGATAGAGTGAGGCTATCAGGGCTAACAGCTCAGCATTAGAGAGAGGAAGCAAAAACCCTGAAACAATGGACAAATACTCCAGACAGTATAGCTGTAAGACTGAAGAATATGAGAGTAGTAGTCTGCGACTAATACAGAGATTCAATTGTTAGGAGGAAAGAGTGACATGAGAGGTGCAAGCAACAATAGTTACTGACATAGTGTGATTGATCAGTACTATGGTGTACCTCAGGGGTGCTTCACCTATGGCCCTAGATGATTTACAAGTACAAAATGTACGGTAAAATAAAAAGTGGCAAAGGATAGTGTAGTGTAAAAGAAGTCATACCACTGCTAACAATGTTGAAGCCATAGCAGTAGCAGCATCACCACAACTGTCACCAGCCATCCAGAATGGAGGTCATTATGGATTATATGGCATATCACTTGTCTCAGTAACAGCAAAATGATGTTACCTCTGACAACGACACAGTCAGTTTGATTCAGTGTTCTGCAAAGTTGTCCTCCATTGTCACAGTGACGATTTATCTTTAATATTAATGAACTTTCCATTTAATCAATTACAGCTCTATCTGATGTTCCCTTTAGTCCCCCTAAGACACAGCACTTTAGGTTCTAAGGAATATATTGCACAACAACTTTTTCCTATGATTTACTGGATGAGATGAATAGTCAGCCTTTTTACTTGCATAACAATGGCCGCTTGAGATAGAGGTCATGAGTAAACCTATTATCTATATTGTTGCCTCTGTCAGCCATGGTGGTAAAGGCACAGACATTGACAGTGGAGGTGGTAATGGAAATTTAGTCAGGGCAAATTTAGAGGTGGGAATTAAGAGGGATGTGAAGGGGACAAGGAACTTAAGACATTTCCCACACTGAAGCAACTCTAACCCAGGTTAGGGGTGGTAATGATGATTGTGTATTGTACAAGATTTGGGAACCAGATCAAAATGCTGAGTAGGTGATATCATTAGATGAAAAGGAGGGCACTGGTGCCAGAAATTAAAAGCGCAGCAGACATCCAGACAAAAGACATAGAGATAGATATATTTGTTCTTTGGTCAGGTCAAGAGCGGTGATGCTGCAGGTGCTATTGGTTGTGGAGAGTCAATAACTCCTGAAGGCTCTGATTAATCTCTTGCAGTGTGCAGGCTTCACATGAAGAAAATAAGCATTAGATGTTAAGGCTCTAACAGACTAGGGACAATGGCACATGAAGCGACATTACCTGCTCATTGTGAAAATCAAGCTGTAGAGGAATATGAACATGACTCAAGCTGTACTCCTACCCCTTTTCTTTAATTCATCTTTCTGGTTTTCAGGCTGAATCCTTAAGTAGTATCTGATCAAGTGTCATTATCACAATTATGCACTGCTTGTTGCACTGTGTTGCAATGACAGATATCCTTTTCTGATTGCGTGTCGCGGAGATAGGTGTACACCTTTAGTCATCCAGTTGTGTACCAAATCGCCTCTAACCTGGTCAAGTTGATGGTGATTCAGTTGCTTCCTTACCACTTATTTGACACCTCTGCCTTTCAAGAAATGATGGTATGTGCTCAGTTTTGCTCCATTATCTTCTACAAAAAGAGGTACCTGTTCTGTGCTCTCTTGTGCATAAATACGTGAGTTACTTTCTCAACTTAGTATTGAGTTCCAAAGCGCACGGCACCGCAGACACATTCTGATGGCTTACTGAACACTGAAACTGGGCATTATCATAAGCAACGTTGTTTGGAACACTGACTTGCGTTTGGGCACAATAATTAATTCTCCTAAATTGCGCACATCCTGAATTTAATCTTGCAATCTTTTTTAAAGAAAAAAAACAACTGCACGTATTGTCTTTACCCCAGCGACAGTTTATATCTCTTGCCTGTGTCTCTTGGCTGATGAAAACATGAAGTAGGGACGAACACAGAATGTGGTGCCTGGACGGAAAAACAACTCAAAGGAATTTACTCTAGTCATGTTGTTGCTGAAATGCATGAGGCCATTGTGAGCTGTAGGCCAACTCCAACCACTACACACCATTATAGCTACTGTGTCTCCCACCATTAACTATACAGCATTATCTTGAACTACAGACAACTTTCAAATTGGAGAAAAATAGTAATGATTTCAAATAAAATTTTTCACTAGGTTTTTCTGCAATTAGTTTCTTGGATAAAAAGACACATGTATTTGAAAGACCAGCTGCAACATTTACCTACCTTTTGGTACACTGGCTAGGTGTGCTTAGGTGGGCGTCACGTAACCGATATATGCCAAAGCAAAGCATGTTGTATGTTTTTAGCGCTTTGCAATATAAATCACCATAACATCCACCATCCTACAAAAAGTTCAAGAACAATTAGGTCAGACTGTATACATATACAGTATGTTACATGAGAATGTGAAATAAAAATCAAATATATAAAGCTAAGTATACGTGTGTGTGTGTGTTTGTGTACAGTGTGTCCACCCATATCCTGTCCACCGCCATTAACTTGAGAACGGCGGCAGCTATAGGCATAGAAGTGGTGTCTAGGTTTAGTAAAGTAGCCATGCGCTACGCAATAAAACCACCTATAGCGCCACCTGGTAGAAAACAACGGAGTTAGCATTTTTATCTCGAAAATGGAACGAGATAGAGAAAAAAAGTGAAATAAAAAATTGTAGGGCATCATCAATTCAATACGAATCGACACCTTGCATACAGAAATGCCATGATATGAAACCCATGACCCCCCCCCCCCCAAAAAAAAAACATTGAATGCTGGTCACGCATATGGCGCTCATTTAACTTTGATGCTCAAAGTGGCCACCATCAGCTGCAATGCACATCTGGACTCTGGACAGCATATTGTATCTTGCTGCACATTGTGCAATATGGTAGGTGACATGTTTGCACAAGCATCTGTGATACGTCGTCGTAGGTCCTGCAATGTTGGTGGAGGGGTCGCATACACCTGCTGTTTGATGTGACCTCACAGAAAGAAGTCCAATGGGGTCAGGTCAAGTGATCGTGGAGACCACTCCACGCAGCCACCATACCCAATGACTTGTAGGAAGGTCTCCATGAGGTATCGCTTCACGTCTGCAGCCTTGTGAGTTTTACACGTTCTAATCATAGCATTTCTGTATGCAAGGTGTCGATTCATATTGAAATGATGATGCCCTACAACTTTGTAATTCACTTTTTTTCTCTATCTCGTTCCGTTTTCGAGATAAAAATGCTAACTCCGTTGTTTTCCACCAGGTGGCGCTATATGTGGTTTCATTGCATAGCGCATAGCTACTTTACTATACCTAGACACCACTTCTATGCCTATAGCTGCTGCCATTCTCAAGTTAATGGCGGTGGACAGGATATGGGTGGACACACTGTACGTCCGCTAAAGGAATCCGCACCGTGGCACTTACAATCCCAAAATTTTGTACAGTTACCTAATTTGACCCAGGGAATGTCATAGACTATGTTTTGAGAGGACATTTTCACCCCGTTATTTGCCAAAAAATGCTTACTTACTGTTTGGATGTATGAGGTAATATATTGGCTATTTTGACAGTTAGCCTGGATATTTGTCAGGTGGCCTATAATAACCAATCACAGCTCTGCTTCTATTTTGCTACAGGTCATTAATAGGAGCTCTGATAAGTTGCTATAGGCAATGAAAGATATTCTTAGTAATAGACAGCTTATGTGCCATTTAATATGATTTTGGTGGTGAGAAAAAGTGTGGGAGAGACACAGAGAGAGAGGGGGAGTGGGAGATTGGAAGAGTGTGAGAGAGGGAGAGAGAGTGGGATAGAGGGAGACGGGGAATGGGAGAGAGAGTAGGAGAGCGGAAAAATGGGAGAGCGTGAAAGTGGGAGAGAGGGGGAGTGTGAGAGAGGGAGAGGTGGAGAGAGGAAGAGTAGGAAAGAGGAAGAGTGGGAGAGAGGTAAAGTGTTAGAGAGAGAGAGACTTAAGGGTGCTTTACACGCTGCAACATCGCTAACAATATATCGTTGGGGTCACGGTGTTTGTGATGCACATCCGGCGCCGTTAGCGACATCGCAGTGTGTGACACGTACGAGCAACCTGCAACGATCCCAAAAGTGGTAAAAATTGTTGGTTTTGGAGATGTCGTTTTAAAACAAAATATTGTTGTTTGGGCTCTAGCGATATTGTTCCTCGTTTCTGCGGCATCACACATCGCTATGTGTGACACTGCAGGAACGACGAACATCTCCTTACTTGCATCCACCGGCAATGCGGAGGGAAGGAGGTGGGCGGGATGTTACGTCCTGCTCATCTCCGCCCCTCCACTTCTATTGGCCGGCTGCTTAGTGACGCCGCAGTGACGTCGCTATGATGCCAGACGCACCTCCCCCTTGAGGGAGGGATTGTTCGGCGGTCACAGCGATGTCGCTGACAAGGAATGTGCGTGTAACGCTGCCGTAGTGATAATACGCTACGGCAGCAATCACCACATATCGCATGTGTGACGGGGCCGGGTGCTATCGCGCTCGACATCACTAGCAAATGCTAGCGATGTTGCTGCGTGTAAAGCACCCTTTAGTTACTATCCCAGGCAGCTCTGGGTACTACAGTTAGTCCTAAATAATGTTTGAGTCATGAAGTCAAGTTCAGGTTGTCATCCAGAGTCGCTGCTTTATAGATGTACAAGTCTATTCATCATTACAGTGAGGACAAAATGTTCCAAAACTACCATATATCAATAAGAATAAAATATAAAATAACAGTGACTTCAGGTTTGCATAATTTTCCTGCATACAAAGCAATATACTGTACATGTCTTAAGTGTTTCATTATACAGTATATATATATATATATATATATATATATATATATATATATATACATATATATACTGTATATACACATATATTTAAAAATACTTGGTAAGCTACCATAAATATTTAAAATTCATGGCTCAGTAAATTTGTCATACCCCAAGGTCAGCAAATGGGCCATCATACAGTGCCAACTGGGCTACTCGGCAACGGTCCCTATTAGCTAGAGTTTGTGGGGTGCTATACCCTCCACGTAATGCATTCTCTTCTGCTATTAGGGCTTCTAGTTCTGGTGTTGCTCCTCCGGTCACCAATGTTCGGATCAGAGTTAAAATATTATCATTGAAATATGTCTGGGAAAACAAAACAATTTAGATGTGTTAGCATTGTGGTCATAACCAGTTGTTACCAAGATGCCATAAAGATCTTCCGCTCTCCCTGTGCGTCCCTCCATTACATGTGCACTATCTTTACTACAGTTCTTTATCACTTCAGTTTGTTTGTATCTAGTTTAAATAGATTTACACAAAAATGAATGTGGCTAGCCTATACATGTTTCGGTGCGCAAAAGCAAATTGGAAAAAATATGACATCACACCCTTTAGTTAATTATTGTAACAAACTTTCTGTGTTGGAAAGCAGCAGCCTGTAGCTATAAAAGAACATCGGTATATGACAGAGGGTGCCTAGCTAGATGGGGCTGGCCACTTCTGTGCCCCAGGTGAGACAAGAGGCTCCAAATCTTTGCACAAGGTGAGGAAAAGCTGTGCTCATCACCACACCCTGCTCTATATATCAATGTAAGCTATGCAAAAATATGGTACTGATGGTACATTATGCAGCATTTTAGCATAAATTTAAAGATTTTGGTCTGACACTTTAAATCAAGGAAGGCTTTAACTGACTAGCATGGAAAGTTGACTATCTGTTAAACACTTTTGGACAGAAACATGTCTATGTGCAGTCCTAGCCACCTACATTATAATGTACTGCTGAGCATTTTTCATTCAATAACCTGGCACAGCAAACATTTCCCTGTAACAGTTAATAAAGGCATCAAGATGTGTAATTGTAGGATACCGGGTGTAGTTAAAGCATGAATGCCTTTTTAGACATGACACACATTGGTTTGGGAGCCTACTTTTTGTGTTGCAAATGTCACAGATGATTATCCCTCACTGGACTCAGGTCTTGGGTGCTGTTAAACTCTCTTTTAGCTGCTCTGACAGCAACATGTATCAATTAAACATTCAACTAAATGGTAGACAGCCGCGTGTCCTTTTAAAAAACTCTAGGGTATAAGGAAAGCTTACAAATTCTTGGCCGCACTGACAACCTGACAGTGACTGCACGCCCGAGCCCACAATGGATGTGTTAAATATTAATGTTGTGTCATGATGATGACTACTTCATTAGAATTGTCTCTATGCTCTGTAGAAAGTGCACAAGTACAAGTTGTCAACCAGCAGAGTTGGGTTTAAGGATCTAGTCTAAACAAGGACTTTCTGCTGCATTAGGTCACAGATGAAACAGCTCCTTATTAACCATCTGAAATAATTTAAATAAGCTTTAAAATACATTTGAAAAAGGTTATTTGGCTGCATCTGGCTGCTTAACATAATCAAAAAGCTCTGAGTGAGAGAACCTACTCTGTATTTTATATTGATTAAAAGCTACAATATCCATATAAAAATGTATTCTATGGATAGTTAAATTAATATAATAGTGAAAACCCTCCACTACAATGCACTTAAAGCACCACTCTAGCTGTTTTTTTTTCACCAATGGAGTGATGCTTTTAACCTAAGGTCCCTGCCCCTACTCATATACTCACCCTCTGACATCTTTACCTTCAGTCACACGGCGTCATCTCGCCACTGAAACTTCTGACTGGCCGGAAGTCAGAAGTTACCTCACAAGCTCTCTATGAGAGCTAGAATGAGGCTTTCATAGACTTGTATTGAAGAGTGAACTCTATGAAACACTGGAGCAGCCAGCAGTCACAAACTGCCAGTGACCGACTAGAGCAGCGGTGATAGGTGAAGACACATGAAAGGTGTGTATAAGAGTAGGGTCAAGAAACTTGGATTGGAAGTACCATCCAAAGGTGAAAAAAAACACTGCAGTGGTGGTTGATTAAAATTTGACAACATATAATAAATATTTCTGCTGCTGTGGAGAGGGAAAAAGTATTTTTATAAAAAATTCCAAACTAAGATAACTGATGAAAATGTCATCTTTATGCAATTCTGAATATGTAGCATATGCTATAAGAGCACATATATGAACTGCTTTTTTTATGTTTCCTTTGTTTAGTTTGCTTCATCTTAATCATTCCTAGAAGCAAAAACCATGTAATATCGTATACAATGAAGCAAGCCTCTTGGAAGCACATAGCTGACCAGTGCAGGCCTGGTCTACGTTGTGATGCATTTTGTAAGAGTACCGAGTGGTAAAAAAAAGTTTAGCATTTTATTTCTGGTGATCTTTTTATACTTGATGACCTTTGATGTTCATCTGCCTGTCAAATCTTTGTACAAATAAGCATGTGATCCTGCTATCACAGTATTCGAAGGCTTTGGGGGCCTAACATTTCTTCACAATTTTCTATTCTGCCACCCTAGCTTCTAACCAAAATGAGAAATTTCAGTCCCTGACTTATAAACATCCAACTTACATACAACTCATAGTTACAAATGTAAGATGTAAGAATAAATAAATAAATTGCTCACCTCTCAGTCCCACCCACTGCCCATCGTTTGGTCCTCTGCTTTCCACTATTGCTTGACACATCTGCAGCTTCTTCATTACAGGCCGGGACTTCCAGCTCTGCCTAGGCCTCAGAGGTCATTGCATGTTGTAAAGTTGTGACGTCAAGATGTGCGCCTCTACCTTATGATGACGCTCAGTGACTTCTGAGACCTGGATGTGACTGGAAGTCCTAGCTTTTAGAATAGAGGCTGGAGATGGCAGGCAGAGAGGCGGCTGCAGAGGTGAGCAATGAGCTGAGTATTGGGGAAAAAAAGCCCCCTAAAACTCATCAAATCGCTTACCTCTTCGGCCACCCCACTGCTTGCTGCCTGCTGTCTAGTCCTCTTTTGTCCATCATTGCACGCCACATATCCGGCTTCTTCACTAGGCAAGGACTTCCAGCCACTTCTAAGTCTTGAAGGTCTTTGCTAATCATAAGATTGCAGCACACATCTTGATGTCATACCATTGCAACCTTACAACATGCATTGATCTCTAAGGTCTGGATGTAGCCAGAAATCCTCACCTATATTGAAGAAGGTGTAGATGCAGTGATGGCAGAAAGAAGAGGACCAGACAGCAGACAGAGAGCAATACCAGCTTACATACAAATTCAGGTTACAAACTAACCAACAGAACCTTTCTAGTACATAATCGGGGGACTGCCTGTAATTTTATTATTCAAGCCATTTTCATTCAATAAAAATAATAAATGTTAAAATACCATAGAGTAAAGTGATTCTTCACCCAAGCAATGAAAAGGTACTATATACAGTACTGTGCATGATTTTAGGCAGGTATAGAGAAAATGCTGCAGAGTAAGAATGGTTTCAAAAATAGAAATGTTAATAGTTTTTTTTATCATTTCACAAAATGCAATGTGAATGAACAAAGAGAAATTTAAATCACATTAATATTTAGTCTGACAACCATTTGCCTTCATCACAGCATCAATTCTTCTAGATTCACTTTACAAAGTTAGGAATTTGGTAGGATTATAGTCAGGTGAATGTGTAACCAATTGATGATAATGATCATCACCTTCATATTGTAAGACTGTGACCGGGGTTATCTATGACGGCCGGTATGTCTTGCCCCGGTTGTGCTCACTCCATGATAGAAAGTAACTCCACTCCAGGGTTAATGCTGTTTCCCTACAGGCTGAAGGAAGGGTTAAAAGGAAACAGGAACAAGGGCGGGTGTGCCGGGTGTGAGGGAGTGAACACAACTCCCTGAGTTCTCTGCCGGAGAGGCACATGTGTACTGTTGTGGACTTTTGTTTGGATATTAAACCGTGTGCTGTGACCCTTGGTGCCTGGATCCCGTGTCTTCTGCTGCGCAGCCGACCACGCTACCTCACAATATATAAATAAAAACAGCTGTGTGAGAGACTTAGGAGCACTTTGCAAACTACGACATCGCAAGCCGATGCTTGCGATGCCGAGCGCGATAGTCCCCGCCCCCGTCGCAGCTGCAATATCATGGTGATAGCTGGCGTAGCGAACATTATCGCTACGCCAGCTTCACATGCACTCACCTGCCCTGCGACGCCGATCTGGCCGGTGACCCGCCTCCTTATTAAGGGGGCGGGTCGTGCGGTGTCATAGCGACGTCACACGGCAGGCGGCCAATAGAAGCTGAGGGACGGAGATGAGCGGGACGTAAACATCCCGCCCACCTCCTTCCTTCTGTATAGCTGGCGTGAGCCGCAGGACGCAGGTAGGAGATGTTGCTCGCTCCTGCGGCTTCACACACAGCGATGTGTGATGCCGCTGGAACGAGGAACAACATCGTAACATCGGTCATTTCCAAATTATGGAAATGACCGACACTACACCGATGATACAATTGCGACGATTTTGCGCTCATTAATCGTATCAAAAAGGCTTCACACTATGATATTGTCTGCGACGCTGGATGTGCGTCACTTTTAATTTGACTCCACCGACATCGCACCTGCGATGTCGTAGTGTGCAAAGTGCCCCTTAGGCCAGAGTCACACTTGCGGGTGACTCGCGCGAGTCTCAGATCGGCATCACCCGGCAAGGCCTGCCACTCTCCAGACAGGAGCATCTCAGCTACATAGAAATACATGCAGCCGACACACTCCTGTTCGGAGAGTGTGCGGCCATGCCGGGTGATGCCGATGCAAGACTCGTGGGAATCCCTCACTAGTATGACTGGCTTTAAAGGGAACCTGTCATGAGAAAAAATGCTATTAACCTGCAAATATGGGGTTATTCTACACAATAATAGCGCTCTGTACCTGCTGGACACTTAAGGCCACTTTACACACAACGACATAGCTAACAAGATGTCGTTGGGGTCACGGAATCTGTGATGCACATCCGGCCTCGTTAGCGACATCGTTGCGTGTGACACGTACGAGCGACCGCTAACATGCAAAATACTCACCAAATCGTTGATTGTTGACACGTCGTCCATTTCACAAGTATTGTTCCTGATTTTGTACTCAGGTTGTTCGCCGTTCCTGAGGCAGCACACATCACTACGTGTGACACCCCAGGAACAGCGAACAACACCATACCTGCATCCTCCGGCAACGAGGTGGGCGTGACTTTCATGCGCCTGCTCTCCGCCCCCCCTCTTCTATTGGACACCTGCCGTGTGACGTCGCTGTGACACTGCACACAGCGACGTCATTAGAAAGGTAAGTATATGTGACGGGTACTAGCGATTTTGTCCGCCACGGGCAGCGATTTGCTCGTGATGCACAAACGATGGGGGCGGGTGCGAATGCTAGCGACATCGCTAGCGATGTCGCAGCGTGTAAAGCCCCCTTTAGAGCCGTGCCCTCAGGAGGAAATGAACTTTAACAATAAACTACAACCCCTGGCAAAAATTATGGGCTCACCTGGCTCTGAGGATGTTCATTCAGTTGTTTACTTTTGTTTAAAAAAAGAAGATTACAGACATGGCACAAAACTAAAGTCATTTCAAATAACAACTTTCTGGCTTTAAGAAACACTAAAAAAAAAATCATGAAAACATAATGTGCTAGCCAGTAACAGTTACTTTTCAAAACCAAAGAGGGGTAAAAAATTATGGAAATGCACAACAAAACAAATGAGGAACGAATGGGAGGAAGCTGGAGTCAATGTCTGTGACCAAACTGTAAGAAACGTCCTAAAGGAAATGGGATTTACATACACAAAAGCTAAACAAAAGCCATCATTAACACCTAAACAGAAAAAAAACAAGGTTACAATGGGCTAAGGAAAAGCAATCTTGGACTGTGGATGACTGGATGAAAGTCATATTCAATGATGAATCGCAAATCTGCATTGGGCAAGGTGATGATGCTGGAACTTTTGTTTGGTATCATTCCAATGAGATTTATAAAGATGAATTCCTGAAGAGAACATGTAAATTTCCACAGTCATTGATGATATAGGGCTGCATGTCAGGTAAAGGCACTGGAGAGATGGCTGTCATTACATCTTCAATAAATGCCCAAGTTTACATTGAAATTTTGGACACTTTTCTTATCCCATCAATTGAAAGGATGTTTGGGGATGATGAAATCATTTAACAAGATGATAATGCATCCTGCCATAGAGCAAACACTGTGAAAACATTCCTTGAAAGAGGACACACAAGGTCAATGACATGGCCTGCAAATAGTCCGGATCTCAATCCAATTAAAAATCTTTGGTGGAAGTTGAAGAAAATGGTCCATGAAAAGGCTCCAACCTGCAATGCTGATCTGGCAACAGCAATCAGAGAAAGTTAGAGCTAGATTGATGAAGAGTACTGTTTGTCACTCATTGAGTCTATGCCTCAGAGACTGCAAGCTGTTATAAAAGCCAGAGGTGGTGCAACAAAATACTAGTGATGTATTGGAGTGTTTTTTTGTTTGTTTGTTTTTCATGATTCCATAACTGGTACTTCAGAATTGAGTGATTCCATAATTTTTCCCCCTGTTTGGTTTTGAAAAGTAACCGTTACTGCCTAGCACATTATATTTTCATGATTTTTTTAGTGTTTCTTAAAGCCAGAAAGTTGACATTTGAAATGAATTAATTTTTGTGCCATGTCTGTGATCTGCTTTTTTTAAACAAAAGTAAACAACTGAATGGACATCCTTAGAGCCAGGTGAGTCCATAATTTTTGACAGGGCTTGTATTAACATTTTTTAAAACATTTTACCTCTGTAGCATTTTTTCCACACCTATTTAAACCTTTTAACAGTACTATATTTCTCATCTATTGTCACGTTACGTAGTGTCCTCCATTTACCTCTCAATGTCTCCACTAATCATCAAAAATGCTTTGTGGCTTGGTTCAGACTTACCGCTGCACTCCCTGGGACACTGTGGTGTCCATCATGGAAGCAGGAGGAAAGGAATACCAATCTGAGCAGAGAAGGCAGAGGGAAAAAATGTAGGGCCCTAGGGAAGGTGACTGTACATGGGAAATATATAGTAACTTTACTGCTAAGGGTGCTTTGTTATTTAATATAATATAAAATATATTTACTTTCAATCAGTAAATTACATACATAGAAACAAAATTATATGAAAGGGGAGAAGATCCAACAGTATAAAAATTATTAGTTAAACGTGTTTTTAAATTTAATGATTTCTAATTGGCAAAGAAGAGTAAACGCACTTCAGACAACTGGTCACTATAAACAAATTAATACACAACAATTATTCATAGAGAACAGAACATAAAACAGCTGCTTCAAGTTTGGGGGGGAAAAGCTGGCACTTACCGCACTCATGAGTGAATCTAGCACGCTTACGGCAAAGGCAGTGCCACAGGCAAAAGGCTGCGTTAGGTACAGCTCAGTGTCTGGGTCATCATCATCATCCTGGTCCAGGAACTGAACATTGGAATCATTCACTGCAAGCCATAAAGACCATGTTATGACATTGTAGGTCATAGCAATGTGCAGATTTGGTATTAACCCATATAAATGCTACGTAACAATATTGTAATATTCTCACCTTACTTCTGACCAATGTATCAACAAAATTTAATCTAAGGGCATAACACATTTAATTTCCTTGTGGAAAGATCAGATGCTTATTTCTTAGAGAATCTGCATCAGAAATCCGAGGCTGTCCCTTAGGTTTCTGCAGTGGAATCGCAGTTTGACTTGCTGCAGTTCTGCATTTGGATTAGCCTCATTGAATGGGTCCACTCCCCAGAGTTTCCTCATGGAATCCGCATCAGTAAGTGACATATAACGTTTTACCTAGAGAACTAACTTCAAATCCATATTGTTTCTATAATGATGCAAGTCCCATTAAAGTCAATGGGAGGTGGTTTCTAGCAAATTTCATGTGGAATTCGGTGTGGAATATACACTGAAATTCACATCAAAGAAACTCAGTCTGAACAAGCTCTAAGGGATTTAATTCCGCTGTAGGCCTGGCTTGATATGTCTGACGCTGTTACAACTAGCAGCCTTATCTATTTATTTATGTATCTATGTATCTATCTATCATCAGCTAATCTATCAGATCTATCCATAGAAAATCAGTTGAATAGCATTGAAAAAGTGATGTGTAGTTCACATATGTCTCAAGCAACTCTTAGCTTTATACCATTATAGGAGGTCAATAAAATATTATCACCAAGAATGTATGAAATATCCTCAAGGGTAATGTATATATGTAAACATGCATAAATCAAATGCGGAGCAGTTAGGTGCGCAGAGTAGGTTAATCCGGCACTGTTTCAGCAAGTTTCTTTCTGCTGAATGTCTCAGAACCTTCCAGTGCCCCCAAGACAAGCTGGCTATCTGCTCTTCAATAACCCAAGAGCTTGATCACACTAGAGAAGTCAGAAATGAGAAACAAACACTAGAATAAGCTGCGAGGCATATGGAATCTTGAGTTTTTTGCCTTTTGAATCATGTCTCCCTTGTCTGAACAGCCAATCATACTGACAGACAAACAGGAGCTAGGGGCAGCAAAGTATCAGCTCTGTTATAAGAAAACATTCTGAATCAGAGGTTATTGTGATCAAAGCCATACTGATGTTGGCGTGAGAGCCATGAACAGAAAATCGTTACAGAAGATGCAAACCAGTTCACTTAAAAACTAGAGCCACACACAAGTACAGAACAGAAGCAACCAGGACTAAAGCACTGCATGATAATGCTGGAAAGGCAATGTTTCATTGACAGCCAAAAGAAAAAAAAAAGTTTTGAAAACACTAGATGTGAAATAAAACAAAAGATCACAAAATATATATATATATATATACAGTCATTTATATGCAGATCAGGGGTGCAACCAGACCAACAGCAGAAAATAATGCTGTTATATCTATTCTCCTTGGGTGCCAGATACTATCAAATGAACCAGAGTTGCCAGACGTCCAGACAATCCTGGACACTTTGTGAATATTTGGTATTTTTTCCAGTGTCTATGAAAAAATGATGCATCGGTGATTTTATTTTTAATGGCCGGTGGTACTTGACCAGATCATTGTGAATGTAATTATGATTTTACAGCTCTTGGTGCATGCTGGTAATGAGAGTATAACGTTTTCCATAATAGTTTTCCAATTGTCTTTTATTTTTGAATGAGTTGTCCAGAAAAAAATTAAAAACTCAATTTGGCAACCATGAAATGAACTCCCCTACAAATTGACCTCTTTCAGGCCACTGACTTTCCTCACATGGCAACAAACTTGTGCATCTTGTTGGATGACTTCGTACGATCTATTTAGAACTATCACATAGTCTTCAAGTGGATCGTTGTTACAATTACTTGAAAACCTTGTGGGGAAAAGCCCGTGCGAAAGAGAACGTCAAAATGTTAGAGCCTTGTTTAATAAAAACATTCTCTGTTTTTAAGGGGGTTGAGTATATTAATAAAGAGTAAAGAAAAGTTAGAAAGCTACAAAATGTGAGGGAGAGTTCATGTAACTCCAGCCACTAATATGTCTAAGGGCAGAACCAATTCAGCGTTTGCGCTCAGCGCAATTTTTTTTATTTCGTTTTTATCTTTTTTTTATTTTAAATTGTATTTACTGGTTGCGCCTCTCAGGGGGGCAGCCATATAATATCCACAGCCACAACAAGGTAAAGAAAGAAGAGACGCTTCTTCTTACCCAACTCTGTAATTATTGGTATGTGAGTCCCACTGTTTTTTTCCTGACTGAATGAAACCAAAGGTAGCAGTTTGCCAGGCTTAGCTGAAGGGTGCAAGTGTTAGAAAGGTACAAGGCAGGAGGGGATCAAAGAGAAAAGACAGAAAGAGGGTGAGGTAATAAGGCAGCTCAGTGAGTGAGCAGGTGAAAGGGTACACACACAAAGAAAGAAGAGAGTAAAGCAGAGGGCAAACAGTCGTGAAACCAGTAAAACAAATTGCAACGTGATCTCATATACAATCTATGGCATTGCATATGAGGAACATGTACTATGCAAGTCTACTGTAAGTATAAAAGATATAAAGTCCTACATATATTTATTTTCAATGTAACTCTAGCCTTAAAAACACCACCAGATATTTCCATAAACACTCCTCAATATTGAAATTACAACACCAAGAAAAGTCTTGGAATGATGGAAATCACAGGATGATAGACAGGTTACTGTTACGCAAATGACAAAAAAATGGAAACATTTTCAAAACATCTTGATTTATTCACACACAGAAATATATGGATAGGCAACAAAGGATGCTAAGAATAGATGAAAGGAACATTCGGACTGGTGTTATCTTGTGCAAAAACAGCTCCAGTGACACTTTGGAGAAATGGTCGTAACACTAGTTTTACGACAAATTCAATGTAACACTGAGCAGTTAGCCAGTCCTGCAAGTCTTTGCTCCTGGTACACAACTATACATTATGCCAATTTATACCATAATCCCTGAAGTAAGAGCGGTGTGATATTACCTCATGAAGACCACTTCAATTTAAGGTCTCATCCCTGAATGGTATTCCAGCCTCCACTGCCATTTTGCTGTCCACCATGGCATTGTTTGAAAGCAGTAGCATGAGGTCACTGATCATCTGTAGCTGGACATCTGGCTCATAGTCCAATGTTGTGCAAACGACTTTGATGATTTGTGGAGACAATGCAATTTAATTCCACTACTGAATGCATTAATTGTGGAACAAGTGGGAAGGTCATTTCTCCAAAGTGCCTCAACAGCCATTTTCAACCTCACAATGCCAGGTTACATGTTGCCAATGCTACTGTGAGCCACCTGTCTAGCCTAAATGTGCTACCATGGTCTACAGCGTCTCCATACCTGCCTCCCATCAAGCACATCTAAAACGTCATTGATCGGAAATCACAAAGAAAGCTGCCAATGGCGAATTTCGATGATTTGCCCAAGTGCATTCAGCGCAGCAGGACAATCCTCAGACAACCATTAAAAACCTCACTGATAGCAGCCATGGCTGTAAGTGTGGGGATTTCTGCACTCAGTGTTTATATTCCATAATGAATAAATTGAGATGTTTTGAAAATTTGTTTCCATTTTTTCACTATTGGAATAATGGCTAATATCCCGAACATGTCTAAACATCCTGTGATTTCCTCAATTTCATGACTTTTCCTTATTAGTGTTGCAATTTCAGTGTTGAGGAAAGTAGCTGCAGGGTTGTCGACATTCAAAGTGTGAGACCAAACAAGGCAACCGCAATTCTGCCAAACTGTCACCACTATATGTGGCCTCACACTTACCGATATCAATTTCAAGCTATTAATTTAGTATTACAATTTCTATATTTGCCATTACATATTTACTTCAAAAGACAAAGTTCCTTAACATTTTTTCATGCCAAGAATGTGAAAGTAGCATGAAAAATAAACATGCAAAGAGATACATATGTATATTAATGAGGGGACAACTTGGCATCCTGTATACGCCATGGTTCTAATAACCATCACAGCAATATAAGCATCATTACATACTGGCGAGATCTTTGGTGATATAAACTCTAAGGGGTACTTTGCACGCTGCGACATCACAGGCCGATGCTGCGATGCCGAGCGCGATAGTACCCGCCCTCGTCGCAGCAGCGATTTCTTGTGATAGCTGCCGTAGCGAACATTATCGCTACGGCAGCTTCACATGGACTCACCCGTCCTGCGACCGTCGCTCTGGCCGGCGACCCGCCTCCTTGTTAAGGGGGCGGGTCGTGCGGCGTCATAGCGACGTCACACGCCAGGCAGCCTATCGGAGCGGAGGGGCGGAGATGAGTGGGATGTAAACATCCCGCCCATCTCCTTCCTTCCGCATATCCTACGGAAGCCGCAGTGACGCCGGTAGATGTTCCTCGCTCCTGCGGCTTCACACACAGCGATGTGTGCTGCCGCAGGAGCGAGGAACAACATCGGACTGTCGCGTCAGCGTAATCATGGATTACGCCGATGCTGCACTGATGATACGATTACAACGCTTTTGCGCTCGTTAATCGTATCATCGAGCCTTTACACACTACGATGTCGCATGCGATGCCGGAAGTGCGTCATTTTCAATTTGACCCCACCGACATCGCACCTGCGATGTCGTAGTGTGCAAAGCCCGCCTAAGATTTTATTAACATTATTCAAACAACATAATCCATTGCAATAAGTATGGCATCTGTGTACTCTGTTATTTTTCATAGTTCCATTTCTTAAAATGGACTAATAGGACATGTTTGCATCTATTTATATTTGTGGACCATTGTCTATAGAGAGTCTCTTACCAAGCTCAGTAATGATGGGAATGTTGGCCCCGGTGGTAATTGATGGCTGCCTTGCTAAACCATGTACTGGACTGTTGTCGGGTGAAGATCGATCCATCCCTGGCGGTGTAAAGCCTTAAAAACACAATGAGGCAATTGCAAGTGTCACAAATACATAACAAGTTACATAACACATTTCTTGATTTGCGAAATTGAAGAACAAATTATTGTATTGGCTTGGAAATGTATGTCAGCTTTCTGCAGAAAAGAGCAACACATCTCTCCATCAGATTAGTCTGGTATTGCAACGTCACTGACCTAAATGGGGCTGAACTGCAATACCACAAATAACCTGTGTACAGGTGTGGTGCAGTTTCTGGAAACACAGCCATGTTTTACATTTCTGTACACCTTTTCACAATACAGTTTCCATCTTAGTGGATGTACCTGCTGAAAATGTAACTCTTGTTGTGCTGTTTCCTACCCAAATCTCTGCCTTTCTGGAAGACTTAGCACATCCATGCATTGTGTAGTGGCCCGGTCCAGATTGTGTCTGTTTCTTTAAGTACATTTACTTATATGTAATATTATGTTATATGTTATAAGTTAAGCATTTTTCATTTGCTGTGTTCTAGCACCATCTACTGGTGAAAACTGTAAGAATCTGAAGTGTGCATTGGGTGTTTTCCTATTGGCCAGTTCTTGGTAACATGACTCAATAGGTGGAGATATTCTCCAGCCTCTGTCTGGAAAGATCTGGAATGTTCTGGTTCTGGCTGAGTCTCCTCTGAGGGAAGACATTATGTGGAGTTTCTCTTCACCACAAGACTCCTGCTAGGCCCGAGGCCTAGAATTTCACCATTTACTGATTTTTACAGCCAATATACTGAAGGCTTCCTATCCTGAATCCTCAATGGCCAGATATACATCTCTTCAGACAGTAGGGCGTACTGAGTATATACCAGACCCTACTGCACGCAGATTGGGGAAGTTTGAGGGTCTCCCACCCCACTGCAATATTAGTGGCTTGCATGCCATTGTCCACGCACCAGCCGTCCGGTCCCCGAAGCTCGCTGAGCAACTTTCTACATTTGCTTACAAGTATTGCATGCCATTTTCAGATCGTGCTGGCTCCCCTCTCTCTATGTGTCTTAACTAGCAGTGAAATCAACCCCAGGACTCCAGGTCTGTACAATCTTATTACTGTATCATATCTACCCTCTAAGCTCAAGAGACTCTGAACCTGCTAAAAGCATACCAGAATTAAATCTGAAACAAATCGTGCTCTTAAAAGCTCCAGAACCCTAATTGCACTTCAGCATTTAACTCCAAGCTGTATTTGCCGTGGCCTACCCACAAAAGACTGAAACATACAGTATATTCCGTGTTGTTTTCCTTTGTTCCCGCTGTATTAAAGCAACTGTTATCCCCAAGACCGTGTCTGTGGCCTGTCCATTAGCTGTGGATACTGTGTGGGGGTGGATAGCAGGAAACATCAGGGCCTTGTAGACCACCCAGGGAACACAGCCCCTGCAACCTCGTGCCAGAACAGCAACTGTGACATATAGAACATTTGAGGTCCTCTGTCCCTGGGCCCTTACAAAGGTATGGACAGCTTTAGATTACGGAAACACCACATAATGGTTCCTTTCTCTTTTTCTGGGTTTGCAGTGGAACTGTATACTGTAAAGTGTCAGACTTAGAGCTGGGTAAATTTCACTGAGGGAAATTGAATTCAGCTTGAATTTTTGAACATCAGTATTGTCCTGAAGGTGGATTTTTTGTCATTTACTCTTCACAAAATGGTGACAAGTAAAAAGAACAAAACAAATCCCTAATATCTAATGGCTCACCTCTGTGACCACCTCTGCTACTCGCTCTCCCCCTTATGGTCTTCGGCAACTAATACCATGCCAGGCTTCTTCATATTAGACTAGGACCTCCGGCCTTAATGACAACCCAGGAAGCCTCTGTGCATGTGTGATGTAAGGTCACAGGGCTGTCATGACGAGAGCCACGACCTTATCACATTTCCAACTGTGCAGACCTTCCAATGCACATGTGCAGAGACGTCCCTGATGCAATTGTGGCTTAAAGTCCCAGCCTAGGGGGAGGATTCAATGCTCGGGGGCTGTAAGAATAGGCGCCGAGGACCATACGGGGTACAGTAAGCAGATGAGGTGTGTGCCTGGGGAAATGTTAGTTATTTTTTTATATACATGTTACCTTTATTAGGCCCTAGGGTCGCATAATACTACAAAACATATTACAGGACATTCAATGTGAGGAGAATAAATTACCTGCAAATAGAATTTCCTGGTAAATACTAAGTGATTTGACGAATTTTAATCTGTTTATTTTTGCGGACCTTTTCAATAAACAAAAAAAGATCACACAACCCCTTTAATTGTATTATTTTAAGACAGAATGTACATTGAGAGTGCCATTAAGTGTCTGCCATGTAAAGCGTAATTATTACATCCATGTCTAAACAACAATCAAGAGAAAAGGTCACTTTACACGCTGCGACATCGCTAGCAATGTCGCTAGCGATCGCACCCACCCCCGTCGCGCGTGTGTCACGGACAAATCGCTGCCAGTGGCGAACAATATCGCAGGTATGCATCACACGAACTTACCTTCCTTACAATGTCGCTGTGGCCGGCAAACAACCTCTTTTTTAAGGGACGTGTCAACAATCAACGATTTGGTGAGTATTTGGGATCGTTAGCGGTCGTTCGTAAGTGTCACATGCAGAGACGTTGCTAACGATGCCGGATGTGTGTCACGAATTCCGTGACCCCAGCGACATCTCGTTAGTGATGTCGTTCCCTGTAACGGGGCCTAAAGGGTAAAATATTTTACATTACCACAAGTAATTCTAGAGTAAGGCTATGTTCGCACGTTGCGTTTTTTACCGCGTTTCTGCAGCGTTTTTGGCAGCAGCGTTTTTGGGCAAAAATGCATGCGTTTTTGTTTTCCAGCAAAGTCTATGGGAAAAGCAGAAATCCTGTCTGCACTTTGCTTTTTGTTCAGCAGCGTTTAATTTGCATATTTGTGGTCAAAAACCATGCTGAAAAAGAAGCAGCATGTCAGTTGTTTTTGCCATTTCTGCAGCGTTTCCTTAACATTGGAGTCAATGAGAAATGGCAAAAAGCAACCAAAATCACAATTCCTGCGTTTTTCATGCTTTTTACCTGCTTTTCAACTGCGTTTTTGGCTCCAAAAACGCATGCTTTTCTGGGCAAAAATAAATTGGTTCTAATGTTCCTTTACACACACACAATAACCGAAAATATAAATGTAAAAAAATAATAAACTTTAGCTATTTTTCTGTTAAAATGTGCATAACCACTATTATTACATTAAAATTGATAATTTCCCATATAATTTTATTAAAAGTTAATTTTATATTTTTTTTCTCTTTTTTCATTCTTTTTGACTAATTCAACTTTATTTCTCAGTGTCTTGATCTCAAAAACGCATCTGCAGAAACGCAGGTGAAAACGCAGGTAAAAAGCGCTAAAAACGCGGTAAAAACGCATGCGTTTTTAGCGCTAAAAAATGGTCAAAAGCCATTTGGTCAAAAACCAAGGGAAGGAAAACGTGCAGAATAAACTGCAGGTACTCCGACGCAACGTGCGCACATAGCCTAATAGTGATAATGTGGATTTAATGCCAGTGCAGATTTAAAGTTTGTGATTAAGGATTTCGAATAATCTTTGTTCCTTGAAGTGAAAGGACATTTGGTGTGGGTGCTTAGAGCAGAAATCTATGTTGCACATTTGTACTGTGTGTATTATTACCTACAGCAAAATTAGTTTTAGGCCTCATTCAGATGTCAATGTTTTCTCACATACGCAAACAAATCTACGTGTCATTGGTGTTTTGGATCCAAGCTTCCTCAGTGTTTGGCCAGTGTCAGTTTTTACTATTAGTGTTTTATCAGTGATTGTTACATATTGATAAATATATAAATGAAGAAACTTTTCCTGTTCATTGCAATGTTAGTAGTGCTTTACACGCTGCCGCTGTGACATCGCATCCGAAATATCGTCGGGGTCACGTTGTTAGTGACGCACATCCGGCGCCGGTAACGAGATCGCAATGTGTAAATCCTTTGTGCTACGATAAACGATCGCAAATGCGTCGAAAATCGGTGATCTGTGTAGCATCGGTCATTTTCATAATGTCGGGTCGACAGCAGGTACGATGTTGTTTGTCGTTTCTGCAGGTCCACACATCGCTGTGTGTAAACCCGCAGGAGCAACAAACATCTCCTTACCTGCGTCCCGACGGCAATGCGGAAGGAAGAAGGTGGGCGGGATGTTATGTCCTGCTCATCTTTGCCCCTCCGCTTCTATTGGCCGGCTGAATAGTGACGTCGGTGAATGCCGAATGCACCTCCCCCTTGAAGGAGGGATATTTCAGCAGTCACAGCGACGTCACCAAGCAGGTATGTGCGTGTGAAGCTGCCGATAATGTTCGCTACGGCAGCAATCACCACATATCGCATGTGCAACGGGGGCGGGTACTATCGCGCTCGGCATCGCTAGCCGATGCTAGCGATGTCGCAACGTGTAAAGTACCCCTTAATCACAGACAACACGCAGATTGTGTCGGGGGGCGCAGGGCCAGCTTCCCCGTCGCGGGGGCTGCTCGGGGAGACCGCGCTCGGATCTGGTGCCTTCTCCTCGGTGTCTCGAGTGGGCCGGACCCGGGACTCGAGCAGCGCTCCTGACCCATGAGTGAAAAGGGGGTGGAATTGGATTTCTTTGGGATAGATAGAGTTCGTGACACCACCCACGGGTTGTGGTAATGGTGGGCACCACCGCTGCTGGTGACGTGGTTCCCGGGAGCGATGGCAGGGAGCAGCTAGGTGTTGATCCCTCCGTGGGTAGGGGCTGTTGGTCCCGGGGCCCGGTAGGAGGTTGGGTTCCCGTAGGATGGGGTTCGCAGGGTGCAGGATTGCGCTGCAGCGCAGCGCGGTGCCGGATGGCACTGGTGTACTCACTCAGACACAGATGGACAGAGTCTCTGGTAAACCAAACGGCTGGATGGACGGGGCCCACAACCGGCTGCGGTGTTCTCCCTGGATGGGTTGATGGTGGCTGTCATTTCCCTGCACCTGTGTTTTGTTTCTTGACTCCAATGCCTAAGCACTGGGAGCCCGCTCCCCGACGTATACGTGCCGGAGGAGCCCTTTTGCCCGCAGACGCTGGCCCCTTAGATCTCTGGCCCTTGGAGGTGGCACTTATCCGGAACGGTTGGGCTGTTGCCTTCAATCGGGACTTGGGTGGGAATGAAGCCCTAAGGTCCAGACCGCAATCAGAAAATTTGACTAAAGGTTGGCTTTAAGCCTAGTCGGGGTCTGAGTACCCTGCCTGGTGCTTGGTTCCAATCGGCTCCCCGGTTCGGTACCGGCGGGCCACCGCCCGACCCTCGGTAGTACGGTTCCGCTGACCTTCACCAACTCCTGCAGACGGCCACCACCATCTGCCGACCTTGCTGGAAGTGCTTGGGCTCCAACCCAGAAACCAACAGTTTTCACTCCTCACTCACTACTGCCCACAACTGGACTCACTACTGTGTTTTTCACGCCTCCAGCCTGTTAACTCCTCGATGGGCGGGGTCAACCGCCTGGCTCCGCCCCACCTGGTGTGGACATCAACCCTGGAGGGTGGCAACAAGGGTTTAATGTGTGACTGGTGTGACCTGTCCAGGGAAGGGGGTGTATGATGTTGTGTAGTGACCTGTGACCCCTGGGGTCCAGGGCGTCACATTCCCCCTTGGTTTAATGCAGACCATCTGCGGGCTGCCCGTCCACCACCGGTTTTATTTTTTATTCTGTAAAGATATAAAAATACGGGAACAAAACATAAAAACAAATAGTATGTATTTCTTTTAATTTCTTCTCTTACGGGAGGCACATTCTTAAACCGTTACAAATGGAACATTTTTAGTAATAACAGGGAATGGGTCCATGTCCTTCCGCTTTCCCACCCAAGCAACCTAGACCTTGATGCTGCCCCTAAGAAATGGGCAGCACCCCTTTTCCCCAGTCCGGAAACAGGAACCTGGCTCAGGCTACCCAAGCGGGAACGGGTATGGTGTCTCGCACCTGGCAGTCACTCAGGGGCCCCACGTCCAAGGGGACCCCTGACCCGGAGGATGGTCACCTGTCCTGGTGGTGACCGGACCCCAGCCTGCTCTGCTGTGGGACCTTCTTCCCACCAGCCTCTCCGGAGACTGGCAGTGGCAGGAAGGGCAATTGGGGGAGTATATTTACAAACCCAATAGTTTTTGGGTGGCCTGCGAGTTCTCGGCCGTGTTCTTTGGGAGTGGGGACAACAGGGACAACATCAGTCCCAACGGGCACTTCAGCAGCCTTTAGCTGCCATAAACAAATGTAGAAACTCCGCTGCCGGCGCAGCCTCCTCCAGCTCCCTTCCCCTGTCCACCACAGGGCAGCACGGGTCTCCAACGCCACGCTCACTCACGGTGGCACTATCCACAAGGACCCAGTCTTCTGCCGCCTGTGGTGCGGGCACGGTGGCCGGGCTCCACTTTACTGAATGGTCCTCGCTCCTCTAACTCCCTGCCGTCCTCCACCAGGGGCTCCGACCCCCGATGGCGCCCACTGGGCTCCAGCTCCAGCGGCGTTCAACAAGTCCGTCAGGGTCCGGCTCCTTCCACCCGGCGTACCGGATGGCGTCCCACGGGGAACTCAGGGACGTTCATCAAAGGATGACGGGGATGCAGGAACGGTAGCTTT